>NC_141685.1:1153321047-1154706047 GCF_964263255.1 Lissotriton vulgaris | reverse complement strand
TGTTGTTGATGTAGTTAGTGAATTACATAACTTTCCTATTAGACGGTCTGCGAATCCTGCAATACTGTACTACTATCCTCTTAGTTGACCAGATCAGATGCAATTGATGTTAATTTGTTTCCCCGACATAATTTTAGATTGAGTACAAAGAAATCAAATATTTCCCCAAAAACAATCATCCATGTTGTGTTTCTTTATTTCATGATCACCAGCAACTCCCAGGGGCAAGCGACAGCGGCGACAGAGACTCCGGTGGCAGAAGTTGGACAGGAGCAGTCCCTTCCTGGCTCTTCTGCTGGCCCCAGTAAGTTGTCCTATTGTTATCTTAATACTTATACTTCCCTAACTTTTACAGCTCCTATTTATTATAAACTGGTTCCTAATAATTCTATGTTTTACAAAATAGTCTTGGATCTTCTTCTAATGTAGACTACTTTCTACATTCTTATCCTGCCTCTACCATCACTCTCTGTGCTACTACTATTTACAATTATGAGTCGGTCTGCGTAGGTAGATAAGCTTGCCCATTCGGCAAACGTTGTGAAACAAAACTCTGATACAGCAATAGCTCTAGGCACTGAGTGTAGTCCTCTGTGTTGCCCTTGCTGTCTATTCCAGTCTTCTTAATGTAAGTGCTTTGACAATTTTCAACAACAAAATGTAATTGTTTACACCAAGTAAAAGGTAGCAGTGTCCTTTTTGATTTGAGAGGAGTCCATCCCATACCGCTAGTGTTTCAGGGACTATTCTGCACACAAAGAAGTATGGACAAGATGATAGGTGCAGTTTGTCTTTCGATCTCAGTCCGAACAGAAGTTGAACCCCCAATCCCCTGACCGACTATCTAGAATGTCTGACCAATTATTTTTACGACCCAGAAGAAGACTACCTCCGAGTCCCGGCCTATCTGAGTCACTGAAACATGACTGCCAATTGCAGTAGTTCAAACCTTTCCGCTCACTTACTCGTAAACAAAAACCACACAGTGTTTGTTAGTTTTAAAGTTTTATTTTCAATTAAGAAATGAAAACACTATTTCTTTATTTTCAATGGCGTAATATTCTGATGGATGAAGATGACGTTAAAGTTGCAACAACATTCCCATGAATGAAATTAGTATGACTCAAAATTAGTAATAGTTAACAGACACATGAAATTATTAGAATAACTGTGCGGGAGCCCCCACCTTCTTTAAAGTACATAAAGTACTGCTGGTGATGACTTACTAGTAGTTGGAGAATTGTCTGGCAGAAGGGCAATGGAATCTTCTTTCTGTAATGAGAAAAATGGTGCCCGTTAAGCAAGCATTCATCAGTTGTCATAAGAACAAGTGTAGCATTTAATGGAATAAGCATATAAAAGGTTAACACCCTCCCCAAAACCGTTACTTTTTTTCAATCCCAGTAATAAAAAAAATGTGTTATGTAACATTTTCTTCCGTTACGAGACAAGATAGGGGGTTGTGTATGGCATCTGAAAATATGATATGTTTTTCCTAGACGTCACAACATCTGACGCGGCACAAATTACAACCAGTGCCGGGGCCAGCAGTGAGGAGGGGTCCACTCAGAATGCGGCGGCGCCAACAGGAGGAGCTGGGGGGGAAGACTCAGCGGCGGCGGACGGTGGTAAGTTAATATACTCCTTACTTATTGAAATTTTTTTCAGTAGCCTCACAAAGGAGTGTATGATGTACTGTACAGTAATACACAGTACACTAGTATAGGTACACTGTACTGTCAAGAACATTTACTAATTTAGAACTACTTTTTGGGCTATCACGGAGAAGACAGTCAACCTTGACTTTTAATAGCATTAGCTGCGGTACTTCTCTGGTAACCAATGCCCCCCTCTATTTCACTTCAACTCAGCTGGCAAATTTTTATTGTGATTTGTGAAGCCAAGTCATATCAGATAAAGTTTAGGGATGTGAAGAACGAAAAGTTAAAGAAGGGTGAAACGAAGGACGAGCGAGTCCTAATATTTATGACTGTAAAGAATGGTTTTGTTGAATGCAATTCAACATAAGAAGACAGCTCTTTCCAAAATATAATGAAAAGGTTGTTAGTTGGTTTTTGACAAAAATAAATGTTGGTACATTTGAAACATCAAGAAGAATCATAGACATACTTTCGAAGCCTGGATGTTATCTTCTTTATCCTCCTCGTCGATAGCAGAGGTGCATGATGTAGTAGAGCAGACGCTGAGTGGAAGAAGTATGGCCAGTGGCAGTGCCACCCCTATAGAAAAGTAAGACATTCAGATCCCCACTTGCATGTACTGCTTAAAGTACTGCGAGTCTCTATCATTATGGCCTGTGTCTGTATTTCTTGGGTGAAAGCAGAGTGAGCTGCCATTATGGCGGCGAGCACAAGTTCACGTACCAGTGATTTCTTTTGCAACCCAAGAGAAAAAAAGTAAAAAAAGGCCTTTTTTTAGTACTCTCTGACTATGTATGTAGTAGTGAGTCCACCCATAGTGCTGCTAGTGGAATTCCTGAAACTCCCAGTAATGTCACAGGCTTACAAAGACGGCGGAAAGATACATGCCAAAATGTTATACTGTTACAACAGGTATCTGTGCACACGTCGCCTTTTACAGAGTAAATGCTGTAGGTAATCAAACAACACAACCAATAGACAAACAATGTGGAACTAGTCTTGATAGAAGTTTTTCTTCAATTCAGATTTTATCCACCACGCCCAGCCAACACGTGTTTCGTCAGGGCTAGTAGCCCGCGACTTCATCAGGGCTCCCGCGGGCAGCGGTTCCAAAGCTATTGCCACAATGGCTAGGTGCTCTCAGCCACTTCCAATTCCGACTGAAATGCCAGAAACCGGTCCCCGGTAGTTTGTCTCCTTTCTGGTGAAGAATTGGCTTGGTAGTTTAGTCTGCCCTGTTCCCATGATGCACTGGGCCAGGGACAGACTGATTTGCATATAGCCAGGTTCTGAGCTGGGATGGTGCAGTGAGATAAATAACTGTGATGGATCAAGCCCTGATCTTTGGACTGGGTAAGAGTGGTCTGCTTAATTCAGACACTCTGTTCATCACCACCCCCTTTTTTGAATCGTTTTTGGCCACTATAGGTGTGGCAGGGTATACTCAGACATGAGTCCCTTTCTCACTGCACCATCAGGATTCAAGCAAGCCGGGCCGAAGACGGCTGAAATGCCAGAAACCGGTCCCCGGTAGCTTGTCTCCTTTCTGGTGAAGAATTGGCTTGGTAGTTTAGTCTGCCCTGTTCCCATGATGCACTGGGCCAGGGACAGACTGATTTGCATATAGCCAGGTTCTGAGCTGGGATGGTGCAGTTAGATAAATAACGGTGATGGATCAAGCCCTGATCTTTGGACTGGGTAAGAGTGGTCTGCTTAATTCAGACACTCTGTTCATCACCACCCCCTTTTCTGAATCCGATTCCGACCCGGCTACCAGGTACTCTGGAGGTTCTCGCTGATTCGTCTCAGCCATCTCAGCTTTACAGCGTCTCCGCGTGTAAACTGTAAATGACTTCCGCATTTACACGCGGAGACGCTGGAAAGCAGTACGGCTTAACCTGCCGCTCACACGGATACTATGGTGTGTCGCATCTTTGGTATTAACAATCACACAGACGGCTGAGACGAATCAGCTAGAACCTCGACAGTACCCGGTAGCCGGGTCGGAATTAGAACCGGCTCAGAGCACCTAGCCATTGTGGCAATAGCTTTGGAACCGCTGCCCGCGGGAGCCCTGATGAAGTCGCGGGCTACTAGCCCTGACGAAACACGTGTTGGCTGGGCGTGGTAGATAAAATCTGAATTGAAGAAAAACTTCCACATTGTTTGTCTATTGGTTGTGTTGTTTGATTACCAACAGCATTTACTCTGTAAAAGGCGACGTGTGCACAGATACCTGCTGTATCAATTATGTTTGGATCTTGGTCCTAATTGGAGGTTTAGGTTCTTCCTCCTATCTGGGGCACCCTCAAAATAGTGGTTAGAAATTATAAATAACGTCACATACGGGAGGCGCCAGTTGTGGATCGACAATCAAAAAAAACCTGGTCCGTTATCTTCAAAATGTTATACTGTGTTTGCTACTTGCTGATGTTACTGATGCTGGTGTTACTGAGTGTCAACTTGCTGTTGAATTATTTTGACTTTATGTTAAAGACTCTTGGCTACAGTATTTTTCTTTCTTTTTTCATAGATGCTACTCCCAAAAAGCTCACCCGTAAGGAGATGGCTGTCCGGGCCAGGGCCCGTAAGCTGGAGGCACTTTGTGTCGAGTATCGACGGTTGTGGGCTCGGGAGCATGAGGAGGAAACTACAACAACCTCCAGTACATCCTCCTCCACTGCCCCCGGGTCCACCAGCCACAAGCCTCCAGCCAAACTGAGCCGTGGCCCGACAGCCTCCCGCCACCGCCGCACAGCAGCGAAAACAACAGCTGCCCCCCCCCCAGAGCCTGGATGGTACACCAGCACCGCCTCCAAAAGCGAGTGGACTACGTGGAGCGGTTGGCCGAAAAACATCAGCGCCAGCTCCTGGACCTCCGCAAAGAGCTGCGGGATGTGCAGCACCAGCTGTCCAAACGCCACCGGAGGAAGTGACTGTCCCTTGTCCCTTTTTTAAAGACTGTTGGGGGGGGGGGGGAATTGGGTTTTTGGGAAAGGGTACTTTTTGATTTTTGGACATTGGTTTGGTTAGGGAGGGGGGGAGAGTTAGGGTAATTCTATTTTTGTGACGACAACAACATCCATAATTTATATTTCTTAATAATTATATTTTTCATTCAAAAACACAGTATACGCGCTCATATTATTTTGTGTGGGGGTTGGCGGTGGTTACTGAACGTTTGGTTTTTCAAACTTACCAGCATGAATGACACATCTTGTCCTGAAATGTACCAAAATGCAAGTAACCGAGTTAGACAATTCAGTAGCCCTACTACTGTACTTTACTAGTAGTACTGTTAGTCTCTGCTCTCCTCCAAACTTAGTCCTAGCCCATTATTCTACTACCTCCACAATATGCTTATCTTACCTGTGATTTGCGAATCACGGTTGGTGAATAAGGTTGGTTGTTGACTTGAATCCTTGACGGATGCAATATCATTGTTGTGCTGGTAGCAGTAGTGGTACACACTGGCAGTATCACCATATGAAAAAAAGAGGAAATTAAACATTTGTGGCCGGAGCATAGCATTAGAAACAGTACAATAGATAGTACGGTACAGAACAGTGCCCTAGCCTAAGCAGTGCCAACGTAAGGTAAGCATTAATCATTTCATTGTTGTTAACGTCGTGTAGGAGGAGGATGTTCTTATCAATCCACGATGGCGCACATGAACTTCTGGTTACTTTGACCTTATCCTCCCCAGCAAGTGTGTGGAATTTATTGTTGTTGTCAGTCACACCTCAATTAAATACCACACAGCCCGGGGGGAAGAGGGTTAGGGTTTGAAAATTGGGTGGGAATGCGGGTTTTTGGGAAAGTTTGGTAGCGAGGAAAAAACACAGCATGGACAGTCAAACACCAAATGAAGAGAAACAAATCTTTGGATTAGAAGATATTGATAAATCTTGAAAGGGACATAAAGGAAGTGCACTACTGCATGCCATAAGTAGTAAATGGATGGTTAGGTTACTGAAAAGTAGTACTACTACTTACTGCAACTTACTAGTAACTACGAAGAAACAAGTTGACAGTTCAGGGATGCAGTCATTACGCAATTTCACTTGCCTCTCTACCCTCAGAGAGAATAAACACTTAGAGCATTAAATTAGTGTTAAACATAGCAAAGTTGTATCTAATTGCTGGAGGGAGGGATGAATTGGAAGCAGAGATCAAACAAACTCACAGTCACACTCGTAGAAGTAAGTTCAAGTTCACAACAATATCATTTAAAAGATAAGGAGAATTTTGGAAACTGTTACTGTTTTTTGTAGTTGTCCCGTTGAATTTGTGAAGTCGATGCATCCAGCCATTCCTCTCATTCGCGAAACTCCTTCATTCCATCGGATGCTCCGTCGATCAATCTTCGTGACCAGACACACTGTCCACTGCCTGCCTGATGCGGATTTGCGGATCACTAATTGTAAGCCTGAGTAGTACATCGATGGCACAGGGTAAAAGCCTGCCTGTAATTGATGATGGAAAAATACAACAGTAAGTGTTAAAGACACCTCGGAAAAAAAAATATGTAAGGCACGCTGTGTAGTGCAAAAATTATACTGTCACTTTCAAAGATGACAATCCCCAAAATCTAGAGCACCCCACATTACCTTCCCAAAAACGTGCAGAATACTGCTGCTACCTCACAGAGGCCTAATTTCAAATCGTGTCAAAACGCACTCAGAAAGTATGCCCAAAACCCCCCTTTCCCACCATGGATTATGTTCAAACGACTTGCAATCAAAATTAGACATTACAACAAGTTTTCCAAGACCCCACCCAGTCATAAAAATCTATAACCCCCGCCCAAACACATGCAATACAATACTGCTAACCCTAACGAGACCTAAGTTAAGAATAGTGGCAAACGTTTTCTTTAACTAGGCCAAATCCCCCCTTTCCCACCATGGATTTTCTTCAAACCACTTGCAACCAAGATTACACATTCCCACGAGTGCTGTAAGACCCCATAACCCAGTTGCAAAAATCTAGAACACCACCAAACACATGGAATACTGCTGCTAGTGCTAACCCTAATGAACCCTAAGTTACAAAAAATGCCAAAAGGCTTTTCAGCATGGATTTTGTCCAAACCACTTTTATCCGGTATTAGACCTTCCCAGCAATTCCCCAAGACCCGCCAACCGACCCGCAAAAAAGCACAACACCCTCAAACAGCCAAAAAGCAAAAATGGAAAATCTCATACTTCCAATATTTTTCGGCCTTCTTTCAATTCTGTCCAAACGCGCTGTGCAGCTAGGCCATAACTCCCGTTTTCCACCATGGATTTCCTGAAAAACAAATGCAATCAAAATTAGATTGTGCCAGCAGTGCTCCCAGACCCCAAAACCCACCCACAAACACCCGGAACCCCCCCAAAGAGCACCTCAAAGACAAGCAAGTCAGCAAAAACGCAAAAAGAATTTGCCTCCGATTTTGTCCAAACCACTTTTATCCGGTATTAGAACTTCCCAACAATGGCCCCAGAGCCGTCAACTCAGGCGAAAACAAGTGGAAGACCCCCAAACAGCCAAAAAGCAAAACTACAAAAATGGGGACTTAGTCATTTTCAGGCCAATTTCCAAAATCACTCCGCGCGCGCTCTGCAGCTAGGCCTAACTCCCCTCTGCCACCATGGATTTGCTTCAAACCTCTTGCAATCAAAAGTATCCATACCCAGCAGTGCTCCCAGACCCCGAAACCCACCCACAAACACCAGGAAGCCCCCCAAACAGGCCCACAGGAGGGGGTATTCCACCTTCATGGTTAGAGGCTATTACTTTAATAGCTAAACCTAATAAGGATCCCGTGAAAATAGAGTCTTACAGACCTATCTCTCTTCTGAATTCTGACCTTAAAATATTCTCTGGAATTCTGGCTGAGAGACTATCTAAAGTTATTAAAACCATTATCCATCCCGATTAGAGGGGCTTTGTGCCAGGTCGACAATTAAATGAGTTTACTTTTCAGGTCATCGGAGCAATAGATTTTGCAGAAGAAAAGGGACTGCCATTGGCCATCGTGGCAATTGATGCCGCGAAGGCCTTTGATCAGGTCAATTGGATGTTCCTTTGGGTAATTTGACCAGGTTTGGCTTTCCATCATCCTTTATTCAGGCTGTCAAAATATTGTATGGGAATCCACGGGCGAAAGTGTTGATTAATGGTTGCCTGACTGACTGGTTTACGATATCAAGAGGGACGAGACAGGGTTGTCCCCTGTCTCCTCTCCTTTTCGATCTGTACATCGAGCCCTTTGTTTCATTGTTGAGATCAGATCCAACAATCATTCCTTTTAAAATGGGTGGGCTGGAGCTAAAAACCGCATTATATGCTGACGACTTATTGCTGTATACCACCAACCCATTAGAGGCTATTCCTACGTTATTACAATTAGCAGAGGAATATGGAGCAGTCTCGGGATACAGCATTAATAAGAGCAAAACAAAACAGATATAATGAGTTGGAATAGTCCTGTCCCTATACCAGGCGTGAAAACCAAGATTAGGTATCTGGGTATTTACATTACGCAAAAGTTGATTGATGTCCCCAAAATAAGCTAGCAAATAGTGGTTAAAGATATAACTAAACTTTTACTTAGATGGGCCGGTCTACCTCTTAGTATATATGGTAGAGTCAATTTAATCAAAATGGTAGTATTGCCTAAAGTGACTTTCCTATTTAACAGTATCCTATTGACCTTCCATAATAAAGACATCTCCAGCCTTCAGGGCAAGATAGGCTCATTTATTTGGGCTACTAAGTCACCAAGAATTGCTTGGAGGAAGCTGAGAAGGGGGTTGAAAATAGGTGGCCTGGCCCTCCCCGACTTACTTTTCTACTGTTATGCGTTCCAGTTAAAAAATGTCAGACTCCTGGCTAACAAGTTGGATTCATCTTCACATGGCCGTTTGTTCCAAGCAATGCTATCCGACCTCCCCCAGGGCCTTGAATTTTTTTTGTTTAAATTCGGTGCCCAGAAGTTTTATAAGAAAGTTCGCCTAAAAATCCTACTTACAGCTCTTAAGTTGTGGCAAGCAGTCTGTAAAATCTGGAAAATTCCTTACTACAACTCCCTAGCACCAATTTGGGACTCCCCCGGAACACCGGAATGTTTATCAGATTGCCTTTCTTCCCCTTTGAGGGAGGCAGGCTTTGTAAGATGGGGTGACCTGCATGACAATTTAGATCTCCTATACTGGACATCCTTATCTAATATGACAGGAAGATCTCTTACAAGGTTTAAATACTTTCAATTATCATCTTGGTGGGGAAGTCAAAACTGGGAGCTAGAAGAAGAGGGAAGTGAATTTCTAGAATTAGCCAGCAGACAGGAAGGATGGAAGGGGGAGATCTCTTCTTGGTACATTTTACTAATAGGGGTAAAAGATGGCAGGAGGAAGAAATCTCTAAACTCTGGGGTGACTTATTGGTAGATAGCACAGAAAAGAAGCTGGAGGTTTGGATAGATTCATTTATAATATCCCAAAACACAATAAAACCTGCCAATCTTAGAAGGAACCATCTCTACACAGCACATAGGGTTGACTGGACCCCTTCAAAATTGACAAAAATATCTGGAGAATCATATTTCTGTCCTAGATGTAAGCTTTTAGCTGCAGATGACTGACACATTTTTGCAGACTGCCCAGAAATTAAAAACTATTGGCAACAGGTTTGCAGCTTCTTAGAGGAGGTACTGTCAAGACCAGTTAATTGCAGTCTAAGACTGATTTTTTTTTGGTCTACCATATGATTACGATATTAGAGACTGTATCTTTCAGTATATATTTTAGGTGATTGTCATCGCTAGGAGGGAGGTGTGCAGAGAATGGAAATCTCCAACCCCCCCAAGGTTTGCAGACTGCCTAAGAAATATCATGGCCATAAGTAAATTAGATCTGTTGTGTAGTGGAGAGGGTGCGGCGAAGATCTGGGCTCCGTTGATAAAATGGTCCGACAGATAGACGATGAAAAGTCCAATGATTATGCCAGGGGTTTGTGGTCTGGTCCTCCCTGAGGCAAGGTTTACTGACATCGAATATGGGAGTTAGACTAGTAGACAGCCTACCTCTGGGTGATCTTTAACCACCAAGCATAAAATCCCAGGGCGCACAGTAATGATTTATGCTGGCGGATTTGAGAGATCCCATCTAGAGTCATACCATCTGGTGGCATATATGAGGACAAAAAAAAAGTATCTATACCCAGAAAAGTTCCCAGACCCTGAAACCCACCCACAAACACCAGGAAGCCCCCCAAACAGGCCCCCAAAAACATGATAGTGAGCAAAAAGGCAAAAACCTTTTCAAGTCTGATTTTCGCCAAACCACTTTTATCCGGTATTAGACCTTCCCAGCAATGGCCCCAGAGCCGTCAACCCAGGCCGAAACTAGTAGAAGACCCCCAAACAGCCAAAAAGCAAAACTTCAAAAATGGCGCTCTGCAGCTAGGCCCTAACTCCCCTTTGCCACCATGGATTTTCTTCAAATCTCTTGCAATCAAAAGTATCCATACCCAGCAGTGCTCCCAGACCCCGAAACCCACCCACAAACACCAGGAAGCCCCCCAAACAGGCTCCCGAAAACATGATAGTGAGCAAAAAGGCGAAAGCTTTTTCAAGTCTGATTTTGTCCAAACCACTTTTATCCGGTATTAGACCTTCCCAGCAATGCCCCAAGACCCGCCAACCCACCCGCAAAAAAGCACAACACCCCCAAACAGGCAAAAAGCAAAAATGGAAAATCTCATACTTACAATATTTTTCGGCCTTCTGTCCAAACGCGCTGTGCAGCTAGGTCATGACTCCACTTTTCCACCATGGATGTCCTAGAAAACAAATGCAATCAACATTAGACTGTGCCAGCAGTGCTCCCAGACCCCGAAACCCACCCACAAACACCAGGAAGCCCCCCAAACAGGCCCCCGAAAACATGATAGTTAGCAAACAGACAAAAACGTTTTCAAGTCTGATTTTCGCCAAACCACTTTTATCCGGTAATAGACCTTCCCAGCAATGGCCCCAGAGCCGTCAACTCACCCGCAAAGAAGTAGAACACCCCCACAAGTGCAGAGTCTTTCTTCATTGGGCGTAATCCAGCCCTCTGCTTTGAGGGAAATAGGAGTCTGGAGGAGGAGGATAGAGGAGCATGTTCTTGTGAGCTTGTGAACCTGAGGAATGGAGACTGCGGCACCTTCAAATCAATAAGCAAATAAGTGAAGACAGTTCTGCTGATGGGCTTGTTTTTGTGATTAGGTGATTAAAGTTTTAATTATATTAACTGTGCAAAACAAAGAAAGACAGACACACAGGAATAAAAGTGATTGATTCATTGGCTCATTTTCAGGGCTCGGTGTCAGGGAATAAGAATAAGAATTCGTCCTCATACTCTGCGAATTTAGGCAGGAGTAGGTCAGTGTCACCTAACAGAGAACAAATTCCCTCATCTAAGTTGCTGTCCTCCTCATCTTCATCCGGCGTTTGATCTCGTACGTTGTAATCTGGTGGTATGAGGTGCTGATTCATCTTGATCATTGTTAACCTCTCCACATTTTTGGGCGAGAGGCGGGACCGTTTGGAAGTTACAATGCCACCAGCAGCACTGAAAACACGTTCAGAAGACACGCTTGCGAGTGGGCAAGACAAGTAGTTTATAGCCAGGTTGGAGATCTGTGCCCACAATTCTTTTTTCCCATGCCAATACGCCAATGGGTCAGCATTAACATAGACCTCTGTCAGGACATGAGTACTGTAGGTGGTCAGAGATTGTTCGTTCGTTGATAAATTTGTTCATAATTTGCTTCCGGAATTGTGCAATAGGTTGAAGGATTCCGAGAGTGCTTGGGCTGTTTCTACGTCAGCTTAGATTTTAGCTACTGCCCAGTACTATGAAAATAGGAACAAGGATGAGATAGAGAAAGCGGATAGGAAGACTAAGGAATTGAAGACTAAAGTTCTTCTACAGCAAGCTTATCCGCCCCGTAATAATCAGCGCGATTATCAGCAGAATCAGCAATATCCGAGAAACTCGCAAAGGTTCGAGTCTTCTCAACAGCGTGTTCCCGTTGGTCCTAATCAGTGTGCGTATTGCAAAGAAGAGAGTCATTTCAAGAGTAGTTGTCCGGTTCTGTTACAGCGCACAAATGGTGCTTCTGGTGTGAGAGGTCGAGGTGTTCCACAAGCTCCTAGAGGTAGAGGTCATGGTCAGAATGCGCGTTCTTTGCCTCCACAGAATTCTATGAATAGCTTTGATCAGCAGAATGGTGCGTCTGGTAGGACGCTACAGTACTCTGCGGATGATTACTACGTCGAAGGTGAGGAAGTGAATGGTAATGATTGTTAGGACAGCCATAGACAAAGAGAGGGAGTTGTTTCAGTTCCAGTAGATCAGAGTGGACCCTATGTTGAAGTGATTGCATCAGGTGTGTCAGAGCCTTTTCTGTTAGATACTGGTGCTTCGAAGAGTTCTATTATGCACTCTAAACTCCCTGGTGCACCTTTGTCTGGCTTAAACAATGTTTCAGTAGGTTTTTCTGGCGCCCCGGTTACGAATACGATTTCTACTCCGTTGTCTCTTTCTGTTGGACCTCGTAAATTGGAAGCACCCCTCATTCTGATGACTGGTTGTGGTGAGAACTTGTTGGGATTGGACTTGTTAAAGAGATTGTACGCGACGCTATATTGTTCTCCTTCAGGGGTACATCTTACGTTGGGTAAGAGAGTGATCTCTCCGATGTATATATCTAAAGATCGACTTCCACCTGAATTGTCTTCTCTCCCTGATTCTCTTTGGGCTACTGGTCTGAACGATGTTAGCCTTTTAGAGATTCTGCCATATGTTGTGACGTTGAAAGCGAATGCTAGGTTACCACGCATTCCACAGTATCGTATCTCGAGTGATGGCAAGAAAGCACTTTTGGCGATCATCTATGATCTGATTAAGAAAGGTGTGATCGAGGAAACGAGAGGTAATGTGTGCAATAGTCCGGTTTTGCCTGTTCTGAAGAGAACTGATTCTTCACAACCTCCTGTATATAGGTTTGTGATCGATCTCCGCGAGGTGAATAAGATAGCTGTTCCGCAATTTCCTGTTGTACCTGATATCACCGCTTTACTGACTTTGATCCCGGCTACAGCCACGTGGTTTTCGGTGATTGACTTGAAGAACGCTTTCTTCAGCATCCCGATTGCCGTGGAAAGTAGAGATATCTTTGGATACTCTTTAGGAGGACGAATTTTCGCTTTAAGCGCGCTCCTCAAGGCTACTGTGAAAGTCCATCGATCTATAGCCAAGCTTTGAAGACGCAACTTGATTTATTGGTTTTACCTGATGGTGCTGCTCTTATACAGTACGTTGACGACTTGTTAGTTGCTGCCGACAATGAGGAGATTTGTAGAGCAGCTACCTTGTCGTTGTTACGCCATTTGTCTGATTTCCATCATAAGGTTTCTCTTTCGAAGTTTCAATATTGTCAACAAGAAGTTACCTATTTAGGTCACCTCTTATCGAAGGAGGGAAGGAAACTGACCCCAGAAAGAATTCAAGCGATTGCGAAAATTAGTGTGCCTACCACACAGAGAGAAGTACGTGCGTTTTTGGGTATTACGTCGTACTGTAGACAGTGGATCCCTAATTTTTCGTTGTTAGCAAAACCATTGATAGCTCTTACTGTCAAGGATACTCCTAATCCTATTCCTTGGACTGACGAATGTCAGAAGAGCTTTTCAGAATTACGTGATGCGTTGTGTTCGGCTCCTGTGTTGGGTACTCCCGACTACAGTAAGCCTTTCACATTGTATGTCCACGAGAGAGAGGGATGTGCATTGTCAGTCTTGACTCAACAGTTTGGCAATAATCAGCGTCCATGTGCTTATTTTTTGTCGACCTTGGATCCGGTAGCTAGAGCGTTGCCGTGTTGTTTGAGAGCTACAGCAGCAGCGGCTGTTTCGATTCGACAGTCTGCTGGTTTGGTAATGGACAATACACTGATAGTGATTGTTCCACATGCAGTGGATACCTTGTTGAATCGTACCAAGACAAAGTACTTAACTAGTGCTCGGTTGTCGGGTTATGAATTGACCTTGCTAGCGAGTCATGTGCATATTAAGAGATGCAACACGTTGAATCCAGCCACGTTGTTGCCGATTTCAGCTGAGACAGATAATGCCGAAGAACAACATGACTGTTTCCTTAGAACTGAGGAAGAAACGAAAGAGAGGATAGACCTTAGGGATACTCCTCTTCCAGAGTGTGATGGTACTTTGTGGGTTGATGGTTCGTGCTTCAAGCTTCCGAATGGTGATACGACTGCTGCATATGCTGTTACGACTTTGCATACGATTGTTGAAGCTGCACGTATCCCACATAATTCAGCGCAAGCAGCAGAGTTGATTGCATTAACGAGAGCATGTGTGTTGGCGAAAGGTAAACGAGTGACTATGTACACTGACAGCCAGTATGCATTTGGTGTGGCTCGTAGTTTTGGGCGTTTGTGGAGAGAGCGTGGGTTCCTGACTTCGCATTGGACGAAGATCCAGCATGGACAGTTGGTGAATGAACTCTTTGAATCTCTTACTTTGCCATTGCAAGTAGCGATTGTAAAATGCAGTGTGCATAAGAAAGTTACGGATGATGTTGGTCGCGGTAATGCGTTTGCAGATGAAGTCGCGAAAGAAACTGCAAGAGATGTAATGAGCCGAATGTATGTTTCAGGTCCGGCGAGATGGGTTCCAGATAGAAGTATGTGTAAAGATACGGTCGAGAGTGTGAAATCCATCCAAGCTGAAGCTACAGAGAAAGAGTTGAATGAATGGAGAGAGAGTAAGGGTAGATTGGACTCGAATGGTTGTTGGATTGATTTGTCAGAGCATCAGAGATGGTTGTTACCTGATGCGTATGTGCTTCCAGTGGTTACAATGGCTCATGGAATGGCACATATCAGCGTGAAAGGGATTTGCAAGTTTTTGGCCCCAGTTTGGCAGAATGCTGGAATTCCTAAATATGCAGAGAATCTGGTTAAGAACTGTATGGTGTGTTGAATGTACAATCCTGGTGAGGGAATTCCAACTCCAGCTGGTCATTTTGCTCCTCCAACGTTTCCGTTGGAGGCTTTGCAGCTAGATTTCATCCACATGGAGAGGTGCAACAACCTGAAGTATGTGTTAGTGGTTGTTTGCTCTTTTTCTAGATGGGTGGAAGCTTACCCTTTGAAGGACAATACTGCCTTGTCCACAGCGAAGCCCTTATCAAAGAGTTCTTCCCTAGGTTTGGATTGCTGAGAATGATCTGGAGTGACAATGGGAGTGAATTTGTGGGTCAAGTGATGAAGAGAGTGTGTGATGGGTTAGGAATACGGCAGAAGTTCCACGCTGCAAATCACCCCAATCAGCTGGTTTAGTCGAGTGCTATAACAGCACCCTCAAATTAAAGTTGGCCAAAATTCAAGCGAGCTCTGGTTTACAATGGCCAGATGCTTTGCCTCTAGCCCTTTTGTCCACTAGAATGACTGTGCATTCATGAATGGATTTGAGTCTGTATGAGGTTGTGTTTGGCCACCCGGCGAACATTTGGGGTGTGCCAAGACCGACAAAATTTAGCGAGATTGAACATCCTGGGTTGCTCGACTACTTGTATGAATTGACGGCTAAATTGCGTGTTTTGGATCAACAGGTTCACGATACCCTACCACAGGCTTCTGAAGATCCAGGTCATGCCATCGAACCTGGGAGCTGGGTCCTTATCAAGAATTTTCAGCGGAGCAAGAACGAGCAGCCCCGCTGGATAGGACCCTTCCTCGTTTTGTTGTCGACACGTTCAGCAGTACGAGTGCACCGTAAAAAGAATTGCAAAAGGGCTCCTTTGCCCCTGCCGTACGACCGGTGGGTCCAGAAGGGACTTCCAGATTCTGAGACTGAGATCGTGCCTCGTTTTCTGCCATTCAGCGATGCCCGTTTGATTGGAACAAACACTGAGAAAGAAAGCGACGATCTTCTTCAAGAAGCTGTGCCTCCAGTGAACCGTTTGAACACTACTGAACCTGAACTTTTATTCCGTGAACAGATATTGCTTGGAAAAGACCGTTATAATTTGCGACCGAGAGTCGCGGGACTAATAAAGAAATAAAGTTTTTTTATGATTTTTGTTTGCAGGTTAACTCTCCTCCGAGGAACTACTTTGATTTTTGTTTTTTTCGAACCGCCATCCGGGTTCTGCTGTAGGGTTGCGGTTGCCGAAGTCTTTGGAGTGCAAGCCGGAGACACTCGGTCGACGGTTCTGGTTGGCCTAAGGGAGTTGCCCTGGGCTGACAGAGGCATTCCTTAGCATAGAACACCCTACCACCGCGAGCAGCATATTAGTGAGGATGGAGTTTTTTGAGATGGAGAGACCTGTTGAGACAATAAGCTTTAAGAGCAAAATCTGTAAATGAATGTCCCGTAAACGATTTTTAATACTGTGTTTATTTATGTTGCTGAGCTTAATGATATTTTTAATTGGTTATGTGACATTCTCTTTTAAAGTGACGCTCATTCCCACTGTGCAACCTACACCTCCTCCCAATATTTCTTCTCATTCTTTTCACCCTCTGCCCGAACATGAAATCGTTAATAGATTGGAATTTGCCAAAAATTCCTTTATTCAACTTTTGCACCAACACCAACTAGTTATGAACACGACAAATTGTTGGATTTGTGGCCTAATGCCCCATACGACTGATAAAGGTATTCCGTACTTGGTTTTGCCTTTCAGTCTTAATGGTTCTATTTGGGAATATAGAACGATGTTCATTTATGCCCATAGTGTCTATCCCCAACGTTCTGCGAAAGATAATCCGAAGAATAGTGCTCTGGCCAAGGGTATAGTCGACATGGTTAAAGGAACTAGTTCGTATGAGACTATTCCGAGAGATGAGAGACAACCATACATTGGTTGGAACAATACTGGATATGGAGTTAGTCTGAGTGTTAACCAGTGAGCGAAAAGTTCTCCACCGATTTGGATAGTGCCCCATCAGGGTCGCTATTGTTTGCAAGGTAATGGTAAGATTCCGAAAGCTCAGTTAGGGAAGAGTGTCTGCACTGAGACTTATGAATGTGCGTCTCAGACTTCCCCAGCGTTTCTAGCAGTTAGGGGTACCTATTTCATCTGCTATGACAAAGCGTATACATGGTTGCCCCCTAACTTCTCGGGCACGTGTTTTGTTTCTTTCCTGTTGCCTCCCACTTTTTCAGCTGCTGCAGATTACCATAAGACGAGAGTTTCTAGAGGCGTCTTCAGTAAGGAGGATACCACAGGGCAAGAGTTGGAAGATTTCTTTAAGGGTTTTCTGCCATTCTGGGGACCGATGGCTAGCAGCAGGAACATTCGCCAGTTGACGAGAGTGGTTGAGTCCACCATAGTCGAAACTGCCGGTGCCCTTAGTAACTTGACTGCTGAGCTCCAGTCGGATCGACTTATGACCCTTCAGATTAGAGTTGCTCTTGATGTCATACTTGCAGACAGAGGTGGAGTGTGTAAACGGATTCAATCGAGCTGCTGCGTTTTCATTCCAGACAACGCTCCGACAGTCTTCCAGGCCATTTCCAAACTACATAAGATCTCCGACTCTGTAAATATAGACAAGGGAGATTGGTCGTTGATGGGATGGTTTTGGGGATTGATATCCACGTGGGGATGGAAGATTCTGATGGTCATTGGGATGATCTTAGCTATCTTTTTCCTGTTCTGTCTCTGTGTACAGTGTGCTCCTGCTATATGTGGCCTCTGTGCTACTTCGTGTACAAGGAGACCTGTCCAGAGAGAGTTGCTAAGTACTAGGATAATGCTACAGCAACATCTTGATGATCTGATGAATATAGACCTGGATTCAGACTGACATAGGTTTGGGTTTATTGCCTATGTAAGGGCAAAAGGAGGGTCTGTGGTTCCGTAGTTTATGGGTCCGTGGTTCGTAGATTCTGAACCCGTGCAATGAAGGTCATCGGATATAGACGATTTTGGTATCAGCGGACCGCAAATCACGAGTGCGGTGTGTACGAGTGTTTTCGTCGTAATCGATCAATGAGAACACTACGTATTCAGGGATTTCGTTTGAACCCTCGGGTTCCATTTTGTGTGCAGCAGCCATTTTGTGTGGTTGCCCTCACATAGTCCGATGACTATGGCCGAACGAGTCCTTGGGACACGTACACCTTAGCTGAATTTTGTGTGACCTGGCCGAACTGACTCCCTTGCCCAAGGCTGACCTCGCTGAGTCAGTGCCTTGTTAAGCAGCTGGTCAGATAAAGATCAAAGAGCAGGACATTGCCGAGTTTATGGTACACTGCACCCACCCTTCTATTTTGCTTCTCATCTGTTTCTGTTCCTTCCTTTATGGCTTAATCACTGATTTGGGTTGAGGTTTTATGATGGGTTTGTCCGGCCTGATCGAACAGGATATTGGAATTTGCTTGGTCATTTCTGGTGGGCTGGACAATGGAAAGTGGGATTGTCGTCATGCGATATGTTTGAAATGTTGTTTCTCCATTGGTCAGTTTGTACGTAATTGATGCTAGCCTGGAATGGGATTTTTGGCATAAAAGACCATGCTCCGCTCATTGAATTTGTGCAGTCTCTAGCAAACCACCCGTTTTGTGCTTCGTAGACCTCTGTTCCTGGTTGCAGCCAATAAATCTGGTCTTTGACGTCATCAAGAAGTGTCCCGTGTCTCTGTTTGCCGAGGCAGGGGAATCCAATGACATCGGGCGTTATCCCTGGCGCCGCTGGGTTCTAAAACCCGGTTCTTCAAGGTGGATGTAGGTCCCTTCTGGCGAGAAAAAAATATGGAAGCGGTAGGTGGTGGTGTGCTAGTTAACTCCAATGATGGTGGTCCCATTGCCTCCTCGTCGACAACATCACGCTCAGCAGCTTTTCGGGCTCGGGTCAAAATGTCTGTTTGCTGCATGCCCGCTGAGGATGGAGTGGCGTGTATGATGACTGCGTCGTCGTCGTGAGAGTCTTCATCAGCAGGAGTAGTATACACCACTTCTTCAGCATCATCATCACACCCCATAACTATGAGTCTTTCGGGGACCTTCCTTTTACGCTTAGCTACCTTTGTCAGATCATGGTGTGCCTCACTCTCAGACGGCAGTGGTGGTTCCCAAGTTGGATCCATATCATCAGAAGGAAGGGGGCTTGAAGAAGATGTAGACACCATCCTTGATCTTTTCCTTGCTAGGGATGTGGAAGACAATGAATAATCAGGAGGAGTGGCTTCCTCAAATGATAGCTCGGCTTGAATGTCGATTTCCTGACGTGCCCCCACTTCGGGAAGAACAACTATTGTGGGCACTTGTGCCCCTCCATGCACCTCTGCTTGCGCATCTCCTTGCGCTGCCTCTCCTTCCACATGTACTTGGGCTTGTACTTGCACATGTGGTTGTTGTTGCGACTGTGGTTGTTGAACACTCATGAGATGAGTTACAACAACCTGTGTTGATTGAGGGACATTGCTGCTACTTTCTTGCGATGAGCCAACATCACTGGTCGATGGTGATTGAACAACTAGACTAAGTGCCTCTGCAGCACTCAAGGGCTTGGACTTAAGTTGGCGTGGTGGTGGTGGCACTGAGCCCAATGGAGCGGGATGCTGCTCCCAGCGTGGTCCCCAGCAGATCCCGCTGCTGCTGCAGGCGTACTTTTTTTTTATTCCCAAAAAATGTGGCGGGCGGCACACCAGTCTCCTTGGTAACTTGCTTCTTCTGCTCCTTACTGGCAACTTTCTTGCTAGAGGAGCTTCTTCCTGGCACTGGTGGTTCTCTTGTGCACCTAAAAGCAATGGAAGACAGAGGAACATCAGTTATACACCCCAAAAAGTCGAAAAACACATAAAAATCACCACAATCCCATGCCATCCATGCCCTCAATGATGTTTAAATTCAAGACACCCCACAGAAAGTCTAGGCCCATGCACCACTGAGTACCCCTGGGCATAAGGGATGAAAGCTAGGCAAAATGGGTGCAGGCCTGAGAACACTGCATGCCTTCAAAATGGCTCCTTGCCCCCCAGCCATTGGCCAGGCCCTGCCTGTACCAGCACTCAAAATGGCCCCCACCCACATGGCCAGTCCCCATCAACACCCCAAAAAATCGAAAAACACACAAAAATCAGCACAATCCCATGCCATCCATGCCCTCCATGATGTTTACATTAAAGAGACCCCACAGAAAAACTCAGTCCATGCACCACTCACTACCCCTGGGCAAAAGGCCCCAACAGCAGCCAAATAAATCGAAAAACACAAAAAAATCAGCACAATCCCATGCCATCCATGCCCTCCATGATGTTTAAATTCAAGACACCCCACAGAAAGACTAGGCCTATGCACCACTCACTACCCCTGGGCATAAAGGATGAAAGCTAGGTAAAATGGGTGCAGGCCTGAGAACACTGCCTGCCTTCAAAATGGCCCCTTGCCCCCCAGCACATGGCCAGGGCCTGCCTGTACTAGCACTCAAAATGGCCTCCACCCACATGGCCAGTCCCCAACAGCAGCCAAGAAAATCGAAAAACACACAAAAAACAGCACAATCCCATGCCATCCATGCCCTCCATGATGTTTACATTAAAGAGACCCCACAGAAAGACTCAGTCCATGCACCACTAACTACCCCTGGGCAAAATCCCCAACAACAGCCCAAAAATCAAAAATTCCAAAATTGTAGTTGCAGCAACTGTAATGCCCCAAACAAACTTACTTGTGAAATTTCTAATCCAAAAGTGATCCAAAGAAAGTCAAAAAGGCCTCAAATCCAAATATACAGCAGCATCCACAAAAAGTAATCCTTCCAGGTCAAGATCCAAATGAAAGTGACCAACACATGAAGAAAGCACTGGGAGGAGCCTGCTGGACAGGAACAGGAAGTTGGAGACTGTGGGGCACTTCCTTCCTCCCACCCCCGCCCCCCAAATGGACTCCTTGCAAAAAAAAGTGCAGGCAAATGTCAACCTGAGGAGTTATTCTGATAAAAATCATCATTTTCAGAAGGTTTATGCTACTTGCTGGTGGATTTCTTGTGCAGAATTGCAAATTTTGCAATTTCGCGAGTGCGAGATTGTTGCTGCCCGCCGCATCTACGTGTTCTCAATTGCGAACTCTCGCGATGCGTGCTGTGCGATGTGGCAAGCCGCGATGACGTAATCGCGGTCGCCAAACTCCCGCGGGATCCCGCAGCAAGATCCAAAATGGCGCAGCACATGCAAAATATCGAGAAAAATAACTCTGCAAACGCTGAATGACGGTAAGTAAACGCCGCACGCCGCAATATTGTATCACCAAGCAAAAATGTCCGCTGCGTGTGAATTTGCGAATTTTCGGCAAATTCGCGAGAGTTCGCGGATTGCGAATTTACCGAAAATCCGCAAATTCCTCGAGCGGAACGGATTTTACGCCCATGCTTACTGACAAACACCTTTATTCATGTGGATGACATTGGTTCAGTGAGAGCTGATAATATCAACACGTTTCTAGGCATTACTTTCAGATTACTTTAGCTCCAAATTAGATATCTTTTGTCATTTGCAGCCTGTGATTTCTCAAATTCTGAGATTTTTACCAACATTTTGTTAGCCAGTTTTCTACATGGGGAAAACAAGAAAAATAATATTAACTAAAACTATTTGTTCTCCTCAATCTTCTGGAAATACTTTGAACTCTGAAAATATGGAAGTACGCAAGCAAAATGCAAATGTTTCTTCCTTATTCCCAAAAGTATCCCTAGCAGCAAATACTTCCAGCTGCCATATACCTAAAGTGTCACTAAACCCCAGAAGCTCTACGCATAAGCCACCCAAAGTGATCTTCCTTCACCATTCAAAACACCTTCCCCCCATATCAATGGAATTACTCCTAGAAGAGATCAAAGCTTTGCAACCATGTATTGAAGAAACTAATAAGAGATTGCAAATACTGGATGACAAATAAACTCACTTGTAAAAAGGGTGAATGATGTTGAACAATGGGTGAGCCACCTAGAGGACTCTAATGCAAAGATCATCAAAATGCAGTCACAAATATCTTCAAAAACAAACAGAGGATTTGGAAAATTGCAACAGGAGGAATAATCTTAGAATTTAAGGTCTGGCAGAAGGATCAAAAAGGAGTGATCCTATTCAGTTTTTTCAAACCATTATACCTAAGGTGTAATACTTGCCATCATCAGTTTCTTTAAATATTTAAAGAGCACATGGATTGGGGCATAAACTGAATTCTGTTGTTCCATCTAAAAGGCCCAGACATTTTTTCATGTTTTTCTCAAATATACTGACTTACTCAAGGTCATTATGGCTGCAACTTATATTTCCCTCAAGATATTGCTAAAGCCACTGCTGACAGACTAAAGCAATTCTTAAGAATGTGACAAGAACTAAGAGCTCTTAATGCCAGATTTGGTCTTTTTTCATTAATGTCTTTTCAAAGTTACATATAAAAACAAAATTAAAACATATGAAGATCCTACCAAATTGAGGAACTGTAAAGGAAAAAACATGGATAAGTTTAAAGTTTGTCACTGACTGAATGCTATTTACTGATAGTTGTGTTAATTTTGTGCACACACATGATGATGACATTTTCTCCTTTTTCGTGCAGGTAATTTCAGTTTTAAACTTAGTCACTGTGTCTGTATGCTCTGTCATAGATGGTGACATCCTGATCCATCATGGAGTGCAGACGTGTCGTTTTCATCATGTGGCCTCACCACCCTCACCTTTTGTCATGTTTGTAGATATGTGCCTTTCCTTCTTGCATTTACTGCTTTTCTTTATCCTTCATTCTCTTCTCTTTTCTTTTATATCACCCTTTCTAATCTATTTTACCAATTTCTCCCATTTACATCTAGGCTAATTCTACTTTGCTTTTATTTTATCATAGTCATGAATTCATGATGGATATGTTTAATGTTTATGTTTGTTCTTTATCAATTCTTTGAAGTATAGTCCTGTAGGTTTTAAATTATTGTTTCAGTAAGGTACTTAGAGTAGTTTCATGGAATGTCAAGGGATTTTTCATATAACTATGATCAACGTCTTTCAGAAAAAAAAATTAAAAGTATCTTTCTGGTCAATTCTTTGTTTTGACATTTCAGTATATTTAGAATGTCTCATAGTGTTTTCAAATATTCAACAGCAGCATGTTAGCATTATATAAAACTAGAGGTGGGTGAGCCACTGTAACTTGAGCCAGGCTCAAGTCAGGTGCCTGGCTCTGGCTCAGCTCAAGATATTCTAGGAACCTCAATGGCCAGAATAAGCTGAGCTTTGACAGGACGCAACATGGCACAGGGGCTACATCTACCAACAGTATATCATCAGAAACTGGGTTAGGGGGGGCGTGGCTTGGGCGCCGATGGCGATGGTCGCCTGAGAGCTCGGCTCCGGGACTGAGCCCGGAATTATCCTGAACATCGGAGGCTGAGGGGCACCCCAGACCCCGCATTCGGTTGAGCGAGGCGACGACACCCTCCCGAGGGCCCTGGTGGAGTTTGGACGGAGGTGGCTTTGAGGAGGTGCCGAGGTTCGCGGAGTGGCGGAGTGCGACCCAATATGGCGCCCGGACCCCTTTGTCCCCTTGATCGAACCTACGGAGTTGAGGAGGTCTCGCGGGTGTCGCCCGGCACCCAGCTTCACCAGCCTCAGTTGTTTTAGACATTGGACATTGGCTGGTTCGGACCCTCTACAGCGGGACCATACTCGTTGAGACGACCGTGCGGGTGCCCACGCGTTAGAGGGCACCGGGCACGGGTGCACTCAGTTCTAGGCAGTGGTCGGCACCGCGACTCCGCAGCTAGCTGCGAGTTCCTGGCCACCCCAACTACATGGATGGCGCGACACTCGGGCGCCACAGGACAACCGGGGGAGTTGGTGGCCCTTCCCCCGGAGCTATAGTGGGTGAACGGGCCTGCCCGACTCGGAGACGGGTGTCTCCGCCCCCTTATCGGTGCCCTCGGACGCCGTGGCGGTGGCGTGAGCCGAAACGGCGGAGTCTCCACAGGCTCTGGAGAAGGAGATCGCCCATTCCGGACCGGAGGGCGAAACCCCGGGAAAGTCGTGCTGGACACTTGCACACGGAGGCGACTACTCCGGGACCTTTGCGGAGAGCCCCTGGCAGCATGGGGAAACCTAAAGGAGCCAAGGGATCCAGCCAGGCCACCTCGGACTCTGAGGCCCAGGACAAGGAAGAACATGGAGATCCTAAAAGACCTGGTGGCGCACCACTCCAGCAACAATTCGACCGTGTACTGGAAGCCATAGAAGCAACTCGGTCGGCCCTACAACAGGACATTGCCCAGGTGGCGACTGGCCTGGGCCTCCTTAGGGCAGACCACGGTAAACTCTCGGACCGGGTCAAGGAGGTGGAGAGCACGGTGAAGACTATCGAACCGGCGCAGAGAACCCTGGCTGCGACGATAAAGGATGCCATGTCCCGAATCGAGACCCTCGAACGGAGGGCGGAGGATGCGGAAGGCCGAAACAGGAGGAATAACATTTGGGTAGTGGGCCTGCCGGAAAAGGTTGAGGAAGGCGATATGGTGCGCTACCTGGAGACCTGGCTCTGAGACACGGTGGTCCCGGAGAGCCTGTCCTCCTTTTACACTCTAGAACGGGCCCACAGAGTTCCAGCGCGGCCCCCACAGCAGGGACGAGCCCCGAGGCCGGTGGTGGCGCGGTTGTTACATTTCCGGGACAGAGACCTGATCCTAAATGCCGCCAGACACAATGGCCCGTTCCAGGTTGCGAACAGCCAGGTGAATATCTTCCCTGACTATACCTACGAGACGCAGCGCAAGCGGTTCTCCTTCCTGGCGGTTAAGCGTGAACTCAGGAGTGAGGGCATCCAATATTCACTCCTATTTCCCGCGAGGCTCCGAGTCATTGTCGACGACAAAACCCAGTTCTTCGACACCCCGGAGGAGGCCTGTGACTGGCTCGAACTGTACCGAACAGGGAAGGATGGTTACAACGCCTCGACCCATCAGGCGGAGGAGCCGGAACAAAGGAGGCGATCTAAAAGGGTCAGGAACCGCCGCGGCCGCACGGGAGGACCCTCGACAGCGGAGACATCATCTGAGCGGAGGGGAGTGCTGGAAGTTCTGTCGGAACTGTCGGGAGCAAGGGGCGAAGACGTCGAAGAGGAGGAGGAAAACCCGGGTGCTCGGGGGGCACCATCGGACTCGGAAGACTCAGTGGCAGACAGTACCCACACACCGGTGATCACACCGAAATCGGTGGAGGACCTTTTGGACGGACAAGGGTAATGGGATAGGTTACCTTGTTTTGGGTGGGGGCCCGGCAGGGGGGAGGCGGCTGCCGTTCTTTATTGCTGACAATGGAAGAGGGAGGGTTGGGAGGCTTCTACTCTTGCCCCGAAAGATTTTGACACAGGGGGGCTTATTTTAGTCCTGGTAGCCTGGGCGACGAGGGCCCACTGCCTCCGCTCAGCCCGCACCTGGCCCATAAGGCCTTCCTACGGTGGCGACCGTAGGACTAGTGGGGTTTTTGGGGTTGTTCTCCGTAGAAGTTTGGATGGGATCTAGATGGTGCAGTTTGGGTCCTGTTCTGGGGTGGTTGGGAGGGGGTTTTGTTGGTTTTTGGGGGGTTTGGTTCTGGTTGGGGAAAATGGCCGCCGACAGCGCTGGGAGGATTGATGTTTTTTCTTTGTGGGGACCCGGACGGGGAGACTGTGCAAGAACACTTTGGGACAATGGCTGATGTTGCTAACTTGAAATGTATTACTTGGAACGTGAGGGGGCTTCACACTATGTCTAGGCGTCACAAGGTCCACGCTTATTTAGTGCGTAGGGGAGTGCAAATGGCGCTGCTGCAGGAAACGCATCTGAACAAGGCGGAAGGGGCGGCGCTTCAGCGTAGGTGGCGGGGGCAGGTCTTCTCCACGGCGTACTCTGCTTATGCCAGGGGGGCGCTAATATGGATCAGGGCAGGAGTCCCCTTCCAGGTCACGAGGACAGTGTTGGACCCAGAGGGGCGCTTCGTGGCCATATCAGGCACGCTAGGAGGGAGGGACTTGAATGTTTGCTGTGTGTATGCCCCTAATGTGGACCAGACTGCCTTCCTTTCCGGGTTATCGGGCTCGTTGGCCCATTTTTTCACCGGTCCCCTCCTGCTGGGGGGAGACTTTAACTCCGTGGTAGATGTAGACATAGACCGCTCGCATCCCCCGCTCCCCGACTCCCCGGTCCGGCGGACGGCAAAGGGCCGTCAAGATTGGCAGACCCGCTGGGGTTTGACGGACATATGGAGGGCGCATCACCCCGCGTCTAGAGATTATTCGTACTTTTCGAGCCTTCATGAGCTGCATGTCAGACTGGATGGCTTTCTTGGTTCGTCCGAATTAGTCTCGGCAGCGGTCCGATCGGAGTATTTATCGCGGACCATTTCGGACCATAACCCCCTCCTGCTAGACATTCGCTGGTTCCCTGGGACGCCAGCGGTACCCACCTGGAAGATGCGTCCCGAGATCCTTGAGGACAGTGTCTTCAAGGCGGACCTAGGGGAGAGAATCACGGATTATTTTGCATCCAACGGCGGTTCCGCGAGTACTAGGGCGTTCGAATGGGACGCTTTCAAGGTGGTGGTGAGGGGGTACTGTATCTCTAAGAGGGTGGGCATGCGGCGTGTTATCCTGGCTGATTTGGATGCAGCGGACCGAACGCTCCGCGCGCTCGAAATTAGCCGACCCGGACGCCCGGAATTGCAAACACAAACGGCAAAGGCGAGGGAGAAGGTGGCGGTGGAGGTCGAACGGCTCCGCTGTTTCGATTATAAGGCCTACACGGTCCGATCTATAGCGGAGGGCGACAGGTCGAGCGCGTTACTGGCGTGGTTGGCCAACCCTACGCGCCAGTCCCAAACGACGACTAGGATGCGTAGGGCGGATGGGACCGAGGTGTGCACCCAACCGGAGATTCTTACTTGCTTCCGGCATTATTACGAATGTTTATACCGCAGTCGCTCCGCGCGTGACCCAGACCGGCTCGATAACTATCTTCGCCCGCTGGAACTCCGCACAGTGGAACAAGAAGTGGCAGACACCTTGGGATCTGACATAGGCTTGGGGGAGATCCGCGGGGCCATCAAACGGATGGCGAGGAACAAGACCCCGGGCCTAGATGGCCTGCCGGTGGAGTTCTATGCAGCTTATGCTGACCTTCTGGCCCCTCGTTTACTGGTGGTCTACAGGGAGGCGAAGAGGCTGGGTCGCCTCCCCGGCTCGATGTGTGAGGCGTTGGTGGTTCCTCTCCTCAAGCCAGGCCGAGACTCGTCTGACCCGGGGTCCTACCGTCCCCTCTCAATGCTGACGGTGGACTACAAAATATTGAGCAGCATCTTGGCCTCGAGGCTGTTAGGACATATGGGCTCCCTAGTACACGAGGACCAAGCCGGTTTCATCCCACGGCGAAATACGACCATGAACATCCGAAGGTTGTTTCGCTTGCTTGGGGAACCATTCGTGGATGCCCCGTCCCCGGTAGTTTTGTCGGTGGACCTGGAGAAGGCGTTTGATAGCCTGGAGTGGGACTACTTAAGCGCGGTATTGCGGAAATTCGGCCTCGGGGAGGGATTTATCAAATGGACAGCAGTTCTTTACGCTTCCGCTTCAGCCAGGGTTAGATCAGGCCCTTTGATTTCATCGCGATATCCGGTGGAGCGTGGCACGCGGCAAGGGTGTTCCTTATCCCCGCTTCTTTTTGCACTAGCGGTGGAGCCACTAGCGATGCATCTTCGCTCGGGAGCCCACTATACGGGCTTATGGACAGCGGCGGGCCCGCATTACGTCTCGCTCTATGCGGACGACCTGTTGCTCTTCCTGGAGGACCCGGTCGACGCATTACGGGGAGCGGAATTAGCGCTAACGGAGTTCGGAGAAGTCTCAGGCCTACGAGTGAACTGGTCTAAGACCTGCCTCTTCCCGATGCGTAGGGGTGTCCCCACTCCGGCGCTAAGTAGGGAGATCAGATGGGAACCTGACTGCTTTAAATACCTTGGGGTATTTGTGTACCACGACCAGCCCGACCTCCTAGACGGAAACATTGCCCGTTGCATACGAGCACTCCGAGGCAGCATGGATTTTTGGGCCACGCTGCCGCTCTCCGTGGCAGGACGCATCGCCCTGCTCAAAATGGTGGCGCTCCCCCGACTATTGTATTACTTTAGGACTTTGCCGATCTGGGTCCCACCGGCTACGTTTCGCCGCTTGCGTTCTATGGTGGTCGGGTTCCTTTGGGGCACGGGCCGGCGGCGGGTGGCCCTCAATACCCTGATGAGGCCGAAGGACGAAGGGGGGCTCGCTGTGCCGGACTTTGAGAAGTATTACCTGGCGGCGCAGCTCCAGACATACACCCAGGAGATAGCCAGGGAGTTCAGAGGCCCGGAAGACGGTAGAGGGACGGGTATAGCCAGGCACGTCCTCTCCTTTATCGCGCTGCGACAGCGTTTAGTCCTTCGGGACCTGTCGATGGAGGAGCGGACTATCCGACTCTGTTGGAATCGGGCTCATAACAGAGGTCACCTGCGGACCCCATATGCACCTGAAATACCATTAGGGATGCTGACGGCCCTCCCCCACGGAGGAGACTGGTCGCGACTGGCGGACTGGGAGGATTCGGGTTTACAGCTCGTCGGGGACCTGTATGAGGACGGAGTGCTCCTGTCCTTTCAGGATCTCATTGACCGCTTTGGGATCCCCCGGGGCGACTTTCTGCTGCACTCGGCCATTGTGCGAGTGATCCAGGCGTACTGGCAAAACGGACCAGAGGAACCTCAGTTGTCTCAGGTGTGCCAGTATGTAATGATGTCGGCGGGCACAGTGAAGGCGGTCACTTGCCTTTACGGCAGGTTGATTACCGAGGGGTTGGTCCCTCTCACCACACTGAAGTCCCGCTGGGAAGAGGACATCGGTAGGGAGATCCCGGAGACGACCTGGTCCCAGCTGGTGAGGCGAGCATGGAAGGGTACACGTAGCGCCCGTTTCCAACTGGTCCACTACTATGTTCTCCATAGGGCGTACCTGACCCCGGTTAAGATCAGGCGTTATTTTGCCACAGCCTCGGCGGAATGCCCTAGGTGCCCGGCTCAGGAGGCGGACCTCCTACACATGCTATGGGCCTGTCCCGGATTGACGTCCTACTGGCAGGAGGTGGCGGCGACTTTGGAAGAGGTGACGGGGAGGCACTTATCGTTCGATGCGGCGGTAGGGCTACTGCACTGGTTCCCCCATACCCCTCGGAATAAAATCACCAGTAAATTTATAGACCTGGGGCTCCTACTGGCTAAGCGAGAGGTGACCAGGAACTGGAAGGCACGTGCTGGTCCTACGGGCAGCAGATGGCACGGTGAACTTTTGAAATGGGCGGCGGGTGAGAGCGCGCTGCGATATCAGTTGGCTTGGAGGCAAAGCAATGAGAAGGCGCAGGAGGCCGCGTTAGAATGGGAAACGTTGGTGCAGGCCCTCAGGGATTATTGTACCCCCAGCGACTCCGAAAGCGAAGAAGCAACTAGACCCGAGTCCCGTTAGACACTAGCATTAACAGCACTATTACCTTCCCCGAGGGTCAAGCAGTGGATCCTACAGTGATAAAACTCCCTGGCGCTGATGGTGGGGGGGGGGGAGGGGGGAGTTTCACAATGACTGGTAGTTTGAGGGGGGGGTATCTTTTTGGGGGTTGGGGTTTGTTTAGAAAAGCAGATGACGGACAGTGTGTTATCCGGACCAGCTCCAGCATCCTACTGACCCCAGCTACATTCGCCGCCCAACCCCAGGAATATGGGCCGCTTGGCTGGATAGCAATGCTATGGAAGGGGGTCGGTGGGCTATATCTTGTAAGAGTTGGCTATAATATGATGCTGGTCGTTACTGTATTGTTGTACTGATTCCTGCAATAAAAATATATTTAAAAAAAAAAAAAAAAATCAGAAACTGGGTTAGAATCCCAGCAATTCTCCCTGTGCCCAAACAAATCCTGTAACGCAGCCTGTGCCTGAAGTGAAGCATGGCTATGTCTGTGGGCAACGATTGCGCTATTTAAATAAAATGTGAATTCTGCCTGTCACCCACACTCTAAATCTCATCCTCCAAGAATTACGAATAAAGCATTAACCTTTGATGTCAGAAAGATATACCATCTACTGAATCAATTGCTTAGTGTGAAACTGGAAAATCTGAGATCAAAACTCGCTTGACCACATTGTGTGATCTTAGGAAAATGCTTTAGTTCAGCAAGCCTCCTTTTTTGTCATTATCCGTGATGACAGTACCTTCAACTATATGAGTTTAAGATGGGCACTGGACAAAAAAAATGTATTGTGTCTTATTTAACTCAGGAATGAGAAAGCAGCCTGTAAAAAACTGGAGAGACTATGGAGAGCAAGCTACGGTCTGGAAGAAAAGGCTAGGTATAAAGAAGCTTCCAAAAAATTTCGGAAAGCTATCAGAAAAAGTAAAAAGTGTTTCTATGCGGACTTGATTCTTCAGGCAGAACAGTCTAGCAAACAGGTCTTCAAAGTGGTACAATCGTTCTTCAAACCTAAATGCATTGAAAGAGAGGTCGCACCCACAATTACGCTATGCGAACAAATTTCAGAGTTTTTCGACCAAAAAATTAAGAAAGTATATGATTCCTTTGGTCCAATAATAAAAACTGTGAAGCAGGACCGGGCGAATAATGGTGGGCCAGACGAGACCCTCACCCAGTTCAGGCATATCCCCCTGACTGAGGTAAGGCAGGAACTTATACGCTGCAAATCCGGCTCCCCGGACGACCCCTGCCCAGCCAAACTATGGATTGCCATAGCGGACTCGGTCGCCCCCACACTTCAAGGTATCTGGAACTCCTCCCTCATGTCGGGCATATTCCCGGACATCTGGAAGCACGCTACTCTCCTACCCCTAAAGAAAAAACCTAATGGGGACCCAGATGACCTTACGAATCTCCGCCCAATATCCTTATTAGCGGCCCCGGGAAAAATGCTGGAAAAAGTTATTCAGCGCCAACTCAGCAAATTTGTAGAAACCAACAACATTTTGCATGAAACTCAATCTGGCTTCCGCCCCGGCTTTAGCACCGAAACAGCGCTCATTGAAGTCGCCGAGTCTGTGAGGTGGTCGATGGATGCAGGAAACTCAACAATGCTGGTACTCCTGGATCTGTCGGCTGCCTTCGATACGGTGGACCATGCCAGACTACTCAGCCGGCTGGCTGAGATAGGTATTCAGGGCAGAGCGCTGGGGTGGATAAACTCCTACCTATCTCAGAGAACGCAGAAGGTGGCACTTGGAACGACTTCGTCTACACCTAAAACCCTGCGCTGTGGAGTCCCGCAGGGGTCGGCCCTCAGCCCCCTTTTGTTCAACATCTACCTAGCTCCTCTCTTTACGCTTATTGCCAACTGGGGGGTCAAGGCAATTTCATATGCCGACGACACCCAGTTGGTATTTCCTTACTCTGAGATAACACAGGAGTCTTTCTCCAATTTCAAAGGCTGTCTCCAGGACATAGCACACTGGATGAACACTAATAAATTAAAACTTAATGCCAATAAAACCGAAGTTATCTTCTTCAGCAGGGGGCCCTCCCCCCCCCAGAATTCTGGTGGCCAACGGAGATGGCCCCCCCCCCCCTCACCCAGTCACTCGGCAAAAAATCTTGGTGTGAGATGGGATGACAACATGTCCTTCTCATCCCATATCCAACAAGTCGCCGGATGCTGCCTGAGCAAGCTGAGAAACCTCCGAAAAATCTTAAATCTCCTACCTAAAAGCTGCAGAAAAACGGTTGTCCACGCGACTGTCACCTCCCGACTGGATTATGCCAATGGTTTATACCTTGGCCTCCCAAAATACCTGACTCACAGGCTTCAGGTAGTTCAAAATGCGGCTGCGAGACTACTACTGCGAATCCCGTTCAAGCAGTCAGTCTCTCCGCATCTCCGTACCCTGCACTGGCTGCCAGTAGCCAACAGAATAAAATTCAAAGCTCTGACGCTGGGGTTCAGATCTCTGCATGGCTCCTGCCCACAATACCTGAAAAATCGCCTCCCGAGATATCTCCAAAGTCGCTCACTACGGTCCAACCGTATCCAGCTGATCGTCCCTCGCGCAAAAAAGGCCTGACTAGGCGGTCGTACCTTTTCAGCAAACGTCCCCGCACTGTGGAACTCACTGCCTCAAGCAATCCAACAGGCCCCTTCTGAACCTTGCTTTAAGAAATTACTTAAGACCTGGCTATTCACCCAGCCACGCTAGCTTTCCTACTCTTTAGCCCAGGTTCATTTGTGTTCTACCAGCGCCAGGACACCTCCTTCCGAGGTAGCTGTTCGCGCTATATAAAATCCAGTATTATTATTATTATTATTTAATAGTCATAATATTTATTGTTCTAGAATATGAATCTAAGTAGCATTTAAGGTATACATGAAAACGACTGCCCTTTTAGTTCACTAATAGCATTGTTATCAGGACAGGGTGAGGAACGTTTCTTAGTTCAAGTTTGAAAACAGTTTTAAGAAATACTTTTCAAGTACATCGATGTACTAAGTTCAAAAGCTTCTGCGTGTTAAAGTAGTACGCTTTCTTGAATTTTGAAGACACCTTGCCATACTCACTCTGTGACGTTTATTTTCATGGCAAATATTTTCAGGGCCCCTCTCGTGCACAGGCTCTTAGAGCCAGAACCTATCACTGTCTTCGCTTTGGTTGGGCTCTTACTGATAATTTTTTAGGTCGCTACCTCTACAACACCTAAACAGACAAGTGCGTTCTGTAAGCACGCAGGAACTAATACATGGCAAGAATTTTAAGCATGCGCAGTTCTCACTAAATTCACTGGATGGTGCCATGGGCATGCGATTCCTCAACTCTTTAGGCATGTTCCATACTTGCTTATCACTCAAAAAATATATATATATATAAAGAAGATGGATAACAGGCTTACCTTGAAATCCCAGATCCTGGGGGTATCGGGCATCTGCTTTGGCATCCTTAGGATGCTGCGGAGGTTCCTTCCTCTGTTATCCGTGGAACATAGGACGCTGACAGTCCAGGCTCTGATTGGGTCCAGGTTGGATTATTCCAACGTTCTTTACCTGGGCCTTCCAGAGTACTTGCTGCAGCGGCTTCAAGTGGTGCAGAACGCCGCTGCCAGGGCGATCTTTGGCCTTAGTAGGCGCTCCAGGGCCTCGGGCCTGTTGGCAACTTTACATTGGCTTCCTATCCGCAAGAGGATCGCCTTTAAGGCGCTGACCTTGGCCTATAAAGCTCTTCACAAGGAGGGAGCTAAGCACCTCCATAAGAGACTGGTCTTTTATCATCCGACCAGGTCTCTGAGGTCGGAATCCCTGCACCTTGCTGTTGTCCCCCGGGTAAAGAAAGCGCGCCTCGGAGGCCGCTCTTTCGGACTGCTGGCATCTCAGCTATGGAATTCTTTACCACTGGCCCTGCGGGGAGCCACCAGCCTGCTGGCTTTTAGGAAAGGCCTTAAAACTTGGCTGTTCACTCAGTAGCCGGTCTTCCGTGAATCTCTGGCCCACACTTCTTTTAGTTTTTTTATCTGGTGTTATGTTAGTATGTTGCAGCTTTGTCTCTTTCTCCAATAAAGCGCCGGGACACTCTTTTTGAGTAGCCGTGCGCTATAGAAATAAATAATTAACATAACATAACATAAAGGAGAGGTGCTATACGTCATTCTGGACAGTGACTGGCCCACAATCCAAAATCCTAGAATTACCAGACCACATTATTTTTAGGCCTCGCGTAGCGAACGCAGCGCAGCTGCTTCGCTTGGCAAGCCTCTATTGTCGTCACTTTCCTTAGCGAAGGGAGACAAACCATGTGCGCGTGGACAGGCGATGGGCGCGCGCATGGCGTCTCCTCTCTGGCGTCTCCTTTGTAGTGATAGGAGCTTTCACACGCGCCCACCGAGCGCTTGATTTATTAGCACTTCTCTGCTTTTGTGCGCTGCCCCTGGATTTGTCTGTAGGGAAACAGAAGGTCTGCCATAGTATCCAGGATTCACTGCTCAAACAATATAAACATGTGACCGTGGCTGCTGCATTCTTTCCAGCTGGGTTAATTGGCTATGTCAATTTGGAATTTCTATTCAGGGTTCCAAAACGCATACTTAATAAGAGTATAAGCATTTTCTGAAAAACGTTTTTTTCTTTAAAATAATGGGGGGAAGGATTACAACTGTCAGTGCAGTCGATCCAGTCCAAGTTTCACTTTCTGCTTTTCCATCTCATCATCATATTTAGAGGCTCTACGTGTACAGCGAGCGGTGACACGTCACATGTGGAGTGTTTACAAGCCGCACCGACAGCGGATTGGACAACCTACAGAGCTGGCTCAAACCCGACTGAACCAAGTAAGCCAAGGGTGCCAATTATATGTCCCATGGCAAAAATATGTGTTTTTGAGAGTGCAGGACACATCAACTACACAACTCGTCGCTCTCCACAATTAACACTTACTTGTTATATCCGTGTTCAAGTGGCACTTTAATGGATTGCAGTTTAAAGTCTTGCTTTAATTCTGGTCATGTTGCCTGCTTTCTTTCAGTCCTGATATCTGAATCCTCTGCTTGTATTAATCGGCCTTGCACGTGTATTTCAAATGCTTCTGAGGCGGACTGTCTGCATTTAACACTATCCAGACACTTTTCTTCATTGTCCTTTATAAGGTTATGAACTTTTCTGCATTTTGCATTTCAGTTGCTTCTGAGGCGGGCTGTCTGCATTTAGCACTATTCAGACTCCTTTCTCATCTTCCTTTCAAAGGTTATACACTTTTTTGCATTTTGCACTACTTTTTTTGTTTTAAACACATTTTATTGCAGTTTTCTCAATAGTACGGCAAACCTCTAGCGTGGCAATAGCGCCTCAGAGGCCTTTTCTAAGTCAGACATCTTCACATTGCGTACCAAAGCATAATGTAATAAAGACAACTGGCATACGCCCGAGTATTTTGCACTGCGGCCTTTGTACACATATCAGCTGCTGATTCTTTTGTGCACCTCCCTCTCCTGTTTTAGGCATCACTGGTCATCATCACCTCATTAGCCAATTGTCATTCCCACATCGTTCCTGTTTGTACTGCAGTGGCGAGTATAAGCCGAGTTTGATAGTTGACCCATTGACCCGTTGACCCCTTAACCCAGGAGGGCTGCAATTACATTTCATTCAATTGCAAATTTAGTGTGTCATCATGGTTAGTGAATTATATTATACTGATGTTTTTAGGTCGAAAGTGGGCAGCGCATGTGCTGCTCTGCAAAGACTACTATATTGGAGTATGGACTTGAAGCCCCGCATACTCCTTGCCCATATTTGTCATTACCTTGTTTCATTGTCCTTCGTAAATACTGATTGTTTTTCTATTTGCAATATATTGGTCTTCCATGTAAGCCTTAGTTCCCATAACTGCCTTTCCTACATCCCTCTGTTTTTCTAAATACACTTTCCTGTCCTGCTGAGATTCCTTGTATTGTTCAAAGATAAACAGTTTCCCAGCCTCTTAGCCACGTCCTTTACACTCATGGTTCATTTCTTTTTTTTTATTCTTGTGTGCAAAGGAAAGCCCCTGCTAATTCAACAACGACCAAATGTTCTGCGTTCTCATACTGTTTTGAAAACTTGCTCCTATATCTGAAAATATGTATTTTTACATGTTAGGACCCTAACATTTGTCTTAATGGCCAAAGTACATATAAGTATGTTTACTGGTTTTATGCTATTCCACGGTCTCTGCAGTTTTTGCCTATTTATGGCTAGATCATCTATCATCTGTTGCATAAATTGCAGTTTAACCAACAAAAAAAGTGTTTCTCGCTCACATGCACCAAAGTTACTAAAAACGTTGCCACGTGTGTTGCAGCGTAGTGGAAGACCCTTTGTAAAGGTTAACTGTTCACCTTTCAGTTGCAGAATGCTTCATTTAGGTGGTCAACTGATATGAACAAGGTCAAAAAATGGGCAATACAGTGTTTTCATTTGCACACATGGCAAAATGATGAAGTAATACCAACAGAGGCAAGCAGTTGGCCTAACGCTAGGGAGGTCGCTCTCAAATCTGGCGAGCCAGGTTCCAGTTTTGGCACGGACGCACAACATCCTGTGATTTGGAGCAAATCACTTCATTTCCCCGAGTCTAACAAAAACAAATGTTTCCTCATGTGCCGCAACTGGTGCTCATGTAAAGCGCTCTGATACCTGCTACCTTCGGGTCAGGTTTGCGATACATAAAACTCTGTAAAAAAACACAAAATGTACCACATCACATTGCATTTGCTTTTACTTCCTGCTGAATTTAGTCAGCCAAGCGCAAAATTTGTTCCTCCTCTGGTGCATAATTGAAATGGCTCTGTACCTAACAGAGAAACCATTTGGTGGTAAAAAAAAAAAAGGTAAATAAATTGGCGTCATTTTTGGATCGTAATTCCTCCATAAAAGTTGTTGCAGAAGGACAAAAGAGACAAAAGGGAAAAACTAAATGTAGAACCCGATTCATTAAGGAATTTATAATCTTGATCCCATAAACTGATGCTACACTAGGTTGCAGCTTTACATAAGTACTTATGTAAGAGAAAAACAAAACAATAATTGTGCCTCAAACATGGATCCATTGTACAAATTTGAAAGTAGAGGTATTTTATCAACATCACCAAAGATGTGACATGATTTTCCTCTGTGTTTTGCCCTAGTGCAAATAGAGTTATATTCTCCAAATGTACAACCAGTGAATGCTCACTGTTCTAATTGCAACTGTGCAAAGACCTGGTATATGGTCTCCTGCTCCCTTATTCTTAGGTTAGAAAGCATCACCTGATGAGTAGTTCCAAAGAACGTTTTTATTCTGATATATCTGCACGTTACACTATTAAGTGCTGTGTCTTATTTTGTCATAACATACAAGTGACTTGACAATAGCAGTCAGAGAAGCGCTTCCTTTTATGTACAGGGCTAGACTAGGGAACCAAAAGCAGTCCTGACAAAAGTGCTCAAACCAGCCCCTTATTCGGTCTCGGCTAGCGAACGCAGCGCATGCGCTGCTTCGCCTTGGCAAATCTATTGTTGTGGCTTTTGGTAGCGAAGGGAGACAAACCATGTGTGCGCACGGACAGGCGATGTGCAGGCGTATGGTGTCTCTTCTCTGCCTCACCGCGGGCTTGTCCTGGAGTTCTGAGCAGTTCATACAAAGAGGCAGTGAATGTCCCTGCTTGATTTCTCCACATGGGGCTTGTTGTTTTAAGATTGTGTGTCATTTTTTCTGCGCAATTCATTTAGTTCAAAGGGCTGTGATCACAGACGCGTGGTGCACAGGTCCATCCTTTCAACAACTCAGGTTTTCATTTTTCCATTTACACTATTTATTCAGTTTGATGAAATGTTATTATTAACTCTCAGGTTTCCCTCAGGCGCTTTGCATTCAACATACCAGTTTTTGCTAAGTGATTGTTGCGCTTCTAACGGGTGCGGGTCTCATACTGTAAAAACACGCATGTTTGAAGGGAGAGATACCAGAATCAATGACATAACGCAGATATTGAACCATACAACCGTGTTCTGCTTTGGTGCTGTATATCTAGTGGTGGAAAAAAGTGGGAGGGGCCCGGAAGGGGAACCTTCATATGTAATATAGCTTTTGATAGAGACTGAATGCAATCCAAGCTCTTCGGACCTCTTTCAGGACGCAGCAGAAGTTGTGTGTCAATCTGAAACTATGCTCCTGTCTCACTTTGATGTGAGCATTTATCATTGCCCTGCTGTCGGCTAGTACACTCTGATCTTGGGCACTTCTAGTCCGAGTTCTACGCGCTGTACATGAGCATCAGTTACATAAATTTTTGGTAGGCGCGGGGAGAATAAGAGATTTGCCTAGAATCACAGGATGTTGGGCCGACACTGCGACTCTGTAGCAGCTGCGGTCCTTATGCCACATCCTGTATAAGTGTTTTGGCAGTAATGAGAGGCATGCATTTGTGCTTAATACTGTTTTTTTGTAAAGAGTTTTATAGAGTGCGTGACTTCACACAAGGATTGCTGCTCAGCCTAGAAGTGTGTGACTGTTAACAAGGCCACAGGTCACAAGGATGAGATATAGACAGTCTGGGCTTATCGGGACCTGTTAACTCTACCAATAGGAATGATTACTCAACAGCTCCCAGGATGCGTTGTGTTTTTTCTCTAAAACCAGCACTGTCCGAAATCCCCTATTATGACACGAGGAGAGTCAAAAGCCATACATGAAATACGCTTAGTCAGCAAAGCTTGGCATCCCCTGTTCCCGCTTTTCCTCTCATCACCAGGTTTCCGACACCCCCTCCCCACACAAACATATCTGCTGCCCCCACCCACATGTTTATGACAATCCTCTGAGTTTGACAGATGTGCTTTTCAGGAAGCAGCGGGAGGGGGTGTGGGATTCTGCTAAGAGCAGAAGGTCAAAACGGCTTGGGTCTGCAGGACCAGGTGGTGGAAAGGGCGAGTGAAGTAATTAGATAGCGTCACTGTTGTAATCCTCACCTCCTTGATTGGTGGGAAAAGATAAGAAAAGGCACAGCGGGTAAGGCTCCCACTACCTTAATGACACCTGGCCATCTGCCGAGTCAAGGAACACAGGCCCAGGTGCAAGATTGCAGCCTGTCGAACTCAGCTCTACAGAATACCCGTGGCAAGGATGAAGAATGGCCTCATAGCCCAGAGGCATAAATGTTCATTGTGGCGGGCTACCTATTGTAAGGCTCAGGTCTTACACTGCAAGGCTTCGAGGGAGCACAATGCCTGATGGGTGGAAAAGTCTATGTCTCAGCTTAAGCTAAGCCCTTCCATTCTCCTCTTACTTTTGTGGAGTAACACTTCTCACATGGTTCGCACTATGAACCCACACACTTCCAAACTAGCACAGCCTATGTACTAGGAAGCTATACAGTGCTTAATTTGTGCCGGTGGTTGCAGGTACTGGGCAGCGCATTTACAATGCAATAGGTCTCGCACTGGCTTTATTTTGAGCTACTGACATTGTAAATGACATTTTTTTTGTTTTTGTTTTTGTTTTGTAAAACATAAATAAAAGGTGTTGTAACTTAAAATGCCGATAGCTAAATGTTTACTTTAAGCTATTGACATTGTTAATACCAATGCCTTTTATTAATATTTTAAAAAAGAAAACACAAATAAAAGGCATAGTCATTTGCAATGTCAATAGCAAATGCCTTTTATTTATGTTTTCCGAAAGAAAAACAAAAAAAGAACAATGTCATTTACAATATCAATAGCTCAAAATAATGTCACTGCGAGACCTATTGCATTGTAAATGCTTGTTTCTACTGTAACCTCTTGAAAGTTTCTAAATTTTTAAACTGATATTTAACATGCGGCGGCTGCCATCTTTGTCTCCCTTCGCTATTCTCTGACGCATTTCACATTCAAAGGGGTACATGATACTTTGATACATTATATGGTGCTCTCATGCCAATGCATCCACATATCGTGGTAAAGTATTAGATGTTTGTCTTGAAATGTGTCCAGAGAAGAGCCGTGTCTTACAGCATCAGTCCGGGGTACCAGAAACGAAAAAAAGGATGCCCCACTTAAAGGCTGTATGAGGAAAATGTCCAAAGGCACAAGAAACCTTAAAGCTGATGATCCCAAATTGAAGGACTATTCTGAAAAAGTTGAATCTCTTTAAATGGGTCACATCCAACACAGTGTTGATGTTTCAGATTACTTGGTAGCACTCAGCACCTATAAGTACCAACCCTAATACATATATGCCAACCATCCTGACGGGAGACTGCAGAATTCAAGGCTAGTATTCCACCTCCCGATTCGTGCACTCAAAAAACAGATTCTCGGCAGGCTGAAGCCGGCACTGGCCTAGTGAGACTCGTAGTATTCACTGCAGTAGCCTGCTCCTGCATGCCAGTACACAACATTTTTGTCAAGGCCTCTCTGCCTGCACTTTCTCTGTGCTCTTGACAGGTAATCGAATAAAATATGTATCTGTGTTTCTAATATCCGATCCTGCAGCAGCACACTAAGTCCCATACTTGACAGGAGGCCCGGTTCAGGACTCAATAGAAGTCAATGGAGATAAACAATCTCCTGATTATTTTTCTAAAATCTCCCACTTCCCTCTTCTAACATTTTGACATGTTTGCTCTCCATGTAAATTGTAAATTGATACTTGTATAGCGCACTACTCACCCGTAAGGGTCTCAAGGCGCTTGTACGAATACCGCTGTGGAACCCATCCTGGCTTTCCCTGTGAGGCGTCCACTCCTGTGCACCCCCAAGGTGGAGGCCAGGCATCTTTAGCGTTGTGGGGGCCATTGTGGAGATTAAGCAAGCTATTGCCCAGAGTTGCAGAGTGGGACTCCATGATTGGAATAGGCACCGAGGCGAGAATTATCAGGTCCATGGAATTTTGAGCCCAAGACCCGCCGAGGCGGGGAATTGAACCCTGGTCCCGGGCTAGACCTCTGCATCAGGGTCTGCCGCTCTAATCATTGAAATTTTGAGAGAAAACAATGGTTTGGTGGTGGCCTAAAGAGGTCCTTATGTTTATGAAATATAGTTAATGTTATTTGAATTAATCAATCCTGGGAGAGAGGCTTTTTAGTAGGATAGCATATAAAAGGGTAATTTATTCTATTTGCAAACATATATTTCAAGTGCTCACACTGGTGACAAAGTGCATAGGATGACTGAGTGAAAAAATACAATAAAAACTATATACAAATGTCACACAAACAAGGATATATTCCACAAAAATATATACAATGGGGCAAAGGAAATTCCTTGGTAGGGTCAACGGTCTATTTCATTTTAGATCATCATCAGGACATGCTGAGCTTGTTTAGAGTGGTGGAATACATTTCCATCCAATTAAACAAATGGATAGTTTGATTGTTAGTTTGATTGCCGAGTCTGAAGATTGATATCCAGTGTCTTCAAACAAATATATTTATTAGTTTCTTAGGTCTAAGTCTTTAATGACGGCCACAATCCGTTATTTATGCATCATCCCGGCGGGAGTTGATCACCGCGTCCGCGGGTCCGAAGTGTCTACCTTGCTGCTCCGGCGCCGCTCTAAACAAGCTCACCATGTCCTGAGAGATCAAGCACTCTTACGTGCGTTGAACACAAACCCTTACCTGTAAGGTGCTTGATCGATTTTGCAGAGACGCTATGGGCCAAACTCCCAGAACCCTACCTTGCAACCTGTGGTCTTTCTTTATACACTAGGGTGATGGATAGCAGTCAGGTAGAGAGGCCGGATCTGACGCTATTATGTTCTTGTAGTCGACCTGCGAAGCAACAAGAAACTCTTTAGATTGTATCCTTTTACCCTTTTCTTTTACTCTCTACCTCCTTCTACTTGATCTTATGTCTTGTCGATAAACTCCTACCTGCGATCTACTAGACTTGGCTTCGCGTCCTGGAAGTCGTCGTCTGATGGTGTCTTTTGAAGAGTTGCTGTTCTCTAGTGTCGAAGGTGGTTGGACTGTCCGCCCCAGACTTTTTATGTTTCTAAAATAAACAACAACAAATCATTTGCACATTCCTTTATCTTTGGTTATCCCTGCTAAACTAATCTATTTTGAAAACTTACTCACTTTTCTTTATTCTCTTGTTGTCCAAACAACTTCTCTCTTGGGATTTAAGAGTTAAATTCTCACTCTCAAAACATTTCTTTTTAAAACATTGCTATTTTAGTTAAACATCTTTTTCTTAAAACAAGCGCTGCAATATTTCACAATAAATAAAGTCTCTGAATGAATCTGAGTCCAAAATTCCATCTTTACGAAGATTTTCCAAAAATTACTCTTTAGCTAGCGTTGGGCGCCTTTTCTTAAATTAAGTACTTAGCTCTTTCTCTTTCGTGCTGTAAACAGAAGCATGGAGATTTCCTACAACCGAAGACTCAGGCCTGGATTCAGAATTCGAAGTCCACCGATAAGATTCCTCTGACGTGATGCTTCTCCGAAGGCACAAGAAGACTAAGCATCTTCCAGAATCCCGGGTGTGGCTTTTATAGTCCTGCCACAACCAGGGACGTCCTGGAAGCTGTATGTGCCACACCCTGAGACGTTCTGGGCGCCGTACGAGTAACGTTGTTCTCACGCTGTGTTAAACAACACACAGCGCGAGGACTTTCAAGCGGACGCTTGTTACTTTTTTAAAAGCGTCTTTCTTTTACAGATTTTATTGATCTTTCTGAAATCTGACTCGCAATGCCCTGATTGAGTTTCTAATCATTTCCGAAAACAGTAGACCTATAATCCCTCTACCAAATACAGTCAAGCACAGGCACTAACATAAATTACTATACAAACCATGTACTTGAAATAACTGGAGTGCAGGATGCACGGGACAGGAGTGGGTTTTAAGAGAGGTGATTTACTCCTTGCGAGGAATGGAAATCTGTGATATGCCCACAGGAGGTGTTGCGACTTGTTGTTTCATGACAGTACCCTCCCCGTAGAATCCCCCCTAATACTGTTGGAACTGGTCTTGGTTTCTCAGGATATCTGTTATGAAAGGTTTTTAGGATTTGAGGAGAATTTCTTAAATTAACAAGAGGTTCCCACGAGCGGTCTTCAGGACCGTAACCTTTCCAATCTACCAGATAGAACAATTTGCCTTTCATTCTTTTGGAATCAAGAACTGCTTTTACCTCATACTCAGGTACTCCGTCTATCTCTAATGCTGGAGGATGACTCAAAATTCGGGTTTCTGGATTACATGGCTTAAGTAGAGAAACGTGGAATACGGGATGAATTCGATACGTAGTTGGTAACTTCAATTTCATACTGACAGGATTAACAACTTTTTCTATAGTGAAAGGACCTCTAAATCGTGGGCGAAAAATTTTATGGCATTTCAATTTTAAGTTTTTGGTGGCTAACCAAACCTTGTCACCTACTGAATAGGTTGGCTGTTCAGAACGATGTTTGTCAGCAAATTTCTTTTGAGTTTCTTTTGCAAGAACTAAATGTTGTTGGGCTTTTTGTTGAATAGAAACCAAATGATTTACATAATCTGTGACTGCTGGCGTAACTGTAACCTTTTTACCAACACCTAACATGTCTTTTGGATGAAAACCATGAACACAAAAAAAAGGAGACATACCAATTGAAGAATGATCTGAAATGTTGTACGCAAATTCTGTAGCCCAAATAATTTCTGACCATTCCTGATCATAGGTGGCTAGTAAACATCGCAAGAATTGTTCAATTGTTTGATTCGTACGTTCTGTTAACCCATCAGTTTGTGGATGATAACTAGATGATAAACGCACTTCCATATTTAGAGACTTTCCAAGGTTTTGCCAAAAATCTGACACAAACTGAGATTCCCTATCCGAGAGTACCACTGAAGGAATCCCATGCAATTTGACAATTTGTGTTACAAAGATGTGTGCCAAATCAAAAGCTGAAGGGAGCTTTTTCAGGGGAATAAAATGAGCGTATCTAGAAAAGTGGTCCACAACAGTGAGAATGTTGGTAAAACCAGAATTTGGTACCAGGCAACTCTACAATGAAATCAAGAGACACAGTATGCCAAGGCTGAGGTGGAACTGGTAAAGGCAAAAGTAAACCATGCGGTGACCGATGAACTGCTTTGTTTTGACTACAAACAGCGCAAGTTTCTACATATTTCTGAATGTCTTTTAACATATTCGGCCACCAAAACTGTTTTTTAATAAGTTGGTACATTTTTGTTACCCCAGGATGGATTGACAAAATTGAATCATGATAAATTTGTAACACCTTTTTCTGTAATGATTCGTTGGGAACAAATACTTGATCATTCATACATAATGTTTTCTTTCCATTGCAATAAGGGGTAAAGCTTATTCGACTCTTCTTTTGATTGCTTTTCTAGGGCCTTTTCAATGTCTGACAAAACTTCGGAGTCAATAAGTCCTATCCTAAAACGTTCCTCAGGAATAATTGCATGTAGTGTTTCTTTTTTTGCATTCAAATCATCACTTAAACCTATTCTTGACAATGCATCAGCTTTGTTATTATCTTTTCCAGGGCGATAAGTGATGATGAAATCATAATCATTAAAGAATAGAGTCCAACGCAATTGACGAGGAGTCAAAGCTTTAGCGGATCTAAGTGACTGTAAATTTCTATGATCAGTATATATAGTTACAGGATGACGAGCCCCTAGCAAGTAGTGTCGCCATTCTTTGAACACAGCTTTTATGGCCAATAATTCTCTATCGGCTATGGCATAATTTTGTTCAGTGGGGGATAATTTTCTGGAATAATATGCAATTGGATGTAATTGTCCAGTAGTTTTACTTCTCTGGGGCAAAATGCCCCCTATTGCAAATTGGGAGGCATCAGCTTCTACAATAAAAGGCTGAGAGGGATCAGGATGCTTTAAAACTGGGGCTGTTACGAATTGGTTTTTTAAATCCTGAAAAGCTAATTCAGTTTCTGAGGTCCATTCGAATTTCATGTTTTTTCTTAACAATTTTGTGATGGGAGTTATCTTTTGCGAAAAGTTATTTATAAATCGTCTATAAAAATTTGCAAATCCCAAAAAACTCTGGATTTGTTTCACAGAAGTAGGACTGGGCCAATCTATAATTGCTTAAACCTTTTTTGGATCCATTTCAATGCCAGCTGGACTAAGGATGTATCCCAAAAAGTCTACTGTGGTTACGTGAAATAAACTTTTTTCAAGTTTTACAAATAAAGAATTTTGTAAAAGCTGCTGAAGAATGGCTCGTACTTGCTTTACATGTTCAGATCTTTCTTTTGAGTAAATGAGAATATCATCAATGTAGACGATACAGCAAATATCCAAGAAATCTCTTAGCACTTCATTTATAAAAAACTGGAATGCGGCTGGAGCGTTGCAAAGCCCGAAAGGCATAACCTGATATTCATATAATCCAAATTTGGTACGGAATGCTGTCTTCCATTCATCTCCCTCCCGGACACCCACCAGATGATATGCTCCACGCAAATCCAGTTTAGTATAAATGGTGGCATCTTTGATTTGGTCTAGTAATGTTGGAATTAAAGGTAAGGGGTGTCGATTTTTTACAGTCACATTGTTAATTGCACGATAGTCTATGCATGTACGCAATTCACCTCCCTTTTTTGGAATAAAAAAGAGAGGAGAAGAGACCGGAGACTTGGAGTGCCTAATAAAACCATTGGCTAAATATTCGTCAAGATAATTGCGTAAATGTTCATTCTCTTTCTCAGTTAGGGCATAAATACGGCTACAAGGCAAAGATGCCCCGGGAAGTAAATCTATTTGACAATCAAAATCTCTATGCGGTGGTAGGGTGTTGGCCTTTTTCTTATCAAAAACATCCACCAAATCTTGATACTCATCAGGTACTCCAGCAACCACCAAAACACTTTTGGAATTCTTTGGGAAATCATAACCCTGTATTAACAACTCTGAACCTGGGAATTGTTGAAAACACTTGGCATGACAATAATCAGATTTAAATAGTATACTTCTATTTGTCCAATCAATATAAGGATTATGAAGCACTAACCAAGGAATGCCCAGAATCAAACCAAATTGAGGAGCATCAATTATGTCAAATGTTATTTTTTCTACATGTTTCTCAGCACAAGTCATTTTTAAGATTTCAGTATGGTGTTGAATTAGTCCTGAGGTGAGTTCTTTTCCGTCTACTGCTCTAACCATTTCAGGGGAGTCTTTTACTACCTTTTGTAAACCTAGTTTTTGGAATAACTGAGTGTCAATGAAATTGCCTGTAGCCCCAGAATCAATCAAAGCATCTATGGACCAAGACCGATTTTTATCTTCTTGAGATTGGAGAAGAATACGCATACTGAGATGACAATGAGAGGCAGTTGGAGTTAAGGAGGCCAAGGTGATATGTGAACTCGATAGATTGACCTCATTGTCTACCGAGTTTGTTAGTTTTCTGACTGCTGCATTGTTGCTATCTCTGAGGATTTGACTTTCGGTCTTACAGGTCGTGTGGGACAGTCTTTTATGAAATGTCCAGCTTTTGCACAGTACATACACTGATTTAATTTCCTACGCTTGTCCCTCTCATCTTTAGAAAGAGGTCCTCTAACTGTCCCTATCTGCATAGGTTCCACTGGGTCTAACTTAGCTGAGGAAGATTCTGTTTTCGAATTCCCCCTTTCTTTGAACATCATCATCCTGAAATCTGATTTTCCTCTTTCTCCCTTTCTTTCTGAAATCCTATGGTTAAGTTTTACTACAAGGTCAATAAAGTCCTCACAATCTGTTGGTGGATCTAAAATTTGTGTTATCATATCTTTTAAATCTTCGCGTAAACCACGATAGAACAGTGACACACGTTTTTCTTCTGGCCATTCTGCTTCAATGACCAATCTATTGAAGGTAGAAATATAATGCAAGAGATCAGAAGAACCCTGCTTCAGATTTAATAGTTTGTGATCTGCTGTTTGAACGAAAACATGTTTGGCAAATAATTTTTTCATGGCTCTTTTGAACCATCTAAAATCATTTAAAATCGGATCATTTCTTTTCACATATGGTACAGACCACAAGGCAGCATCACCTCCTAAATAAGACAAAATGAAAGCAACCTTGGAGGAATCATCGGGAAATGTTGTGGGCTTTGCCACAAAATGTAACTGACATTGATTTAAAAATATCATGAACTTGTTGCAGTCCCCATAGAATCTCTCTGGGGGTGCTAAAGGTACCGCAACTGGAGTAACTACCTGAATTTGAGTATTAGCTGAAGTATTAGGTGCGGTATTCCCACTATACAAGGTTTGCATGGCTGGTAGAAAAACTGGTGGTTTTAAATAAGATTTTTTGTCTGAACTGAAGGTCCAAATTGTAGGACTAGGAGGTTGTAATCTACTCTGAATTGCAGTTAAATCCCTTCTTAAAGCAGCATTTTCTGCTCTAATTTCAAATAACACTGTAGCTATATCCTGCAAAGTGATCTGCGGACTTTCATCCATAGCGTCTGGGCAAAATCCTTTTTCGTGGGCTTAGTATTCTGTCAGAGAGATCAAGCACTCTTACCTGTGTTGAACACAAACCCTTACCTGTAAGGTGCTTGATCGATTTTGCAGAGATGCTATGGGCCAAACTACCAGAACCCTACCTTACAACCTGTGGTCTTTCTTTATACACTAGGGTGATGGATAGCAGTCAGGGAGAGAGGCCGGATCTGACGCTATTATGTTCTTGTAGTCGACCTGCGAAGCAACAAGAAACTCTTTAGATTGCATCCTTTTACCCTTTTCTTTTACTCTCTACCTCTTTCTACTTGTTCTTATGTCTTGTCGATAAACTCCTACCTGCGATCTACTAGACTTGGCTTCGCGTCCTGGAAGTCGTTGTCTGATGGTGTCTTTTGAAGAGTTGCTGTTCTCTAGTGTCGAAGGTGGTTGGACTGTCCGCCCCAGAATTTTTATGTTTCTAAAATAAACAACAGCAAATCATTTGCACTTTCCTTTATCTTTGGTTATCCGTGCTAAACTAATCTATTTTGAAAACTTACTCACTTTTCTTTATTCTCTTGTTGTCCAAACGACTTCTCTCTTGGGGTTTAAGAGTTAAATTCTCACTCTCAAAACATTTCTTTTTAAAACATTGCTATTTTAGTTAAACATCTTTTTCTTAAAACAAGCGCTGCAATATTTCACAATAAATAAAGTCTCTGAATTAATCTGAGTCCAAAATTCCCTCTTTACTAAGATTGTCCAAAAATTACTTTTTAGCTAGCGTTGGGCGCCTTTTCTTAAATTAAGTACTTAGCTCTTTCTCTTTCGTGCTGTAAACAGAAGCATGGAGATTTCCTGCAACCGAAGACTCAGGCCTGGATTCCGAATTCGAAGTCCACCGATAAGATTCCTCTGACGTGATGCTTCTTCGAAGGCACAAGAAGACTAAGCATCTTCCAGAATCCCGGGTGTGGCTTTTATAGTCCTGCCACACCCCGGGACGTCCTGGAAGCTGTACGCGCCACACCCTGAGATGTTCTGGGCGCCGTAAGAGTAACGTTCTTCTCACGCTGTGTTAAACAACACACAGCGCGAGGACTTTCCAAGCGGACGAGTGTTACTTTTTTAAACGCGTCTTTCTTTTACCGATTTTATTGATCTTTCTGAAATCTGACTCGAAATGCCCTGATTGAGTTTCAAATCATTTCCGAAAACAGTAGACCTATAATCCCTCTACCAAATACAGTCAAGCACAGGCAGTAACATAAATTACTATACAAACTATGTACTTGAAATAACTGGAGTGCAGGATGCATGGGACAGGGGTGGGTTTTAAGAGAGGTGATTTACTCCTTGCGAGGAATGGAAATCTGTGATATGCCCACAGGAGGAGTTGCGACTTGTTGTTTCATGACAATGATGATCTAAAATGAAATAGATCGAAACGCCGTTGACCCTACCAAGGAAATTCCTTTGCCCCATTGTATATATTTTTGTGGAATATATCCTTGTTTGTGTGACATTTGTATATAGTTTTTATTGTATTTTTTCACTCAGTCACCCTATGCACTTTGTCACCAGTGTGAGCACTTGAAATATATGTTTGCAAATAGAATAAAGTACCCTTTTATATGCTATCCTACTAAAAAGCCTCTCTCCCAGGATTGATTAATTCAAATAACATTAATTATATTTCATAAACACAAGGACCTCTTTAGGCCACCAAAAACCATTGTTTTCTCTCAAAATTTCTCTAACCCCGGGTTTAATTATTGGGGTACCCTTGTTTTCCCAAACTGCTCTAATCATTGAGCCACACTTCTCCACTCCATGCAACTGGAGTCAAGCTGTCCTGGCTGATGAGGGCTGAAAGCCCGAAACCGGTCCTAGGATGCTTGCTTCCAGTACAGGGAGCACCTGGCCTGGCAGTTCAGGCTGGACTGTTCCCATTGGGTGCAGGGTCAAGACTGGATTGCATATGGCTGGGTTTAAACTGGAATGGCATGGGGAGCAAAAAAACTATGGATTTAGACCCATATCTCTGTACTGTGGTGAATGTATGACATTGCTCTGCATTCTGTCCATCAATTGTTCTTTTTGCTAATATTATACAGTCAGTTCCAGCCCCAAACCAAAAAACAATGTTCAGCACAATATGCACACATTTACACACCTCAAAGACACCATACAGCTGGACTTTATCTAGCTCACGACAGCACTCCACGCTCCACAAACCAATATATCGCTCCATGACAACACAGGACAATGGTTTGTAGTGCTCTTCTTCTGTAAAGAGTGCTGTTGGATGAAAAACTACAATATGGGATACAGGAGATGTATCCCATATACAGGGATATTTATACTGTTCATTACTCATCTGTGTGGCAATAATTGGTTTAAAAGATGAAATGACTAAGAAAAACTTGCTATTTCCAAAACTGGGATCGCTTTATAGATCTGTTCGATATAATTAAGTGTCGCCCAGGGGTTATTAGATAGATCTATAAGGAAATAACAATGTAGAGAGGCAGGCAAGTATGATTTGCTTAGGGTCGCCAGGTCACCATCCTATAGCTGTAGGTTAAAGATAGACAGGTTAAAGATGGACAGGATTGTAGTTTACCCCTCCTTTGTACTTGTATGCAATGTTGTTTTTTGAAATGGCAATAAATAAAATAATTTTTAAAAAAAGATGGACAGGATTGTTAATCGATTGTACTATATTGTATAGGGGTAGCACATGTTCATCTAAAACATGTCAACCACTATATCAGCTATCACTATACAGGTGTGCAATTGCCATGGGGCTCCCACTGCACCTATGTTGAAGTGCCAGGCCGTAACCGAGCCCCTTATTCACAAAGAGCCTCCACAGTTTATTTATTTATGAAGTTGAGGCAGAGGCTCTGCAGCACTACACTGCTGTTTACCATTGAGGAGATCCCGCCACGAGTGCCGAGTTCCCAGCCCTACCAGTGCGAAGCCTCTGCCGTGAGTGCGGAGGATCTTTGTAAATCAGGCCCAAGTGGATCGCATTGGCCATGTGTAGAATCCTTATGCAGCTGAAAGGAAGACACTGGGCACAATGATGAAGTTAAGTTGTTCAGGTTTATTCTAAGAAGACGGAAGGAACCCATCCAGGCCACTGCCTGTCAGGATAACAGCTCCTCACATTTGAAGCAATACATTCTAACACCAAAGAAACTACAAACAGAATACAAACATGTCACAGAACCTTGCGTAACCATGACACTGTAGTACCATGACATCAGATACTAACAAGTTTCAGATGCCACACACCTTCCTTCGTAAACACAGAAGGAAAAGGTGAATAAGAAAGAGAAAAAAATAAAAATAAACAAAGAAGTACATTGGTTAATACAATAATTTAGGAACATAGTCAGTTAAGTAACGAGGTTTCACAACGACCCTAGAAGATATGCGTGGAGTAGCAAAAGATTTAGAAGTGGAAACAGGTCCAAAGGAAATATTTTTACCTAAAATTGGGTCAGGACACACAGAAATTCTACTCAAATTCCAAATGTTGTGATCCTGAGTTCTGACAGCATTTTTAAACACCTTAACCATTAGTATGGGCTTCGAGAACTTAACTTTGTGACCTGAAAGTCTGACAACCACCAAGTCACCAACTTTGACCATCGTTTCTTTAGTGGATTTCTTGAAATCAAAATGTCCTTCTTGCGCCAGTGCAATGCAGACTCTTGAGAAAAGGATCAAGGCATAGACTCCTCAAGACGCCTCACCCTCGAGGGTTCGATTAAGGTGCATGGAGCCCTTCCCTTGAAGAGAACTAAAGGCGACTGACCAGTAGAACTGTGAGGAGTTACTCTATAGTTTTTCAGCTTTTTTTAGAACTTCCTCCTTCCAGTTAAGTCCAGAGTTATTGGCCCAGGAAATAGTTTCCTTTAACACCTTGTTAAACCTTTCAACCATGCCATTGGTTTCCGGGTGGTAAAGGGAACATTTCTTGTGTTTAATGCCCCTGTTCTTCAAAAAGGACATTTCTTTTGAGATTAACTGCACCCCATTGTCAGTGAGAATCGATTCAGGATAACCCTCTCTGGTTACGAGACCCTTCAAAAATTTTATCACCTGAACCGTCTCAATACTGGAGGTAAAGTGGATCTTCGGCCACCTAGAAAATAAGTCCAAGAGTACAAAAATGAAAATTTGTTGTTCATTAGAATGACCTGGACTCACAATATCAAGAGACACTTCTTTCCAAGGGCCATGCGGGAGTTTCTAATAACCATAGGTTGAACTCTCAAAACCTTTGATTTATCACTCGTAGCACATACCATGTAGTCCCTTATGACCCTCTCTAAACATAGGTCCATGCCGGGCCACCAGTAAGAAGATCGGAGTCTCTCCTTGGTCTTAGACATACGTGAGTGAGACTAATGAGCTAAATCTATTAACTCTTTGCCCAGCCCAAAGGGAGATATGAGACATGTCCCACGTGAAAGCATCTCATCACACACGGCCAATTCATCTTTGACTCCCCAGAATTTCGAAGCCTCTTCAGAAGCCTGCTTTTTAGTGTGCCAGCCATTGTGGATGAGGTCCATTACTTCAGACAAAACAGGATCTTGGGATAATTTGAGGCGCCATTGGTCCTTGTCAATGATTGCTTCTCCAACTAGGCACACATGAACATCGCTTGTACACCATTCATCATCAGAGTCATAATCAAGGAGTTCATCAGCAACTAATCTAGAAAGCGTATCAGCCACACAGTTTTCCACCCAGGAATGTACCTGATGTCAAAAACATATTCTTGGAGAGTTATGTCCCACTTTGTTATTATACCAGAGACCAAGTCTATACCTTTCTTTGAGAAAATCTCACATAGAGGTTTATGATCAGTTTTAACCAAGTATTTCGTCCCCCAAAGAAATTTTCTGATGGCCCAAAACACCGCAAGAGCTTCACGCTCAATCACGGAGTAACGTGACTCATGGTCCTTGCGGCCTTGTGAGATAAATGTGATGGTTTGCATGCCATTTTCACCCTCCTGTTGGGGTACAGCTCCTAAGCCCTTCAGACTTGCATTAGTGGTAACAATGGAAGTCTTGGAGGGATCAAAACTTCTAAGATTGGGAGCATCACAGAGTTTTTCCTTGAGAGAAACAAATTCAAGGTCACATTCTTTGCTCCACTTATATTCTGTGCCTTTCTTTAAAAGCCCCCTCACACAGACGCAATGCTCAGCAAAACCCTCAACCAACCTTTTGTAGTACTCGATCATGCCAAAGAACTTCATAAGTTCCTCTCGACATGAGGGAGGAGGCATGTGAGAAATCGTGTCCACAAGATTGGACTTGGGAGCAATACCATCCCCTGAGATCGTGTGTCCCAAGTAATGAATTAAAGAAGTGGCAAACTGACACTTTTCCAATTTTACAGTGAGATTGGCTTCTTCAAGCCTACCCAAAACAACATCAAGACAATTTCTATGTTCTTCATGATCCTTCCCAAAGACAAGGATATCGTCTTGATAGACGCAAACACCATCACAACCTTTGAAACAGTCTCCATTGCACGTTGGAAGATGGAAGATGCCAACACCAGTCCGAACAGCATCCAAACAAATATGAAAGTTCCAAACGGGGTAATGAAGGAGGTGAAATCCCTTGCGGTCTCTGCCAGCTCAATCTGGTGATAGGCGGATGCCAAATCGATGGAACTGAAGACTTTGGCACCACCCAACAACATTAACAATTCAGCTAGATTGGGAAGGGGATAGCGATCCACCACCACACACTTGTTGAGTTGCTTTAAATCCACACACAAACAAAGTGACCCGTTGGCCTTTTGTGCTGCCACAACTGGAGCAAGCCAATCTATACCAGTAACTTCTTCAATTATTCCACCAGCCTTGAGCTTGTGTAACTCCTTTTTCATCTCTCCCCTCACAGCTATCGGCACATTTCCAACATTACAGCAAGAAGATTGTGAATTGGGGCGTAAGGGAATGTCTAACTTAAAATCTTAAAGACAACCAAGACCTTCTCTAAAAACCTTTGGAAATTTTTGTCTAATGTGTGTTTCAACAGTGACATCAGAATTAACAAAAAGAGATTGAACTTCACGTTTTATAATGATAGGAGATGAACTACTGGGATCCAGCATAACACCTAAGTCCCCCTGGTGAAACTAGTTGATGATGCTGTCACCTTTTTGAGAGACATAAACTTTAATGCCCACCGTTTTCTATGAGACCCAAAAAGTACGCACATAATGGTGTAGGCTCACCACCAAAGGCTAAGGGACGTATGTCTGGTTTTAGAAGGGAAATCTTAAAGACAAGATTAGCTTGATAAAATGCTTTGGAGACTATAGTAATCTTTGACCCGGAATCAAATAAAACTTTAGTAGATTCACCTTCTACTTGAATTGTGTCAACTGGACATGATTTTCGTTCTAATGCAGAATCAACTTGACAAACATTTTGTCCACAGACCAAATCTTCCGCAGGAATGTCTGTTTCAACGCGCTTAACATTCGATGTGAAACCCTTACTCTTACAAACAACAGAGAGTTGATGATTCTTCTTGCATTTGGAACAGACCACATTCAAGGCAGAACATTTTTTATCATTGGCGAAATGTCCTACTTTGTTGCATCTGAAACACTTGGGAACAAACGTACCTTTCTTTGATTTAACAACACTATCAGTTTTAGATACCACTTCAGCCTCTTGACAACTTGAACAGTAATTTTCTTATCTTTCTTCAAAGTATCAACACACTTTAGAGAGTGTTTAATCCTTTTTGCTACTTGCAACGCTTCATCCACAGAAGGTTCATCTCCGATCCACAGTTCTTCACGAACCTTTTCAATATTACACCCTTGCATAAACTGGTCCCTTATTCTCTCATCAAGTAGCTCAGCAAATTTGCAAGAAGAGGCAAGTTTTCAAGATGAGTGACATACACCTTAACAGATTCACCATCATTTTGATGTCTCTTAACAAATTGGTACCATTCAAGTGTAGTGCTCACTTTAGGTAAATAATGCTTGTCAAGCTTAAATAGGCAGATTTCATATTCATTAAGATCTTTGCTTACTGCATCACTTAACTCCGGCAGGTGATCAAAAACATCTTGCCCTTCTGAGCCGAGACAATGCAAAAGAAGGGAGGTTTTGCGCTCGGCACTGAGACTTACACCACAAACCCTAGTATAATGCTCAAATAATTTTTTCCACTTTTTCCATTTGATGGCTGGTACACCAGGTGACATAAGGAAAAAGGGAGGGGCTGTCACATTTTGCATGGCTTCTAAAAGTGTCACAAAAAGTGTAAACAAAAATCAAAAGAGACACAAGAATGTCCATGACAGAATTAACAGGCAGAAATCAAGTGCAGGAATATGTGGTTGAAAAAGAGAATAACAGAGTTCCAGGCACAGTCACAAACCAAGAGTAGAAATGTATGTGTGTCAGACTCAAAAATATGTAAAACCTGAAATAACAGTGTGCCAGTCACTGAATAAACTGGCAAGTAAAAATAAAGGTGTGCCTGTCACCGAAGCTCAGGCAGCGAGTAGTAGTAATAAATAATTTAAGGTGTGCCTGTCACCGGTGTGCAGGCGGGGCTTACCTTGAGAACTGCTGATGTAAAACAAGTACTGGTGAGAGTGAGAGCTAAAACAACTCTCAGACAGCCATAGGATGTCTTGCAGCAGAAAGAAAAGACGTCAAGGTAAACGTGAAATGGACAGGACGCGTTAATGTGTGCGTGTCACAGTGTTGACATGCATAGAAGCTAGGAGCTGATTGTGGAAAACAAAATGGTGGCACGCTGCGTGACAAGCGTGCCGTCAAACGTCAAGACCACCATGGAACGCAGCTTAAATGACGAAATCCAGCGTGATGGAGCTTAAGTGAAGGAACACAGCACGAAGAAACGCGCTATCATGGAAGAGTGCAGGATTCCAAATGACTTGTGACACAAGACAAGGTGAGTGAGGCCGTTGAAAGAGATTTTAAATAACAACAAATGCGGCAATTAAGTGCAGCACCGCCCGAATGACAAAAGACACCAAAGTGTTACACAAAGAGCAGCATCCACACTAGCACCTCAAGTCATTGAGGGGTATATCAGGCATAGAACGAGGTGCAGTTATAAAAGTACATTCAAAAGTGTAGTGCAGCTTCAGCTCCAGTAAAACTATTAAAGTAGAGCACCAAGCTGTAATACCCACAGGTGCCAGAAGCCAGTAGAAAGAGTCGAGGTAGGGACGAGCCCGTGTCGACTCTGAAACCCCAATGAAGTAAAGGTGTATAAACGCAGCGAAAGCTCCCAGTCCCCAAAATGAAGAGAAGCAGCACAGTACCTTGCATAAGGTTGATGGGATGTTGAGGCTTTTGGGTCCTCCTTCTTTTTTTCAGCTGCCAACTACGCCAGTGTAGAATCCTTAGGCAGCTGAAAAGAAGACACTGGGCACAATGATGAAGTTAAGTTGTTCAGGTTTATACTAAGAAGAAGGAAGGAACCCATCCAGGCCACAGTCAGTCAGGATACCAGCTCCTCACATTTGAAGCAATACATTCTAACACCAAGAACGCTACAAACAGAATACAAACATGTCATAGAACCTTGCGTAACCATGACATTGTAGTACCATGACATCAGATACTAACAAGTCTCAGATGCCACACCATTGTAAAGAAAGCCCTGGTGTTCACAACGCAGGCATTTATGTTTTTTTTCTTTCTTTTAGCAGTTCCCCCTGCTGAGCCCTTTTGTGGCTTAATCGCTGCGTCTCTTCATGACAACCACGATGAGATGGGCTCAAAGTTAGCTAGGCAGTGGGTGTTACCAAGAAGTTCAGGCAGACATCCCCATCCAGGAAAGAACGATGGAGTATCCTGCAAATTGCACAGAAAAGGAAGGGCTTATGCTCCATCCGCAAGGGTATTGCTTCCTTTACACAGACTGAAGGGTGGGGGGGCGAATTTAAAGTGGGGTGATTGTTGTATTGTTAATTGCTATTAGTATGGTATTTCTTTAATGCTCGTGGCTAGGACATTGTTAGAATGTACGTGACATGTATGATGAAGTAATGTTCTATTCAGTGTCAGTTGTACTAGAGCACTTGCCTGTAAAGCGTCTCACCTGGCTCTCACCTGTATATAAGGATTATCTTTTACCAATAAAAGGTATCATCATTTGGACTGTTTGCCATCTTTACAGTGATGATACACATATTTCGAGTTACCACCATGTGGTGTCTTGATCGTAATGCATTCTCCGGTTTCCATAGTGTTAGAAGATGCACTACGACCACACTCCAGAACGTAGAGTTAGTAGTCAGTTATTGTACAGGATAAGGTGTACCTGTTTGCTATCAATTAAACTCATACTTGGATACGAATATATGGATACTCGTTCTTTACATTTTGGCGACAGAGTTCGGGATTTGTTCGAAGCAAGCAGGATGATCTAAGAATCTACGCAAGGATTTTTTTTTACTACTTTCCTGGATTTAAAAAAAAGAAGCTTCGTATTATTGAGCATCGGAAATTCTACTGGGAACATTTGCGTACTGTGAGTACTAATAGCTTGACTTGTTCGTGTTTAAAAAAAGAATTGACTATTTGGAAAACACTCGGGATACAACCTGTGGAATTTAGAAACGTAATTAATCTTAACGTCGTGAAAGTGTTCTACATACTGAGTGGATGTTGGAATTTCTATACTGTGGATGATATTTAAATTCATTTTGCAATCGTTCCTTAGAATTGACTCATTTTGCAATTGTTCCTTGGAGTTAACTCGGAACACCGATCGCAAGAATATTTGCTAAAACAATTTAAAGTGTATTTGATTGGCACAAGGCTTATATTACTTTCCTCTTCGACGTTGCTATCTTGGTTAGAGATCTTGTGATTCTACTATGGCCAATTCAAGTTACATTAAAAACTTAGTTAACTTGATCAAGAGCAACGGTACCTTTGTGCATTCTTCAAATGTGGTGAGCGTTCTTGAGCGAGAGACATGTTCGTGCTGTGAAGCTCTCCGTTCTTCCGTGACGAGTCTCTATGCGAGTTCTACCGAACATTGAAGATGAATCGAATTCACCCCACGTTATGCTCCACGTCATCACGTGATGAAGGTCACGTTACGTGACTCCATTTTGTTTATTTCGTCAATTTCACTACACTTTTGTCAATTCATCTACAAGTTCTCTGTGTTTCAGCTTTATTTAAACAGAAGATTTTTTCATTATTTGAACGGAAGGATTTCATTGGTACGTACTGGTTCGCTAAGACACAGAAGGAACTATTCTAAACTTTTCCTTGTGAAGTACTGAAAACTGGAGAAAGTAATTGAAAGATTTTATTCTGCGGTGATGTGCACACCATTGTTGCATGTTACATCGGAGGGATTTCGGTGACAGGCACACCTCACAGTTCTACTTATAGTTCTACGTATTGTGGAATTGTTCGTATTTCCTTAGTATTAAGAATATTTCATTATTTTCTTTATTATGCTTTCAGTCATTGTTATTAGTAGTGTACATCTCTAATACAAACCTTCTATTTACAGGTTGTTTTAAAAGGAAAAGAAGTTACATTTGTGATTAAAATGGCATCACAGGGAGGGTTGAATACTTCTGTTCCCATTTTACCCCGGCCTGGTGAACCATCAATTAAATGGTCTAGAAGAACCGGGTTTTGAAACCCAGCGGCACCAGGGGCACGCCCTAAGTCTTCGGGTTCACCTGTCTTACAATACAGAGACACAGGATACTTCTCGGTGACGTCAGAGATCACATTTATTGGCTGCAACCAGGAACAGAAGTCTACGAAGTACGACACAAGTAGGTTCGTCAGAGACTGCTCAATTTTCGTATTGCGAGACATCGTCTTTTATGCTAAAAATCACATTCCGAACAAACACCGACTATTTACGAATTGTCCAATCATAAGTAACATTGCAAAAGGTATCGCATATCGACAAACCCACTTTTCAGTTGTCCAGCCCACCATCAATTACACGGGAAAGCCCAACATTTTTTCTCGAACAGGCCGGACAAACCCATAATAAAAGACCACACCCCATACCATAAATAGGCCATAAAGGAAGGAACAGAAACAGATGAGAAGTAGGATAAGGGGTGTGTGTGTGCATACCAAACTTTACAATCTCCTGTGCTCTGATCCTTAATCTTGATCAGCTACCGGGCAAGGAACTGGCTTAGCAAGGTCAGCTTCAGGCAACGAGGTCAGTTCACTCAGGTCATTCAGAAGTCAGCTAAAGTGTACGTGTACTAAAGACTCGTTTGGCCGTAGTCATCGGCCTATGTGAGGGCAACCACAAAATGGCTGCCATACACAAAATGGAATCCATCGGTCTAACATAGCGAAAACACTCGTACTTGCCGCTCTCACTAATTACGGTTCTCTACTATCAAATTCGTAACGAAACCATGACCTTTATGAAACGGGTTCAGAATTCACGGAACCTCAGACCCTCCTTTTGCCCTTACATAGGCAATAACCTAAACTCACATCAATCTGAATCCAGGTCTATATTCATCAGATCATCAAGATGTTGCTGGAGCATAATCCTATTACTTAGTAACTCTGTCGAGACAGGTCTCCTTGCACACGTAGTAGCACAAAGGCCACATATAGCAGGAGCACACTGTACACAAAGACAGAACAGGAAAAGAATTACTAAAGCCAACCCAATGAACATCAGAATCTTCCTTCCCCAGGTGAATAACAATCCCCAAAACCATCCCATCAACGGCCAATCTTCTTCGTCCATATGTACAGACTTGGAGATCTTATGTAGCTTGGAAATGGCCTGGTACACTGTAGGAGCATTGTCTGGAATGAAAACGCAGCAGCTCGATTGAATCAATTTACATACCCCTCCTCTATCTGCAAGTATGACATCTAACGCAACACGATTCTGCAACGTCATAAGACGATCCGATTGGAGCTCAGCAGTCAAATTACTAAGGGCACCGGCAGTCTCAACTATGGTGGACTCAACCACTCTCGTCAATTGCCGTATGTTCCCACTATTAACCATAGGTCCCCAAAACGGCAGGAACCCCTTAAGAAAATCTCTCAATTCTTGTCTTGCAGTATCTTCCTTACTGAAGACACCTCTAACTACTCTCGTTCTGTGATAATCTGCGGCTGCAGTATACGTAGGGGGCAACAGATACGAAACATAACATGTTCCCGAAAAATCAGGGGGCAACCATGTGTATGCTCTATCATAGCAAACAAAATACGTACCCTTAGCTGCTAAAAACGTTGGGAAGTCTAGGACACAAAAACATATGTCTCAGTGCAAACACTCTTTCCTAACTGAGCTCTTGGATTCTTGCCACTACCTTGCAGACAAAAATGACTACGATGGGGTACGATCCAAATCGGAGATGATCTTTCCCTTCGCTGCTTTTCACTCAGACTAACACCATATCCAGTCACGTTCCATCCAATATGAGCTAGTGTTTCATCTTCAGGAATAGTCTCATAGGAATCGATTCCTCTAATCATATCCACTATTCCCTTCACTAGAGCACTATTACTCGGACTATCTTTCATAGAACCCAGGGGGTAAACTTCATGGGCATAAATAAACATCGTCCTATATGCCCATACAGATCCATTGTAGCTAAATGGCAGAACCAAATAAGGAATACCCTTATCCGTAGTATGAGGCATAAGACCACACACCCAGCAATTAGTGGTGTTCACTACTAACTGATGCTGATGCAGAAGTTGCACAAAGGAATTATTAGCGAATTCCAATCTTCTAATAGATTCATGTTCAGGTAAAGGATGAAAAGAATGCGAAGAAGTAGTAGTAGGAAAAGACATAGGTTGTGTGGTGGGTGCAAAAGTTACTTGGAAAGAAAGAACAAGATATCCCACCAAAAACATCGTCATACTAAGTAACATTAAAAGACACGTTATCAAAAAACATTTGCTACTCATTAGTTTGCCTAGTCTCGTCTTAAAGTTCATTTCTACGACAGCTCTCTCGATCTCAAAAAACTCCATACTCTAACCAAGCTGATCGCGGCAGGTGGTTCTCTTCGCTCAGATGTACGTCTGTAAGTCCAGGGAACGCCCTAGAACAAACCAGAACCGTCGACCTTGTGTCTACACGGCTGTACACTCCAAGGCTTTATACCGCGACCGTACAGCTGAACCCGGATGGCGGTTCGAAAAAGAAAAATAGGTCAAAACAGCTTTTCGGATGAGAGAGCGTAGTTTCAAAAATAGAAAGAAATTACTTTATTTGTCCATTGTTTCTCGGTCGTAGATTATAGTGGTCTTTGCCAGGCAATGTCTGATCACGAAACAACAACTCAGGCTTAGTAGTGTCCAGTCTCAAAGAAGGGGGCACGGGGGCATGGCCAAGATGGCGTCGGAGTAAGACGTGCTTTCGAGTCGCTCCAGCGCCCGACCTGCTAAGCATTGTACAGCATCGCCTTCGGGGCGCCACTCGGCTCTGAAACGGTCGCAGGGGCCAGCAGCATCGAGCGGAGTGGTCCGGTGTTCCCGGCGGGTTCCAGAGTGACCGTACAACGCCGCTAGGTGCACTTCATCTTCGGGCCTGCTGCGCACCGGCCTTGCGTGGGAGAGAAGCCGCCTTGGAGTGCAGTGACTCGGCGCCGGCTGGGCGTGGCATCACGGAGTGGCGGTCGCCCTCCGCCTCCCCTCGCCATCGAGGTCCCTCCTCTACGCCGGGACACTGGTTTGATAGCGAGCTCCTTGCTGTAAGGGATTGAGAGGCCCCGCAGACGGCCGACCACGTGGAGGGTGAGCCCCGGATCTTTAGCGGAGCCGTGCGATCTGATCGCGGCTACTTCTGGACGGCGCGGCGGCGCCCTCGGCGGCCACTGCTGGGTCGGAGGGTCCTTCTCGTCCCTGTGTGTACCGTGCCGCCTGGTGTGGACCCGTGCCCTGCACCGCCTGCGACTCGGAGTTGTTGGCCCTGCGCAGAGCACCCAGGCCTGGACATTGGTTGGATTCAGAGGCCTACCCTGCCCTGCGGACTAACTGCCCGGCCCACGTTGTCCGGTGCTGGTGGACTACGTTGTGCTCTGGCGGTATCGAGTGGCTGCGTTCGTGGCCCGGCTGTTTTGACGGGGACTTCGGGCTTGCCGCTGTCATTCTGGGTCTCTGGCGGGAAGCTCCCACGCCGCCATCGTAATCGGGCGGCTGCGGCCAGTGACGCAGGTGCTCCTGAGCGACCTACATCCCCAGTGGCCTTGAATCCACGACTCCGCCGAGATGTCGAACTTGCCGCGCAAGGGGAGGACGTTGAAGGACGGAGCTTCTAAAACATTGCAGCCGCCATCTTCCCCCGGAGCTAGTAGTTCGACTAGACAATCGGACGAGGAGGCGCCCGCCACCAAGGCGTTCATGACGGAGCTCTTTGCCTCTATCAAGGAGGATATCTCCGAGCTTCGAGCTCAGCTGGCGTCGGATCTACGGGAGGTCCGGAGAGATGTGGACGGAATTGGTGAGCGGGTGGCCACCTTGGAAGATCATGACTTAAGTATGGCGAATGACGTTCACCAATTGCAACAAGATGTTCTTCGCCTTACTGACCAGATGCTGAATCTGCAAGCATACGCCGAGGACCTGGAAAACCGCTCCAGAAGAAACAACGTCCGTATCAGAGCGGTCCCTTGGGAGGGGGAGGCTGGAGACTTGAGAGAATATGTGCAGGCCCTATTCCTACAAGTGTTGGATGAGGAAGACGTTCAGGAGATCAAGTTGGATAGGGTGCACAGAGTTGGCCTGCCTAGGCGAGGAGGTGGCCCCCCCCCCGGACATCCTCGCGTGTGTACATGACTTCCAAACAAAAGAACGCATCCTCCGGAAGGCTAGGGCCATCACCACCTTGCAATTTCGTGGCCATCGGCCGCAGCTGTTCCAGGACCTGGCGGCGTCCACGCTTCAAAAAAGGAGAGAATTCCGGCCAGTGACTGCTTTTCTGAGGGAGCGTGGAATCTCCTACTCCTGGGGACACCCCTTCCATATTATATTTCGGTGGCAGAACAGACTGGCACAGATTCGCTCCCTGAAGGCCGCGAGGGAGCTGCTGGGGCTGGAGGACGACCCTGCTTCTCAAACGGCACAGTCCTCACCATCGCGACGACGGCGTCGTTCTTCATCATGGCACCGGGTTGGCTCTTCCCCGGACCGGTTGCGTCCGGACCACTCTGTTAGCTTGCAGGAGAGAGGATCAGCGGTAGCGTCGGTGGCCTCGGCCATGCTTGCAGATACTCAGCAGAGCTCTGGAGCGGCATGATCCCTGACTTCCTCGATGGTCGGGCGCCGGAGGGTCTCTGTCCCTACGGCCCTGGGGTACTATGGTACTTTTGGAGAAGACACCCCGGGCCTTGGCCCTGGGGGCCCCCGAACTGGTGCCCCCACCCCGATTCCAGTCTGATGTGGACCTTGTGACCTGTGGCCCATTGGAACTGCTGAATGCTTGGTTCAGGTTACGGGCCTTGTGCTCTGTTTTTTTGGTTCTCGGGTTGTTGCAGGGGGGTGGGACAGTTGGTGCTCTGAGTGTGGGTACGGTGGCAGGGCGGTTGGGGTTGGGGTTGGGGGGAGGGGGTGGTGTGGTGGCGACCGTGTGTGATGGATGCGTGATGTTGGTGGCTTCAGTGCTATTCACCTTTGCGTTTTTTCCTTGGTTCTATGATGGTGCTCCTTCAGCTCTTGTGCTCTATAGAGGAGAGTCCTTCCTGGGATGCTGGGGGGGATTGCGTGTGGTCCCTCCTGTGCGGTTGTGGCTAGGGACTTTTCCTTGGTTCCCTATGAGTAGTTGCCCTCGATGTGATTGGGATCCGGTGTGTGACGGGGATCTAGGGGTGGAGTGTGGATGTCTGGGCGCGTACATAGCGTGGAGTTTTAGATCCCCATTATGCCTGTTAGTATAGGCACCTGGAACGTGAAGGGCCTCAATTCACCGCAGAAGTGGCAGAAGCTTTGGAAGTACATTTCGGACCACCACCTGGACGTGGTTGCTCTTCAGGAAACCCACCTGGCTAGGAGGGACGAAATGAGACTTCACCATAGGCAGTTCCCCCTTATCTACAGGGCGTCCGCGCCCACAAAGCATAGAGGGGTGGCCCTCCTCTTCCGGGCTTCCCTCCACTTTCAGCCCCTGGGGGTGAGCGTTGAAAAGGAGGGTCGTTGGCTAATGGTGAAGGGGACGCTGTATGGTCGCTTGTGTACCTTTGTCGTGGTGTATGCTCCGAATGCAGGTCAAAATGGCTTTTTGCAATGTTTGTTAGATAAGATGGGGGACTTTGTGGATGGGCACTTAATCATGCTGGGAGACTTCAACATGGTGTGGGACAGGGACCTGGATAGTTCTGGGGCACGCAGGGCAGATACTGGCGTCTTCTCGGAGGAGACACAGCGTCAAGTGGGGGAAATGGGACTGGTAGACAGCTGGCGCTTTGTCCACACACAGGCCAGGGACTATACTTTCTTCTCTCACGTTCATCGCTCGTATTCCCGCATAGACTATATTTTGGTTAGCCAGGCTCTCAGGGGGGATATACGAATGACTGATATTTTTCCGCTCTCGCTGTCGGATCATAGCTTGGTGGTCCTGGGGCTGCATTGGGCCGCGGGGAGACGACTGGCTAAAGTGGTAAGGCAATTGGTGATTTTTTTGTCCTCAATCCGCCTTCTGACACGTCGGTGTATAACACGTGGGACGCGTGCAAGGCCTCCCTGCGGGGCACGTGCCTCGCCCTCAACGCGAACCTTAATAAACTTCGGCGGGAAGAGAGGGAAGCTCTGGAGACGGAGCTTGCCGCTTTGGAACAGGTGCACAAGGCGAACCCCTCCAGGGTGACCCTGCGCCCCCTGACGGCGGTGCGAGGGAAACTAAAGGCCCATTATAACAACAGGGCGGAATTCACCTTTCTGCGCCTTCGTCGTGCCTCCTACTCCCAGGGCAATAAGGTTGGGCGCCACCTTGCTCGGCAGCTTCGTGACAAACGCGAAAGGGATTATATAGTGGGCGTGCGTGACCACGCTGGCTCTGTTCAGCATAAAGACGCGGACAAGGCGGCCATATTTGGTCGCTTCTATGAAGCGCTCTATTCGAGCGACGCTCTCAATCCGGAGGCTCAATCCGAGTTTTTGGGAGTTTGTTGTCCTCCCCCATTTCTAGGGAGGAGGTTTTAGATGCTATCAAGGCCTTGAAACTGCATAAAGCACCTGGGCCTGACGGCTTTACGGCCTTGTTCTACAAGACGTTTGCGCTCGACATCTGCGACTACTTAGTCTCCCTCTTCAACGTGATGGCCACTGACGGTAGAACCACGGACTCCATGGCCGAGGCCTTGATTACTGTTATCCCCAAACCAGGCAAGGACCCTACATCCTGTGCATCTTATCGTCCGATAGCGCTCCTTAACCTGGACGCTAAATTGTATTCCTCCATCCTGGCGGGCAGGCTGCAAGACCTGATGCCTGCTCTGATCCACCCTGATCAATCTGGCTTCATTAAAGGTAGGCAAACTCATGACAATCTGCGGCGCGTCGTCCACTTAATCGAAAAAGCGGAGCGATTCCGCATACCAGCGGTGTTGGTGGGGCTGGACGCGGAAAAGGCCTTTGACCGCGTGGATTGGGGGTTCCTGCACCGAACGCTGGTAGCCTTCGGGTTCTTGCCCCACTTTAAAGAATGATTGAGGCCAATTACAATAACCCTACCTCCCGAGTGTTGGTTAACGGCCATAGGTCCGGGAGTTTTCGTCATTCCCGAGGAACGCGCCAGGGCTGTCCACTCTCGCCCCTTCTCTTCGCCCTTAGCATAGAACCATTGGCGCTGGCGATACGGGAAAATGAGCGGATCCTAGGGCTCCCCTTTACGGGCGAGCAGCATAAGATCTCGCTCTTCGCCGATGATGTCCTGTTGTCCCTTCGAGACCCGGCGCTGTCACTACCCCATGTCCATTCGGTGCTCTCTGAGTATGAAACGGTGGCGGGGTTTAAGGTTAACTTTGACAAGTCCTACATCTTGAATTTGACCTTACCACCGGGGGAGGTGCAACAGATCCGGCTGCTTACTCCGCTCTCATGGACGTCATTCTCTTTGCTCTACCTGGGCGTGCGGCTGACCTCTACCATAGGCGCCTTGTTCCAGGCTAACTTCCCCCCGATGCTGGCGTCGATTCGTACGGAACTGGACCGGTGGAAGCCCAAATTTATCTCGTGGCTGGGTAGGATTCATGCACTCAAAATGGTTCTCCTACCCAAGCTCCTTTATCTTTTTCAGGCCTTGCCTATCCCGATAGGGCTGGACTACTTTCGTCGGCTTAAAACCGTGATGCTGAAGTATGTCTGGCAAGGCGGTCGGGCGCGGCTTCCGTTTACGGTTCTCCGACGCCCACGAATGAAGGGTGGAGTGGGCTTTCCGGACATGCATTTATACTACAAGGCTGCCCAACTGAGAGTCCTCGTGGAGTGGTCCCAACAGCTTTCGGAGAAGCACTGGCTCCACATGGATCGGAGCGTTGCGGGTCGTTCCATCTGGGACCTGGCCTGGAAGCCTAAGGTGGACCGGCCCAGAAACGCGTACATTAGCACTCCTACCAGCACGGTATTAAAGGTCTGGGACACGGTGAGTAGCGATGACCGGTGGACCACATTCCCGTCCCCGTTCACCCCGATCCATTTCAATCCGGCCTTTCCCCCGGCGTTGACGGAGGGTCCCTTTGAGACTTGGAGGGAGGGTGGCTGTAGAGCCCTCACCCACCTGTTCCATGGTGCCGAACCCCTCACTTTCCATAACTGTATGAGGGATTATGGTGTTTTGCCGACGGAGCGCTTTAGACACCTTCAGCTCCTGCACTGGGCGACGCCGCCTGGAGTGGTGGATGCCGCTACCAGACCCTTGACGAAATTCGAAACTTTCCTCCTCCGCACATCCACCATGAAGGGGGCGATCTCCTTTCTATATGGGCTGCTGTTAGACACTGCTATGTCCCCACGGCCTCGATATCAGGATCACTGGGAGAACACACTGGGAAGGGACATTTCCGACAGCGAGTGGAGGAGCTTATGGCGGGACGTGACAGCGCATAACCACTCTACCGACCTCAGGGAGGCCCATATGAAGCTCCTATTCGACTGGTACTTGTACCCATCTAAACTACACCGCATATTTCCAACGGCCTCAGATAGGTGTTGGCGGGGATGTGGGATGTTGGGGGACTTCAGCCATATATGGTGGGACTGTCCCACCATCCGGCCGTTCTGGGCCGAGGTTCTCTCCCACATTAAAGATGTACTGGGGTACCCACTCCCAAATTCCATGGACTTTGTTTTGCTGGGCCTTAGAGACCCACTGCTTGAACACCAGACTAGGGCTGATAAGCGCATTATGTGGTTATGCTTGGGAGCGGCCAAGTTGACTCTGGCAGCTGCTTGGAAAAGCCCATCTGCCCCTGCCGTCTCTTTGTGGCGCCTTTTGAGTTTGGAGCGGCTCTCAGACATCTTCCTGGGGAATTTTAAAAACTTTATGTTTAACTGGGGCCCCTTGGTGAGATTTTTGTCCCGAGGCCTGCCTTCGGCAGTTTGCCCGTCAGCGCTGCGGGCACTTCATCTCTTCCAAATTTGATTACAGATGTGACTGTTGCGGATTGTGTGAATGTTGGTCGCCGCCACTGGGTGGTAGGTGGGTGGTGGGGAGGGAAGGAGGGTAGGGGGTGGTAGTTGGGGAAGTTGTTTTTTCTCTTGTTGCGACTTGCTGTACTCCCGAGAATGGACACTATGACTAAGATGGGGCTTGGGTTGCTCTTCCCGAGTTGGGGACATTGCATCACCTGTTGGAATTTCCAGGCACAATTTGGACACTGTGGTGGACGGGCCTTCTTGTCCGCACTTCTGCTGCTCTACCTGACTACCGCCCTTTTTGATGCAGGCTTTGATGCCCTATTGCCCCTCCCTCTGCGATCATGTTTTTGGCACCCCCTGTGTGGGGTTCTGTGGCGGAATGTCGCCTGTTTCTTCTCTCTTTTTTTCTTTCTTGATCCCCTTGCTCTGTTCCCCTCCCCTTTTCTATTTTTCACCTTGCATACTATAAATAACAATTTTACAAAAAAAAGAAGGGGGCACAGCTTCTTGCAAAATATTGTCGTCCTCACGCTCAGAGCTTGTCCCAACCAAAGATGCGTTCCTGAATGGAACGAAACGTGGCACTGTATCAGTCTCTGAATCACCAACACCCTCCTGGACCCACTGGTCGTACGGCAGAGGTAAAGATACCCTCTTACAATGTACGCCGTGGATCCAGTTCTTTTTGCCGTGAACTCTCACTGCGGTACGCGTCGACAGAAGGACCTGGAAGGGTCCAGTCCAGCGGGGCTGATCATTCTTTGTCCACTGAAAGTTGCGCACCAACACCCATGAACCAGGGTCAATGGCGTGTCCTGGATCTTCAGATACTTGTGGAAGTGTATCGTAAACCTGTTGGTGTAAGACACGCAATTTAGCCGTCAAATCATACAAATAGTCAATCAGCACAGGATGTTCAATTTCGCTAAATTTTGTCGGCCTCGGCACTCCCCATATGTGAGCCGGGCGACCAAAAATTATCTCGTAAGGACTAAGACCGATTCGAGAATGTACTGTAGTTCTTGTTGACAAAAGTGCCAGCGGCAAAGCATCGGGCCATTGGAGACCAGAACTCGCCTGAATCTTGGCTAATTTCAACTTCAGAGTACCATTGTAGCATTCGACTAGACCAGCTGATTGGGGATGATTTGCAGCATGGAATTTCTGCCTAATGCCCAAACCTTCACACACACTCTTCATAACTTGACCCACAAATTCACTTCCATTATCACTCCACAACATCCTTGGCAATCCGAATCTAGGGAAAAATTCCTTGAGTAGGGCTTTGGCTGTGGACAAGGCAGTATTATCTTTCAGGGGGTATGCCTCTACCCATCTCGAAAAGGCACAAACAACTACAAGGACATATTTTAAATTATTACATCTCTCCATGTGTATAAAATCCAATTGCAGCACATCGAACGGATACGTCGGAGGTGCAAAGTGACCAGCTGGAGTTGGAGTTCCCTTGTCAGGATTATACATCAGACAAACGATGCAATTCTTGACCAGATTCTCCGCACACTTAGGAATTCCAGCATTCTGCCATACTGGAGCCAACAACTTACAAATCCCTTTCGCACTAATGTGAGCCATTCCATGTGCCATCGTAACCACGGCAAGCACATACGTATCTGGTAACAACCATCGTTGATGTTCCGACAACTCAATCCAACAACCAGTTGAACCCAATTGTCCCGTACTCTCTCTCCATACACTCAATTCTTTCTCCGTAGCTTCAGCCTGAATTGACTTCACACTCTCTATTGTATCCTCACACATTCCTCTATCCAGAGCCCATCTCGCTGGACCCGCAACATACATTCGACTCGTCACATCTTTCGCCGCTTCTTTCGCAACTTCATCCCAAACGCATTACCACGACCAACGTCATCGGTAACCTTCTTAGGTGCACTGCATTTCACGATCACAACTTGCATCGGCAACGTAAGTGACTCAAGAAGCTCATTCACCAACTGACCATGCTGAATCTTCGTACCATGCAAAGTAAGAAATCCATGCTCTTTCCACAAACGCCCGAAGCTATGAGCAACACCAAACGCATACTGGCTATCGGTATACAGAGTCATTCTTTTTCCTTTCGACAACACACACGCTCTCGTCAGTGCAATCAACTCTGCTGCTTGAGCTGAATTTTGTGGTATACGTGCAGCTTCAACAATCGTATGCAAAGTCGTAACCACATATGCTGCAGTCGTATCGCCATTCGGAAGCTTAAAGCATGAACCATCTACCCATAAGGTACCATCAGACTTCACAAGAGGAGTATCTTTCAAATCAATTCTACCCTTTGTTTCTTCCTCTGTCCTAAGAAAGCAATCATGCTGTTCCTGAACATCCGTCTCTACAGAAATCGGCAACAATGTAGCTGGATTCAACGTGTTGCATCGCTTTATATGCACATGACTCGCCAAAAGCGTCAACTCATAACCTGACAATCGAGCACTAGTCAAGTGCTGTGTTTTAGTCCTGTTTAATAAAGTATCCACTGCATGTGGAACCATCACAATCAACGTATTATCCATCACCAAACCAGCAGACTGTCGAATAGAAACAGCCGCTGCCGCTGTAGCTCTCAAACAACTCGGCAACGCTCAAGCTACCGGATCCAAAGTCGACGAAAAATACGCACATGGATGCTGTTTATCGTCGAACTGCTGTGTCAGGACTGACAATGCACATCCCTCTCTCTCGTGGACATAGAGTGTAAAAGGCTTACTGTAGTCGGGAGTACCCAACACAGGAGCCGAACACAAAGCATCACACAATTCAGAAAAACTCTTCTGACATTCGTTAGACCAAGGAAGAGGATTCGGAGTATCCTTAAGAGTAAGTGCTAACAGAGGTTTCGCAAGTAGCGAAAAGTTCGGAATCCATTGCCTACGGAACGAAGTAATACCCAAGAAAGCACGCACTTCTCTCTGTGTGGTTGGCACATTCATTTTCGCAATCGCTTGAATTCGTTCTGGGGTCAACCTTCTTCCCTCCTTCGATAAGAGATGACCTAAGTAGGTCACCTCTTGCCGAAAATACTGCAACTTCGAAGGTGACACTTTATGATGAAGGTCAGACAAATGTCGCAACAAAGAAAGAGAAGCTTCTTTACAAGCCTCCTTGTAGTAAATAAGTCCATTGATCAAGAAGAGGTAAATGGCAGAGTTCTTTATTATAGGTTAAGCAGTGGAGTAAGAGCAGAACCTCCACAGCAGCAGCAACTAACCAACTGCCACAGTGAAGAACCCAACGAACAAACATACAAGGAATACAGAATGTAGAACATCAAGTACAAGTATTCTAAATAGACTAGAAAGACAACCTACAATGTACTACACATCTTCTCCCTTTCTGTTGTGAAAAAAAAAACAACAAAAAAAACTTACCAGATAAAATCTTGCAAATAAACAGGAGGTCGCCGAGACCTAAGCGAACGTGTACAAACAATATGATTGTGAGTGGAAGGAAGAACTTGTGAAGGAACAGGAGCATCACCACCCCCAGAGCTAGTAACCTCACTATGTATTGGAGACTCAAAGGACATATTATCAGCCAACAAGTAACCACTCATGGAAGGAGCACTAGCATCAGGAACAAGGGAAGTGGAAACACAATTAGGCAGAGAAACAGTAGACAAAGCAGATTTCACTCTCTTATAGAGAGCAACCCTCCTGAAGTTCCAACACTCTCCATTATTTAGAATAACACAATGCTTAAGTATCTTCTTAACCTTGAAAGGCCCCTTGAATTTGGACAAACCTTTTTGCAGCCTACCCAACTTAACTTTGACCAAATCTCCCACAGAAAAAGGAGAGGTAACAGGAACATAGGAAGAGGAAGGATTAACCTGTTTCCCTTCAAAAGAACTACACTGAGTCTGCAAAGTAACCACATCTCTCATCCAAGAAGGAAACAACTTCAGACCAGGATCACGTCCTCTCATCAATTGAAATGGTGACAAATCCCCAACAACTAAGGGAGTAGTGCGGTATGCCCATAACATTTCATCAACCATCTTTCTGACAATACACCCACCACTAGAAGCCATCTGAATAATGCCCTTGACCACTTTGTTCGCCCTCTCACATATCGCATTGCCCTGGGGATTATACAAGGACGTGCGATGATGAGAGATGCCACAATCTTTCAAAAATACTTGCATGTCTCTGGATGTGAGCTGAGGTCCATTATCTGTAATAATTACAGAAGGTAGACCCTCTTCCTTGAAAAGATTACCTAAAAATCTTATGGTATTTGGTGTAGTGATATCATTGGTAAAATGGACCACCAACCACTTGGTGAAAATATCGACTACCACTATAGCAAATCTGTCCCTCTCATTTAACTCACCCATGGGACCAATGAAGTCAAGGCAAATTGTGTGCCAAGGTAGACTTGGACTTTGTACGTGCGCATCAGGAGCTACCCTTGGACCAGTTTTCAAGCGTTTTTCACCCTCTCTGCACATTGGACAATTTTCAACCCAATCAACCACTTGGGAATCGATGCCTGGCCACCAAAAGTGATCCTTAATGCGTCTTTGAGTGAGTGTCTGACCCATGTGCCCCTCATGTGCCAAAGCTAGCAACTTGTTTCTCAACCCAAAAGGTGGTATAAATTTCTCAATAACCGTGACACTTACCTCCGGTTTACCTGCACCAGCAGCCCCACTGAACTCGCCTTCCTGGACCTCAACATCAGAGCAGAACAAAATGGCCTGACTACCACCACACATTACAAGCCAACTTCGCGGAACTCATTGCTGAGATTTGACAGTTTCCACCCGAGGCCGCTTAGGGAAAACTTACCCTTTGGCCAATTTCTACGCATACAATGCAATTGCAGTAAAATTCAAGACTACAAATCACAGTCCAAGGCACTAGTCCACAAACTTGAAGAACGCGGCTACCCCACCAGAATCATTTCCAAAACCTGCAAGAGGGCGCGCAATCAGAACAGAGAGGCACTCCTCGACACCATCATCAAACCACCTGAAACACCTATCCTAACGTGTGTCACCACCTACAACACTGCCTCAAATCAAGTGTCCAACATAATCCGTAAAAACTGGAAAATCATTAATTCAGGGTCAAGAGAGTGGGAAACCCCACGCTTTGCTTATAAAAGAGCAAAGAATCTAAAAGACCAATTGGTGTCCACGAGACCAAGAACAAACCCCCGCCCCACAGGCAACACGATCCTGAATGCCTGGGGCCTACCAAAAATGACTGGGCACCAACCGTGTAACAACTGCAGTGTCTGCCATCTGACCTCCCCCTCTAAGACACTGGCCCTAGAAAACGGAAAAACCTGGATACAGCGCCAGTTCACAAATTGCAATTCATCCAACCTGGTGTACCTTATCACATGCCGATGTGGTCTCAGATACATCGGTATGACCACACGGAAAGTAAGAACCAGAATGACTGAGCACAGGAGCACTATGCGCTGCGGCAAAAACATAAGCAAACTGACTGAACACTTTCTCACCCACAATCACACCCCAAATGATTTTACATGGACTGTGATTGAACAATTTGAAAATTGCAATGAGAAAGGCCTCCTCACCAAAGAACAACGGTGGATATACCGCCTTTCCACACACATAAATGGGCTCAATGATTCCATCCCTTGGAATTCACTGACAACTTAATCAGCGAGATTTATACAGAACACTCTGAACCCATGTGTTTGAATCCTCAGACCCGTTTCGACTCATGGTCTGTCCCCAGTCTGTAGTCCTTTTATTCCTTTTTTATCCCTTTAATTTCCTTCTTTTAATCTCAACTTGGCTTCAACACATGGCCATCATTCCCCGGCGCTGCCATCACGCATGCGCCTCAACAGCGCTCCATCCGCACACATCGCGCATGCGCTGACGCCTACGCACTGCACTGTCCCCACGCATGCACTGAACCTGCGCATGCGCTGAACCGGCACTAATCGCACACACATGCTCAGTGTAGCAGATGACTGGGCACTTTCTGCGCGACCGCGCCCACTCTTTCCTACCCTGCTACAGGTGCTGTGAATTAAAGGGGCTATTTATACCAGACCGAGAGATGCACACTCTCACTCGGGACACCACAGCAGGACGATAGGTCAAAGGAGCACGTAGATCGGCAAATCCGTGAGTAATTAAGCTGATTCACCGCTGACATCTAGGTAAGCAGCAGAATCTTTCTCCCTACAGGCTCGGCTCTAACCAATGCCTTTTACCACGCCTAGGGTCTTCTCCCCCTGCCAGGTGACCCAGGAGGCTTTAACAGCAAACAGCAAGTGTGAGGAAAATGTATAATACTTACCTGTATCTCACCCTATGCTCACCTCGCTGTTTAGCCCACCACTCCCACCCCGTTTTAACCGCTATATAACCGCACTTGCCATGTAACCCACATGGCCACGTTCTACCTGCCGGTCTAGGTCGTTCACACACCTTAGAAGCCGGCATCATGTTGTGTTATAAGAATACCATTCTCATTGACTATACCTTGTATGTCTGTTTGTGTATCTATGTTATGTGTACAGTAAAGCAGAGGGAATCCCCCTCTACACACGTATAGCACCTTAGCGAGTGCGACACTTTTATAAACAACACCTATCACTTAATATAATTTATTTATTTTCACCCACACATACTCATTGGTCCTGAGGAAAGCCAGATGTAAATAAAAGGCCTGGCTGAAACATGTAGACCACATAGGACGTGGGAGCCCATAACTCACTCCACTGCGTCCGTTTGCCTTTTTATCTGCTAGCAGGGGCCCAGATATTAAAGTTATCCATATACCCTCGGGAACTGGGACCCACTGCATAGCTTTTAAATCACTTTCACACCCACAACACAGCACACTCAGTAAGTACACCAGCTCCTCAGTAATCTGGAGTCGAAGCACACCAGGGACACATTCGGTGTCACTGTGGTGGGCCCGATGATGAAGCATGCCACCAACTAGGTTGGTGGGTGAGGGCTTCACAACCAAACCAATTGGTTTACCGACAGACGTACACACTGAGTCTCCCAAAAACACAACTAAGCTAGTCCTTTCTTGATACTACATATAAAACAGGGGATCCGGACTAGCTTACCTAGTCCTCTCTCTCCATTTTGATTTGCTGGTATAAATTTCTCGCCTTTCAGGAGAAAGTCATTCACAATCGAAAGTTCATCCAAAACCTTGATATAGGGTCTCACAGAAGTAGAGACAGAACTCTCACGCCTTGATCCCAATTTAATGAGTTTGATGACTTCTTGAAGGGTTACATCAACAGCCATTTCCTTCAACCAATCGCTAGAAGAAAACACACCTTCACCAACAAAAACAGCATCCTCAACCCAAGCAACAGCAATATCATCCAAATCTAAGGACACATCCGAATTATGGTAAGAACGCTAGTCCAACGACAACCTTGAAAGGAAATCGGCCTGAACATTCCTCCAACCTTGAATATATTCTACAGAGTACTGAAATTCTTGTAGTCTGGCTGCAAGCTTCATAAGTCGGGCTGAACCCTTGCCTGCCCCTCCAGGTGAAAGAATTTTGATGAGGGGTTTGTGATCAGACCTTAAAATGAATTTCATGCCCCAAAGATACGTACGAAAGTATTCAACAGTCCAAGAAGCAGCTAACGCCTCCCTTTCAATGACTGAGTAGTTTTTCTCAGTATCTGTGAGAGTCCTTGATGCGAAGGCAATAGTAACTTCAGATGTTCCTTTCATTTGGGAAAGCATAGCCCCCAAACCATGCGCACTGGCATCCACAGTGACAATTGACTTGTTATGTATATCAAATGAAGACAACACTTTGGCATCACAAATGTCTCTCTTAATGTTTTCAAAACACTCTTGTTGTTGAACTCCCCAGATAAAACTCACACCACGTTTAAGTAAAGACCTGATACCAACAGTCTTATCAGAGAAATTTTTAACAAATTTTGAATAATATTCGATCAGTCCCATAAAGGAACATAGCTGATCTTTATCACATGGTTGAGGTGCAGAACGGATGGCTTCACACAAGTCTTTTTTTGGTTTAATGCCTGAGGAAGTGATGGTATAACCCAAATAATCCACTTGATCTACTCCAAACAAACATTTATCCTTACGCAAGGTAAGGCCAGCAGTGGATAACATTTCCAAAACAACTTTGAGTGTGGAATTATGTTGATCTTCAGTTTGACCATAGATCAGAATGTCATCCTGAAAATAAACAACCTTTGGTACACCTTCAAAAATGCTAGAAACCATTCGTTGGAAGACGCTCGCTGCTGAAATGAGGCCAAAAGGGAGTCGAGTGAATTGATAGGTACCCCATGGAGTGATAAAGGCTGTCAAACATTTGGAATCCTTATGTAAATCAATTTGGTGGTATGCACTCCTGAGGTCTAGTTTGGAAAAAAACTTTGCGCCATTAAGCGTGGTAACAAGCTCAGTTATATTGGGTAAGGGGAAGGTATCGGCCACAACACACTGATTAAGGGACCTGAGGTCGACACAGAAACTGGGCTTGCCATCCGATTTCTTCGTGACGACAATAGGCGAAACCCAAGGAGAAGCTTCAACTGGTTCAATTACTCGAGAAGCCAACAATTCATCTAAAAGACTTTTTACATCATCCCTAATAACAATGGGAATACGTCTCACTTTGTGCTGGACAGGAATTGAGTCTTTTTTAAGTATGATTTTATGGGAGTAACCCTTAAGATGGCCTAAGTACTCACTGAAGACAGATTTGAAGTTTGAAAGTATAGAATATAACTCTATGTCATCAACAACCATGACTTGAGGATCTGCACGTGGATTGACAATAATAGAAAGGTCGTACTGGTGAACCCACCCCAGGATAGCAGGACCAGACTCAGAGACATAGACTTTCCCATGAATTTGTCTCGTTGAAAACTAGATGGTAGCTTCAAAATACCCTAGGATGTCTAAAGGTTCACCCTGATACCCACCTGGAGAAATATCCTTTGGGAGAAGAGGACCCATGCCCCACACCTCTACATAAGCACAGTTGGGAATGATAGTGTAGCGTGAACCAGTGTCCACCATTAAATGAACCTCTTTCTCATTTATGGTAAACAACGCTTTAGGCCTGTTTTTCCGTTTGTGTTCTTCGTATTGAGAACTATCGTCACTCCCAACTACCAACATTTTGTTGGAGTCTTCAACCAATTCTAGTGTATCATTTACACAAGATACAGAAGAACGAGGTCTGCTTTTACACACTCTAGCATAGTGCCCTAACTTGCCACATTTCATACATTCTTGTTTGGCTGCAAAGCAGAATTTGGAATCGGAAGCATGACCATAACTACCACATCTCAAACATTGTTTAGAAACAATTGGTTTAAAAGTGTTCTGACTTTTCACATTCCCCATTTTCTTGTTAGAGAACTTCTTCGGCTTAATGAGAGCAACATCGTCTTGATCATCTTCTTCATGTGGACAACACATGTGAGAATGACCGGACACTTCACTGACATCACTTGAGATTGCTCTCTTTTCTAGTTCCTTCATACAACCTTCTGATTGTTCAACAATCTTAGCTAAATCAATTGCTGTTTGAAGGTTGGGATTCTTCGCTGCCCATAGACGCTCTTGAATTTTCTTATTGTTACATTGTACTATGAGCTGGTCTCTAATTAACTCATCAGTCATGTTGCCGAATTTACACTTGACGGACATTTCTCGCAGTCTAGATACAAAGTCATCTATAGTTTCACCCACTTTTTGACTTTTAGTGTAAAATTTGTATCTGTTCATCACTAGATTTTCTTCTTTGGCATATCTTACTTCCAATCGCGTAACAGCCTCTTTATACTTGTCTAAAGAAGCTTGTGCACCTGCTTGTAGGACTTGTGGTAATAATTTCAAAACACGTTGGCCCTCTTTACCTAGTAAGCTCAAAAGTAGAGCTTTTTTCCGTTTAGCAGAGTACTCCTGAGCATCTAACGCATCTAGATAGTTCTCAAACATTGGAAACCAATCTTCCCATGAAATGCTTGGTTGACCTGGCATGGGAAGAAAGCTAGGTGGTAGGACTACAGCGCCACTTTGTAAAGCAACTTGTTCAGACATCGTTGAATAAAAGGGTAAATTGATTAGATATGTAAAGTCACTGGTTGTAATAAAGTTGAAGTAGCTGTGGCGATTAGTAGTTTCTAGAACATTTGAAGCAGTCAGAAGAACAAGTTTGTATGAAGAAAGAAGAAAAAAAAAATCTATGAAATGTTGACAAACGTACAGTGCGATTCAAAGTACATGAAAGTGAAATTCATAAATAATTAATATTTACTCAGTATGAATGCGCAAAAGACGTGCGCATCGTCGTTGCATTGCTGGAGGTGAATCGGGTGAATCGGTTTCCTCGGTTTCCTCGGTAACACAAAATGGCTGCCTATTGCGTGTTGACGCAGCAAGGACGTTGCTCCTGTCGTATCGTCGCTTACAAGCTTCCTGCGTGGCGTCAGGCTGACGCTGGACGTTCGACGAGCAGTAAGACGTCAAGCAATCTTTCACCAACTCCCCATGAGCATTCTATCACGTCATCATTCTCTGAGAGGAGGAGACGAGGGCAGAAGACGGAGAGAGATAGATGCCGCGGAGTAAGGTAGGTGAAAGGAGGAGAGAACAAGTACGAAACTGCTTGTTACTTGCCCGTAGTTGGAGGAATAATGAAATTCTTACGGAAGACCTCTGTAGACGCCTTGTTGAGGAGTGGTAGTGTTGCGCAAATTAATGCGATATCAGGTTCACCTCTATTTGGTCCGCTCTTACTTCTTTGACCAGTTGACGGGTTCGGTTTTAAGTCGCCAAAATATTGTGGTAAATAAGTCCATTGATCAAGAAGAGGTAAATGGCAGAGTTCTTTATTATAGGTTAAGCAGTGGAGTAAGAGCAGACCCTCCACAGCAGCAGCAACTAACCAACTGCCACAGTGAAGAACCCAACGAACAAACATACAAGGAATACAGAATGTAGAACATCAAGTACAAGTATTCTAAATAGACTAGAAAGACAACCTACAATGTAATACACTCCTCATCATCAGCAGCAACTAACAAATCGTCTACATACTGAATAAGAGCAGCACCATCAGGCAAGACAATCGTATCAAGCTGTGTTTTCAAAGCCTGACTATAGATGGATGGACTTTCACAATAGCCGTGAGGAGCGCGCTTAAACCGGAAGCTTCGTCCTCCTAAAGAGAAGCCAAAAATATAACTAGGCAGCTGAAGCAGGAATCATAGTCAACAAAGCAGTAATATCCGGAACAACAGGAAACTGTGGCACAACAATTTTGTTCACTTCGCGAAGATCGATCACAAACCTATATACAGGCGGCTGAGAAGAATCAGACAGGCAAAACCGGACTATTGCACACATTACCTCTTGTCTCTTCAATCACATCTTTCTCAATCAGATCATAGATGATCGCTAAAAGCGCTCTTTCACCATCACTAGAAATCCTATATTGCGGAATACGTGGCAATCTAGCATTCGCTTTCAGCGTCACGACATATGGTGGAATCTCCAAAAGACCCACATCATTAGGACCAGTAGCCCAAAGAGTATCACGGAGAGAACGCAATTCCAATGGAAGCCGATCTTTAGACAAATACATCGGAGAGATCACTCTCTTACCCAATGTAAGCTGTACTCCTGAAGGAGAACAATGCAATGTCGCATACAATCTCTTCAACAAATCCAATCCCAACAGGTTCTTACCACAACCTGTCGTCAGAATTAGGGGTGCTTCCAATTCACAAGGTCCAACAGAAATAGACAAAGGACTAGAAACTGGATTACGAACTGGGGCGCCAGAAAAACCTACTGTAACATTCGTCAAGCCAGACAAAGGTGCGCCAGGGAGTTTAGAGTGCATGATAGAACTCTTCGCTGCACCAGTATCCAACAGAAAAGGCTCTGACACACCTGATGTAATCACTTCAACATAAGGTCCACTCTGATCTACTGGAACTGACACTACTCCCTCTCTTTGTCTATGGCTATCCTAGCAATCATTACCGTCAGCATTCTCACTCTCAACATAGTAATCATCAGCATAGTACTGAGTCGACTGACCAGACGCAACATTCTGTTGATCAAAACAATTCATAGAATTCTGTGGAGGAAAGGATCGTGCATTCTGGGGGAACACACCACGTCCTCTACCTCTAGGAGCTTGCTGAACACCTCGACCTCTCACACCAGACACACCATTCGTACGCCGTAGCAGAACCGGACAACTATTCTTAAAGTGGCCTTCTTATTTACAATACGCACACTGATTAGGACCTACAGGAACACGCTGCTGAAAAGACTCGGGCCTTTGCGATCCTCTCTGAAACTGCTGAGGTTGCTGAAACTCGTGCTGATTATAACGAGGTGGATACGCCTGTTGCAAAAGAACCTTCGTCTTTAAATCTTTAGTCTTTTTCTCTGCTTTCTCTTTCTCGTCCTTATCTCTATTCTCGTAATACTGTGCAGTAGCCAATATCTGGGCCGACGAAGAAACAGCCCATGAACTCTCTGAATCCTTCAACTTATTACACAACTCGGGAAGCAAGTTATGAACAAACTTATCTACAAACAACCTTTGGCCACCTTCTGTACTCATATCTTGACCACTGTGATCGATAAACGTCTCTTCAAACCTAGTGAAGAAGTCAGACACACTTTCATCTTTCTTCTGCTTGCATGCAGACAACTTATTCCAATTCACTCGCATTGCAGGCATCAAAGTCTTCATATAATTAATAATCCTACCTGGGAGTTCTGCAACTAAAGCCTCAGGTTTAGTCCCTCCACCTTCAAGACCATCTGCAGCTGTAATGTTAGCTCACGTATCACCTAACTCTTGCGCATGATTCTCGTGACGAATCTTCGCCCATAATGGTTGAGGAACCACATTACCAAACAACATGTCTATATCGGCCAAATTCATAATGCATGCGTCAGCTGTCTGTGACAACTCTTTGTAATACTCTGCAGGATTCTTTCAGGGGTCAGGTAGAGTCTGCTTAAGGGCCAAAACTTCAGCTCTCTTCCACGGAACATGTACCCAGACACGCTGAAAATGAGCCGGTACAGCTTGAATACCATTAACGACATCAGCCTGAACTGCCTCCTTCCATACCGGAGGAACCTCTCTCATAGGGTACTGTCTCGCTTTTCTCCTAACGGAAGGATCAGGCTCAAACAACGACTGAGAAGGAAACACACTCCTAAACGCAAGCAATGTCGCAACTGCTTTCTCGACATCGGAACCCACTATCGTCCCTTTCGCAAACTCGGACTGTACATTAAACAACTCCAATGGGGTCTGACCCAACTCACTATCTTTCCATTCCTCACGGAGGAAAGTACACATGATATCGAAGACATACCTCTGCTTTGGTGCTTCCCATTGACGGAAGACATCCATAAACAACTTTAAATCATATCTCAAAGAATTAGTAACCCATTTACGAGCCAAATGATCCAACACTGCCCGCTCTTCGGGACCAGGAAACTGGCTACGCAATTGTTTACCCGCAGAAACAGGGGTCACATTCAATGACCGAAAGAAAGGAGATAAAAGACAAGTAACAGTACTAGTCATTCTCTGTCGAACAGAAGGAGAAGTTGTCAGAAGGACAGGAGACAAAGCAGACTGAGATGAAACAAACGTAGGAGTAGTAACAGAAGAAGTAGCAAGTACAGGAGAAAAAGTCATAGGAGTTTCAGGCGGAACTGATAGCAAAGTTGGCGGCCCTAGAGAAGGCTGCCCCAGAGGAGGAGGAACCAGCTGAAGAGGAGCTGGCGGCTGAGCAACAACAGGAGGCTGAACAGCTGGAGGTTGCGAAGGTGCCGTAGCACTCTGCACATAAGGGGGTGGTGAACTCAACAAATGTGACATCAAAGGATCCTATTCAGGGTCCTTCGTTGCACCTTGTAGAAGAGGTGGCAAGGCTGGATAACATTTATCAATGGCCATTTTATGTTGCCTATGCAACTCTTCACTCACTTGATCTTCTTCATTATCTTTAAACTGCCTAGCAGCTTGCATTATCAATATACCCTTCTCTCTTTTATCTCTTTTAGCTTGTTTAATTGCTCTCTGTTTGGCTTCCTTACGCCAAAGGCGGAAAGTGTCAAACATCGCCGGCCGGGCTTTCTTCTTAAATAGTTTAACTTCCAAATTATCTAAAATCTCTGTTTTGAAACTACCATGTTGTGGCCATTTTAAGACACCATCTTTCCTAGTTTATCGGACCCATACTTCATTAAACGTAATGGGGCCCACCCCATGTTTAGAATAAAGCTCATAAGTCGGAGTTCCAACCGGAGGTATCGGACACGATTTCTCCAATCGGGAATCCCTGTTACAACTACAACAAAACAAATTCCTAATTCTGCTAAGACCAGGCATCTTCGTTCACTAATCTACCTTCAAACTTCAAGGGATTACCAAAAACGATAGTCTCGCAAATATACGAGTCCCTCGGCTTTGGCACTTGCAAGTTCCAAATCAAAGATCCAAATGAAACCAAAAACTAAGGACTGGGAGCGACCCACTTATACTTATCTGAAGTATCAATCACGTCACCAGAAGACCCGTCTATCGTCTCGCCATACAAATCGTCACGAAGGGTCCAAGACAGGGCGACAGTCAGGGCAGCAGTCCTTCGTAGCCGTCGGAAAGCGGGAAGCCTCGCAGCAAAAACCTTCAGTCCACGTTCGACATGCCGGGGTCGATGAAGTGGGGGCCCTCTTCCAGAATTTCCTCACGAAGCTCCTCACGATCTTCAGGCTTGGACCTGAAGTCGCCCCACGTTGGGCGCCAAGTGAAGAACCGGGTTTTAGAACCCAGCGGCGCCAGGGGCACGCCCAAAGTCTTCGGGTTCACCTGTCTTAGAATACAGAGACACGGGATACTTCTCGGTGACGTCAGAGATCACATTTATTGGCTGCAACCAGGAACAGAAGTCTACGAAGTACGACACAAGTAGGTTCGTCAGAGACTGCTCTATCTTCGTATTGCGAGACATCGTCTTTTATGCTAAAAATCACATTCCGAACAAACACCCACTATTTACGAATTGTCCAATCATAAGTAACATTGCAAAAGGTATCGCATATCGACAAACCCACTTTTCAGTTTGTCCAGCCCACCATCAATTACACAGGAAAGCCCAACATTCTTTCTCGAACAGGCCGGACAAACTCATAATAAAAGACCACAACCCATACCATAAATAGGCCATAAAGGAAGGAACAGAAACAGATGAGAAGTAGGATAAGGGGTGTGTGTGTGTGTGCATACCAAACTTTACAATTTCCTGTGCTCTGATCCTTAATCTTGATCAGCTACCCGGCAAGGAACTGGCTTAGCAAGGTCAGCTTCAGGCAACGAGGTCAGTTCACTCAGGTCATTCAGAAGTCAGCTAACGTGTACGTGTACTAAAGACTCGTTCGGCCGTAGTCATCGGCCTATGTGAGGGCAACCACAAAATGGCTGCCATACACAAAATGGAACCCAAGGGTTCAGAACGAAATCCCTAAATACGTAGTGAATCCATCGGTCTAACATGGCGAAAACACTCTTACTTGCCGCACTCACTAGTTACAGTTCGCTACTATCAAATTCGTCACAAAACCATGACCTTTATGAAATGGGTTCAGAATTCACGGAACCTCAGTCTGATTGGAAAGTGTATTTTTTAAATTATATTGAAGCTTTAGAAGAAGAACAGGATGATGAATTTTCACAAAATAGAAAGAAAAAAATGCTTCTACATAGTCTTGGACCGGAGGGCAATAGAATTTTTAACCAGATGGAAAAAAAGGTTAGACCTGATGGTAATACTGCATTCCTAGACGCACTGGAGGATTTAGATACGCATTACCATCCACCAGTTTGTTTAGGAATAAGTAGATACGAGTTCTTCAAAAGGAAACAAGGGAAGTCAGAGTCTGTTGAAGATTACATGTCTTCTCTAAAGAAGTTAGCCATCAATTGTGAGTTTAGCACCCTTCATGATAGTTTCATTAGGGACCAGTTAGTGATGCATTGCAACAACCCCTCCATTCAAGAAAAACTCTGGACTTGTGGAGATTCTCCACTTAATGAGATATTTGCAATTGTTAGGAAGGCAGAGATGTCTAAGAGGTGTGCTAAAGTTGCTCTTAAAGATAATGATAAAGAAGACAGATTAACAGTAAGCAAAGTATCTCATAATTATCCAAAAAAGAATAATTATAAAACCTCCTTCTCTTATAAAAAGAACGTTCATCCTGGTCCATCTTTTAAAGACAAAAAAGAAAACACTCCTAATTGTTTTAGAAGTGGTTTCAATGGACATTATGCTAATGACCCAAAATGTCCAGCTTTAAAATCAAAATGCAATTTTTGCAATAAAATTGGACATTTCTCTAAAGTTTGTAAATTTAAATCTGACAAGGATAAGAAAGTGGTGAAATGCATTGAAGACTCTTGTGAGCCGAATACTGAGAATTATGATGCATCAAGTGATGATAGCATCTTTTGTATCCTTGATTATTGGGAGGATGAGAGCACTGTACTAAATGTAAATTATAGATCTAAAAAACCTACTTGTGACATCTTAATAGGGGGGGTTTTGATTAACATCGTACCTGATTCTGGCTCACCCTATACAATTGTTAAACGTGAAATATGGAAAAAGTTATTCGCAGATGTTTTAAAAAAAGAGTTATTGCCACCTGATATTAAACCTGTTACTTTTACTGGTGAAAGAATTCCTATGGTGGGGTTTGTTGAGGAAATTTTTGAATTTGAAGGGCGGAAATGCATGGGGAAGTTATATGTTGCTGAGGTAGGTCCCTCCGTCCTTGGCTGGATCGATCAAGGTGCATTAGGCATTATCCTAAATGCAAGCAGTGATGTTCAGGTTTTGATTCTTGAAGAGGATAACAAGGAATTCCTAGATAAAATAACCTTGCAATTCCCAAAAGTTTTTCTAAGGTGGAATTGGGACATTGATTGGTTTCACACACAAAATTATCTTAAAGGATGGTGCCAAACCAATCTGCCATAAAGCAAGGAATATTCCCTTGAGTGTCAGGAGTGATGTCATGAAAGAACTGGACACCCTGGAAAAGAAGGGAGTCATTGAGCCAATAGAAAGCTCAGAATGGTTGGCACCATTGGTCGTCGCAAGGAAATCTGACGGCCGTCTCCGCTTATGCATTGATTTAAGGGACCTGAATAAAAACATTGTAATTGATAAATTTCCTCTCCCCGGGATTGATGAACTTCTGGCACAAAGCTGCGGTATAAAATGGTTCTCATCTATAGACTTGGTATCAGCTTACCATCAGATTACCCTGCACGAGTCAAGCAAAAACGAACTCTTTTATAACTCCCTTCGGGTGTTATCAGTTTATAAGAATGCCGTTTGGACTGGCATCGGCAGCGGCAGTCTTTCAACGCCTAATGCATAAGTTATTCCAGGGTATGGAAAGAGTAACTTATTTCCAGGATGATATACTGGTAATGGGTAAAGTCAGAGAAGATCATGACAAAAAACTGGTTTCTGTTCTAAAAATCCTTGAAAGAAATGGTTTGACAGCTGAGTTAAAAAAGTGCAAATTTGGAATGAACTCTTTGACCTATTTAGGACATGAAGTAGGTGCAAAGGGTATATTTCCTAAAAAAAAAGTTGGTTGAAGCAATTGAAAATGCTCCTATTCCCAATTCAAAAGATGACCTTAGATCATTCCTAGGGATGGTTGAGTTTTATTCAAAATTCGTGAGGAATTTTGCGGATAAAACTTTTAATCTTAGGCAATTACTTAAAGTAAGAGAGGAATTCATTTGGAATGATGTGTTACAGGATGACTTCAATAATATAAGGAAATAAATTGTCAATGCCTTCCCTCTCCAAGCATTTGATCACACTTTGCACAACATAATCACCACAGATGCTAGTGGTAAAGGATTAGGGGCTGTTTTTTCACAGACTGGGAGTGAAGGGTTGGAAGTTACAATTGCCTTCGCGTCCAGGTCTCTAACTACTCTTGAAGGGAAATTCTCAGTTATTGAGAGAGAGATGCTAGCTGTTGTGTGAGGTATTCGGAAGTTTAGACAGTTCGTGTGGGGCACTAGATTTACCTTACGAACAGATCACAAGCCCCTGCTTAAAATTCTTACCTCAGAGGGGATGTTGAAGGCCACTCCAAGACTTGCAAGAATGAGTCTTAAGTTACTAGGATATACATATGATGTTGAATATCTACCTGGCAAAAAGAATTTAATTGCTGATTATTTAAGTTGTTCTCCTTTACCTGGCTATGACGACTCGTATGATTCATTTGAGTGTAATGAAGTTGCTATTATCCATGAGGTCAATGACCAAAGATTAGTGGCCATTTCTAAAAAAGACTGGGAAGTGAGTTGTGACAAAGATGAGATTTTAAGCTCTGTCAGTAGTTATATCATTAGAGGATGGCCACATAAATCAAATTTGAAGGAAGAGTTAAGACCATTTTGGGAAATCAAAGATGAGCTTTGTATAGATGATGCTAATCACTTGTGTAGAGGTGAAAGAGTCGTTGTACCTCGTGCCTTAAGGGATAGAATTCTTTCTATCAACCATGAAGGTCACCTGGGTATCATGAAATTGAAGTCAAGAGTAAAGTTATCTTACTGATGGCCTGGATTGGATAAGGACGTTGAAAGGTTTGTTCAGGATTGCACTGTTTGTGCTAATGCAGATAAATCCTTGTGTGTATTTAAACCTGATCTTGGGTTTAGACATATTCCCATTTATCCTTGGGAGGATTTAAGCATGGACTGGTTAGGTCCAGTAGAAGACTGTGATGGTAATATTAAACATTTCTTAGTTGTTATTGACAATTACTCCAGGTGGCCGGAGGTTGAAATAACTGAGAAGTATGATACCAGGGTTGTTGTTGCCTTTCTTTGTAAATTGTTTCTACAAGAGGGTGTTCCGAGGAACAATTTGATTGATAATGGACCACAATTTAGATCTGAGTGTTTTTTAATTTTTTTAGAAAAGAATGGCATTACTCCTAAAGAAACACCTGTTTATCATCCTGCTGGGAACGGCATCGTTGAGAGATTCAACAGGGTAGTCATGGGAAGCATCCAAGCCTCCATTTGTGCAGATAAGAATTGGGAAAAGGAATTACTAGAAACCATTTGAACTTATAGAATTACTCCCACTAGTACCAACTACAGCCCGTTTAGGATCCTTAGAGGAAGGGAGCCATTCACTAAGGATAATGTTGCTTGGAACTCAAAGAAGATTTGTGGGAAGTGGTCGCCAGCTCTAGTACGTTCAAGGTTAAGAAAGATCCAGAATTCACACATTAGAGAATTTGGAAGGAAAAATGTTACTAAAGAGGCTGAACTCAAAGTTGGGCATTGGGTCAGAATTAAACTTGATACTAAGGTCAAGAAAAGTGAGAACAAATTTTCAGATCCTTTGCAGGTAGTAGAACTATATGCAAAGTCTGCTAGATTGAGTGATAACAAGGTTTGGCATCATAATAGAATGGCGAAATGTAAAGGGAACTTCTCGTGTTCAAAAGCCAACCTTGAGTCTGATCCATCTTTCGAATGGATGTGGGATGAGGTCATGAAGGGTGATACTGAGGGGAAGGTAGTAATTAGAGCTTCTTCCAATGATGTTTTGGAATCATCTGCACAGTTACCTGCTTCTGCAACCTCTACACAGTTACCTACCTTTAGGTCTTCCACACTGCTGCCTTCTTCATCTGCTTGCCTTAATCAGAATACAACACGCACTGGTAGACAGATAAAAGTCCCTGCTCGGTTCAGGAGCTATGTGATGTAAGTTTGATTATGTTTTTAGTAGTCATTGCCTTACTACTGTTTTTTTCTATTTTTTTATTTATTGTAAGGAGAGGGTGTGGGTAATATTGCTATTGTCAATATGCAATGTTTATTTATGTATGGTATTATGTTGCTTTTGTTTTTCTATTATTGTAAAGAGGGAAGATGTGGTGTCTTGGTCGTAATGCATTCTCCGGTTTCCATAGTGTTGGAAGATGCACTACGACCACACTCCAGAACGTAGAGTTAGTAGTCAGTTATTGTACGAAGCCTGACAGGATAAGGTGTACCTGTTTGCTATCCATTAAACTCATACTTGGATACGAATATATGGATACTCGTTCTATACGCACCAGTTTCATACAAAATATGAGCACAGAGCTGCTAATTGAGCATCAATTTGTGGAAATATGTATGCCTTTTATTTCCCAATTCTGCCTCTCTTAGCTTTAATAATCCTTTAGTGATTATGTATATTTCTTGGAAATAATTTAGACGCGATTTATGCTTATATTAACTGTATAAACCTTTTATTTCAAGCAGAAATAAATGCCAGCTTTTGCTGAGGTTCCAGGTTATCTTTTATCTGCCTACATTTAAAAATGCAATCCATTTACTATTAGATTGTGCAGGTGGCACTCCTATGGGAAGAGTACATCATCGAGGGAAAAACTGGATGTCGGTGGAGCAGGACCACTGAGACAAAGTGAGAAGCTGGAAGAGCGAGGAAAGGGTCAAGGGGGGAGATGAGTGTATGAGGAGCAGAGCCAGGGTTAACAAGTAATAGGCAGAGGGAACGAGGAAAGGGAGCGATGGGTGCATGATGAGCAGAACCAGCTACAGAAGATGAGAGACTGGGGAGAGGTAAAGCACTACTGAACATCTGCATAGATCAGACACATGGCAATCCAAAAAAGTCCTTGATCAAGCCACCCATTTCCGTTTTTTCTGGAGATTTTCAGAGCCAGTCACTCACCACTGTAGCATCAAAGATTGTTGTCACAGAGCGTCCTGCAGCTGTGGACACTGCTGATAGATTGAGCCACATATTGCTGCAATAGGGATATTCGTGCAGCACTAGAAGCAAAAATGTATGTTCTAATGCTTGATACAGGGTTTACTTGGAGCAGATCAGAAGAAATTGGCAGGCTTAAAATTAGAAGCTGAAACAAAACTGACAATGCTGACACCTGGCATTTGAGCCCTGAGGAAGCACTTTAAGACATAATTTCATTTTCTTAAATGCTGTGCCAAAGATCGAGAAAGAAGAGGTATGAGGAGAAACAATCAGATTATGGGCCTCCCTGAGCGAGCAGAGATCCCTAGCACTGAGCTGCTTTTGGAAGAGTAACTGCGCACAACAGTTTCAACCAATGTCCCAAAAAGTTATTTTCCGTTGAATGGGCACACAGGACCCTGGTATCACCAGTGGGCCTGGAGCGCCAATCACACATATAATTGCTAAACTATTAAACTAGTGACAGAGATGTCACCCTGCAAAAAAGTGCAGGGCAAGCATTCATAGATCTTTTGACCAACATCCAAGGATCTCCCACCTTACTATCAGCCAGCGCCAGGAGTTGGTTCTGAGGCTGTGACGGGTCCAATGATTTCCCACAACAGAACAGTGCCAGAGCGGAGAACAGCTCTCATACGCACCTCATCATGCCAACATCCTTTCTGCCTGTTAATAGTGGTGCAGGATAACTGTTCCCAGCAGCGGCCCATGCAGGTAAGAGCGGTGGGGCCGGGTTTTGTGGGGGGGATTTCTACGGATGATGACGAGGGGAAATTAAATAAATAACTGCCTAAGGTCACATATTTTGGTCAAACTGAGAAGCTGGGATAGAAACAGGGTTTCCATATTGTGCAGTGTACAATTATGACACTGGATGGCTATCGATTTATTTCGTCTTCTGCTTTGATGACATTTTTATTATTGACCCAAGAGGCAAGTCCTAAGAGGCTTGCCTCTTAGCATAAGATCTTATGCCTCCAGCATAAGATCTTTATTGTTGTTATACCTGGAGAAAATGTATGGTCAATTAAACCATATACATAAAAGGTTTTGGTACAGTGTGCATCCTGAAGTCAATTATCTCAAGGTGCTCCTAAATGTGATGATAATGAAAAGGGGTAACAATGAAGGAAAGCAATTTTCAGACTCACATGGTTTGGTCAAGCTGGGAAACTAGATTCCTCCGGTCAGGGCACCACAACTAGTTTTTGCCTTAGGCCCCACAAAAACCTCTGACTTGCATAGATTGCATTTACAATTGGTGATGCAGAAGTATGGATTGTTCCAGAGACTGTTTCTGGAAGTTAAGAAACTACTCCCTTAATCACACCTCAAGTACATGTTATAATTCCCAGCAGACCTGAAAGTCCTCCGCAATAGGAAATCTCACTTCTTCACAGATGCATCAGCGGGGTTGACATGGGCTGTAGCACTGACAAACCGTGAAAGACCTATGCGCCAATCCCATTACAGAGCACAATTGAGATCGCAATCAAGGGGAAAACCGCAGTAGGTTGGCAGAGCTTCCTCTGCTCTGCACAAGCTCAGAGGGTTGCTGTAGCAGTGCTGGCACTCCATGGATCTAGAGCATGGCTGGCATCAGTGTTTCAGGAGACAACTCATTGGCAATTGGTGGTGGCACAGACATTTCGGGAAACTTCTCTGCAGATCAGACTATTGCCTGTTTCTAGTTACTCTAGCCTGTGGTATATTGCCCATCAGCATTCTCACATGGAAACTGAAGGCAAGAGGGCGGAAAGATGCAGCTTTTCAGGGGTCTGTATGCCACTGAACTAATGAACTGTGGATGTTTTGTGTGGATGTATCTGTAAGTCAACTCTTAAGTGGATGTTGATTTTTCTTTGCTATAAAATTGATGAAAAACACAAAATATATCTTTTAAGAAAAATGTGTGAAGAGACAAAGTAAAAAACAAGAATAGACCTCTAAGGACCATCTGGTGATTTTAGGGTCACTGATGCAATGCCTGCCAGGTCCACCACTTGGTTAACTTTTCCTCTAGACCAGCTCGGGTGAAAATATTTTTGGAAGCCATGGCAAAATTACCTTTTGCTGTTTCAGTGCTCATCCTGCTCTAGTGATGGTTATGTTTGAATCAATTTATCGTACTATGGTATCCTCTTTTAGTGGGGCCCTAAGTCAGCTGCCCTAATATTGCCTGTGGATCAGGCATTGCTCACGTGCCCTGTTTGATTCGGCAGTGGGTGCAATCAACAGCTTTCCATCTGATTGAGGTGAGGGCTGATGGAGACTGCTCTATGACCTTAGTACTGCAGGTTTCAGCAGAGCAAGAACTTTGGGCCAGATTTACTATGAATTCGTATCAGGGTTGCATTACTTTTTTAGCGCAGTCCCGACGCAGAAACATTTTTGCCATTTACTAAGCCATGCAAAGCTACTTTGTGTGATTTAGTAAATGCAAAGTATTGCACGTCAGCACATTGCACTGCCTTGTGTTATTTTGCGTCAGGGAGGCATTACATGGGTGGTACATGGGTGCTCTCATGCATTCACACATAGATTTGTATGCAAATACAGATTTACAAAGACTTGCAAACCTGTGTTTGTGCCAAAATGGTGCACCTACTCAACAGAGGCATAACAAGGAGCAATATCTTTATTGCTCCTCTTAAATTCCTCTTTCCTCATCGGCACACACAGAATTAGGAATGTACATTTAAGAATAGCGTTTGTGCAGGAAGGTGTCCCTCCCAAACAAAAACAATCCTGCTTTCCTCTACCTTCACTTCGGTGGAGACCCCCACCGAGGGAATCCTCCCAGCGCCTGCCTGACCCTAAGATGGCGGCCGGAGGCGACTTCTGATGGCGATCGCCGCTTCCACTGGCACGCCCCAACCTTTCCCCGGCCTCCTGTTAATCCTGTGTTGCCCTCTCTTGGACTTTTGGCCTGCCTCCCGACCTGCTGCTAGTTTCCTGTTATTTCCACGCATAAGAATTAACACCTTAGCTGCGTGTAAACATCCCTCCCCAGTGCTGCGCTGTCCATTGGAACCAGTGCTGAATGGACGTCCAATGGTCGTGCGCAGCACTGGGGAGGTAGCGCTGCTGACGACCGTTGGCCGTCAGCAGCACTTAAGGGGTTAAGATGGAAATATTGTGCTGTGGGAATTTATGACCTTGAGAAAAACTTTCAAAACAACGAGGTTTCCTGAAGTCTGTCACGTGACATGACCAGTGCGAGCCGCCTAAATCCAAAATACTAGACTATCACCAAGCGCGGAGAGAAACTTGGAGACAGAGAGCTCACTTGGTTGCTGCTGGGATTGAGATTTCCGTCATGACTTCAAACAAATTAGTTGTAAAGGGGCAGCTGAAATTCCAGGAGCCTAGTCCCGACAGCTCGACGACTTCGGAGGGCTGGAAGAGGTCCCCCGCTACACGGCGGAGGAGGGCACTGGACATCGAATGCTGTCTTATGTAAAGCGCTTTGATAACCTAATCGGTTCTAGATCCTGAAATGTGCAACGTAACTGATTCTATGTAAACTGCTGTGATAACATGTAACGGAACTGGTGCTATGTAAAGCGCTCTGATAACCTAATCGGTTCAAGTTCGCGCTATAGAAAACTCTAAAAATAAATAAATAAATAAATGCAGACACCGGCGCTAGGCAGCACACAGTGCCCCAGCGCAAAGATAGAGCAGAAATTACCCATGGGCCACATTTACCATTTTTTCACATAACGCTAAGTGCCAAGGAAACTTGCTGCACTGCATTGCATGAAAGGGAGAGAGCAGAAATGCTACATATTTAGAAAGATATGACACATTTCTGCTCTCTCCTTGCGCTGGCACAAAAAGGAATCTAGTTTCATGGAACCCATTGTTGGATAAAACCTCCAACCTGGCTCTGCTGAAGGATTTCGACTTTCAACTAAGTCCAATGGCACAATCTCTAACTGAGACGAACCTGCTTGGTATAGCTGACCCATGCCCCTTCGGGGTCAGCCTGAAATCGCACATAGGCTCCAGTCAACTGCATCCATAGTAAATCATTGGTGCTTTACTTTTTGCATGGCACTTTTTACTTTAAATTTTCTAAAACTCATATTTATGACTCCAGTCGGATTTGTGTAGTTTTGGTGCCATTTTGCTTCCTAATTTTCTCTACTATTCTAAAGTTTATTTCTATTGTGTTATGTTTTTGACTTTTTTACTGTTTTTAGTACTTCTAAATGGTTCACATATTTTCTTTAAGTTAAGCCTGTCTGCTCTGTGCCTCAGCTACCAGCGATTGAGTTCAGGTTTAAATGACTGAATCCTCTGATTACACCGAACCGGTTAGTGGCTTTATTTCTTCTGGTGGCCCCATCCAAACCCTTAATAGTTCACTTTCTTACAGGTAGTAATCCGATCAAAATTGCCATCTCTGCTACATTTTCATACATTGAGAGGAAAAGAAGTTCATAGACATTGAAAGAAGGTGTACCAACTGATTTAGCTCCATTGAGCTGTAGAAAGGCGACTGGGAAGATCATTTTAGGGTGTAAGGTGGCAGCAGGCCCGGCTTCAGGAATTTTTATATGGGTGGGCCAAGGGTACATTCGGGTGGGCCACTACCGTCCCAATTTGTTGCTTCTGGAGGTAGTCTACAAGCCATAGATTACATCATATCTACTTGCCAACAGTCACTATGATACAAGGATTGCTTCTGTGTGTATACAGAACATGTGGAGAGTTATTTATTGGTGCCCCACCACTGACCTCTTTCTCTGTAGATACCTTTACTACAACCCTCCAACCGTGCACTCCATCTCTTCGTAGCCCCTACCCCTCAGACTCCCTCACTACCACCCACCACCAGTGCCCCTCATCTCTCTGTATCTCCCACCCTCCCTCATGATCTCATCCTCGGATTCCCTCACTACCACCTTCCAACAGCGCCCCTCATCTCTCCAAAGGCCCTCCTCCCCATGACCTCCTCCTTGGATTCCCTCATTGTCAACCTCCACCAGTGCCCCTCCTTCCTCCAAAGGCCCTCCTCCTCATGACCTCCTCCTCGGAATCCCTCCCTATCACCTTCCAACAGCGCCCCTCCTCTCTCCAAAGGCCCTCCTCCCATGACCTCCTCCTTGGATCCCCTCATTGCCAACCTCCACCAGTGCCCTTCCTTCCTCCAAAGGCCCTCCTCCTCATGACCTCCTCCTCGGAATCCCTCCCTATCACCTTCCAACAGCGCCCCTCCTCTCTCCAAAGGGGCCTGCCGCAAGGACTGCCCTGGGGTGAATGTGAACACAGAGCCCGAGCCCGGTGCTACGGAGAGGGCCACGTCGCTGCCCATAGTGTTCACCGCCGGGCATACCGGCGACCCCGGACTGGGCCACACGGGGGGTGGCCTGTGGTGGGGGCCGTGGACTTGGGTGTTGAGCGGCGGATACGACTAAGAGTACCGGCGGCGACGTGGCCACAGGGAAGAGGAGGGAACTGGTAAATAACAGAGGGGACGCGGTCCCTGCCCGGAGCAGATAGAGCTCATTGGAACCTGAGAGGGTCCTACTGACGGGGCCCGCAACAGAGTGAAGTGTAGTCCCAACGCAATTATCCAGGTCGAGGGCCTGGTTTGGCGCCATTTTGTTGAGCGGTGAGAGTTGGCCATTAATACGCGGCCTGGCAGCTGGTGCAGCCTACACATACTACTATTGGGGTGTTCATACGCCCTGACATCGGTTTTGGTGACTTTCCCGGAGGAGAGCCTGCCGCTGAGATACTGCCATGTCGCAGGGATCAAAGATCCGTAAGGACAGGACGATGAAAGAAATGTTCACTAAAGCCCAATCGCCCACGATGGCTAAGGACGCTTCGACGGCTGGCGCAATGCGGGGCGCGCCGGAGACGGACGGCACGGAGCCCATCACAAAGGCCTTCCTCGAGTCGCTCTTCAGGTCATTAAGGGAGGACATACACACCCTCAAAAAAGAATTTATGGATGAGATCCGAGCAGTGCGATCGGATCTGGATGGCGTTGGAGAGCGGGTGGCAGAGCTCGAGACGAAACAGGACAACCGCAACATCGAAACAGAGGCGCTCCAACAGGAAATTATACGCTTACATGACCAACAAGTGGATCTGCAGATACACTTAGAGGATCTAGAAAATCGTTCAAGGCGGCATAACGTGCGTATTCGGGGAGTGGCTCGCTCAGACGAAGATAAAGACCTTTTCAAATTCACCAGGGAGCTCTTCAACCATGTCCTGGGCCGGCCGGAAGACACAGCACTCCCGATTGACAGGGCACACAGGGCTGGACCCCAGCGATCTGGGTCGGCCTTCCCCGCAGACATTCTGGTGTGTGTCCAGGATTTCCGCACTAAGGAAGAGATCCTTCAGAAGGCGAGGCATATGCATCCCATCTCCTTTCGCGGTCACTCTCCGACACTTTTCCAGGATCTCTCTGCACTTACACTGCAGAAACGCTGCTGCTTCAAACCAGTCACCGCCTATCTCCAACAGCAGGCTATACCGTACAGTTGGGGGCACCCGTTCAGGATCGTGTTCAAACTAAATAACAAGCTCTATCAACTTCGCTCCCTAAAGGAAGCCTGTCAGGTGCTGGGTATAGATCTGCCGAAAGAGGAGGATGAGCACCCATCTTGCCAAGAAGAAGCGGGAAAATCTTCATCTCAATGGCGCCAACAACAGAATCGGCGCCGCGTCAAGAAGCCCCCGAAGACGGAGATCGAAAGCGGCCGCAGGGCGGCAGTGGAAGCAGTATCCACGGACTTAACCTCACAGCAGCCGGGCTCATTATCAGTTGAAGACTTGCATTGCCTGGGGTCTCATGTGCTCTTTGAGAGGTCGACGGCAGGGGGGGATGACTGAGAGACTAGACTTCAATTTCCCCGTGATACGGTGTGACCAGTCATCTGTGAGAGATGATGGACAATTGGGTATTTCTCTGTCTTTTTGTCTTTCAGTTGATAGTTCAGGGGTTTTGGCGAGGGGGTAGGGGTGGGGGTGGGAGGGGAGTTGGGGTCAGAAAGAGGGTAGAGATCGGGGCGCACAATTTTGTGGCAGGGAGGGGGAGGGGTTCCTGGTCCTGGGGGGTCCACTACGGAAGGCTGACACGAGTTCCCAATATTTTGAGGCAGGTCGCATCAGGTTACGATCCGAACGGGTGGGTGAGCCATACTGGGGGGGGACAGGTTCAGGTGTTGGCCTCGGGAATATGGAGCAGGAGGGGGTGAGGGTGAAACATGGGCCCTACTGAATTGCGCATCATCTCACTGAATGTGAGAGGACTCAACAACCCGGTCAAACGGAGAGCGGTGCTATCTTGCCTTGAACACACGCAGGCTGACATCTGCCTCTTACAAGAAACGCATCTATTGCAGAAGGACTGCTCAAGGATGAGGGCGCGTAACTTTCCACAACAGTTCTTTTCATCCGCCCGAACAAGAAAGCTGGGGTTGCGATCTTAGTTGCACAGACGTTTCGAGGGCAGGTGTTACGGAAGGGAGCGGAGATAAAGGGGAGGTTGTTATCTTACCACTTCTCTTTGGGAGGGTCTGAGTTCACGATCTGCTCAGTGTACGCCCCTAATGAGGGTCAGGAACGATTTATTCACGAGGCGCTCAGCGTAATGGCAGCTTCCGAAAATAGACACATCCTTGTAGGAGGGGAGCTCAACCTTGTATTAGACATTACTTTAGATAGATCGGCGCAGCGCACTACACAGGCTGGGACCTTATCCGGGGGGGGAGGGGGGGGGGGGGCTGGCGAGACTTGGGGAACTAGGTATGGTAGATCTCTGGCGCAGCTTCCACCCAGGCACTAGGGCATACTCATATTTCTCGAGCGCACATCGCACATACGCCAGATTGGATTACTTTTTAGCTTCTACCTCTCTCCAGGCACTGACATCCGCTGTGGATATAGGGGTTGCGTCTCTTTCTGATCATGCCCCTATTTCCGTGACTTTCCTTTTCCCCCCGGTGCAGCGATCGTCTCGTTGCTGGCGACTCAGGGACACGCTATTACACCGCAAAGAGGTACCTGAAAAAATAATAAGCACGATAAAAGATTATTTGCTCCATAACGACACCTCTGACACCTCTCTGGCGACACACTGGGCGGCGTTGAAGGCAGTGCTAAGAGGAGAATTCATAGTGTTGTCTGCGGCTGAGAACAGAGCACGGGCGGAGAAAATGGACGAGCTGACACAAAAGGTTAAGGAGCTGGAAGGCATGCACCAAAGGACGTGCGCCCCCAGGATATGGAGGCAACTAACAACGGTTAGGAAACAGTTGAGCGCGCTAGACCAGGATAGGGCGGCATTCGCTGCTGTGAGGTTGCGACACATGTACTACATGGGGGGGACAGGTGCGGATGTTTATTGGGACGAGCGCTCAGGGAGAAGAGGCAGCGTCACACTGTGAAAGAAATCAGAACACCGTGAGGGAGCCTGGCGACAGAGGATGGTGAGATCGCAGCCGCTTTCGGCGACTTCTATACTTCACTATATGCGGGGTCAACACTAGACCATGCAGCGGGCAAAGCCTTCCTGGATTCTTCCCAACTACCGGTACTCACACCAGATCAAGCTGCAGCCCAGGAATGCAACATCAGACCCGAGGAGGTTATCTCAGCCATTTCCAGGCTCAAGCTAGGAAAGGCCCCGGGGCCTGATGGCTTCACAGCCATTTTTTATAAAACATTTTGCGCACAGGTAGTGCCACTGCTCACCACTCTCTTTAACTCCCTCTCGGAGCCGGGCGCGATCTCGGGGGATCTACTGGACGCCACCATCTCCGTGATCCCCAAACCAGGGAAGGACCACTAAAGGTGCAAAGCGTATCGACCTATCTCGCTGCTTAACATTGATTTGAAATTATACACAAGCATCCTTGCGGCGAGACTTTCCCCGCTTATGCCGAGACTAATTGTTCCGGACCAAGCCGGATTCATCTCGGAGCGGCAAACCGTAGATAACACAAAGAGGGCGCTACACCTAATCGAGAAAGCCACGCGTACAGAAGGGGAATATATGATGCTCGCAATCAACAAGGAAAAGGCGGTCGATCGAGTCCACTGGCCGTATCTGGAGCGGGTCTTGGTGAGGGCCGGACTGGGAGACCGATTCCGCACCTGGATCCTGAATTGCTACTCAAGGCCATCAGCGATGGTCCGTGTATATGGGTGCTCCTCGCCCCGCTTCCCTATAGAGCGTGGCACGAGACAGGGATGCCGGTTGTCGCCCTTGCTTTTTGCCCTCTATATGGAGCCCCTAGCACAGGCCGTGAGACTCGCTCCCGAGATCCATTGAATCAAAATGGGAGCATTCGAACATACCATAAGCTTATATGCGGACGATGTTCTGCTATCGCTATCCTCTCCCAGGGAGTCGCTACAGGCCTGTGTGGCTATACTAGACACCTTCGCTGAGGTGGCAGGCTTTAAAGTCAATCTGAGCAAATCAGTGGCACTCGACCTCTCCCTGGAGATGCCCACGAGGGCACACCTGCAGGGGCTCTTTCCCTTCCCGTGGGCCTCGGAAGCTATCCCTTATTTAGGTGTTCAACTGGCGGCCACCCTACAGGGCACGTTCCACCTCAATTATACACGACTCCGACAGACGATCCGGTCAGAACTGGGCAGATGGAGACACCTTCCGCTATCTAGGCTTGGTAGGGTGCGGCTATAAAAATGACGATCCTACCACAGGTCCTTTACGTGTTCCGAGCCATCCCTATGAGACCCCCAGAGGGATGGATACGTCAGACCCAATCCAAACTAGCATAATTTATCACGGATGAAGCTTCGCTTGGCTATGCTGCCTCATGAGAATGGGGGACTGGGCCTACCAGATTTGTTGTTGTACTACCAAGCGGCGCAACTGCGAACATTGGTGGAATGGAGCAAATGGGAGTCCGAGAAGCACTGGCTCTTTCAAGACCAGGCAGTAGCGGGCCGCACACTACAGGAGGTTCCTTTCCTGCAGCGGCAACATCGACCCCCTAACCTCTACGCTTTATTTATCACGAGGACGCCTCTGGAGGTGTGGGACCTCGTGGGTGTCGCACACGAGCTGACATCCTTCCCGTCTCCGCTGACACCCTTACTGAACAATCCAGACTTTGGCCCTGGTATGGATGCAGTGGCGTTTGCACGTTGGGGTCCGGCGGGATGTAGGGTGCTCTTGCACATGTATGCAGCAGAAGGGGCTATTCCCTTTGACGCCTTCCAACGAGAATTTGACTTGCCCGAGGAGGAACGCCTCCGCTATTTTCAGGTGCGACACTGGGCACTCCATGCACGTATTAAGGGCGGAGCAAACCGCAGACTCAGTGAGTACGAGTATTGGCTGATCTCGAGGAAGTCTGACCGAAAATTAATATCAGATCTATATCGCATGCTGTTAGGTAGATACACTCATGTCCACAATTCAGGGAGAGCGAGGTGGGAAAGGGACCTGGGAGGCACACTCAGTAATAAAGAATGGGAAGGCATCTGTTACAGGGCCCGTCACTTCGCCCATCACATGGGCTTGACAGATACCCTCACTAAAATCGCTACAGATTGGTACTACACCCCAGAGAAGCTCAATGAGATGGATCGCAGGCGCGACGCACTATGTTGGCGTGGCTGTGTAGAGAGAGGTACACTGGTGCACCTATTGTGGGACTGTACTCACTTACAGGGTTATTGGAAACAAGTATTAGATAAGGTGGACTCACACTTTGACGCGACACTTCCGAGATTCCCTGCTTATGTGCAGCTGGGTTTACCTAATCCCATTACCTATCCCCTACGCTCCCATCGGGGTAGACTGATGGCCATAGCCCTGGGCTCCGCGCTGCAGAATGTTCTCACTTATTGGCGCACAACACACATTCCCACCTTTCAGGGCTGGCTGCACCGTCTTTGGAATGTCTTGGGAATGGAGAAGCTGTCTCTGATTGCGAAAGGGGAGTGGGACAAGTACCCAGAATTGTGGCAACCCTTCCTGACGCTCTTAGCCAAAGAATTTAGGGAAGTGACCTGCCCTAGATATCTACGCCTGCTGCGACTGTCGCAAAGCGATGTAACAGACTCATCTAGCTAGACAATAGTGCTCAAGTGGATGGCATTGAACCTGGAACAGGGGTAGTGGGTGGGTAGCTCGGGGGTGAAGGGGTTTGGGGTAAAGTGTTTAATTGTTGTTTTCTTTAACCCCCTCGGTGCTCATGACGGAACGGTTCTGTCATGAGCGTCGGTTGGCCTGTGCTCATGACGGAACCGTTCCGTCATGAGTCCGTTGGCTCAATAGAACCTTCAGCACAGCGCGAAAATTCGCGCCGCGCTGAAGGGGTTAATGGACACCACCATGAAGCATTACATGGACCTGGCCTGCATAACAACTGGCTCGTAATGATATTGTACGCACTTTACACTGCCGCCAGCTGTCTTCCGGAATTCTTTTCTCCGCACTTGGTACAAATGTTATGGTCCCGGAAAATGCAACTAACTGCTTATGTCTGTTCTTTAATGTCAATAACCTGATTTAATACTAAAAGCTGTATAAGCGCTGGGTGGGCCGAATCATGACGCTAACCCAGTGTGTAAAGTGTATTTTGAACTGGACTTGCAGCACAATAAACAAAATTTCAACATAAAAATTATGAACAGACAAAATATTGCTTTTTAGTAGTTACGTGACGGATTTTCCATTATGGACACTGTGCACTTTATCTTCTTTTGTGAACACCTTCGTCCCATTCGCAAAAGGTTCATTATTCCTCTTATTAAAGACAAGGGCTTTAGACAAGTTAAACCTGCCCTTTTGTATCTACAATTGTTGTCGAACATTTGGGAGATTTTTAACATAGCAAATATTTTGACAATAGCGATGAGACTTAAGAGGAAAATTAAGTGGACCAATTGTACATAGCGGTGAATTCTTGGATTGCGATCGATGAACTTGTTTTCCGTTTTTTTAAATTGTTCTTCGTGTTTTAATGGTCTTTTTATACGATATTTGCAGATATATTGCCCTTACCTATATTGTTAGTGTCTGTTTTAATGGTTTTTATATATGATATTTGCAGACATTTTCTCCTACCCATATCATTGGTGTATATTTTTACATATGATAATGTACTGTATGAATTGTTAAACTTGCATAATTTTCTTTTTATTTTTAATTGTGGTCTTGACTTTTGATGTTTAGCATACTTTTATGGTTTTTGCTATGAACCGTATAAAGTACTTTGACTGACTGGCTGACTAGTAGTTATGTCTTGCATCCGTCATGATAACGATACAACAATATAAATTAAATACATGCAGCATACACAAAGTATGTGTCTTGCTGGGCCCTCACGGACTTTTAGAATATTAACTAATATACACACATCCTCGAAGCATACACAAAGTATATATCTAGCTGGGCCTTCACAGATTTTAGAAAAACGAAGCAATAGCCACACATTCTCTTACCTGCTCTGTTCAAACTCTGTGCCACAGCCGGATCTGATAAACAGCTGAAGGGGTCAGCCTGACGTCACTGCGAGGGCCAAGGTTCATGTTTGGGTGGGCCAGGCTCATGTTTGGGTGGGCCTGGCCCACCCGGCTCACCCTCTAGAACCGGGCCTGGGTGGCAGTACTGGTGATGCTTCTCTTAAGGGGTGAAGTGGTGAAACGGTGATAGAGGGGGAGCATCAGAGATAATGGGGATATTGGCAAGGAGACAGGATGGGCTGAGTGGAGGAGGTACCTGAAGAGATGGGGTAAAGGAGATGGATGGGAGGTTCTAGTGTGAAGAAATAGATGTGAAGGAGCCTGGTGGGGAGGAAGCAAAAATCTAAATGAACTGGTTGGGGGGGGGGAGGTAGGTACGGTGGTTGAGACAGGAGTCCAGAATAAGTTCCGATTCATCTGAAGAAGTAGAGGTAAAAAGGAAGAGTCGTGGGGTGCTGGAGACGAAAATGAGAGATACTGGAAGGATTTGAGGAGGGTTTTGAAGCGGAGGACAGTTGTTAATGCTATGTTCAGCAGCCTGAATCCTTGTCTTCCTGATATTGTAAATGGAGATACGCCTGTTGGCTATGAAAGAAGGTTACGTAGTGGAAGACAACTTATGGCCAAGAGTGAGTGTTTAAAATTCCCTTTTCTTTGGAGATGATGAATTTCTATTGAGGAGAATTTTGAGAAAAGCATATAAGAGCTGCAATCTCACATGTAACCAGGAGGCGGCGCTAAAAGCTTTGTGAAGAGAAATAAAGACAATGGGCTCCGAGGTGTCTTGCGTTTCTTCTTACTCCAAGATGCTTGATACACACGGGAACTTAAGACAGCTATTTTCTTGTTAAGTCCTGCAGCAGCTAGTGCCTGGCAAATGGGGGCTATGGGGGGAGAGGGGGGGGGGGCTCTAGCCTGGTACCCCAGGAAGACTAGTTCCGAATAAAAGAGGTTTAAGGTGCAGTGCACTGTTGCAGAGATGGCGTATCCAATTTTTAGAGCTCACGTTTCAAGGCCAGATGACATCACATAGTGTACAGTTCTCACATTCACAAGGCTGATGACATCCCATATTATAAACCGTGCACAACCACATAACTGGTGACATCATAGATTGTACAGCGTTCACAATATGGGTAGTGAAACCACATATTGTATAGAATGTTCAAACACAGTGGTGATGACATCACAGGTTGCACAGAGCTCACACATTAAGGCACATGCATCAAAGCCTTTTGCGATCGCAAACGGTGCGAATCGCAAAAATCGGCCGTATGCGATCACAAAATTAGCTTCTGCGATGCATCAAGAGTCAAGGCCCTTGCAATTTGATAATTCGCAATTAATTGCGAGTTCTCAAATTGCGATTGCATTTAAGGAATCGCATTTTGCGATTCCTTAAATGCAATGCATTAAAGTTAAAAAATCTGCGATTTCGCAAATAGGGGGAGCAAATTACCATGAAGTTGAACTTCATGGTAATTTGCAAAAACTTTGAAAAATGCACTTTTTTGCATTTTTCAAAGTTTCATGTTGCGCACACACCTGCCCTTAGGGTATGTGTGTGCGCAACATATGTGCACAGATCAATTTCAGGGGGTGCAACAGGGTGTCCTTTTGACACCCTGGCACCCTTGAAATTGCATTCTCAATTTGCGATTCTCTAATTGAGAATCGGAAATTGAGAATGTCTTCCCATTCATTCCTATGGGCCTCTAGGCGCATAGGAATGAATGGGGAGGTATTCCTTAATTGCGATTCGCAATTTGCGAGTCGCAATTAATGCATGTGCCTGTTAGAGATTAAATCACAGATTGTGCAGAGTGCACAATCATATGGGTGATGACGAAGTGTCAGAGAGTGCACATACATAGGTCTGATTACATCAGGGGCACAACTAGACCCAAACATGGGGGGGGGGGGGCGGGCAGGGCCAACACTCCCAGCCAGGGATGGCCCTAGCACTGGTTGCACACGGTGTAACAGTCTTTTTTGGCGCCCCTCCCCCATTTCCTCCTTCTCTATGAATTCCCTCACTGCCACTCACCAACAATGCACCTCATCTCTTTATAGCACCTTTCTGACAAACATTTCATTTTTTATAGCGCTACTCATAGTTTACCCACACTCAGTTCTGTGAAATGCATGGTACACGTTTTTTGTAGCAGGCACATTAACCCTCTGCGCTGTGTGGGAGGCAGGAGTGCCCATGTGAGTGATGCCACAGTGTGAGAGCAGGGCAAGAGGAGTGACTGCAGGGTTGAATGAGGTGACCATACAAATTTGGGTGTGGGTGTAAGTGCAGAGTGGGACGAAGTAATGCATGGTTAGTGATGGACTTGTTTGAGTGAGATTGCAGATTGAGCATCGAGGGGGACAGGTGAGTGAAGTGTCACATGAGTGCAGGGTGAGTAGTGTGCTAATGTGACTGCAGGGTAAACCCCATGGTGAACAGCGCAGGTGCATTGTGAGTGCAAAATGATCACTGTGAGTGCAGGGTGAGCGGGTGAATGGTGTGAGTGCATGGTGATCAGTAGGAGTGCATTTTGATCACTATGAGTGCAGGGTGAGTGTAAAAATTGAAGGGCAAGAATGAGGAGTGGGTTGTCTGAATGCAGGGTTCAGTCCCATACACTTGAAGTAACTCAACATGTTATTGAAAGCAACATATGGTTTCAGATATATGTTAAACTATTGCTATTAAGCAAGGCTTTAAGTGGGATGAAGAAACTGAGGGGGGGTCTCTCAAAGGGGCATGGTCAATATAATTAAGGGCATGCCTTAAACATTTATGCTAAAAATCTGTGCTCAGCATAATGTGCCACCCGACTGGTATTTCGCTGCTTCTGTTATTGCCTCCACATAAGTAATATTACACCTAGAACAAGCCAGGACTACTGGCTTTGTCAAAGGTTGTTAGTTGCATAAGATAAATATACTACATGCATACATACAACTATGGCTTTGTTGTATATAATATTGAAAATGCTTTAGTTCTTGCATGAGAGGTTGTGGCACAATGGTTACAGCTGCCAACTTTGGATCTGAGGAAGCAGCTTTGAAGCTCAGCGTCGGCTCAACATCCTTTGTTTCTGGATAAATCGCTTAACCCTCCATGCCTAACAAAAAATAAATGAAGATGTCCTTGTTGGTGCTCATGTACAATACAGAACTGCAAAAAAAATATAACTGTTACATCAAAACAGTGAACTGCTGCAAAGTTAAGGTTTTTTTTTCATTCTGAGTGTGAGGGTGAAAATGGAGAGCCTGATATATAAACCGTCTCAGCCCCTGCTTTTAAGAACCGCCGGTGCTGAGCACCGGCAGGACCCAGCCCACTTAAAGCCCTGTTATTCTGGCATTAATCAAAGATTGAGGGTGGAGTAAATAAATAATGTGCTGATCCTGCAACAAACCTTCAGTCTTACGATTAGGGTTGCCAGCTCATTATTTTGATGTCCCAGATGGTACAAAAATAAGCAGTTGCCTAAAGCCATATTTTCAGCACTTATCTATGCATACTTCGAACAGCAAATATAAATAGAAAGCCATTTTAATTGTGTTTTAGGCCTGCCTGCATGATCCATGACTGATAATTAAAGGGAACAAAGACAGAGAAGTCACATTACAAATGAATGCATACTTTTTTATTTATAACCCTATTTAGTGTCAAGACGAGGTCTTTGCATGCTCTTTAAACAACACATGGCTGGCATTTTTCTTCTGGCAACCCTACTTTATATTCCTTTTTATGAAATGTATGCTCACTCCATAGCAGTAAATGTAAAATATAAATGTAAAGAATAGGCAGAGTGGGGGTTCACGGGGTACTGGAACCAGAAAAAAAACGAAGCCTTGGTAACCTGTTTACAAAGGTATGTAAATATGCATATGCGGGCATCAAACTCAGAAATATCAATTTCTTATTTGCGAAAAATAAGGAATCACAATTAAAAAATCGCTATCTGGAATGCATGTAACCCCACGTGCAGAAATAGCAATTCTCTAAAAATCGCAAAAACTACAGCGAGTGACATTATGTCACTACCGGGCTCGCATAAAATTATCTGGCTCAGGGAAGTCAAAAAGTTGTTGCATAAACTAGGATTAGGAGAGGCTTGGGCCAACAAATCTGCACCCCCGAAACAACAGCTAAAGAAGGTTTATTGGGCATGGGTAGACAGTGAGAGGGTTCGTAGTACAAACCATTGTAAATCTGTATTACTGTTCTTGTCGATCAAAGAGTTACCGTTAAGGGAATCTTATTTGGATATTATCCAGAGTTCATGGGACAGATCACTGTACATCAAGTTTAGGGTGGGGGTGCTTCCAATATGTGAGTTTACGTCCACTTGGAGACCGCCGGCCCAAACCGTACCTTATTGCCCTTTTTGTGACCTAAGGATAGAGTCTGTGTCCCATATGTTGTTTGAGTGTAGTGTCTATGCAGCCCCGAGACGTAGGTGGTTGAAGCCCCTCTGCAGGTGTTTGGGAACTCGTTCCCACCTAGAAGCACTGCGCATTTTACGTACAGATGCTAGACCCTTCTTTTCCACCTGCATGGCAAAATTCTTGGGCTGGGCCTGGCGTCTTAGAGCTGCAAGAAAACTGTTAATCCAGTGACCGAGCCTTCACATCCAATTTGCTGCTATGAAATGATCTTATGCTGATGATTGCTGTTTTAAAATGTTTTTAAAAATGTATGAAATGCTTTTATGATATGATTTTTTTATCGAATAAAGCTTACTTACTTACTTACAATTTCTTATTTGCGAAAAATAAGGAATCACAATTAAAAAATCGCTATCTGGAATGCATGTAACCCCACGTGCAGAAATAGCAATTCTCTAAAAATCGCAAAAACTACAGCGAGTACACAAATGGAACTCGCAAAACCTGACAATCCCAAATAGCGATCTCGCTATTTGCGATCTCGCTATTAGCGAAAATCGCAAAAAGCGGGTCGCATTGGAAACAGGCTGATGACATCACAGCCAGGAAGTTACACAGACCATGCTTCATTCAGTGCCCAGAGGAGCTCAGACGAGGTGGCAAAGTACTGAGGCTGACCAGAATCACTGACAATACTGCATACAGCTTGTCACACCCAGGATGGCCAAAAATACATCAGGGGAGGGTGCCAAGCTCAGGATGAGGAAAATGAAGTTCTCAGAGAGGGAGTTAGAATACCTAATTGAGGAGGTCAGCAGAAGCCACAAAAAATTATTTGGTAAATTTGGCTGCACATCAAGGCTAATGTTTGTTGTGTGTCGATTTAGATTCTGTATATATATTTCCCGATTTATGCCCTTATGTACAATTCACATTGCCCTATTTAGGCATAGAAATCCAGCCCTTATTTAGGCATTCTCCTTGCTAACCAAATACAGGCATGGCCTTCTACATCCGTTCATCTACGTCACAAGTTCTTGGGAAACCAGACTCTTAAGCCTTTAGAACTTCCCCTTGCTTGGATATTGATTTCTCCAAGAACTCATTTATTATGCATGAACATCTATTCCTTAGGGGTACATTCATGACGTTCTTATGCCCAACTTTTACGTCAATACTGGCATTCCTAAACCCCTTCAAGGTATATATACCTTCACTTGCCATGGCAAACCAAGGTTCGGTCCACGGTTCGACTGCCTACTTGCACGACGTGGCTCGCTACTGCAAGTTCGGAAGGAAGACAAGTCCCCAACTGACGCACTGACCAGATGCTGCCATCCTCCTCACAGAGAATCCAGCTCCGGTGTTTGTGCACCCGCGTAGCTAGGGGGGGCGGTCCGCCCCAGGCGGCACTATTTTGGGGGTGGCCAGGCGGCACCTCAGCAGTATCAGAATGAACACGAGAGTAATTCTCATTGGCAGCCAAAGTGCGTTGCGCAGTATAATTAAGCCTTATTAAGTGTGTTAATGCTACTGCATTGAACGCACCACCAGCACCTTATTTCAAAAGTGCACCTTCATCTTTGGGTCCCGGGCAGTCAATCTGGTAGCGCGCGAAAGCGCTACCAATGACGGCCCTGCAAACATTTATCATGCAGCAGAGCCCGCCTATGGCAGACTAGTAAACTGTTGTGTTGTTAACGCAATGTGAGCACCAACGCACGTGGTGACGTGCATGAATGCATCCAGTGACCTACACCTCAACAGACCTAGAGCGGAGCGAGGCAGAAAAGTGGAAGAAGTAATGGGGAGGCAATGAGGCAAGTTCCGTCGTGCTTTTATATTAACTGTATGTTATTTGTGCTTTTGATAACAATACTTTAAACTGTACCGGGCGCGTCAGTATAGTAATCTGATTGTGCACTGTGTGTGTGGAGTTAATATGGAACAGTTTCCTAATCGCTTAAATGTGCATGTGTGGCGTTCGGTCAGTTTATTTCCAGGCTTCACTTTGAACTCTTATGGTAACAGACGCAGAGGTGTATGAAATAAGTGGCCAAATCACAGTTTGCAGCTTAGATTTCCTGGTCCAGAAGCCTGGTGATAAAATCCTAGATCAATACATGTTGATTCCCAATTGGAACAAAATTGGCATTCAATACTGGTGTCAGTCCCTGGCAAGAAAGTAGTCCGTTCATCCCTTTATCTGTAGGTACTGTTATTTTATAGTGGCGATCGGGGGATTGCCATAGTGAAAGGTCAGCCTTTTAAAAATCCTAAATAAATAGGTAATGCTTCAAAAAGTCAAGCAAACACGTTAGGGCACTTAGGCTAACATATCTGAACATGGCAAACAAATTATTCACTTGACTTTGATAACCAGGTGAGTGAGTACGTGTTCTAGCATAGAACAAGCACATTTCACACAGAATCGCATCCAGCTTTTTTGGAAGTACATTAGTCCCTGTGAAACGCGCCTGTTTGTGAACAAAGGAAACGGAAGTCATCCATGTGATAGCAAACATTTTTGTATTGGCACATAGCTGACAAGTGCCCCTATGGGTTGTGTGACACCCCCTGTCAGTCCTGGCATTTAGCTAACAGCACTTTTGCTGAAATTTGTAAGCTAATGAGTGTGATGGTGAAAGTGAAACAAGTTCAACAAGCATTTCCAATGCAATAGGTCTCGCATTGGTGGAAGTTTGAGGTATTGGCACTGCAAATAATAATGCAACGCCAATAACTCAAACTTTCAGTGAAGGGAGACCTATTGCATTGAAAATGCTTGTTGTAATTAGTATTTATTATTTGAAGGTATGAGGCTATTTTTTTTTGCTGTTTTGAGTATATGGGGATTATTTCCAGAGACTAGTTTTCTACAGTGATAGTGGGTGGTCTGCCAAAAGCATTTGGATAGCGATTTGGTAGTTTTATATTTATATTTCTTTTTGCAGACTTGGGCCCTTATTGCCAGTGACCCCTGTTTGGTGAGATAACCTTAAACATGTGGAAGCGAAATCCACAATTCCTGGAATTTAGTGAGGGTGCAAATTTTATCGTGACAACCGGGCGCGACACCATCCCAACACCTATAATTGCAATCTCCAAACAAACGGTGTGTGTGTGTGTGTGCGTGCGTGCGTGCATGTGTGTGTGCCACTCACAAAAAGGGCCTCTGAGAGGATCAAGGGTTAGATGATGTCTTTACATTGACAGCGATTAGCGAAGTAGTAGATGTGGGTTGGATCACCATAATGAGGTCAGATGAGAAAAAAGTCATCAGGACAAGAGCCTTTTAAGAACCTAATGCTGCAGATGTCATAATTGTTGCAACTGGTTTAGAGTAGAAAATAAATGTTGGTCATTGTGTAGTCAATTGGCCCACGTGCTAGGAGGAACTGGAAAACTTTGTGGAAAAGTAAACTGACAAACACATGGGGTCCAAGTTATAGTTAGAGCGTCACACTTAGGTCCTCATTACGAGTTGGCCTTTAAATACTGATATGGGCATTAACTTTTGTTATGGTAAATCTGCTGGTATTTATTGCTGGATAATGCCTGGTTAATTCCAGAACATGAACATAGGGGCTGAATATGGAATCCTAATTTACTGGTACAGAATCAGAAATCAGCAACACAAACCCCTTATTATGGTACAGTAGACAGCAGTTCAAGTTCAAGCGATATAATTTCCTCCAAGCCTGGTGCCCAAGTTAGGTAGATTTACTGTACCAAGGACGGAAGAATGTCAATATAAGTTGTGTCACATCTGATCAAGAGGTGTTATGGTCATATCTATAGAATTTTTTAATTTAAAAAAAAAAGTAATTGGGCATTTTTAACTTTGAATAGAAGTTAAAAACTTCTAATAAAGTATAGAAGAACCACAGAAAAAAAGTTCCACCACAAGTGAGGTGGGTTAGGACGCCAGAAATGTTCAATAGGACTGAGTGGGTGTTAGATGATGATCCCATCTAGTGCAAGAGGTTAGCAACATATAACTGTATTAAGCACAAGTAAGTCATGTGAATTAGATCCAGGCAGAACTTAGGAAACAAAATATTGAGTAGGTTTGTTACTTAAGTAAAGGAAAAGCTGAGGCCAATACCAATGAACAGGGTGTTATGGCATGGATAGAGGTGTGGAAAGGATAGCTGTGATAGGAGACAGTAGAAGAAGGGCAGAGGAAGGCCAAGCAAAGCACTGCGGTAGAAGGGGACAGAAGTTGGCAGATTCAGACATAAGCACAGAATAGTGAATAGAGCCTGATTCAGTAACTTATGGGAAAATGTATCTTCTGGAAGTCGTCACCTAATGTATACCAGATATGAGTAGGTGGGCGATTTCAATCTTGAATTGAGGGTGTGGGCTGTTGGATTCCTCTCAAGTATGTGAGCCAGGCCCACCAAGTGTGTGTAGATAGTCGCCAACAGAATTTCATTCTGAAAGGATGAGTTTATTAGTGACAGCACACTGAGCTCTATGAGGGAAAGGTAGGTGAGTCTAAAAACAGTTTTGCTGTAGCAGTGTGTACAACAGGGGTATATTCACAAGAAAGTGTGCTAAACATCCCCAAAAAAAGCTAACGCACCTTTACACATTGCAGCCGATCGCAGGAAAATAACCGTATGAAGAAGAACTATTAGCGGCGATACTACGTGTCTCTCGAATCTCTTTCAAGTGCTCGCCATCCTTTTTTTCCCCCAGCACTACCCCCCTAGACCCCCCCCCCCCTCTTCCCCCCCCCCCCCCAGGGGCGGCAATCTGAGGGATAGCCCCGGGCGCCACAAGCTCTAGCTACGCCCCTGTGTTTCTGACTCCCCTTGCAGGGTGTTAGAGATCGAGACCCGGGAAAGAGATTCCAACCTCTCACATTCTAAGGTATGGAGCAGACTAGAACCTAGAGGGACTCTTGGCAACTATAGCTAAACTAAACTATAGCTAAACAGCACCTACTTCTTCCCTCGTACTACATTTAGGTTAGGTACACTTGGGTAGGATTATTTTAGAAGCACCAGATGAGTATTTTAGTCTGTGTTATTTATGTATGTATTTTTATGAATATATGTCAAAGCTACAGACCATGCTATTGCAGTATTATTTAATTCTACTGCTAACTATGTACGTATTATACTTCACATTCTGTCTTACGATTGTAGCAGTTCATATCTCTTGCATGAGAAATAAGACTGTTCAATAAACCTTTTTTATTGAAACGCCTGTCTCCCTATTGCTGTTTAACTCTGGAGAAACATAGCATGCACAATTGACTGAATTAAACGGTTACCTATTGTTTCCACAATTCTGAGATTGTTCCGACTCTAAGGGAAACAAAGTTGTCATGTTTATGCGGTTGTCAGAAAAGTATCCCTTCTTGTTCATTCGAGAAGTTTCTAGTGACCTCAGAGTTAGCTGGCACACACAAGTAATTAAGTTTAATGTACTCGATAGAGACATACTGACCTCAGTCCTATGTCAAAACTATAATATATATTATTCCAATGCGCAGAGCCTATCAGGGATATAGGAACTACACTACGCAGCATTGATGATTTAAAGAAAAGGTGGTACGACCTCAGGATACGTGCTGAGGGATGCAGGTGCCACAGGAGGAGGACCATCGACTGCACCCACAAACACAGCCCTTGAGGACCTTGTTGAGGAGACAACCCAGCCTGAGGCAGTGGTGGGAGTCACACAGCGGGACACATTCGGTGCAGCAAGTACAACCCAAGGTAAGATGCATGCAAGCGTTGATCTCTTGTGTAATGATCAGGCACATCACCCCAGGCAAACACAGTATGCAGATCAAACTTCAGGCCATGTTTCCCCCCTACACAAAATGCATTATGGGAGTTGTAGTCATATCAGCAAATTGTGCATTCAAAAGCAGCGAGGGCAATCAGAGAACACCAACAAAGCATGGCAGCCAGTGTACTTAGTCAGTGATTTTATCTGAGCAAAGTATACCATATGTACAACAAATGTAGGATTAACAAATATTAACACTTCACTGTTTCACATCACAGATGCATCTGTGGAAGACTCTGATGACAGTGACCAACTCCACATCTCCGAGACACCTGCGTAGAGCGATGTAGAGACTCCAGTGGTCCAAGCAAGCCCACCACCACCACTACCACCAAAACGCAGGGCACATGTCCCCTCACTGCTGCCAATGGAGTGGTGTGGCTCACTGGTTAGAGGCCGCAGACCCGGAAGCAGAGAACGGCCCGGGACCAGGGTTCAATTCCCGACGCGGCAGGGTCGTGGACCAGGGTCAACGTACTCGATAATTCTCGCCTCGGTGCCTACTCTAACCAGGGATCATACTCGGCAACTCTGGGCATTAAGCTTGCCTCATCTCTACAACGGCCCCCCACAGACGCCGGGGATGCCTGGTTTCACCTTGGAGATACCCAGAAAGGGACCATCTCACAGGGAAAGCCAGGACGGGTTCCCCAGCGGTCTTCCGCGCCAGGATACTCCGGTAGTAATTGAGCGCGCTACAAAACAGCATATTACATTACATTACATTACAATGGTGGCTGGACTAACTCCTGCACCTATTACAGTCTCCATCCAGCCACGTGGTGCCACACCAACTCCAACTGCAGCACAGGTCTAACCAGGGCAACGGCGCAGGTCCAGGGCACATATTGCAGCACGTTTTGAGCAGCCGACAAATACCTATGGTGGCGTAGAGTCACAGATGCTACGCGTCCAGCACCTGCAGGGGAGACACATGGGCACAATCACTCTTCAGATCTCCTAGCTGGCGAAGAACATAAGCACAATGGCAGACAGTGTGCGTGAACTAACAACAGTGGTAGCAGAGGGCAATCGCCAAACAAACACAAGCCTACAGGAGCTCACATGGGCAGTGCTTGCAGGACAGGCCACTTAGCGGAGAAGGCATCGCCAGAGCCTGATCCGCACCGCAGAAAATACAAGGGCCATCAACAAGCTCAGCAACACCACAGCACTATTGGCACGGCGCTCCGTTGTAATGCAAGTTGACCTCGGTCATGTCTATGGGGATGTAGCAAGGGCCATGGGACAAGTGACCACAGCAGTGGAACACTTACAGTCCGGGACAGTGAGTGCCATCAACTTGGAAGGGGAGGAGGGGAGTGAGGAGGCATCGAGCCTCAGTAGCATGTCGGTGCCAGTGACCCCTGCCAGGAGGCGCAGTTCACGCAGCACAACATCCACACACACATCCTGTTGATGTTGCAGAGGCACGAGATAGGAGGATGGGTGTACGATGCAGGAGGCGCTAGCCATGCATATCCTCATTTCTGGGCCGTGGTGGTGTAACCATGGTCCTTTACGACGTGGTGATTGACAAATAGTGCTTGTAACTATTTCCTGTAGACTTTATGCCTCAATTCAATCACCCTCACAATTTGCACTATTCCGATTTTTACTTAACATGGGCTCATGTTAATAAAACATTTACGTTCACAATTCAGTTGTTAAGGCTCATTATTACCTGCATCAGAAATAATGTTGGGTGATGTGTGCAAGTCTCCTCCGTCCTTCTGCTGAGTTTGCCACATGCGCCTGTCGGTGTTGTGCGGGTGGTTGGTCATCCCCATCAGACTCAGAGTCGGACATCTCGAGGTGTATGCCTCTTCTGGTGGCAATGTTGTGTAACATGGCACATGCAGCCACGATCCTGCAGCAGGTCTCTGGGCTGTACTGAAGCGCTCCACCAGTTATGTGAAGAATGCAAAAACGACTTTTCAGTATCCCGAAGGTGCGTTCTATCACATTCTGTGTGCTGATGTGTGCCGCATCATACCTCTGCTCCTGTGGTGTGGCTGGGTTGAGGTACGGTATCAGGATGTAGTCCTGCATGACATATGCGCTGTCACCTACAGGGTGGAAAGCAAAGGGGTAGCCACAGTTATGCAATTACATTTGGTTGGTTGATGTAGCAAATAGGTATATGTGTGTACCAAGTAGATTTCCGTCGCCAAATTCACCCCTGAGCAGACGCCTGTGGATGCCACTGTGCCGGAATATATAGGAGTCATGTGTGCTTCCTGGAAATTGTGCCACGATGTCCGTTATAATATGCTTAGTTAGCATTGCACACAACTTGCACATTAATAGAGTGGTAAGACTTCCTGTTCCTGAAGATGCATTTTTGGCTGCTGGGGTCAGATGGGGACATGCGTTCAGTCTATGCATCCGATCACATGCGGGAATTGGGCCACCTGATAGAACTCCTGTTTTGTCTGATTCAACTCCTGTAGGGTTGTAGGGAAGGTGATGTGTGTGTGGATCCTTGTCATCATGGTGTCAAGGAAGTTTTTGAAAAAGCGGGAGAGTGAGCTTTGTGAAACCCCTCAAGCTACGGCTACTACCCCCTGGAAACTGCCTGACGCTAGTAGGTGCAGGCAACATAGCACCTGGATATGTGCGAGGATTGCATTTGTCCTACGAGCCCGATGCTGCAATAGGGGTTCCAATTCAGCAATTAGGTGCAGGATCATTGCACAGTTCAGCCTGTACTTATCGTATATCTCCTCCTTAGTCTGGACCAGCAATGTAATGTGCACTCGGAAAATCCTCTCCTGTATCCTCCTTCTGCGCTGAGCTGCTGCATTGATCCTCATCCTCCTCGCCATCATATAGAGGGCTGCCATTGTGAAAGGCTTCTGGGGACTCCTGAGTCACATTTAAAGGGTTTCTGTTTAGTGGCACCTGAGCAATTTTTTTTTTTTTTACTTTACCACCTGATTGTGATTCCCCTTATTCTGCACTTGCAAAAAAACGATTTTCCTGTTAATCGCTAATTGCGATTTTCCATGCATAGCATTGCGAGTCTTTGATTGATAATCGCTATTTGCGGTTGCATGTTTAGCTGTTAAGGAATCGCAATTTTGCTTCTCGCAAAATGTGCAGGAGATGTTTTTGCGATTTTTTTGTATTTTCTGTATTTTGGTTGCTGCATTGGAAAGTGCTGTTTTGCAGGTGCTAATGGTCTATTTTTCCGACCGAATCGCAATTTTTGAGAGGATATTTTTGCTTGATGCATGTGCTAGATGGTCTTTAAAGACCTGTGAAAAACTCGGGTGTGCCAGAGATAAGACTCCAGACACTGCTCAGCCGAGCCGACAGCAACTTCAGAGACAGATGACGGGGGGGCTGAAGCCTTTTCAGCCCAATGGGCTTTGCACGCCTGAATAAAATCGCAGAGTGTACAGTTACATGGCAGTGGCATCACGAGGTGACCAGCACACTGCCACAAAGCCTGTTATATAAAATAGGACAATTTGTGCTTCGTCATCAGCTGATAAAATCACAGATTGCACATTCAAGGGACTGGTGGTATCATAGATTGACTAGTGTGCCAAAGCAGAGGGCGAATAAGGAGACAGCGTACCTCAGCAGAGATGGGGACGTCACTGACCGTAGAGAGTGCACTGTTGTAGAAATCCACAAAAATCCACTTCTCAGGGGTTCCACTGATACTTAGTCCATTAAAACCAATAATAAAGAATTTGGCACAGAAGCTGTAAATATAAAAGAAAATTTTTATTAACCTCAAATGAGTGAGACTACGTCACACAGAAGCCTTAGCAACTGAATGAGGCAGTCTGCTAGAATGGTCTTACTTCACAGATTATATACTCTTTATCCTGCCCCAGGCATGTAAGGGAGTTGTATCAGATAACTTTTTATTACATTCCTAAACAAATGGAAAATCTGGAGAGTCAGCAGGTGAGTAGCCTTTGGGGTTTTAGCAGGATCTGGGCAAAACATTATAATTACATAGTTCACAAAGGTTAATCTGATTTAGATGGCACTGCAGGGCATGGCATGAATACATGTATAGTATCCCAACCCAAAAGTCAATCATTAGGAATGTCCCAAATTCAACCTCCAAAAGCAGGACAAACATATAATTGAAAGCATAACCCATGTAATGAAGAAACATAAAAAGAAACAGTAACAGATGATGAACAAGATAAGGCATGTGCAAGGAAACTAAAAGTTAACGATGTCCTGAACATTGATTGGCAATTTCAAAACGAGATTGATCAGGGAAATTGGTTTTGCGAGGCCAGTTTCAGGTGAAGACCTCAGTTTCTATAGTTCACTCCAGTGTCAGAAGGAAACCTAGTTAATGTGTACATGAACCAAGAAGGCCAGGTCACTTTGTTCGTCAGGCTGCCTTCATGAGCCTACGTGAGGGCAACACAATTTGGTGGCACAGTACAAAATGGAACCCATATTTTAAAATGGAGTTGTGTAATCTAGTGTACTTGGAAATTACAGAACCTCAGCCCCTCCTTTTGCCATTACGTAGGCAATAACTTAAGACTCACTTTAATCTGAATCTAGGTCTATATCGATGTTCATTAGGTCATCAAGGTGTTGCTGTAGCATCATCCTATTATTCTCTACTTCTCTCGGGACAGGTCTCCGAACACATATAGTAGCACAAAGACTCACTTCTGGTGGACCATTTTTGGATGCTAGAGGCGGAGCCACTTCCTCTTCCATAGAAGAACAAGGGGAGCTTGGCCCTAGGAGGACAAGTGAGAAGGCTGGGCCTAATGTATACTTAATCAAACAAGAGTGCCTCCCACTACTCAATCACAGCCAGAAAATCAAGGCAAGTTGAAGACGCTATTTGTCGTTTTCAACCAGGTACTTTTATTTATACCAGTTACTTTTTAAGTTTATACCATGTTTGTCGAACACAACATATGATAGGCAGAAAAGACCTGTACATATCATAAATATTGAACAAAGTTAGGTTATTCAATGCAACATAATGTCAAAATTAAATGTGGTCCTAAATGTGGTCACAACTGTACAAAAATCAATGTGGAACAGACAGAAACAATGAACATATATTACCAATACATGGTGCAACACATTTTTACATACGTAGAAGGTTTGATTAAAGCAAAGAAAGTGAAATGCAAAGAAAAGAAGAATTAGGAAAAGGAGCGCGAAAGTCGATTCGAAACTCTTTTTATCGCCAGCAATAGCTTAAAATTAGATTGTCCTTTTCTAATTGGCCAATTAGAAAAGGACAATCGAATTGACTTTCGCGCTCCTTTTCCTAATTCTTCCTTTCTTTGCATTTCACTTTCTTTGCTTTAATCAAACCTTCTACGTATGTAAAAATGTGTTGCACCATGTATTGGTAATATATGTTAATTGTTTCTGTCTGTTCCACATTGATTTTTGTACAGTTGTGACCACATTTAGGACCACATTTAATTTTGACATTATGTTGCATTGAATAACCTAACTTTGTTCAATATTTATGATATGTACAGGTCTTTTCTGCCTATCATATGTTGTGTTCGACAAACATGGTATAAACTTAAAAAGTAACTGGTATAAATAAAAGTACCTGGTTGAAAACGACAAATAGCGTCTTCAACTTGCCTTGATTTTCTGGCTGTGATTGAGTAGTGGGAGGCACTCTTGTTTGATTACTTCCTCTTCCATGGCAATTCAGTCAAATGAGAACTTAATTAACATTTACTTTATACAATTGCACTGGAATCGCATGTGCAACTGTGCCCAAAGTCCGTTCAAAGCCTCTCTGGCAGGCTTCTATCGTCCATCAAATCTGCTTCCATTATCTTCTTCCGCATTGGGCCTCTCGATTCAGGCCTTCCATGAAAATAGTTATTCTCAGTATCTGTTGGCGTGCCCTCCTGGCAAACATTCACAGCTCACTTGAAAGTCTCAATGTCTCAATGCAGTGCACCAGTATCTCTCCTCTGCGGCAGACACTACAAATAATGTGCTCTTCATTGGTCATGGGAACAGATCATCTCATGCAGACCCGGGTCTACATTTTCAGGCTCCAACACGTATTATTCAGTGTCAGAGGACGCTCAGGCTGCTCTTTGATGGGCACCATAATGTAGTGCCTTTTGCCAATCTTGGATCCTCCGGTGCACTGCCTTTCCGTTGGAGCAATGGAAAAAAGGGGAAGTGTGTGGCCAAAACTCAGGCCAAGGGGCTCAAGGGACTGCACACTGTCAGAGGTTACCAGCACATGACAGGTAGCTTTTGCTCTTTTGCACTGAAACTCTGGTTCTGTGGCAAAACCAGATCCTCCTACTTCTCTGATGTTCAACGCCTTCTGATGAAGCAAGCACAATGCTTTGAAGATGCAGTTGATGAAGCACTTTCTGGGTGTTGGGACTGTAGGGCCTCTCATCTGTAGCTGACACTGATGAGAATTAGGATTCGTCTTGATCACCGTTCTGCAGGGTATCATTCTTCCTTTGACTCTGGAAGATCCCGCAGAACCTAGTGATGTAGCAAATGTGACACCGTTGTTAGTTTCCTTCAATTTAGTCCAAAAACAGTTCAATGTATTTAACAAGGGGACTGCAAGCAGGTGGCCTGCAATCTTCAAAGGAATGGCCATACGCCATGGGACTATTGTGATCTAAAATACACTGTCATTCTCATAGAATACAAAGACAAAGGCAGTAGGCAAAACAGTGACTCTAGCCTCTTCAATTGGGCTTCTATGTGAGAGCATATCCTCTATGCAGATCAAAGGGAGAGAGAGGACTAGGTAGGCTAGCCCGTATCCCCTGGGTTATATGTATAGATCAATGAGGACTAGCTAGTTTAGGAAGAGTTTAGATGACTCAGGTACGTCAGACAATAATAATAAGGAAAAAAGCACTGTTTTCCTCATAAAGCCCTCACCCACCGACCTAGTCGGTGGCATGCTTCATCATCGGGCCCACCACAGTGGCACCGAATGTGCCCCGGGTGTGCTGCAACGTCAGGTGACTGCGGAGCTGGTATATTGCTGAGTGTGCAGTGAAGGGGTGAGACAGGTGAAGATTAAAAAGCTATACACGAGGTCCCAGCACCCGAGGGTTAACAATTTTTAATAAACTGGGCCTCTGTTAGCAGGTTAAAAAGGCAAAGGGACGTAAAAAGGAGTGCTATGATGACCTCCAGCGTCCAGTGTGGTCTACATGTTTCAGCCAGTGCCTTTTGAATTCTAAGCTGGCTTTCCTCAGGACCAATGAGATATGTGAAAATGTGCACATTAAATTATAGTAAACTTAAATTAAGTGTTTGTGTCATATTTTGGCTATGTGTAGCGCACGCTAAGGCGCTGTAACTGTTAGAGGGGGATTCCCTCAAGCTTTACTACACAGAACACATAGGACAAAGACAAGACGTACAGGGTAGAGTCATATTAGGGTGGTATGTCTTTAAACCACTGATTGCCGGCTTATAAGGTGGTGTGCGACCTATATGCGGCTAGAGTGAGCTCATGGCAACTGCATGAAACTGGTGAGGGTTTAATGAAACCGTTAGTGAGTGGTGGTGGGCTAAAAAACGAAATCACACGGTGAGGTACAGGTAAGTACAGATACTAGGTCCTCACTCTGTTATTTCTTTGTTAAAAGCCTCATGGGTCGCCTGGCAGAGAAAGAGACCCTGTGGAAATAAAAGAGTTTTACAAGGCTGTCTAACCTGTAGGGAGAAAGAGTTGTTGCTTACCCCATTTTGCAGGACAAGTGGTCTTGTTTACTCACGAGTAGTTCGGTCTGGTTCCTCCTTGGACCTATTCGTCCTTCCGCGGCTCCCGATATGAGGTGAGTGGGCCGCCTGGCTTCTTATTTATGCTACTCGCTAAATGCGGTTCACCTGTTTAGGTTAGAAAGAGAGGGAGGGATGCGCACTAAACGCCGTATCATGGTAGCCCTGTTGGCGCATGTGCGGGAAAGTAGTGCGCGTTAGTGCGCATGCGCAGTACTTCGCAATAGTGTTGTGCCCCGGGCGCATGCGCTAGGATGTACGCGCATGCGTGCTGTTCATCAGGTTATAGAACGGGCAAAACTCAACGTGAAGAGGGTGTATCACGTGGTTTTTGTTGCGTGTTAAACGCGCTGGGAATAAAAAGGTGAATGTAACTCGGGTATTGTAACAGTGATGTTGACCACATTATAGGTCAAATATCATGGAGAAGGGTCAATGTGTGTGAGGTTTTCACACGTGGGGGGTGAGTGCACTTCTGTGCACTAGGGGAACACGATGGGAGAGGAAGGGGCAGCGAAGAGGGCGCTCATGCAGGGGTACTTTGGCACTGATATCTTTCCATTTTACAGTATTATTAGAAATTGTTTACACAGCTAAACTATTCCATGGAATGGCATCGTTGAGGCCATGGATGTGTGTGGATAACCGGTATATCCAGCGTTGTTCTTTTTGTAAAAGGAGTCTTTCATCTCTGGAGTTGTCAAATTTTTCAATGACAGTCCAAGTGAAATCATTGGGTGTGTGGTTGTGGGTTAGAAAGTGGTCTGTGAGCTTGCTTATATTTTTCCCACATCTTATTGTGCTTCTGTGTTCCGTCATCCTTGTGCATACTTTTCGGGTCGTCATGCCGATATATCTTAGGCCACATCTGCAGGTTATCAAGTATACCAGATTGGAGGAGTTGCAGTTTGTAAACTGTCGTTGTGTCCAGGTTTTGCCTGGTTCCAAGTTGAGTGTTTTGGAAGGTGATGTTAAGTGGCATACACTGCAATTGTTGCAGGGTTGGTGACCAGTGATTTTAGGCAGGCCCCATGCGTTGACAATGGTGTTGTCTTTGTTCTGTGTGTTTGTTAGCGGTCTGGTTTTCACCAATTGATCTCTTAGGTTGGTGGCCCTTTTGTAGGCGAAGCGAGGTTTTTCCCATTGTCTGGTGCCGGAATTGATGATTTTCCAGTTGCGTTGTATGATGTTGGATACTTGATTAGACGCTGTATTGTAGGTCGTCACGCAGGTGAGAATTGGCTCTTCCTGTGGTTTTTCAAAGGTTTCTAGGAGTGCCTCCCTGTTCTGGTTCCTAGCTCTTTTGCAGGTTTTATTTATTATTCTGGAGGGGTAGCCACGATCCCTGAGTTTGTGCACCAGATCGTTGGATTGCAGTTTGTAGTCATTGATGTTGCTGCAGTTGCGTCTGATGCGTAGGAATTGCCCATAGGGCAAGTTTTCCCTCAGGTGCCGGGGGTGAAAACTGTCAAACCTTAGTAGAGAGTTTCTTGCTGTAGGTTTGTAGAAGGTGGTGGTGGTGAGTTTTCCATTCTCAGGTCTGATATTCAAGTCTAGGAAGGGCAGTTCAGTGGAACTGCTAGTGCATGTAAAGCGTAATAGGAGTCTAGTTGGTTAATCCAGAGCATGAAGTTATCCAGTGATTCTTGGTTACCATTCCATATCAAGAGAATATCGTCGATATATCGACGCCACATTCTTATGTTGGTGGAGAAAGGGTTGGTGGGTTGTTGTATGTGTGTGTGTTCAAAGTGGGCCACATACAATCCTGCCACACTTGGGGCAAAAACACTGCCCATAGACGTTCCATTCGTCTGCAAGTAGTAGGTACCATCATATTCAAAATAGTTCTCTTTGAGAGCCAAAGCGGCGCAGTCCAAGAGGAAACTGCGGGGGGTGTTGTATTCCCAGGGGTTTGTCATTAAGACATCGTGCAGTACTTTTAGTGTGGCGTCCTGTGGTAGGCTGGTGTATAGACTTTCTATGTCTAGTCCTACCAGTAATTCGGCAGTGGGATCAAAGTTAAGTTCCTGGATTACACTTAGAAGGTGTTTTGTATCCTTGATGTAGGAGGGGGTCTTTTGGACCAAAGGGTTGAGAAAGAAGTCACAAAACCGGGATAGGGGCTCTAGGAGTGACTTTATCCCAGACACGATAGGTCTCCCTGGTGGTGGAGTGATGCCCTTGTGTATTTTGGGAACTGTGTAGAAATATGGGGTCTTTATTTCTCTGGGGCATAGATAATCCGCCTCTTGTTTGGAGATTTGTTCATTGTCTTTGGCATTCTTGACCAGCTGGTTGATGGTGACCTGTAGTTGTTCCGTTGGGTCTTTAATAAGGCGTTTGTAGTTCCTGGTCTCACTGAGGAGCCTCTTGCATTCCTGGTCATAGTCCGTCTTGTTCATCAGGACTATGCCACCGCCTTTGTCCGCCGGTTTGATGACAAGAGTAGGGTCATTCTGTAGGCGTTGGATGGTGCTTCTGTCTTTGTTGGACAGGTTATTGAATGTGTCTTTTTGCTGGAGTTGTTCTACTTCCGTGTAGACTGCCTGTTCGAATGTCAGGATTTCGACCGGGATGCTACCCGGCGGGGGGGTGAAGGTGGATTTTACTCTCAATCCCGTTTCATTGGGCGTGCCTCCTACATCAATAATGGTGTTGTCTGTTTTCTCAAAGAAAGCCTTTAGTTTGAGTTTTCTAAAGAACTCCGCGAGTTCTACGTGTAATTTGAACGTGTCCCGTCTAGGCGTCGGGACGAATGAAAGGCCTTTGTTAAGTACTTCCATTTCTTCTGAGGTTAATTGTGTGTCAGATAGGTTGAACACAAGTGGACATGGTGGTGTTATTTGCTTGTTCCCGGTTGTTCTCTGGTTTTGTTTCTCGTATTGGAGCTCACTGGCTCTTCTTCGGGTGCCCATTGGACATGTCCTGGGTTCCGTCTCTTGCCCCGTCCTTTCCTGCCCTGGGATAAAAAAGGATATCGCTGGTTTTGATTTCCTTGGAAGAAGGGCATGTTACCTTGAGGGTACATCTGTGGGTAACCAAAGTATGGTGGTGGTAGGTGACCAAAGAGGGGGGGTGGTGGACCAAAATTGTGGTTTTGGGGACCTTGCCATGGTTGTTGCCAATGCTGTCCGCGTCTGCCTCTCCCTCTTGGTGTATTGGATCCTGAGCTTGAGTTGCTTGAGGCGCTTGAGATGGAACTGTTGTCCGAATTATCAGACGATTTCTTAGGGGGGGTGTAGTCATCCTCCGAGTACGGGTAGGTTTTGGAATAACTGAATCTCTTTAAGTCTTTTTCAAATTTTTTGATTTTGGTCTGAGTTAGGTAATCTTTATATTCCGCTATTTCGCGTTTTTGGTCTTCAAGCTTTTTCTTATAGCCTGTCAAGGTGGTTTTGAAATGTGACTCCGTCGCTTGGATCTCTATCATGATGGCGTCTGATAGGCGTTTTGCAGTTTTGATAATGAGGACTAGCCAGTCCCTGGTGCAGTGCCAGGCGATCTGGGCCCAGTCCTTACGAAATGCTGCATCATCCAGGAAAATCCTAGGGGCATTAGTGACCAGAAGGCCAGTAGGAGCTGTGTTGGTTCGTAGATATTGTGCCAGGATGACCCCATGCAGAACAGTCCGGATCCTGTTCCTCTTCTTTTCCGTGAGTGAGTCCCAGTCAGTCGATTGGGCTACAGTAGCGGAAATATTAAAGTCTGCCAGGAGTGAGGGATCAGCTAGGATTTCGCTGACATCCTCAGCAGTGAAGGTTAGGCCAATATTTTCGGCCATGTTAGGGGGTAGGTAGGGCTCTCGCAGCTGCGCGCTGCTTAGTGTTATGCAGATCAAAGGGAGAGAGAGGACTAGGTAGGCTACCCCGTATCCCCTGGGTTATATGTATAGATCAATGAGGACTAGCTAGTTTAGGAAGAGTTTAGATGACTCAGGTACGTCAGACAATAATAATAAGGAAAAAAGCACTGTTTTCCTTATAAAGCCCTCACCCACCGACCTAGTCGGTGGCATGCTTCATCATCGGGCCCACCACAGTGGCACCGAATGTGCCCTGGGTGTGCTGCAACGCCAGGTGACTGCGGAGCTGGTATATTGCTGAATGTGCAGTGAAGGGGTGAGACAGGTGAAGATTAAAAAGCTATACACGAGGTCCCAGCACCCGAGGGTTAACAATTTTTAATAAACTGGGCCTCTGTTAGCAGGTTAAAAAGGCAAAGGGACGTAAAAAGGAGTGCTATGATGACCTCCAGCGTCCAGTGTGGTCTACATGTTTCAGCCAGTGCCTTTTGAATTCTAAGCTGGTTTTCCTCAGGACCAATGAGATATGTGAAAAGGTGCAAATTAAATTACAGTAAACTTAAATTAAGTGTTTGTGTCATATTTTGGCTATGTGTAGCGCACGCTAAGGTGCTGTAACTGTTAGAGGGGGATTCCCTCAAGCTTTACTACACAGAACACATAGGACAAAGACAAGACGTACAGGGTAGAGTCATATTAGGGTGGTATGTCTTTAAACCACTGATTGCCGGCTTATAAGGTGGTGTGCGACCTATATGCGGCTAGAGTGAGCTCATGGCAACTGCATGAAACTGGTGAGGGTTTAATGAAACCGTTAGTGAGTGGTGGTGGGCTAAAAAACGAAATCACAAGGTGAGGTACAGGTAAGTACAGATACTAGGTCCTCACTCTGTTATTTCTTTGTTAAAAGCCTCATGGGTCGCCTGGCAGAGAAAGAGACCCTGTGGAAATAAAAGAGTTTTACAAGGCTGTCTAACCTGTAGGGAGAAAGAGTTGTTGCTTACCCCATTTTGCAGGACAAGTGGTCTTGTTTACTCACGAGTAGTTCGGTCTGGTTCCTCCTTGGACCTATTCGTCCTTCCGCGGCGCCCGATATGAGGTGAGTGGGCCGCCTGGCTTCTTATTTATGCTACTCGCTAAATGCGGTTCACTTGTTTAGGTTAGAAAGAGAGGGAGGGATGCACGCTAAACGCCGTATCATGGTAGCCCTGTTGGCGCATGTGCGGGAAAGTAGTGCGCGTTAGTATATCCTCTACCATCTAAGGCTAGATAACTACATGCGAATTCTATATGAATGGATGCCCTCACACATAGTGACATCGTCTAATGGGGTAAACATTTTTTCTCAATGATTAAGTCTAAGTGTTCCTAAATTCCCTATCTAGAACTCCTCAAAAGCGAAATCACATAATACAGATTATCAGGGACCTGTAGATACCTCCCTTTTAATAATTGTGCATCAGGTGTACTATGCAATACAAAGGCTAATGATCAAAATGTGGAAACAAAAATACAACAACTAGAGAGTCCTGGTATTTCCATTATTAAAACACATCTGGTCTATCAAAAATTAAAGCAACAGAAAAAAGAGAAGCTGAAAACCAAATTAGAATAGGCATTGAATTTGTCATATTCAAAAAATAATAAATATAAGGTATCTCCTATTGAGACGGAAAATGTGTCTTACTATAATATTAAGTCAGTTAACCAGTCTATCACTACCCTGACAGTCAGACTGGAAAACATCGAAGTAGGCCTAAAGAAAACTCTTGAAAACCAGTCCGGTCATACAAAAGGGAATTATACATAATATGGGGGTCCCTGGTACATCACTGCAGTCTGGAAGTGTGAAACTGAACAATACACCAATTATAATAAATGAGATGACCGGTGAAAGGAATACGGAAAAGGGAAAATAGGAGTAGGACACAGCTAAAATCCCCAATAACTAGGCAAAATGCAATTTCAGTCAGGGGAGAAGCGGCGAAAGAAAAATCTATAGGAAGAACAAAATAAATTACTCGGGTGATAGTCAAGATTGTGACATATTACCAAGAGTACGGGTGATACACAAAAATCAAAATAGTTCACAAATGTTAGCTCTACCTCTGGGCGCTACACCATATACGGTAATCTCAGCTAATGTTCCAGTTCCTTCTTCAAGGGAAATAATGAAAAGTTTAGGTCACCTTTAGCAAGAGCCACAAATCTATAATTTCATCCTTAGGTCCAATCAAGGAAACATAAATCTAGGGCTGCCTGTTCCTTAAGGGAAGGGCAGTAACATGACTAACTGCAGGTGACACAATTTGATCCTGTATATCTCTTTTATTGTTCTTCAATATTATATAGCCAAATTTGACATACACTGGTGAAGTGTTGTCTGTCTTGTTCACAGCATGAAAAATCATATCTGTGAAATTTAGTATCAGCGCAAATTTACCCAACTGTTGTGCAGCGATATGCATCGTCATGAAAAATCCCTTCACAACACAGTGGAACTTGTAATAGTATCAAAAGCAGCAACATAAAACAAAAACATGCATAAGATAAAAAACACACACATTCTATTCTGGATTTGGTCAAGCGCAACAGCTGCCCCAGCAATGGGGCGTCCCGGCGCTGAGCCAAGCCATCTGATATACGCGCTGCATATCAAGCACAAAAAGCATAGACAAAGTACAATAGCATATGTAAATAAGCGGTGACACACAACACCATTGCATGCACTTTATACACTGTGAACCTGCAGCCCAAAACCCAATATTCTGGCCTGCTTAATTTGTCAGGCTTAAATTCGAAATTACACCAAAATTACTTTCTTTTACTTTCCTCGCCCTCCGTTTGACAGCAGATCACCAGTCAGTGGAGATCAGCTGTCAAATACAACTTACTGTGTCGCTTCTGACACACAGGACCAGCAGGAACAATTCATAGAAGGAAAAAAATGCAAAAACGTGAAAAACACACAAACATTTTTTCTTCAAAGGAGTCATACAAAAACTCATCTTGTTTCAACATACTGCTAACCCCCACCTTACTGACCTTAAGGTCAAAATCTGCCTCGCGCGCTCCGCGCTCCTCAGCCCCCCTCTCTATTCCCTCACTCGAGCTGACAAAGACAAAAAGCCTTCCTAACTCTTTCTAACTTGCAATAACCAACCCTATCCAAAACCACATACCATATATATTACTCCCTTTAGGGGCCACAATCCACTCCTATTCCCAGACTCAAAAACATCTACTGTGAATAATTCACAGAACACAACAACACAACACACCAGCTTCAGAACAAATGCTTGTTACCACCCTATGCAATGGTACTCATTTAATCAACCTTAAATGGATGAACGTCTCAGTAGGCCCAGCTAAAGTTAGAACCTTCAGCCCTGATATTAAACACAAACCTCTGCACCGGGCACATTGGCTCACTGAGCTATGAAAACAACCTCAAATGGTAACAACCTGCAAGTTTGCATTATACACAAATGTATGCATTTACTGAAGCCTGAGACACTTTAAAGCTATTGTAAATGGCAAGAATGCTGTTTAAAAGTCTATTTAACTAAATTTCGACTATGATATCTGGGGCACTTAAAAATAAAGATCCTACAATTACATAACTTATTAATCATCCTCAGAATGTTCTTTACAGATTGCAAAGATTGGACATTAGACATATCTCATGTAATTCCTTAGAAAAATGAGTTTTGACGCCTGCGCCAAGTGAAAATCAACATGCAAATGTCCTGATTATGCAGTAAAACACAACTTAAATTAAATGTTAATGCTAGGAGGTCATAGTATGAGTATTAAGCTTTTTAAATATTAAAAAACGAATTTAGAAGCACTTATTTTTAAAAAATTATTTTTCATAATTCATAATTATTTTTGCTAAACCCAATCATTTTTGATAATTCCACATATAAAAGTAAGCTGCATCCCTTGCCTATCATTTTCAGACGCATTCATTTATGAACCTAAGCACAGAAGCCTAACTTAAAACATGACAGATTTTCGCGCCACTTTTTTTTTTTAAAGGGACAATTATTATTTAGCAACAGAACCAAGAATATGTTTACAAAAAATGCTTAAAGAGAGGAAAACCGCAATTGAAATGTCTTCCTGTGATACAAAATAATTAACCTTATTTTTGTAACCCTCTAAAACACTATTCTGAAATGAAAAGTTCAAACCCTGATTAAATAACGGCTAAGTCCTGGCTAAATAAACATTCCAATGTTATTTGTGGCCTTCGAAAAACAACATCTGCTTCCTTAACGCCAGTAAGTGCCCTGCACAGTGTTGAAACCTGAGCACGTTGGCAGTCTTACTTAAAACAGACATTTCAAGTTTTAAAATGTGTGTGCAATAATATGCATTTGAATTTAGCAAAAATACACTTTAGCTGAAGTGTTTGCCTGTTTACATGTAATACAATGTATGTAAGTAAAAAAATGCTATAACAATTTGTTTTTGAGGCCTTTTATATTCCTAGTGAATGTGAATTTTAATTTTATCTTTTTTTAAGCATTTAACAGTTTGTATATTTGCATTTTTACTTAGTCTATAAATTAAATAGCAACATATAGCGATTTTAGCATGTCACATGGTAAATTGCTGCATTTTTATTTAATTTCTATTTAATATTAATTAATCTGACATTTTACTTAACAGACTGAAAACATTAAAAAAAACACATACACACATTGAGCTCATTTCAGACATAAACAGAAAGGGTTCAAACACTCAGGACACACAATACAGCGCTTTAGCCATTTGTTTCATAAATTGCACCATCGCTATTCACTTACAGAAGTGACACTAATGGGAAAAACCACATAGACATTTAAACACACATTTAACCCACAGATCAACATATAGGACTCAAACAAAGGACAGCCCACAGACTGTACTAAAACCAAACCATTTGTAAATACTAGTTGTAAGTCATATTTACAAGAAACGCTTCTCAATAAGGTTCCAAAAGACTGCAAAAAACAGTCCAACAGACTGCTGTATGTCCAATAAGCCGAAATACACTCAATTCACTAGTTTTTGCTGGCAGAGCACCGAAAAAATCGCTCTGCATATCTCCATTCACAAAATTGCACAGAACAAAGGATCCTTATATGTATTATGTCCATATTTTAATTCCCTGGGGATACAAAATCACCAAGGAAGAAATATGTTTTTATACCCAAACCTATTCAGGTATTCCCTCTAGGGGAGCTAGCTAATTTTAATTCACATCTCACTATGGTACCTTCCAAAAAAGCAACACATTCTTTGATGTGAGCTTGAAAACAGGCATGCCAAAAATATTTCAGAATATACAATATTATACCCAAAGTAGTGCTTAAAGTACTCTTTGTACGTGCACCGTTCAACAAAATCAGATAGTGACAAATCTCCTCATTACCTGCCTACACAAATTGCAATTCGCATATACAAACCTATACAAATCGAAAGTTGGCCAACACAAATTCCAAAATTCCAAAGCTATACCAAACAAATGGTTGTCCAAATTCTAACTGCCAAGTTCTAAATGACCTAATGGTTTTTTTTTAAAAATACTCACGCCAAAAAGGTTCTCAGTCAGGAGTGACATCATGTGGAGGATCAAAATCAGGAAGATCAGAAATATACTGGGCTGCAGAGACAAAGAATCCCCAGAACCTCCGTGCACAGAGTACCTCCTGTCCTCCTCAGTAGATTTCTGTCTTCTGATAAGATCCCTCCCTCAGATAGCCATTTCTCTGATGAGGCCCGCGTTGGCTGCGCCATTTGTAGAAATCCACAAAAATCCACTTCTCAGGGGTTCCACTGATACTTAGTCCTTTCAAACCAATAATAAAGAATTTGGCACAGAAGCTGGAAATATAAAAGAACATTTTTATTAACCTCAAATGAGTGAGACTACGTCACACAGAAGCCTTAGCAACTGAATGAGACAATCTGCTAGAATGGTCTTACTTCACAGATTATATACTCTTTATCCTGCCCCAGGCATGTAAGGGAGTTGTATCAGTTAACTTTTTATTACATTCCTAAACAAATGGAAAATCTGGAGAGTCAGCAGGTGAGTAGCCTTTGGGGTTTTAGCAGGATATGGGTAAAACATTATAATTACATAGTTCACAAAGGTTAATCTGATTTAGATGGCACTGCAGGGCATGGCATGATTACATGTACAGTATCCCAACCCAAAAGTCAATCATTAAGAATGTCCCAAATTCAACCTCCAAAAGCCGGACAAACCTATAATTGAAAGCATAACCCATGTAATGAAGAAACATAAAAAGAAACAGTAACAGATGATGAACAAGATAAGGCATGTGCAAGGAAACTAAAAGTTAACAATGTCCTTACCATTGATTGGCAATTTCAAAACGAGATTGATCAGGGAAATTGGTTTTGTGAGGCCAGTTTCAGGTGAAGAGGTCAGTTTCTATAGTTCACTCCAGTGTCAGAAGGAAACCTAGTTAATGTGTACATGAACCAAGAAGGCCAGGTCACTTTGTTCGTCAGGCTGCCTTCATGAGCCTATGTGAGGGCAACACAATTTGGGGGCACAGTACAAAATGGAACCCATATTTTAAAATGGAGTTGTGCAATCTAGTGTACTTGGAAATTACAGAACCTCACTGTCCAAAGGCTGATTGTCACAGGTTGTATAGGACGCACTATCACATGCTTGGTGACAGTTGAAGCTTCACCTCTGTTGTAGAGAGTTCCTTATAGAATGGAGGGATGCCACCATGGGGTCTGTAAAAGACACCAGGCTTCTGTGCAGATCTTAATGCAATGGGCATTTTGTTACATCCATCAATGCAGTGGTCGAAATAGGGAAAAAAGTAGATGGGAATAACCAGAGGATTGGGTCAGTGGGCCTGCTAAGAGGTGTGGCCAGAAAGAGCAAATCATTCCCATTTTTAGTATTTGTTTGGCATTTCACTGACCAGTTACAGCTTACTAAATTTTGTAATTCAACCAGTGGATACAAATGTTTATTTAAGATTTAAAATGAGTTATTGACATTAAAATACATTCACAAAGTGGGATACGTTTCCAATCATTAAGGGCCAGATGTAGGAGCCCAAATACCGGTCGGTAACGGCCAAATTCGGCCGTTACCGACCGGTATTTGGTGATTGGGATGTAGGGGCATCATTTTACAGATTCGGTAAATTTACTGAATCGGTAAATATACCGATTCTGTAAAATACCGAATAGGTAATTTTACCGATTCGGGAAAACCCAGATGTAGGTGGGACTCTTCTGAGTCCCAAAGACCTTTCAGATTCGGTATTTTACCACCCAATCCAATTGGGTGGTAAAATACCGAATCCTGGTGTGCATTGCCCATTGATTCCTATGGGCTTCATGGCCCATAGAATCAATGGGCAATACCGATTCGGTATTTACCGAATCGGTAAATACCGAATCCTACCGATTCGGTAATTCTTAATTTGGAATTACCTACATCTCCCCCCTTCATATTTACCGACTCTTAAATACCGAATCGGTAAAATTTGGTATTTAAGAGTCGGTAAATATGAATTACCTACATCTGGCCCTAAATGTCTCAAATATGCTTTAAAGTGGAATCACAAGGCATTTGTTATCAGCATTTCTCCTCCCTTTTTCCCCAAGAGGAGTTCAGACATAAATGGCAAAATATTTTAGTTTTCAAATGTTTTCCACATAATTAAGGCTCTGTCAAATTTGTTATAATCTGCTGTATATTCTGACAATTGTAACAAAAAAATAGTTCGGAGCTCATGCAGATCAAAAGTTACAAAAAAAGTGACTTGTGTTACTGCGAAGTGGAGGGCCCAGACTGGTCACCTTTCTCACTGCTGCATTGGTATGTTACACTGGTACTAATGAGGCAAAATCTTTGCAGAGACTCTTAATATGTGTAAAAATGTCAAAATAATAAAGTATCAGAAAATGTACCACATTACGCTGCAGCCTTTTTTTTGCTGCATAATTTTGTCAACACTGCAAAATAATGTTGTCCTCCATTGCTGCATAAATCCAGTGGTCCCATAGCGGACAGCACATGTCAAAAGTGCTTGTGCATGAAGCAGAGAGACCTTTAAGCTTGCAAACTTTGTTTGGTGTGCGTGCAAATCCGACATTGCCGATCCCTGTGAGTTGCACTACTACTACTGCTGAAACAAGGCCAATGTAGGAAACAATCGGTGAGGCGGACTGGCCTCAGGGGTCCTGTGACCACAAGGACAGAGTCACTGCTGATCTAGATTGTGCTGCTTCGTAGGACTGCACACAAGGCTGAAGGTGAACTTCAGTATGGATTGTGGTGGACAGGCCTTCAAGGTTAACCCACACTTGCCCCTGCTAGGAGCCACCTGCTGGTGCTAAGACAGCAGGGCTTCTAATGTCTAGCGGGGCCTTCTAAGGTCTAGCATGGGAATATGCTCCATCAGGAGTCTGGTGGACTGGCCATGAAGGCTGAACCTTTCTTCTCTGGGCAAGAAGGAAAAGACAGAATACTTTTACTTCTCTGCCCACCCCACCTGTCTCCAAACCATCACAAATGGCTAAGTCTTATCTTTAGGCCTTGGCAATTTTTTCTGTCCTGGGACACATTTTTAAAATAAAAAAATAGGAGAACAGATTCTATTGAATTAAAAAAGTAGGGGCACGCCGTGCCCTGCCATACGCCCACTCTGACCTCTGTATTAATGGGACTTTTAGATAAAGTGATTAGTAACACAAAACAGATGAGGCATGGTCTCGTCATCACTTCAAGTTTCTGTCTATTGAACTGATGTGTGTGAATTAACGGAAAACGAAAACTGAGAAAAACATTGAAGAAAAGTAAATCATGGAAACCAATTTAAAGGAAAGATTTTTGAAGGAAATACAAAAGGATCAAAAATTAAAGGAAACATTTTACAGAAAGAAAATTGTAAGAACAAATTCAAAATGACATTAAACTTGGGTGGTGTTTAGGAGTAATGTGGGGTTTTGGGATTCAGGGATTGGTAATCGTTAGGGTGCTGAGGGTTTTTTAGGGGTGTGGAATAATTAGAGTTTGGGCATAGAAAGGGTGTTTTGGGTTTCAGAAATAGGTGGAGTGTAGGTGTGGTGACGGGTTTTTAGGATTCATTGATGAGTGGCAAGGACTTTTAAGGTCCAATTATGGTTAGCGACTGGGGTGGTGAAGAGCTTTTAGGGTTCCGCATAGGGTGAAGTGTAGGGTAGTGAGGGGTTTTAAGACTTAAGGGATGGGTGGAGTTTAGATGAAGAAAGGGGTTTTAGGGTTCAGGGATAAGTATTTCAGGATGATAAGTTCTTATGGGTCATGGATGGCTGGTGTTTAAGGGTGGTGTGAGGACGGATAGGGCTCAAGCATGGCCGACGTCCCGACCCCTATAGGGAAAGCAGAGAGCGTTCTAGCTTTTTGACGAAATGCAGCTTATGAGCAACCATGCCTCTTTTTCACAGAGGAAGTGCTGGGCCGGAGTAGCGGGAGAGAGGACACCAGCGTATAGGAAGTGCCGGGCCGTAGCAGCAGGAGTGAGGACATGAACCAGAAGACGAGGAGAGCAGACGACCAAGGACTTCCAGCACAAGCGGAAGATTTGGAAGACGGGATGGCTTGGCCTACCGGGAGGACTGAAGCAGAGGATCCCAAGAAGGGGCTAACCCACAACATTGCCTGCGGTACTGGTGAAACCAAGAGAGAGAAGACTGCCACAGTGCCACTCTCCACGAACCAGGAGGCGGGTCGTGGTCCAAGACAAGTACCCCCACCTAAACAGTGCTTTTGGTGGGGGACCACAACATAGGGAGCACTCTGGTGACAGACGACTTGTGAGAATTGTATAGGAAAGATCACATCACTCTGCACAACTCTCCCTATATAACCCTACCTGCGCAAAAACACCCTATTTGGTGGCAGTAGCACAGTAGCATGTGAACCTTCTTTTAATGGGAAACCCATAACTCATTATTTGTTTTCGTATCTTTTTCTTTTGGTCACCACGTATGAGGAGTGCCATTTCCTGAAGAAGGCAAGGAGGAAGAGCCTCAAGTGCAGTCAATAAACCCTTGAGACTGGTGTCTTTTGATAACTTTGGTTCCTTTGCATAATAAACAAAATACCCCTGAAAACAGACTCCCTCGTACGTCTGCTTTGTTCTACACCTCCGAATATAAAACCCTTACAGTGGTGTCAAAAGTAGGACACCTTCCCCTTTTCGTGTCGCAGAAATGACACAACCCGTGCCCATAGAAGGGATTATAGCCCAACTAGCAGAGGGACAGAGGTATCTAAAATTGGTATCGGAGCAACATGCTCAGACTGCCCAGAGAAACCATGAGGTGTTACAAGAGGCCCTAAAGACTCAATCTGAACTTATTGCTAATAAACAACAAGTACTGGATACAGCCATCCTGAGGTTAACAGACGCCATGGTCAACAACATAGTTAGGCCCAATGACCCAGGATCGGTATTACAAATATTTCAAGATGGCGACGACCCAGACTACTAACTTTTTATTTGAGCGGGTCGCCACTACGGCCTCCTAGCCTCCCGAAAGGTGGGGCCAGTACAAAGTCCCCCTACTTTTGGGTGAATTGTAAGCCGCATACCAGGCAGCGAACCCAGCAGACACCACGGATTATGAGGATATAAAAAAGCAATACTAGAACAGCTAGGATGTGACACAGAATATTACAGGGTCAGGTTCAGGAAGGGGAACTGGGTTGCAGGAGAAAATCCAAGGGCCCTTTACTACCGGATCAGGGACCTAAGTAACAGAGGGCTCTCACCTCACTCCGCTACTATTTATTTATTTATTTATTTATTTATAGGCTTGTTACGCGCCGGCATCACACCCGAAGGTGTATCTCCGCGCGGTGCTGTGAGGTGAACAGGTCGAAGAGCTCCTCCTAGAATAGTACAGTCTTTAGACCTTTCCTGAAAGCTGAGTGACTCTGGCATTCTCTGAGGGAGAGGGGGAGGTTGTTCCATAGACGAGGACCCATGATGGATAGGGCACGGCCTCCCTGTCTGGTCTTATAATGTCTAGGAACTTGAAGCAGCTGTTGGTTAAAGGACCTGAGGATGCGGGATGGACGGTGGTAAACAAATTTGTCTGTGAAGTAATGTGGTCCCAGATTGTGTAAGCTTTTGTGTATTACACAGCTGATCTTGAATTCTATCCGTTTCCGGATAGGAAGCCAATGAAGGGCCTTGAGGAGGGGGAGGGACGGTGTTCTGGGGGGGGTATTGGTCACCAGCCGTGCTGCGGTATTCTGCACCACCTGTAGTTTATTAGGCACTCCCTCATTGGCCGCTAGGAGTAAGCCATTACAATAGTCCAGGCGGCTCAAAACGAGGGCCTGGACCAGGGTCTTCCGGGTATCGTCAGGTAGAAGGGGGAACACCTTCCGAAGGAGGCCGATAATGTGAAAGCAGGACCCTGCAGTGGTGCTGGCGTGGTGAAAAAGGGTGAGGTCCTGGTCTAGACGCACCCCCAGGTTCTTTACTACCTGTTTGGGGGGCGGGGCCTGTCCCAAGCTAGGAGGCCACCAGTCTGGGGTCCACAGGATTCTCGCCTCTCCGAATAACATGACCTCAGACTTTCCCACATTGCACTGTAGAAAGTTTTTGGCCATCCAGCTGGCGATTGCAGTCATGCCGTTGGAGAAAGCTTGTCTAATCTCAGGAGTAAAGGTCTTAAAAGTAAACAGCAGCTGCGTGTCATCAGCGTAGGAGATAGGCATGAACCCAAAGGACCTTATCATGTCGGCCAGAGAGGAGACATATACGTTAAACAACGTAGGGCTAAGACATGAGCCCTGTGGGACTCCTCTGATGATGTTAGCCGAGGTGGAACTAAAGGAGCCCATGTTCACCGTCTGAGTCCGCTCTGAAAGAAAGCTGGTAAACCATGCCAGGGCAGATTTGTCAATGCCTATCTCCTTTAATCTGGTAAGGAGAATGGCATGGGATATGGTGTCGAATGCTGCGGACAAGTCCAGCAGCACCAACACCACAGACAACCCTCTATCCAGGGACATGCGTATGGCATCCGTAACGGAGAGGAGGGCGGTCTCAGTACCATGCCTGGGCCTGAACCCGGACTGAGAATGGTCTAAGCTGCCAGTCTGCTCAATGAAGGTGGAGAGATGGTGATTGACATGCTTCTCCGTCAATTTGCCGATGAATGGCAGAAGGGAGATTGGCCTCAGGTTGGTCATGTCTGACCAAGGGATGGCGGTGTTCTTCCTGATAGGCTTGACTATAGCCTCCTTCCACATCCGGGGGACCAGTCCCTCAGATAGGGAACGGTTGATCACCGTCCGAATGCAGGGGCTGAGGACACTCCCAATGAGGTGCATGACCCGGGCAGGTACGAGGTCTACTGGGCTGCCTGACTTAATGGTCCCAATCAGAGAGTTGACCTGGTCTAAAGAGATCTCAGGGATGAATGATAGTGAGGCTGGGGCAGCACAGGCTGTTCCAGACTGAGAGCTGGAAGAGGGGACATTATCATCCACGGATGTGTTAGATTGGGAGATTTTTTGGTAGATGGCATCAATTTTATCCGAGAAAAAACCGGCCGTGTCATCGCACAGTTTTTGGGTTAGCACTTCTGCACTGTCGCAAGCGACAGGCTTGGTAAATGTGCAGAGCACCTGGTACAACATTTTGGGGTCGTTACCGGCCCCAGAGAGTTGGGAGATAATATGGGACTTACGGGCAGCTCTGATGCTTTTATGATAGAGTCTCATTGCTGAGCTATACCTATCTCTATCGACAGTGCTGCGCGAGAGTCTCCAAGATTTCTCCAGCTTTCTGCAAGCTCTTTTCTCCGCGCGCAGTAGGTCTGAGTACCATAGTTCTTGTTTACGGTCCGACCGCTGATTACAGCGTCTTAGGGGGGCGATCATATTGACCGCTGTACTCAAAGCATTGTTGAATTTGGACAAGGCCAGGTTGGGGGAGTCTGAGGGAAGAAAATCAGGAGGAATAAAGGCAGTTCTAAAGGAATCAACGGACACCTTGTGCCACTGTCTGAGCCAAAGCGGCAGAGGGACAGGGTTGGGACGTTCCTCCGAGAGCGTGGGGAGGAGGAAGTGGATTATAAAGTGATCGGTCCATTCCACCTGTAAAGGGGGGTGACAGGTCAAGGAATGGGAGTTCGATAGGATTAAGTCGAGGGTATGCCCGGCCTGATGAGTCGGACCCTGGTTGTACTGTTTGAAGCCTAGGGCAGATAGGTCAGTCAGCAAATTGCGAGTATCAGCGTTGTCAGATAGTTCGCTGTGGACATTGAAGTCCCCTAGGAGGACAAAATTAGTTCCAGATCTAATATGGGGGGCTAGAGTCTCCAGGAGGATAGACGAAGCCTCAGTGTAGGGGCCCGGAGGACGGTACACTAATGCTCCCTTCCAATAAGATAGGGGCGAGCAACCAATTTTAAAAACCAGTATCTCAATGTCGTCAGTGCAGCATTGATCGAGAAGAGTGACAGTGAGAGTATCCTTGTAGATTATCGCAACCCCGCCGCCAGTTTTAACAGGGCGGTCAAGCCTAAGAATCTTATACCCCGAAGGGACCCCCAAGGTGATAGCAGGGACCAGATGGGGTTTAAGCCAGGTCTCGGTACAGAAACAGTAGTCGGGGCGGTTTGAGTATATTAGGTCCCAAACTTCCGAATGGTGCTTAGGGAGAGATCTGGCATTACATAGTATGCTATTACCCCTGGGGAGCAGAGGGTTAAGGTCCACAGGAGTAGGAATGTCAGCAAAGGGAGGACCAAAAAGTGACTGGAAATGACAATGTTTGCAGGAAAACGGGCCCCCGGGACATGGCCCAGGGTCCTGTGCGCAGCCTTTAGGTGGTGGATGCCACAGATTACGTAGGTCTTTAGAGGAGTAACTTAGTCTATCCGCTACACTACAGGTGGAAGCAGCAGAAGTAGGGGTCATGGCCCCTGGCCCCGTTCGGTCACGGACGGGCACAGACGGGCTCCTCTCTGGCTCGTCTCAGGCGCGACTAAGGCGCCCCCTGCGCGCAACCGCTGCGCGCTTGGCCGACGAGAAGGCTTAAATGCCCTGCCTGAAGTGATAGCTAGAGCGCTAACAGCGCGAGAGTGTGGGTGGGGTCACTGGCTCTTCCTGTCCCGCCCTCCGCTCAAGCGGCACTGGCTGCCGTGTCGGACCGGGGCGGGGCAGGGGAAGAAACGAGCACAGGCCCAGAATAGGAAACGGTAACAGAGAAAGTATACCTAGAGCAGTTACTTGAGGCCTTACCTGTCAGCACCCATAATTATGTTAAGCAACACCCCCATCTCACGTTGGCAACAGCAGTAGACCTTGCTTGTGCTTTTCACAGATCACCGAGTTCAAAGACCTACCTTTAGTCCTTCTAGGGACACAGTACGCACCAAGAAGAAACTTCAGGGAAACCCCCGTATACCTCCTAAATCCACCCCTAACCCTAGTACTCAAGGTCCATAGTGTTACAACTGTGCAGAATGGGGCCATATAGCCAGACAGTGTTCACATAAAACACCAGCAGCTGAGCCTATGGAGGTAGGGTATACCAAAGGCCATGTATATGTCATGGGAAAGCCCCTGGGTCAATATATGTAAATGGTTTACATGAATGGGAAGGCTCAAATGGCTCTCCTGGACACAAGTTGTCGTTTTTCTGTAGTGAATAAAAGCTTGATACCTGGTCCCCAAATACGAAAGGATTAAGAGGTGTGCGTCACCTGTGTACATGGTGATACCAAGGCCTATCCTGTCGTCGAAATACTACTCGATGTAAAGAACGATCCCCACTTATGTAAGGTTGGAGTGGTGCCTCTTTTACCAGAGCCACTTATAATAGGCACTGATCATCCTCGGTTCAAATACTATTTAGAAGGCACTAAAAGAACCCCCGTATCTTGGTTACAGGAAGCCCCCTTTAGCCATGGTGAGATAGAAGAGACAAGAGCAAATGTAAAGAGAAAGAAGACCAAACAAGAAAAACAAGAGATTAAAAGATCATATATCGTGTCGCACATGACGCAACCTGCTTTTCTCCTCTCAAACCCTGGAGGAAGTGAGATCACCCAGATGAGTTTTAGAACTGCCCAATGTGATGACGATACTCTACGATACACCTGGGAAAGGGTACAGAGCAGAACCAGAGCAGGTAGGACCCTATGTCTTTGTAAAGAGGGGTTTGCTATAAAGAGCAGCAACAGGGGGAACAACCCGTAATCAGTTGTTGGTTCCAACTGCCATCAGGGAGCAGGTGTTACACCTAGCTCATAACCAGATGGGAGGGGAGCATTATGGACAAGACAACACCCTTAAATATTTAACTGAGAGATTCTACTGGCAAGAGGGTTTACCGAGACGTCGCCAGATACTGCGCTTGTTGTGTAATTTGACAATATAAATATCTTACCTCTGTAAGAAAAGCCCCCCTACTCCACACCCTATAATTGATATTCCTTTTAAGAGAGTTGGAATGGACCTAGTAGGCCCTCTTCACCCCTCTGCCTGAGGCCACCGGTACATGTTGGTGTTAGTCGATTATGCTAGTCAATATCCAGAAGCCTTCCCTTTATCTAGCATGACTACTACCAACGTAGCGCAGGCTATGATCTCTTTCTTTACAAGAGTAGGGTTCCCAGAAGAAATACTGACCAATCAGGGGACCCCGTTTATGTCCCGCCTTATGTATCATATTTGTAGAGTATTGGGGATCAAACCTATCAGTACCTCAGTCTACCACCCCCAGACTGATGGTCTAGTGGATTGTTACAACAAAACCATCAAAAATATGCTACATAAGGTTGTTTCAAAGACAGGAAAAGACTGGGACAGGCGCCTACACCGGGTCCTTTTTGCTATAAGAGCACACGAGCAACAATCCACTGGTTTTTCCCCTTTTGGGTTGGTATTCGGAAGGAAACCACAATCCTTCCTTAATATGGCAGCAGAACAGTGGGAGAACTTGGAGAAAGAGGGAAAACCCATATTTGCTTATGTAGAAGGCATAAAGAGTACCCTATCTCAGTTATGGGGTGTAGCGCACAACTATATGGAAAAAGCACAAAAAGACCAAAAGAGATTTTATGCCCAAGGTAGTTACCTAAGGGAATTCATGCCAGGGGATAAGATACTTATAATGTTACCTTCCTCGGAAAATAAACTCCTAACGCAATGGCAATGTAATAGATAAGAAAGTGTCTCCTGTAACGTATAGCATACTCCTGCCTCTTCAGTCGGGGGGGGGTGAGACAAATATATCATGTAAACTCTCTCAAGAAGTGGGAAGAGACGTCCTCCCCTTCAGGAAACACAACACCTGTTATGCATATAAGTACAATCTCCCCGGTAGACATTCCTCTACTTCCTTCTCAAAGGGATGCAGATGTCAATGTCAACCTAGGACCACAAATAACCGGTGACCAGAAACAACAACTACTCAACCTATTAGACAAATATGCAGATCTTTTTTCTACCAACCCAGGCCTAACCTCCCTAGTGCAATATGATATAGTGTCTCTACAAGATCAGGTAGTGAAACTGAAACCTTATCGCATACCAGCGGCCCGAAGGAAAGCTGTTGAAAGAAAAATAGCTGCTATGTTACAATCCAACATAAAAGAACCCTCCCAAAGTGACTGGTGTTCCCCTATCGTGATTGTAAAAAACCTGACGGCAGCCTGCAATTCTGTATTGACTTTCGCCAGGTAAACAAAATCACTAAATATGACACGTACCCCATGCCACGTGTTGACGGATTCATTGAGCAGTTAGGGAAGGCCAACTTTATGTACACACTAGACCTGACGAAAGGTTATTGGCAGATTCCTCTAACCCCCAGGTAAAGGAAAAAAAAGTGTTTGCTACCCCTTCAGGTTTATACCAATTTAGAGTCTTCCCCTTCGGTTTGCATGGAGCCCCTGCACTTTTCAGCATCTTATGGATAAGATACTGAAACCCCATAGACAATACACCGTAGTTTACCTGGACGATATAGTTATATTTAGCCCTACATGGCAAGAACACCTAACTCACCTGGCTTTGGTCTTTGAGGCTATACAAGAAGCAGGTTTAACCATAAACCCAAAGAAGTCAGTATTAGGCACGAAGAAGATTCAATATCTAGGGTATAGTATACAGCAGGGACTTATACAGCCACAAATAGATGAAAATGAGGCTATTTGGAAACTTCCCACCCCTACAACAAAGAAAGATATACAACCTTTTCTTGGATTTATTGGGTATTACCGCAAATTCATTCTTCACTTCTCTACAATAGCCAGCCCTCTCACAGACCTTCTTACAAACAGAAACCCGTTACACATTTCATTATGGAACAAAGATCATGAAGACAGCTTCAATACCCTAAAATCCCATATATGCCAGATACCGTTCTTCATTGTCCTGACTTCAGGAAAACCTTTATACTTCAGACTGATGCATCCGAACAAGGTCTGGGGCCGTCCTGTGTCAATCTGATCCGCGGGGAGCGTTAAAACCCTCCTTATATATAATTAGAAAACTGTTTCCTAGGGAGAGACACTACTCCATAATCGAAAAAAGAATGCTTAGCAATAAAATGGGCCGTAGAAGCCCTCCAGTAATACCTCTTGGGACGTAAATTTTTGGTTCTCACAGACCATGCACCCCTCACCTGGCTAGCACAGAATAAGGACTCAAATCCCTGTATCCTGCGCTGGTTCTTAGCACTACAACCATTTGCTTTTTAAACCATACATATACCAGGAAAGACCCAGATTGGCACTGAATACCTCTCCAGATATCCAGCAGCTGAATGGCCACAACGGCCATTCCTAGGGGGGGGGATATGTGGGGACGGAGAGGGCTCAAGCATGGCCAGCGTCTCGACCCCTATCAGGAAAGCAGAGAGCGTGCTAGCTTTCTGACGGCAAGTGGAGTGTGAGCGACCACGCCCCTTTTTTACGGAGAAAGTGCCGGGCCAGAGTAGCGGCAGAGAGGACGCAAGTGTGAAGGAAGTGCTGGGCCAGAGCAGTGGGAGCAAGGACGCGAACCAGAAGACGAGGATAGTAGACGACCAAGGACCTCCAGCACGAGCAGAAGATTCGGAAGAAGGGACAGCTTGGCTAACGGGGAGCCTCGGAGGAGAGGATCCCAAGAAGAGACTGACCCACAACATTGCCTGAGGTACTAGTGAAACCAAGAGCGAGAACACTGCCACAGTCCCACTCACCCCGACCCAGGAGGCGGGTCGTGGTCCAAGGCAAGTGCCACCACCTAAACTGTGCTTTTAGTTGGTGTTGGTGGGGGACCACAACATAGGTAGCATTCTGGTGACAGACGACTTGTGAGAATTGTGTAAGAAAGATCATAACCCTCTGCACAACTCTCCCTATTTAACCCTACCTGCGCACAAACCACCCTATTTGGTAATGATAGCACATGAACCTTCTTTTAATGGAAAACCCATAACTCATTATTTGCTTTTGGATCTTTTTTTTTGTCACCATGTATTAGGAGTGCCATTTCCTGAAGAAGACAAGGAGGAAGAGCCTCAAGTGCAGTCAAGAAACCCTTGAGACTGGTGTTGTTTGAATACTTTGGTTCCCTTGTATAATAAATGAAATACCCCTGAAAACAGAACGCCTCCTACCTTTACTTTGTTCTATACCTCCCAATACAAAACCCTTACAGGTAGTGAGGGTTTTTTTAGGGTAAAGAGATGGGTGGGGTTTTGGAGTGCTGAGGTGTTTTAAGGGTTATGGGATGGGTGGGGATTAGGCATAGAAAGAGCGTTTTAGGGTTAAGGAATGGGTGGAGTTAGGGTTAATGAATAATATTGTTCAATGATGGTGGATTTGGGGGTATAAATGGTTTTCAGGCTTCAGGGATGAGTGTAGTTTAGGTGTGGTGAGAGGTTCTTGGGGCAGTCATTGATGGTGTTTAGGGGCTGTGAGACATCAGCGATGGATGATGTTTATGGGAGGAGATGGGTCAGCGAATTAAAAAATACCACAAGTTATTGTTTGACAAAGTAAAAAAAAAAAAAAAAAAATATATATATATATATATATATGTATATATATATATATATATATATATATTGCTACACATTCCTCCTCTCATCCGTTGTTTCGGAAAGAATACGGCTGGCACACTGGTATCCGTTTCAAGAATTTATTACACCAAACCCCCCTCACCCCAAACAGACGCGTTTCGCCTTTGCAGGCTTCGTCAGTGTTACCACAACAACAACAACAAAAACATATATATATATATATATATATATATGCGCAAAACAATTCCCACCACTTCCGGTTCTCGGCGAGGAAGGAACTCAAACCACCACAGCGATTCAGGCAAGATGTTCGTTTATTTGCGTTTCCCACGCAGCCTGCAACGACGCGTTTCGGGCTTCAAGAGCCCTTGATCACATTCAGCGTAATTCACGTCTCTGTTACTTTTTATATATCTTTATCACAATTTGCACACCCCCTTGTTTCCGTGGACTACATGTCACATGACAAATGAAAAGGAACAACAGACTACCATGTATCTTGTGATCTCTAGACATTACACATTAAAAATAACTGCTTAAATGCATTCAAGAATTCCATGATAAATCATATACTTAAATTAACATCAGGCAAAATTGTACACATTCAATAAGCTGAATATCATCTGACCGGGTCAATTCTCATTTGATATATTTACACTACTATCCTGTCAGGATGTATGCTAAAATTCAACAGTGAACAGATTTGCCAAAATGTTTGTGATTTATCATCATTTATCATTTCCAATCTTTATTTCGGCCATTGGCCATAAAAGATAAACAGTAAAACATATACAGTCACAGTAAAATCAACATATATAATCAATCAATACACACTTAAACAGTATAAAACCTTAGGATTGCATATTGCTAAAATGCCTTAAGAGCTATGAGTCTTAAAATTAAGAGGGAGCCTGCATCTTCAAAATACGGGCGCGGGTGTGCCAGACATTAATAAGAAATTTTGCTAGTGCAAACACAGTTGGGCCTGTAACATCAGATTTTAAAATCCTATACATTGGGGCATACTCCCTGCAGCCCAAGTTTCTAATCAGAGGGAGGAGCCAATATTTCCTCGCACCCTTGTAAACTGGACAAAAGAGGACCACGTGCAGATCAGTTTCCTCCGCGGCATCACAGGCCGGGCACTGCTTAGTGGTGGGGGGTGATGACCAGGAACTGGTGAAAGATCGGAGGGGCAATGTGCCATATCTCCATTGGAGAAACAGCTTCCTGGCCAGTACAGGGGAAATGGCATCTAAAACCCCCTCAAATCTGTACAAGTCCTTACTTTGTGTGAATACAGAGGATAGTGACCCTTCGCCCTGGCTATCTAGGGCCCTAGCTAATTTTTGTTCATGATATGCATTGGCCAGGGATCTCTTAGAAATGGTTGGTGCGACATTAGCAGGATCAGTCCATAGGTCAGGGAACCCCATTGTCGTACAGATGTTTTGAATGTATTTTATCCAGGGGATCCGAAGCGCTTTCGGGTGGGTCAATAGCTCCATCAATTCCGCCCTATAGGCAGAAAGATCATCGCTACTCCACAGCCTTCGCCAGAAAGCTATGGGTCTCAAACCTATTTCGTCTGCTATTGGTCGCAGACCCAGGTCTAACCTCAAGGGCAGGAGCGGGGTGCTGGGCGGAAGTGCGGCTATCTGTCTGATGAAACTATTCTCCGTTGAGGACAGACTACGACAGGATGTATGTCCCCACAGTTCCGCCCCATACATAGTTGCACCCCTGGCCTGCACCTTGTAGATCTGGATAAGCGACCCCAGCGGACGGTATGAGGAGCTATTCATCATCCGGGCGATGCCCCCTGTAGTTTGTACCAGTTTAAGGTTCGCCCTGCTCTGGTGTGATCCCCAAGAAATAGTTTCATTGAGAGTCACACCGAGGTATTCGAAGGTGGAAACTCTCTCAAGCCGTACGGCTCCCAATAGCGGGTTCGGCCGCAATTTTTGGCTTGGGTTCAAAACCATAAACTTAGTTTTAGCCGCGTTAATTTCTAACCCCATGTCAGTGCAGAAGGCCACAAATGAATCGAGGATCCTCTGTATCCCCATTGGGTTTTAGACAGCAGCAGGGTGTCATCTGCAAACATAATTGCAGGCACTCTGCTGCCGTTCAGCTTGGGGGCGTCGGTGTAGTCGGTGGCATTTAGGTGGGCTATTACCCCGTTGACGAAGAGGCAGAACAGAGTTGGTGCCAGCACACAACCCTGTCTTACCCCTCGATCAACTGGGAATCTATCCGTAAGTACCCCGGACCTCCCGCACCTCACTCGAGCGTAGTTGTTATGGTGTAATCTCTGTAAGATTAACAGGATGTCCGGGGGGACGCCCATCTCTGCCAGAACGCTCCAGAGTTTCTCTCTGGGCACCAGGTCGAAGGCGGCCCGTAGATCCACAAAAATTGTGAAAAGACTGCCGCCCTCGAATATTGCTGCCCTCCAATAGATGATGTTCAGTCGAAAAACCTGGTCCACTGTAGAAACTCCCTTTCTGAATCCCGCCTGGTAAGGGCTAAGGACACCCACCTCTTCTGCCCAGTCCTGGAGCCGATTCAACAGTACCCTGCCAAACAGTTTCTGTGCCACATCAATTAAACTAATGGGTCTGTAGTTGGCTGGGAGGAGAGGCGAGCCCTTTTTGAATATGGGCACCACTTCCGCCCCCAGCCAAGTACTAGGGATTTCCATGCCGCTGAGAACCCCGTTAAACAGTGCGGCAAGGTAGGGGGCCCAAACAATGGGCTCCTGTTTGAACAGGTCCCCGGGTAGGCCATCCAATCCTGGTGCCTTTCCCGAGGTGAGTCCTGCTATTGCAGCAGTGACCTCGCCCAGAGTTATTGGATCCCCCTCATAGTCTGGCCAGCCAACCCCAGTCTCAATGATAGATTCTCCCGGCTCAGAGCTATAGAGAGACTGAAAATGTGCCTGCCACACCCCTGGTGCGATATTTGGCTCGATTTGTGATTTATGTGATGTCATTAAACTGTTGAGATCCCCTTCATTGAGACAATTACAAAAAAAGTGCTTAAGTGCTACTTATCTATAAAGTGCAGGGTTATGAAAAAGTGCTAAATAATGTGCAATAGTGCAAAGATAATAAATCTAAAGTGTCCTGTGTGCATTTTATATTAACATACTCAACAATATCCAAATTCATAGCAATTCAGTAACATATATTCATTAATAAAAATGTTTTTCTCCAGCCGGATTTAAAAACCTGTATTACAAATGTCCATCAAATGTTAAAATATGCCATGAAAGATATATCTTGTCAACACAGTTAATGTAAATTTGTATTAATCATATAAAAACAATGAAGAGAGTAAAAAATGGCAGATCTGATTTATACATCAATGGGCAAATAGTAAAGTGCAAATGCGGTGTTCCTACCATACACGACGGTACATACAAATGTATATATATTCGATTAGGAACAGTTGTTGTTGTATGCTATTTACAGGTATGTATACATATCCTCCGAGTTATTCAGACCCCGTGGCCATTTACTATCCAGTTCTAAGATGAATTTCGTCTCCAGCTGCCTAAGTTTCCTTTCTCTATTGCCACCTCTTTTGCATTTTGGAACGGCGGCAATAACAAAATAAGAAAGGCAATTGATGTCTTTGTTGTGGCATTTAGAAAAATGTCGTGCCACAGGACAGGCAGCATCATTATGGAGGATCGCCCTCAAGTGTTGTAATATCCTGACGTGCACCTGTAGCTTTGTGCTTCCCACATAATTTAAACCACAGGTACATGTCAGGATATAAACAGCAAAATCCGTTTTACAATTGAAACTCCCCTTGATAGCAATAGGGGAAGTATCAAATGGAGTCTGATAGAATGATTTATTACAACCGAATTTGCAAGCACGACATACTGTGCATTTTTTAAAACCCTTTGCAGGTTGTAACCAAGGTGTCGGTTTTATTGTCTCGGGGTAGTTTTTATCCAAATCATTGCCCATGGATCTGCCTTTTCTAAAGGTAACAACAGGGGGAGTGGTCAGCCGGTCACCCAGGACATTATCTGTGAGGACAATAGGCCAGTGTTTTTGGACAATAGCTCTGATTTTTCTCTCTTGTCGTGAATAGGTCAAGATTAATCAAGGGTTATCAGAGTTGGTATTTACATCTCCAGGCGTAGATTGAATAGACCCCTCTTTGAAGAGACTAGCTCTTGGACGTTTGTCAGATTTACTGATAGCGTCATTAATGAGCTTGTTGCTGTAACCTCTGATTCTTAGCCTAGCACGCATGTCTTCAACACACTTCCGAAAATCCTTCTCATCACTACAAATGCGTTTGAGTCTGAGGACCTCACCGTAAGGTATACTGGCGATGAGGTGCCTAGGATGTGAACTGTTGGTGTGTAATGTAATATTACCAGCCGTGGTTTTTCTATGTAAGGTACTTTGTAGTTTGTTATTGATGACCTGAAGTTTAACATCCAAGAACTCTATTTGTGTAGTGTGGATGTGGGAAGTGAAAGTTAAATTGAGGTTGTTGTTATTGATGTCATCTATAAATTCCTGTGCGGATGAGATGTCGCCGCGCCAAATAATAAAAACATCGTCGATGTATCTAAGATGCAACGCCATGTGTTGCTCGTATATTGACCGATATTGGCGCCTAAGGACCTGTTCCTCCCACCAGCCCACGTGTAAACACGCGTAGCTAGGGGAGAAACAGGCCCCCATAGCGACTCCCCTCAATTGTTTGAACAGTGTATTGTTGAAGAGGAAGAAATTATTGTTCAAACACCAGTTGATCAATTCAACAATCATTTTGTTGTGTGCGTAGAGTTCAATGGGTCTAGTTGCTAAGAAATGTTTAATCGCCTCTAGTCCTTGTGTGTGATTGATACTTGTATACAAGGATTCTATGTCTAAAGTTATTAGACACAGATCATTAGACCACTCTACATCTTTTATTTTTGTCAGAAAGTCCCCGGTGTCCTTTACAAAACTTGGGAGAGATTATACCAGATATTGCAGAAAGTGGTCGATGTATTGACCAATATTTTCGCTAGCGCTGTCTATAGCAGAGATGATGGGCCTGCCAGGAACCGGTGTTACCTGTTTATGTATCTTAGGAATTAGATACAAAACAGGCAGCACTGGATGTTCTTTCAATAAAAATTTACTTTCATCATTGGATATCAGGCCCTCCCTTCTCCACTGAGCTAACATTCTTTGCAAGATCATTCTAGCATTCTCATATTCTTTGAATGTAGCTTTCTGGTAACATTGTTCATTGCCTAGTTGTTTTTCAGCTTCAGCTATATATTGTTTTTTTAGGCCATAAAACAAGGTTTCCCCCTTTATCGGATTTTTTTATCACAATATTTTCTCCCAGTTTTCACCCAGTTTCTTGATCAATTTGTCATATGCTAATCTCCTAAACAAAGAGCCACGTTGATGTTTATTTTTCTTAATACTTATGTTAAGTTGCTTCAAGTCCTTTATGATCATGTCATGGTAGGTGTCAATCGAGTCTTTTGGCATTAGAGGAACAAAACTTGATTTATTCTTAAACGGACTCAAACCCGCCCCTTATTGAACAAAGTCTATCTTACGCAATCTTTCTTGTGTGGAACCATCAATCAAATCCATTGATTGGCTATAACTGGGCTCTTCTTCTTCAAGAAGGTCATGCAAGGTTACTACCCCAGGAGCATCAGAGGCTTGTAAGAACGGGGTACCCTCACAATCATACACAATATTATCAGACGCGTTTGTTTGGGTTTTGTCTGCTTTTAATGTGAAGTATTTTTTAAGTTTCAGTTTCCGTATGAAACAAAATACATCAATTCGAGTTCGTGCATAATTGAAATTTTCACCAGGACAAAAGTTCAAACCTAACGCCAGAAGTTGTTGCTCTGCTTTGGTAAGAACTACATTGGTCAAATTAATGATGCTGTTATCTAGTTGCGTTTGTTCTTTCTCCAAAATGTTTTCTTTTTTGTGGCGGTTTTTGAGCCTTTTACGCTGTTCTCTTCTGCGTTTATTCCTATGTTGTCGTCTTGCTTCTTTTGTATTCTCGGACGGATATATATATATATATTAATGTTCCCTGAAGTAAAGTACCAAAATAATTATCTCCAACAAAAATGTTTCTGAAAGTCAGACCTGCAGTCATTCCATTTAGACCTAAAAAACTGTGGGGTTCATTAGTATGGCGGGCGGACAAAGTCCGCTCGCCATACCCCCGGGAAATGGGTACGCCTACAATGCTTGCGCGGGTCCCGCACATCTCATTAGGATGCGCCCACCACACTGGCGGGCGCATCCCGCATTTCTGACATTGTGGCGGTTGGTGCTGAAAGCACAGCAGGCCTTTCCGTGGCGGTGTTACTGCTACGGAAAGGCATGTCCTCACATGTATGCAAATATGGAGGGCGGTGTCTCCCAGACACCCCCACCATGTTAACAGCTTTTCCGCATGGTCGACTCTTCGACTGAGAGGAAAACCGGTGGACAGTCTTTCCGTCCGCCGGGTCCCCCCCCGCCATGGCAATGTGGCTGGGGGAATTTAACATGGGGGAGGGCAGATCACCATCGCCATACGGGCGGTGGCGATCCGCCCGCTATCTTAATGACCCCCTAAGTATTCAAAACCCAATTTCAATCAAAAAGACATACTATGAATTGGTTTCTACAAAAAGGTAAATGCCATTCATTCTGAAAATGTCCATCAAACAGATTCGATGAAATGGTTTCTCAGTAATGGTATTCCATTAAATAATTTTTCTAGGAAATCACATACAACCCTACTAAACACTGCAATTAGCATACGTAGGTGCTCTGAAGTACTTATGATGATGTATGCACGTAGTGGGCATGTTCTGCACCGCTAACGTGTAGGATAGCAAGTGATTAGCTCCACATCTTAACCTTAACTCTACATTAGACGCAAGGCATCACTTACCTAACCGCGAGATGCAGAGTAAAACAAGGACTAGGTCTAAGTGACATGACTTTTGCTGCCTGAATGGAGAGTCTGCAGATGGGTATATCAAAATTCTGCCACATGAATCGAGTTCCACAGATACCCTTTACAAAGATAAATACAGTTCAGTTTTTTCCATAAATCCCTTATCTTGCTACATGAAGTATCCATGCGGCATAGCGTCAATTCTTTGAGGTCAACATACCCTGGCGCGCAAAATGGCAAACCTTACTTGAGGGGAAGACACATCATCAGCAACAGCAATTAACTTGTGGTTATTCAGAATAAGCTAACCCTAGTATTTGTGCACACAGTTATTTATTCAACGTATATACATTGTACTCTTTTACAAGGTACATAGAGACTTTATAGCTGTTTACAAGTAAACATATGTCAGTAAATAGGACAAAAGCCTTCGTAGAGGCCACAGATATATGTAAATGTAGATTCATTTATATAGCGCTGTATCACCAACCGGTTTCTAAGCGCTTGCTTAAGGGAACCCGTCCTGGTATTCCCCTGTTAGATAACCCATTACTGGGCATCCACAAGGAGAAAGCCAGGCATCCCGCTGCGAGGGGCCGTCGTGGAGATTAAGCAAGCTATTGCCCAGAGTTGCAGAGTAGGACTCCATGATTGGAATAGGCACCGAGGCGAGAATTGTCAGGTCCGGGGAAATTTGAGCCCAAGACCCGCCGAGGGGGGGAATTGAACCCTGGTCCAGGCCAGACCTCTGCATCAGGGTCTGCCACTCCAACCACTTGAGACACACTTCTCCACTGATATATCTGCCATGTGATGATGAAACACAATTAAGCAATGAAGGGATTGCTTTGCTCTGGCTTATTTTATAATTCCTATGTCAACCACACCTTTCTGATGTCAAAGCAACGTCACAACAAACGTGACACATGTTATATGATTTGTCATGTTATGTTATACCTTTGCTAGTGGTTTGACGCAGACATCACTTCGTGGACACTTCATAAAATCAATACATCTAAACGTATCACACATATCAAGGCAGGAGAGAACTTTTAGAGGCACTAAATTCAAAATTAACACATTTAAAAACAAGTTGTTAGTTACTTTTGTGCGCACATATGAAACATGCTTTTTCTCCACCGGCAAAGAGTAAAGAAAATGTGCTGATAGAGCGCGCAGGTCACCCGACTTAGATTACCATACTCACCTGGGCCCATAAACAACATATGATGACATTTAATCAGGTAACCTGTGCACTTACTCTAATCAGTGATTTATAAATTTCATTTAGGACCTATACCATTGTCTTACCAATCTTCGTCATCAGTACCTAAAGTCCTAAGGGATCAAAGGTGTTAGAATAATAGGTAGAATAAGAACATTTGCACTCATAAAATAACCACAACTCGGGAAAGGTTTAAACTCTTTATCTAAAATCTTTAAAATGTCATAATCCAAGCATGGAACAATAGAAAATTCCCAATTAGAAAAATAACGATTAGAATGAAAATATGCAGAGTTTTATAAAGCAGTCTTTACGCATTTGACATTAGAGTGGGAAGAGAGAAGGAAACAATACAATGACGTACCCACATTAAATATTTACCTAGAATGGTGTGAAGAACTAACCCTGGCCACGGGTCAGTTTAACCACATCAGTGCTAAGGGAATTCATCATCGGTGCTGAACTTTTCAAAATCCCATTGTTCATGACGAGCTCAGCTCGTCATGAGCACACGACCAGTGTACTGCATGACGAGCTGAGCTCGTCATGAGCATGGATGGGGTTAAAGGACAGAACCCCAAAAGTGCAGGCACCGGAAAGGCAAGCAGGTGCAGATCAGAATCAGGACAGGTAAAGCCAAATTGGATCAGGACAGGACCACCACAGGCTAAGACCGGCACCCGCAGTTAAAGTTACAAAGCCTACGTTACTCCCTCTCTGCAGCTAACAGCCAGAACCCGGTAAGAGTTATTGAACTCTCCGACAAAGTACTTCGCCAGCACTTCAGCTCTCAAACCCCGATCTGGGTTTCGAACCTTCTGACAGAGGGCTCCGCCAGCACCTCTGCTCCCGATCACCTATTGAGTGCGTTGGGTCAGTGACAGGTCAGCTATTCGGACAAGTCGGACAAATTAACCAGCTAAGCCTACCCTAGTTATACTATTTTCCAGGTCAGTGTACCACCCCCCAATGTTGCAAGTGTAAGGATCCCCAATTTTGATTGGACAAAAGAATGAGGAGAGGTCATCACACCATACCAAAATGAAACTTTTAGAATGAATATTAATGTTTGTGTTCCCGCCCATCAATTTATTTTCCCATGTATGTTTTATTACACCCAGCAATGAATGTTCCAATTTTGGTTACATTTTAGTCCATTTGAGAATTCTGCTTCCTCCGTAAGGGTCAGGAGGCAAGATTCCCACAGGCATCTTCTAGCAAGTTGGCTCTTTAGCATTATTTCAAAAGTCATTCTGCTTCATGGACTTTGTGATTTGTGCGCAGTCGCAATTTCTCCAAGATAGAGTTCAGCAATAGGCGTCAGGCGCAAATTGATTTACATGTAAGAATAGAAAAGAAACAGTTTGAGAACACGGAATAAATGAATGCACTGTATACCCCTTATCTCTACTCTCTACTCATTACTTTATATTTAACTTTTGCGTTAGATTTAAGCAAAACAAACAGCTTAGCAAAAGCAGCAGTGCAAGCTTCATGCATGCTTTAGGACACAGGCAGTCATCTTAGTTCTAGTGCGCAGAAGTAAAAGATTCCCTCCAAAGCAGAAAGTACGTCATGTCACGTGAGTGTGACAGACGCATGCGCAGTAAGAAATCCCGCGTAGCAGCGGCCATATTAATGCAAGCGGATTATCGTTAGTAAAAGCACATATGCAAGCTTCACTTAGATGTCATGTAATGCAATATTAATAGGACAAAACATGTTGATTAGTATATTAACGTTATGTCGAGAGGACTGAATATAAGCAAGTCGCATTACGTGAGAACCCTTGCTCCATCAGCCTCATGTCCTTTTTTTCAAACATAGTGATTGTTTGCTGAATTAAAGTAAGCATGGGTGAATTTTGCGAATCTCGCATTTGCGAATTTTGCGGATTTGCGAACTCGCAATTCGCAAAATCCGCGAATTCTCGCGAAATTTTTTTTTTGTGTGTTCGCGCAGGTTTCTGCCAGTTCGCGAGGGTTTTGTACAATTTCGCAAATGCGAACTTACCTGTCGGGTCGCAAGTTTCGCGAACTTGTTGTTTCTACGTGTCCAGCCTGTTTGGGACACTCTTCTTCATCACTGCCACTCTCTGTCACCACTGCCACTCTCTGACTACTCATGCCACCCTCTGGCCCACCCATGCCACCCTCTGTTTCATCACAGCACCCTTTGGTTGTCCAGTCAGTGTACATTATTGTGGCAAAGCAAGCACACCTTCCCTGCCTCAAGTGACCTGAATTAATTTGGGGCTGAATAATGTGTCACAGAATATTTTTTTAGCTGGCACCTGCTTCCTTAGTGCTTCCTGATTAGTGATCTTTTGCACTTGCTAAGTGCTTTCATTTTTGCAAAATTAGTTACAACACCTGCCCTGCCCCAACTGACAATAATGAATTAGGGGCTGATTAATGGATTTGAACTTCCAGCCTGGCTCCTGCTTGTCTCCCTTAGCTGTAATTCAGGACCTTTGCGGCATATGTGTAACTATTCTGAGGTTCAGAGCAGGGTCACATAATAGTTGCAACTGGCAACTGAACTCTGGAGGGGCCCCTCAGGAAGCACTACAGGAAATGGCTACTAATGATGAGCCTGAACTTTTGAACCTGGTAAGTAGTTTCAGTTTTGCTAAGATCGTATTTCTGCAATTTTGCGGTTATTCGCGGGCGCGAAGTTGTACTGGGAAGCCGCGAACTCACGCGAACAGTGCGAGCAAGCCATAAAATCCGCTGCTCGCGGATTTGCGGATTTTGCGGGAGATTCGCGAATCTCGCGGATTGCGAATTTACCGAAAATCCGCAAAATCCGCGAGCGAAATGGATTTTCCGCCCATGCTTAAATTAAAGGTGAGAGATAGCAACCTAGCTGTGATTAAAAGGTTTCCTGCAATTGAAGGATGTTCTCGCCCCCTTTGGCTCCTGCTACTCCAAGCATATGCCTGGTAATTCCAGGGTATAGGCAAGGCTACTGGAACTGTGTCATTCTGCAGCCACAGCGTTTTTCACATAATTATGTATGTAATCCCTTTGCTACACAATCCATCCTCTGCTGCATAATCTGCAGATTTCAACAAAAATATGCATTTCTAGTTCAAGCGGGTCAAAAGTTACTAAAAAAACAGCAACGTGTCACTACACAGTGAAAGTCACTTTGCAAATGTTGATTGGTCACATTTCAGTTGGTTACTGTGGCAGCTGGGTGTTAAGTATTAATGAGGTAAAACATATTCCCAGATAGTGTTGACGTGTAAACATGATAAAATAATGCAGTAATGCAATGAGAAAATGTGCTGTATTATGCCGCAATTTTTTTCTTTTCTTGATGCATAATTTAATCAATGCTGCTGTATAATTTGGTCCTCTCCTAGCCCTAGTTATAGAGCCGCCCATTTCTCTGATCTGTCTATTGGCCCGGTAAGTCTTTTGCTGGGCTACCTAAGGTTGTGTTCCAGAGGCTTCGGCCCTTCTCCAGCACCTGTCGACAAAAGAGGGTAAGGCTCATTCCAGCATCCGATGGAAATGTCTCAGGTGTTGGGCTCTGCTCGAGTGAAGCTTTGCCCTGCCACGCCTCTTCAAGAAGGCCGAAGGATGGTGGCCAGGGACCTCTTCCCTCCAGAGCATCACAGGCCAGCTGCTACCAGGGGCCTCTGAGGGCTGTCATTGAAGTGACAATAGAGGCTGGGACACGCAACATGTGCGATGCTCATCTAATCCTGGTTTTACTCTTTACAGTCTAGTATCACTTGAGCTCACACATTGAGAAAGAGCTCTCCTTGTGTGTTTTAGGGCCGGCACGGTGTGGCGACTCCTGTGTTTCCCAGAATCCATACAGGGGCAGCTCATCTGCTAAGGCGGAGGAGCATTGCCCCAATGCTCTTAGAGCAGTGAAAAGGGGAAACATTTATTATAAAAACAACATTATTATCATTTTATTTTACGTTGCTGCGGGGCTGGTGGCTCAGGGAGGAGTGATTTGTGCACACTATGTGCACATGACTGCTTGGCTGGCGTCTTGGGCCCGCCAAACAGTCATGCACACTTTGCATATTTCCCACCAGGCTGTAATACAGAGCCAGTGAGGTACATGCCCAGGCTCCCATTCCCGGTCTAAGCACCGAACTGCAGCGCTCAGACCAATCACAACGGTGCTTCCTCCTTCCAGGTCGATGCAAAGGAGGAGAGACAGCGGCCAGCGGCTGTTGGGACGGAGGTAAGTTCTTTTTATTTTTAATATTTTGTTCCCCCCCCCCCTCCCACTCCCACCTGCCCGCCACCCCTGTTCCCTGCCAGCCGCTACTGATCCAGAGCCTTTTGGGCACCTTTACACCCACTTGCCCAGGTGATGGGTCATCTGCCAAGGCATTGTATTTTTTGTTTTACTGTAGATTTTAAATACATTTCTTTTTACTCTAAAGAAGTCAAATCTTCGGAGCTGTACAGATGCATTACTTTATCTTCAGCTTATAGGCAGCTCTGTGTTTGCCACAGAGTTTGCTCCTTCCTCAAAGTAGCAGTAAGATGTAGAAAATCGATGGAGGGCTGGCATTGGATTAATTGACGTTTTTATGCAAATGTTGAATGCAATGGTCATCTTATACACTTTTTATGGTACCTGAATGAATTCTTAAATTTTAACTTATTTTCTCTAGATGTGGATTTAAATTTATTGTGGAGCATTTAACTGTGGTTTTTTTGTATTATAATCAGGGCAACTGGAATTGCAATTTTCCCATAATTATAGATTTGCCACATAATCCATCATCTGCGCATATTCTGAAGATTTTAATAACAAAAAAATTGGTTGTAGCTCAAATAGTTACCACAAAAGCAGCACCACGTGTTTCAGCGCAGTGAAAGACCCTTTGCAAAGATGCGCTGGTAACCTTTCTGTTCCTTATTGCTATATTTGGGTATGAAACTGTGAAACTGGTACTAATGAAATACTACCAATGCCCTGACAGCGTCCAAGTTTAAAAATAAGGAATAATGAAGTAATACTATTCCAAAATGTGCTGCATTATACGGCATAAATTGCCTTTTCTTGTTGCATAATTTATTCAACCCAGCCTCATAATTTGGCCCTCTCCTGCCGCATAATTCCAGTGGCCCTGATTATAATGGGATTTGGAATCGGACTCTCGGGAGATAGCAACCTTTTTTAGGGTGTTGGAATGTTGTATGACTTAACTTTTATCCTTTTTTACGATGCTGTGAAAGATGTGTTTATGCTGTGGATGCTTATGCTTTTGTGTTTAAATGCTTTTATGTTTTTTTAAACCGAATAAAGTTGATTTGACTTGAATTACCTGAAGAGCACAGTTTATGATGGGAAAACCAAAGGTTCTCTTCTAGCATACAAAGAATAAATAGTACCCCAAGTAACAAAGGATAGCTTGAGGTCTTTTGACTGGATGTGCGGCTCACAACTCACATAAGGCAGTTTTTAACCTCTGAACTAGGTGAGCTACTCACAACTCACAGAATATGTTTGTGTATTGAGTTGTCTTGTTTAGATTGTCGAGATGCACACTCTCCAACAGTACCTTAGCTTAGGGTGGTGTCTGGAGATTACTGCAGCGTTCCTAGGACTTTGTAGTTGTGATCTCCTTGTAGGGGTGTCTCTTTGTGACAGAGCCTCACTCACTTTTGTAGTATTCTGGCTCAGGCCTGCTCTGGTGTTGACTGTGAAGGGGACTGTGCTTCTGTCTCCTTTGCGGTTGGGTTGTTGTGCTATTGGGGGTTAGTGTATTCTTTAAGCAAGGAGCAGGAAGGGGGCTGTAATCAGATGTCTTGTAAAGTGTGCCTACTCACCTGTAACGGTCCCAAGGGGAAACAATGCAGTCATTACAATGACCTACCTTTACAATGCAATTGTTACAACACAACTGCCTTTACATCGCATGCCATGACAATGCATGTCACTCCAACGCATGCTATTACAACACATACCATTACAAATCATGCCATTACAATGCATTATAAGGTAAGTAATGGAGAATCTTTTACTATTAAGGTGGTGTAGCGGGTTCGGGCGGAGGCGGTACAGGAGTGAAGGGCAACAGACGGGTTCTTGTAACTGAAGGCTTTATTGCTGCCAAAAGTAAATCTGAACAAGTCTTTCTGACAGGGATAGGTCTCCGTGGAGATCGACTCCGTGAGGGCCTCGGATGTCTGCGCTTGTCATCAATCCTCCGATAGCCGTCCGGGCTCCGTCGGGGCTTTCGGTCCTATGCGTCTGTCTTTGCTTTCAAGACTCGGGACCCAAAACGAAAGGAAAGAAAGCAATAGGTGAGATCGATGTCTCACAGATAATCGTGATAGGGAAAGGGAGTGAGAAGGCACCACCACCCGTGACTCGATATCTATATACAAGTGTAAACGCGGGGACAGGTAGTGCTCGGGTAAAGGGAACCGGGAATAGGGGATACCACTAGGTTACACTGGCTCCGCCCTTCCGTCCCACCCAGCCCCTGATCTTCTCACGCACCTGGAGTAGCCACACACCTCCCCCGGGTGAGTGGCTGGGCGGCTCGTGGGAACGTTGGCCTCCAGGCTTTTCTTCCGTCTCCGGGGACTCTCCTCCTTCCTCCGATCTTCTGGGCTTCAGTTCAGTAGTTCTCTGTTCGCTTTCTTCTCCCTTCCGACTCTCCACGCTCTTCTCCCTCCGGGTGTACAAACCGGCTCCGTCGTATTTGACGTCGGTACGTCGTCCTGTAAGCCCGCCCACTCGTCCTCGGTTCTTTCATTAAAGGGCCATACACACTCTGCGTCCATGTGAGTGTCCACCTCGTAGTCGGTCCCTCGGTAGTCCGCCTGCGGAGAATGACAAGAGTGTGAGGGAGTGACATCATCGTTATCGGGGAGAGTCGGCGAGCCCACCCCGTTACAGGTGGGTATGGGATTTTGGGGTACAAGGGAATTGTAATTGTTACCCCTACACTATCCAACAATTTACCTACTGTTGCACTCACTGGAGAGGGAAAAGTAATGTTTACCCCTACACTGTCCAACACGTAGTAATTTTTACCCCTACGCTATCCAAAACGTACCCTACTGTTGCACTCACTGGAGTGGGAATAGTAATGTTTACCCCTACACTATCCAACACTTACCCTACTGTTGCCCTAAAAGTATTATGCGTTGTAATGGTTTGCGTTGTAATGGGATGCATTGTAATGGTAGTTTTAAAAAAAGTGTTGTAACGGCATGCGTTGTAAAATCATGCAATGTAATGGTAGTTGCAATGTAAAGCCTGTGTTGTAAAAGCATGTGCTGTAATTGCATACGTTGTAACGTCATATATTCGTCTCAAGGCGCTGGGGTTGGAGGGTGTAGTTGCTGGACCGACAGGCAGCTGTGATTCAGTCGAGGAGCCAGGTCTTGAGGTCCATCCTCAAGTGAGGCAGTGATGATGATTTCCTGAGGTGGAGAGGTAGTGTGTTTCAGATGCGTAACTGTGTCCCCGGGCGTTGACACAGTTTCCCTAGGACTCCTTTGCTGTGGCCTTTTCTTCTCAGATTTGTGTTGTTCACACTGTGGCATCACCCTAGACCAGGTTACATCACGCTCTGGTTTTGTTTCCCTCATTTATTTAGTTGTGTTGCTGTCTCCATGGATGTTGTCTCCTCGGGTATGGATCATTTTGCTGTTGTTTTGCTACTTCCCTGATATTTTTCTTGCAGATGGGTTGTGTAATTGTGTAGGTATTTTTTAACTTGGTGGTTGTCGCCTGGGGGAGAAGTGGAGGAATGGTTTGCCTTTGTGAAAAAGTTCAGCTGCACTTCTATATCCAGGAAACATTTTGCTTCGATCTGCAACCTTGATAATCTCAACTGAGGGCCTGAGCTTAGACATGCGTAAAAACAAGCATTAGCAACTTCTGCGGGTTGTGCCTTTTCTATTTGACCATAGCAAACACAACAAGATGATGGAAGGACTGCTGAAAGTTTTCAACCACTCACCCCGGTCCATGTGGTTGATCCTGCTCCAGTCTGTGTTTTGCGAGTGGCCGTGGCACGAGAGAGGAGCGAAGAGCGAGGAGCAAGGAGCCTGCAGTGGTGTTCGTATTGCTGTTTGCCGTTAGCCATTTCTGTCAATTACCAAGACTAAACCACCGTGGCGGGGGGGGCCCCCGAGCACACCTGCACACCGAGCTTATCACGCCGCAGCCCGCAACCCGCTGCCCACGATATCGTTATCCCGCTGCTGCTCTGCTGCGGTTGTAGGAGGTGAGGTGCTGTGGAGCCGAGGCCTCAGGCACGAGGAGCCCCTTAAGCCGCCGACCATCGCCTCTGCTGTCCCGCTATTCCGCAGTCCGGTGAGATTGCCGGCGAAGCAGAAAAAAAAAAGAGAGCAGGGAGCGGGAGGAGTGGGGACAAGGCCCGGGTCTTTTTCTGGCATCGTCCCTTTGTTGCCTCAAAAAGGAAACGTTCAGAGAAGGAGGCAGGGGCCTGAGACAAGCGGCCAGATAGAGCAGAAGAGATAGTGGCAGAAAGCAGTACATAGCGGCACACAGCGGAGAGTGACTGTGAGCCCACGGGACTGCTGCATGACAGCTCATCTTCACGTCCTACCTCTGCTGCCTACCCCCCCCCCTGTCCTTCAACTGCAGGAGCGGTGCAAGGTAAAAGGTACGGGAGAGGTGGGGGGGCTAATGGCGTGAGGGGGGGAAACCTGCCCACTACGACAGCAAATTGAGACACAAACCCTAATAATTCAGCTGAGGGGTTAGCTAAACCCTTAACGCCATAACCCTACTCCCAAAGTTGCCATAGGGGGACACGAAGGCAAAAGGAAGAGCAAAGGAGACAACAGCAACAGCATAGCACCTGGAAAATTCAGTTCTCTTCTTTTTTCTTTAAATCCACCTTGCCACGCAGTCACTTGACCATTTTTTCCTTCCTCTTTTTCCATCCTGTTCACTCGAGATGAGATCTGGCAGGTTGAGAACAACAGGACCACAAAAGAAAAAGAAATGTAGAGGGAAAATTGTGATAATAACTACGGACTCTGACCAGATTTTAAATCTGTCGCTGAGCGACCCTGAAAATATCACAGACAGCATGTCTCAATTTCCTCTGAAGGGATCTGATGGGATGGCCCGAAAATCTTTTAGTAACCAACCAAAAATAACATCAAAATTTGCTCTTCCGAAAGACGCTGGGTCAGCTGTTTTTTCAAGTAATATGAAAATTGTGGGCCTACCAATCCCCTTGAGCCCCATAGTGAATATCAATAAGGGCAGTTCTGGTGGAAACGAGGTTATTGTCATTCCCCAATGCAGTCATATTTCAGCGACTAGTGAGCTTGAAATGGCAGCTCAAACAGAAGTCACGGCTTTGGTAAGCTCATTAATTAAGTCCACCTCAACCCACCTAGAGCACAGGCGTAACTTGACACCTACTTCTGTCGCACGACCCAATGTTATCCATAACAAAACGGATCTCCTAGTTGAACCAAACGGAGGGAAAACTAGTAATTTAGTAGTAACCAACCCTGTGCCTCACAATGCCAGCTTCAGCATTTTGAGTAGTCAAAATGGCGAATCTGCAACCCATCTTAAAAAGGTTAGTGTAACAGAAACGAAGGAGGAAGAAGTTGATATCTCTCCTCCTTTTGGGGACGGCGCAACAGATCCTGCCCAACGGGAACAACACACAGCCAGAGTATCTGCGCCTATGACAATCAAAGAGGAAGCCGACCTAGTTGAGAAAGATCTTTCCTATTTTGAGTCAAAGGAATGGGAACAAATGCTGTTCTTATACGGAAATGCCATCCCTGGCCACCCTCGGCCATCATCCTCACCAATGGAGGAGAAAAATGAGGATTTCACACAAGAGAAGGCATGGGCCACCGCCCTAGACATTCTTCAAAGATCAGCCGATGCAATGACCTATCAAGCCAATAAAATGGACATTCAAATCAGCCTCCTGAATACACTGGCTGTGTATGTAGTCAAAATTGATGATAAGATCTCAAATTAAAATAGCTTGATCAGACGGGCCCAAGCAGCTGTAGACCGCCCGCAAGTCAAGTCAAGTCAAGTCAGGAGATTTGTATAGGGTGCTACATATCCGGAGGGTCTCAAGGCGCTTAAAGAAGGGAGGGGAATTACTTGTCAAATATCCAAGTTTTAAGTTGCTTTCTGAATGCTAGGTGGTTCTGAGTGAGACGAAGGTGAGTGGGGAGTGAGTTCCAGGTTTTAGCTGCGAGGTAGGAGAAGGATCTACCTCCCATGGTGGTTTTATTGATGCGAGGAATGATAGCAAGGGCTTGGTTGGAAGATCGTAGCTGGCGAGAGGGGGTGTAGAAGGAAAGTCGTGTGTTGAGGCATTCGGGTCCAAGTTCGTAGAGTGCTTTGTGAGCGTGGGTTAGGAGGCGGAAAGTAATCCTCTTATTGACGGGGAGCCAGTGGAGGTTTTTCAGGTGGCTAGAGATGTGGTCTTTACGCGGGATGTCTAGTATGAGTCTGGCTGATGCGTTCTGGATGCGTTGGAGTTTTTTCTGGAGTTTTGCTGTGATACCGGCGTATAGGGTGTTTCCGTAGTCCAGGCGACTTGTAACCAGTGCATGGGTGACAGTTTTTCTGGTTTCGGTGGGGATCCAGCGAAATGTTTTTTTGAGCATGCGGAGAATGTTGAAGCATGAAGATGAAACGGCGTTGACTTGTCTGTTCATAGAGAGTGAGGAGTCCAGGATGACGCCCAGGTTCCGTGCGTGGTCCGTCGGGATGGGTGCTTTTCCAAGGGCCTCTGGCCACCAAGAGTCATCCCAAGCGGATGGGGAGGTACCTGAGATAAGGACTTCTGTTTTGTCTGAGTTCAGTGTCAGGCGGCTGTGCTTCATCCACTCGGCTACTTTTTTCATTCCTTCATGTAGGTTGGTTTTGGCGGTGTTGGGGTCTTTGGTGAGTGATAGGATCAGTTGGGTGTCATCCGCGTAGGAGATGATGTTGAGGTTGTGTTGGCGTGCGATGGTCGCGAGGGGGCTCATGTATACGTTGAAGAGGGTGGGACTAAGTGAGGAGCCTTGGGGTACGCCGCAGATGACTTCAGTGGCCTCAGACTTGAATGGTGGGAGGCGGACTCTCTGGGTTCTTCCGGTGAGGAACGAAGTGATCCATTCCAGTGCTTTTCCTTGGATTCCGATGTTTCTCCCAGAGATAATAGAAAAACGTTTAGTAGATCTAAAAGAAATTACAAATTTAAAGCCCTTCCCTGGAAATGGCAGTGAGGGCGACTTAGGTGAGGACAACAAATCAAAAATGGCAACAAACTTGGGGCTACGAGGGGCCATAGAAATTGACTTCTCTCAATCCAATGATACATCGGGGACTGCTTGCCAAATGAGCGAACAACAGAAATCTCCAACTGTCGGCGGAGTAAATTCTACTCTTCCATCTTCAACTGAACAAGATCTGGGAGATCCTGTAGGAAAGGGGAAAAGACAAAGGAAGCAAAAAGGCTGTAATAAAATGAGAAGGCGCGAACAAGATCTGAGCCTTTACCCGATGTTTAACACTCTTAGACGTCCAGCAGTCACAGAGTGTGACGACCCTAAAAGTACTGATGAGCCAAGAACCAAATCAGAAGAACAACCAACCTTGCTGGAAAGAAAAAAAGGAAGAGTGGCATTTCCCCTTTGCCAACAGAAAAGGAATCAGCATGGGCACTTTCTGCAAAAAAAGGCGCACAGTGGGACAATTGAGCAAACCACAATCACTCACATTGCTCCTTTAAATACACCTCTCTCGCAGAATGTAAAGGTGCAGGGCCAAAATTCCAGCCACTTCGTAAACCAGCTCGGCAGCACCATGACTTCAAATCATGCGCATACCAACAGCTCTGTTAAATAACATCAGGGCGCAAGCCCGGCGAGAGCTAAAGGAGCCGCGGCACAAGGAAAAAACCTAAAGTGCCTCAGTGATCAGAACGAGGTACATTCCCTGGGTCCTTTGACAAAATCAGATCAAACGCCTTGTGTCCAAACATCAGAGGCTAATCCAAGGCCGTTTAGGGCCCCTCTGAGTGGCGAACCCATCTTCACACTCTTTTACCCGGCGTATAGTCCAAAGGCAGCCATGATATTCTCAATCGTGGGAACATTATAAAGCTGATACAAGCAACAGGTCTGTCAAATGTTATAACCTCACAAGATATTACATCGATAGAATTCATTGCACCATGACATGGCCAAATAAATGAAACTACAAAGGTCACTTGGAGATCGGCAGAGGCAATGAACAACATCTTAGGGCCTACAGACACTTTCAAGCAGTGGGGTATACTTATACAACCCGGAAGGGAAGCGGGCTACCCACATGTCTTGCAGGCAAGTCAAGGCACTGAGTACACACGAGTGGAAAGGGGAGCAGTGTATTCAGTCCTCAGGGGTGCATGCAACAAAACTCCCACCCTCGACCACAAACTAAGAAAATCGAGAGATGACGGGTTCACATCAAATAGGGATCAGGAAGAGGTCGGCACATGGTCATGGTTGGCAGGCACCCTCAACACAACTCGACTTCTACGCTGACAGCACAACAGTGAAAAGGGCCTTAACACACGTCCTCTAAAGATCTGCTCGTGGAACATCAACGGCCTAACCAACAAACTGGAGGATAGAGCCATAATCTCTTACTTTCGGAAATTCAAGATATTATTACTACAAGAGACATGGCTTTTTAAACCGCAGCAAATAGAAGGTTTCAAAACTCATCATATTCCAGCTCAAAAACTGAAATCTTCGGGAAGAGGCAGTGGCGGTCTAGCAATCTACATATCAATAAATAACGCATTCGCCTCATGGGACTTAGAAGGTTCATCACATTTCCTCCAGTGTGTGGGAATATCCTTCACTACCAACAAAGGCCAGCGCAGGACTCTGATTTTAATGAACGACTATGTCCGTCCAGACTCAGCATCTAGGCAATCCTTTGCAGATGACGCAATAGAGACAGTATTAAGAGTGAAAACTGGATCCCTTAATCCAGAAATAATTCTATCTGGTGACTTCAACATGTGGCTAATGTCTGACCTACAAAAGAACGAGGTAAACAAATCACACGAAAGCATCTGGGTCATACCACCGCAGGACCCCCCAGGATGGCACAAGGATGACTCGAAGGGACGTTCTTTACAAGGCAACCTTGAAAATCTGGGCCTTAGAGCATTAAATGGGCGCTTTCCTCCACACAAGCCACCTTGCTTCTCTTATCTTTCGAAAAATGGTGCTTCGTTAATCGATTACACCTTTGTCAGCCTCTCACCCCTTCATCAAATAACAGGTTTTAGTCTTTGGAGCAGAACAGAAAGCGATCACTGCCCCAAAAAAATATCGCTCAGGACCAGTCTAACTCAACACGAAGAAGAAAGGGCACTGCCATCAGATAGCTACACGATCAACTTAAAACGAATCAAGTGCTCCTTCAGTAACTTTCAACAAGTAGCAATAGAGGCCAAACAAATTATTGAGAGCACCAGCAGGTCCACTAATGACAAAATTGCCAACTGGTCAACCTTTGCAATCGAACTGATTGATAAACACGCAAAACCGATAAGGCACGCTAACCTGAACGGGCAAAAGCAGACGCCCTGTTGGAATCCCGTGATTCAATCTGCAACAAGAACTATGAATCGGACATGGCGGGCCTTAAAAACAAATCCAACGGATCCTCTAATGATAACAAAATTGAGAGAGGCCCACAGCTATCTTAAGAAGGCTAAAAGAGAACAACGCAGAACTCACTGGACCAGATTACAGCAAGACATTAAAACAAATATTTCTGGGGGGAGGAGCTACGTCACCAGCTAAGATGGCCGCATAGTCTCCCGGGTCCGCCGACCTCCGTCTTTCGGTCTGATATCCTGTTGATTATCCTGGTTTCCCGCACCGGATCCGTGTGTGTGATCTGACCTGCTTTCCAGTGGTGCAGTCCCGGAGTTTCTCCGCAGTTGTGGAGCGGAGATACGCCGATGGTTGTGTGAGGCCTAATCCAGCGGGGACGCCGGGGTCTCAAGTGCAGGCCCTGCCGGGTCCGAGTCGAACAACAACGGACTGCGGTATGTGGTAGGGTCCGCTCTCCAGAACAATCAGACTTTTGATTGGCATGCTACCGCCAACTGCCTGGTGTTTCACTAGTAGGTGAGTAGACGAGTGATGCATGGCGATGTATCGCGGGGGTCCCTGACCGGGGGTTCGGCGATCGCTTCGTCGATCCCCCCGGGTCGGTGCCTCGCTGCGTATTATTGATTGCTAAACTTCAGTCCCTCACGGCTTACTCCTGCTCCGTCTAATTTTGCCCCGGAGAAGGCGCCACTCCGTGGGGACCGCCATGCTGGAGGAAGAAATGCAGCTAGCGGAGCAGGCGCAAACTGGCCCGTCATTGTATATATTTTAAGTAGCAGTTTTTAGGCTCTGATTATCCCTTACCTGCAGCGAGATTGCTTCGCCAGGTAGCGTCTTCGGGACAGGCGCTGTTGAATCGCCTCACCGAACGGACCCGCCATCTTGGGTAGGGAAGGTCGACGGTCCAGTTGACCGCCCCTCCCGCCCTCCCTGGATACTTAAGGGCGGTCCCTTACACTCTCGTGAATTTTTGCTGGAACTTGTAAAATCTTTACCCTGAGGCGGAAAGCCGGGGCTCTTAGCGCTCTCTTGCGCACTCTGCTAATTGACTTAATAATAGCACTTTGATCGGAGCACAGTCGATCATAAATAGGAGCACTGGTACATCTGGGCAGTCGCGCCCCGAGCACCCGCTAGTTGGAGCCGATATATTTTAAAAATTGTATATATTTTAAGTAGCAGTTTTTAGGCTCTGATTATCCCTTACCTGCAGCGAGATTGCTTCGCCAGGTAGCGTCTTCGGGACAGGCGCTGTTGAATCGCCTCACCGAACGGACCCGCCATCTTGGGTAGGGAAGGTCGATGGTCCAGTTGACCGCCCCTCCCACCCTCCTCCCTCCCTCTCTACCATAAATAAAAATAACGGACATGCACGTCCGCGCAGCGGGCGGGCGCAGCGGGCGCGCCGGCGGCGCGCCAAAGGCGCGCCAAAGGCACGCCCGTCTGTGCCCGTCCGGGCCAGGCCGGGCACAGGGCCACCCACTATGCCCGTTTTGCACGAGCATCGAATTAGACACACAAGGGACTACCTCCTACAATTTTGCTCGGCAAACTCACTCCCAACTCCTATCCCTTTAATCATTTTCCATGACGATTCTCCTGAGATACTCACCTACCAGACAACCAACAGCCTCAGTCTGGCTTTACTGAACTGCAGATCGGCTGTCAAGCATGCGCTATAGATAAAAACGCTCATTCAAGATCTACAATTAGATACTCTATTTCTCACGGAAACCTGGCTGACGCCTCACTCAGATGCTGATATTGTGAGTATGCTACCCAAGGATTACCTCATACATCATCAAAACAGAATAAAAGGCATAGGAGGCGGACTAGCGATTATTTACAGGAATTCCTTCACTTGCAGGCTACAAGAAGGAGGGATTGAGGACTGTGAAAGTGCTCATTTCTCACTTCAATTAACTCCCAATAAATCCCTTTCAGGTCTTTTGATATACCGTCCTCCGGGGACCACGGGTAACTTTGTCAGCTCACTACTGGAAACCACCACCTCATCTTGTACCTTGACCCCTAATTTTATCCTGCTTGGCGATTTAAATCTACATTTTGAGGACAGTACTAATAAAATTGCTGGGGATCTTATCTCAGATTTAAAAGTACTTGACCTTCATCTGATTAACTCAGACGCAACCCATACTAAGGGTCACCTTCTGGACCCTCTCTTTGCCAATCTCACAAAAATTGAAGCTCGCCCTTCACTTCCTCTCCCCTGGTCTGATCACTTTCTCATCCCTTTTACGTGGCAAACTAGCAAAATCACCGGCCACTTGCAAACTCCAAGAGAACGTGACAGACTATGGTCCAGAATACCTCTTGAAGACTGGACACAGGAGTTGACACGATCTACCCCTTTTGCAGACCCTGACCCTGTGTTAGCCAACGATAACTTTACCAATTGGATCACCTCCACCTTGGATATAGTCGCCCCTAAGATAGACTTAAAGAAAAAAAGTACCACCTTTAAATCACCATGGTACTCACAGGAACTCAGGAACCTAAGGAAAATCTGCAAAATCCATGAGCGTAAATGGAGGAAAAAATGGGACCCCACCATCAAGGAAGAATACAAATCAGCGATGAGGACTTATAAAGCTGCGCGAAAAGCAGCTCAAGCCTCCTTCTTTGATAAAAAAATCAAAGCTGCCTCTAATTCTTCTCGTGAGACTTATAAAATAGTTAAAGAGCTCCTCACTATACCCAACCCCCCCTCAAACCAACAACCCACAGTTGCCAGATGCAATCAAGTAGCTTGTTTTTTTCAAAATAAAATCAGCAATATTTTACAGTCACTTCCACCTTTAAACGATGATAATCCCCTGATCGCCCCATCAGCCTCCGTCATTGGTCCAACTTTAGACAGTTTCAACCAACTGTCTAATGACGACTTTCTAAAAGTCCTTTCAGACTTGAAAAGTGGCTCCCCTAATGATCCAGCACCTATCCACATCCTCAAACAAGTTGGACCCACCATCTCGCATCTGGCCACCAACCTCATTAATGCCTCGCTTAACCAAGGAGTGGTCCCTCCCAATTGGAAACACGCCATTGTCAAAGCTCTTCAGAAAAAACCTGGTATGGACCCTGCGGATTTGACCAACCTCCGCCCAATTTCACTCCTACCTGGACTAAGTAAGATTGCAGAGAAGGTGGTCAACCGGCAATTGTCTGCCTTCCTTGAAACCAACAATCTCCTTCGTCCCACACAGACAGGCTTCCGTCCAGGTCAAGGGACGGAGACAGCCCTTTTGAAAGTGGTTGAAGAGGCGAGATGCATCTTGGATTCGGGAGGATCAGTGTTACTGATCCTCCTGGATCTAAGCGCTGCATTCGATACGGTGGACCACAAAACTCTCATTAAGCGCCTCTTCAGTTTGGGAGTAAGGGGCACAGCCCTTGGCTGGCTCTCTTCGTTTCTAAAAGACAGAACATTTCAGGTCTGCGAAGGGAATGTGCGATCCGACATTCTCCCTCTCCAGTGTGGGGTCCCCCAGGGCTCTTCATTGAGCCCTACACTTTTTAACACATACATGGCCCCCCTGGAAGATGTGGTCTCCCCTTTTGGGATAAAAGCCGTCACATATGCTGACGACACCCAAATGATCGTATCATTCTCACTGGAAGAGGACAAGGTCAAAAATCTTCATGACTGTTTAGAGGGAATTCATGCTTGGATGTCCACCTCAAGGCTCAAGCTCAATGGCTCGAAAACTGAGCTCATGCTGCTGGGAAATAAAATATCTTCTCTTCCCTCCGCCATGTGGCCAGCATGCTTAGGCCCCCTCCCTCAACCCAAGACTGAATTAAAAAGTCTGGGTTTTTGGCTTGAACAGGACCTATCCCTGAAAACGCAAGCGAAAAAAACAGCTGGCACATGTGTGGGGCTACTGCGTTCCACCAGAAAGATCCTCCCATTACTTCCGGGACCTTCACAGAAATTGCTCGTTCAAGGTCTAGTCTTATCAAGACTGGACTATTGCAATGCTCTCTTTCTGGCTGCCCCAGAATCCACGATCAACATTCTTCAAAGAACACAGAATGCCGCTGCAAGGATTCTTACAGGGACCTCCCGTAGAGTCTCAGCCAAACCCGCCCTTAAGGCACTACATTGGCTGCCGATCCGCGAAAGGGTCAAATTTAAGGCGCTTTGTTCCACCCATAAAGCTTTGCAAAATCAAGGGCCCCCAATGCTAAAAGCTATGATCTTCCCATATAGACCCAACAGGCCCCTACGCTCAGCTCAAGGTCATCTGGCCACAGTCCACAAAACCAGAAAAGCCCGAACTGGAGGACGCCGTTTTTCGGTAACAGCGGCCACCTCCTGGAATGCTTTGCCATTTCATCTTCGTTCCGAGACCAATCTTATGAAATTTCGCAAGCTTCTAAAAACGCACCTCTTTCCGCAATAACTTCCTCCCTCTCTCCGACTTCACCCTCAGATGTTCTGCAATCCCAGCGCTGGGACGCTCACGGGCAGCCATGCGCTATATAAAACCTAAATTTCATTTCATTTCATTTCATTGCGAACGGTGCTGGAGGCACTTGTGGCACTCAGGGGAACCATTGCAGTCCGGACTTGCAGTTTGTTGTCTGCGGCTGATGGCCTCGCAGTTCTGAGAGCGAACCCTGGCTCGACGCCCACGCCTCGGCAATCAGCCTGCATTTTAACATCTTTCTCAGAGACCTGCTTTGACCCGGCGCTGAAAGCGGTGCTTGCTCCCACTATACTGGATCTGCCTGATTGTACTGTTTCCGATCGCCCCACGGAGCTGTTGACAACCCCGATTGTGTATCCCCTGGAACATTTACAAGGTATCCCCAGTCTGCAATTGTCTACTTTCTGTCCTTTGCTGTGTTGGACCTTGCTGACTCCCCTCCCCTGTCGGTCTCTCAAGATGGCGGATTGGCTACAACTTGGCTTCGGAGACGGGGAGGGGCACCATTGTCACCGATCATCCATATTGAGAACTGCTGCACTTTTTTCAGCTTCGTGGAAATGGCTTTCTTTAACCAACAACTTTAGTGCACTTGATAGACGGGGCCAGGGTTGATATTGTTCTTTGGGTCTTTCATTGTCGCATAGGTTTGACGGGATTGTGTCGTTTCTGATCTAACGGTGTCCGGGGCCGGGTTGATCTTGACGGGGGAAGGAGACCAGGAGTCCGTAGTAACATGCCCTCCTCCGATTTCCCTCACAAGTAGGGTCTTTTGCCTTTTCTTTCTTTCTCTCTTCTATATTTCGGGTTCTATTATTGGGCGACAGGCACGCTGCGAGGGGGGTGGCCGTAGTCATTAGCAGGGGTGCAGGGTGGGGGGGTGTGGGGTTGGGTGTTCATTTATGTTTTTGTTCTATGGCCTCTTTTCTTCTTTCTCTTTCTTGCCCTTTTTCTTTTCTTTTTCGGGTTAGTGTAGTGGGTTCGGCTCTCTTGCATCCTGATCCCTATACCTGTACTTCGACTGTTCGGGGTTTTGGTGCTCTGGGGCGGTCAGTGCTGATGGAGTCGACTGACAAAATGCGCTAGTTTATCCTGGTGACTCATGTCTTACTCCGTTGACTCAGTGGATAGCGATTTCTTTCGGACACGTTGTTTCTTGGCTCACCCTCTTCTATGATCCGAGACACTGTGCGATACCCGACACTTCTGCTTAATACTTAAAAATGAAAACCTCCTATCCTGTGTTTAAATCGAATTACTTTTGCAACCGGTACGATTTGTGCATAGAGATCCTATGATTAGCGGCCAGCCCTGGGGGTTGTAGGCCCTTGTCTGTACTTGATTGCAAATGTTCAATAAAGGTTTTCGAAAATAAATAAATAAATAAATAAATAAATAAATAAATAATTCAGCAAGGTTCTGGCGAACCATTAACAGCATATCTGAGCGCGCCCCGAAAGTTGCGTCTTCAAGCATACTGGAGTCTGAGTGGGTCGATTTCTTGTATTTTCATTTTAACGGCCATTAAAAAAAAAACTTTCATCAGAATTCCACCGTTGAAGACAATACTGCTCAAAAAGTGGCAGTTTGGCCATCTGATTGTAACATCAAAGCCCCTTCAACGAAGGAATCTTTCAATGTTGGTAAAAAAAATTGTATCACTAACAGAGTGCCCTACGATTCAAAGCAGCAAAGAACTCATAATAATCCAGAAGGCCCAAATCAAAAAACTGATTAAAAAGGGTCAGAAGGATGGGGCTCCAGGACCAGGTGGAATCCCTCAGGCTCCGTTTAAGGAGGATACAACTTTCTGGGCCTCGAAGTTAACCACCCTCTTTAACTTTATACTGCAAAATAACATCATTCCGCCCTCTTGGGAGGGATCAATTCTCGCACCAATTTTCAAAGGCGGGGACAAAAAATCCCCCGGGAATTACCCCCTCATAGCCCTTATTGACAACGAAGCAAAGTATTTTGCAGGGTTGCTTCTTAACTCGCTTAGGGCATGGGCTGATGACCATTTTGTAATTCCTCCGAATCAAACCGGCTTCACAAGCAACACTGGCACCTCGATAAATCTTATGGCCCTCTTCTGCTTGATAGATCAGGCAGAGTTTAGTTCTTGCCCACTCTATATGGGATTCATTGATTACAAAGACGCCTTTGACAATGTGAACAGAGCCAAGCTCTGCAGAAGCTGTATAGACTAAACATCCCAAATGATCTTTTAAGAGCCATACAGCTTCTACATCAGGACACATGGCTCAGGATCAAAATAGGGGAGGGCTCTAGACGATCACGCCCAATTCCGACGACAAAAGGTCTAAAACAAGGATGTGTCCTGGCCCCCATACTTTTCAATTTGTTCCTATCCAACCTTCCTGAAGCCTTAAACAAGGTAAATTCCCATGCTCCCAAAGTAGCTGGTTTCTTGTTATCAAACCTTCTATACGCCGATGATGTGGTCCTTCTTAGTAAAACAAAGATCGGCCTGCAAAGACTCATGGACGCTACCTCTGAATATTCAAACAAGAATGAGCTCCAGATTAACAGCAAGAAGACAAGAAATGTTGGCGGTACGTCCAGGAAAGGCTAAGAAGCTGGTTTGGGTCCTGAACCGGGAAAGCATTGCTGAATCCAACTGCCATAAGTACCTTGGTGTCCTTTTTAATAACAACGACAGATACAAAACTCATCTAGAAGAGCAAAAAAAGAAGGGTGCTGCACTTGCTTTTGCAATTAGTTCCATACACAAGGAACTACTTGGCCCAACATTCGCTCCAATAATGCAGGTCGCGCAGGCAAAAATTATTCCTACATTAACCTACGGAAGCGAGGTCCTAAAAGGATCAGACAGCGGCCAATTGGATAAAATTATTACAAAAATCTACAGAACAGTGTTCAAGCTACCAACTCAAACATCCCCGGCCCAAATCAGGCTGGAACTGGGTATCTGCAATAGTCACTTGCCAGAGCCATGAGTTTTCTAATGTGCTGTCACAAATTGAGGTCATCGAAGGAAGGCAGCCTAGCTCAACATCTATTGGGCCTGTCTTCACACGAACCTATGGCGAGCAGGGCATGAATATTGGGAAAGAGGTTTAAGAACTTTATGCCTGAAAGATCTTTGGAGCATGCAAGTAAGCCAAAATGAATTCAAACGGCTAGCGAAAATAAGTACAAAAAAGCTCTCTTCAGTGGAAGACAAGGCAGTCTAGCAAAAAGAAGTCACGGATGGATGACCTTGTAATCTTATGTCCAGCTGATCCCACAGCAGTACCTAACCCTACCATTCACTGTATGAACAAAACTAAGTTTATTAAAATTAAGAATGGGAGTCATTAACTTGTTGGTCCACTTGCCAAAATGGAAAAGAGATCACGGTCAGGAACACTGTCGACTTTGTGTGAACCACAAAGAAGACATAATACACATCCTATGCCTCTGTCCAAACCTGCTGAATGAAAGATGGTCTCTTTTAAGGAAACTCTAGAATATAAACATGTTTAGATTTTGCAGAGCAGCAGTTTTGGCCTGCTTTGATCCTCGGAACACCAAATTAAACTGTGCCCTAGTAAGGTTCTTGGATCAAGCAGCAAAAAAACTTTGTGAGGGGACCTAAGTCCGTGAACCTCCATCAGCATAACACCTTGGCAAGTTCCATCTGCCACCTTTCTCTATAATGGACTCAAACTTACATTCTCTTTTACATGTATATTTTTGATACATTTCTTTTTAAATCCTGTAACTTGCAAAGGTTTTTTAATCACGCAATAACGTTTTTTCCCTCTAACCACTCACCCCCAGTCACGAGATCTGAGTTTAATCCATCATTCTTTTGGTCACTATGCCACCCCAGTTTGTTACTGATCGGTGCCCGCCACATGGTGCAGGCATTTTCAGGGGGCACCATAGGTGTCTAACTGGCCCAGATGGGCCAGGGGGGGAAGTGAGCCCTGCCAGGGGCTCCCAATGTCACTTCCCGACAGCCTTTCCATGTCGGAAAGGCTGACATGGAAAGGCTTTCGGAAACCAACATCATAATCTTGACGACGGAAACGCCGTGCTAAAGGGATTAGGATGAATTTCCGACCACCGGGCACTATGAGCCCAGTGGAAGGTGTCGGTCAGTCCCTCCAACTTCTGTCTCCGACCGCACGCATCCTAATGCGTCGGTTGGACTGCAGCAGTAGATGCGGGACGAACTGCAACTGACAAACCATAGGTTGCAGTCCAAACCACATCGTAATGAGGACCTATGCCTATTCTGTGCATCAGATTGGCTAGCAAATGGATTAGCTACCCTTCTGATCGAGAAACGTTTACATAGCGGATTTTACACCGCGTGCAAACACAACGCGGTCATTTCAACGACCGCGTTGTTACAACGCAGTGCAATTACTATGCAAGTCATTACAATGATTTACGCTCGATGGTGCTCTAGACTAAGGAATAGTATGATTTACTATTCCAACACTTTCCTCAGTGTTGCACACACTGGAGTTGGAATAATAAATCATACTATTCCTAAGTCCAGCGCGCCATCTAACGCAAGTTGTTGCAACAACTTGCTTGTAATGGTAGTGCATTGTGACAATGTGGTAGTTGTAACAACCGCATTGTGAATGCATCGCAGAGTAAAATCCGCGATGTAAAGAGTCATATTCCTTCTGATCTCCAAAGGAACAACAGCCAATGGAGCCTGTTTCTTTTTCCTGCCCAGGTAGTAGGCAAGATCTTCTTTTATATGCAGACAATCATTCTAAAAACAAGTGGCTCTGTTTCTAAATTCCTAAATACATATATATTTTCTTGTCATTTTTACCTTGAACATCCACTTTAGTAATTTAAACTGACACAAGAAAATGTTTCCCATTGGGTTATATAAAGCTGGATCTGTTAAAATGATAGCTGTTTTTCAAAGAGGCTAAAAAGAAGGTATGGGTAAAGACGTGTTTGCTTAAAAAAAAGCAGCATCCATGTAAATTCCACTTTTTAGAAGGTGACAACATTTTGCCCACTAAGTTTTTATTTTGCAGAATAGGTGGATGTGGATAGAAGCTTGATATTTCAGTCGAATATGTTTGATATGTTCAGTCGGATATGTTCATAAAAACATTTCTGTCATTTTTTGACATTCTGCTCTTTTTTCAACATGTGTAGCGCATTACTGTTCTGGTAGTAGCTTTAACTACCAAGAACCTATTGTAAGACCTGGGAAAAGCTCTGAAACGTTAATTATTCTTTTTGGCCATTTTAGGTCTGGTGTGGCATCACAGCTGTCCATAAGACCTATTGTTACCAATACTTTAATAGATACATAGGGCTCCATTAGGATGGCGGGCAGATTGCCCCGGCCAGGCTGGCGGTAGCCACCGCCAGCCTGGCGGGGGAAATCCACCCGCCCTCCTTCCCTGTATTCCCCCCCGCCATTCTAATATTAGAATGGCGGGGGGGACCACGGCGGAGCAAAACACCGCCCGCCACTTTTACGCCCCGGTCGCCTTGCGGCCAGGGGGGAAAACGAGTAACATGCAGGCGGTGTCTGTCAGACACCGCCCGCAATATTACAATGGGCATTTTTCAAGGCATGTGGTGTTCACTCTGGGGGCCCCCTGTGGGCCCCCAGAGTGAAGGCCAAAGGGGGGTGGCACACGGGGGTACCTGTGGTACCCTCCTGCATTTACATAATCAAAGCGGTAGGCACCGCGGGGTGCCTGCCGCTTTGATTATGTAAATGCTGCAAAGCATTTTTAGTATTGTGGCGGGGGGAGCACAGAGCTCCGCCCGCCACAATACTAAAAATACAGGATGTGCCCGCCACAGTGGCGGGCACATCCTGATGGTGCGTGCGGGACCCCCGCCCTTAGGGCGGGCGGTCCCGATTTCCGATGGGGCCCATAGTGTGGGCTTTGGTTCTGCTCAGAGAGTATACTTCTCTCACCGCATGCTATTGGCTGTTGGATACAGCCATATGCATCTGATGGATTGTTTACATTGTAATATGGTATTCAGACAAAATATTGGAATTTAAACATCATGTTACCAAAATATTGCGTCCAAAATATTGTGATATGGAAATATTGTCTGCAAGAATATCTTTATCAAGAATATTGATTTAAGGTAACTAATTTCGATTTTGAAAATATTGAAGTCATTTATTTCGTTTACAAAAATATAGTTGTTCATAATATTGTTTTTTAATTATTGCTATGTATTTTAGTATATAATTTAAATGTATATGTTGTAATTTTTTTGTACAATTATTATTCATGTTTTTTAATATAGTTGTTACATCTTTAGTAGTTATTTGATAAAAATTAAATACATTTTATTGTACCGTAGAGGGTTGTGGGTTTATAGTGGTACAGGGTGGGAAGTATTTTAATGATAAATAATTAATAATTCGTTTTTAATTAATGTTAATTATTTAATTTACAAATATGTCAATTGTGGAGTTAACTTTTTTAAGTTACATTTTATGTGTGGGTTGTGCGTTTATAGGGGTATAGGATTTATTTATTTATTTATTTATTTATTTTGATATTTGTAAAGCGCATCATATACCCTCAGACGTCTTGGCGCTGGAAAAACCTGTTATTTGTAATAATTGGCGTAAGGAAGCAGTTATTGATTGAATAGCCATGTTTTTAGCAACTTACGAAATTGAAGGAGGGAGGAGCTCTCCCTGATGTATAGGGGTAACGTGTTCCAAAGCTTCGGGGCAGCTACCAAAAAGCGGCGGTCGCCCCAGGATGCTGTTTTTGTGCGAGGAACGACCAGTTGGCTGAGAGTAGTTGAGCGTAGAACTCTACTCGGTCTGTATCGTTGGAGCTGTTCTTTCAGAAAATGGGGTCCTTGGTTGTTAAGCGCCTTATAGACGATACAGAGAGACTTGAAATGGATTCTGTTGCGAATGGTGAGCCAGTGGTAGTCCTTTATATTTTTAGGGATAGATTCGTATTTTGTTTTACCAGAAAGCAGACGTGCTGCTGCGTTCTGGATTGTTTGAAGTTTGGTTATTACTCTGGATTGGGCATTGAGGAAAAGGCTGTTATAATAATCCAGAGCAGAGAGGACGAGAGCGGTGACCAATGTTTTAATAGCTGATTCCGGAAGAAAAGGACGTATTTTTCTTATCATCTTCAGTTTTAGGTGTGCTGTGGAGACTGTTTTGTTGGCATGATGCATGAAATTTAAACCTTCGTCGAAGATGATACCGAGGTTTCTGACTTTGGCAGTGGGGGTGGGAGGGGTACCGAAGGCATCTGGCCACCAGCTTGATGGCCAGGCTGGAAGAAGGGATCCGAAAATAAGCACCTTGGTTTTTTCTGAGTTTAGTTTAAGGCAGTTGATGGCCATCCATTCTCCTATGTCTAGGAGTCCTTTCTTGAATTTTTCTGCCACTAGATCTCCGTCCCCTTTGATGGCCAAAACAAGTTGGGTATCATCGGCGTAGGAGGTTAGGCTCATCCCATGTGCTTTGATGGGATGTGGTGGGAGGTGATGGGATGGGATGTGGATGGGAGGTGATTAAGTAATTAAAAATAGTTTTATATTAATTATTTAATTGACAATTTTTATGTAAATACGTTTTTGTTACTTAAAACTATAGGAGCAAGTTGTGAGGGTTATAGGGTGCGGAGCAACTAAATTAGAATTATTTAATAATTCGTATTTTGTTAATAATTCATTTTTAAATTATATACATTCCTTAAATGAAAAAAAATATGTAAATTGTGTAATATATTAAATGGCTATGTTTGGGTCTTTTCTATGTGAAAGAGATGTGTAGGAAATTACTTGTACTGAATAATAAATACAGTTCATTTATAAAAAATTATAGAAATTATAAATAATTATATAAAATACATAAATACATTACTTTTTATATTATATTTTAGGAGTCAGTAGTTGATTTTTGTAGGAGCAAATAGTGGGAAATTGATTAAATATGAATCATGTATTATTACCTAATTATTAATAATAAATGTTTAATTGGGATTTAATTATGAAAATGATGGAAATAATAATTTTGTAATTTATACATTTGGTGTGTGTTCATTTATTTGTATGAATAAAGGATGGGTGGTATTTAACTACAATTATTTTAGGAAAACGTTATTATTATTGATATTTTGACCAATACTTAATTATTTAACATACGTACATAATATTATTTTAATAAAGACTTTTAGATATGTGTTGTGTACTTTGTTGAAGTATAGGGTGAAAAGTTAATTAAGTAATAACACATTTAAAAAATAGATAACTCTTTTTTTATGATGTATTTATTATTTAATGTGTAAATTGTGATGAGTTTTTTAAATGTAAATAATATTGTATTTACTAGTTGTTGTTATTCTGAGAATATAATTTTGTATTTTCATTATAATAATATTTGTGGAAATGTATATGTATTTAATAATGTGATACGTATTTATTTTAGTTTATAAAAAATATATTTATATTTATTTTTTTAACATATTTCTTTTTTTAATTGTTGACAATGTTGTTTAAAAATATTTTATTATGTTGAAGTGAATTAGGTTGTTTCTAATGTTGCACTGACTGGAGTGGGACTAGTACATATTACCCCTCTCCAATCCAACATTTTCCATACTGTTGCACCGACTGGAATGGGAATAATACATTTCCTCCCCCCCCCGCAATCAAACACGTTCCCTATTGTGAACTGCCTGCGGTGGGAATAGTAATCCATATTTTCCTTACTGTTGCACTGACTGGAGTGGAAATAGTACATTTTACTACCCCTCCGCAATCCAACACTTTCCCTACTGTTGCACTGACTTGAGTGAGAATAGTACATTTTACCCCTCCGCAACCCAGCAATTTCCCTATTATTGCACTGATTGTAGTGGGAATAGTTAATTTGACCCTTCTCACAATCCAACACTTTCTCTACTGTTGCACTGACTGAAGTGGAATTAGTACATTTTGCCCCTCCGTAATCTAGCACTTTCCTTACTGTTGCATTGACAAGTGTGAGAATAGGAAATGTTACCCCTCCGAAGTCCAACTCTTTCCCTATTATTGCACTGACTGGAGCGGGAATAGTACATTTTCCCCCGCCGTAATCCAATACTTTCCCTGCTGTTACATTACTGGAGTGGGAATAGTACATTTTACCCTCCCCACAATCCAACACTTTCCCTAATGTTACACTGACTGGAGTGGTAATAATAAATTGTACCCCTCCGTAATCCAACATTTTCCCTACTGTTGCATTGACTGGAGTGCGAATGGTACATTTTACCCTCCCCACAAACCAACACTTTCCCTACTCATGCATTGGCTGGAGTGGGAATAATATATTTTACCCCTCCTCTATCCAACACTTTCCTTACTGTTGCACTGACTGTAGTGGAAATAGTGAAATGTAAGATTTACCCTACTTTTACACTGAATGGATTGGGAATATCAAATTTCACCCCTGTTTAATGTAACAGTTTTTCGAGTTGCATTGTGTGAAGTGGGAGTAATAAATTGTATCCCTCCTCAGTCCAACACTTTGCCTACTTTTGTGTAAGTTGTAGTGGGAATGGTGTATGTATTAAATGTAAACTTTTATAGTTTATTTTATATTGTTACAATTTATATTATTATGTTTTTGTTTATTTAAGATAGTAATATTAATAATTATTGTTTTTAATGTGTTGAATATTTTTAGTCAATTGTAATTTTTTACATTATTTACTTTTATTTGTAATTAAAATGGCTTGTTTTAAAAAATGTATGTTATTGAGTATATGTGCATATATATCACTCGAAAAAGACTAAATGCCTATATAGTTAGGATTTTTTCCCTATGGGATTTTTGAAAATTCTATGTCTAATAACTTTGGCGTTTGTGGACGGAATTGGCTGAAATTTTCAGGAAAATGGAACATTTTGTTTCTGAGCAGCCCCTGAAAATTTGGGGGGGGGTTCGTCAAGGGGGGGCCGAGAAAAAAGGGGGGTCCCAAAACGCGTTTTTCCCATTCATTTTTCCATAGGGCGGTTGGCCTCACTTTTAGCCCGAACGGCTGAATGGATTTGCACGAAACTTGGCAAAATTGTAGGGACTGTTAGCCCGATGTGCCTTTGCTAGGTCTCAATATATGTGCTCCAGTGGATTTTGAGAAATTTACGTTCAAAAAAAGATATATATCTGTGACAGCGTCCCGGATAGCGCTCCAGTTCGCGTACTTTTCGCGTAACAGAACTTTGCGATGCGAAGCTGATTGGCTCTCTGGTGTCTGTCAACATTCTAAACAGTCCGGAGCGGCCGCCATCTTGTCTCTCGGTAGGATCGAGAGACAAAAGGAGGCCAAAACAAAGGGGGAAATTACCATAAGGGGGCATAGTAGAACCTCCTTGACCCCCTAGGTTTAATGTGGAGGTTTTAAAAGGGCCCAGCAGGGCAAAAAAAAAATTTTTTTTTTTTTTTTTTGCGTGGGAAGCGCCTAGTCCGCGAACCGGAAAGCGTTCTGGGCAGCGTACTATAAGGAAAAAAGAATGATAGACTTTTCAAATACTGTATGTTAATTGTTTGTTGTTTTGGTTGATTATTTTTTATTTTCTTTTTTTTTAAGCATTTTTTTTTTATTGTGATTGTGTTTCATAATTTATTAAACTTTCTAACATTTCACTGTCAGAAATTTCATAATTCTCATTGAATATACTTTGTAGTCTTTGAGGGTGTAAAATGTCCTCATTTTTAAGGAGGTTATCCACTGCTTCCACACATTGCAGTAGTTCCTGGTCCCTACTTTCATCCATAAATTCATTTTCTTGGCTGCTCTCTTGCAGTTCAATTTTAAATACAACTTTCTGTTCGCCTTCCATTTTGCCTGAAATTTGGATAAAAAAATATATATTAGTAGAGATAGGGCACTGTTGGGATTAATTTTAGATAGGCAGTTTTTATCAGTGCATTTATCTTTTGGCAGTGTATAGTATCAGAGTGGAAGTAGGACTATAAAAAAGTGTATGTGATTTAACCAAGAGAAGCCCAACTCCATCCATAACTATAACAGAGAAGTCTATCTAAATCTATAACTACTACAGAGGGATAGTATATAACTATCAGAAAAAGTTTACCATATTAACTTATAGTGCACAATATACTTCAGTTTTAAAAATAACAACTTACCTTCACAAACAAGTTGAAGTGTTTAGTGATAATTCAAATGTAATGTACAACAAGAAGTAGCAGTCAAAATGGCTGTGTTTCCTTCTCTTCCTTTATATATATTCAAGTATATAACCAATCAAATGTCAGGTAATAAAAGTTGAACATGAAAGTAACATTTTCATTGGTTGTCAATTCCAACACTTTAGATGTGTTTTGTGAAGTAATTTACCTCACGGTATTTAGAGAGGTCTACAGGCTAAATGGCTAAATGGAATTTCAATCAAATTTGTGAAAATGAAAGGGATTGTTATGTAGTATGAGCTAATGTATATTTGGTGAGAGTGTCTCCAGTCGTTTTTCTGTGAATTACTTTCCCACCTTTTTTATTGGACCGCTTCCCGGTATGCGTTCCAGTCCGCCAACCAGCAGCGTTACGGGAGTCCACCATTTTGTGTTTCGGTCGAATCAAGATACAAGATGGAGGGCAAATAATGTTCAGAATGGGTAGAAGGGGGCACGGTAGATGTATCTTGACCCCCTAGGTTTTCTGAGGGTGGCTGAGGAGGACCATATGTGCGGGAAAAAAAACATTTTTTTTTAAATTTTGCGCGGTTAGCTTCCAGTTCGCGTACCGGGTAGCGCTCTTTGAGCGTAGTTTGATGAAAATTAGAGAAAAAAGTTAGAGAAAAAATAATAAATGTGAGTGATTAGATGTAGGGTAGCTCTGAGAAGAGCTTTTGGGTTTATGGTACATTTAGGTACTTATAAGTAGGTACCAATGCACAGTCTTAAATTCAAAATGAAAATTCTGTTGCCCTCATCTGAGAAGTGAACTCCATCTCCTCTGTAGATATCTTGCATGTAGTAACGCAAGTTATTGTTGTACATGGAGCCCATTCCATGGTCTCTCATGTAAGCTGAAACAGATTTGTTTACATGCTTCCTCGACTTCTCAATTTGTGGACAAAATTGGTTGGACCACCTCCATTTCTGTCTTTGGCATATATTGGAATATACCAAGGCAGTTTGAGGAAAAAGTGCCATTAATTGCTCAAAGGTGTCCTTTAAAAGCATTTCCAGACCTACCCCAGTCAAAGTGCCCAAATCATTACCTCCACAGTGCACAATTAACAGGTCAGGTTTTGGCAAATGCATAAAGGTTTTCACCAATGGTATCAATTGGTGACATTTTAATCCTCTTTGGCCCAACCACTTAATTTCCACATCTTGTAAATTGAGGTTAGGTAAATTTCTGTTCTCAGCATACCTTTGAGCCCAGTAGATGTAACTATGTCCAACAATCCAGACATTAAACATGGTGGGAGAAGGTTGTGCTGCAGTCAGATGAAGTGTGGTAATGAAAGGGCAGTTGAAACAGTAGGAGTTTGTAAAGAAAAAAAACTGTGGATTTCCAGTGCTAATGATTCATTAGCAGTGATTGGTGCTTTTCCATTTCTGAAAACAGAAAGTTAGGGTGCATGGATGTGTTCTTTGAAAGATGTAATTTGAATGGTCAAGGAAAAAACATTTAATGAAAGATTGCACTGGATACGCAGGTGCACTGGGAGTTCAGAGTTCAATTGAAACATTGTTGTGTGAACTTGCAAACATGAGAGGTCTTTCAGGAGGTGGTTGCTAAGCAAAAAAGGCAGAGAGGGCAGAGGGGGGAAGGGTTTTGATTTGAAAAAAGTGAGGGAAGAGTTATGATTGGCTAATATGAGAGATATGTGTAATGAATATCAGCATTTCTGTGCTTTCTATAGATGCAGCCTCTGGAGTGCATCCTCTTTGTTCTGCTGAAGACAATTTGGTGTATTTTTGAGACTGTTTTGAAACTCAAAAAGTATTTGCTAAGGTGAGAAAAGATTTATTTAATTTAGATAGAGAATAGTATGATTTAAGGAGAAAATGATGAAGAAAGCTGTGTTTTTAAAATGTGGCTTTGTCTCAAGTGATATACAAATAGATTTTGTTTCTTTGAGAAATTGTAATTGCATATTCTGTGTAGAAATCTGGCATGCAGTAACACAAGTTATTGTTGTACATGGAGCCCATTCCATGGTCTCTCATGTAAGCTGAAACAGATATGTTGTGTTTAAAAACGATTTTTGAAAACAATTATATTTCTGGATATGTTCTGCTAGAGCTTCATAGGTTGTTTGGGCCATATTTATAAGGCATTTGAGTGTCTCTGATGTTATTGTTCCCATTTTAATCAAAGAGCTTTCTTCATGGGGCTAGTTTCTTGTAAATACGCTCTCACCTGTGCTTGGTAAATTTAGATTTTGATTATGGGAGTAACATAGCCATGTTAAAAATGTCCCAAAAATGGTGTAAGGGCATTCAAAAAAACGCTTTCATGTGTCTTAAGGACATTTTCAGTCATTTCCAACTGAATGTAGGTATACAATTGATTTATATGTTGTGTTTAAAAACGATTTTTTGAAATCAATTACATTTCTGGGTATGTACTGCTAGAGCTTCATAGGTTGTTTGGGCCATATTTATAAGGCATTTGAGTGTCTATGATGTTATTTATCCCTTTTTAAAAAGAAAGCGTTCTTCATGGGGCAAGTTTCTTGTAAATACGCTCCCACCTGTGCTTGGCAAATTTAGATTTTGATTATGGGAGTTACTTAGCCATGTTAAAAATGTCCCAAAAATGGTGCAAGGGCATTCAAAAAAACGCTTTCATGTGTCTTAAGGACATTTTCAGTCATTTCCAACTGAATGTAGGTATACAATTGATTTATATGTTGTGTTTAAAAACGATTTTTTGAAATCAATTAAATTTCTGGGTATGTACTGCTAGAACTTCATAGGTTGTTTGGGCCATATTTATAAGGCACTTGAGTGTCTCTGATGTTATTTTTCCCTTTTTAAAAGGAAAGCGTTCTTCATGGGGCAAGTTTCTTGTAAATACGCTCCCACCTGTGCTTGGCAAATTTAGATTTTGATTATGGGAGTTACTTAGCCATGTTAAAAATGTCCCAAAAATGGTGCAAGGGCATTCAAAAAAACGCTTTCATGTGTCTTAAGGACATTTTCAGTCATTTCCAACTGAATGTAGGTATACAATTGATTTATATGTTGTGTTTAAAAACGATTTTTTGAAATCAATTACATTTCTGGGTATGTACTGCTAGAGCTTCATAGGTTGTTTGGGTCATATTTATAAGGCATTTGAGTGTCTATGATGTTATTTTTCCCTTTTTAAATGGAAAGCGTTCTTCATGGGGCAAGTTTCTTGTAAATACGTTCCCACCTGTGCTTGGCAATTACATGTGAAGGCCTACCAATGAAGTAAGTCATGTCCACTTCACTCTTGAACAAAGGGCAGACCTTTTTTGAATCTGTGGTCAGACCTAAACTTCATCTGCACAATGTCATTCATAAACTTAGGAAACACTAGTGATGTAATTGAAAAATGTGGAGTTTCTTTTCCTCATTTCAGAATTACATCACCTGTGTTTCCTCATTGACTTAAAATGTCCTTAAGACACTTGAAAGCGTTTTTTTTTATTGCCCTTGCACCATTTTTGGGACATTTTTAACATGGCTAAGTAACTCCCATAATCAAAATCTAAATTTGCCAAGCACAGGTGGGAGCATATTTACCAGGAACAAGCCCCATGGAGAAAGCTCTTCAATTTAAATGGGAAAAAGTAACATCATAGACACTGAAATGCCTTTTTAATATGCTCCAGAGGTGGATAGGCCACACCTTATCGTCATCCTGAATCAATCATTTAAAATGTTAGGGAGAGATTTATGATAGGTGTATGCCTGTTTTGTACCACTGTGCGTCAATTTTGTGACGCAGTGGTGGTGCAAAAGATTTGCTATGTTAAATAATAATTAGGGTGTTAAGTTTTTGATGACTGTTATTCATTTACTGTTTGGTAATAGTGGTTAATAACATTTTTTATTATATTTTTCCACAGATTCAACTGCAGATCATTTCAAAATTTGAAAAATGCCAACTAAGAATCGAATTAGAAAGGCTAGAAAACGTCAAAGACAGCAGGATTATCTATTATTGCAGCAGTCCTCTCCCAAAAAAACTTGTGAAATCACCAAAAAAGCTCCGTGTAAGAGCACGAAATCATTCATAAGAAATATTTGTAGTAAAAAAAGTATTTCAACAAAAAATGTTTCAGTCCAGAAAAAGAGAAGCAATTTAAATGGAAAGGAAAAACCAATTAAAAATGTTACTGCTAGAGCAAGAGATAACTCTGTGCATGATAGTAGAAGGAAACAACAGTTTAGGGACATTCGAAAACGAATGTTCCGCAACAGGATAATAGTTAATTTATTAAAAAATATTAAGAAAGGCCAACAGAAAGTGGCATTTTATAAGAAAAAGAAAAATGTAGAGAAAATTATTGATCATGCTTTCGAAATTAAGCGAAAGTTGTTTATTTTGGTAATCAATAGAATTAGGACACTAAGCAAGGTAATTTCTGATTTCAAATCAAATAGTAGATGGAAGAGAGTAGTTAATCGTACTAACTTTTGTGAAGTTTTTTTCCGGAGAATGGATGCATAGTTCAAGTTGTGAGGCATTTTTTAATGAGGAGAGTTATTTTCAGGATAATGATTTGGTGCTTGCAGTTGACACCAGTGGTCGAGCTTATGAAGCGAAGGATGGTTGTCCAGTTGAAAAAGAAAAACTTGTGACAACAGAGATAGAAGAGGTGTTAGGTAATGAGGTTTTAGAAAGACGTCCTAAAGGTCCTGTGTACATTTGGAAGTGTAGTTCTATTTGCAGTGTGCGACAGGATTCCATCAATTTGCTTTGTGATTTTGTACGTACATTTAATAAGAAAAGTTTGAAGCAGAAAATGAAGTTGTTGCAAGAATTAGATCCTTGCAGAGTGAGACAAATGACAGGTTTGCGTGGTCATTCACTGGCTTGTCTTTCCAGGAGAGTATGCCAGAGTGTTTTTCATCATTTCAGGATGCTAGCAGTGCATCATAATAAAGTGAGGAAATTAGTGAGAATGTTGTATCATGCTAAGAGTCCAGCAATTATGCTTAAACAATTATGTGCTGCTCTTTTGCATGGTTCTGAAATAGATGTCAAGAATATTTGTGAAGAAATTGAGTTTTGTTACTTTGGACGTAAAAATGAGAATGTTCAAATTGACCCAGAAGTAGAGGGTAATGTTGAAGATAATGTACAGGTTTCCAGTACAGATAATTTTCAGAAGGAAATTGCCACGTTTCAGATGAAATCAAGTGAGAGGCCTAATTTCACTTGTGTGTGTTGTCGACGCACTTATTACAAGAATCAGATTAAGTTAGTGGATTTATATGCAAAAAGTGAAAGGGAAAATAATAGTGAATGGAAGGATTTTTCCACATACTTGATGGTAGAAAATTATTTTGATTTGGGATCGGATCAACGCGTGTGTACTTATTGTTGTAACAAATTAAACCAAAACCAGATGCCTGCTAGGGCGGTTCATAATAATCTGGAATTGGTTGAGATTCCTTCTGAATTGAAGGATTTAAATACTTATGAATCTATTTTGATTCAAAGTATCCATCCCTTTCAGGCTATTGTAAGAATGGAGCCAAAGACAGGGAAGTTGCCTTCATCAGATTTACAGAGAGGATTAAAGGGAAGAGTTGTTTATTTGCCTCTAGATTTGAACAAAAACATAAACACAATTGCAGTAGAAAAAGTGGAAGAGGAACCTCTGGTTATCTTGGTTAATGGGGTTCCGACAAAGAATAAGAAAATATGGCAAGATTTAGTGGATGTTTGGAAAGTCAAAAAGGCAACATTGTATTTGAAGAAAAATAATAAGTACTATAAGAATGTATATGTTGCAGAAGAGGAAGTAAGTGATGAAGAGGATAGCGATTTGTGTGCTGGCCAAATTGAGAAAGTAGAGGCCTCTAAAAGTGAAGAAATATATGAACATTATAGTGTTCATCCTTTGCATTCCAAGGAAGTCATGGGGAATGCTATTGAGTTGTTTCAAATGAAACAAGCCAAAGGGAGTCCCATTAGTGTTTGGGAGGAAAGTTTGGAAGCTCGGTGTTTCCCACAGCTATTTCCAACAGGTCAAGGAGGAAGATATGATGAGCGACCTCATCAAATTCCTGCGTCTGAATACCGGACTTTACGATTGTATGCAGAAGATCCTAGGTTTCGTCAATGCATTCCCTATTTGTTTCATCTCCTGTTTGAAAGCGATCTGTCTGGACTGTCATATGCAGTGAACCACATCTTAAAAAGTGGTATACAGATGCGAAACATCTCTGCAAGTGACTTTATGCATAAAGTCAATGTCCAAGACAGTATTTTGGATTCTCACCTAATTAATCTCATGGCGTGTCAGCGTGGTACTAATGAGTACTGGTGATTTAAAATGTATGCTGAGGAACTTAGGAACTCCAACATGGTTCCTCACTCTGAGCTGTGCCGAGTATGGCTGGGAAGACTTACTTGAATTTCTACGAGAGGCAAATGGAAATATTGAAAACATTGAATTCAAGACACCTGGAGAACTGTGTTCTTTGGATCCAGTGAATGTATGCAGGTACTTCAATCATAGATTTGAAGCTATGATGTCTTTTATCACAAATAAGAAGAATCCACCTCTTGGAGGGGTGTTGGATTTCTTCTGGAGAAAGGAGTACCAAGCAAGAGGTGCTCCTCATATACATATGCTGCTGTGGATCAAGGATGCACCTAAATTTGGAACAGATCCGGATGACTTGGTGATGAATTTCATAGAACAGTATTCTACATGTGCTGTTCCAAACGCAATGGAGAAGAAAAGCCTAAGAGAACAAGTTCTACGTTTCCAAAGCCATCGTTGTGGAAAGTACTGTCATCGTAAATTCAGAAACAAGTACAAATTCTACACCAAATGTCGTTTCAACTTTCCCCGACCGGTGATTTCTAAAGGAAGAGTGAACAGTTTGATGTCTTCTCTGCAACATAATGTGATGAGGAAATCACCCAAAAATACATACAATTTGAAAAGGAACGAAGAGTCCAAGTACATCAACGACTACAACCCAGTGATTTTGTCCATGTGGAATGCTAACATGGATATACAGTTTGTGGCTGACAACTGTATGGCTGTGGCTCGGTATGTGACATCTTACATCACCAAAAAAGAAAAGACAGAATTGAAGGATATGTGGGAGGATATTTCCCATGAAAAAAGCCTCAGCAAGAAGTTGTACAGTTTCAGTTTGAAGATGTTGTCGCATCGAGAAATCGGAGCTTACGAATGTTCTGACCGGTTGTCTTCAGCAAGTCTCTATGCCAAATCCAGGAGTATCGTTTGGGCGAGTCTTGGTCTTGCTGCAACGCGAAATCGAGTTCTAAAACCTGTCCGGGAAATTGAGTATTTGGCGGAAAAGGAGCCAAACAGTACCGACATTTTGAAGACCAACATGTTGGATACATATTATCCAAATCGAAGCAGTCACCTTGAGAATGTTTGTCTATATGATGTTCTACAAAATTACATATTCAAGAGGAACATCAAAGAAGATATGGAGAAAGGAGTGTATGCTGTAATTGGAAGTGAGGGATGTCTGGTCAAGCAAAGAAAATGCCAATTAGTAAACCATCGAAAATTGAGTGGCGAATCTCCAGAAAAAAAGGAGTTTTTCTATTTAGCACTTTTGCAACTGTTCAAGCCTTGGCGTGCAGAAGAGGAACTGCTTGGAGATTTCCTCTGTTACGAAGACTCTTTCACTGCCGCAAAGGAGACCATAGAATGTCCTGCTTTTCCCAAATATCAAGAAATGTTGACTTTGGAAATTGAGCAAGAAGCAACGATTGCAGCAGAGATTGCCAGAGACAGTTCTCAGGACAGTCAGAGTTCTGTTTCATTGAGTCAGGATCCACTAGGAGGACCTATTATCGAAAATTAAGCTGCCACTGCTATGAATGAAGTGGAAAGAGCCATGGCACATGCTCAGGAGGATGCGGTTAATTTAGAAGACTTGGAAAAACAACTCAACGTTGAGCAGAGGAAAATATATGACAAAATTACCAAGCAAATTGATCATGGATTAAGTCATGAGAAGAAAGAGTGCTCATGTACGTCGTTGAAGCCTGTCCGACTGTACGTGAGTGAAGAAGCGGGAACTGGAAAAGGGTTCCTTATTAAAGCAATTTCTTGTTATTTGCAGGAAAGGACTGAGTCATCGCTGTCTTGTGTTGTTACCGCTCCTACTGGACTGGCAGCACATAACATTAAAGGTATTACTTTGCATCGTCTACTGATGCTGCCAGTGGAGCATGACAACAAATTACAATACCACAAGTTATCTGGGGATGCTTGTTGTGAAGTTTCAAGAGTCTTGAGGAAAATGAAACTTCTTATCATTGACGAAGTAAGCATGGTTTCCAATGTCATGCTTGCCTTTGTGCATTTGAGAATGCAAGAAGTTCTTAAAACTGAGTATGATGTGTTATTTGGTGGCAAACACATCATTGTTTTCGGAGATCTTCTGCAGCTGACACCAGTAAAAGGACAACCTGTGTTCAAAATACTCACGCATGAAGATACTAGGAAGTGCCTAGGGAGCATTGGCAACGTCAATATATGGTTGAAACTTCAATTATGCTGAACTGCATGAAAATATGCGTCAGGCGAAGGATGAAGATTACAAGAATATTCTACAAGATATTAGAATTGGAAAAGTGACGGAGCATGGCAAAGAAGCTTTAAATGCACGATTACTGTCAAATTTATATCCAGAACAAGACGTTGTGCCTGAGAATATTTTTCAGAAAATTACTGAGAAGAAATCCGGAATATGTTTGATGCCAACTCTTGCAGAATGTGCCATCTTCAACAACAAAATGTTGAATTTAGAAAAGCAAGAGATTGTGAAACTTGAAGCTATTGACAGAATAGAGCATATGGGATCCACAATTATTTTGTCTGAGAATTTGAAATCAAAATTGAATTCATTAGAGAAGACTATATCTAAAACAGCGGGTTTTGAAAAGACTTTGAATGTGTGTTTAAATTGCCGAATGATTTTGAGAAGGAATTTACATGTTGAAAGAGGTCTGGTAAATGGATCAATGGGTAATGTTGTTGATTTTGAGAAATACAGAAGTAGAGATGGAATTGAATTTTTAAAAATTTAATTTGATGGCATTGAGGAAGTACAGGTAATTGATCGTTGTTCTGCTAGGTTTTTGCTTGTTAAAGACTTATATGTTCGCCGTAAACAGTTTCCTGTTTGCTTGGCATATGCAGTGACAATCCATAAATCACAAGGTTTAAGTGTAGATAGTGCATTGGTGAATATTGGAAGTTCTGTGTTCAAGGAAGGTATGGCATATGTGGCTTTGTCACGAGTGAGATCTTTATCGGGATTGTACTTGATTGACTGTGATGTCACAAACATTTGTGCGGATCTAGATTGTGTTAAGGAATACAATAGATTAAGAAAAGAGTATGCGCCACATTTGCCTCAATATCCTTTGTTTGAGAAACGTGTGGTAGGCCGGAAACGAAGAAATATCAGTAATAGTAGGGAGGTTGAAGCAAAAAGCCCAAAAGTAGATGAACCGAAAATTGTAAGCAGAAAGAAAATGGATTCTGTTGAAGATGTTGTTGGTTTTCAATTTGAAAACAGTTCAGGTGTCAACTGCTATGCTAATGTAGTGGTTAATGTTCTCTTTTCACTAGAGACTTTATAAGAACAGATTGTGAATAATTCGGAACAAAGTTTATGCTGTTTGTTGAATTCTGTGTTAGAGAAATGTAGTGCTGATAGAACGAGAGTAGAAAGTGTGTCTGAAGTTCGTTATCTATTAGACGAATGTTCAGGTCAAACAGACTTCTCTGAAAATAATCAGCAGGATTGTCAGGAGTTTTTAATGTATATGCTTGATGTATTGCAAGATGAGGGTGTAGATATAGATCACCTGTTTGGGCTTTCTTATCAATGGCAGCATGACTGCGAGAACTGTATGGTATCAAGTACTACTAGTGTAGACTCAGAAAGATTTATATATTTAACTTTGCCAGACAGTAAAACAGTCTCCTTTATTAAGCTAGTAAAAGCAGCTGATCACAACATGGAGTGTAGCCAATGTAAATCTTAAATGATGTCAACATTATTTATACGAAGATATGGCCAGTATGTCATTTTAATGATCCAACGATGTAGGCCTGATGGATCAAAATTGACAACTTTAATAAAAAAATGTGTTGCTTCGCAGTTGTCAATATCAGGAAGGACTTTTGTAACTGCAGCAATTATCTATCACGATGGTCCTTCAACAACATCAGGACATTACACAGCTTATTTAAAGTCGAGAAACGGCTGGTCATTCTGCAACGATTCTGTTGTAACTTTCAAAAAAAAATTGCCGTTTGACCTTAAAAATTCTTACCTGGTGTTTTTAAACCCAACATTTTAAGGAAAGAATCTCGGGATTTGCTCAGAGGAATTGCAAAAGGTTCATAAAGTAGAGGGAATGTAAGTCTGCAATGCTGTCTAGATTATTGGTCCAAAACTTTTAATTATAATGTCATTTTAAAAATCCAACTATATAAACCTGATGCAAGTAAGTCTGCTTCATAGTAAGCAGTATCAGTGTCATAGGAAAAGTAGAACATGAGTGAGCAAGAAGGGTAAGATATTAGTAGTCCAGGATTGTGAAAGTAATCTTAAATGTTTTCTTTCTGAAAGTTGCGAAAATAGAAAATGACGGGATTTGATTGCAAGAATTACAAGAGTTGTAAATCGCTCCAACATGATTTGGCCATGTGGAAACATGTGGTAGAATGTGAGAAGTCTTTTATTGTATGTAACATATTTTTCAAAACGATGGAGGTTTTCTTTCAGAAAGTGGCGGGATGAAAATATTAATAGCACAACAGAGTGTACGCTGTTCATAGGACATCCTTCGACGTTATGGAAAGTAAGTTAATTTTAAGGAGTTTTGAATTCATATTTCTTATGTTGTATGGGTTTTTTAAACACAATCATTTTGATTGTGTTTTTTTTTCCCCGCTGTTACATGATGAATACCTTCAAGTCACTGATTTAAGTGAAATTTGATACATTCTGAGAACAGCAAAAATAAACCATTTAACATGTATAATTAATGTTCTACTTTTTGTACTTATGATATACATTTAGAAATGTGAGGTAGATATGGAGAAACTGAGGCTTCTGTAAGTGTCAAAGTTAATGCTTACAGTGCTACACTTCTGGGTACTGTTTTTTTTTTAAAACTGAATAGGCCTCACCTCAAACAAACCTCTTGAAAGGACACATCTTATTTGCATCCTGAAACAATTATTTAAAATGTTAGACACAATTTCATGATGGCTTTACATCTCTTTTGCGCTGCTATTGCATCACTATTGTGAGACATCAGCAGTGCAAAAGATGCACCATGTTCCAAAATAGGCCTCACTTCATCAGCATCAAGATACTGTTTGTTTAATATATATATCTTTAGGATTGTGTAGGGGACGTAGAGAAGCAGAGGCTTCTGTAAATGTTAAAGTTGTTGAAAAACTGTTTGTTCTTGAACCTTTTCCTTTGTCTTTTCTAATTTTTAAATACATGTTTTAATATTTTTGAAATGTTTGTTCTCTCTTTCACAGATTGAAAGTATGAAAAAAGAATTGAAAAAGTTAACAAGAATTATAAGGTAAATGTTTTCTACTCTTTTCGTTACATTTCAATCACATTCACCTACTTTAGGGCTTCAGACTATAGAGCTTTAAACAAAGATTATTTAAATGTGCAAATTCGGAGCTGTGCCCGTGGGTTTTGGTTCAATACACAAGTGCATTGACCTAAAATGCGTGTGCACATTACCAAATCGCCGTCTGTTTCCTCAGGTGTACTCCTCCCACACCTTTGAAGTGAAGTTTAGCTTCACTATAAACGCCCCGGCTGCTTTACCTTCTCATTCTACTGTCCTCGCTTCGTCCCCTCTCCTGTCTGCTGTGTGCATTTCTCCTCTCCCCCCCCTCACAGTAATGTCACTCACACACGCAACGCCATTCACACACGCAACACCATTCACACACGCAACGCCACTCACACACACAACGCCACTCACACACACAACGTCACTCACACACACTACGCCATTTACACACGCAATTCATCCACGCAATGCCACTAATCCACGCAATACCACTCATCCACGCAATACCAATAATCCACACAACGCCAATTATCCATGCAATGCCTCTCATCCACACAACGCCACTCATCCATTTGCAAAACAACAACGAACAAACTCTTCTATTGTGAAACCTATTGCATTTTCAATGCTTGATTCTTTCACTTCCTTATGTATTTTGTTTTCCACAATTATATCCTCTTCCTTCTTTTCTTAGGTAAATAAATCTATTAAACACCATTTCTTTTTTAGTCCCTATAGCTGTCTTTCTTTTTACACCACTCTCTGTTTTCTTCTCTTGTACTTACTCCTTTATTTTTATTTTTTTTAAATTTGGGGTTAGCTCCCGGTTCGCGTACCGGCGAGCGAACCGGAAAGCGAACTAAAAAAAAACAGCTTGCCAGAGTGTTACACTTTCTAGCAATTTTTGTAAAAAGGGGAGGTAGTTCTGAAAAGAACTTTTTTTTTTGTTGTTTTATATTTTTTTTGTATTTTTTGAACATTATTTTTTTTTTTTTGTATTTTTTGAACACTTTTTTGTTTTTTTTGTTTTTTTTCAAAGGGAAAGAACATAAAGAGGCATTGAAAATGGCTTAACAGGAGCAAAAAAAAAATTTAAACTTCTTGCGTTTGGAACATTGGTGTTTCTCGAAAGCCAGATTAATAAATTTCACACTCATGTTAGCGCATGAAATTAGTGTTCCACAATATAAGCATGTCAGCTTAAGATGCACAAATTTTTTTTGTATGTTTGGCACTGTTTCATTTGCCTCTGCCACTGAGAGAGAGAGATCAGAAGATGTTCTAGCCACCGAAGTTGGGGGGTTCTGTTGTAGTTCTCTCATCTCTGCACGACTATAGTTTATTGGATGCCACCTCTGCATGTGTCGGTGCATCGTGTGATTTCCAAAGATGTATTTTTTATTAGTTCCTCTGGATAACTTATCTTGACAGATAAGGCACGTAGCATAGCGTGCATTGACTTTTTTTTCTCCAGGAGGAATGCTAAAAAATTGCCAGATAAAGCTTTCTTTCCGATGAGATACCCGGGGTAACTCTTGGACAAATCGTGGTCCCTCTTCTTCCTCTCCATCTTCTTGTTCCTCTTCCTCCTCTGTGTTTCCAATAAATTGAGCAGGTGGTCCTCTCTTCCTATTAGGAGATGGTGGTGGGGGTGGTGGGGGTGCAGAAGCTGAAGCTACTATTGAAGCCATCAGAGAAAATGATCAGGTCTTCCTTTCTCAAAGTTGAAAGTCAGAGTGAGAAAAAAGGTGGGGGCTTTCATCATTTGGGAAAAGAAATAGTTCTAAACCAATGAAAAGTGTTATTTTTAGGTCACATGACCTAGTCTTACATCATTAGGAAACCAAAAGTGAAATGAACCAATGAAAACTTTAATAAACAAGTCACATGACCTGTTCCGCTCACGTTACGCGGAGCGCGCCGCGCTTCGAATCGCTTCCGGTTCGTGTTCCGGAGCACTTCCGGGAGCGCTAACGCGGCGCGTCATAAGACGCATTACGCGACAACGTGATATGTCGCGTTTCCGCGACGCGTCACGATGTTGATTTCTGATGCGGTAGTTGCGTGAACGGAACGTTTACCGGTTAGCGGACCGGGTCGCGGCATTAAATTGAGCTAACGGAAAGCTTTCCGGTACGCGAACAAGGAGCGAACCCCAAAAATATTTTAAAAAAAAATAATCATAAACATATAACATATAATTTGGGATATAAAGAAAAAGACATTTTACAGCTACAGATATTAGCTTTTAAAAAACCATTGAAATTCAATGAAAAAACCATAGGTTATAGACCATATATAGTTAGGAATTAGCATTTACAAAACCATATTTTACTCACACAAAACCATTGAAATTTCATATATAGTTAGTTGCCCTAACTATATATCGCGCACCCGCAATCCACTGCTGATGATGTCACATATTACATCATTCATGACATGGTCAGTGACATCACTGATGACATCACTGATGACATCTCAAATGACATCACTGATGACATCACTGATGACATCATTCATGTGGTAATACGATGAACCTCTTCAGACTCTAATATAACCTTAGATACACTCAGTGTAAACAGACACTCACAGATTGTCACTCATCTACGGAGTTACTCATGCACCTACTCAGTCATGCAAAGAATCAATCACACCTCCATTTCCTCAACTATACAGTTATACACACCTTACTAATTCAAACATATTTCAACATATTTTTACTCTCTTATACAATCACTGATACAAGTTTTCAATGATCCATGCAGCCACTCACACATTCACTGGCTCTTCTGCACAGTTAGTTATATATGTCTACTCTCACATGTACTGTGTTTTACATGTGTACTTACTTTGACATGTAGCACTGAGATATCCTTTCACTCACCAATGCACTCAGTCAACCGCCCATACAGCTGTTTCCACATGCACTTTTGAACCCATACATCTAGTGAATCAACTGCTCACACATCTATGCACAGAGTCATACACCTCCCAGCCACCCACACACACACTTAGTCTCCCATACAAATACTTGGGCAACCAATCAATAACCCATATAGTTACTCATATAGCTACTGATCAACACATGCAGCAGTTTACAGAACAACAGACATAATGATGCACAAATTAAGACAGTTTAGTCACTAACCCATGCACTCAGTGAGACACATTTAATCACTCACTCATACAGTCAGTCATGCACCTACTAAATCCTTCATCAGGACACTTATACATCCACTCATTCTTCAATATGTACGACACATTTTAACTTTTCAGAAACATACAGTCACTGGATGATGTCATCAGTGATGTCATCAGTGATGTCACTGACCATGTCATGAATGATGTAATATGTGACATCATCAGCAGTGGATTGCGGGTGCGCGATATATGGTTAGGGCAACTAACTATATATGAAATTTCAATGGTTTTGTGTGAGTAAAATATGGTTTTGTAAATGCTAATTCCTAATTATATATGGTCTATAACCTATGTTTTTTTCATTGAATATATATATATATATATATATATATATATATATATATATATATATATATATATATATATATATATATATACATATATATATATATATATATATATATATGTACAGGATCAATTAGATCTATGGTAATATGTATCACTCCAAGATGGCGCTGGTTAATGTCAGTATGCTATCGTCCTTCCTTTATTGCGGGGAAAATGTTTTAAATGCATGCCGATGTCTAGTGACTACTGACATCGAGAAAGGCTGTGTGCCGAAACGCGAACACGTCTGTCTGTTGTTGGACAATAAACAACCTCCTGAATCAGCCCCGTGAGTGTGGATAATTCTTTATAAGTCAAGAAGAATTTGGAGCATAATATATATATATATATATATACATATGTATTTGCAGCAGTCCCGAAACATCCAAAGTGGACAACTGGCTATCCCCCCGTAAGGGTTTCTTTCGTTGTAGCAGTTGCCGGGCGTGCAAGTTTGGGGTCACTGTCAGAAGTCATCCTACTCCCTTTGACACTACCCCCTACACTCTAAAAGGCCATTATACTTGCCGCACAGAACTAGCCGTATATGTTTCAATGTGCAGCTCCGAACTTACCTATGTAGGTAGCACAAACTACCAGTTCACATGCGCATATTGCAGCATTTAAGGGCAATAGTTAATGCCGATTCCAGCTACCCTGTAGCTCGGCATTTCAAAAGCGTACATGATCAAAACCCCAACCACTTAAGATACTTTGTAATTGACGCCATCAACCCCAGTAAAAGAGGAGGTGACGATGAAAAGCGTCTAAGACAACTAGAATCAAAGTACATAGTACTACTCAACAGTAAAAGCCCGAGTGGTTTAAATATGGGGGAGGATCTTCATAACTTTCTATAACAACATCTATAGTATAGTTAGATGCCATTCCCCAGTAATCTGATTCATTAGATATACAATATGAGGTCTAAATGCCCCTTCAAAACAACTTTAAATAATTAATTAAGTGTATAATAGGGCACTTATACCAAACTACACTCCATTTAAACCTATATACCCGATGTCAGTCTCTCTTAGGTTTAGGACCAACACATAATATCCATCTTTGTGAACGCAATCTGAATAAATTTAAGATTATTCAGTTTCACTCACAAAACATTTTATTTGCAAATTGCACTTTTGCACTTATTGTTTAGGAGATCTACAGATTATTTTGGAGGTCCCTATTTTAACACATATGCACTTTCAGAGTACTGCTTTTGTAGTGAATTGTAATATATATCAACACCTTTGTATTTGTACATCTAGCAACCATTATCATTGGGAATAGATTTTCTCATGTATTTGCACAGACAATGACAAATGGTTATGTTTATTGCTGAATCTATATACATTATGTTTATGAGCTAAACAACAATATAACCTTGTATGAGAAATTAAATTGCAATAGTTGATAATCACTAGCATTGGCACAGTTACCTATGATGATCTCTTACCCAAAATGATTGAAAAATGACACAAGTTATAGTTTAATATATATCACCATGCAATATGCATGTTTATTAATTGATATGCAACAACACTATGACGCTCGGACTTATGCGCTAAATTGGGAACAACCTCAAACAGTACACACAATATATATGAAATGTATAGTGTTAAGATGGCGACCATTATAACCATCATACCTTTGAGTATTCAAGCTGTAATAGTCCTATGTTGATGTTTATGTTCACCAATTGTCAGCATTTTGGCGCGTTTTTCGTTTGTGGCATATCTTTGATAAATAGCAGTTACCCTTATCACTCCCCATCAGTGAGCAAGGGCGTGAAGTCCGAAACGCGACTGATGACTTGCACCACACTTAAATAAAATCAAGATCACAACTTTTGGCTGACTGGCTGATTTTTGCAGTCTACGTACTTGTCGATGCGGCGAAGCAGTTTTCTCCAACAAGCTGGATTTGCATATATATATATATATATATATAAATATATATATATATATATATATATATATATATATATATATATATATATATATATATTACCTACTGGCGATAGCCAGTAGGTATATATAGTTAGGATTTTTTCTCTATGGAACTTTTGAAAATTCTATGTCTAATAACTTTGGCGTTTGTGGATGGAATCGGCTGAAATTTTCAGGAAAATGGCACATTTTGTTTCTGAGCAGCCCCTGAAAATTTGGGGGGGTTCCGTCAAGGGGAGGCCCGAGAAAAAAGGGGGGTCCCAAAACGCGTTTTTCCCATTCATTTTTCCATAGGGCCTTTGGCCTCACTTTTAGCTCGAACGGCTGAATGGATTTACACGAAACTTGGCAAAAGTATAGGGACTGTTAGCCCGATGTGCCTTTGCTGGGTCTCAATATATGTGCTCCAGTGGATTTTGAGAAATTAACGTTTAAAAAAACAGATATATCTGTGACAGCGTCCCAGATAGCGCTCCAGATCGCGTACTTTTCGCGTAACGGAGCTTTGCGTAGCGAAGCTGATTGGCTCTCCTGTGTCTGTCAACATTCTAAACAGTCCGGTGCGGCCGCCATCTTGTCTCTCGGTAGGATCGAGAGACAAGAGGAGGAGAAAAACGAAGGGGGAATTTAATGAAAGGGGGCAAGGTAGACCCCTCTTGACCCCCTAGGAATGATGTTGGGGTTATTAAAGGGTCCCGTGGGGCAAATAATAAAAATTTGATTTTAAGCGGTAGAAGCGCTTCTCGGTTTGCGAACCGGGTCGCAAACTGGTAGCGAAACGTGAATTCGCCATTTTGTGTTTCGATTTAATTAAATTACTAGATGGAGGAAAAGCAATGTGAGTATTGGGTATAAGGGGGTATGGGAGACGTATCCTGACCCCCTATGTTTTCTGAGGGTGGTTGAGGAGGCTAATATATGTTGATACTTGTCTTCCAGCGGTTGCGCGTGAGCGTTTTTTTTTTTTTGCCGCTTGACTTCTGTTAACGTTCGATTCGAAGGAAATTAGGAAGTGTTGATCGCCATTTTGACACTGCGAGTAAATATATTGTTAAAAATAATTGTTATAAATTAATCCGTATTGATAAACATTGTGTGCGCCATCTTGCTTTTTTTCCAATGCCACACTTTTGTCGTGCACGGCAGCCATTTTAGATGCCTTGACCAGACCCACTCTCTGCACGCCGCCGATCCTCAGCATGGTTCCCCACCCTCGCAAGCATCTCCCCCACGCACTGGTCACCCCCGCTCTCTCTCTCATGCATGGGCCAGAAACCTCCTCCCATCTGCGCTGTTCTTCTCTGAGAATCACACCCTGTGCCCGCCCGACACCTCCCTTTCACCCTATTCACTACCGCACCCTCTGACACTCCTCTTCCTCTGTGTCCGATTGTCCAGGCCGGTCCCAGGCTATCACCTAGCCCTGCAGATGTAGTTTATTATCCCAGCTGTAGAGAATCACTCCTCTTCAAAGGAGTTACAGTAGATCAAGGCCCCCACCCGATGAGATCCGTCACACCACACGCGTTCCTACTATCTGATAACCATCCTGTATTGTGCTTGGGGAGGGGATTCTCGCTGTGAGGGTGTGTGGGTCCGAGCCTGAAGCGGAAGATTCCAGGGATGCCTCTTTGTACATCAACGTTTTTACAATTATGTGTCACATTAAAAATATATAGCACTCCAACAAAGTAGTAGGATTATAACACTTTAATACACTTAAACATTTTTTTGAAAAAAGAAGCAACAATGGTCAGTAGCTGTGTTTTGTGCGAATAGTCCCAAGGCAGCAAAACGTGCTGAGTTCTGGACGGCACCCAGGTGATGTTACCTGGGTGCCGCACTGGTTTTTGGTATCCTACAATGCAGCTCCGAAAAACGGCGTGGGGCGTCCCGGGGGGTGCGGGGGGAGGCCTCGTCAGTAGCGGTCTGTTGTGCGAATAGTCCCAAAGCAGCAGAACGCGCTGAGATGTGGATGGCACCCAGGTGATGTCCAGTAAGTTGCCGCACTGGTTTTGGTATCCTACAATGCTGCTCCGAAAAACGGCGTGGGGCGCCCCGGGGGGGGGGGGGGGGGGTGGTGGAGGCGGCGTGAACGGGCTTCCCCAGGTGGAGGCTCGTCTGCTGTAGTGGGGCGGCCCTTTACCGTTTCAGTTGCCATTCCGCCCGCTTTTGTTACACTGTGCCTCATCCGCCATTCAGCTGTTTATCGCCCGCTCTTGCGGCTACAGCGTCTCGCTCACCATGTAGTTGAGTTGCGCCCACTCTTGCGGTGCAGCGATAGGCGGCTGCCAAGGACTCTTAAAATGGCGGACGGCTCTTCGGATTTGGGCGTGGTCCACTAAAATGGCCCTGGGACACCTTGGAACTCGGACGCTTGTCTGCTAGGTCTTGGACCCCATTCTCGAAAGCGTCCCCTGAGCCTTGAAGATTCTACAAAAGTCTTGGGGGCTCCCGACTCCTGCAGGCTTCCGGTGGGGAGCGGCTGCCATGATTGCTTGCGTAATGACCACGACGGAGCCACGAGATGGTGGTGCTCTCATGCTGACGCCAGCTTCAGTCTGAAACATCCAGAAACAAGGTGGGGCTTTCATCGTTTGGGAAAAAAAATGTTTTAATCCAATGAAAAGTGTTATTTTTAGGTCATATGATCAAGCCTTCCATCATTAGGAAACCAAAAGTAAAATGAACCAATGAAAAGTTTTATAAACAAGTCACATGACCTGTTATGCGGCATAGGGCTATAAAAAGCGTAGAAAATCCGTTGGCACGTGAGGCGGCGTCAGTAGCGGACCGATGTGCGACTAGGCCGAAGGCAGCACAACGTGCCAAGATCTGGATGGCACCGAGGTGGTGTCCAGCAAGTTGCCGCACTGGTGTGACCATCCTACAATGCTGCGCCGAAAGTCGGCGTGGGGCGCCCCGTTGGCCTGTGAGGTCGCGTCAGTCAGTGGGGGCTGTTTGAGGATCTGACTGCATTGGAAAGCAATGTGATGCTGTGCGTCGCCCCCAAGATGGAGGCTCCTCGGCTGCAGTGGGACGCCCCTTGGTGTTTCACTTGCTATCCAGCTGAGTTGCGTCCGCACTTGCGGCTACAGTAGGCCGAAGGAAGCACAACGCGCCGAGATCTGGATGGCACCGAGGTGGTGTGCGTCGCCCCCAAGATGGAGGCTCCTCGGCTGCAGTGGGGCGCCACTTGGTGTTTCACTCGCTATCCAGCAGAGTTGCGTCCGCACTTGCGGCTACAGTAGGCCGAAGGCAGCACAACGCGCCGAGATCTGGATGGCACCGAGGTGGTGTCCAGCAAGTTGCCGCACTGGTGTGGCCATCCTACAATGCTGCGCCGAAAGTCGGCGTGGGGTGCCCCGTTGGCCTGTGAGGTGGTGTCAGTAGCGGACCGATGTGTGAATAGGCCAGAACCAGCACAAGGTGCCAAGATCCGGATGGCACCGAGGTGGTGTCATAGTTGAGAGTTCTGAGCAGCGCTTGTAACACTGTCTGAAGCTTATTTGCACCTTCTGCAGTTTCACTATTGCCCTGGTGTGGCCAAAGATCGCCCATGACATAGGCGGCCGGCTCCCGGGGTCCGGCGGAACTTTTTTCCTTTTCCTTTCTGCATCTTGTCCCACAATCCGTTTGACCTGAAGACACAACCAGGTCCCTGAATGTGTGCAGGGTGACGCTATTGATTGAATCAAAATGGCGGCTTCACACAACGCTGACTCAAGCGTTGCTGCTTATGCTATACAGACAAAAACTGGTTTTCAGTTCGTACATTCTTCAGGATTTTTCCATCCAAGGCTGGTTGAGAGTTTGTAGAACAATGGCTTCAGATCTTGCCCTCCCCTCTTTTGACTGATGGTTCTTGTTGCCTATCTCTTCTGTTGTCATTTAACTGAACCTTTTTTGACTGCCGAAAGGGGTTCTGGTCCGACCGCTGGTTGGTGGAGACATTTTGACTATATCCTGGACCTGCCCGGCCTCGCCCAAAATGGCGCCGGTATAAATGGGACTCGTAACTCCTTGTTGTGTACTGGTTGCACAACCTTGATATCACGAGATACGTATGCAGTTTTGAAGCACATGGCGGGCGGGGACAAGTGTAGAAAACGAGCCCATAATCCTATCGATGCCCAGGCTGCTGGCGCAAACCGCCTCTTAGTTCCCATGTTGAGTAGTTATCAAAATAAAGAGACGGGCGCTGGAAGCAGGAATCAAGAACAGAGTTTATTTCTCATGAGGAGAGCAAGTCATTTCGGACACGAAACACAGTGTCTTTCGGGAGGTGCTCTAACAAGTGAGCTGAGACTCGTGCTTTTATACCCTACAGAACACTTGATAACACAATCAGGACTGTATGACGCAAAAGAAAGACGTCCCTATAATCCTCATGGTGATCCTATAATCCTCGTGGCGATCCTACCCACATACATTCACAATGGGGACCCTTGACCTGCTGATAAGAGGGGAGGGCAATCACGCAGCTGAGTGTCTCGCAGGATGTGTACGCCTGATCATAGCCCAGGGGGTGGGGTGGCTAAGACCAATAGAGGATCCTTTGAAGAGGAGTGACTTCATACAATAAGGGCAGTAAATGGTATCTCCTGGCCCAGGCGATGGCCTCGGACATGTGTGGTCAGCCGGACTCGGGGGAAAGGGTCATCAAAGGAGTGGTATTCATGCCGTGTGGACAATCGAGCGCAGAGGGAAGGCTTGTCAACAGAGGGGCATTCATGGAAGGGTATGAGGTGTTGGTCAGGCGCGGCCGCGACTCTCAAGGACAGGGTCTTGCAAAAGAAGGTTTATGACTTGCCTGTGTGAGGAGAAGGGAGGGGGAGCCAGGGTGGACACAGGGACAGAGTCACACAGAGAGAGAGAGATAGATCTTATGGCCCGTACATGAGAGAGCGGGGGCAGTCGGGTGCAGCTGGGGAGGGCTATGTCCGCTAAGGCGAAGGATGCCTCTTCAAGAGGGAATGGGGGGTTTGCGTGGGTCGAGCAAAAGGGGTTGCCTTTCAGGGCAGGGTCGCGTAAAAGGGAGAGGGTTTCATGGTTTATGCATGTGAGGGAGAGAGATTTCGAATACACGCAGAAGGGGAGCCGGTGATTCTAATCTTAGGCGGGCAAAAGGGCCAGGGTGCCTAAAATGGCTGTCATGTATACATGGGCACAGGCCTTTGCTGGCAGTAGGATGTAGTTAATGCTTTACGGTATTTCATGGTACGCGCAGGGAGAGGAGTGGGAAAAGGGAAATGAACGTTGCTTATGTACATCAATATTTCTAATTTTCTACAGTCGCCCCTTTTTACATAGCAAAAGTTCATTTTCGTGATCGAAGATGGTACATATAAACAGGCACGGTCGCAGAATTAGCATTGTCAATATTAGCATATGGTATATAATCATGGACAGTTGATGTGTTTGGTAGATTACGGCACATAGGAGATTGCATTTGTCGAGTTCCTACCATTTCAAAGCACTACATAGCATAAATGTTTCTGACCAAAAAAAAATGTAACCAATGAACAGTTTTGACCAGGTAGTTGAGAGCGGAATTCAGTTCAATATACAATATTTCTTCGTCCCAGTGTCTTTATGTCAGTGAGCCATCACTGGTAGGCTCTAGTCCGAGTATTTTCGTTGGCGCTGTTGAGCACCGGCGGTGGAGCTATAGGTCCAGCTCGGTTCTTATCCTTACGCGTTGCAGGGTGCGGTCAGTCCTCTGCTGTTAGACCACAGTCCTGTTCCCTAAACAGTCCGGTTGGTGGCGCCTTATGTTCGGCACCCACAGTTCTATGGCAGCACCCTATTCCCAGTGGGATGCTGTTCTTTCCTTTGGCAAAAAGTCACGTGGAAAAGAGGGTGAGTGTGGTCCAAATAGTCGATAGGGGAGAGGGCGGAGTTGGGTCAGAGTTCCTGGGACACACAAAAGGGACCAAGGGAGCAAAGGATAACAAGCAGGCAAGCCCATCCACCGGGCTCAAGGAAGGGGGGCGGAGACTCCAGGCACACGTGGGTTAGCAGGCGGGGGGCTTCGAGGCGGCCCACCGTTTTTCATTTTCCACGTTGAAATTGCGGTCTCGTCCCGTATCCTGTTGCTCTGCGGCTCCACCTTTGGTCGAGGTCACACGAGTCCCAAGATCCGCAGCCAGGCTGTACGTCACTTCTGACCCATCTCCTTCGGTGATCGTGAATCTTTGAATAGGTACAAGACAAGGTTTCAGTGAAATGGCAAAAGAAGATATCTACGCATGTGAATTCCTCCCTCAATTCTACGCATTTGGGAGATACGCTCATTGGTCACAGTCAGAGGTCCATTACCAAGCAGTGCATGCGTCAGTATTCCTACTGGGTTCATGGCAGGTCTATTCATCGTCTTATTTATAAATCAAGTGAGGTAAATGAGGTTCCCATTAATTGTGCATCACATCATATTCAGTATTTACAGAGCATTTCCCATCAGGACTGGCTAACCTTTATGAACAGGGCGGGGGTGCCATTATCGAGAGTCAGGCAAAACAGGGTCGTCTCGAGGGTCAACAGCTACTCATGTGCATCAAGTTTATATTCGGGACAGCAATTGGGGTTTATCAAAAATGGGGCGGGGATGCTTCGGGCGCTTGCGCTTGGGTGCAAGAAGGGGGGTGGGGCAATCCGGGCGTTGGGGGTTCAATCTGGACGTGGCGTTCGTCTCTGAAGAACAGACACAAGGTGCCATTGACATACAGTTCCCCTATAAATGGCCAGATTTGGGGGACTTTAGTCGTCTTACCTGTCCTTTCCTTCTCAGCCAATTCAAGTTCATTCATTTTGCAGAAAGGAGAGGCAATAATATGGCGAGATACAATCATTTTAGTTTTGGTCAATTTCGCTGAACACCTTCGCGTTCAATATGTATCAAATCAGACTGGTGCCGGTGGGGCACAGTTTTACCAATGAGGGAGAGAAAATAGGGGGACTCTCATAGAGAGTGAGAGTCGTCCGCAATCTAAACGAGCCATTCGGTACACGTATGACATGTAGGGAGAGAGAGAGAGAGAGAGAGAGAGAGAGAGAGAGAGAGAGAGAGAGAGAGAGAGGTGTACAAAAATAGGTCATTTAGTGCGCTCACGACACGGAACAGCAAAGGTCAGATAACACACAGATACAGACAGAGGGAAGACATAAATTCGTACATTACACACACACAGACTCAGACAGGGAAGACGGCACATATATTACACATATACAAGACATTCATGACAAGACAGGAAACAATTGTTAGCCTACAGGATCTGTTTTTATATGTATATCCTACGTATCTTTACTATCCTGTTTTATCTACGTGCTTAGCTCCTTCTACCCTTCCCCCCTTTCCCTTCTCGCTTGTCACGCCTGCGAGCGTTCCCAATTACCAATACTCACACCTCGGCTGGTCGATCAGTAATTAACCTGGTCGTGCTAGTTACCCATGGTTGGATCTTAAGCCATTTTTCTGTTCCCTTCTTTGGTGGGAAGTTCTCCAGGCTGAGGCAACGGCAAGTATTGATCGGGAGAACAGTCGGACAGCTTGGCTATATCTATAAGAGTGTGAGAAAGGGGGTAGTGCATTTTGAACATCAGCAACATCTCTAACTTCCTAGACGGGTGGTGCCGTGGCAACCCTCACCCGTATAAATTTTCTTTGTCCTTTCCCTACCTAGTCAAACGTCCAGTTACATTATTTAACACGTCATCTCTAGTCAATTTTTCGTCATTCAGTACCTGTCCAGTTTCTATGTCGGTCCATCCTCTCAGTCACTATGTCCTAAGGAGGAACAGTCATGTTAGGCCTACGTCCTTTTAAAAAAACTTATTGTTATAACGACTGAACACATATTCCCCCTTTCCCTTTTTCGTCGGTGGTCCAACCGTCGCTCTTCCACACCTCAGCCGACGTTCTGACGTGACCTGCAGAAGGGAGGAAAAGAAAGGGTGGGGGGGCAGCATTCAAAGCACATCATCATGCAGTAGTTCGAAAATGTTTTTACCTACCATATACTCGCCCTATCTCCTCGTACTGCATTCCCTTGCCATCTCGGCATTTCAGCCCAGAGGGACCAGTGGTGTCAGATAGATAATCATTGACGATCTGAGTATCTACATGAGCTACTTGGTCGTAACCCTCTTTATCGGGTGCAAGGGTGACGGTCGGGTGGCATTTTCTGTGGTGTCATTTTAAGGGTATCTGAAACACTTTTCCGGCTGCTTGTGGCACATAAGGTAGCTGCTAAATATCTGATCCCTTTTGATCTACATCCTTCATCATACTTACTCTTCGCTCACAGTAGTAAGGCATCCAAAACTCATTAATGCAACTGCTACGACCATGCTTTCTTCTTCAAAATACTTTTAATAAACGAAAGTGGTGGCAGTTCATTGCATAAAGTGCAGCAGTGCAAATAAAATCGTATTAAAATTTCCTTACAGAGCAAGCATGATGCATGTCAAGAATTCATTTTTAATTAATTCAAAAATTCATTATCCAATACTCATTCGTTATCTAAGTTACACCAATTCATTTTCCAAATCATAATCAGTACCCACCCTAAGTCAATTCATTATCCAAGCACATACTCAACGCCCTTCATATCTACTTTCATTATCCAAAAACTGCACATAGATCTCGGGACAACAAGCTGCGCAATCTTGGTGCAACAAAGTTTATTTAAATACGTTCATTTTGCGGCGGCGCCATTTTAGGTGGGGTCAGGCAAGTTCCAGCACAGTCAGAAAGTCTCTAGTCTCGCGTGGTTGGCCCAGAACTTTCCGTTGGCAGTTCAAAAAGTTTTGTGCTATATTGTTAACAGTTTAGCAAATATGGACCATGAGTCAAAGAGTGGGAAGGGCGGCAACAATTTTCCTACCGGGTCATCCTGGCGTTCCTCCGGAACTGAACAAGTCCGTGCCGTGGCTTCATTTTAGCCATTTCCAATCCGAGGCTGGTGCCGGCAGGAGTTGCACCGGTGTCGCGGTTCCCAGTGAAGGGGGCGGGGGCACCCATGCGGAGGGATCGGAGCCCCCCCGGCTCTTATAGAATCTTCAAGGTTGAGGGGAGAAGGCATGGAGCGTGTGCCCGTCCTGGGCAGAAGACCGCTTTATGATGTTGACCCTCTTTAAGTAAGAGCATTGGGGTGTCGCTGGAAGCCTCCACCTGGAGGGAGGTGGGGGAGGCTTGTTCGCGTCACCTCCCCCTTCCAGCGACCCTGCGCCGTTACTCGGCTCCGTCGTTTCGATATTGGCCGTGCTGGCTATTGAAGATGGGGGGGGTGGTCGGCGGCAGAGGCAAGACAGCCCCCCCCCTTTTCTCTTGACTTGTGGCGGGACTATCTGGAACTGTCCAGGCGTCGACATGTGGCAGCACTACCTGTAACTATCCAGGAATTTGACATGTGGCGGGACTACTTGATTGGCCGCCATTCTCGCCCCCGGCTTCGGCCTTCTTCGTGGATCGGACCAGGCGAGAGACAGAAGGGGGGGGGGTGGTCGGTGGCTGAGGCAAGACAGCCCCCCCCCCGTGGCCTGCAGGGCAGCGGAAGAGGAGAGAAGGAGAGGACTCTGCCATTCTTTGGACCGCCTGCCCAACATCATCTCCTCCCGACCGTGGTCAGGCGAGCCCCTCGTGCCTCAAGGCCTCACCTTCCGGATGGGCGTACCCGCGGACCTGTTGCATTTTGGGAGCTTCCGGAATGGGGGTAGGTACCTATTGGATTGTTTCTATTTCATGTGACCGTTATTTGGGCGTGGCGGGCAATGAGGCAGGCATGTTGGGAGCAGGAACAGGCAGTGAAGCCTAGCTACCTCGTGGCTATTCCTTCAAACTTTTCACCATCTTATATTTCTTGTTACGAACTATTTCTAATGTTTCTTATTTTTAGTGAAGTCAAAAGCTCATCAGGGGGTTACTGACTTAGCCTGATTTCTTTTTCTATTTTTCTTTCTCTTCCTTAGCGTGTTTCGAGCTAAAGCTTTCTGTTAGTAGGGAACGGTGATCACTTCATATTTTTATGTGTCCTTTTCACTAGGGGGTACCTCTGGACGGACCAGACGAGTTCCCTCCAATAAATGGTCCGGGGTGGAACGAGATTATCGATCAAAAGGGGAACATATATTCCTTCATTAGGGTATCATCCTGGACAGACCGAGCGATGTACTTCCATCTACTAGGGTAGCCTCCTGGACGGACCAGATGGTCTACCTCCACTAAATGGCCCATGAGCGGGGAGCATATGTCCTCCATAAGGGTAGTCTCCTGGGCGGACCATGCGAGCTACCCCCCAAACAGTGGGGAGTGGGTAGGACTGACGAATTCACAAAGGGGCATAACCTACCCTTTACTACTTGCAAAGACTAGATAGAATATTTCTATTCCACGTTGTTTGCAGGCAGAAAATACCTCAAACGAAACAATTCCTGGAACAACAATGTCCAGGCAACCAACCAATCAGTGGGGAGAAAAACAGGCATGACGGATTACAACGGGGACAAATGTCTGCATTACCTGCCCTTCGCTATCCAAAAAGGAAGACAGAATATTTCTACTCGTCTCAGTTTGTAGACAGGGAAGATCTCAAAGAACAACAATCGACTACTAATCGACTTCAAACAATTCTAAAAGAACAACAATCGATTATTAATCGACTTCAACAATTCTCAAAGAACAACAATCGACTATCAATCGACTTCAAACAATTCAGTGGGGAGAAAAGTAGGCACGACGGATTAATACCGGGGACAAAAGTCTGTATTACCTACCCTTCTCTATCTGCAAAGAGGGACGACGTTCCTATTCGCCGCTGTTTGAAAACAGAGAATGTCTCGTTCTCAGAAGAGAACCAATATGTCAAGTAGCCCTCAAAGCTAAATGAACCAATACCAACAATTTCGGTATACAAATACCGATTTCCAATACAAACAATCAATCAATCAGGTGGATAGAACCACCCTACCAATCAGGCGTAAAAACGCCCTACTTAATCTTACCCGGACCGGACCATACGGACAGTTCTTCGACTTCCTCCTCCAGCGCCCGTTCGTTCTCTTACTCCATGTAGCATTCCTGTGGGATTCCAGTCAGGACAATAGGTCACTTCAAGAGAGGTCCGTTCAGAATTGGTGAAGCTCTGTCGATCGGCCGCCGGGCGAGGGCCCTCTGAAGGCAGGCATGCTCCGATCATTTAGATGTTCACTTCTTCGTCTGGATCTCTCTTACCGAACCTCATGTCACTGATGGACCCCGCGTTGGGACGCCAATTGTAGAAAACGAGCCCATAATCCTATTGATGCCCAGGCTGCTGGCGCAAACCGCCTCTTAGTTCCCATGTTGAGTAGTTATCAAAATAAAGAGACGGGCGCTGGAAGCAGGAATCAAGAACAGAGTTTATTTCTCATGAGGAGAGCAAGTCATTTCGGACACGAAACACAGTGTCTTTCGGGAGGTGCTCTAACAAGTGAGCTGAGACTCGTGCTTTTATACCCTACAGAACACTTGATAACACAATCAGGACTGTATGACGCAAAAGAAAGACGTCCCTATAATCCTCATGGTGATCCTATAATCCTCGTGGCGATCCTACCCACATACATTCACAATGGGGACCCTTGACCTGCTGATAAGAGGGGAGGGCAATCACGCAGCTGAGTGTCTCGCAGGATGTGTACGCCTGATCATAGCCCAGGGGGTGGGGTGGCTAAGACCAATAGAGGATCCTTTGAAGAGGAGTGACTTCATACAATAAGGGCAGTAAATGGTATCTCCTGGCCCAGGCGATGGCCTCGGACATGTGTGGTCAGCCGGACTCGGGGGAAAGGGTCATCAAAGGAGTGGTATTCATGCCGTGTGGACAATCGAGCGCAGAGGGAAGGCTTGTCAACAGAGGGGCATTCATGGAAGGGTATGAGGTGTTGGTCAGGCGCGGCCGCGACTCTCAAGGACAGGGTCTTGCAAAAGAAGGTTTATGACTTGCCTGTGTGAGGAGAAGGGAGGGGGAGCCAGGGTGGACACAGGGACAGAATCACACAGAGAGAGAGAGATAGATCTTATGGCCCGTACATGAGAGAGCGGGGGCAGTCGGGTGCAGCTGGGGAGGGCTATGTCCGCTAAGGCGAAGGATGCCTCTTCAAGAGGGAATGGGGGGTTTGCGTGGGTCGAGCAAAAGGGGTTGCCTTTCAGGGCAGGGTCGCGTAAAAGGGAGAGGGTTTCATGGTTTATGCATGTGAGGGAGAGAGATTTCGAATACACGCAGAAGGGGAGCCGGTGATTCTAATCTTAGGCGGGCAAAAGGGCCAGGGTGCCTAAAATGGCTGTCATGTATACATGGGTACAGGCCTTTGCTGGCAGTAGGATGTAGTTAATGCTTTACGGTATTTCATGGTACGCGCAGGGAGAGGAGTGGGAAAAGGGAAATGAACGTTGCTTATGTACATCAATATTTCTAATTTTCTACACAAGAATTGATTGAATATTTCGACATCCCTATTGATATTAAGTTCTGATGTGTTATTGCTTACTGTACTATTGAAAGTTTGAATTAATGTCACCCATGGTACTTGCACGCAAACGTATATCTCGATAATTTTATTGTAAGTGGCCCTGTCGTATTTTAATTACAAAATGTACGTCTACCGATTCCGCAACTGTTAGACACCTTAGTTCTTGCAACCTAATGGCCCGCTTGTTACGTTCCTCTATAGTGTAAATGTCTCCTCATCATATACGATTCCAGTTTGCTCCGCGGCCGGCCCACGTGGTTATAGGCTCGTATTTGTATACTGACATTTTCACAATAAAGGTTTTTAAAACAAAACATGGTAGTAGTATTTACATTGGTAAAGTTTTTAATTCTAGTCACTGTTTTCGAATCAGTAAAAGGCAAGTGAAATAAAGCAGTCCAATTACATGACGGATAAAAGGTATAATACGCAGGAACGCAGTAAAGATAAATGGTCAAGGGCTGTTGTGTTTTCTACTCCTGCAACATAAAGTGATCGATAAGAATCTGATATTCAGGCGTATCGGCGACTAAGACAGCAGGCCGAGCCTCTTTTGCTCAACGGCTCCGTCATGGGACGAAGAAACGCCCTTTTTCTAGAAAAAGGAATATATTTTACTTGCAGGACAGTTGTAAATTTTCCGGGAAAGTACATTAGCCTGGAACATTATAACATATATGTTTAAGAAAAAATAATGTTCGAAAGCAATAAAAAGCGTAATTTTTAGGTCATATGACCAAGCCTTTCATCATTAGAATAACAAAAGTAAAATGAACCAATGAAAAGTTTTAATAACAAGTCACATGACCTGTTATGCTTACGTTACGCGCTGCGCGCCGCGCCCCGGATCGCTTCCGGGAAGCTGCGCTTCGCGCACCGGAGCACTTCCGGGTGCGCTAACGCGGCGTGTCATATAACGCATTACGCGACAACGTAGGTCCAGAATATAGTCAAAATGTCTCCACCAACCAGCGGTCGGAACACAACCCCTTTCAGCAGTCTAAAAAGTTCTGTTAAATGACAACAGAAGGGACAGGCAACAAGAACCATCAGTCGAAGAGGGGAGGGCAAGTTCTTCTCTACCGGGTCACGTTGGGGCGCTACCGGAACTGATCGAATTGGTAGTCTACAGTGTTTCTGGATGTTTAAGACTGAAGCTGGCGTCAGCATGAGAGCACCACCATCTCGTAGCTCAGTCGTGGCCATTCCACGAGCAATCATGGCAGCCGCTCCCCACCAGAAGCCTGCGGGAGTCGGGGGCCCACAAGACTTTTGAAGAATCTTCAAGGCTGAGGGGACGCTTTCGAGAATGGGGCCCAAGCCCTAGCAGACAAGCGTCCGAGTTCCAAGGTGTCCCAGGGCCATTTTAGTGGACCACACCCAAATCCGAAGAGCCGGCCGCCATTTTGAGAGTCCTGTGGCAGCCGCCTATCGCTGCATCGCAAGAGCGGGAGCAACTCAACTACAGGGTGAGCGAGACGCTGTAGTCGCAAGAGCGGGCGGTAAACAGCTGAATGGCGGAAGAGGCACAGTGTAGCAAAAGCGGGCGGAATGGCAACTGAAACGGTAAAGGGGCGCCCCACTACAGCGTGTCTTCAGGTCAAACGGATTGTGGGACAAGGTCCAGAATGGAAGAGTCATCAAAAGGCAAAAAGTTCCGCCGGACCCCGGGAGCCGGCCGCCTATGTCGGGGGTGATCTTAGGCCACACCAGGGCAACACGACTCGGGGAGGGGGCAGGAGCCAAGCGCCCCCTCCCAGTCCGCGCCACCACACCGTATGTTGAAAATCTGAAGCCATCGTTCTACAAACTCTCAACCAGCCTTGGATGGAAAAATCTTGAAGAATGTACAAACTGAAAACCAGTTTTTGTCTGCATAGCATCAGCAGCAACGCTTGCTATCAGAGTGCATGAGTTTCATGCTTGATCGATTGAGCTAGCCGGATCAGGCAACAAAAAGTATAAAATAGTTATGTAAATAGTTATTTAATAAAATGTTTTACCCTGTTACTTTGCTGGTGTGTTGTATATATTTATAATATTTGCATAGAGTTTATCATTATTTAGGGCGGGGTGGGTGGCGGAGCCGAGCTGTCTTGCAGCCATCATGGTGTGGAGCTCAGTTCATCTCACTAGTTTTGTATTTCTCATGAAGGGTTGTTCCTAATGTTTCTATTTTAGCGAGGTCAAAAAGAGATCCCATTAGTGGCCTACTGATTTTGCCCGATTACTTTTGTTTTTTTACACGATTTTTCACTATCTGCAAAAACTAAACAGAGTATTGCGACTCTGTGCTTGTTTGTAAATAGAGAATGAACCAAAGAGAATCAATTCTAAAACAGTAAATGCTTGGATAACAATCAATCAAATGGAGAGACAAGCAGGCACGACGGATTACAACGGGGGCAAAGGCCTGCGTTAACTACCCTTCACTATCTGCAAAGAGAGAGTACTACTAAGAGAAAAGAGGGGGGGGGCAGCATTCAAAGCACATCAGCGTGCATAAACACGAAAATGTTTTTACCTATCACGTACTTCACATTTGACAGCTTTTGATATTTTGCTATTAAAAAACCATTGAAATTCACTGATAGGTTATAGACCATATATATAGTTAGGAATTAGCATTTACAAAACCTTGAAAATTCACTGAAAGAACCATAGGTTTTAGGCCATATATAGTTAGGGATTAGCATTTACAAAACCTTATTTTACTCGCACAAAACCATAGAAATTCGCATATATAGTTAGATGCAATAACTATATATTGCGAACCCGCAACCCACTGCTGATGATGTCACATATTACATCATTCATGACATGGTCAGTGACATCACTGATGACATCACTGATGACATCTCAAATGACATCACTGATGACATCTCAAATGACATCACTGATGATATCTCAAATGACATTACTGATGACATCACTGATGACATCTCAATTGACATCACTGATCACATCACTGATGACATCTCATTTGACATCAATAATCACGTCACTGATTATATAATTGATGTGATAATACAATGCACCTCCTCACACTCTAAAATAACCTCTGTTACACCCAGTGTTAAAAACAGAGTTTCATTTTTTGAACCACTGACACACCAATACCAGTTACTACATACGCACTCACTGATTCCTACGTCTACACACATATTCACTCATTCACCCATACAATCACTCATACATACAGTCACTCATTATTACAACACTATCATATGCACTCATACACCTATGCAGACACTCAAACACTGCCACTCATCCATAGAGTTACTCACACACCTAGTCAGTCCTGTAAATAATCAATCACACTTCGATTTCCTCATCTATACAGTTAAACACAGAACACCTTATTTATTCAAACATATACTAACACATACTTACTCTCTTATACAATTACTGATACAAGTACACATTGATGTGCACAGAGTCACACATCTCCCAGCCAGCCACACACACACTCAGTCTTCCATACAAATACTTGGGCAACCAATCAATAACCCATATAGCCACTCATATAGCTACTGATCAAACCATGCAGCAGTTTGCACAACAACAGACATATTGATGCACACTTTCAAGTCAAGTCAAAGAATTTATATAGCGCACTACATACCCAGAGGGTCTCAAGGCGCTTGGGGAGGGGAGGGGAGGAGGATTACTTGTCAAATATCCACGTTTTAAGTTGCTTTCTGAATGCTAGGTGGTTCTGGGTAAGGCGAAGGTAAGTGGGGAGTGAGTTCCATGTTTTAGCAGCCAGGTATGAGAAGGATCTACCTCCCATGGTGGTCTTGTTGATGCGAGGTACAGTGGCGAGGGCTTGGCTGGAAGAACGTAGTTGGCGGGAGGGGGTGTAGAAGGACAGTTCAGACAGTTTAGTCACTAATCCATGCATTCAGTAAGACACATTTATTCACTCACTCAGTCAGTCACGCACCTACTAAATCCTTCATCCAGACACTTATACATCCACTCATTCTTCAATATGTAAGACATATTTTAATTTTACAGAAACATACAGTCACTGGATGTTGTCATCAGTGATGTCATTTGAGATGTCATCAGTGATGTCATCAGTGATGTCACTGACCATGTCATGAATGATGTAGTATGTGACATCATCAGCAGTGGGTTGCGGGTGCGCGATATATAGTTATTGCATCTAACTATATATGCACATTTCTATGGTTTTGTGCGAGTAAAATAAGGATTTGTAAATGCTAATCCCTAACTATATATGGCCTAAAACCTATGGTTTTTTCAGTGAATTTTCAAGGTTTTGTAAATGCTAATTATATATATATACATATATGTACAAACAAGGTTTGCCTGTTGAGAGAGAGAGCCCACAAAAGGTGAGTAGAGTATGCCTTCATCTTTATTGCAGGAAACAACAGAAACAGTCTGATGCCTCGCAAGGAATATGAGTCCAGCCCAACGCATTTCATCAGGGGCTCTGGGATCTTCATTCCGCAGCAGTTTTTCGAGAGCATTTAAATATTTCATAACCCTGCCTTAATGGGCGTGGCCACCCCTGTGGCCTGATGGTCATTGTGGTCCTACTCCAGTGAGTTGCCGCGTTGATCTCTTTTGAGTCCTGATTAAAAACCATGGGCCCCATTAGGATGTCGAGCGGATCGCCACCGCCTGCATGGCCGAGGCAATCCGCATGACATCTGCCTCCGCCCGCCACCCATTTCCCTTGCCATGTTACTATGGCTGGGGGGACCACGGCAGACGGAAAGGCCGTCCACCGCTTTTCTGCCCAGTCAACAAGTTGACCAGGTGGAAAAGAGTTTAATATGGTGGCGGTGTCTGTTAGACACCGCCAATCATATTATGATGGGGGCGTTCATGATGGGGGCGTTCACATGCCTTTCCGTGGGGGCAACACCGCCACGGAAAGGCATGCGGGAATCACTTGCGGGGGCCCGTTGCGGGCCCCCAAGGATTCTGGGGGGTGGGGTGCACATTGAGGGGTACCTATGGTACCCCCCTGCATTTCAATATACAAAGTGGCAGGCACAGCGGGGTGCCTGTCACTTTGTACATTGAACTGCTTGGTGTGCACTTTTAGCATTGTGGCGGGTGGTGCTTTCAGCACTGCCTGTCGCAATGTTAAAAGTACGGGATGCACCCGCCACTGTGGTGGGCGCATCCTAATTGCCCAAAGGGAACCCCCGCCCTTATGGCGGGAGGTCTCTTTTTGCGTCGGGATGGCGGGCGGACAAAATCCTAACGGACCCCAAGTGGGTTGGGGTGAGCATATGGGCTTGTTCACGTTGCTATTCGCTTCCTAGCAACCTGGCTTCACCTTTTCTTGAGCCGATGCATCGATCGGCTTACCAGCAGGGCTGTACGACGGTGCAGCAGTGCTCTCTCGCGTCTCAGGCTGGGCCATATATATATAAATGTATGTTTAATTTTTTTTAAATACGTATAATTGTTATATTTGTTTAAATGGGCATTAAATATATTTTAATTTTATTATATTCATGTTATTATTTAATATATTTAGGGCCTACTATTTAGGGTCTAATTACGTTAGTCGGTTGGAGGCTTTCCGACTGGCATTGTAGGTTCAAAACTCTATTATGATGCCGGCGGTCGGAGTTTAAACCAGCTGGGGAATCAGACGCAGTTCAGACGGGCTCGAGGAGCCCATCTGCCTGTCGGAAAGCCCTCATAATCCCTTAAGGACGGTGTTTCTACTATTGGGATTATGATGTGTGTTTCCGACAGCCAATCCATGTTGACCTTTCCAACATGGATTGGCTATCAGAAACAGACTGTGGGGGCCCTGTAGGCCTTTTTCCCCACTAGCTTTCCGCATTTGGCCCTAAACATCCCTGCACCGTATGACAGGCACAGTGAAGTGCCTGCCACACGGTGCAGAGATGTTTAAAAACATAAAATTTTCAATGGGAGCTTGTGCTGCTGGCGTTTTCAGCCCGCTGCACATGCTCCCATTGTGAAATTGATGTTTCCAACCACACCATGTGCAGTTGCATCTAAATAATGCGATCGGAACCGCTGACCTGAGGTCGTCGGTTCCCAATCCGCAACAGTGTCGGTTGGAGGCAACTCCGGCCGACATTGCAATGAGGGCCTTAATATTTACAATTTAAATGTATATATATTTAAAAAATAAGTATAGGATGACGATATTTTTGACTTCGATATTTATGTTCCAGCGCTTTTGTAAAACAATATTTTAGGAGGCGATATTTTGCCGGTGAACCATGCAATATATGAAGTATTATTTTGCAGATCTAAATACACTGAAGAATCACACATTCAAGTCTTTATGTTAAATGCAATATATGCACAAAATAGTCATTTTTAAGTCTTCCACTGCCAATGCCTTTTGATGTTATTAAAAATATATATGTACATAATACTTTCAGGTTTTTCAGCCAGCCCGCTTCATTCATTGTTCTATTGTTGCCAACACCCAACCCATTGGCTATGCCAATGCTTGCTTTGCTTCTTTTCACAGCAGCACCATTGTAATACTTTAGTCAGGACTCAAAATCCAAGCCCGACCCATTTGCTTTGCCAATGCTTTTTAAATAAGGCACTTCTCCATGAAGGGACATTCAGTGTGCAGTGGCCAAAGGAAGTTACCCCTGCTACGATCCAAACTCACCCTTTCACATGCATCAGCATTTGGGAGGCTGGAGGGAGACTCCTGAAGGAGGACCCATTTTTATCACTGACACGCTAAGAAAGATTTGTTTCCAGTGGCTGTGTTGGGACTGCACAGCCTAGAATCCACTCTGCCCCAGGAGACCTAAGGAGGGGTTTGTTTACATTTTTAATGCTGTGGGAGATCCGCAGGACATGCTGTGAGAGACTTGTTTGCAGTGGCTGTGTTGGGTCCGCAAAGCCCATAGTGCCTATATAGGCAACACTCTCCACCCTTTGCCAAGTTAGCATGCACAATGGAATAAATAAATACACAACACAATATTATCTTACTCACTCCCCTTTTTCAGTCGGAGCATTGCAAGGCCAGCCCCCAGTTGTTCAGGCTTACAACCGCCCTAAGGACTAGTGGGGCGCCAACGATTTTCTTCCAGGGCCCTGCCATGAAGACTCCTGGGATTTGGCACTGGCACCCCTATTGTGCTCCTCAAGAGGTACCCTTCTGTACCCTTCTGCCTCCGGATCACCCTGTAACTCTGCCAAAGCTCTGGCGGTGGCCCCCGTCGCCTCCAGAGCACACCACCAAGGACTGCTGTTTACTTCACTTGCAACCTGCTATTTCCAGGGCCTCGCTAATGTCGAATAAGAACAGATTCATGCCCACCTTTGACAAGTACACCCCATCCTCCTTAAAATAACCTTTGGTGTTTGCATGAATTAGACCATGCCTGATGAAGCCAAAGACCCTTTGGCCCGTGAGCTTGCACATGGCACTGTTCACCCTTCTCCGGGAATGTTCAACTGCCTCGCATGACCTGGCACCTTGCCAGACCCTTTGCGGGACTATTTCCGACCATCATATTTATTTATTCATTTTGAAGCTCATAAAGCGCTCAGCTACCCCCAACGGTGGTGTCCCGGCGCTACGGACAGAAGAGCAACATGGATATGTTGTATGGCTAGAGGGTGGAAAACAGCCAGGTCTTCAAGCTGCACCGGAACAAAGATTCAGATTTAGTCAGCCGCAGACTTATTGGTAAGTTATTCCAAAGTTTGGCGGTGACAACAGAAAATGCTCTGCCCCCCATTCTGGAATGGCGGAAATGGGGAGAGAGAAGAAGACGGAGGTGATTGCATCTGAGAGCTCGGGCAGAATGAACAGGCTCTAGCCTACGTCTGAGATATACGCCGGCCCCTGGCCATTTAAAGCCCTGAAAGCCAGGACCAAGGCTTTAAACTGGATGCGATAGGTCACAAGCAACCAGTGAAGTTTCATCAGATGAGGGGTTATTGAGTGGCGATACGGGATGTTGCATATCAGCCTTGCACCGGCATTCTGCACAATCTGCAACCGATTGATCAGATAGGCTGGAGCTCCCACATAAAGGCTATTGGAATATTCCAAGTGAGAAGTAATAAGGGCATCGATGACAGTCCTACGTGAATCCAGAGGGAGGAAAGCGAGAATTTTGCTAATCATGTGAAGTTTGCCAAAACATGCGGAGGTGACATTATTGATTTGAGTCTTACATGACAGTTCATTGTCGACTTGGAAACACAGATTTCATGCTGATATTATGGGTATCGGGGGTGGGTTGAGCTCAGACGGCCACCACAGAGGAGAAGGAAGTGGGGCACTTTGATTGAAGAACAGCATCTCGGTTTTATCTGTATTGAGCTTGAGGGTATTGAGGGTCATCCATGATACGATATTGTAAAGGCAGCGTCAAAAGTTGGCAAGGCCGCCTTTAGAGTGATCTCTAAATGAAAACACAAGCTGAGTGTCATCAGCATAAGAGATCACTCTGACCCCCCAAGATTCAACTACCTCAGCCAGAGGTCAAAGATAGACATTAAAGAAGAGGGGGCTTAATGCAGGCAGAGCCCTGAGGCACTCCGCAGCTGAGTGTTTTTTTTTCCTTTGAAACAAAAGGCCAGAAAAATACCTGCTGAGTTCTGCCACTCAGAAATGATCTTATCCAGGCCAGGGGAGTATCCTGTTTCCCAAGACTATGTAGTCTATCTAACAGAATGGTATGAGAGACAGTATTGAAAGCCGCGGACAGGTCGAGGAGCACCAACATGGCCTCCTCGCCTGCATCCATGCACTCGGGAATGGTCTCAGTTACCTCCAACAACGCGGTCTCCGTACTGCAAGCGGATCTAAATCCGGATTGTGAGTCGTGGAAAAGTTGTCTGGACTCCAGATAGTCGGCCAGTTGTTCTTGCACGACTTTTTCCAGTACCTTGGCTGGTTTGGGGAGGAGCGATATAGGACGACAGTTGCTGAACAAAGAGGGGTCGGCGTCAGCATTTTTTAAAATGGGGATTAACATGGCCTGCTTCTATGGTGTGGGGAACTGACTTGAGAATAAAGAAGAGTTCCAGATTGAAATTAATGGGGTCACGATGAGGGGGCAAGAGTGCTAAGCACCTCAGCGGGAACCGGGTCTAACGGGGACCCTGTTTTGCACAGCCGCATTTTCAAAAGGGAAGTTTCCATAGAAATCGCTTTAAATGCGACAAACACCTTCTCTTGAGGGACCTTAAGATCCCAGGGAGGGCTAACAAAGGCCTAATTGAAGGAGGAGGAGATATCAATGATTTTGTCATGGAAGAAATTAGAAAGGCCATCACAGAGATTTTGACTGGGGCTAATCGAACAGGCGAGGGCCGACGGTTTAGCTAATTTTACTAATAAAGTATTCCCTCATAGTAGCACGCTTAAGTTCATGAATTTTTTTTATCGTGGCTCTATAGATGACTTTAGCGAGCGGATCATTGGTAAGTCACCAGCTACGTTCGAGCTTTTTACAATTGCTCCTTTCTTCACGTAGGAGCTTGGGAGAACCAAGGAGCTGAGGGTTTAGATCTGGCGGAGGAAAGAGGTCGCACTGGGGTGATAACATCAATGGCAGAGGAGAGGCAAGTATTAAAATTAGAGAGGAAATCACTGTGGGTTGCTGCTGCGCTCTTTCCTATGTAGCCCTGCTTCCATGAGGACAACGAGGACAACGAGGATTGAATACCGGGCAAACTGAGGGAGACTTCCACATTCTTCCCTGCCTGCCTGACTGCCGCGAGGACTACGTGTCCCAGCAGCCCTGGGCCTGGGACGCCTGAAGCACATTTGGCCCCTCCTGCAGTTTGTTTATGACTGACGCTCACATCCGCCTCGCGGAATGCGCGCGGGCTCGCGCCGGCGAAGCCCGGGCCAAGGGCGGGCCTGTTTGAGCCCATTAGAGAACATTTGAGGACGGGACAGGGGCCCCCCTTTCATTGGTAATTAAAGGTTAGTACACATGTTGTAGACTGGCAGCTGTCACATAATTAGTACCTATACGCAATAACTACTGCAAGTGAGTACTGCAATGGCCTCTTCCCAGCCCACTACTGCAAAGACTACCTCCAAGGCGGGGAAGGGTAGGAAGTCTATCAATGGCGGGTCAATAGTTGGTACCCTGGACCAATTCCTCATGAGGGCATCATCTGTGTTGGCCCACAAACTTGAACTGACCGAAAGGAGGCTATCCATGGACCCTGCCTTCGACAAACGGTCATCTATGGGTATGCTGGAACATGCACTGTCGCCAAATTATCAACAAGGGTCAGATTCTGCTGTGCCAGGTGCTACTGGAGAGGCAAGCAATTTATCACAAGCCGTTGGAGGCTCGCCTACTGCCCTTGCTTTCACAGACGCTGCTTTAGCCACCCAAAGTACATCTAATCACAATCATGAGCATTCAGGATCATCGACTCTAAGACCAAAAACACGATCTAAATATAGCTCTAAACCTGGAGTTTTAAATTTGGCAGTCGATCCGCTCTCAAAAAGAAAGCAAGGGGGTGCCCCTCTGAAAAACAGCAAAGTGAAAATACCGAAACGCAGCATTGCGGGGGAGAGTCAAATTATAAGATCACCAAACAGCCCTGTTGCATGCCTGCCCATTGTACAAGTGATTACGCCTACAACGAGCTTCAGTGATGTGGGCCTTACTGAGCTGGGAGCAGACTTTTGGTCTAAATTAGAACTTATTTTTATAAAGACTTGTCTCCCTATTTACGATAGACTCACTACAATAGAAACTAGACTTACTCATCTTGAATCATTGGTTGATCCTGCCCAGGTACAGGGTGGATTACGGGACACAGGGCGAATGGAAACCAAGATAGGCTGCAATCTAACAGGGATGGTCATCACCCCCTACTGTCTACTATGACCAATCTATCCGATCCATCTCTCTCTGCTGCAGTAGCAAATGACTTGTTACCCCAATCAAGCAACATTGCAATTAATAACAATGTAATGATCAGTAGCGGGGAGACTGGGGTTGGGAGCGGAACTAGGAACCGACAAGCCGGACCAAATAGTAATATGCCCCATGATGTGCCAACTAAAGCTTTACCATGCATAGATCTCCCCCCTGAGTCCTTACCGTATGTGGTGGTGCTTGCAGGGGTTCCAGTTTTGAGCCAGGGAAAAAAGGAGGTTTATAGTGAACTTAAAAATAAATTTATCCAGTGGCTTAATCACAATAGGCCACTTCCTTTGCAGGTATCTGGCGAAATTTTGTTCGCCAGACGAGTGAATTGGGTGGGGTCACGGGATAAAACTATTTCGAGAGATTGCTTTATAATTAATTTTAGGAATAGACGCGCTGTGGAACATATCCTCAACTTGGTCCCAGCTCGCTCAGTAACGCAAATTCAACCCTTACATCTATCCTACTTTTATCCTGTTTCTCACAATAGTCCCAGTGGTTACAGAGGAGGACAGGTCTGCGGGGACCAGGATACTCTGTGCCGTAGTGCTCAAGTGGGGGAGGCAAACTGGAAGGGAGTCAATACCTATATCCCCATTTTGGCTAGCTTTCCCCAATTTAATAGATTCAGCACCCTGGATCAAATAGATTGACGGCGTAGGAGACGACCGTCTATACTTCCATCGATTGACGGGCAGGGTTCATTAGTAGTTAGAGAAGGATTTGGTGTAAACGATTGTAATATTCCTACAACCATTCAAAAGGAGGGTGTACGTGCTGGGTAGGAAATCATGGTTAATGAGGGGCGTGTTACGGGGAGTAACCATGAGGCTACATTGTGTGGAGTTTTATCTCCAGCCACACAGGCGGGTGTCGGCTGTGTCCAAACTTTGTTGTCAAAGGGAAGGGTCCAGGAAAGAGACCAAGGGGGTAAGTGCCCATCTTGTGATAGTGGGGGAGAATTTTGTGAAGTACTACCCATTGGGGAAACCAGTTGTCCGAGGGTGCAAGGTGAATCAATGGTTGGTGTGAGTAGTGCAAACATTAAAATTCTCTCCTGAAAGTTGGCTGGGATTAAAAACAAATTAGCTTCCCCTGATTGGGATCTGATCATAGGAAAGTGCGATATCTGCCTATTACAGAAGACGTGGGTGCTGGAAGAGATCTCGATGGGCGGTTTTGCAACCTTTAGTATACCGGCTGTAACAAAGGGAAGAGGTAGACCATCGGGTGGTTTAAGCACGTGGGTGGGCACACATTTGGGTGCTAAAGCAGTCCATACACCAACTAATTCACCTGATGTTCAATGTGTCCTCCTAACGCTCCCAGATTCCACACAAATCGCCCTACTTAATATTTACTCGAGGCCGATGCAGAGTGGGCAAGAATCTGGAACTATTGACGAACTGAGGCAGTTCATCACGACCATTGATCCAGCAGTTATCCTAATAGTAGATGGCGACATCAACTGCCAATTTGAGCCCCTTACCAACGCAGGCTTAGACGAATTCGATGGATTAGCTTATGAGGACCAGTATTGGTGCATCCCTGAACCACAGATTGCTCCAGTCAGAGCATGGACGCTGTTAGTTCTTTAAAAAACTCTCTTACCCTTTCAGCGTCCTTGAGGGCTTGTAATGGAAGGACTAACTCGGATAGACCTGGCTCCCCAACGTTTAATAGAGAGGGGCAAAGTTCCGTAATTGACTATATTTTGGTCGAACTTAGAACCTGGGATTATGTTTTTAACGTTTGAAAGACCCAGGGAATGTGCTCGCTTTCCATAAACTTCCTCCGTGGTTCCTCCCTTCAGGCGATATATTGCATTCTTAGATGTGTGTTTCCTTTAGTGACAGCGCCTCTGTAATGCTGGTCTAAGGACCCCTGTGCGGTGCTCTGTGGTGGTCTGTGTTCTCCGGCATATTTAAAGGCTTGGCGACTCCGCCCCATGGCTGTTCAAACACACTCTCTCCACAGGCCCCAACATCAAAAGAGCTAAGCCGAGACCACTGGATATTGGAACTACAGGGTTCTGTATGTCAACTTCACCACTGTGATGGGCAGTGATTTCTTTCCATAATGCATCTTTTCTTAAGATCTGGCAGGTGTGTCTCTCTGTGCATGGAATGGGGAAGCACAGCAAGATGGCTCTTTATTTGCAGCACTACCACAGCACAACTCAGCACTACCACAGCACCACTCAGCACCACCACATTATCACTCAGCACCACCACATTATCACTCAGCACCACCACAGCACCACTCAGCACCACCACTGCACCACTCAGCACAACCACATTATCACTCTCAACCAGCACATTATCACTCAGCACCACCAAAGCACCATTCAGCACCACCACAGCATCACTCAGCACCACTACAGCACCACTCAGCACTGCCACAGCATCACTCAGCACCACCAGAGCACCACTCAGCACCACCACAGCACCACTCAGCGCCACCACAGCACCACTCAGCACCACCACAGCATCACTCAGCACCAGCCCAGCATCACTCAGCACCACCACAGCATCACTCAGCACCACCACAGCATCAATCAGCACCACCACAGCATCACTCAGCACCACCACAGCACCAGTCAGCACCACCACAGCAACACTCAGCACCACCACAGCATCACTCAGCACCACCACAGCCCCACTCAGCGCCACCACAGCATCACTCAGCGCCACCCCAGCATCACTCAGCACCACCACAGCACCACTCAGCACCACCACATTATGACTCAGCACCACCACATTATCACTCAGCACCACCAAAGCACCACTTAGCACCACCACAGCATCACTCAGCACCACCACAGCACCACTCAGCACCACAACAGCATCACTCAGTAACACCACAGCACCACTCAGCACCACCACAACATCACTCAGCACCACCACAGCACCACCACAGCATCACTCAGCACCACCACAGCACCACTCAGCACCACCCCAGCATCACTCAGCGCAACCCCAGCATCAATCAGCACCACCCCAGCATCACTCAGCACCACCACAGCACCCCTCAGCACCACCACAGCATCACTCAGCACCACCACAGCATCACTCAGCACCACCACAGCACCACTCAGCACCACCACAGCATCACTCAGCACCACCCCAGCATCACTCAGCACCACCACAGCACCACTCAGCACCACCAAAGCACCACACAGCACCACCACAGCATGCATCAGCGCCACCCCAGCATCACTCAGCACCACCACAGCATCACTCAGCATCACCACATCATCACTCAGCGCTACCCCAGCATCACTCAGCGCTACCCCAGCATCACTCAGCACCACCACATTATCACTCAGTACCACCACATTATCACTCAGCACCACCACAGCACCACTCAGCACCACCACAGCATCACTCAGCACCCCCACAGCACCACTCCACAGCACCACTCAGCACCACCACATTGTTACTCAGCACCACTACATTATCACTCAGCACCACCAAAGCACCACCCAGCACCACCACAGCATCACTCAGCACCACCACAGCACCACTCAGCACCACCACAGCATCACTCAGCACCACCACAGCACCACTCAGCACCACCACAGCATCACTCAGCACCACCCCAGCATCACTCAGCACTACCACAGCATCACTCAGCACCACCACAGCATCACTCAGCACCACCACAGCCTCACTCAGCACCACCACAGCATCACTCAGCACCACCACAGCATCACTCTGGAACACTACAGCATCACTCTGGATCACCACAGCATCACTATGCGCTACCACAGCATCATTCTGCGCCACCACAGCATTACTCAGGGCCTCCACAGCATCACTCAGGGCCTCCACAGCATCACTCACGGCCTCACAACATCACTCACGGCCTCCACATCATCACTCATGGCCTCCACAGCATCACTCACGGCCTCCACAGCTTTACTCAGGGCCACCACAGCATCACTCAGGGGCACCACAACATCACTATGCGCTACCACAGCATCACTGAACGCCACAGCATCACTCGTCGCCACCACAACATCACTCTGCGCCATCACAGCATCAATCTGTGCAACCATTCAACAACAACTGGTTCAAATATGTTCTCTCAATGTTTTAAGCTTTAGTACAAATGTCACAAAAAAGATGTTAATATTTCACTTCTGTTCTTGGATTTTCGTCACAATAAAATACCCTGAACATAATCTTCACAAAAGTTATTTACAAACGTTTAAGCTATTGCCATTATAAATTACAATCACTTTTATTTAAGTATTAATTATTGAAAAAAATTAAAAGCCATTGTTATTTGTAATATCAATACATCTAAGTCACGTAAATACAAAACATGTTCCATTACAAATGCTATAGGTGTCACATTTGCGAAAGTTATAACTATTGGCCTTGTAAATGACAAAGCTATTAATTTAACTATTTTCAAAACCAACACATAAAAAAAATTGTCATTTACAAGACCATTAGCTCAAACTTTCATAATGCGAGACCTATTGCATTGCAAATGCTTGTTTTAGGTCTCGCCTAGCGACGCAGCGCGTGCGCTGTCGCTTTGGCAAGACATATTGTTGTCGGTTTCTCTGCCGAAGGGGGACAGGAGATGTGCACTCCGTATGCGTGCAAATCTCCTGTCCCCGCGTAGGGCTGGCTCACGGTGCCTAATGGTGGGTGTACTGTAAGCTGAGCCCTGCAACCTCTTGTGCCAGGAGTCTACTGCAACCTCTTGTGCACGGAGTCTCACATAGGTTGTGTCCGGTGTCTGGGACTAGTTTAAACAGGATATAGTATTTTTATTTTTAAAAGTGCCCTGTTTTCAGTTCTAAACGTGTGTTTCAACATATCGAGCCAATATAGGCATTTATTTTGAGGGCTGCCTTGTTTCTAAGCAGACCCTATTTTTGTAAAAGAATTATGTAAAGGGAAGATAGTGGTTTGGGCAAGATTACGTACCTTATTTGTGTAATAGTGAAGCTTGGATTAGAGCTGGAATCTTGTAGTGCAGTCCCGAAGTGAAACATTAAGGGTTCGGTTCTTAAAACAATTACAAAGGTGAACACACCTGGCTCTTTTATGGAGGTTAATCCAGGCGTAGGAATCTGAGTGTAGATTTATAACACTAGTAAAGAGATTTACTTCCATGTATTGTGCGAACAAGGCGCGAACGTTACATGGTGGTAATGCTCTGGGACTGGAAGTTTCTCCCTGCCAAGCTTGCGTGTTTGTGGGTGTTCTCACAATCTATGACACAGTCCAAAATGTAATATTGTCCGGGCAGGAGTATGTCTTTATTGAGGGTGGAAATGGAGAACAGACTCACCCAAAATTGTTTGTGATGCAGGGGAATAGGTTTCTGTAATTGAGAAGGATTTGCGCATGCCTAAATGTACATTTACTATCTTTGTTTCCAAAAATACCCATATACGCATGTGAGAACATTGAGATTTACAAAAAAATCCACAACTGGCCTCACAAAAGTGTGATTGTCTTCATGGTTTCCTGGCAGTACTCCTATAATCCTCAGCCAATTCAAAAATGTCCGAAATTTACTCCTGGGTGACTTTTCTTCAGAATAGACCCTATATCTGTCGCAACCAGGTCAGCAGAGCCGTTGTAGAGCCAGAGAACCAGGTCAGCAGAGCTGCTTCAAAGCCAGAGAACCAGGTCAGCAGAGCTGTTGTAGAGCCAGAGAACCAGGTCAGAAGAGCCGCTCCACAGCCAGAGAACCAGGTCAGCAGAGCTGCTTCTAAAGCCAGAGAACCAGGTCAATAGAGCTGCTTCAAAGCCAGAGACCCAGGTCAGCAGAACTGCTTTAGAGCCATAGAACCAGGTCAGCAGAGCTGCTCTACAGCCTAAGAACCAGGTCAGCAGAGCTGCTCTAGAGCCCAAGAACCAGGTCAGCAGAGCTGCTCTAGAGCCAGAGAAACCAGGTCAGCAGAGCTGCTTTAGAGGGAGAGAACCAGCTCAGCAGAGCTGCTTTACAGCCAGAGAACTAGGTCAGCAGAGCTGCTTTAGAGCCAGAGATCCAGGTAGGCAGAGCTGCTCTAGAGTCTAAGAACCAGCTCAGCAGAGCTGCTCTAGAGGCAGAGAACCAGGTTAGCAGAGCTGCTGTAGAGCCAGCAAAACCAGGTCAGCAGAGCTGCTCTAGAGGAAGAGAACCAGTTCAGCAGAGCTGCTTTAGAGCCAGAGAACCAGGTCAGCAGAGCTGCTTCAGAGCCAGAGATCCAGGTCAGCAGAGCTGCTCTAGAGCCAGAGAACCAGGTCAGCAGAGCTGCTTAAGAACCATAGCACCAGGTCAGCAGAGCTGCGTTAGAGCCAGAGAACCAGGTCAACAGAGCTGCTCTAGAGCCAGAGAACCAGGTCAGCAGAGCTGCTTCAGAGGGAGAGAACCAGGTCAGTAGAGCTGCTTTAGAGCCAGAGAACCAGGTCAGCAGAGCTGCTTTAGAGCTAGAGAACCAGGTCAGCAGAGCTGCTCTAGAGACAGAGAACCAGGTTAGCATAGCTGCTTTAGAGTCATTGAACCAGGTCAGCAGAGCTGCTCTGGACCCTGAGAACCAGGTCAGCAGAGCTGCTCTAGAGGCAGAGAACCAGGTCGGCAGAGCTGCTGTAGAACCAGAGAAACGAGGTCAGCAGAGCAGCTTTAGAGGGGGAGAATCAGGTCAGCAGAGCTGCTTTAGGGCCAAAGAACCAGGTCAGCACAGCTGCTTTAGAGCCAGAGAACCAGGTCCGCAGAGCTGCTTTAGAGGCAGAGAACCAGGTCAGCATAGCTGCTCTAGAGCTAGAGAACCAGGTCAGCAGAGCTTCTTTAGAGGGAGAGAACCAGGTCAGCAGAGCTGCTTTAGAGCCTGAGAACCAGGTCAGCAGAGCTGCTTTAGAACCAGAGAACCAAGTCAGCAGAGCTGCTCTAGAGACAGAAAACCAGGCCAGCAGAGCTGCTTTAGAGCCAGAGAACCAGGTCAGCAGAGCCGTTGTAGAGCCAGAGAACGAGGTCTGCAGAGCTGCCCTAGAGCCTAAGAACCAGGTCAGCAGAGCTGCTGTAGAGCCAGAGAAACCAGGTCTGCAGAGCTGCTTTAGATGAAGAGAACCAGGTCAGCAGAGCAGCTGTAGAGCCAGAGAAACCAGGTCTGCAGAGCTGCTTTAGATGGAGAGAACTAGGTCAGCAGAGCTGCTTTAGAGCCAGAGAACCAGGTTGCATAGCTGCTTTAGAGTCATTGAACCAGGTCAGCAGAGCTGCTTTAGAGGGGGATAATCAGGTCAGCAGAGCTGCTTTAGGGCCAAGGAACCAGGTCAGCACAGCTGCTTTAGAGCCAGAGAACCAGGTCAGCATTGCTGCTCTAGAGCCAGAGAACCAGGTCAGCAGAGCTGCTCTAGAGCCAGAGAACCAGGGCAGCAGGGCTGCTGTAGAGCCAAAGAAACCAGGCCAGCAGAGCTGCATTTGGGGTGAGAACCAGGTCAGCAGAGCTACTGTAGAGCCAGAGAACCAGGTCCGTAGAGCTGCTTTAGAGCCAGAGAACCAGGTCAGAAGAGCTGCTCTAGAGCCAGAGAACCAGGTCAGAAGAGCTGCTCTAGAGCCAGAGACCCAGGTCAGCAGAGCTGCTTTAGAGCCAAAGAACCTGGTCAGCAGAGTTGCTGTAGAGCCAAGGAACCAGGTCAGCAGAGCTGCTGTAAAGCCAGAGAACCAGGTCAGCAGAGCCATTGTAAAGGCTGAGGACCAGGTCAGCAGAGCTGCTCTAGAGCCAGAGAACTAGGTCAGCAGAACTGCTATAGAACCATAGGACCAGGTAAGCAGAGCCACTCTAGAGCCACAGAACCAGGCCAACAGAGCTGCTTTAGAGCCAGAGAACCAGGTCAACAGAGCCACTGTAGAGCCAGAGAACCAGGTCAGCAAAGCTGCTTTAGAGCCAGAGAACCAGGTCAGCAGAGCCGTTGTAGAGCCAAAGAACCAGGTCAGCAAAGCTGCTCTAGAGCCTAAGAACCAGGTCAGCAGAGCTGCTCTAGAGCCAGAGAACCAGGTCAGCAGAGCTGCTGTAGAGCAAGAGAAACCAGGTCAGAAGAGCCGTTGTAGAGCCAGAGAAAGCAAATCAGCAGAGCTGCTTTAGAGCCAGAGAACCAGGTCAGCCGAGCCGTTGTAGAACCAGGGAACCAGGTCAGCAGAGCTGCTCTAGAGCCTAAGAACCAGGTCAGCAGAGCTGCTCTAGAGCCAGAGAAACCAGGTCAGCCGAGCCGTTGTAGAGCCAGAGAAACCAGGTCAGCAGAGCTGCTTTAGAGCCAGAGAACCAGGTCAGCAGAGCTGCTTTAGAGTCAGAGAACCAGGTCAGCAGAGCTGCTTTAGAGCCAGAGAACCAGGTCAGCAGGGCCGTTGTAGAACCAGAGAACCAGGTCAGCAAAGCTGCTTTATAGCCAGAGAAACAGAACATTGGGGCTTATTTACAAGCCCTTTGCGCCGCCGCTGCGTCATTTTTTCCCACACAAAAAGTAAAGCACTGGCGGTGCAAGGGACTTGTAAATAAGCCCCATTGTGCCCATTTGAACGCAATAAAACAGTTACGTAATCTTCACACCACAGAAAAGGTGAAATAAAGCACCAGTGTCTAAAGTTATTACTCTTTCCACAGTTACTGGTAACTCAAGTCTCCTGCCTGAGGTCTACTACATTTATTGTAATTTAAAACTTCAGGTATCAAAATGTAGTGTTGTATGAGCTATTAGCCTTGCACTGGCTGAACAACTTCCTCCTACCATAGGGCTGTTACGAGTGTCTACAAATCTAAGATTGTATTTTGGGAAGTAGATGATGCACCTCATGCCTGCAACATAAAACAAGCATTTCCAATGCAATAGGGTTGGCATTACTGAAAGTTTGAGCTATTGGCATTGCAAATGATAATGTATGTTAGTTTTTGTATTTTTTTGTTAAAAAATATTCCAGCAGTAGCATAAGTAATGAAATAAAATCCATGTAGACCACCAGTACCACCACCACCATTACCACCACTGCTACAACCACCACAAGTACCATAACCACCACTACAATTCTTACTATTACTACTCTGTGGTGATAGTAATAACAATAGTGGTAGTTATGGTGCTGGTGGAAAATTACTATTATAAATTACAGTACCTGTTATTTGTTTTTTTAAAAAGGCATTGCCATTTACAATACCAATAGCTCTAAAACTCACAGTTGTGAGACCTAATGCATTCTAAATGCTTGTTACTAATATGGAGGAAGCATTGAAAGACTTTTATCGGGGGATCTCTGAGCAAATTAAATCTTGAGAAAATAAAGTCCAAGCCGAAATCCAGTCACAAGAAAAGCTTCTTCAATTTTAATCGCAGGGCCAGCATGCTGTTCACGCCACTAGAGCTTACTTCAACCTAAAACCTTTCGTTCCATTGTATTACATCACAGTGGGTCTCCATCTGTCCTTACCTTAAATGTAGGCCAATCAATCAATCAATCAGGAGTTTGTTAAAGCACGACTACTCACCCGTAAGGGTCTCAAGGCGCTAGGGTTGGGTGGGGGGGGGGGGTGCAGGTTCCATTCCATCAAGGAGGGGGTCTGTCGAAGAGCCAGGTTTTGAGGTTTCTTGCGAAGATGGGGAGCGATGTTGTCTGTCTGAGGTGGAGCGGAAGGGCGTTCCATGCTTTGGCCGCGAGGAAGGAGAAGGAGCGGCCTCCCGATCTGGTCTTTCTGGTGCGGGGGACCACGGCGTAGGAAAGCTGGGCTGATCGTAAGGTCCTTTGGGGTGCGTGGAATTTGAGTCGGCTGTTCAGGTATGCTGGTCCGGTGCCGTTGAGGGCCTTGTGTGCGTGGGTGAGCATCTTAAAGGTGATTCTCGGCCACAAGAACTCCAAGCTTCCTCATAAATATAGCACCACCCAAACCACGTATTCATCTAGCACTATGTCACATGTCTCTCTATGAATATTGGTTCAGGCGAACATTTGCAAGTACCTCCTTATTACATCCCATATGTTTTAGCATTGGAAGTGGTTCCTCCCAATAGCAAAGATGCTAACGAAGATTGGTGGGGTTTAATAAACAAAGCAGCTTTTTGGTACAAGACACATTTGGCATGGCTAACGGACTTGGTGGATGAGATAATTATTGTTCGGAGGGTTGGCTGGCTTGAAAATTCAATAAAATACTCAAAGGGTGACTGCATTGTAGTAAACGTTAAAAATTCCTGGCCGGTGAGATCCTTGCTACATCGTCTTGACCTCTTAGCCACACAACAAGCTTACATCCGACCCCTTCCCCTGGGTTAGTTTTACTGACCCCCAATTCCAACCTTCTTTGAATTGAACAATTTTACTGCATTAATCCTGATCGAACTGTTTACTGGTATTGTAAGAGCGATATTGGAGCTATTGAATTCTGGCATTCCCGTTGTTACAAGTTATTTTTAAACATCGGCTGATCCCTGTGAGGACCTTCTTTTTTACCAGATGCTATTATTATATTTTAAAGGTGCTTGTATGGTTTTAATACCTGAAACCTAATAAAGATTATTCGAAAGATGAAAGAATTTAACATGCCCAGATTAAGAGCCAGTTTGGCTAATCCATCTACCACCCCTCTGCTTACAGAAAAGCGCTTTGCTCCCCTGTCTGGTTTGTCCATTATCGAATGACGCCCTAGCTCCACTTCCTTTTCCTGCTCTTGCTTCCATTTACAAGAATAGTAGAGGAGTGCTTATTAACACATAGGCTATTCAATTGAACAATGATGGCGAGAAAGGTTTCCACTTCATATCTTGGAACATTGCGAGAGTCCGGCAAAAATAGACAATGAGGACTGGTTATTGAAGATTAGAAACTATGATGTAGTAAGTTACCAGGAGACTTGACCGCAAAATACTTTTATATGAATGTCTTTCCATGTTTTTGTATGGCAGCTACACCTTCAAAATTTGGCCGACCGAAGGGAGTTTGGGGTTTTGATCTCCCTAAGTCGTAAGGATACCAAAGTGGAAGAACTAATGTCTACTCCCTGCTGCCAAACCCACGGTTCTAATGAAGGACTTGGATTCCTATATTACAGACTATATCCATAGAAGGCATGACTCGGTCAATGGATGGGTGATTGTAATATCTCGATCCGCCAGTTTTTCGGTGATCGTATCTGTGGTCTCACAGACTGGCAAGGGGAAAATATCACTAATTTCACACATACTCTTTATGGGAATGCTCTAAATCAGATTATTGTCAAACAAAATCTGCTTTTCTCATCTGCCTTTTTTAAAGAAGGCATCTTACAGCTGCCCACCTTTGTAGGCAAAGGTAGAGGAAGTACAATAGATGTTATACTACGATCTCCAGATCTTGTACCGCTTATATTGACTGTAACAATCTTTCCTCCAATATCAGTGACCATCACACAGTCTCATTTTCTTTAAACCAACCTCGCCTGCATGTTTAAAAGCCAGGACCCACTTCTGATCTTCTGTATTGTCCCAATAAGGGAGTTCGTATAAAAATGGAATGAAATAGAAATTGTTCAGTTTTTTAAAGACTTACTAATGGGAAATCAGGATTTTTTATTTTACAGAGTTTTATATAGCGCAAACTTGGCCCGTATCGTGTATCAGAATGCTTAACATAGCACCAGTTGCATTACATGAGGACACACTCATTTTTGTTAGTTACGGTGAGATTAAGTGATTTGCCCAGAATCACAGGATGTTCAGCGTCATTTCCGAGACTCGAACCCAGGTCCCATGATTCGAGGTCGACCGCCCCAGCCGTTAGGCCAACTTCTAATGTGCTAGTTATCAGAAGGAGCCAAGCCCCAGGGTGTGCTAGCATGTTATGAGGACCTCTGTGACAAGGTATCCAGCATGTTAATCCTAAAGAGAACGAATAAGAGCCGCCTTAATTGTAAATGGTTCAATCCTGCATGAACTGCTGTTTTAAAATAATTGAAATTGGCAACCAACGCCTTACTCTGTAATATTGAGAATATCAGAATGGCAAGACTACTTATAGAGAGGTTCTAGAGGGGAGGGGGGGACAGGAGCTGAGAAGGAGGGTCTGGGAGGATTTAGGAGTCGCCACAGAATTAGGGAATAACAGGGAAGTTATAAATCAACCTATCCTTCCTGAGAATAATAATCCCAGAATAGAATGCTGCTTCCCCACTGAAGAGTGAGTGTCCCACTTTTCCCAGATGTTTGACCAAGAGGATTTTTCATCACCGCAAATACCACCTTTGGTTGCAACTAACATAATTGTGGGCCTAGTATTCCCTTTAAGTGATATTACTGTTCACTAAGTGACTAAAGCTGTTCTAAGGTTCTCGGCTGGTAAAGATCCCGGCCCGAATGGGGTGCCCATAGACATCTATAGACAGAAACCCAATCTCTGGGCTCCCTTTCTAACAAATGTGTCTTGTGCAGCAATCAGGGACGGTCCCCCATTCTCATAGAGTAAGTCCATCATTGTGCCAATATTCAACAGGAGGGACAGAAATAAACCAATTTGTTATCAAATTATCTCCCTCTTGGATTCCTCTTTGGAGGATAAAACTGGAAAACTGGGTGGAGGAAAATAATTTTCTTTCAGACGTGCTATTTGGCTTCCACCCTGGGGTGGACACCTTAGTTGAATCCAACCCTGTTAATGGGGAAATATGTAAAAGCTAGGAGAGATTTGTTGCATTTGGCATTTATGGGCCTTTCTAGTGCCTTTGACCTGGTGGACAGGGGGACGCTTTGGATTATGATGGAAGAGGTGGGCATAGAATACTCTTTGATTGCCCTTCTTAGGCGTCTCAAATGGGGTACGACCACCCAAGTTAGATATGGTCAGTGTGGAGAATGCACCCCTTTTTTAGATCTAACCATGGAGGAGTGAGACAGGGTAGTATTTTAGCCCTTTTTTAGGTCTCGCAGCGAGACCTATTACAGTCAAACCAGAAAGCTGAGTTCACGAGGCGGATTTGTAGAAGTGCACGTGCTCGTGAACGCGCTTCTATCCCCCTGCCTTGCTCTTCAAAGGCTCCCCTTACCATTTGCTCCTGCCTCCCCGCCCACTGCTTCACACTTCATGGCCGCCAGGCCGTGACTCACATTTTCTTCCTTCTCTCACTCATCGTTTTCCCGACCTTTCTCTGCTCTCTGGACAGATTTGTAAACTTTCTTAGCCCTTTTCAAGTGCCATATTTGCACGTACACCAACCTGCTTGCATAATGTTACTGTGCTGTGATGTAGTATCTGAGGACGGATGGCAGCTGTCTGTCATGGCACATGGAAGCGGCTACAACATACTTCATTTAAGGACAACCAAACAGACTGGTTTCTAAACTCAACACTGTAATGCATGATGCCCCATCTATGCAGTCAAATGGCTGCGAACTGAGGCTCGTCCACCTCAAACTGCGCCCCCACCCCCCCTCCTCAGTCATCAGTAAAGGACTCGGAGCTATGGTGACACAAAACATTTTTTTTACTGCCCATGAGAGCAGCCCTGGAAAAACATTCGAATTTGGTGACATTAAGGAAGATTCAGGTTAAGTTGGATTGTGTGATTGTTAATATCACGTTGCTTCCTTTTAAACAAATTGAAGCCCTGTGAGGCATTTGAATTAACCGTGCACTTCAGATGTTTGCTTTGGAGGATTTATTTACATTTCATTGCCTTTTTTTTTTTTTTTTTTACCCGGGCCCTCCTGCTGGCCTTCCACCTACATATTCCCTCAGTGTTTCGTGCTTTTGTAGAGGATTGACACCAGCAGCATTTCTCCTCCCCTTACCATTTGCTCCTGCCTCCGAGAGCTTCAAAGGGATCTGCTTCCCCGCCCACTGCTTCACACTTCACGGCCTGGCAGCCGTGACTCGCATTTCTCCTTCCCCCTCCCCACAGCAATGCCAAGAGCTTGTATTTTGCAGTCACACACAAACCACACTGTAGTGGCCAGAATTCCTAGCCCCACTGTAGTTAAAGAACACTGTACATCATTTCAGGTACTGGGGAACAGCCTACATGACATTGAGCAAAGGGGAGCAGATGCCTCTTGAAATGTGTCACATTTGTGCAAGCCTCACAAATGCCGTTTGTGGAAGGGCAGGACAGCGAGTTGGCCCGGGAATGAGCCGCCAAAGAAAGCCACAAGATTAATATTAAGAAGCTGCCATACATGGGGGTGAATAAGCCGCTGAGGGTGCATCTGATACTGTCAACTAAAGAAAGAATTTGGAAAGGTGAGTAGTGGACATGCTTAAGTTACTGTACAGGGAGCATGGGGCAAAGGAGGGTTCAAAAGAAGAAGAACTGGAGCTATCCAAGCGGCCGAAGGTGTTGATGACCATAGAGAATTGGTTGGCGGCTTTCTTAACATTTAGTAAATGTTTACTGTGAAAAATACCCAGAGAGGTCAATCCTGATTTTTAAATACATGGACGTGATCAGAACGGCTCAGGTAACATACTGGGGGGCTATGCTTGGTCACATTATGATGAGGAGTTTTGGGGCCAGGCTGGCTTGGGACCCAGAGGCAAAATTGGGGGAGATTGAAGCAGATGTGTACCAGCAATACAACAGACAAGGTCAACAGCATAACCACGTTTTCCAGCATAACAGCACCTTCCAGGGCCAACATGGACAGCAAACAGACGGGGCAGGGGCGGTAGGATAACACAAGGGTTCATGGGAAAAGGCTTGTACACCAATTAACCTGGAATGCTTAGAGCTTTGGCTGGCTCAATACCCTTGTCGGGAGGATGCTACATTATTGAATCAGGGTTTTTGGAACGGGTTTAAGTTGGGGTATGAGGAGCCTAGAGTAGCAAGGTGGGCGGAGAACTTGAGGTCAGTAAAAGGACATAAAACAATAGTGCGGGATAACTTGTGCAAAGAAGTTGAATACGGGCAGATGGCAGGACCATTCGCACACCTTCCTATCATGGACTTGATAATATCCCCAATTGAGGTGGTGCCCAAAAAGGAACACGGGCAATTTCGATTGTTTCAATCGTGGCCGGAGGGTTCCTCAGTGAATGATTACATATCAGAGGACTTGACATCAGGCCCATACTCATCAGTAGATGTAGCCAGGGAACTAGTGGAGACGGTAGGAAGAAGTGCGGAAATGGCAAAATGCAACATCAAGATGGCCTTCCGTTTAATGCTGGTGCATCCAGAGGTTTTTCAATTGTTGGGAATACAGTTTGAAGGACACATTTTTGTGGACAAGCCATTGCCTATGGGATGTTCGGTTTCATGCGCACTGTTTGAGCGTTTTAGCTCGTTTTTGCAATGGGTTTTTACATGGCAGACAGGCAAAGTGATAGTGACAAACTACCTTGACGACTTCTTCCTGGTGGGTCGACCCGGTTCAACGGACTTTCAAAAACAGTTGAACAGTTTTCAAGAGCTCATGTGTTTACTGGGAGTGCCCCTGGCAAGAGAGAAGACACAAGGTCCAAGTACGGTGATTTCATTTCTGGGCATTGAACTGGACTTGGTGGCACGCCTGCTGACAAACAAAAAATGTAACAGGATGATGCTCATTGATGATACGCTGGCCAGATTTAAAGTGACAGTAAGGGAAGTGCAGGTGCAGCTGGGGCACCTAATTTTGCATGTAGAGAAGTACGGGCAGGAAGGACCTTTTGCGGGCACCACACTCACACACCACCACATGCGACTATCCACAAGGGCAAAGGAAGATCTATGCATGTGGCAAATGTTTCTACAGGACTTTAATGGCATCCCAATGGTGACACCAATCAAATGGGAATGAGACATGCACATGTACTCGGGCGCAGCGGGCCCATGGTTTCAGACTGTATTGGCAGGGTAGATGGTGCGCAGAACAGTGGCCACTACATTGGAAGAACAGGGGCCGGAGCATTGCCTTTTTTTTTAATTATTCTCACTGGTGGTAGCAACAACAGTATGGGGGCAGGATCTGGCATACAAGAAAGTGGTCTTCAGGATAGACAATATGGCAGTGGTGCAGGTGGTTGACAGGCAATCAGCTAGGGATGCACAGGTACTCAAGTTGACGCAGGTGTTTGTTCTACTTTGCCTGAAACATGACATTACCTTTCAAGCCAGACATGTGCCAGTGGTGGACAATGACATTGCAGATGCTTTGTCCCGTTCACAGTGGGAGAGGTTCCATGGTCTGGACATGGAGGCGGACAACTGCAAGACACCGGTGCCGGTGGGTATGTGGTCCATCGGAGACAGAGGATGCTTCAATTGGTGGTAGGGTCATTGGCTCTCTCCTCTAGGACGGTGTATAGACTCGCTTGGCTGGAATTCATCGCTGGGGGGGCTAGGAGACAGGAAGACAGGTGGGCAAGAGAAGAAGACGTAGTACAGTTTATTCTAGATATGATTGACAAGGGCCTGTCCCGAATTACGATTACAGGCAAATTGGCAGGGATCGCCTTTATGGGTAAACTGTGGTGGTGGTATGCACCTTCAGCAGACAAGCTAGGTAGGCGAATCCTGGAGGGCTGGGCAAAAGAAAAAGGGGCCAGGCCTCGAATTATGAACCCAGTGTCTAGGACGTTATTGGCGGCCATGTTACAATGTTTACCGAGGATTTGCAGAAACAAGAAAACAGTGCTTTTCGCAACATTAATGTTTTGGATGTATTTCGGGACTTTTTGCGTTTCAGAGTTGGTGAGCAGAGCAGGCCGCAAAGGCATTCAATGGAGGGTGGTGCACATGACAGAAAAGGGGGTGGAGATGAGCTTAAAACAACCAAAGACGGACCAAAGGAGGAGAGAAAAAGGGGTAGTGCTGAGAGCCTCAGAGGACACAGAGGTATGTCCAGTGATATGGGGCGGCTTATTGAAAGGCATTTCAGGGACAGCCAATCGGGGTGTGTTTAGAAAAGTGTCTGGGAAGGTGGTCACTGCAGCTCAGCTGCTTTTGGTGATCCAGGGAGCATTGAGGCTATTGGGTAAATAACCAGGGGAGTACGGTACCCATTCCTTTCAGATCGGGGTTGCGATGGATGCGGCAAAGCAGGGTTGGAGGGAGGAGGAGATCATGCGCTTGGGGAGGTGGAAGTCGGATTATTTTAAAATGTACATTAAAATGGGAGAGATGGGGCATGATGATGTTTAGTGTATCCACACTTAGGATTGTGTCTTTTCAGGTGCACTGACCGGACGAGCTTTGGCAAAGCTGCCTATATGGATAGTTGGGCACTCTTTTGTTAAAGGGGCAGAGCGACATGAAATTCAAAAAGGGAAAAGTTTAAATCTTGGGTTAGATCCGTCATTATTCAATGTTTCGTGGCATGGAAAGGGAGGTATGCGCTGGCACGTGCTCATACCGTTCTTGAACAAATGTATCAAAAATAACGTTTGTCCGGATATATTGATTGTGCACCTGGGTGAGATGACCTGGTGGTGTGCAAAGGCTTGCAAAGGCTTGGTGCTTCTCAAACCGATTTTTAGATTTGTTAGAAATCAAACAGTTGTGGTCAGGGTGTTTTATCATTTGGTCAGAATTCATTCCCAGGAGGTAGTGGGGGTGGGCAGAAAGGTCAGAAGCAATTGACAAAGCGAGGAGAAAAATTAACAGGGACGTGAGGAATTTTTGTGAAAATGAAGGGATAGGGAGTGTAGAACACCAAGAATTGAGGTACGTGGCAGTGTATTTTTTTTTTTGTGTCCTCATCTCACCTTCAAGCATTGTGCAAAATGGTAGACAGTCAAAATATCGAGTTGGAAATATCGACCTACCATAATATCGAGTCTGAAATATCGAAGGAGCATAATATCGAAGGCAAGAATATCGTAGGACAAAATATCGACCCAAGGTAAGTAATATCGAAATACTTAATATCGATGTAAGTAATATCGAAGTTAGTCATATCGATAGCATATATATCGATGTTAATAATTTCGATGACACTAATATTGATATTTGTATTATTTTATAGTTTTTTATTATGTATGTGTTATATGTTTAATTTAAGTATTTAAAATAATTACTATTATATGTGTATACATTTTCTATAATAATATATAAATTTATAAGGAAATTTGATGTTTTAGTACCGGAGCGGGTTGTGGGTTTATAGGGGAATAGGGTGGGAAGTAATTTAATTATGGTAAGTTGATTAATAATTAGTAGGATTAATTAATTAATTATAATTATTTGCTAATTAATATTGATTAATTGGGAAATAATTAATTGATTAATTGATATATATTTTCTGTAGCGGGATGTGGGTTTATAGGGGAATAGGGTGGGGAGTAATTTAATAATAATTAATTAATTAATATATGTTTTTAAATATTTATAACTAATTAATTGGCAAATAATTAATATTAATTAGTTAATTAATTAATATAATTTTGTACATATTTTAAATTAGTAATTAATTGGTGATTAAATAATATTAATTAGTTAATTACATTAATTGGAGTAATTTATTTATATATATAATTTTTAGTTACTGTTAATTAATTAATTGGGGAAAATGATATTAATTATTAAATTATATTAATTACAGCTTATGTGCTAATATATTTACTTTATTGTTATTGTTAATTAATTATTAATTGCTAATTAAATAATATTATTTAACTTTGGGTTAAGGAGTATTTTTAGGGTTCAGGGTCATTTTTGAGTTTTTGGGTAAAGGGGTATTTTTAGTGTACAGGGTCAGTTTTGGGTTTTTGGGTAAAGGGTTTTTTTAGGGTTCTGGGACAGTTTTCAGTTCTTGGGTAAAGGGGTATTTTGAATGTTTAGGGTCAGTTTTCAGTTTTTGGGTAAAGGGGTATTTTTAGGGTTCAGGGTCAGTTTTCAGTTTTTGGGTAAAGGGGTATTTTTAGTGTTCAGGGTCAGTTTTCAGTTTTTGGGTAAAGGGGTATTTTTAGGGTTCAGGGTCAGTTTTCAGTTCATGGGTAAAGGGGTATTTTTAGGGTTCAGGGTCAGTTTTCAGTTTATGGGTAAAGGGGTATTTTTAGGGTTCAGGGTCAGTTTTCAGTTCTTGGGTAAAGGGGTATTTTTAGGGTTCAGGGTCAGTTTTCAGTTCATGGGTAAAGGGGTATTTTTAGGGTTCAGGGTCAGTTTTCAGTTCATGGGTAAAGGGGTATTTTTAGTGTTCAGGGTCAGTTTTCAGTTCTTGGGTAAAGGGGTATTTTTAGGGTTCAGGGTCAGTTTTCAGTTCATGGGTAAAGGGGTATTTTTAGGGTTCAGGGTCAGTTTTCAGTTTTTGGGTAAAGGGGTATTTTTAGGGTTAAGGGTCAGTTTTCAGTTTTTGGGTAAAGGGGTATTTTTAGGGTTCAGGGTCAGTTTTCAGTTGTTGGGTAAAGGGGTATTTTTAGGGTTCAGGGTCAGTTTTCAGTTTTTGGGTAAAGGGGTATTTTTAGGGTTCAGGGTCAGTTTTCAGTTGTTGGGTAAAGGGGTATTTTTAGGGTTCAGGGTCAGTTTTCAGTTTTTGGGTAAAGGGGTATTTTTAGGGTTCAGGGTCAGTTTTCAGTTCGTGGGTAAAGGGGTGTTTTTTGGGTTCAGGGTCAGTTTTCTCGACTGTTGCACTCTCTGGAGTGGGAATAGTAATTTTATCCCTACGCTATCAAACGCTTTCCCTACTGTTCCACTCTCTGGGGTAGAAATAGTAATTTTTACCCTTACGCTATCCAACGTTTTATATAATTAATTGTTAAAATATCACATGTTTATTTTATTTTTTATATTACTTACATTTTATTTATGTTATTATTTTATGTTTGTAAATGTATTAGTAAATTAGAATATATTACATTAATTTATAAATTAGTAAATTAATTATTAATACTTATTGTTCAGTACATATATATTATATCTTTACTGTATATATTTAATTAATGTATTATTAATATATATGTATTATTTATTAATTTTAAACATTATTAGATACTTTTAAATATGTATATTTTATTTATTTGTGTTATATACTTACTTTTACATTTATATATATTAAAAAAAATCGATATTTTTAACATCGATATTTTTTACATCGATATTATTTTTTCGATATTTTTGTACTTACCATGTTGTAGATAGGATGTCGATATTTTTGCCCTCGATATTGTTGACTCGATATTCTTGTAGGTCGATATTTCTGAGGTCGAAATTCTGTCAGTGATCCGTGCAAAATGTTATGGCCGTAATTCTAGACCTGAGCTCCCTCCGGCCAGTTGCTGATGCTTTGGTCCTCTGACCAACTCTTTCGTATTAGAGTTTTTAAGGTGTAATCATAGGACTGATGGCCTTAAGATTTTCAGTGTCTATACCGTCTCAGATCTCTACCTATTATGAGGAGTGGTTGCCATATACTGTTTTGAGCCTTATCGGCATTAGCCGTGTCAAGGCGAGCCATCGCAAAGGCAGAATTTAGCCAATCTTCCAACCTTGGGGGATTTGGGTCTTTCCATTTCAAGCAGATTTCCCTGCGCGCTAATAGAATCAAGCACAGTAGTAGTCCTTGGTCCTTTGCTGCTAAAGCCTTTGTTGTTTTTCGGTCATCGGCAAAGAAAACCAAGGTCTCATTAACTGCGATGTTAGTTGCAAAAATCCTGCGCAGATAGCCACCTATCCCTTCCCAAAATGCTGCCAACTTTGCACAGTCAAAAAAGACGTGGATGTCATTTGCCCTAGGGGTCAAGCACCTATGGCATTTCGGTTCAGGGGTTGATGCAAATTTTGCAATTTTTGCTGGGGTGTAGTAGATGCGGTTTGCTACAAAAAAAATGGTTTTTCTTTAGACTAGCTGATTTGGTGTATTTAAATAGGAGATTTAGTGAAGGCTCTAATAACTCAGCAATTACTGGTTCAAAAGGTGATTGTCTCCACACCGAGGCCTGAGATGGAATATCTTTGTCATCAGCTTCGAGCAAAACTTTATACCAGATTGATACCTCTTTTTTTAGGCGATGATCGTACATAAAAAGGCACTCAGTTTCCCATTCTCCCATTATGCCCCCGCTCTCCGCCTCACACCAAGATTTTAATTGCAAATACTTAAACTTGGAAACTCTAGGGCCTATCTTAACTTTTAGTACTTCCCAAGGATACACCCCATTGTTATCCCCCAGGTCAGACCAGGTTCGAATTCCTGCCTCCCTGATGGGGACAGCCAGGCCATCCATAAGACAGAAGGGGGTGCCTGGGGGATCCCAGATGGGGGCCTGGTCAGAGTAGTACCCTATCTTACACTTAGTCCTGATTTTGCAGTGTAGGGCCCAATGGCTCCACAAAAATATGGAGAACTTTGAATATGGAGAGAAGGCTGGTGCCTTGTTAGCATGGAAGGCCAGAATGGATCGAACTAAAAATGACATAAGCGAGCTAGTCATCAATGATATGGGGGACAAGTCCAGGGATTTAGAAGACATAAAGAATTGCCTTTTATCTCTATTTACAGATCTTTACAAAGAGGATTTGACACCCCTAAAAAATCGAATCCAGATCTGGCTGAGTACTAAATCACTATCGTCCCTAACGTAGGAAGGTAGAGACATGCTGGACTCCCCGATTTCGCAAGAGGAAATTAGAACGCAAATAAAGTTATCAAAAAATAAGAAAGCAGCAGGTCTAGATGCGCTTCCAAACGAGATATTTAAAACTCTTGAGGAAGAGATTGTACCAACTTTAGGTCTCCTATTTGAATCAATTTGTAGCCCTTCAGGGGTAATTCCAAATTCCTGGCGTGAGGCAACCATAGTGTTAATTCCCAAACCAGGGAAGGATCCGTTGAGGGCTGACTTCTATAGGCCAATCTCCCTGCTAAATTCAGACTATAAAATCTTTAAGTAATCCCCCACCCCTCCTCAAGCGCCTTGAGACCCTCTGGGTATGTAGCGCGCTATATAAATTCTTTGACTTGACTTGACTTGACTATGGGTATTCTTGCAGGGAGTACATAGCTAAGCTCTTGCAACTACATTTGTGTTCATCCAAACAAGGTACAATGACCAAAAGTTAAAAAAGAAGCGCAGAAGCAGGTTCTTTGATGTGAGTTTTCTTGTCTCAGCAAGATGTTTAATTTTCTCCAGACTTGAGAATAATACAAACGCCGACACGTGTTTCGTCGTGTGCGGTTGAGTCACACGACTCTTCAGGGCTTCCACTCCAATTCCAATGAATGGATGGAGTAAGTCTGGACCTCTGAAAGCTCAGTATCAAGCAATGGGTTTTCTGTGAGTTTATGCAACAGCCGATGCTGTGTAACACAATATTCAGTTGCAGTGTGAGGATAATAAATGTCTTATCCCACTGGTAGTTTTCATATGAAGGAATAGCACTGCTAGTTGCTATGGTGTAGGGCGGAAAGCCGGGAGGGGATTCTTAATGGCGCCAAAAGAGGAAACGGGTACGTATCTTCCGCGGTGGTGTGCCGCTGCAGGCAATCCCTCCTCTGTTAGTTCCCGGCGGTCGTCTCTCGTGTACGGAGTGGAAGCCCTGAAGAGTCGTGTGACTCAACCGCACACGACGAAACACGTGTCGGCGTTTGTATTATTCTCAAGTCTGGAGAAAATTAAACATCTTGCTGAGACAAGAAGACTCACATCAAAGAACCTGCTTCTGCGCTTCTTTTTTAACTTTTGGTCATTGTACCTTGTTTGGATGAACACAAATGTAGTTGCGAGAGCTTAGCTATGTATAATTGTTTTGTCTTTTGACTTGTTTGGACGGTTAAGGGTGTTTTGCCGTCTGCTCTTCACGCACTACATAAACGACTATCTTGCCTCTCACACACTCTGTAACGTATCAACCCAGGTAGCGCGCCCTTCTAGTCCTATCTTTCAAAAAAAACCCGTGTCACAAGTATTCTTGCAGGGAGATTGGCCAAACTGGCCCCATTCTTGGTTAGTCCAGACCAAAAGGGATTTATCAGTGGGCATTTTATTGAGGAACAGACTCAGCTTCTCATCAGCAATATTGACCTGGCAACAGTAAGATCTGAACCCTTGGCGGTAATCGCCTTAGATGCAGCCAAGACGTTTGATAGGGTTTGTTGGTCCTATCTATGGGAAGTTTTGAAGGTTATGGGTATAGGCCCAGTGTTTATTCACACACTCCAACAATGCTATCTGGGAGCCTCTGCAAGAATTTTAATAAATGGGACTCTTACTTCCAGCTTTGAAATTCAGAGGGGAACCAGGTAGGGCTGTCCCATTTCTCCACTCCTGTTCAACCTATATATAGAGCCGCTCGCACAGGCAATAAAGCTTGATCACCAGATCCTGCCTTTTAAGTCTCAGCATTATTCATCAAAATTAGCTCTATATGCAGATGATATTATCCTCTACATTAGCGATCCAATGACCACTATGCCAAGGGTGGTGGCCCTCTTGGAGGAGTTCGTTTCAATCTCAGGCTATCCGGCTAATTCCTCCAAGACGGAGGTAATGTAATGTGTTGAAACATAACTAACTGGAAGGGACAGACCAGTAAATAATTTAAATACCTTGGTATAACTGTAGTGAATGACTTGGACAGGATTGCCCCTTTGAATTTGAAGAGAGTAAGCAAAGAATTGGAGCGTTTGTTTGCCAGGTGGAAAAATCTTCCCCTGACCATATTTGGTAAGGTGAACCTAATCAAAATGACTGCTCTCCCCAAATTAACATACATCTTTAATGCTGTCCCTCTCAGGTTCCCTCAACCTGACATTTCAAGAATACAGAGCAAGATTGGGAGTTTCGTTTGGGGAGATAAGGGAGTGAGACTGTCTTAAAAGAAGTTGAGGCGGAGGTTGTTGAAAGGCGGGTTAGCCCTTCCGGATATTAGTTGGTACCTGGTTGCCTTTCAATTTAAATCTATTAGGATGCTTTTAATGGAACCTATAACATCATCTTGGGGGCTTCTCCTTAGAGAGCTGATTAGTAACGTGGAAGGGGGTAGCACCGAAGGGTTTCTTTACAAATTTGGAGCACAGAAATTCTTTAAGAAGGTGCGTCTGAAGGTCCTGAAGAATGCACTTGAGATCTGGTGCAAAATCAGGACTAAGTGTAAGATAGGGTACTACTCTGACCAGGCCCCCATCTGGGATTCCCCGTGGCAGTGTATTTTTTCATGGACAGTGGTGTTCATTTGTCACGCTTCAGGATAGAATTGTATTTGATATAGATGAAACAGGTCATAGATAGATCATTCAATATACGAAAATATCCTATGCTCCCTAGGTTAGGGGTGTCAGAAAACCCATAAGTAAGTGCAGGGGGAGGACTTTTTTGAGTGGCATGTTTTCCTAGTTTTTGTACAGGTTTTACAGGTTAAATGTATGGTGGGCCACAGGTTAATCTGGGAACAGGCAATAACGGGAAATTAATTAGGAGATATTAAGGTAGGTAGAGGTTTTAGAAATAGGTAAGAGGTTACAGGATTAAAAGTTCAATAGTTAAGGTTTGTATAAGCGTTGTAAACAGTTGCAAAGAATTGGAGAGAGGGAGCTTTGATTAGAGAAGTTTTGTAAGGCAAAAGCCAAGGTTACATTTTTTGTAAGGTGCACTTGTCTTCAATAAAGTGACCTTTTTCACACTTACACAAGAGTTTTGGTGGTCTGTGCTGCGCCTTCCCTTCTGGCCCAAGGGGTCTTTGGGGGAGCAGCTGACCACCGGGAGGCTTGCACCTCTGGGGATTTTGGGCCAGTGGTGCGGCCTAGAGCCCAATTGGGCATGGGTTGTGCGTCTTGTGGGTTGGGGGAGCGGGGAGGTATGTATGCGGACATTTTGTCTGCAGTGTCACCATTTTCGGTAAGGTGACGGTTGTCACTGAAAGCAGGTGCATTGCGTGTTTTCCTAGCGTTTGTACAAGTTTTACAGGTTATATGTATGGTGGGCCACAGGTTAATCTGGGAACAGGCAATAACGGGAAATTAATTAGGAGATGTTTAGGTAGGTGGAGGTTTTAGAAATAGGTAAGAGGTTACAGGATTAAAAGTTCAACAGTTAATGTTTGTATAAGGGTTGTAAACAGTTGCAAAGAATTGGAGAGGGGGAGTCTTAGGGGTGGGGAGAGGAGGCAAGATAGTTGGAAAATGTTTAGAATGGATTATTTTGTAAGGCAAAGGCCAAAGTTAATGTTGTGTAAGGGGCACCTGTCTTCAATAAAGCAGCCTTTTTCACACTTATGCGAGAGTTTTGGTGGTCTGTGCTGTGACTCCCCCTCTGGCCCAAACATGTGTAGCTGCTGCCTCATTCAGCACGGGCGGGGGTGGCTAAATTCTGTATCATGGAAGTGGGAGGTCTCTGGCAGGTGGTCTGTCGGGAAGCAAGCAAATGAGAAGATTTCCACCCACAAACATCCTCCAACATGGAGGTGGTCTTGTAATCATCGGAAACAAGCTGGCTGCACTCGCAGCAATTACACTAAATATTTTACTAATTCATTCTGAGCAAGTCGCATCGAAATTTTAATTTGTGATGTGACTTGTTCACATACGGAATTATTCAAATATTTAGTATCACTGCTGCCGGACAGCCAAAGTGAATACTCCTACGCGAGGAGGAGAGAGCTTGCCTGTGACTCTCCGTCCAAATTCCATTTGGGCAATGCCGCTTTCTGCTGCAGTCCCTCAGCCCCCTCCCTCCCCAGCCCAGCCGATGAACGTCAGCTTTAACACTTTGCTGCTCAAGAAAAAGCAAGCCAGCGCAGCGGTCATCAGGTGAGTCACAAACGGCTCTCCCAGTCTACAGAGACTCTGCCCTGCGTTAACCTGATCTCTGCAGCATGTGTTAACCATACCAGGCAAAAGTAAAGTTCAATCACATAGGTGTCACGGTCAGACTTGTTTTATAAATACTTCTTTACTTCTATATTTTTAGGCACACAAATCATCAGTACAGCCTTTCTAATGGTGCTCTCACTTCTTGAACACATTCCTCTTTTGTATCTGGCACAGTCTTTTAATTCTAATCATACACTCTTTCAAGACTTTAGGTTTAAATCTTTTTATTAGCATTTGATAAACAAAGACCAACAATATTAACAATGGAATGCAAGTATGTGGGGGAGCCAACAGACTCACCTGGTCAAGTGCCAAAAAAGGAAACTTATTTTACCCTCCCGTCCCACCCCCCACCCCGGCCCTCGTCCACCAACCAAGAGACTTATGCAAAACAGGCTTACTTCGCCTCCATCAGCGGGGTATCTTGCGGCTCCCACCCTGGGGGACCTGTCAGATGCAGCAGACGAAGGTACCTCGGGCAGGTGAGCTACCTAAACTCAGAGCTCAATAGAGCGAGAAATGGTTGCCAGAGGTCAGCAAAAGTGGAGCCCTTCCCAGCTAATGTAAGAGTGATTTTTTTCCATCCCCAATACTTGCCACAAGCGCTGCAACCAGCCCTTAAATGTAGGGGAGTGAGTGGTCCTCCAGTGGATCAGAATGTTCTGCATGGCCGAACCCAGGGTGACCGCCATCTGGCAGCCCTGTAGTGATATGAGCAGGTATGTGAGAGGATTCGGGAGGCCCAGGAGAACGTAGCTGGGAAAACGTGGTATCTGGGTGTCGAAGTGTTTATCTATTTCATCAAGAACCTGCACCCAATACGTGCTAAATAGGCCACAGTCCCACAGTAGATGCACCAGCATGACCCGCTTCCCACAGCCCCGCCAACAGTCGGTGCTCAGTTGGGGATCCATTAAGTGTAGGCGGTCAGGTGTGTAATACCAGTAGGTGGTCACCTTAGTCAGGGTCTCTGTCAGTCCCATGTTGCGTGCGGAGTGACGTGCCCTATAATATATCCCCTCCCATTCCTTGCGGCTGAGGGCTTGTCCTAGGTCCCGCTCCCAACATGAGCGCCCTGCGTTGTAGATATGTGTGTGTCTGGCTAGCAGCATCCTGCACAGGTCTGAAATGAGCTTTTTATCAGATGAGCGCGTAAAAAGTCATTTTTCATAGAGTGTGAGAAGGTGCTGTGCACCGGGTTTCACCAGGGGGTGGAGAGCCCAATGTCGGAGCTGAAGGTAGCGGAATCGTTCAGATTCCGGAATCCCTTAGAGTGAGTGGATCTGGGGGAAGGCAAGAATCTCGTTGAGATCGAACAGATGCCCCAGGGACCGACAGCCCGTAGTGGCCCAGCTCGTGAAGGAGGTCTAACCGATCCCTGGTTGAAAGTCGGGATTATCAAAGAGCGGGTGAGAGGAGATGGGAAGGTAGTCAAAGTGTATTTCTCACTAGTCTGGTCCCAGGCCTCCAAAATCATCTTGGTAATGTGGGAGGCTTAAAGATTGGCGGGCCAATGGGCTTTACGCAGAAAGCGGATCCTCTGCAATGTCGTGGCCGCCACCGCTTGTTCTTGGAACAGCCCATGCTTCTCAGAATCGGACCTGCTCCATTCGACCAAATGTCGAAGTTGTGTGGCTGGAAATAGAGACGGAGGTCCGGGACCCCCAGGCCACCCTCCTCGGGAGGCAGCATCGTGATGACTCCCTTCATGCGGGGCCGACGGCCCCGCCAGATGAACTGTGATAACTCCGATTGGACCTGTTTGATCCAGCCCTTGGGTGGTTGCAAGGGCAAGTTTTGGAAAATATATAGTATTTGAGGGAGGATCGTCATTTTTATGGCAGCCACTCTCCCCAACCAGGAGATCGGAAAATACTTCCACTGCCACAGCTCCACCCCGTGTCACGGCTGCTGGCTCCTCAAGGTAGGAACGATGCAAAAATGGGGTCCACCTCCTGACATCCCTGCACTCTGACTAGCAGTAAATCTCCAGAGCACAAAGGCAGTCAAGCGAGGGAAAGGTAGGGGTAGGAGCAGCAGGGATAGGGACACCTGTAAAAAAAGAGGGCACACGTTAGTACACACCTTTTTCCTCTCTACACTCTTATACTGTTATGCGAACTACAAACAGTACCTGATAAAGCTCAGGACATGACCCCTTCCCTCCTAGGAGATGCTTCTCTCCTTCTATGGATAACCGATCTACGAAAGAGAAGAACGAGAACTGTATTAATCTCGTAGCAACTTCACCATAGAACCCATGCTCCTCCACCATGCAATTGACAAACGTTCTAAACGCACACTCACCAGTTCATAAAACTGTTGGTTTCCTTATTTCTCAATTCTACGTTGTGAGACTTGGCCCTTTCCCCAGAAATTTTTCGCTTTTTATCCCCTGTTAATTTAGGATGCCCCTATTGAAACAACACTGTATAGGCTTTGGGTGGTGGAGAATGCCCTGTGTAGTTTAAAACTAGTGTTAAAATGCAGGTACTTCCTACCCCTAACATGGCCGCCACAGACCACTGCTGCAGCAGCGTGGTTTAGTGGGCGCATTCTAGTAGCCAGGGGCTGGCTGGAATCCTCAGGCAATGTATCCATCTTAGCCTGCCAGCCTATCCACAGGTAGAATGGTGGAACCTCCTGGAAGCCTCTGGAACCTTCTGGGAGAGGTGAGGTGACACCAACTGACACCAACTGACACTACCAACTGTCAACTGGCACTATAAAAGGAAAGGGAGGGAACTTTCCTGAGGAGAGAAGCTGAGGGGAAGACCTGGGGAAGTACCTACGCAGGAGGATAGGCAGTGGGGGTCAGGGCAGGGTCTTATGATGCTGGAATGACAGGGCCTAGTGTGCTGCTTTACAAGTGTTGAGGTATCCTGTCCCCCCCCCACTGACCTAGCCCCGCGGCAGGGAACCCCCAGGGACCACTTGAGGGGATTGGCTGAGGAGATCCAACACCAGCCACCAACTTAACCCCCTTCAAGGAATAAGAAACCAAAGGAAACAAGAACCCAACTGCTATTTACAAGGGCGCAAGAAACAGCTGCGCCAAGAAGAAATCAAGGAACCAGTAACCAAGAAACTTACAAAGGCGCAAGGAACATAAAGCGCCAAGAAGAGACTGAATCTCCACAGGACATTTGAAGAGCCACCCAGGTATTGGCGCTGTGTTGCTCCCTGTGCCCCTGACGCCACCTGGGGTCCCTGCGCTAACCTACCGCTGCTGTGTGGCATGTCCTGTGAGCTGCCTCTATTTTAAAGCAACTGCTGATGAAGCGCCAACCTAGAAACTGCCTAAGCGCTACATTGCCCTCCAAGCGCTTGACTGGTGAAGAATTGCTGTGTCCTGTGGGAGCGCTGGGAATTGCCTGCAGGGCTGTGGAAGTTGCCCCCTGTAAAGCGCTGTGAAGTGCCCCAAGTGCTGGATTGCCCTATGTGGTGGCCTAGTTGAAGCGCTGGGAAATTGAGAGACTGTTGCCTGGCGCTGTGTTTGAAAGCGCTTCTGTGCCCAGGATTACTTCCACTGGTGTGAACACTGAGTGCTGCTCTGCTTTGTATCCTGGCGTGGAGGACTGGAAGCGCTATACCTGCCCCAGGCACTGGTGCCACGAGCTGCTGTGTCCTGTACTGTTTGGCGCCCGCCCCTCACGCCTGAAGCGCTGTGGTGCCCGAGAATGTGGTGTTCTGTGAAGCGCTAGCCATTGACCTGCCTTGAAAAGCGCCGTATCCTGTGTCCCCTGAGGAGCGCTATATTTTGCCTCAGGCGCTGTCAGAATTCAGCGCCCTTCTGTCTGCCATTGGGTCGCCCCAGAGCGTCGAAGTGCCCCTCAGGCGCGGCCTGTGCCAAGCGCTTACCAGTAGCGCCTCGCGACGTGTGGAAGTTGCCTGGGCAACCCTCGGTGCCAGGAGAGGGCCGCCGCCACATCCGAGAGCCGTCATCACCGCCGCAGCCCAGGCCAAGCAGAAGGAGTCTCCACGGCAACCCCCGGTGTCAGGAGGGGGCCGCCGGAATTCCTGTCAGGTTGCGCTGGGCCTGACAGGCCGTGAAGCCCCGATCTCACCTCACGTGACGGAGGTGCGCCGTGTCATCGGCCGCACCCCCGCCCATTGCCGCGCAGCCATTGGCTGCAAGCGTCAAGCGCCTTTGCCGGCCGCGCTGTGGTCGGCGGCCGGCACTTACTTGCTGGAAAGACTGTGCCCTGGCGGATCGGGGCCTCCATTGCTGCATCAGAGGCCCCGGGCTATCCCTAATCTGCCGGGCCTCAATTCAACGACGGGGAGGGCTCCGAGAGAGTGTCAGAGCCCCCCCGCCCCACTGCCAGCACTCGTCGCGGAGGGGGCCGACGTGCACCAGAGCCCCCTCCGATTGCCCCACATCACGGATCCGGCCCATTTGCACCGCGCGGGCCGAATGAAGCCACGGGAGGGTTGGAACCCCTCCTTTGCCTCCAGAACCTGCACAAGGGCCCGGAGGGCCGAAGAAAAAGGTAATCCCACAGGGGAGGAGGGCGGAAGGCCGGGTAAGGCCCTGTGTTCGCCCCTCCCCGGGGGAAGATGTCACTGGGCCCCGTTGGCCCTCATTAATTGTTGAAAACTAGTGACTGGGCCTGGTGGCCCCAATTAGCCCCTAACTGAAGAGGAACTGGGCTAGAGCCCTGAGAGAGTCTTATCAGGGACCTGACCTTATTAGAGGAGTTGACCCCCTGATGAGGGGAATGGTTCTTAAGATATGTTTCCTATTTCTTGTGCATAGAATGGAAATGCCTGGGTCTCTTTGCCTAATGCCAGGTTGGAAGTGATGTAATGCCCATTTGAAGCCTGATGCAGGGCTTATGGGGTGCTAAGGAAATACTTGGGTACTGGCTAATTAAATGTTCACTCCTGCTTAGGGCAATGCCTTTAGAAATGTCCTAATTTCTGCCTAGAGAACTGTTTATTTCTAGCTAAATGCCTTAGTGAATGCCCAATGAAAGGTTCATTCAAATATGCTTAGAGTAGGTAACAGAATGTTGATTCCTGGGTAAGGAAATGTGTATTCCTGTTTAGAGGAGTGATGAAATGCACTGTTGCATATTAGGATGGAAAGCCCTATAGGAATATTTGGCACTGGGTAGTTAAATGTCTAACTCTGCCTAGTGCGATGCCTTTCAGTTATCTAAGAAAACGTTATTCCTGCAGGAGTGTGTTTTGCAAGTAAAAGTTGATTACTTACCTCCAAGGGGGTAAACCAGAAGATTATTCCTGATTCCTTATTGAGCAGCTGGTTATCACTCATGTAAGGTGGAAGGGCCTAACTTCTAACAAAGAGTGTCACATAGAGAAATGCTCTGCCTTTAAGGGAACGTTTTATGTATACTATGTTGAAATGCCTAAATGAAATGCTGGTTTTCCCCAGTGAGGTGTTTTATTCCTAAATAGGGAGATGGTTAAACCTACACAAGGGGTTATTTATTTATAATGAAATGTTTTTGCCTCTTTAGTGTCATATTTATTGAAATGCTTCCTGTTATAACTCCTTAATATATTTGATGCAGGTGCTGACCAGGAGCAAGGCATAGGTCAGGCCTGGGTTTTACTAAAAATGTCTTTCTTACAGGTGATGATGAGGAACCAGGCCAAGGTCAGGCCTGTGGTTATTTAATATTTAATATTTATTATTTAATTATCCAGTATTTATTGCCAAGTGTTCTCACACATGTATTTTAATGGAGAGCTAATAAGCTAATTTTTATGATGAATTCCTAATACCCTGATCCTGCTCTATCTTAATAAAGTTAACTTGAGTTTTTACATAAGCTCACTGGAGTGGTGTCCCTAATTGCGTGCCCATGTCTCTGACTCAGTGGTTGCGTGTGCTGCATGGTTGCTTTACACATAAGCTTTCGGATGCCTACCCGCTCGTGCCATGCTACCCTAGGCGACTGGTGACCCCAGTTCCAACATATTGGTGTCGAGCGGTGGGATCCAGGACTTGTGACCATGCAGCACCCTCCATTGGGACAGGGTGCACAGCAATTGGGCTGCACAATTATTGTGTGTGTAAGCCAAAGTAATTGACCCCTCCACTGTCTAGCCTGTAGAGTGTATCAAGATCTGTTTGACCTAAACCTGTCACCCACGTCCTGGTATCTTTTCCCAGATTTATCTGAGTCCTCACCTGGCACTGGAGTGTTGTGTCAGGGGATGGGGGTGCCTGTTGGGCGGAGGGAAGAAGGAACTCCGTACCACTTTGGGGGCACGGGTAGGAGCCCACCCAGAGGGGAGAGGGGATGGGGAACAGGAGGGGCAGGTCACACCCAGGGAGGCGGGCACACCAGAAGACCCAGGCCTACTCAAAATTGTTGTGTCTGACAAGGTGCTACCGGGAGGATGTTCTGGGGCAGGGAGTAGAGTAACTGGAGGTGTGCGTCGTCTAAGATGATAGAGCATGAGAGGGAGAGTGAGAGCCTTGCAATGGATGAGAGGAAGCTGGTGCACAGGCAACAGCTAGAAGAGTTAGAGCTGAAGGCCTTGGAATTATGTGTACCAGGTGCTTCCAATGGTGGCAGCGTACCCGAGGTTCGGAGTTTAGACCAGTCACAGAGTGTAGGACCTGGACTGGGGTTTCAGGATCAGGAATTGCCTGACCTGGAGGGTGAGGTACCGGTAACTAAGGACCCTACCAGAGTGACTCTCAGGGGTACTACTCCAGGTGGGAGGGTGCGGAACCCTGGGAGGGGGTGCAGAGGGAGGAAGGACTCTCCTCTGGCACCGGTCCAGCCACAGGGCGCAGATCCTGGGTTGGGTGGCCAGGTTTAGGGGTTGCCTGACCTGGCGGGAGGAATCTCTGTATTCAGAGTTCCTCCGGTTGTGACTCTCAGGGGTACTACTCCAGGTGGGAGGGTGCGGAACCCTGGGAGGGGGTGCAGAGGGAGGAAGGACTCTCCTCTGGCACCGGTCCAGCCATGGGGTTAAGATCCTGGGTTGGGTGGCCAGGTTCAGGGGTTGCCTGACCTGGCGGGAGGAATCTCTGTATTCAGAGTTCCTCCGGTTGTGACTCTCAGGGGTACTACTCCAGGTGGGAGGGTGCGGAACCCTGGGAGGGGGTGCAGAGGGAGGAAGGACTCTCCTCTGGCACCGGTCCAGCCACGGGGTTAAGATCCTGGGTTGGGTGGCCAGGTTCAGGGGTTGCCTGACCTGGCGGGAGGAATCTCTGTATTCAGAGTTCCCCCGGTTGTGACTCCCAGGGGTGTCCCGAGGTGCCCCAGCTGTGGTCACTGGGCCTGGAGTGTTCTTTAAGAGAACCCCAGGTTGGGAGACTAGGCTGTCCCGATGTGTCATCCAGGAGGGAGGGTGCGGAACCCTGGGAGGGGGTGCAGGGAGAGGTAGGTCTCGCCCCTGTCACCAATTCAACTTAAGGGTTTAGACCCTAGGTTGAGGAGGAGAGTGGAAAAAGGTACCACGGGCCTGGGGCGACTGCCCCCCACTCTGAGAGAGAGTAAGGGCCAGAGACATCTGGAGTGGAGGTCTGTCCTGGCCGCATCCCACTAGGAACACCAGTGGGGTGGTTGGATTAGCGAGGATGTCATGGTGGTATTGGGCCTGCGTCCACCTTTTTCCGCCCCAAGCAGGGAAGCCCGTCAAGGGAATGATCAGTCTACCCTGGCTTTTGGCTGGGGGGGGAGATGTGTGAGACTTGGCCCTTTCCCCAGAAATTGTTCGCTTTTTATCCCCTGTTAATTTAGGATGCCCCTATTGAAACAACACTGTATAGGCTTTGGGTGGTGGAGAATGCCCTGTGTAGTTTAAAACTAGTGTTAAAATGCAGGTACTTCCTACCCCTAACATGGCCGCCACAGACCACTGCTGCAGCAGCGTGGTTTAGTGGGCGCATTCTAGTAGCCAGGGGCTGGCTGGAACCCTCAGGCAATGTATCCATCTTAGCCTGCCAGCCTATCCACAGGTAGAATGGTGGAACCTCCTGGAAGCCTCTGGAACCTTCTGGGAGAGGTGAGGTGACACCAACTGACACTACCAACTGTCAACTGGCACTATAAAAGGAAAAGGAGGGAACTTTCCTGAGGAGAGAAGCTGAGGGGAAGACCTGGGGAAGTACCTACGCAGGAGGATAGGCAGTGGGGGTCAGGGCAGGGTCTTATGATGCTGGAATGACAGGGCCTAGTGTGCTGCTTTACAAGTGTTGAGGTATCCTGTCCCCCCCCCACTGACCTAGCCCCGCGGCAGGGAACCCCCAGGGACCACTTGAGGGGATTGGCTGAGGAGATCCAACACCAGCCACCAACTTAACCCCCTTCAAGGAATAAGAAACCAAAGGAAACAAGAATCCAACTGCTATTTACAAGGGCGCAAGAAACAGCTGCGCCAAGAAGAAATCAAGGAACCAGTAACCAAGAAACTTACAAAGGCGCAAGGAACATAAAGCGCCAAGAAGAGACTGAATCTCCACAGGACATTTGAAGAGCCACCCAGGTATTGGCGCTGTGTTGCTCCCTGTGCCCCTGACGCCACCTGGGGTCCCTGCGCTAACCTACCGCTGCTGTGTGGCATGTCCTGTGAGCTGCCTCTATTTTAAAGCAACTGCTGATGAAGCGCCAACCTAGAAACTGCCTAAGCGCTACATTGCCCTCCAAGCGCTTGACTGGTGAAGAATTGCTGTGTCCTGTGGGAGCGCTGGGAATTGCCTGCAGGGCTGTGGAAGTTGCCCCCTGTAAAGCGCTGTGAAGTGCCCCAAGTGCTGGATTGCCCTATGTGGTGGCCTAGTTGAAGCGCTGGGAAATTGAGAGACTGTTGCCTGGCGCTGTGTTTGAAAGCGCTTCTGTGCCCAGGATTACTTCCACTGGTGTGAACACTGAGTGCTGCTCTGCTTTGTATCCTGCCGTGGAGGACTGGAAGCGCTATACCTGCCCCAGGCACTGGTGCCACGAGCTGCTGGGTCCTGTACTGTTTGGCGCCCGCCCCTCACGCCTGAAGCGCTGTGGTGCCCGAGAATGTGAGGTTCTGTGAAGCGCTAGCCATTGACCTGCCTTGAAAAGCGCCGTATCCTGTGTCCCCTGAGGAGCGCTATATTTTGCCTCAGGCGCTGTCAGAATTCAGCGCCCTTCTGTCTGCCATTGGGTCGCCCCAGAGCGTCGAAGTGCCCCTCAGGCGCGGCCTGTGCCAAGCGCTTACCAGTAGCGCCTCGCGACGTGTGGAAGTTGCCTGGGCAACCCTCGGTGCCAGGAGAGGGCCGCCGCCACATCCGAGAGCCGTCATCACCGCCGCAGCCCAGGCCAAGCAGAAGGAGTCTCCACGGCAACCCCCGGTGTCAGGAGGGGGCCGCCGGAATTCCTGTCAGGTTGCGCTGGGCCTGACAGGCCGTGAAGCCCCAATCTCACCTCACGTGACGGAGGTGCGCCGTGTCATCGGCCGCACCCCCGCCCATTGCCGCGCAGCCATTGGCTGCAAGCGTCAAGCGCCTTTGCCGGCCGCGCTGTGGTCGGCGACCAGCACTTACTTGCTGGAAAGACTGTGCCCTGGCGGATCGGGCCTCCATTGCTGCATCAGAGGCCCCGGGCTATCCCTAATCTGCCGGGCCTCAATTCAACGACGGGGAGGGCTCCGAGAGAGTGTCAGAGCCCCCCCGCCCCACTGCCAGCACTCGTCGCGGAGGGGGCCGACGTGCACCAGAGCCCCCTCCGATTGCCCCACATCACGGATCCGGCCCATTTGCACCGCGCGGGGCCGAATGAAGCCACGGGAGGGTTGGAACCCCTCCTTTGCCTCCAGAACCTGCACAAGGGCCCGGAGGGCCGAAGAAAAAGGTAATCCCCCAGGGGAGGAGGGCGGAAGGCCGGGTAAGGCCCTGTGTTCGCCCCTCCCCGGGGGAAGATGTCACTGGGCCCCGTTGGCCCTCATTAATTGTTGAAAACTAGTGACTGGGCCTGGTGGCCCCAATTAGCCCCTAACTGAAGAGGAACTGGGCTAGAGCCCTGAGAGAGTCTTATCAGGGACCTGACCTTATTAGAGGAGTTGACCCCCTGATGAGGGGAATGGTTCTTAAGATATGTTTCCTATTTCTTGTGCATAGAATGGAAATGCCTGGGTCTCTTTGCCTAATGCCAGGTTGGAAGTGATGTAATGCCCATTTGAAGCCTGATGCAGGGCTTATGGGGTGCTAAGGAAATACTTGGGTACTGGCTAATTAAATGTTCACTCCTGCTTAGGGCAATGCCTTTAGAAATGTCCTAATTTCTGCCTAGAGAACTGTTTATTTCTAGCTAAATGCCTTAGTGAATGCCCAATGAAAGGTTCATTCAAATATGCTTAGAGTAGGTAACAGAATGTTGATTCCTGGGTAAGGAAATGTGTATTCCTGTTTAGAGGAGTGATGAAATGCACTGTTGCATATTAGGATGGAAAGCCCTATAGGAATATTTGGCACTGGGTAGTTAAATGTCTAACTCTGCCTAGTGTGATGCCTTTCAGTTATCTAAGAAAACGTTATTCCTGCAGGAGTGTGTTTTGCAAGTAAAAGTTGATTACTTACCTCCAAGGGGGTAAACCAGAAGATTATTCCTGATTCCTTATTGAGCAGCTGGTTATCACTCATGTAAGGTGGAAGGGCCTAACTTCTAACAAAGAGTGTCACATAGAGAAATGCTCTGCCTTTAAGGGAACGTTTTATGTATACTATGTTGAAATGCCTAAATGAAATGCTGGTTTTCCCCAGTGAGGTGTTTTATTCCTAAATAGGGAGATGGTTAAACCTACACAAGGGGTTATTTATTTATAATGAAATGTTTTGCCTCTTTAGTGTCATATTTATTGAAATGCTTCCTGTTATAACTCCTTAATATATTTGATGCAGGTGCTGACCAGGAGCAAGGCATAGGTCAGGCCTGGGTTTTACTAAAAATGTATTTCTTACAGGTGATGATGAGGAACCAGGCCAAGGTCAGGCCTGTGGTTATTTAATATTTATTATTTATTCATCCAGTATTTATTGCCAAGTGTTCTCACACATGTATTTTAATGGAGAGCTAATAAGCTAATTTTTATGATGAATTCCTAATACCTGATCCTGCTCTATCTTAATAAAGTTAACTTGAGTTTTTACATAAGCTCACTGGAGTGGTGTCCCTAATTGCGTGCCCATGTCTCTGACTCAGTGGTTGCGTGTGCTGCATGGTTGCTTTACACATAAGCTTTCGGATACCTACCCGCTCGTGCCATGCTACCCTAGGGGACTGGTGACCCCAGTTCCAACATACGTGAAACAATAATCTCCTTCCCCTTAAAAACTCAACCAAGGCCACGAGTCATCTCAATGATTGTCAGCCGAACAAAACTTCAGTAACATCTGAAAAAACAGAATGTCCGAATGAGCAAAGTAAAGATAGCCTTACCGGCAGGTCCCAGGATTCTCGAATATCCTTCCTGTAGATACTCTGAACTACCTCAGATCCTATCCAATCTACTACTGAACAACAGAGTTCCAGGAGGGGGCATTCCAGCGTCTCCTGACTCTAAACACTATACCACAATCCCAACAAGTGATTTCCTTGATGTGGCCGAGGAGGGGGAAATTCTGCGTCTCCCTGACTAAAGACTCAAGTAATCGCCCCAAAGACCAAGTCACCTCTCTGTTACACTCAGCCGAGTGTAAGCATGCAAAAGATTCCCGTGAGGACGCGGAGGGGGCAATCCTGTGTCTCCAACGCCTCACAGCAAAGCAATGATGACAGACCTGTGAGGCATGCGGAGGGTGCAATCCTGTGTCTCCGATTGTCTCACCGGTAACATCAAAGACAAATACCAGCCGGAAAATGTCGTAGGAATAGCTTGAACAACCCAAACTGCAACTTGCTTCGCAGCCGCGAAGCAGAAACGGTTTCAAGAACAAACAAGGAACGATCCACATCGGCTTCGCGGAGACAGGGCATTTGCAACCAGCAGACATCCAAGGACAAATCACGTGGGGTAGTCTCTGCCTCCCATAGTGCTATAAGCCTTCCTAGTCCGTCCCCCATACTGCTGAGCCTTATGGGAGATGTAGTCTTCCTCGTTGTCCATTCGGCAGGCACCTTTGCTAGACCCTGACAGTACGCCCCCCTTCCCTGTGCCTCCTAGCGCCCGGCTTATGCGGGTTACGGGCATAGAACAAGCGGACTAGCCGCGGGGCGTGGACCTCCTCACTAGGTTCCCATGAATCATCCTCTGGCTGGTAACCCTTCCAGGAGACAAGAAACCACAGCTTCCCCTGACACCCCGATCTGCACCTGCAGTTTAGTGTAATTAATAGTGGCTATCTCTGGCAACGTGGGTGCCAGTTGGATGCCTAGGTAGGGGACGGGTCCATCTGCCCATTGAAGGGGGTGTACAGAGCGTAAGTGCGCCAAGGTAGAGGGCATCATCAAGAGGTTGAGCGCTACTGATTTATCAACATTAACTTCAAAACCCGACACCCGGGCACAATTATCCAGTTCCACCATAAAGGCACCCAGGGCCGGGATGGGATCGGAGAGAGATACCAGATTATCGTCGGCGTAGAGGCTAATGGTGTGGATATTCCTCCCAAATTTAATCCCAGTGATGAGGGGGTTGCGTCGAACACTTTGGGCGAAAGGCTCCATGTACAGTTCAAAGAGCAGGGAAGAAAGAGGCCACCCCTGTCTTGTGCCCCAGGCAATGGGGAAGTGGGCGAAGGGGTGTCCGTTGACCCGGACCCAGGCTGTGGGTTGTCGGTAACAGTTGAGGATTAGGGTTTGGAACCTCTCCCCATCCCTGCATGTGTCAACACCTGCTCTAGGAATGGCCAGTGGACCCTGTCGAAGGCCTTCACTGCGTATATGGTGAGGAGCATATACTCCCCGGCGACACAGGAGGCCTTTTCGATCAGGTGGAGGACCCATTTGGTGTTGTCACTCATTTGTCGTTGAAGAATGAACCCCGCCTGATCCGGATTGATCAGTCCTGGCATATAGGGCACCAGTCTTGAGGCTAAGGTCCCGGTGAAGAGTTTAAGATCGATGTTGAGGAGGGATATAGGGCAGTAGAACCCGCATCTAGTCTTGTCTTTCCCAACCTTCAGAATAACAATGATGGCTGCCTCCAACATGTCCTCCGGGATTGCCCCGGTGAGCGCAAAGAAATTAAAAAGGCGCGTTAAAAGGGGTTCTATTGTGGGGCAGAAAGTTTTATAAAAGGCGGCTGTGTAGCCGTCAGCCCCGGGGGGGCATTAGCAAAGCCTCCGTCTACCGTCTCCAAATGGTACAGAATGCCGCGGCCAGAATGGTCTTAACTCTCCCTAGGCGAGCTTCTGTAACAATGGCCAGAAGGGACCTCCACTGGCTTCCGATTCCTTCTAGGATTTCTTTTAAACTTCTCTGTTTGGCTCATGGTGCTATTCACGGCTCAGGATCAGAAGGTATTAGGTCTCTTCTGTCTGTGTACACTCCCAGTAAAACCCTCCGGTCATCATCGAAGAACATGCTTGTGGTTCCCAGGTTTGCGAAGGCAAGGTGGGGAGGCAGAGCCTTCTCTGTCTAGGCTCCTAAGCTTTGGAACTCCCTCGCTTTGGAGCTCACTAGTCAATCTTCCTTAGTGGTCTTCAGGAAACACCTGAAGACCTGGCTTTTTTCTCAGGCATATTAGGGGCTGTGCTCCTAGTGGCTTCTTGGTTCAGCTTTCCGGTAGTTTGGACTTCTATGTTTGTTTGTTCTGCGCCTTGATGCCCCTCGGGGCTAAGTCTGCGCGGTATAAAAACACTATTCATTCATTCATTCATTCAGCCAGCTTGAGGCGGGACATCGGCACTATAACCTCCTCTACGCTTATTTCTCTCTCCAAATGGTCAGCTTGTGCCTGTGTGAGGGAGGGAAGTTGCGCTGCCACTATGTACGCATTGCTGAGCAAGCCGCCCAATGCCTGCGCCACATACAGCTGAGCATAAAAGTCACAAAAGACATTTGCAATGTCAGCGCTGGCCGTCACCACCCGTTCCATGTCGTCACTCAGTTCCTGAACCCCTTGTCATTGCCTAAGCTTGCACAGTTTGTGTCACCCCTATGTAAAAAGCCTGGCGTAAGCGAAGAGCAGCGTACTCCACCCTGTCGTTGTCAATAACCTCCAACTGAGCCCTCACAGCGCGCAGTTGTCTCCAGATCCTAGGGGCCCCAGTGCGCTGGTGTATCTGTTCCAGTTCCCTGGTGCACTGAGTAAGATCTTCCCTCTTGCGACTACGCTCGCTGTTGTCCGCCATCGCAATGGCAATGTACTCCCCCCTCAGTACTGCCTTAAGCACTGCCCACTGTGTCGAGAGTGCTGTGTCGCGATTGTCGGTATGGGTCAGGAAGTTGTCTATCGCGGTCTGTACTTGCTTGACCACGTCGGCACGATGGAAAAGGGTGTTGCGCAAGCACCAGTGGCAGGAGGGGCATTGCATTGGGGGGATTGCAAAGGTGACTACAACCGGGGCGTGATCCGAGAGGGAGGCCGTCAAAATCTCTGACTACTCAATCAGGGACCGGAGCGCCTCTGTGCCAATAAGATAGTCAAGGTGTGCATAGGTCTTATGGACACTCGAGTAGAATGAATATGGGGGTGGGTAAGACACCATAGATCCACCATCCCCAACTCCTTCAATCTGTACAAGCCCCTCTGGGAGAGCGCGCCCATCTGGCCTGAGTGATGCGCAGATCTAGCCCTCGAGTTGTCCATCACCAAGTTCAAGTCCCCTCAAACAGGATGCTACTTTCTATTGTCGCTGTAGCTTAAGTCAATGCATTGTGCAAGAACCTCTCTTGTCCCTCGTTAGGAGCATAGATGGACCCTACTGTAAACATCAACCCCGATGGCGGACTGATATGTGAGGAGTCTTCCCCGAATCTCTGCCTCTCTCTGCAGAACCCGTCCCTGAAAGGAGCGGGAAACCAGTAAGGCTACCTCTGCCATTTTAGTAACACTACAAGAAAAAAACTGAGTAGGGAACAAGCGAGATCGAAGGCGGTGGCAGTCCCGAGCTAGTAGATGCGTCTCCCGTAGGAGGCAAATGTCTGCTTTCGAGAATTCTAGGTAGGAAAGGACCGCCCTCCTCTTGACAGGGCTATTGAGCCCTCGCACGTTCAAGGTAAGAATACGAACTGTGGAGGTTGCCATCTAGAGAGTAACCAATGGCACTTCTAAACACCAGGGACTAACTCACAAGGGAAGTTAATCAGTAAAGGCAACCTAGTAAAGCCAGTGTTAAAAAACTGTGGACAAGGGCCCCCAAAAAACAGAACAAAAGAAAAAACAAACCCTAACAGGAAAAAGAACCATGATCTCTTGAGAAGATATGATGTCCAATCGACCCCAAGGGGAAGCCACAGATTAAGCCCCCCCATTGGGGAAGGGGAAGGTCGCAAGCAACCAACATCTGGAACTCAGAAGTCCATCATCCCAGGATGAACAGGAAAGGTCCAACAAGGGGTTCATGAAGTGGCCAAGACTACACCCTCCCCGCCTCTATAGAGTATAGAACAAATGGGCCCTGCTAAAGTCATGATTAGTGGGTCTTTGCCAGTTCCTCAGGGAGGGACTCCAGAGCGGCCCTCTGACTCAGTGCAATTTCTGTGGGGTCTGGCCGCCTGGGGCGCCTGAGGCACCTTCGGCGTCGTTGCCTCTGCCAACCCGATGGCGAGACATCCACAGCGGGGCTCGAGCTGCGACCTCTCCCCTCCTCATCTGGGATATCAACACCAAGAAGTCTGCTGGCTTTCGTCAATGGAGGTCATTTCCGCTCGGTTCCAGAACCGGGGTACCGACGGTCAGAGCGGGGCCTCAATCCCCCGAGCGGTTGCCGGGTGAGGTGAGGCCTTCACCCACACAAAGCTGGGAAGAAGAATTATTCCTCTCCCTCCGGTGGACACTTAAGTATCTAATGTCCCGGTATTTATGTAACTCTGTCAGTACATGTTTATACTTTTCACTTTTACACATTATATGCAGTTGCAGTAGCTATTTTTGTTAACCGGTCCCGAAGAAAGCCGGGCTAGATGCCTCTATGGCTGAAACATGTTGACCATACTGCACAGCGCAAGTGGGTAGTCTCACTACCCAGCGTGTTTTTTAACCTTTGACACTAGGACTTCTGTTTAAACGCTTCCTGAAGTCCGGGTAGCCAATTTTAACATCACTGTTTTGAGCACTGCACTTTTTTCATTAACATCACTTGGAGATGTAAATTATGTTCAGTACTTTTGACATCCATTCCCGCACTGGCATTATGGGGACGGATTTGGGATGGCATTTTAACAGTTCCCACGTGACGTGAACTCCACCAAATGGGTGGTCTGATGGGAATTGTTTCAGCCTCCCAGGATTTAATGCCGTAAACTCTGGACAGCCCATGTTTCACGCACCCATCACCGGTACCGCACTGGTACTGATGTAGGCACACACAGAGCCGATCAGCCAAGCTCGGCCGGCATCTGCCAGACCGTCAAAGCTGCCGCACCATGAGTTATCAAGCAGGGGGGCCGCACAGTAAGTCGGGTCTCCAGGGCTTCTCGCTGGGCCCACCCCAGATGCTTTGCCCCCAGGTAGGTACACGGTTCACTGACGCCACTTGTGCAACCTCCTCACCTTCGTTTCCAGCAATGGAGCTGCTGCAAACTTCGCCGCCCGGCCCCGACCGGCGCAGTGTCAGTCCCACCAGGTCCGGCACAAGCGGCAAGAGACGGCCGCTCCCCCGGCTGCCTCAGGATGGTCAGGTCAGGGAAAGGAGTCGACACGCCAACGTAGCTCAGCCTCCGCCGGAAGGCAGGCCGGCCCGTGGCCGATGCAGCGTCCCTCGTGGTCTCCGGTCTCCAGGCAGGACCCAAAGGCAGGCAGCACAGTGTCCCCGCTGCGGACCCAGGTAAGCGGCCACCACAGGCTCCAAGGATCGGGTTGGATCACTAATGCGCCGTGGTAGGTGCGTGGAGGTAGGCCGCGCCGCCACTATGGAGGCCCCGGATCCAAATGCAATCTTGTCCCTCCGTGGCAATCAGGCGACCAAACTGCTCCCCACGGGTGACCCGGGAACAGTGTCACTGGCAGAGGTAACGTAAAGTAGGTAATAGGCTAGTGAATCTCGTGTTAGGTCTGGCGAAACGACGCATTGCAATGGAATGGAAATCTCAGAGGAGACCTGCATTTGAGACCTGGAACAGGGACGTCTTCATGTGTGCTGGAACGGAAGGCAGGGCACTCAGCTGGAAGGACTGTAAGGGCTTGAGAAAGCACCCAATTGCCGGTCAATTGAGGGAGGTGATGGTGACCTGGGAGAACCCTGAGGGGCCTGCGACTAGTGGGACGGGGGCGGATTCTGGGTGGGGGCCTCGCCCCGAAGGGACTTAAACTGTCAGGTTCACAGTGTCTTTCAAGGCAAAACAGGGGAGCCGGCCTGAATAATATTGAATGCTGTATTGGAATAAGTACTCCGTACACTCCCTGTCCTGGTGAGGCGGCTTAGACCGCCGTTAGGGGTTCTCTTTTCCCCCTATGCTCTTAGTCTTCCTCTGGGAAACGTTAGTATGCTGGGCCTCCAACTCACGCACGTTATGTCTATTAGGATATGCTTTGCCCCTCTGCATAAGGCCCTTTTGTTGCCTCATTGTTTATGTTGGGAAGGTTGTTTACAGTCTTTTTTTCTATTATGACTCTTCTTAAACAAATGAAGTAGCATGTAGACGATTAAGACTGTTATATATGTAACTTTATCCGCGGGTGGAGACTCTCCTTTGTCAATTATTGGGAACAAACACTGATGAAACACGTACTATGGATTATGGACAACATCTACAAGTGGCAGTTATGTGTCGGCGATGGGCTGGAATGCGACCTTCAGTGTTCATGGACTTTGTGATGTAAGCTGGACTCATTTCATTGTTGTGATTATGGACACTAAAGGGCATATCTCACTGATGCTCCAATATGCCCATGGAGTAACATGGTATTAATAAAGCTGTGGTATCATTATTGTATATGTGTAGAACACTTAAAAATGCAAATAAAAATACATTTTAAAAAATGAACCTTTGATGGACAGAATGCAGAACAATGTTATACATTTACCCCAGTACATAGATATGGACCTAAATCCATCACTTTTTGCTCCCCATGCCATTCCAGTTTGAACCCAGCCATATGCAAATGTACTTTTTTTGGGGGGGGGGGGATATTTTTCTTAGTACATTTTCTATTATCAATGCATATCATTCGTTCGTACAAATAACTTTATTCTATTCGATTGAATCATAAATGTTTGCATACATACATTAAAAAAAGCAACCAGCATATACATAGGAACATTTTGTGCAAAGATTAAATATACAGTACATCTATTTTCTTTTCCTAGGTCATACTTGTGAGGTGTTGACCTGGCATATGATCGCCACTATTCTAGTGGGCACCTTGCACCAGTCCAAATGACCCTTATTGATGGTAGGTTTAGACAACCTTTATAGAAAGCTATCCTAGTGGAAGCTCTGGAGAGCCGCCTTCAGGCTAAGTCTTGAAGGATTGTAAAGCAGCTTGTTTTATCAGTCTATAATCTCTTGAACGATCAAATGAAAGAGCACCACACCAGGTATATATATATAAAATATATGTATTTACTCTAAATACAACCCCTCTAGTTGCTTTATGAGGCTAGAGGAAAAAGTACAATACAAGAACTTAAATAGCACACAGTAAATTAGCACAGTATACTTTTTGCCCCAGGGGCCTAACAAACCATGTACTAAGAAAGTGGTATAAGAACCACGTGAGGGATAGAAGTTAGGCCTGGGTCCTGTAGAGCCGCTGGGGCAACAGGATTTATACCAGGAACCACCCAAGGTAGGGACGCAGGAGACCCACGGGGGACACGTGCAGTGTCTAAACACAGCCGCGATTCACCATTGACTTCTATGGCGAAAGTTAAAGTTACAAAGTTTACGTTTAAGGACACTTAGGAGTGGACTACGTTAAAACCCTTTCAGTACAGGACACTTTGAGAGTCAAGACCCATGGGAGCACCGAAGTACTCGTGTTACCTCACCCAGGGAAACCAGGTGCATAGGTGTCTTTTCGTGTCGGGTTTCGTCGTCAATTCCAATGGAGTGCTTCAAAGAAGTGCTGCAGGCGACCTGGAATAAGTGTCCAGATGGAGCTAAGGGAGGATCAGAGATCTGAAGAACCTGAAAGCAGAGGGGACAGAGTCTGGGTCACTAGCCAGGGACCAGGATGGCGACAATAAGATGCCAGCCGATGACGGGTGCTTTAAGGTGAAGTAGGTGAAGTTTGACTCTTCAGCCACGAGGTCCAGGAGGCGTCGATGACAACCAAGAGCTGGATTCGAGCTGTCTCCCATCAGATGTCGAGTGCTGCAGCGTCGGTATCCGGATTGGATCCAACAAGCCTTGGCAAAAACAACCCACGCAAGATGACAAGATTGGCTTTGGTGCAGACCAGCAAGGTCTGAGGGGCTCACCCCTTAGAGGGTAGTCAGGGCACATCTGGAGCAACCAGGGAAGCCCTAGAAACAAAGTAGATTCCTTCCTGGGGACCCACTAGCCAACGGACTAGGGATCTCGAAGGCGCCTCAAGCTGAAATGCTGAAAGCGGGCCCATGGAACACTCGTGGTGTGTAGGCCAACAATCTTCTATGCAAAAGGTGCTCAGGGCTTGGACTACAAGTAGTCCAATGCACAACTTCAGGAAAGCTTGGGAAGTTGATGCATTAGCAAATGTGCAGGATATCCAGGAGTTCCGGTCCCATGTCTCTCGTGATAGCTACAGGTCTCAGCTTCGTTAGGGACTCGTGTCAGCCTCGGAGATGTCTGGAAGTCTGTGTCCCAGATTCTTTGGGATCTGGCGGGAGCCCCAAAAATGCAAACCGGCAAGATGCTTCTTTGGTGCCTGTTTGAACAGGGGAGTCACTCCTTGACCCCAAGGGAGATTTCTTCTATCTTCCAGTCGATATGGAATGTCGAAGGTCAAGATATGTTTCAGAGTTTCGTCCAGGGTAATCTAAAGTCCTAGTGACTGGGTTCCTATACTTATACCAAGTTTAGGGGTTGGACTAACTCTAGGGTCCCACCTATGGGAGGACCTGGGAAGGGGTGGTTACACCCCTTCCCCTTTGTCCAGTTTGAGTGCCCCAGCAACCGGTTTGAACTGGGAAATACATGGGACACCTTGTGTGCCCCAGGCAGTGTCTGAAAAGCATTCACTGAATGCAACACACCCTGCCCCAATACACTAAAGCCTGTCTGGGGAGGTGCTGGCAACTCCCTGGACAGAAAACCTATTGTCCAGGCCTCCCCTGCCGGAGTTTCATCTAGCAGCAGGAGGTCAGACTCGTGTCTGTGGCAGCAGCATCCATTTTGTGATGCTGAGGCTCTTTTAAACTTATACCGGGTTTACCAGTGTGTACATGTCTTCTCCCTCTAGAAGGGTGGAATGCTACCCCCACTGCAAGAACTGGCAGGGGTAGTATTGGAAAGTGTTTGACACCAAACACGACATGTTTTGATAAATCCATTCCAAAGTTAGAATTAACCATGAGGATTATAATGCACTTAAGAGTACATGGTATGGCTATATTTTCCAATTCACAAAGCTTTATTCGACAGTGTTGTCAGAACAGCACATATTACAATACAGTCAAACTATTTATAAATTAACTAAAAATATTAAAATACAATTAAACCATTCCTAACCATCGAATAAATAATCACACACATATGTTAAAAACTCTGAGTATAAAAATGTAACCAATTAATTCATTAGTCAGCCCGTGAAATATTATACAATATATAGACCTAAAGTGACAAGTAGCGCAGATAGATGACCAGAGCATTTTGCAGACATATACCCCGAGGGATTAAGGCAGAAAAAGAAGGAAAACACAAAGAAAAGTAGCATTCACTCATCAGAGCCTAGGTGCAATGTGCTCAACCTGATTCGCCAAGCCCACCCCAAGAACTTTGCAACAGATAGGGAAATTGGAGGTTCAGGATCAGAGCACAATATTCTCAGAGCTACTGCGTGCCTTCTGATTCCCGTTACTCTACAAATAGGCTTTAACCAGATTTTACGTGGCACAGTGTACAGCGGGCAGAAGAAAATTATGTCCGCCCCCTGTTTCGGATTGGTTAGTACACTAATGACATTTATCATTGCTTGCACCCCCGCAACTACAAGTGAATACACAAGTTAGCAATGCCCCTACTCTAAGTTGAAAATACAATTTCCGATCATTCACTTTCTCGATCATATCCCAATATCCTTCGAAAATTGGGCGAGACTTAAGCTCGAGAAAGCGGCCTGTAACATGGGTTGAGAGGCCTCTAGAGGTTTCTGCTGTAAATATCATTTCCTAATAGCGTTCCTTCAACTTGTCCTTCGAGGGAAATGTTGCATTAGATGGATTGGTCCAAAGTTCAGATAAACCAAGGTACCTCAAGAGGGATCTGATTTTGTTTACCCATTTTATCTTATGGGACGAATCAGCTCTTATAACGTCCATAAGACCGCTAAAGTAGTGAGTAAGTTCCTCTGTACACAAAAGCCTCCGCCAATAAAGTAAGGGGCGAAGTTTTGCAAAATGTTCCACAGGCTTCTTACCAAGATCAAGTAATAATGGTCTTAGGGGAGTGCTTTGGGGGAGGCTTGTTATTTTGCAAAAAACGCGTTCTTTAATGTGATCAAACCCTTTAGATTCTCAAACCCCCACAGCTCCGCTCCATAGAGACAGGAGCTCAAAACTTTCATCCCATAAATATCCAGAACTGGGCTAATGGGTTTTGTGAGCGAGGTTTTGAACTTAGTTAAAAGAATTCCAGCTTGCTGTTTATGCGACAAAACTGCCCGATCTAATTGGCAGTTCCATCGCATATTGCTCTGTAACGTGACCCCCAAGTATGTAAAGGAAGTGATCTGTTCCAGGGGCATATTATCCATAAGTACATTGCCCTTGAATGACTTATGCACGTTAAAGGACATGAACTTCGTTTTAGCGGTGTTCACCTCCAAACCACGCAATTTACAGAATTCTTCGAAGAGCCGCAGGGCTCTTTGTAAGCCACTAGGCGTCTTGGTGATTATTAGGGTATCATCCGCAAACATGAGGATTGGGATGAGTGTTCCTGCCAGCCTCGGGGCATCCGTGGGAGACCGAGCGAGGAAGTAGGCCACCCCGTTGACAAAGAGGGAAAACAGGGTAGGCGCCAAGACGCAACCTTGTCTCACACCCCTGCCAACAGGGAAGTCTTCTGTCACTTCGCCCATGCCCCCCACCGGACCGGAGCAAAATTCCCATCATGTAAACGGATGATTAGGGATAGTAGTTTTGGAGCCATCCCCATTTCACTCAAGACCTGCCATAGTTTCTCTCGTGGTACTAAATCGAAAGCTGCCCTTAAATCGACAAATACAGCGTAAAGAGCACCTCTACCTATAACCACCATCCTCCAATACAGATTGATAAAATGAAATACTTGGTCTAGTGTGCTGGTTCGAGGCCAAAACCCAGCTTGTACAGGACTTAAAATATCATGGAGCTCAGTCCAAGTCTGAATCTTTTCTAGAAGCAGTCTGCCCATCACCTTCTGCATAGAGTCTATTAAACTGATCGGTCTATAATTAGCTGCTAGGGACTTGTCGCCATTTTTAAAAACTGGGACAATCTCTGCCCCCTTCCACGAGGGTGGACTATCCGCCCCTTGGGCAATTGCATTAGCAATGCGTACAATGTAAAGACGCCACCTTTGGATGTCATTTTTAAAGACGTCTGCCGGGATGCCATCCATACCTGGCTATATCATAGAACCGCTATAAGAAAGAGATTCCGAAAGCTGCAGAGGGGCTCAGCTCATGCTAGGATACCCTCTCACACAAAACTAAGCACTCTGCCTTCAGGATTGTCAAGGCCTGTCATAGGAGTGACTTATAGATTAATATGTGTTATATATATAGGTATATATAGGTATACTATATCTAAGTGAGGGGTGCTTACACCACCTTACCCAGGCTGCAAGTGCAGACCTGTGGTGTCATTTTTGAAGGCTTCCCATAGGTGGCATAATACATACTTCAGCCCCTGGTAGGCCTCTGGGGTACCTATGCCCTTGGTACCTAAGGTACCATATACTAGGGACTCACAAGGGTAATACAGTAACCAATCTGGAGTGTACCTAATGTACAGGTAACCAATTTAGAGAGAGAACAGCTGGGCTGTGGTCCTCATTAGCAGGGCCACAGCCAGAATAAAGGCGATAAACCAGTGAAACACAGCAAAAAGTGGGGGTCCCCATAGGAAGCAGATCCTATTCTCCTACAGTATTAACCCGGCACTGATTCTAGAAGTTTGAAGAAAGACCTCCTGCCGTTCTATAACATAATATAAATGCATATCAAATGTAATATTGACACATAAAGGAGCACTAGGCAATACATGTCTCTCATCTGGTTTCAGAAATCTTGCGTTTCTAGCAACATCAACATACATCTCTCTAGGTTCATAGCAATTGACTCTTATTGGACACCCGCCTCCCGCCTCCCACCTCCCCTCAGATGTATGTATACTTGTGTCAGCCTCTTCCCGGGTTGTGGTTAGAGTCTGCAACCCCCCCATGTACCGTTATGTTCCAGCCCATAGTAGATGAGCCAGGGACACCATATCTTGAAAAATATTTGGGGGCAACCTCCGATTTTATATGCCACTTGCTCTGCTCCCATATTCATGTCCATCCCAGCTTTCCACTGCCGCAGAGTTGTTCATCACCACCCCCTTTTCTGAATCGTTTTTGGCCACTATAGGTGTGGCAGGGTATACTCAGACATGAGTCCCTTTCTCACTGCACCATCAGGATTGAAGCAAGCCGGGCCGAAGACGGCTGAAATGCCAGAAACCGGTCCCCGGTAGCTTATCTCCTTTCTGGTGAAGAATTGGCTTGGTAGTTTAGTCTGCCCTGTTCCCATGATGCACTGGGCCAGGGACAGACTGATTTGCATATAGCCAGGTTCTGAGCTGGGATGGTGCAGTGAGATAAATAACGGTGATGGATCAAGCCCTGATCTTTGGACTGGGTAAGAGTGGTCTGCTTAATTCAGACACTCTGTTCATCACCACCCCCTTTTCTGAATCGTTTTTGGCCACTATAGGTGTGGCAGGGTATACTCAGACATGAGTCCCTTTCTCACTGCACCATCAGGATTCAAGCAAGCCGGGCCGAAGACGGCTGAATTCCAGAAACCGGTCCCCGGTAGCTTGTCTCTTTTCTGGTGAAGAATTGGCTTGGTAGTTTAGTCTGCCCTGTTCCCATGATGCACTGGGCCAGGGACAGACTGATTTGCATATAGCCAGGTTCTGAGCTGGGATGGTGCAGTGAGATAAATAACGGTGATGGATCAAGCCCTGATCTTTGGACTGGGTAAGAGTGGTCTGCTTAATTCAGACACTCTGTTCATCTTCACCCCCTTTTCTGAATCGTTTTTGGCCACTATAGGTGTGGCAGGGTATACTAAGACATGAGTCCCTTTCTCACTGCACCATCAGGATTCAAGCAAGCCGGGCCGAAGACGGCTGAAATGCCAGAAACCGGTCCCCGGTAGCTTGTCTCCTTTCTGGTGAAGAATTGGCTTGGTAGTTTAGTCTGCCCTGTTCCCATGATGCACTGGGCCAGGGACAGACTGATTTGCATATAGCCAGGTTCTGAGCTGGGATGGTGCAGTGAGATAAATAACGGTGATGGATCAAGCCCTGATCTTTGGACTGGGTAAGAGTGGTCTGCTTAATTCAGACACTCTGTTCATCTCCACCCCCTTTTCTGAATCGTTTTTGGCCACTATAGGTGTGGCAGGGTATACTCAGACATGAGTCCCTTTCTCACTGCACCATCAGGATTCAAGCAAGCCGGGCCGAAGACGGCTGAAATGCCAGAAACCGGTCCCCGGTAGCTTGTCTCCTTTCTGGTGAAGAATTGGCTTGGTAGTTTAGTCTGCCCTGTTCCCATGATGCACTGGGCCAGGGACAGACTGATTTGCATATAGCCAGGTTCTGAGCTGGGATGGTGCAGTGAGATAAATAACGGTGATGGATCAAGCCCTGATCTTTGGACTGGGTAAGAGTGGTCTGCTTAATTCAGACACTCTGTTCATCACCACCCCCTTTTCTGAATCGTTTTTGGCCACTATAGGTGTGGCAGGGTATACTCAGACATGAGTCCCTTTCTCACTGCACCATCAGGATTCAAGCAAGCCGGGCCGAAGACGGCTGAAATGCCAGAAACCGGTCCCCGGTAGCTTGTCTCCTTTCTGGTGAAGAATTGGCTTGGTAGTTTGGTCTGCCCTGTTCCCATGATGCACTGGGCCAGGGACAGACTGATTTGCATATAGCCAGGTTCTGAGCTGGGATGGTGCAGTGAGATAAATAACGGTGATGGATCAAGCCCTGATCATTGGACTGGGTAAGAGTGGTCTGCTTAATTCAGACACTCTGTTCATCACCACCCCCTTTTCTGAATCGTTTTTGGCCACTATAGGTGTGGCAGGGTATACTCAGACATGAGTCCCTTTCTCACTGCACCATCAGGATTCAAGCAAGCCGGGCCGAAGACGGCTGAAATGCCAGAAACCGGTCCCCGGTAGCTTGTCTCCTTTCTGGTGAAGAATTGGCTTGGTAGTTTAGTCTGCCCTGTTCCCATGATGCACTGGGCCAGGGACAGACTGATTTGCATATAGCCAGGTTCTGAGCTGGGATGGTGCAGTGAGATAAATAACGGTGATGGATCAAGCCCTGATCTTTGGACTGGGTAAGAGTGGTCTGCTTAATTCAGACACTCTGTTCATCACCACCCCCTTTTCTGAATCGTTTTTGGCCACTATAGGTGTGGCAGGGTATACTCAGACATGAGTCCCTTTCTCACTGCACCATCAGGATTCAAGCAAGCCGGACCGAAGACGGCTGAAATGCCAGAAACCGGTCCCCGGTAGCTTGTCTCCTTTCTGGTGAAGAATTGGCTTGGTAGTTTAGTCTGCTCTGTTCCCATGATGCACTGGGCCAGGGACAGACTGATTTGCATATAGCCAGGTTCTGAGCTGGGATGGTGCAGTGAGATAAATAACGGTGATGGATCAAGCCCTGATCTTTGGACTGGGTAAGAGTGGTCTGCTTAATTCAGACACTCTGTTCATCACCACCCCCTTTTCTGAATCGTTTTTGGCCACTATAGATGTGGCAGGGTATACTCAGACATGAGTCCATTTCTCACTGCACCATCAGGATTCAAGCAAGCCGGGCCGAAGACGGCTGAAATGCCAGAAACCGGTCCCCGGTAGCTTGTCTCCTTTCTGGTGAAGAATTGGCTTGGTAGTTTAGTCTGCCCTGTTCCCATGATGCACTGGGCAAGGGACAGACTGATTTGCATATAGCCAGGTTCTGAGCAGGGATGGTGCAGTGAGATAAATAACGGTGATGGATCAAGCCCTAATCTTTGGACTGGGTAAGAGTGGTCTGCTTAATTCAGATACTCTGTTCATCACCACCCCCTTTTCTGAATCGTTTTTGGCCACTATAGGTGTGGCAGGGTATACTCAGACATGAGTCCCTTTCTCACTGCACCATCAGGATTCAAGCAAGCCGGGCCGAAGATGGCTGAAATGCCAGAAACCGGTCCCCGGTAGCTTGTCTCCTTTCTGGTGAAGAATTGGCTTGGTAGTTTAGTCTGCCCTGTTCCCATGATGCACTGGGCCGGGGACAGACTGATTTGCATATAGCCAGGTTCTGAGCTGGGATGGTGCAGTGAGATAAATAACGGTGATGGATCAAGCCCTGATCTTTGGACTGGGTAAGAGTGGTCTGCTTAATTCAGACACTCTGTTCATCACCACCCCCTTTTCTGAATCGTTTTTGGCCACTATAGGTGTGGCAGGGTATACTCAGACATGAGTCCCTTTCTCACTGCACCATCAGGATTCAAGCAAGCCGGGCCGAAGATGGCTGAAATGCCAGAAACCGGTCCCCGGTAGCTTGTCTCCTTTCTGGTGAAGAATTGGCTTGGTAGTTTAGTCTGCCCTGTTCCCATGATGCACTGGGCCAGGGACAGACTGATTTCCATATAGCCAGGTTCTGAGCTGGGATGGTGCAGTGAGATAAATAACGGTGATGGATCAAGCCCTGATCTTTGGACTGGGTAAGAGTGGTCTGCTTAATTCAGACACTCTGTTCATCACCACCCCCTTTTCTGAATCGTTTTTGGCCACTATAGGTGTGGCAGGGTATACTCAGACATGAGTCCCTTTCTCACTGCACCATCAGGATTCAAGCAAGCCGGGCCGAAGACGGCTGAAATGCCAGAAACCGGTCCCCGGTAGCTTGTCTCCTTTCTGGTGAAGAATTTGCTTGGTAGTTTAGTCTGCCCTGTTCCCATGATGCACTGGGCCAGGGACAGACTGATTTGCATATAGCCAGGTTCTGAGCTGGGATGGTGCAGTGAGATAAATAACGGTGATGGATCAAGCCCTGATCTTTGGACTGGGTAAGAGTGGTCTGCTTAATTCAGACACTCTGTTCATCACCACCCCCTTTTCTGAATCGTTTTTGGCCACTATAGGTGTGGCAGGGTATACTCAGACATGAGTCCCTTTCTCACTGCACCATCAGGATTGAAGCAAGCCGGGCCGAAGACGGCTGAAATGCCAGAAACCGGTCCCCGGTAGCTTGTCTCCTTTCTGGTGAAGAATTTGCTTGGTAGTTTAGTCTGCCCTGTTCCCATGATGCACTGGGCCAGGAACAGACTGATTTGCATATAGCCAGGTTCTGAGCTGGGATGGTGCAGTGAGATAAATAACGGTGATGGATCAAGCCCTGATCTTTGGACTGGGTAAGAGTGGTCTGCTTAATTCAGACACTCTGTTCATCACCACCCCCTTTTCTGAATCGAGTTGGGGCCTGCGGCGCACCCCAATGTTTGGCTATGTCTTTCTTGGACACTATCATCCCCAAATTACAAAGGATGAGGTTTCATCTGGGCAGGCCTATTTCTGAAGGTATGCCCAATAATGCATACTTGGCATCCCTCTGTAACTGTAGCCCCACTATCTCGCTTAGCTCTCTCGTTATTTTGGCCCAGTATCTTTGTATGTGTGTGCATTCCCATAGGGTATCTATGAATGTGCCACTATCTATCGTACAGCGAAGGCAGCCAGGGGATGCTGCCCGTCCCATTTTATGGAGTCGGGACCTTGTCACGTACGCCCTGTGGAGGATTTTGAACTGAATTAAACCTAGCCTTGATTTGATTGCCACCTCCCTTGGATACATTAGGGCAGCCTCCCAATCTATATCCTCTAGGTCGCCCAGGGTGATCTCCCAGTGTTACCTCAGGGGCATTATTTAAGAGGGTCTTGTAGGTCCAGGAAATGGCCTTCTCTGTTATCTCCCCTTGCAGGAGTCCGCCCTCTAGTGGTGCAAACTCGGGGGTGTTTGCAATATCTATTCCCTCTGCTGTCCATGCGTGTTGTAGTTGCATGTATCTATATCTCTGCCTGTTCTTCAGCTGGAAATCTCGCTGCAGAGCTTCAAATGAGATCAGAGTGCCTTCCTTTATCAAGTATCTTACTTTGGAGATTCCGATCACGTCCCTGTCTTTGAACCCCTTCACGTTCCCTGTGTCAGGGAGGCACGTTCCTTCCCATAGCAGGCTCTCCCTTGTTACCTTCTTCTCCCAGCCCATTTGTTTCTCTGCATCATTCCATGCCTCCATTGTCCTCTGGGTAGCCGGTAGCAGGTGTTTAGCGCCCCTCCCAAATATATGTAGTGTAAATGTGAGTGTGTCTCAATTGGCGTTGCCCCAGTGCATATGCTGGGCGTGTTCCCGGCAAGTGTCCCCACTCGTTACCTGCTCTCAGGTGTGCTGACCGGTAGAAGAATCTTATGTCCAGGAGGGCAATACCCCGGTGTATTGATTGTGGTGTAGTGTGTGGAGCGCTAACCTTCCTTGCCCTCCATCCCAAAGGAGCGTGCACACTTCTCCAGCTATTGTCCTGAAAATGTCCTCTGTGATCTTGTAGTGTGTATTTTGCAAGATGTATAAAAGTTTGGGGAGCATAATCATCTTGTACATTGCCGCTCTACTCAGTAATGTTAGGTGCAGCCGTCTCCATCTTTCCACATCCGCATGAAAATCTGCCACTACCCTTCGGATGTAATGGGTGAGGCTGGGGGGAGCTCTTTCTGAGCCATGCCATGTGCCTCCCTGCCCTATCTTCTGTCTCATATAGCGTTGCCTTAAGGCAAGATACAGCATGTTTGCCTCTTGGCACGCCAGCGCTTGATATTCAGCACATGTGACTTTTATCTGGTGGAGTGTGGAATGAGTGGGGTCTACACTCACGACTTGTTACAAGTGTAGGAGTTTGCTTTCAAGAGCCACAATGTCTTGTGCCTCTTTCCTGTGATTGTGTGCGATCACGTTTTGAGCTCTATCTCTTAACACTGCCTTGTATGCCTCCCACAGGACCATTGCTGATGTTACTGTTCCTTTATTTTCTAGGAAGTACAGCTCTGAATATACTCTCACCTCCTTCGCTATCACTGGGTCTCTGAGTTCCCAGGCATTAAGCCTCATCTCCCTCATCCATCTACGGGTCTTGCTGCCCCCACCGTAAGCCACAGGGGGGAGTAATCTGACAACCCTCTTGCCAAGTACTCCACCCCTGTCACTTTTTCTAGTTCCCCCGCTGGAGCAAAAAAATAATCTGGACTGGAAAACACCCTGTGTGCACCGAGAAGTAAGAGTATGCCAGCTCGGCGGGGTGATGCCGGCACCAAATATCTTGTATTCCAAAGGTGAGGGCAAATTCGGCCAGTTGTGGGTTCCCCTTCCCTCCCCTGTCGCTCCTGAGCGGTCTATGCTAGGATCGGCCAAATCGTTACACTCTCCACCCACCAGGTGCAGGGGGGAGCACGAACGCAATAGAACCTCTGTCACTTTCTCTAGTGTCTGTTGTTGTAGTCACGGGGCGCGTAAACACTAACTAATGTAATGTCCCTGTGTCTCCATGTTCCCTATACCGCCACAAATGTGCTGTTTGGGTCAGACCAGGTTTTGGAAATGCGAAAGGGTACTTCTTTTCCAATGAGTATCAGATCCCTCTAGATCCCGAGAAAAATCCTGTGTGGACCAGGGTAGTGTATGTGCCTCTCCCCCGAAATTTTCAGCGGGTCCCTCTAAGGTGTGTGTCATGGAGAAGCACTATGTCCGGCTTCAGTCTTTTTTGGTATTTAGCCACCATGCCTCTTTTAATTTGATATCCGAGGCCATTGACGTTCGACAACATTACTGTGTAGCCCTTCTCAGCCACACCCTGTGGGGTTTCTTTTATTTATTTATTTAACACTTGTATGGCGCAATGAATCATCCCCAAGGGGATCTCTCAGCGCTTTGGCAAGACACTACCAGGGACCATGATCAAAGCAAACCCTAAAACATCCAGGTTTTTGGGCTTTTCTTGAAATGTGCCAGAGAGTACAGTGGCGTATCTCTTCAGGTAGCCTGTTCCAGTGAAAAGCGGCAAGATAGGAAAATGCATGCCCTCCCATTCTAGAATTATTGATCTTACATGGCACTAGAAGATTTGGAGTGCTTGACCTAAGGAGGCCCCTGGGGACGTAAGGCCTAGTCTTCTTCCTTACGTATGCTGGCCCCAAGCCTTGCCTTGCCTTAAACACCAGTGTGAGGAGTTTAAAGACTGCTCTTTTTTATGGGCAGCCAGTGTAGGGCTTGGAGCAAAGTTCCTGAGGGGGAACGTCTAGGTTTATTCAAGACCATCTTAGCAGCGGTATTTTGCAATACTTGGAGCCTAGTGAACAGCTCCTCTCTGGCTCCTACCAGAAGTGTGTTGCCATAATCCAACCTGCTCACAATAAGCGCCTGAATCAGGGTCTTTTTTGGCTCCAGGGTGATCCAAGGAAATACCTTTCTCAGCATCTTCAGTATTCCGAAACAAGTGCCCGAAAGTGCTTTTTCATGATCTTCGAATGATAGTTTGCTATCTAACAGTACTCCAAAATTCCTGACCTGCCATGTCCAAATTGAATGTTGTGTCCCAGTATGCTACCTGCGTCTCGTTTTGCCTTTACTTTGCTTCTCTGTACCATTGCTGGAATCGGATTCCCTCCTTTTATGTCCCCCTCCTGAACCTGAAACCCCCACCCGACTCCCTCCACTTCTCACACACTTTTCCCTAAATGTCAACATGACAACTGTGTCGTAGGATTAGCCTGAGAGGTCTATTACCCCCCCCTTACCCTCCCCAACAGTAAATTAGTTAACTAATGGGAACAAAGGTCATGTGGGGCTCAAGTGCACAGACTCAAATCCTTCCTAACTTGTGCTGGTTAAGTCTCTATGCGATACAAAAGGGGGTGGTGGTGGACAGAGCATCTGAATCAATCAAACACTCACACCCAGTCAAAAGATCTGGGTTTAATCCATCACCGTTCTTTATCCCACTCTGCCACCCCAGTTCAGACATGGCTATATGCAAATCAGTCTGACCCTGTGCCTCATGGGAACAGTCCAGCCTGAACTGCCAAGCCATGTCTTCCCTGGACCGGAAACAAGCTTCCGAGGACCGGTTTCTGGCATTCCAGCCGTCTTTAGCCCGGCTTGCTTGAATCCAGTGGCAAAGTGAGCAAGGGACTCACGTCTGAGCATACCCTGCCACACTTATGGCGGCCAAAAGCGGTACATAAGGGGGTGGTGATGGACAGAGCATCTGAATCAATCAAACACTCACACCCAGTCAAAAGATCTGGGTTTAATCCATCACCGTTCTTTAGCCCACTCTGCCACCCCAGTTCAGACATGGCTATATGCAAATCAGTCGGACCCTGTGCCTCATGGGAACAGTCCAGCCTGAACTGCCAAGCCATGACTTCCCTTGACCAGAAACAAGCTTGCGAGGACACAGGGTCAGACTGATTTGCATATAGCCATGTCTGAACTGGGGTGGCAGAGTGGGCTAAAGAACGGTGATGGATTAAACCCGGATCTTTTGACTGGGTGTGAGTGTTTGATTGATTCAGATGCTCCGTCCATCACCACCCCCTTTTGTACCGCTTTTGTCCGCCACAAGTTTGGCAGGGTATGCTCAGACGTGAGTCCCTTGCTCACTTTGCCACTGGATTCAAGCAAGCTGGGCTGAAGACGGCTGGAATGCCAGAAACCGGTCCTCAAAAGCTTGTTTCCGGTCCAGGGAAGACATGGCTTGGCAGTTCGGGCTGGACTGTTCCCATGAGGCGCAGAGTCAGACTGATTTGCATATAACCATGTCTGAACTGGGGTGGCAGAGTGGGCTAAAGAACGGTGATGGATTAAACCCAGATCTTTTGACTGGGTGTGAGTGTTTGATTGATTCAGATGCTCCGTCCATCATCACCCCCTTTTGTACCGGTTAAGTCTTTATGGGCACCTAGTGCTCTCTTACGGTCCAGTTGGAATCTGCATGCCCTGGATCTTAGCCTTCTTCACTCTAGTCTGGCGTTGCAGGTCGGGGGCGCCTCCCCAGTTTTGTCTTCCATGTCTGGCTCTTCTAGCTGAGTTATTTTCTGTAGGAGTGGGTGGTCACTCTCTGATTCATCTGATTGCTCCTGTTCCAACAGGGCTGTGGTGGCTGGTCTCCTGGGGCGGCCTCCAGTACGTGGCAGTTCCCTTGTCCCTCAAAATGGATCTTCCTCTGAGTCTAGGTAATGGGTCCTCTGTTATGCCATATCTTTGAACCTTCTGGGTGTGTTGCAGTGGGATTTGGGCCTAAGCCCCAGGCGGCATATGATCTTGGCCCTGGGAGTTCGGGGCCTTACTACTGTCTCTGCTGTCCGGAGCTAAGACTATAGCAGATCAGTCCTTTGCACTTTGGGAGGCCGTTCCTCGATCCACGACCATGCCTCCTCCTGTAGTAGTGGGTCTCAGCAAGGCCTACCAGTGCAAGGGATTCGTCCTTCTCTGCACAGAGTCCTCAGACCAATAGGAAGAAGTTGGCACAGAAACTGGAACAGAAAATACAGAGTTTATCAAACCTCATGAGGTAGAACCACATTCACACAACACCCTTCGGTAATGTATGAAGTAGCACACTGAATGGAAGGAGCTTGGTCCTTTTATACCCACACAGGGGCTCAAATGAAGGCGGTACAAGTACAAAATGCTGGTTTTAGGTACATATACATTCATACAGAAAATGCACAGTCAAGAAGTGGGAGGAGCCAACAGTTGCTAATTCTGGTGAACACATCCTGACAGTTACAGACTAACAGCAGCTGCATGGACAGCTGCAAGCTCAACTGAGCATGTGCGAAGGTGGAAGATGCTAAATATAGTTCGTCTCTAGGCAGATTTCAAGAGCAGTTAACAGAAAGGTAGGACAGAGCACATGGCAAACAAAATGGCTGACAGAAATACAAAATGCATTCCTCAAAACGGACAAGATAGTCTCTAAATACAGGAAGGCTTCTGCTAATGCTAACCTAATCGCTGCCAAATTACAACAGACGACCTTTTAGCATTAGCTGAAGACTGCCGTTCATCTGGGGTAATATAGATATGCATCCTGTACATTGATGCTCATAATCTCAATGATCTCTTTATTTAGCATTTGTTCTTTTATTTCTGCAAGATTTCTCTTGGCAGGTGCACAAGCAGTGATGCACATGGAGCAAAGCATAGGACCACATTGTATACAAGTACAGCATGTAAATAATATCGCCAACAGTATACATAAAATAGTCAGTAGTTTCCAGCCCCACGTAGCAAATAGTGTCCAGAACCAGGTCGAAAAAGTCCATGTACCAGTCTCTGGGTGAATCTCGGCAGCAATCTTATGCAGTTTTGGTATTGCGTCGTATACTGAAGGTGAGGGATCTGGTATAAATACCCAGCAACTGCTACCGATGATGCAACAGGCACCACCTCGATCAGCCAAAATGACATCAAGCACCATTCTGTTTTGGAGTGCTACAATCCTTGCAATTTACAGTTCCTCTGTAATGTTCCCAAGTGCCATTGCTGTCTGATTGGTAACAGATTCCACAACACGAGGGAGTCTCCTTATTTTCCTACTGTTTAATGCAGCACCCACGTAGAAGAACAAACCCATATTAAAATCGACATATTGTTGCAAAGTGGTATCAGTCTGATAAACCTCATCAGTACTTATTGTTCGTTTGTATCTGTTCTTGGGAATGTCATTGTACAATTTGAAGTCGAGGTGATATGACGCAGGTGCCAAAAACACAGGGGGCAACAGAAAGGACACATAGCAGATCCCTGACCACCCAACAGGTAGTTGATAGTATCCCTTATTTCCACAACCAAAATAGGTATTGTGTGAAGATGTGAAACTACTATTATTAGCTCCTTCAATAGTCAGTGTCAAAATACATTCACTTCGTCCCACTGGAATTCTCCCAAAACTACTAATACATAAATCTGCTTTAGCTCTTGTCAAAGAAATTACAAAAGGTCCATTGTTCTTGATATTTCTCATGTTCGTAAAGACATATGGTTTCGAAATATTGTCAGGTTGATATTCTTCCCATTCCCATTTAGTCCCTTTAGCTTGTGGATACCCTTCTTTATCTTGGTAGCATACTTTATTGAGGTGAAAGTTAATCCCACCTACTGAAGGCTTTCCAGATGCAAACAAAAGCGCATACCAAACTTGACAAGAACCATTGTGCGAGAATGGAAGAGGAATAAAAGGTGTTCCTCCCTTTTTCTGGTGAGCAGGTATCTTTTTTCAAAATGGGAAGAATCGGACTATTGCAAACCTTGTAAGGAACTTCTTCCACAAGCCCCACTTTAATCAAATCATGTACAATGCGTGTGAGTGCTTCTTCTCCTTCTCAAGAAATGTTATACTGAGGCAGGCTTGGCAATGAAGCACCCTCCTTGACACTAATATGCACAGCGGAATAACCATTTGCCCTACATCGGTGTCTGAAGTAGCCCACAAAGTACTAGGGAGCGAGGCTAATGCAATGTCCTCTTTAACAATACAGGATCTCTCAATCACAGGGTAGTTGTCATTCAAAATAACCTGTACTCCTTCCGGAGAACATTGTATCGTAGCCCTGAAATATTTGAGAATATCAAGACCCACAATATTATCTGGCGTGTTTGGAGAGAGCAAAAACGGACATGGAGCAGTAAACTTACTAACATGGAATGCAAGTGGTTGTGACAGTGGGCACAGGGAAGGTGTTCATTCGAAACCTATTGATGTAATTGTTAAGCCAGACAGGGGAGCCCTAGGAACCAAGTGTTTAGACAAGGCGCTACGAGTAGCTCCTATATCAACCAGAAACTGATCAGTAGAACCCAAAACATGTGCTGTAACATAGGGACCCCTCTGATCTACTGGAACTTCAACTGATTCCTAACCCCATCCTAGGCAATCCTATGCATAAGCAGAATCTTGAAAATCAGACGGCACATAGTTGGAAATTTGATATTGGTTCCGTCTATCAAAAGTGTTAAACCCATCCTGTCCACGTGTATTAGCATCAAACCTAGCACGATCATTTGTGCTTCCTCTTGGCCCTGAATATCCTGAACGATTTCTCAGTTGTCCCCGACCACATGGACTCTGCTGAGCACGCAGCACTGGACAATCACAAAGCCAATGTCCAAATTTCTTGCAGTACGCACACTGGTCAACAGACAAATTCGAACGAGTATAGGAAGGAAAGGACGAACTATAAGATCCACGTCCACCTCTATCATTACCTCTAGAAGGCGGACTATAAGCCTGAGCCAACATAACCTTTGTTTTCAACTCTTTAGTCTTTTTATCCTCATTACCCATCGCTTCTAATTCCTGGAGTACATAATACTGAGCCATAGTCAACAGAGAAACCGGAGAAGAGGTAGTCCATGCACTTTATCTGGCCTTTAGGCGACTAGCTATTCCTGGCAAAAGGGTTACGACATATTTATCAAAAAACAGATGTCTACCTGTGTCATCTGTCAATGACTGGCCACTAAAATCGTGGAATGCCTCTTCAAAGCGTGTGAAGAAGTCAGAAACTGATTCATCTGCTTTTTGCTTGCAAGACGCTAACACTGTCCAATCTATCTTTTTAGGGGGAATAAGCGTCTTTAACGTAACTAATATAGCTGCCGGAAGATTTTAAATTAACTGAAACGGTTTCTGTGCAGGTTCTCTGTCTTCATCTAACTGCTCTAAATCTTTCCATAATGCAACAAATGTCGCACGATCATCAACTTTACGCACAGTTCTCCACATATCAGGTGGTAATATTAGTCCAAAAAACAGATCAATATCAGGCAAAGTCATAGTACAAGAGCTAATAGCACCCTCAACTTCCTCATAAAAGGCTGCTGGACTCTTTTGCGGATCAGGTAATGCAGTTTTAAGGGCCATGACATCTGCTCTATTCCAAGGAGTGTAAACCCAATTATAAATAAAATAACCCTTTGCATCTGTAGAAGTCTTATCATCACTTGTACCCGTTCCTTTAGGAGGAACATAAAAAGGTGCGGCTTCCCGCATGGGTTTCACATTAATTACAACATTCTTATATGTTTCAGGAGTAGAAGTTCGTGCCATGCTGATCTGGGATGTTTGTGCAGAGGTGTCTGCTGCCTTTTTCTCCTCTCGCAAACGGGCTACTTTAACACACAGTTTAACCAAGCACCTGATCGTGTCAGCCACCTGGGAGAAGACAAAACGACCTTCACGTAGTTGTTTACAATCATTTGCTACATCATCGGGCTCCATTTCTACTGAATATTTCCTGAACCGTTCAATAACCTCTGCAGCAAATGTATCAGTAAAATATATTTGCTCCCTTTCCTGCCAATCTTTTATACTATCAAAAAGTTCAGAAGCAGTGGCAGTACTACGAATGGCTTTACGCGCAGCAGATCTAATGTCAGACGCACGCCCAGCAGATAACATTGAGCGAGTTTCTCAAGCTTTGTTCTGGTCTGTAGGAGAGTCCTCATCCGACTCGTAAGGAGCAGAAGGAAGAGTATTCGGAGGTGGACAATGGTCTAATAAGAGAGAATCATCTTGGGGTTTATTAAGAATAGGATAAAGAGGTCTACGAACAGCATATTGGCCATTTACCTGTAAATGACGCTCCCTATCTTCCCTCTCTTTAATTTCCCTATTTTTCATTTCCAATGCTTTCGCATGAATGCTCTTACATTGTTCTTTTTCAATCAAAGCTTGCTCACACACTTCTTTCTCCCACATTCGCACACAGTCAAACATATCTTGCCTAGCCTTTCGCTTAAACATTTGTTGTTCCACATACTGAATCTTTCGTAAATCAAATGACGCATGCATAGGCCAACGCAACTCAGGATCCTTACGAGTGTATTTATTCCATAACGTGCTGTACATTATAGAAGAAATACCATACTTAATATACATGTCCCTATTAGGCGCCCCCTCCGGGGGGGCGGTTGTGCGTCATCGAGTCGCAAACTGGTACCTCTACAAAAGCAACACATCCTACGAAGTGTGCTAAAAACAGGCATGCCAAAAATAGTGCAAAATATGCAGTATTATATTCAAAGTAGCGCTTAAGGTACTCTTTGTACGTTGCGCCATTCAAACAAATTCAAATAGAGAAAAATCTACTCATTACCAGACTATATAAATTGCAATTCATATATACCTTACAAACAAATACTAATATTGGCCAATCCTTCAAATCAAAAGCCACAGTAAGTGTTACTAAACTACCTTACCAATCCAAGGCATCAAAAACCAACAGCAAGTGCCGCAGAACGACTCTTACCAATCAAATGGTGTCCAGGTTCCAACTGCCAAGTTCTCAAATCGACCAAATGGTTACTGCACGGCGAATCAACAGAAGAGATCTCAGTCGAGGACCGGCCCCACCTGGATGGTCAGATCAGAAAGAAAGGAAAAACGCAGTGGTTGCCAAGACTCGGGTCTCCTCAGGCAGCGATCATGTCCAAAGCGAGATTCCAATCCTTCGTCTCGACCACTCCTTCATGCATCCGAGTCTCTGATGAGCCCCACGAGGGCGCCAATTTGTAGTAGTGGGCCTCAGCAAGGCCTACCACTGCAAGGGATTCACCCTTCTCTGCACAGAGTCCTCAGACCAATAGGAAGAAGTTGGCACAGAAACTGGAATAGAAAATACAGAGTTTATTAAACCTCAGGAGGTGGAACTACATTCACACAACACACTTCGGTAATGTATGAAGTAGCAAACTGAATGGAAGGAACTTGGTCCTTTGATACTCACAAAGGGGCTCAAATGAAGGCGGTACAAGTACAAAATGCTGGTTTCAGGTAGATATAAGGTCATACAGAAAATGCACAGTCAACAAGTGGGAGGAGCCAACAGTTGCTAATTCTGGTGAACACATCCTGACAGTTACAGGCTAACAGCAGCTGCATGGACAGCTGCAAGCTCAACTGAGCATGTGCGAAGGTGGAAAAAGCTAAATATAGTTCGTCTCTAGGCAGATTTCAAGAGCAGTTAACAGAAAGGTAGGACAGAGCACATGGCGAGCACATGGTAGCACATGGCAAACAAAATGGCTGAAAGAAATATAAAATGGATTCCTCAAAACGGACAAGATAGTCTCTAATTACAGGATGGCTTCTGCTAATGCTAACCTAATTGCTGCCAAATTACAACACTCCGGGGTCTGAAAAAAGAACGTCTTGTTTTGGAATAATAATTAAAGCTTGTCCATGAAGAGCAACATGTATTGAATTCTAAAGTTTCTTAGCTTTTCCTTGACGGAGTCGAAGGTTCTTCTCTGTTTCTGGACTTCTCTGGAGTAGTCGGGGAAAAGCATTATTTTAGAATTATCCCTCGGGACCTCTCCCAGGCGTCTCATCTCACTTAATACTAAGTCTCTATCCTGGTAGTTTAAATAGCGGGCATTGACTGGCCTGGAGGGGGACCCTGCCAGAGGCCTGGAGACGGGCATCCTGTGTGCTCCTTCAATCATGAAGCAATTGAAAACTGGGCATTTGTGAGTGTGTCTTTGAGTCATTTGAGGAGAAAAGATCCCAAGTCAGCCCCCTCCATCCCTTCCGGGAAACCAACAAAGCGCAGGTTGTTCCGCCTCGCATGATTTTCCACGTCGTCTCCTTAAAGGAGGCCATCAGCCGGGCAACTTCCCCCCTAAAGTTGTGTGTTACATCCTCTGTCTTCGAGATACGCTGCTCTGAATGTGCCACTCTTTCTGCCATGTTGCAGAGGTCTTGACTCAGCAGTGTCCATCTGTGCGTACTTCTGCTATCCTGCCTTCCAGCTCCTCCCTGGATGATTGTATTGTCAGCAGCACTGCACTGTCTTGCATAGGTGCTGGATTAACAGTCGCCTCTGGCAGTGGAGTCACCACTTTGGTGTACCTGTCCATTTTGCCCTGCCTTTGGGGCCTTGTCTTTAGCCATGAGTTGTCACCATTTTCTTTACCTCAATGAGTCAATCCAGGTGTGTCAGGGTATTGTCCGGCCTGAGAAACGCTGCTTTGTGGCCGACTGCCCAGCCCCATGAGGTCCCTTCCTCACTTGCACTTGATGTTGTTATGTGTCTCAGCTGTTGGCTTGCTCCTGCCTGTGGGTTCTAGGTATTGTCAGTGCTACTTGCTGTAGATTGCTACGTCTCCGCTGTTCCCTTCTGCCTCTCTAATGGGGATAAGGGGTGCCACTCTAGCCTATCTCTTGTCTCCCGCCTGCACGTCGACTCCGCGACCACCAGATCTGCGCGGGGTCTTCTTGATTAATCGTGTGTTGCGTTAATCTGGGAGGTCGCTAGAAGTCCTTACACGGCGGTACTCCCACCTGAGGGGACACTCAATGTATTCTTCCTGCACCGGCACACCTCTATCCGTCTCTGGGATTCCCCGGTTGGGAGTGGGAGGATCAGCTCCCCGCGTGTGTCTCCTGCTCCTGATTTCACCAAAAAGGTTTCTTCTCCATTGCCACTACCAGTTAGGGCTGTCACTCTGCGTGTTACCCACCCGGGGGTTGCTGTGGCTCTCTCGTCCGGGTGGTATTGACTGGATCCACCTTGGAGTGGGCAGAAGGCAGATCGCCACGTGGGGTCCCACGAGCCCCAGCCAGCCTTTCAGTCATCTCCTCCCCTGCTACAAACTCAGGGTTTACTCATGCTTGCTGGTGCGAGGTGGAGGCTCTCCGCACTCCGGGCGCTTACCCGCAGCCTCCCAACAGATCACCGGGGACTCATGCCCGCTCTACTTACCTCGCAGCAGGCCTCGGCCGGGTCACGATGGGGAAATGCCAGAGCCAAGCCCTGGCTCTATCAGCGCCTCGGGCGCCACCTACTGACTTGGTAGTTTCCGTTTGGCAGCCCCCGCTCGTCTCCCTTCACTCCGATGAGCTGCAGCTGGGGTTCACAGGGTGGCACATCCTTCTCTGTTCAATCAGCCAAACTATGGAACTCTTTACCCCCAACATAAGCTCCACCGACAACCACCTTATCTTCAGAAAACTACTCAAGATTTGGCTCTTCCCCACATAAGCACCATACGGAAACAGAAATTTACAGCATATCCCTCTGTATATAAGCATTTGTTTTCACTATAGATATGTACCTATCTTTGTGTATTACTTTATAAAACATGTAAAATAATTATGTTGTTAAGAGAAAAGAAAATAATAATAACAATAATATTAATCAATAAATAAAAATCATCTTTGGTCTACATGTACATACTTCCATTGTGCATCTATGTACCTTCCATGTACTTGGATCTGTGTGTCTCCTGAAAAAGCATATCCAATGCACTACCCTATTTCTCATCCTGTGCCTCTATCAATATATTTAATCTAAATATACTTACTTCCTTTATGTATCTATATACTTTCAATGTACTTATGGATCTATATATTTATCACTTTCTTCTAATTTAGCATTTCCAATGCACTGGCCTATTTCTCAGCCTATACTTTGCTCAATATATCTTCTTGCCCAACCTTCTGACTCATCTCAAACTTCTTTCTACTACTCCTTCCAATGCACTACCCTATCTCTCATCCTATACATCTATCAATATATCTTCTACATCCACTCTCTCATTTATCCCAAACCCCATACCACTGCTATGAACGCCAAATTAACCCTTTCTAGGCTCTCTCCTGCTCTACCCTCCCTTGCATCATCTGACACCTCTTTTTACTACACCGATGTCCTAAAACAAACCTTTCTAAGCTCGCCGCTCTGACTCCTCCCCTCCAAAACTCCTTTTTACTCATCTAAAAAGCCTCTTCCTACTGCTAAGACCTAAAAAAAAAAATCCTTCACTCTTTTATCCCTCCACTATCCTTTTCAATCAAAATTAACAGACTAACATGGGCACTTCTCAAATTCCATATTCAACTATACTAATATACTGCCCAAATACCTGAATAACATATCTACTACTCAAATTACATCATATTTATAGCATACTAATTTTCAACACTAATCCTTTATGGGTTTCGGAGTGGCGTGCTACTCGTCAGAAAAGCGCTTCAACACCCATCAGGGGTAACAAATGCTATATGAATGCAAATCTTTCTTCCCCTTTTATCCCTCCTCTATCCTTCTCACTCTAAGTAACACTAATATCCACCACTGAAATTACCTCATATTTCACCATATTAATTCACCACTAATCCTTTATAGGCTTCCTGAATAGCGTGCGTCAACAAGCGATAAATAAATACAAACCTTTGTCCTCCTCTATCCTTCTGCTATCATTCCAAATCCAAATAACTGACTAACCTATCCACCACTTAAAACGTGCATGTTTCACTATACTAATTCAACACTAATCCTCTATGGGTCCTGGAGTAGCGTGCTACTCGTCAAAAAAGCGCTTCGACGCCTCGTCAGGGGTGGTACGTGCTATATAAATGCAATTACAATACAATCGAATGTAAGGCATTCCAATAACTTCGGTCGAGTTCGCGCTATATAAAACTGCAAAGAAAATCTACAAAGCGTCAAGCGAAGTCACCCACCTGAAGTAGGTAATGTCATACACTGACGGAACATCGTGCACTCTAGCGATTTAATTTGAGCCCATACTTTTAAAGTTAAAAGCGAAGCTGCTTGCTCCATCATGCGAACTACTGTCATCTTAGAAGCTGACGATGACAAACGTGATTCCGAGGAACCATTGGCGTATCACGTTTAAGTAGAACAATTTTATGGGGTTGTGCAGCGGATCGAGTTGCGTTCAGAAACAAGGGGCGGACTGTGTTTTCTCAGGAAAGTTAATGCGCGTGTTGAAGAGCTGGACTGCCCCGCTCAAGCTACTTCTGGTCTGGAGTGTCTAGGCCGCAGCGCTTCTAGCCGTTGCCAAGGAAACCGGGCGCCGGCCTGAGGACAACCACTTCCGGTCCCGTGGCGCGTCATTTCCGGTACAGGAGGTGCCGCTGGAAACGGGAGAGCGAAGCTGAGCTGAGAGATGAAAATGTGAGTGCTGGACGGGTGGGGAGGGTAGTATCACAACGGAGGTATGCGCATGTGAGGGGAGTATCGCACGAAGGAGTGTAATCAGAGGGGGAGGATTATAAGGAGAAAAGTAGAAACCCACAGAGCGGGAATTAATTGCAGTGGTTTGAGTACTGAAGGGGGGTGTATTCATTCAATGGGCCGCTTACTACGGGGTATGCATTATTAGAGCAGAGTGGCGCATTGGGGTGTACTACAGAGGAGGATGTCGGGTGGAGATTGGCGCTGCAGGAATGTGCTAAAGAGAGCACACGAGGGGGCTACTTAAAAAGACGGCAGACTACTACAATGGGAGATGTGGGGCTGTTACTGCAAGGTGAGCATTAATGAGGTGGGAATAGTGGAGGGGTTGTGGATGGTGACGGGGTGATGGATGCTTCAATAAAAAGTACCACCGAAAAGTACACTGAGGAGAGTACAACCAGGTTGGTGAGTGCTGCTGGCGGAATACTTTACAATGTCAGCGAGTAGCACAGAGCACTCTAGGTGTTTTTTTTTTTTTACATCAGGGGTAAGTGGGTGTTGTTTGGGATAGCCCTGCAGAAAGTACCCAAGGGGAGTACTACCGTGCTGGTGAAACAAATTATGTCAGTGGATGGTGCCTCAGCGTTGTCGACTACAGAAAGCACCACAGGAATTAAGTACTACAGGGGAGAAAACTGTAGAAGAGCAGGTACTGCAGGGGAGGAGAAATGTAGTGTCGAAGGGTACAGCAAAGCTCCAGTACTGCACCCTCACGTTTTCTTGGTCTCTGCCTGGGTAGCTTACCCCGTCCAGATGATTTCGTTGATTTTTGGTACTTGCACTGTTGAATTTATGATAGAATAAGCAGCACTCCCAAGTATCAGAATGTTAAAACAAAAACTGTCCAGGAGAGCTACTGCGCATGAGCCTGGGAAATTTGTGAGAGTTTTTATTTCTTTCTTTCTTTATTTAATGCGATTTTATATAGCGCGAACATTACCCGAAGGTGTCAGCGCGCTTTACAAAAGAACCAGTTGCGTTACATAAGGACTTTAGATTACATGAGTCACAATAAAAGATACAAACCGAAAACATTTCAAATGTACAAGTTGTAAAGTTACTCAAGGAAGAGATACAAACAGAAAAAATTGCAAATGTACAAGTTGTAAAGTCACTCAAGGAAGAGATATAAACGGATAAACTCTAAAATCCCATAGGAATGGTAGTAAATACAAAGGCCTACTACATATTCTAGTGGTTAGAGTTATATATATACAAATAGTAAATTCACTCAGGATTACATTTTTACAGTAATAATTACACCGTGGCAAGCTAAGGGGCAGGGGAAGGAAGAGGGGGAGAACAGAAAGAAAGGGAAGGGAAGGCAGAATAAGGACAGGAAAGTGAAAGTGAAACAAAACGGGTGAGGAACCAGAGGTATGAACAAGATCAACAACGAGGAGTAGGTCCATGGCACAGGAGAGACGATAGAAAGGTCGCCCGGCTGGGACAGAGGAAGAGGTCAAAGATCATTAAGATGGCGGATCAGGGACAGGGGAGTCAAAGAAGAAAGTCACAAAATGGCGGGGAGCATAAGAGTTCAAGTCAGAAAGTTAACCGAGCAAATTCCAAAAACAAGAGCAAATTTTGCGGAGGGTAACTAGAGGGGGAAAAGAACCAGGAGGGAGGAGGGCAGTTGGTTTCAAAGTCATAGCCGTACTGTCCATGAGCAAAATTTCAAGAAAACGGCGGCACTAGTGTCCGATCCGGTGTACATAGGTCAAGAAAGCATGTTGCAGGCGCCAAAGCAGCAGTCCATAGAGCGGGAAGCCACAAAGAGCTGTGTGAGACTTCATATCTCCGCTATGTCCCCAAATCGGGCCAGATGTCTTGCGAGGAGGCGAAACAGTGGGCAGCAACCCGGGCATGCAGTAGGCTGCCCCTCCCCCACTGGCTGTGTCTGCTTCGTACCGAAGTTGCGGGCAGGCAGGACAACCTCAATGGCAGTCTTTCCCTACAGGGGGTAAACTGGCAGAGCTGTACCTTGGGGTGGGGACGGCGAGAGGGCTCGGCAGATCGTCAAAGCTAGATACAGCGGTATCTGGCTCCCATCTTACGACCTCCCGGGTGCAAGCTCGGTATCCTCCAAACGCCATCTTAGTTCACGGTTGCTGAGGAGCGTTTCGTTTCATTGCTCGGCTCACCAATGATCAAGGGAAGTGATGTTGTGTTCTGTGATAGCCGCAGACATTCCGATAGCGGAATTTGTGCTTCATGTGGGTTTTAAGTGCGGCAAGGATCATCCCTTCCTGCCTGCTGCCGCTTCTTGGTGATGTTGTGTGGATAAGAGTACCGCATAACTGGAATTTTCTAAAAAGTTACAGAATTCTATAGTGCCGTGTCCCGGAACAAGACCGTGCATATTGTGGAATAGGGTACTGCTTGGGGAGAGTAGTACGGGAGAGGGGTGGGGATGGGTGTACAACATTGCAAAGTTTTTCAGGGAGGCTAATATTAAAAGCTATAGAGTAATACAGAATGGGAAACATAAGACCTTATTGTATGAGGAGAGTAATACATGGGGAAAATGCACAACTGGAGGATGCTAAAAAGCACTTGATACTCCAGGCAAAGGATCCTCCTGAGCTGGAGTGTACCGAAAGGGCAGTTTCAAAAATTACAGTAGAGATTCCTCTGGGCCCTCACAGCGTGGGGGGGGGGGGGGGGGGGAGCATTGAATTCATATGCAACTTCAAAGGACTTTTCTACATGGCTGGAGAGTAAAGCAGAATGAGTGCTGCAACAGGGAGTAAACTAAGTGGAGAGACCTTTATGGTGGAGTGTGTACTACAAGTTGGTAACAGGAGGGTGGGCTGCTGCTATACGGATAGGCTTTATTGACTGATGGGTAGTACGTTGAAAGAGTACTTGAGTAGAAGTATGTACATGAGGTGTCTATACTAAAGGAGACATTGATTCTAAAGTGATTTAATAATAGACTGCCTGTGCTATGGAGGGAGCATTCTAGTACTAGAGTTTGTATCAGTGCTTAATATTACTGTGAAAACTCTGCACATAAAAAGACAGAAACTTTATTGCCCGCCTCCCAAGTTGGCAGATCGAGCCGCAGTTCTGGCACTAGTATAATAGTGATGAAATACCCCAATAACCTATTCCCAACCGACAGTATGGATGGGGTTAAAAGAAATACCCAGAGCGAGATATAATGACAGTGTTTAACAGTGCAGTTATTATGCACAAATTAATTCCATGTAAGCGCTGAACTAATGTACAGCAAAAGAGCAGCTATAGCCTAAACAAGTGGAGAATTGTGATATAAATGTCTGATTTGTTTATAAAAACGAATTCAACAGATTCAAACAAAAAAAGATAGGACAAGCCTATATTTTTTTAATGTGCTGAGTTCTCCTTCTCGACTTTGGAGTCGTCGTAGTGTTGATATTAAATTGTAGTTTTCTGATTACGGAAAAAGAGTAAACGTACTCAAGCGTGAACGTTTACCATTGTGAATCAGACTCTGAGTGAGCATCACAACTATAGGGTGGAGGACTGGTCGGGAGAGGAGTAATATCACTAAAGCTGTAGTATCACTAGACGTGATGCTAACTTTTAACAATACATAGAAGGGGGTTCCACATTTTTGAAGTCAATTATGAATGCCACAGAAGTGTGAAGCAGTTATCCCCCAAAGTAAGATGTATGGTCCCAAAGCAGAGATTAGGTAGGAATATTGGTACTTTTGTTGAGAGTATCCATACAAAGTCAGAAAAAACAGAGGGTGTTCGAGGAGTAGGAGATTTTGCTATTTAGGAGTGTGCCACATTTTTTTTTTAGTGCATTGTCACCCTGCACATTACATGCTTTTGTTTCTTCCTGCCCTTTTCCTGGATTGCTAGAAGTTTTGTGGGGTACAAATATTGGGTTTCTGTTTAGGTTGAGCATAAATATTAAGGAGCACATCTGATCGATGTTGACATGGTAACACATGGAATCGGTCTGTGTTAATGTAATGGGTACGTGAAAACAGGTATTGTTCCAGTGGGCCCCTACAACCAATTTGTATAGGCATGGTGTTACTGGAACCAGTCACTGTTTACATTGTTATGACCGGGATCAAGCTTGTGTCGACATAGTGTGAACTAGGAACTTGCTAATGCTGACTTTAGGGATTGTGATGTTGCTGGCAGCCAATCAGAGCATTTGCTCACGCAGAGCAAATTCGCTCCCGATGGAGCGAATTGGCCCACAGGCCCCAAAAATTCCCCGGGCCAATCAGAACGCTCAGTTTTTAAATTGCCACTCCCACAAGAGTTTATCTAGCCTCTCGCAGACCCAACTGTCCTGATATCTATGTTTTTTAAAACCTGAATTTCTCCAAGCCTACTGAACGGATTTACGCTAAATCACAAAAAAGCACAATCTGCATACCAAGATCTAACTTCCTGCCAAGTTTGGTGCACTTCCATTAAGCAATGTTTGCTGTAACCTTGTCTAAAGAAGTCTATGAAAAATGCACTGGGATTTTGCAGTTTGAGACCCTTCTTCTCTCTCTTTTTTTATGTTTATTTTCTTTTCTTGACATCCCACCCCCTCCCCCACTTGAAACTTCTGACGCACAAACTAGTCAAAAAGTAGCATCTTTTTGGAAAGTTACCTAGATCTTCATCAAATTGGGGAAAAGTTATTAGAAACACAAAAAAGCTTTTCCTATGAAACAGCTGACCCAACTATAACTAACCAGTTAAAATTGATGTGTATATGTATATGTGTATATGTGTGATTATATATTTATATACATTTTTACCCAGTGGCAGTCGTCACTGGTAGTTATAGTCTCCAAGTGCAGAGAGATTCCCCCAGTCCTTCACGAGCCACTCCGGTCTCAAGGTGCAGAGGTATTTTTTCTTCGGCCGAGAAATGTGGCGTGTTTCAACCACACACCAGGTCTTGGTCTTATATCAGAATATCAGAAAAGAACATAACACTGCACAGCTTCTCATCCAAAATTGAAAAATCATAAATACATGATCAATGCTATGAATTAAACAACCTTGATCAGAATAACATTATTATCTACTGACATTTCACTGTACGCGCTGTCCATAAAATTTCAGTTTAAAAATCACAAATCTGTGCCATTGCGCCCATACATGCAGGCTTCATCGATGAATGGGAAACAAATCAAAAGGTGCAAAAGTTCACATAAAGATTTAAAATTTAAAAATAAGAGAGACTGTGTGTTTCAGGACGGGTACAGAATTGCAAAATGCATGACATGGTCTTATTTATGCATAAAACTATTTCAAGTTACCTAGTTTGCTTAAAACAATATGGTTCTAAAATTATGTATTCTAAGCATAGTGCCCAAGTGGGAACATAATTAATTGCATTTGTTATAAAATTGTTCATAACTTGGTCATGTAGAGATGTAGTCCAAGTGGGCAATTTCCAAATTGCACCCATCTAGTTATATCGTAAATCATCAATGTGCACATTTGTTGGAGAAGTTCTCCAAATTCTAACGAGGGACCTTGCCTTCCATTCAAAGATAATATAACTCTTGTTATTCAAAGTGTAGAATTATTCAACATAGATGCACCTGTCTTCCCACACAATTAGGGTAATTAATGAAGTTTGAGAAAAAAAACTATATATGTGTGCTTGACAGCTTCCCATACAACATTTTACAAAAACGATGACAAAACGAGCAATGACCTAGGCAGTGTCATACCTTTTGGCTTTGATAAGGCTTGTCTACATTCTGATACCATGTGGTGGGACCCACAGCTCAGTTCGTTTTAGTTGAGTGTTTCAGCGGTATGCTCTAGGCCCATGAGAAATCTGTTTTGGGTTGTTAAGCTACTAGATTGCTGTTGGCGTTTTGGGGTTGTGAGGAGTCCCCGACTGTCCAATCTGAAGGCAGGGGGGAGATCGCAGGTGGAGATTGGGACATTCCACTGCACAAAACTATGATGTAGGGTTTTGCTCATAAAATGTCATCGCTCAGTCGTACCTCGTAAAGAGCATGCTGATCTGATAACACCTAGTCTCTTTTCAAGATTGCATCAAACCCAAACAGTAAATTCTTCAAACATCAAATTTGGTTGATTCATTTAGCAGGAAATCCAGTGAGCAACGCATTGGTGTAATGTATGGTCTGAGCCACGTTTTGGTTTGGTAAAGAGAGGTCGAAAAATTCAGGGATTTCAATAGGCAGTGCGAGGATGCTTGAGCCAGGGGTTTTTGGCTCCTAATAAGGCTACAGCTGGTCTCTCAGGGCCTGTAGATTAAGGGGTTTAGACAGATACTGAGATTGAGTCGCAAGCAGGATAGTCTTGAAGGTTAAGACACTGTCATGTTAATACGTCATATTGCATGTTTTTATATACCTCTCCCACCCGCCAACAACTGGGCCCCTTAGCGCTTTTAGTGCACGGTTATCTGAAGGGGCTGTCCTTGAAGAATTCATGACTATCTAATAAGCTGTGTTTCACTGTGTTCTGAAGGGGTGCCACCTTTCAGTGTTAGCTTAGAGTGGAAATGGGGAGGGATGGTGGTTAGCATTGTGTCTAAAGTTGCTGCGTCGCTTGGTGTTTCAGGAGATGATATCTTACGGTACATACTGAATCGGACCTAGGAGGCTACTGCTGAAAGTAAGAAAACAGTTCACAGCTTCTCTCGCTATCGAAACCGCACTCTTAGCCTCTCCATATTTGCCTGAAACTGTTATGGTTTTCGCTCACTTTAAGAATCTGAAGAGTTAAAAATCTTCTGACTCGAACCTCTGTTTTAAAATGTCTAGAAGCATTGCTGTCTCTGATTTTGCTCGACCAACCATCAACGATTCTTTTCAATCGAAATCTCAGTGCTGCTTCATGGGGAGTGTTGTAGTTAGAATGGCACAACTTTTAAACCCTTTTGGAAGTTTTCGTCTTTTTGTATTTATTTTTATACCATATTTAAGTATTGCCTTCGTATTTTGTTTTCTTAAGCGTTAGTATGAAGCATTAAATGCCTCATGGTTTGCTCAACATAGCTTCAAATAAAGTAGAAAAACAAAGCAGTGTCAAATAAAAGTGCATAAATGCTGTGAGACATTTCTTATATAGGGGGAAGAGGAATATTGTTCTTGACTCGAAGTCGCGATATCAGATTAGCAGGAGCAAATCTGATTGACCAATTCTACAAGAGTTTCCAAGGAATGAGCAACACAACGAGTATACATTGCCTCTTTGTAGGTAGCGCAGCAAATATAATGTGGAGGCACGGGCTCATTTTGAATGCACAGTGGTGGCCAATGACGGGAACATACAGCTGCTTCAAGGCGAATGTTTGCAAAGAATGAACAGTAATGGCTAATGGGTGGTGAATGCGTTGTAGCGGTGGAAAGTAGTCTGTAATTTATGGTAGTGGTGAAATCGCTGTACTAATTAATTTACTTTCTAATTGATGACTCCACAGTGGCAGTTAGGAGCAAGTGAGTGTAAAGTGGTGTGGGAAAATGCGAGACAATAGGGACAGTAGTGTGCATAATATTGGCAATAGGCAGCAAAGGCACATCAGTGTTTATGCCGCAGTGAATGTATTCATGTGGCTTGAGGAGTTTGAATATGCTGTCACAGCTTGGTTGACAGGCCTATGGCTAGTAGTTGAGTGCAGAGCGGTGTCCGGTGTGAGCCAAAAGATGACAGTTGCTTAGTAACCATTGTGGATCCTAATAATTATGTCAGGTGGATCCTAATAATTATGTCAGATGAGAGTATTGAAAGATTGCTTCAAAGTTGCAAAGAGCGATGTGTCTTTTCTGAGTCTCCGCCCGGGATAAGATCTTGATCTATTACACTCATTTTCTGAGGTTGTTTGTTGTAGAGTTTAGAGTTATCAACCCAAACATGTTCCACAGCCATTGGGGCTGGACATGAGGAAAGTTGTTCCAAATGGATTTACCTTCACATTATCGTGCACTTTTTCCTTTGTACCATGTCAATGAGTTATTTTTGTTTTGAAGTTATGCCAATTTAGAACAAACCGAATTATAAAGTTGTGAATTTGTATCCAAGTGAAAGCTTTACATTATTAGTGGTTTCTAAATTTCAACTCGAAGCATCTGTGGCTCTAGGATTGAAGGTCTTCTCAAAGGGTTAGTATGTGTGGTGATTAACACATTCCCTATAGAAATAGCAGAGAAGTTCTTGAGTACAAGGTACAGAAGGCTGTGGACAGTTGGGTGGGTGCCACCTGTTTTCAGGCATAGGCTGTCTCAGATGCAGCCATTCGTGTCTGCAGGGTCCTGGATCAGGAAGGTTGTAGGGTTCTACACTTGAAGTTCTGAAGGCAGTGTTTCCAAATCTTCCCATGGTGGTTGAATACTACAGTGGAGAAGTAAAGGTCCTAGCGCAGTTCTTGGTGTTTGTGTGTAAGGACATTGACAGCTGAGGGAAGTCGGATGCTACTTTTGAGGTAAGGAAGGTCTCTGTTGTAGCGTTGGTAGCAGAGGGAAACCGATGGGCTAGGTATGAATATTGGAGGATATGATGGTACATATTTGTATAGAATATCAGGCCACATATGGTACAAGTTTCGACAGAATTTGGGCGCTGTTGTTCATCGGATGCAAAACGATTTTTTCACTTCTGCTTCCAAGTCGTGTACCTGAACATGCTATCTATATTCTTTTTTTTTTTTTAATCAAGACTGTAAGTGAATTTGCTGTTATGTCGTGAGGAGGAGTGATTTGTGAACCCGGAGCATCGCAATGGAGCATGGATAAAATGGTTGTATTTTAAGTGTAATTATTTAAAAAACACTAAGCTTTTGCTTACAGATGCTTCAGAGCACTCAAGAAAGATGTATGGGTACAATGGTGTTGGAGAGCATTAATGATTGGAGTTAAGATAAGATACTCCATAAAAGAGGTGAGTAGGTCTTCAAGCATTTGTGGTATCACATGTGGTTTTTAGGTCTCGGCCTGACGTAGGCAGTGCATGCGCTGCCTCGTCATTCGAGGCTTCTTGGAATCAATACGATTCCAGACGCCTTATCCCAGCCCCGCCTTAACTTTTGATTTGTGCGCGTTGTTTTGCGTCACAAATGATGCTAAAGGCAGTGCAATGATATCACTGCAGGCATGTCACTCCCTTATTGTTGCCACCCTGTCCCTTTTTATCTATGCCCTGCGGGATTGGATCTTTTACCTCCGGCGTTACACTAGAGTCTTTATTTACTGGGGAAGCACTATTTGTTTCCTCTTCCATCAGTCTCTCTGAGACACAGTTGCTTGTTTACAGCGGCTGCATGGCCAGTCTGTTTTTCTGCCAGGGTGTGTTTGAGTGCGTGTGTGAGCTAGAGAGCATGTTTGTGTTGGCGTCAATGTATGTGTCTGTGGTGTTCGTGTGAGAAGTGGCGCCTGTGTGTGTGTCAGTGTGTTCTCTCATTGAGTGTGTATGTGTTTGCTGGCGTCAATGTATCTTAGTGTCTCTGGTGTTTGTGTGAGAAGTGGCACCTGTGTGTGTGTCAGTGTGTTCTCGCACTCAGTGTGTGTGTGTGTGTGTGCTGGTGTGAGATGTCAGTGCGTGTGTGTAAGTTGGTGTCAATATCTGAGTTGTGATGTCTGTGCGTGGGACGGTCACACATTACGACCCCTGTGCCTAATTGTCTGTAGCTGCGTTTTGCCCCTCGATGCCACGGGCCTACTCTCTGCCATGTCAGTGCTACTGAATTTGAAGGGCTTAGACATTATTTAGATGCCAGGATTAACATGTTGGACATGCCTTCATTTGGGCATAGTTTAAGAAATCAATTAGTGGATTTACATGTACCGCATAGGACACAGCTGCGCCTGAGTAGGAGGTGTTAAATCATCGCAGTTAAATAAAACCTCAGTACACACAAGACATTGGCGTGTTGAAAAAGTCTTCCTTTATGACAAAAGTGCAGCTAGTCCCGACTTGGGATCTGACATGGTCCAGTAACTTAATTACTCTGGTCTGACCTGGGTTTTACTATATTCCTCCCCTCACCTCACTTGTCCACATGGCGTGATCCTCTGACGTTAACTCTACCTTTCTGGACCTCATTTGTGTCATCGATCTGAATTGGAAGGGCTTAGAGATTATTTAAATGCCAGGATTAATGCCCTGATGACAAACTCAGGTTTATTTCTGCGATCAGGAGTTTGCGCAGGGATTGTAGTGCATAGCTGTGAGATGATGATCCCACTCCAGATGTTTTACCCTGGCAGATTTCAGCATGTCTAATTTGATGGAATTTAACCGGGGAAAAGGCCTTGAAAAAAATACAAAACAAATGAAATTTCGCACTTTAAACACCGATTCGGAGTGTGAAGACTCATTTCCAAATAAAAAACTTGGAATAGGAGGTATTAATCATACCTTAGCCCGGGCAGTGCTTTTTTTTTACTGGGGAGGTAAATACTTTACGGCCCAGTTCTATTAAGGTTCTCTCTACTCTCTACTATTCACTCTCTACTACTCACTCAGTACTACTCTCTACTACTCTACTCACTCTGTATTACTCTCTACTATTCACTCTCTACTACTATCTACTACTCTACTCATTCTCTACTACTCTCTCTCTACTATTACCTCTTGCAACTCTCTACTGCTCACCTCTACTAATCACTCTCTACTATTCACTCTCTACTATACTACTCTCTCTATACTCACTTTCTACTACTCTCGAGTACTCACTCTCTACTACTCACTCTACTACTCACTCTACTACTCTCTACAACTCACTCTACTCTACTACTCTTTCTCTACTACTCACTCTACTCTCTACTACTCTTTCTCTACTACTCTTTCTCTACTACTCTTTCTCTACTACTCTTTCTCTACTACTCTTTCTCTACTACTCTTTCTCTACTACTCACTCTCTACTACTCACTCTTTACTACTCACTCTCTACTACTCACTGCCTACGCCTCTCTACTACTCACTCTCTTCCTCTTACCTCTCTCTACCTCTCACACTACCTCTCGCTCTACCTCTCTCTCTACTATCTAACCTCTACCCTCTAACTCTCTACCTCTCTACTCTACCTCTCTACTCTCTACCTCCCTACTCTTCTCTACCTCTCGCGCTACCTCTCGCTCGACCTCTCTACTATTCTCTACCTCTCTATGCGCACATATATAAGTGTGGCTCACTGGTTAGAGGCGGCAGACCCGAGAGCAGAGGACGGCCCGGGACCAGGGTTCGATTCCCGGCGCGGCAGGTTTCTGGACCAGGGTCGGCGGACTCGATAATTCTCTCGCCTTGGTGCCCACTCTGATCAGCGATCACACTCGGCAACTCTGGGCATTAGCTTGCCTCATCTTCACTAACGGCCCCACCAGACCGCCGGGGATGCCTGGTCTCACCCTGGAGATACCCATTAAGGGACCATCTCTCAGGGAAGCCAGGAAGGGTTTCGCAGCGGTCGAAGCGCCTTGGGACCCTCCGGGTAAGTAGTGCGCTATATAAATGCCTATACATTTACATTTATATATATATATATATATATATATATATATATATATATATATATATATATATATATATATATATATATTTCATTAGAGTTGCCCCTGTGGAAAGAACACCAAGTGGATTAGATTTCGCCTTGATTTAATGAAATGCTGCAGTTACAACTCCAAAAACACCGGCTTTTCAAAGAATATTGTCCCTCGACCAAACGCGTTTCTAGTTTCCTCTTCGTCAGCAGCCTTGGGACTGCAAGTGTTCAAGGCATAGCTTGTGCATATTTTATCCATTACGAACTTCCCTTTGTGGGTGTGGCCGCACCATCGGCCTTCTGGTTAGTGTAGTTCGCACTCTTACTCCAGTGAGTTTTGCCTTGTTATTGCTCATGGGTCATCAATAACCCCAGTGGGCGAAAGTCACACAGTTCTTTGGGGGTGCACTGCGTTCGCCGCATTTCACCACTTGCACCACCTCCCGATTCACAATGTCATCACTCGAAGGCATCTTGGGCCCGCATTAGCAGTGTCTTCCTTCCGCGACCGGACAAGGCCGCAAACATAAATTCATTAGAGTTGCCCCTGTGGAAAGAACACCAAGTGGATTAGATTTCGCCTTGATTTAATGAAATGCTGCAGTTACAACTCCAAAAACACCGGCTTTTCAAAGAATATTGTCCCTCGACCAAACGCGTTTCAAGTTTCCTCTTCGTCAGCAGCCTTGGGACTGCAAGTGTTCAAGGCATAGCTTGTGCATATTTTATCCATTACGAACTTCCCTTTGTGGGTGTGGCCGCACCATCGGCCTTCTGGTTCGTGTAGTTCGCACTCTGATGGAATTTAACCGGGGAAAAGGCCTTGAAAAAAATACAAAACAAATGAAATTTCGCACTTTAAACACCGATTCGGAGTGTGAAGACTCATTTCCAAATATAAAACTTGAAATAGGAGGTATTAATCATACCTTAGCCCGGTCAGTGTTTTTTTTTTTACTGGGGAGGTAAATACTTTACGGCCCAGTTCTATTAAGGTTCTCTCTACTCTCTACTAATCACTCTCTACTACTCACTCAGTACTACTCTCTACTACTCTACTCACTCCGTATTACTCTCTACTATTCACTCTCTACTACTATCTACTACTCTACTCATTCTGTACTACTCTCTCTACTATTACCTCTTGCAACTCTCTACTACTCACCTCTACTATTCACTCTCTACTATACTACTCACTCTATACTCACTTTCTACTACTCTCTACTACTCACTCTCTACTACTCACTCTCTACTACTCACTCTACTACTCTCTACAACTCACTCTACTACTCTTTCTCTACTACTCACTCTCTACTCTAATACTCACTCTTTACTACTCACTCTCTACTACTCACTGCCTACGCCTCTCTACTACTCACTCTCTTCCTCTTACCTCTCTCTACCTCTCGCTCTACCTCTCTCTCTGCCTCTCTCTACTACTATCTAACCTCTACCGTCTAACTCTCTACCTCTCTACTCTACCTCTCTACCCTCTACCTCCCTACTCTCTACCTCTCGCGCTACCTCTCGCTCGACCTCTCTACTATTCTCTACCTCTCTATGCGCACATATATGTATATATATATATATATATATATAATTGGCTCATACTCCATTTCCTTCGCTATGAAACAAAGTTCAGCACTCCCGGGGTACAGGCAGGTATTTCTTTATTTCGCCATTAGCCGTAGACAGACGCGTTTCGGACGTGAGTCTTTCATCAGTGTTTGAACTTCAACACTGATGAAGGACTCATGTCCGAAACGCGTCTGTCTATGGCTAAAGGCGAAATAAAGAAATACCTGCCTGTACCCCGGGAGTGTTGAACTTTGTTTCATAGCGAAGGAAATGGAGTATGAGCCAATAATTTTAAACGCGTGTACCTTCGCGTTTGGAGCACCCGCTCGGGAGTGACCTGTGATCTATGGTACAACGCGAGCGCTGATATATATATATATATATATATGTATGTATGTAGAAAAGAAGGTTGCCCCAGTAAGAAGCAACACACAGCAAGGTTACAGCGCTCCACTCAGCAGGCGGCAGTGAGGTTAGCAGGACGCACACATTCCAAGCCCTAAACGCGTTTCAAGCTCCTGTGAGCCCTAGATCACTGGCAATATGGAGGCAAGAGACTGAACTGAGAACAGCTGATTTTATTATATCTTGAGTCCCGCCCCAGTGGGGGCCTCGCTCGCAGAGATATTGGCAGCGGCGAACAGTTTGCATCTATTCCACCGTAAATGGATTTTTATCATGACTGTGGGGGAGAGACAGTATCCACTTGGGTTAAGAACTTTACTTTGGAGTCTGATGTGGTGAATATTATTGGGACTACTTGGACCAGCATGCCATTTGCACACGCCCACTGGCTCCCACATTTAGCCTATTATTGGCGTTTCATAGACGACATATTTGTCGTCTGGAAAGGCTCGCAGGATCAGGCTCAGTTGTTTGTGAACGACATTAACATCAGCACTCGTAACCTAAAATTTACAGCTACGATCACTTCAAACTCGGCTGAGTTTCTAGATGTACAAATTTACATTAAACAGGGCCAGTTACACACTAAGCTGCATAGGAAATCAACAGCGGGAAATTCAATCCTCCACGCCCGCAGTGCCCATCCATCCCACACCATTAACAGTATTCCCTACGGCGAATTCATCCGCATTAGGAGAATTTGCAGTGACCAGGATACTTCCAACCGATGTTTAGCAGAGTCATTGCAGAGGTTTCTTAAGCGTGGATATAAGCTAAAACTTTTAAATCATGCGCTCTCGAGATCGTCAGCACGCCCGAGAGATGAACTTTTGACACCTAGCAATACGACTATATCTGAATCTAATTTCTCAGTCCGTCTTATTTATTTATTTATTTATGTATTTATTTAAAATCTTATATAGCGCGCAGCTACCCTTGGGCATCCCGGCGCTTTCCAGACAACATCCGATGGTAGTGGGGACAGAATAGGGCGTTATACCGGAAACAAAAAGGTTTTAAGACCTTTGCGGAAACGCAGTGTACAGGGCTCAGCGCGAAGTTTTAGGGGGAGCGAGTTCCAAAGCTTTGCCGTATTAACTGAGAATCTTCTCCCATCCGTACGGGCCTTTTTAACTCTAGGAACCATCAAGAGATGTTTCATGTCTGATCGCAGCGTTCTGCAGGCTTTGTAGGGAGTCACTAGGTTTTTTAGAATAAGGGGGCCTTTACCTGCGAGAATTTTATGAGCAGTACAAAGTGCCTTAAAGGTCACTCTCTCCCGCACGGGGAGCCAATGCAATGCCTTCAATGCCGGTTTCGCTGATTGCGTCCTCGGAATGTCCATAAGCAGCCTTGCCGCTGCATTTTGGACCTGTTGAAGGGTCTTAAAGGTCGATTCAGGGGCGCCCAGAAAGATGGCGTTGCTATAATCGAGTCTGGATGTTATAAGACCCTGAATCAGCAGCTTCCTCGATGTTAACGGTAGTAGAGGAAAGATTTTCCGTGCTGACCTAAGCAGGGCATAACACACTCCTGCTGTTTTCTTGGCTTGGGTGCGGAAAGACAAGTCTGGTTCTAGCCAGACTCCAAGGCTCTTGATCGCAACTTTGGGGGCCGGGGGATCGCCCATACATCCCGGCCAGCTGAGCGGCGGGAGAAGGGTAGTTTTACTCCCCAGCAGCAGTATTTCACTAATTTCTGCACACAAGAACTCAAGATTAGACGGATAATCAATTCAGAATGGCCAATTGTCTTAACTGACGTTATATTAGGCCCTATTCTGCCAAAACTACCTGCAATCACCTTTAGAAGGGCTCCTTCAATGAAGGATGCATTGGATAAGTCTCAGCCAGAGCTAACTCCTAAATCTACCTGGTTGGCTAAAACAGGTTTTTATAAATGCACTTCATGCCGTGCCTGTTCCTTTGCTAACAAGCACTGGCGTTGCCAATAGGTCTCGCAGTAGGAAAGTTGGAGCTATTGGTTTTGTAAATGTCACATTTTATATTTATGTGTTGGTTTTGAAAATTGCGAAAATAATAGTTTTGTCATTTACAATACTTTTAACTTTTGCAAATGTGACACTCATAGTATTTGTAATGCAAATGTTTTGTATTTACGTGACTTAGATGTATTGATATTACAAATAACAATGGTTATGACATTTTTTAAATAATTAATACTTAAATAAAAGTTATTGTAATTTACAATGGCAATAGCTTAAACTGTTGTAAATAACTTTTGTGAAGATTATGTTCAGTGTATTTTATTGTGAGGAAAATAAAAAACAGAAGTGAAATATTAACGTCTTTTTGTGACATTTGTGTAATGTGAGAGAGTGTGAGTGTGTTTGAAAAGGGTGATTGATTGTGATATGATGTGTGATGCTGATAGGGTGTGTGAGTGTGTTAGTGTGTGATTTTTGAGAATGTTATTGAGGGTGTGTAAGGATCTTTGAGTGTAATTGTGTGTGAGGGTGAGTGTATGTGAGGTGGTGTGAGGGGGAGGGTATGTGTATTCCGATGGTGTGTGGTGTTGTGAGGATGAAGGCGTGAGACCTCAAATTACACAGTAATCACAAAAAATATATAACCCGATATACTTATTTAAGTATCAGTAACTAGCATCGCCGTCAAGGTGCTTAGATGTATGTAGAGGCTTTAACAGCCTTGCTGATGTGTCATTTGCAGTGGAGACTGAGACGGGCACAAAAGCGGCCCATCGAAGGGCCTACACACCACAGGCCCATCAGCAGATTGCCCGCCTTGCTACTCCGAGGTTGATTAAGTTCAATAATAGGTTTCTGGGGCTTAGAGTGATGGTCGTCCTACTGCATGATAGATAATTAAAATTATCTTTGGACTGGCTGGGGGCGGGAGGGAATCTATGCTGATAGCTGTCAGTCTGGGCGCCGGCGGTGCTGTCAGTAGTGCTATGTCACCGTCAGGCGCCAAGCGCTATATCGGCCGCTATCACACACCAGATGACCGGGATCTGGTCCCGTCTCCCCCAGGAAACAGAATAGCGCCCGACAAACTGAACAATCCGAGCAATCACGTATGTTTCCATACATCTGTGTCCTCTTATTGCAATGTATCACTGCACAGAATAGAACATGCCCAGGCAACATATCCATGTAACACTGTAGTTCTGCATGGCATTTTTGGTTAGTAAAGACCGATCCGTGAGTGAGGTAGGGTGCAGTGAGTGTAGTGACTCTGGCAAACAGCAAAAGACCCCCCATATAATACAAATATTCACTGTCCTAGTAAAGGCCAATAAGCAGACCCTCCAGGATATCGCGATTTCGCGATTTCGCGATTTGCCGCGAAATCGGCACTTTTTAAAAAATGCCGCGATTTTTACAAAAATGCCCGCGAAATCGGCATTTTTGTAGAAATCGCGGCATTTTTCGCTATATCCTGGGGGGTCTGCTTTATCAGCAGCATTGGAGAGGCACAGCGGGATTGCAACCCTCACACCTCCAGCCCTTGATGACCTGTTAAGAGGTGCTTCGAAGGTGACTGAGAGGGAGGGGCTGCAGGTTCAGGAGCAGCGACATCTATTCACATGCAAACAGCCCTGCCTGATGGTGGAATCCGCGACTGCCATTTCCCTCTTGTTACCCCGAGCCAACAATCAACTTGTCTCCAAGTTGATGCTAATTATCAGACAGGTTCAGCTATCCAGCCACGGAGAGCCCGAGAGGGGCCAGCCGCAGAGGTCACAGGGTCCCAGGAGGGCAGCACGCGCCAGCAGGTGGAAGAGGGGCTGGGGAGAGGTGAGGTTGGAGGGTTGTCTCTCGAGCTCTGGGGCGGCAAGAGCCCTGCGTCTGTGAATTCCTGTACGAGGCAATGTGTCATGTCTCTGCTATTTAGAGGGGGGCTCACACATTCCATTTTTACCCAGGGCCCCAAACATCCGAGACTCGGCCAGATTACACCCCTGATTACACCGAGGCAGCACGTGGTTCTCTTCACAGAGCGTAATTACTGTCACTAAATTGTAAGCAAACCTCGGTTTTTCAAACATGCAGTCTATAATTTAAGAAAATAAAGAAATGGAAGGGTAGCTGGATGATGGATGAGGGGAAAGATGGATGAGGGGAAGGATGATGGATGAGGTGAAGGATGGATGGAGGGGAAGGATGGATGGATGAGGGGAAGGATGGATGGATGGAGGGGAAGGATGGATGGATGAGGAGAAGGATGGATGGATGGAGGGGATGGATGGATGAGGAGAAGGATGGATGGATGGATGGAGGTGAAGGATGGATGGATGAGGAGAAGGATTGATGGGTGATGAGGGGAAGGATGGATGATGAGGGGAAGGACAGATGGATGGATGGATGGATGGATGGATGGATGATGGGTGGGTGAAAGGATGGATGGAAGGAAGGATGGCTAAGTGAAAGGGTCGATGGAGAGAGAAAGGGAGGATGGATGGATGACTAAAATAGTGGATGATTGGAAGGATTAGTAAGTGAAAGGATGGCTGGATTGGTGAAAGGGTAAATGGCTGAATGGATGAGTGAATGGATGGATGGGATGAAGAGTGGATGGATAAGTGTACAGATGGATAGGGTGAAAGGGTGGATGGATAATGGAGATGAGTGAAAGGATGGATGAGGGGATGGATGAAGGGATGGATGAGTGAAATGATAGATGGAAGGATACATGATGGATAGGTTTGCAAACGGTTGAATATGTTTGGAAATGGCTGGGCTTACTTATATACTATTGCGCGACCTCTGATGGTAAAACGTACCTATTGTCCTGAAGTTTTGTCCTGAATTTTGAGCTCCTGTCCTGAATTTGTGCATCTTTTGCGCCGCCGCTGCGTCACAAAAGTGGCGCAACGGTGGCGTAAAAGCAGCGCAAGGGGCTTGTAAATCTGCCCCAAAGTGTCTACATTGTAAAGAAACCAAATATACATAGCTTCATGTTGTTAAGTAACTAAAAAAACGAAGATATCTGTGTTTGTTGTAGGAAAAATGGCCACATAAAATGCCGCAAAATTGCCGCTAAATTTCCATATTTGTGCCGCTAAATTTCCATTTTTGTGCCGCTAAATTTGCTAATCCATGCCGCTATATCCTGGGGGGTCTGAATAAGCAATTACGAGCGCCAACATATCCCAGTAATGGATACAGACGTCGCACAAAGCTGTTTTGGAGAGTGACGGGGGAGGAGTCCTTTGCGGCAGAGGCAAGGAGTGTGGCAAATGGCCGGAGGGAAGCCGGATGGGGGCGGGAGAGCCTGGTGGGGGGGCGGGAATGCGAGGGAGGAGAAGTGTGGCAGGCGGAATGCCTGTGTGCGAAACATTTGCCAGGGCTACTTTCAGTTTCCAGTCTGGCCCTGGCAGGAGCAGGAGCCTCGTATTACGAAATAAAACCCTTAGTAATTTGAGTATTTGTTTTATGTGAACATGTGTGTTTATCTTTTTTTTAATTACTGTTTAAAATTTAAATCATACAAATTGCTTGGGGGTCCCCGGCTTCTAGTGGTGATTCAATGGGGGTCCTCAGGAGTCAAAGTTTTGGGAACCACTGTTGTAGAGTACATGAGAACTCAGGAAAAAAACCACTGTTTCACGTTATTGGTTACATTGGGAAATTCTCTCACGAGTAGTGGATTCAGCAAGTCAAGAAACTTCACGTATGCAGTCAGGCCTACATTAATTCGAGGTAATATAACGTAATACATAAAATTATTAAACATATATTCATAGGCAATGTACAGACGTCATGATTCTAGTATAACTGATGCATTTGAAATTATTTATTATCGTTACAAATAACATATATCAGAATGGTCCACTACTGCTTTTTGAATGTATCAACATGTAAATATATTTCAAAACATATATTCAGAATATCGTTTGAGCTGGATAACATTAGCACACATGTGAAGTACAAACTCTTAAAGTTTCACAGATGCATCATTAATAAGGGATGTGTAACACCTACTTTTCTTTTTGTCATTTCGATGCACACTACCCACACAAAAGATACATTTTACTTTAATTCATCATAATCAGGTTTAATCATAATATTGGATTCATTCTCATTAGTTATAAATACGTATAGATGATAATAAAGAATGATTAGAAGTAAACTCCATACCGTGAGAGTTCACCATTTACACATTTCTAGCACGCGTTGATGAAATTGTGATTTACTAAATGGCAAATTACTATCTATATTATTTACACCAATTATATCATCTAGGCTACATCTTTTCTTCATGCTTTTACCATGCAGTAACTAAAAAATGTCTAGTCTTGTCATGTTTTCTTGAACATGTAGTTGTTGTGCGTTGTTATTTTTCTCTCAGAAGTGTCATAATTAGTTTCTCGTGTCATTAAAAGTTTAAATCTTGTTCACTCTCCAACATTAGTCTCAGAAGTTTTCAATTTAAAATCAGCAAATGCGTGCTAATTCTGAAACAGGAAGGGAGTAGATTGCAATGATGAACCTCAAGACTCCTTTAGAAAAGAGGTGCTTAGCCTTTAACGGGTCACGTCGACCATACGTTCAGATTATAAAAGATACTAAGATGTTACACTGCTGGACATGCTTTCAAGTTGGGCAAACTTTGAGATCTGAGTCTTCGAGTTCTTCAGTCAGTCCTATGGAAGCTGTAGTTTATTTCGCATTCTCGGTGGAGCCGCCCACCTATAAATTATTGTTAATTGCACCTTAGAATTCAGCATCAGCTCCTTCCTATGGTACAGTAGTACCTACCTGTTGCAGCACAGCGGCCGCACGTGCTTAGAATGAAGGTACATATCAGTTCAATAGAAGTGTCGCAGATTTCTTCATTGATGAGGTGCGTGAATTTACCAGGTGTGGCGGGGATGCTTGAGCAATACCGTAAAAAAATGTAGGTAGGTAGTGAGGCCAGGTGGAAGGATATTAGCTAGACATAGGCAGGTCTTGTGAGCTCTTGTCGTATTCCTTCTTAAAGAGAGTTTGAGAGGACCTGCCAGTTGTGTGTTTTGTACACATGGAATTGTTCCAGGAAGCCTGAAGAAACTCTTCATTTGTAGCCAGCGGCTGTGAAAATCGCATATGACTCTTGAAACCTGAAACTTGCATGAACTGCTCGCTGAAGGATTAAGGAACCGTGTAAACAAAACGAGGTTGGCCCGTAAAGTAAATGTTTGAAGATACCGATTATGCCAAGGTCTGTTTCAATCCGCTAGACGGAACTAATGTTATAATTGTTGTCATGTGGTGTGAATAGTAACAGAAATGTTCTCTTGATACTAGCCCCTGCTTTTTGGAAATGCGGGAGATGCCTGAAGACAGCATTTTATGCCTTACTTTTGATAGGCATTCAAGCATAAATTTAAAAGCGTTACTGACGCATGGGCCGAACATTTTACTGTCTTGTTTTGTTTACTGTCGCCAGCACTAGGAAGTGGGCAAAAAAGGGGCTGGGAAACTGCTTTGAAAAAACATATCGGCAGAGCCTATAGGTCTGACCTTGGCAAGCTAGTTTATCGGTTATTTTTTTTAAATTGAAAGCACATGCCATAAAAACAAAGGAAATAAAAACGCATGCTCCTACTAAACGAACGTGGCAGCACTGCTTGAAATGAAAGAAAAGTAAATTGACTGCCTCGTGCATTTTTAGATTTCAATATTATTTATTGAGACAATAAAAACGAGGAAAAGCTCAATCTGCAAATAGATCTCAGACACGTTCAATAAAGGAACGCTGCTGATCCCTCATAGGGTCAATGGAGATTTACATAACTCGAATAGTATTTGTGATGTTTTGATATCCAAAGTATAACAAGCAGGAGCAGTGTTGACTGCATATGTTGTGTCGAGACCTGTGTGCGGGGGAAGGGAAACTGAAAGTACGGCCAGCCGGCCAGCCATGATTAATTAGGGGAGGAGAAGTAAAGGCTGTGTTTGCGGGGAGAGAGAGGGGAGGTGCTGGTGTGGGAGGAGTGCTGCTACGGCCTGGGGGAAGCTGGCTGGGGAAGGGGAGGAGAAATGAAAGTAAAGGCTGTGTTTGCGGGGAGAGAGAGGGGAGGTGCTGGTGTGGGTGGAGTGCTGCTACGGCCAGGGGGAAGCTGGCTGGGGAGGGGGAGGAGAAATGAAAGTAAGGCTGTGCTTGCAAAGCGCGTGCCTGTGGCCACGTGAACGTAAAGAAAACCGCAGGAACGAAGCCCTTGGTTTGACGAGAATTTTCAGGACATGAATTCTCGCTCCGCTCAATGCGCTTGCGCGCATTGATAGGTCGCGAGACCTAAAAATGGAACAAACTACAAATCTGCATTTAGTGACAAACTCATTGCAATTAATGAACATTTAACTTGCCGCAGTGAGTTTGTAATCTATAAATTAACCTGTACCTGCAACTTATCGTATATTGGCAGCACGAAGTTGCCAGCTAACCAACGTATTTTGCAACACGTACGAGCAATAGTCAACTCGGATAGTAACTATCCAGTGGCTCGCCACTTTAAAGCCATCCATAACGACAGACTTGCAGATCTACAATACACACTGTTGTGCTCGGTCCCCAACCCCGGACGGGAAGGTGATCGTGAAAAGTTGCTCAGGCAAAAAGAGACATATTTCATTTTACTGTTAGATTCACGAGCCCCCAATGGATTAAACGTTATTGATGAACTGCATAACTTCTTATAATCAAAATATCACTGTATCAACTGCATTTACTTTATTTTTAGTTTGTGGTAAAAACTTTCCTTTTGTCAGAATTGTTGTTGTAAATAAGTATGATTTTGTCTTGAACATTGAGAATTAGACATATAAAATTTATACAGAACTATTAGTTAGCTTAACTGAGGACGCAGCCACTATTGTTACACTCTTTTTTAAGAGTGTTTTAATTTTTTAGGCACCAGCACTTTATTAGATTTGGTCAGTAGTATACTAGGACTACCACTCCAGTGAAAAACCTATTATGGGTATAATGAGTACATTTGCATTTTTAATTTCATTGTAAATTTCTAGCGCATTTCTATGTACCCAATTTAAATGCTTTCTCTACTTGCACTCTACTATAACATAGAGTTTAAGTTGTGAGATATTTGATCCACATAACATTTTGTAAAAAAAAGTCGAGAATGAAATTATTGCACTTGCACTTTATTCTTAATGAACTGTTGCATATTATGCTTTGATTTTAGCAATGTACATATATTTTTGCCTTGTTACTCAAACCCATTTTACTGATATTTATTGTAGTTCCTTTCCATCAAATTAAAATACGAGCACTATGCTCACACTATCGTTTTACACATATTTGTTATTTGAATTGTATAACATGTTAAACTCGTTGTTAGCTACTGAACCACCTTATTTCACTTTTGCCTTTCATCCGTTTTTTAAGGCTGTTAGGGCTTTTAATCACTTTAAAAAATATCATCTACTCCTGACGCGTCATGTGATCAAGCTCCGCCCGTGGAGCGAAACGCGTCAGGGAGAGCACTTGCTCTGTTAATGCTGCACAATAAAATCTTCACTGCAACACGACTAACGGTGTGATGGCGGCTCTTTAAATCTTCTTTTGGAGTAACTTTATGGGAGAGGTGGTCTGCGCCTGCTGTGTCCGCGTTGATAGCGGTCAGGAATATATATATATCTATATATATATATATATATATATATATATATATATATATATATATATATCCATATATATATATCCATATATATATATCCAGAACTGCAACCTGGCTCAGAGAACCAGAACAGACGACCAAAAGAATCCTCAGTAAGGCAAGATGTAGTATTTTATTGAAGGCAAACTGAGCAGCAAAACTGACGCGTTTTGGGCGGATGCCCTTGCTCACAGTCAAAGGTTTACCCACAATGCCTGTATTTTTCAAATGCTTGTGCAGATCATGTGACACATCACGTGACATAAAAAAGGGTAAAGGTACTGTTTTCATATGTATAGAACAAATGTACAATGAGGGAAAGTATAATATTCCCATTAACATGTCAACATTGAAATGTACTAATAAATATGACTGAGTAAATTCAATGATTTAAACAACAAAATTTCTGCATAAATGCATAAATTTGATTAAGACAGTTCATGAATCATTAAGATGTGTTCTGTGCAAAATACCGCCATTATCTAAACATCATATGAATAATACAGTTTCAGTTTTAAAAAGCATATATTAAATACTTTAAAACATTTTGAATACAAAAATAAATTGTTATTCGTAAAAACTGTTTAAGTCATAATGTACAAATTTGCACGATATAAATACGCACTTTGTATAAACAAATTATTACTTGATCCTGAACTGTGAGAATCTCAAATCTAATATATACTCTATCGGGGACATCTCTAAAATGATGGCAACCCCTAGATTTATTAGTCATTATAAATTGGGGACATCATTGATTGATGGCAACCCCTCTACATAGTATTGCCTATAATGAAACAGTACCAATTTCCATCTTATAGTGCACCTAACACCTTATTAGTAAATGTGCAATATGTGAAAATGAAGCAACCTATTTTTTCACAATAAGCAGCATTTAAACAGGTCAAAGAAAGATAAGGGTGAAGTGACAAAACACAATAATGTTTTTACAAAAAAAGGGGATTTTTTTAGTTTATAGAATAAACTTATATTGATGTGTGTACAACTTTAATTAATCTCAGAGAGGCAGTGAACTCATTATACAGAAACGGGGATGTATGAAATCCAGGTCACACTCAAATGATTCTTGCCCTATAGGAAATGATACAGATCCTCAGTGGTGTTCAACCCATTGGGCACTTTGGTATCCAGCTCTAGAATCATTCTTGATTCTAGTTGGCGTAACATCTTGTCTCTGTCTCCTTCCCTACGGGGTTGGGGTACAGAAGCCAAGACGAAATAGTTAAGACACTCCAAGTTGTTATTATGTACACTTTTGAAGTGTCTCGCCACTGGGTACGCATTATCGTTGTTAACGATTGCACGAAGATGCTGCAATATCCTGGCGTGTACTGCCAGCCGAGTACTTCCAACGTACCTCAGGCCGCATGTACACGTCAGGACATATACAGCATATTCTGTCTTACAGTTGTAATTTCCCTTGATCTTTAAAGGTGTAGGACTGAAGGGGGTCATGTAAGTGCTGATGTTGACACCAAATTTGCACGGCCGGCAACTTGAACACTTGAAGAAACCAAATCGCGGGGGAAGCCAATTCCACGTGGAGAAACTTAAATTCCTGATTTGAAATTAAACCTTCCCGTGTATACCGGAATAAAAGTTTTCTCAGCTTGTCTTTTGATAGATCATATTGTTTCAAACACGTTATGGTGTAGCACGCAGCATCAGAAAGTTGCCGTATTCCTTCAGCAACATATTGCGTCTGGGGCCAGATTACAATGTTGCCTCCCTCATCTGAGCTGCATACTACATTGTGATGATCATTTTTGAGTTTATTAACCAGATCCCAATATTGAGTTTCTTGCTGTTGTTTGATCCTTTTACGATGTTTGACCTGGTGGTATAACTTTTTAAGGTCTGCAGTCACCACATCATGGAATGAGTCTATAGCATCCCTAGGCATAATAGGAATAAAATTAGAAGACGGTTTGAAAGGACTGCTACCTGCTCCTGTTTGAAGAATTGCAGCCTCCCTTAATTCATCCTGTGTGCAAATTTGAGAATTTGTATCTCCATTGTCCTCACCCAATTGGACAAGGGTTAATAAGCCTCTAGTATCACCAGCCTGGAGAGCTGTTACACTATTATCCACTGTTGTTATATCTTCATTATTAGGTCCTTTCTTGATCTTGAAAAATTTACATAGCTTAAGTTTGCGGATGTAACGAAATACATCAATCCTCGTCGCAGCATAGTTAAAATCAGTTAGAGGACAATATGTGAGGCCCAGACTAAATAATTGTTGCTCTGCCGCGGTGAGTGTTGTTGACGACAAATTGATAATAGTTTTCGCATTTATTTCTTGTTGTTGCGCCAATATTTTTTCTTTTTGTTGCTGTTGTTTGTGCCTGTGTTTGTTGCAGCGCTCTTTCCTGCGGCGGTTGATTCTAGCCCTTTTTTCTGCTGTTTTTGTTGATTTCGCGTTGATGGGCGTAAAGTTTGTAGTCGGGCGTTGACTAAAAAATCAACCTCTTTCCCTAAATCAAGCACCAAGGGGGTCCTGACTCCTCACCCCTCAATGCTGCATCCTCATCCGAGTAAATGCTAGTGTTGCTGCTGGATATTGATGAGTTATCACTCATAATCTGAGTATGTTCCGGGTTCTGGCCTCGAGGAACTCCGCCTGATGGTCCTGGCCCTGTTGCCCCTGATGCTGGAGCAGTTTTTGCGTTCTTTTTAAGCATTTTAGCATCGTCAAACTTACGCGTGAATGTATATATTTTGCCATGTACATAATCATCCTTATCGCGCGCAAATTTCCAAGCTTTGCGGATTTTGATTTTATCCTCATGTTTATTAACCCCCTCTTGAACCTCCTTTCTCATTGTTGTTATCAGTTCATTTGGTTCAAGTTTAAGTAACTCTCCATTTATTTCTTCCATGTCTTTAAGCAGCTGTGTACGGTCAATCTCCACATATTTTATTAAAATCAGGACTAGATCGCGAGATGCATCTATCTATATATATATATATATATATATATATATATATATATATATATATATATATATATATATATATATATATATATATATATATGCATATGCATTTATATACATGTATGTGTTATATAAACATATATATACATCTGCATATCTAAATAAATACAAATATAAATGCATGCATACATATACATATATGCATACATATGCATGTTCTGTACAAGAAAGTTTGAAAGACACTAATAAAAGCAAAGCTAAAAAGCCACCTAATTACAAACAGAATTACTTAAACAAGGGCGAGACCTATTGCATTTTCAATCTTGTTTTCTTGATGGAGGAGCAGGGGTACAGACACTTCCAAAAGAAGTCTCTTTGAGAGTGTATGGGATACTCCCATACGACTTGTCATTAGGAACCTCAGGGCATCTGCCCTTGGATTTAGGAGAGTACTGGGTTCTAAAAATGTTCAGACGCAGCTTTCTGTAAGACCTAGGGTACATAGCAAATTATTTTGGAGAGACAGTGCAGTTGACATATGTTCAGACTTTCTTAAACTGAAGATGAGTAAAGTAGCAAACATTTGACTATTTGGGCCTCGCTTAGTGTTTTGACTTTGGAGGCCTTTGCACAGAGGATATGAAAAGGTTCTTGCTTGCTTGGTGTTGCAAAATCTGAGTGAAAGACCTCGCTTACGTTTATGTCCTTCCCTGAGGCATGACTTACTTTTCATTCAATTGAAGTGGACCCAATGGAGGACAATTTAGCAGTAGCACTAAGGCATCCGTGGATTGTGAGGCATCACCTCTGTTTTCAGCCACTTAAGAAAGAGCACATTTTGGCTTATCCATCAATGTAATTGCTGTACAAGTCTGGTGGGCCCTCAGTTGGTTGTGAGTATTATTAGCATACAAGAAACACACACCCCAAAATGCACCCACTGACAGCGCTTGCTAAAGGAACCATGTAGGCCTTCAACAGGACCAGAAGTGGGTGAGTGGAGTCCTTGTGTTAAGGTAACAGAGCACCACTCTATTTCTAAGAGGAAGTGGTCTAACTCCACTTGTGAGTGGATTTGATGTGAATGAATTAAACTGCGGAAGAAGGACTTTAGCTCGGAAACAATATCATCATCTACAGTGTTAAACATGTGGATAGGTTTCTGAGTATTAAGGACCAGTCATTGTCCTGGTCTCTGCTGAATAGCCTCTCTTCTCTGATATTCATTGAGGTGATTTTTATACTCCTGCATGTTCTGTGTCAGAATGCAATTTGCAGAGTAGGTGGCTCTGAGTTATGACATGCAGGGATCCCATACTGTAACATGTCTTCTCCTGGGTGACAAAGTCTGAATGACAAAGCTGGGATGTGGGATTCCTATAGCCCAACGCCCAGGGCATATTGTTTAGAGTCAAGGGCAACAAGTTTTAAAGTGTATTTTGTCCTTGGGACAAGGAGGCCCAAACCCCTACAGCACAAACCCATTGGCTGCCAATTTACAGTAACACATTATGGATCAGAGAAAGGCATTGTCTGCAGTTAAGGTAATATTTGTGTCCATGTGTCAATGCTGTTCAAATTTGTATTTATGGTTCATTAATGCAAAGCCTTTATTAATATTAGGGTGAGCGCGCTAAGTAAATGTTGTAAGCTCAGACTGCATTACTGACAGTGGTTCCAGTATAAAAATATGTACACACATTTTCAATGTTTAGCAATATGAGGCTATGTATAATTCTCCCAGAATGCTCTCTGATTAGATGCAAATATTTGCAGAAGCTTCTAAGAAAGATTTATGAGTCTTTGCTTTCAAAATAAAATGTTCACAAAAATATGCAAGCAGGAAAAAAAACATTTAGCTAAACTACTGTAAAGTTTTAGGTACCATTTCTTTGCAGCACCATTTGGTAAAAAGTGTGGATGTTTGCTAGTTTTCCAACGTTATTCATAATGGAAAATCAGTGTAACTAGTTTCAAAAAGCTTAAGAGAAACATAAAAATAAAAAAGCATTGGCAAAGCTGGCAGATCTGAAATTGGTGGACAATCTTTTGGTTTTGTCAACGTGTGACTTGTTTTGGCATGGTTTTTGTAAAACTTTATTGGTGTGGAAGCTGCCGGGCCCTCCCATTATACCAAACATTGGCAAAAGAAAAATGTGTTTTTGGTCTCAAAAAGCACATATTTCCGAAGTAGTTCATGGCACTGAACAAAACTAGTTTGTGTGTTGATACGCTCTTTGTGAAAGAGCAGAATGCGGTCACTCACAGTGAAGCCAGCCGATAGAGACAGAATTTTAATAAACATAAAAGGTCACGATTAATGCCAAACCTAATTAGGGACCCAATAATTAAAGAAAGTCTCAAAAGTGCACCCATGCATGGTACATTTCTTTGCATTAAAAAAAAACATACTTTATTGATTTTCCACTTCTGTTGGTTACATTCGAAGATGATTCTGTATCTGCACATTGTTACCAATCTGTTTTACACTGCATATAACATGGTCGCAATCAGTGTCATATCCTTCTGCGTATCATTACCATAGCTGTTCGTCTCGTATATAATTGTATGCTTTTACATAATTCTGCAGATATCAATAATGAGTGAACTTTTAACTAGTACCAACTGTTCACCCCCAACACCCCTCCCTCCATATTCTGGCATTCTTATTCACATCATAGTTTCTGTTACATCCCATCACTATTTGCATATGTCTTTAAACAATCTTGGGCGTTTTCCCTATCTCTGTCCACTGTACTAAGGTTGTGTACATCATCACTGCATCACAATCGACTGTGTGTTTGGGGTGTCAGGTACATTGTTAGGGTTAGAGTGTTTGAAAGCTTCCAGTATTACATCCCATTCCATAGATATCTGAGTTTTCTGTAGTCTGCGGGTCTCCTCTCAACGTATGGCAGAACTTTCAGACCCGCTCCCAACGTATTATTTTGCTGTGCCATGTGTATAGTGCAGGGGGTTTGGCTGATTTACATCTCATGGTAATGGATCTCTTGGCGATTAAAAGTGCCAGATCTAGGAAATGGAGCTGGACCTTCTTCAGTGACTTACGCTTACGAAGGCCCAACAGACATCCCAACACTGAGTCGTCTATTTGGAGATCCGTAGTCTCCTCTAGTATTCATCTAACGTCTCCCCAGAATTCTGTCAGGCACGGGCATGACCATTGCATATCAAGTAAATCTGCCTCTTCCAACTGGCCCCTGGGGCATTGATGGTGTGTGTTTGGAAACATACGCTGTAAGCGATGTGGTGTGAGGTAAGCTCTATAAAGGACCATGCACTGTATAAACTTAAACTTTGCATTACGTGATATCTTGTTTGGATGTTCCAAAATATCAGTCCCTTCCCTGCCTGATAACTCCTGTCCCATATCTGCCACCCATTGGACTCGGAGGGTGTCAAGGGCAGTGGACCATGTGCCCGGATGCTCATGTATAGCCATTTGATGAGGTGACGTCCCTGCCCCATGTAGTATAGGGATTTTACTAGTTCATGCGCCCGAGGTTCTTCCCCTTGGGGGAACCAGTGTCTCATAACGTATTGCAGTATCGCAGCGTGTAACATGTATAGATGGTTTGGTGCCCCGTTTTCTCGTATAAAGTTCTCGTGGTCCATTAAAATCCCCGCATTGAATAGCACCCCCACCGTCTCCACACCTGCTTCTAACCATGCTCCAATTTTGTGTTTTGTGAATCTGCTGCGCAATAGTGGGATTCCCAGCAATGGGATATTGCCTGGATAGGGGGTACAACCAGATGTATATTGCAATGCTTTCCTCCAGCATAGCAATGCTGTGTGTAATAAAGGTGGTACTTTTGGTGGAATTTCACAATGCAGTAATAATAATGTGTGTAGCAATTCCCCGTTCAATGTTTTTCATAGTGTATCCAATCTCCTGGAGGTTGTGACCTGCAGTCCAATAGGTCAGCCATTGCAGTTGGCTTGCATAATAGTACGCTCGAAAATCGACACCCCTAGGCCTCCTCTGCTTGTGTCTATTTATAATTTCCTATGGCTTACTCTTTGTCGACCGTCCCCAAATACGTTCCGATAATACAGTGTCTAGTGTGTTAAAAATAATTAGGGGTAATATAATCAGTGAATTAGTGAAGTAATGGAGGAGTAAGGGGAAGTACCACCATCTTGGACACTGCCACTCGGCCCATCGCAGAGAGGGGCAGTGTAGTCCAGAACGCGACCTTTGAATGTATTCCAATGATGGCTCTATTGAGGTTCCCTTCTAGCATATCCGTGTGGGATTCGTATATGTGAATGCTTAGGTATTTAAACGTGTGCTGCGCAACCGGTAGGGAAAGCAGCCCAAAATTGACCTTCTCTGGGCGTGAATGATCTTGGAAGAGGAAGGCGTTAGAATTTGATTATGTTATGGCTAAGCCGGAGATTTGTTTGAACAATGCAGATTTCCCGGGATTGGGTTTACCCCTCTCAGTAGATAATTATGTCATCCACATAAGCCGATATCAAATGTGTGGATGTGCCCATCAGTTTCCCACACTGGGTAGCCTCTTGCCTCAACCGAAGCGCCAGTGGCTCCAATGCCAGTACATACAGTAGTGGGGACCCGGGGAAGCCCTGTTGGGTGCCCATGTGCACCCAGTATTCTCGAGATATGTGTTTACCTGACCTGACTCGGGCGTCGTATAGTAGGCGTATCCATCGTAGATAGTCGGGAGGCAACCTAAATTTTTCGATAGCCTTGAACATATACTCCCATGACAGCGCATCAAACGCATGTCGCAGGTCGAGTGCAATACATCCGGCATTTTTGTATTGTTCTCGGTTGGTTGTTATTATATGGTATAACCTCCTTATATTTAATGACATGCTGGTATAAATCCACATTGGTCGATGTGTATTAGCTTGTTTAAGTAGGGATGTAGTCTGTTTGCCAAGATTTTGCTCATTATTTTGAATTCCGTCTCAAGTAATGACAACAGGAGGTATCCCGACATGTCAGTCACATCCCTCCCTGGCTTTGGAAGTGATACTACTAATGCTTGCACAGTAGTGCAAGGGAGGTGGGCTAATTCGAGCGACTTGTTGTATATGTCTTTCAGTTGAGGAAGTAAGGCCTCCGGGTAAGCATTAAAAATCTCCACCGCTAAACCGTCCAAGCCCAGTGTTGTATTATGCGGGAGCCCATTAATATCGGCTTTAATTCCGCCCTAGTGATGGGGCCTGCCAAAGTGTCTTGCATGTCTGCTGGGGCCTGTGTGTAGGGTAAGTTTGCTTGGAATGTATCTATTACAGTGGCGTCCAGTGGGGGTGGTTTACTCTGAAGTGTTTCGTAATATGTTTTGAAGGCATCATTAATATCATGTTGCATATACACCATACTTCCCCCAGGCGTGGTAATTTGACTGCTGACAGTAGTTGGTGGGTCTTCTCTCAATATCTTTGCTAGTAGGATCCCTGACTTATCTTCCTCTGTGTGTTTTATCAGAGTAAAGGCCCTATAATCGATTATTCTAAGGGTGTCTAACAACTCTGCATGTTGGATACATGCCTCTTTCAACGGTGCCTGTTTAGTGGGATCATTTGGCGCTTCTTTCTCCAGCCCTTTCATGTTATCCTCTACTTTCTTCAGATTCTTATGTACCTTGCTCCCACTGTGGCGCTGATCTCAGCTCTCCAGATCACTGCCATGAGTGCGTCCTATTCAACTAATATTGAGGACGCAGTGTTGCTGTTTTCCGAGAAATAGTGTGTAAGTGTAGTTGACAGTGTGGTACGAAACGCAGTGTATTCTAGTAATTGGGGCCAAAGCTTCCATGTAGGTACCAAGGTGAGTATTCTACCCCAGGTAATGGAAATCTCTAGAGGATTATGGTCTGAGAAAGTTTTTGCTAAGTACGCAGTGTGTGTCACCTGGTTGGCTAAGGAGAGGGAGCACATGATTCTATCTATTCTGGTATGTAATTGGTGTACTGGGGAGTAAAAGGGTGCGAGCGGTCAAGTCCAACACCCATAACCGCATTACAATCGCCACCCATGATCCGAGGGTATACTTCCCAACCTGCCAGTATCGTGTTTAGGGCCAGAAAGTATTTGTTCTGATGAAAATTTGGAGCATCCCCAATATAGCATGTTTACCATCTAGTGTCCCATGTAAAAAGATGTACCATCTAGTGTCCCACGTAAAAAGATGCACCTACCCTGCGCATCTATCCTCTTATCAAACATTTCAAACAGGACTTTATATCTGATCCAGATAGTTACACCCCTAGCGAATGCCGAGTTATTAGTAGAGAATATCTGACCCTTCCATTTCTTCCCCATTTTTGCAGCTTCTGATTCCGTCAAATTGGATTCTTGCAGGATAACTATCTGTGCCTTGCGCCTAACCAATTGCTCATGTACCCTATGCCCCTTCTGCACTCAGCCTAGACCCCGAACATTCCATGTAATCAAATTATATGTGTCGAGCTTGTGCGGTGCATGACAACTGTGGTGTGTGTGACCAGGACAAGGGATAATAAACGCAATATAGGACATATTAGCTGCTGCTTGCCAAGACCCCTAAACTCACATTGTAACACTAATACAAGGCCCTGCTTGTGAACTAAGCTGAGCCAAACCAAAAATACAACATATTGAACATTGCTGTATTGAACTGTTGCATTCGCAAATAAAGGGGTTTCTCTCACGCCGACCATGCGTTAATATCCACACTTAGTACCTCATCGGAGCCCGGGCTAATACATTTAACATTATTATGCCATTATTATGCCATTATTCACGCAAAAGAAAAAAGGCTATATATGTCCATTAGTTTTCGTGCCGGTACCATCGCGCTCAACTGTCACAGGAATGAGCAGGGCAGTCAGTTCCATATTTCATATACCCAGTAGATCATCTGCGGCTTGCGGTGTCACTGTGGTAAATAATGCTAGGCTGCTCTCTGAGTCAGATCTCACGGTACTGCCCTCAGAGGATTCCGAGTCCATGCATGAGACATTCTCTGAACGCGGTTGCCGCCTCTAAAGCGGCGTCTTTGCTTCGTTGTACCTGATCCTGGGTAGGGAAGAGCACGAGTGAAGTACTGGCCGTCCTTGCGGCGCGATCGTCGACCTTGTAACCTTTTGGGGCTGCTTGGTAGTCTCTGAGGAGCCTCACCAGACAGAGAGTTTGGGTCCATGACTTCAATCTACTCCTCTCCATCTTCTGGGCTTTCAAAGAAATACTTTTTTTGCTCATGGATTATTTTCAGGCGTGCAGGATATAATAGTGCGTATTTTAAGTTCAGGTCCTGTAATTTCTTTTTAACCGCCTGAAAGGAGGATATGTGTCGTTGGCCCATTAGGGTATAGTCGGGATAGAGAGATAGCTGACAGTTTTCAAAGCGGATCTGGGGTCGCTCCCTTGCCTTCTAGGATATCTCGGTCTCTGTGGTTTAGGATCCTGACTATCAGTGGCCTTGGTGGTGCGCCCACCTTCGGTCTTCCAGTGGGGATTCTATGGGCTCTTTCGATACAGAAAAAATCTGATAGCTCATTAGGGGCTACATGCTCCCTAAACCCCTGTTCCATAAAGGTGGCAGCGACAGAGCCCTCACTACGTTCCGGGAGCCCAATAACCCGCACATATTTCCACCTGGCTCTGCCCTCTCAACTCTGTCCAGGAGGCCTGTAACTTGTCTCTATAGTGTCTGAGTTTGTGACGTATGTTCTTTATGTTGAGGTAGTATTTCTTCCAGAACCAAGCTGTTGTCCTTCACTGTGGTCGCCAGTTTAGTGTGGTCTGCTTTGAGCAGAGTGATACCGGTAGTGAGCATGCCAATTTGCTTCTCTTATCGCTCTTCTGGATTCTCTAACCTCACGTAGTAATAGGTCTAATTTATCCGGGGCTTCTGTTTCATTCATGGGTGGTACACAGCTAAGCGACGGCAAATTTGTATTGAATTCCTGATCTTCCGTAGTTTGCAAGTTAGAGGCGACCACCTCTTGCAATTTGGGCACCCCATGATGTATGGCGTGTGGTCGCAAAGATCTGCTGCTGCTCGGGGTGTTCTGGTGCCGTGTAGTAGTCAAGCCGTAGTAGACACTATATTGTAAGTGTTAGGTGAGGCAGTACGGTCCTTCAAGCTGTGACCCATGTAGTGGACTCACAATTCACCAGTGTGGCAGTGCTGTAGGTTCTTGCTGCGACGTATTGCTATATGATTGGTCCCTTCTTAATCTGTGACTTAATCAGTCCAGCCAGAATGTGCTCCCTGCTATACAGCTGCCTGTTGGTGGTACTCCAAAGACCTCGATGGGGCCCCTCACTCTTACCCGGGCCTCGTATCAGGCCGCATTTGAAGCACTCGCCACGTTTAATGCACTCACAGCGATGGGTTCAGCTGTGGCTATCATATTTACCTCCACGGCTGGGCGTTGTCTCCTCTCTTTGTGTTTGCGTCAGTTGCACAGCTACTGGTCAGCCAGTCAACGTCCCACGGGCAATACTCTGTAGGCCAGCCGGCAGCCCAGGCTAATTCAGTGAAGCCTCAGCTCTCTGTGGCAGATCCCGCTCTATTTGCGCTTGCGCACTTCGGGTGTGCGAGTGTCCCGCACAGATGTGATCAGACTTAGGGGGAATCAGTGGGGGCATCAACCGGGCAGTATACCACATCCTGTCGGAGCTCAGGGCCTCTGTACGTTTCTCTGGTCTTGGTAAGTCCTGGGACAGCAGGACTTCTGATAGGGTTAGACACCCATCACAGCTGATGTCCGGCGAACGCAGCACGGGTCACACTGGCCTCTGTACCACGCAGCTCTCAGCCACCCTCGCATTGTCGCAGGCTGCCATCACGTAGGCCTCATTTTTGCTACAGCGGAGTGCGACATCAAGGGCGGTTTCACGGTTCTCGGTTGGCAGCCTTTGATCATCCTACAGCTTCTGCTCTTCAGATGGAGCTCGATGGGCTCGGCACACTGCAATTCTGGAAGTATCTGTGTGCCCAGGCTCCAGAGCTGTTCTATGCTGCGTCTGCCATGATCGGCATTTCGCCACGCCCCCAGGTGGTACATGTCTTTGCTTTAAGTGCAGATATAGAACTTTTATGAATTCACAAGAATTTACAAAAGTAGGCCAAGAAACAGTACTCCTAAAAAATATTTGAGAACTTCATTTTAGCATGAGCAACTATGCACATGTCCATTTGCTCACGTGAAAGTCTGAGTGTTTGCAAGTTCACTTTCTCTCCAACCACTTTTTTCCCAACCCTGGAAGAGGTTTCACATCTGCTATTGTCAGGAATAAAGTTCCGACCTTTTTCAGTATGGGAAATGATTCGAGAAGAGACTCTTAAACATGCAAGTTAGTAGGTTTGCACAGACTTAATAGGGCATGCCAACCATGGAACTATCGCTTAATTCAATCAATCAATCAATCAATCAATCAAAGCATTTATATAGCACACTACTCACCCGGAGGGTCTGAAGGCGCTAGGGTGGGGGGGGGGGGGTCGCTACTGCTCGAACAGCCAGGTCTTGAGCTGCTTCCTGAAGGCGAGGTGGTCCTGGGTCAGGCGGAGGTGGGTCGGGAGGAAGTTCCAAGTCTTGGCGGCCAGGTAGGAGAAAGACCTTCCCCCTCTGGTGGCTCTTCGGAAGCGGGGGACGGCGGCGAGGGCGTGGCCGGTCGATCGAAGCTGGCGTGTGGGAGCGTAGAAGTTGAGGCGGCTGTTGAGGTATCCTGGGCCTTGGTTGGGCTTTGTGTGCGTGGGTGAGGAGACGTAAGGTGATTCTCTTGTTGACCGGGAGCCAGTGCAGGACTCTCAGGTGTCCGGAGATGTGGCTGCGACGGGATGTCCAGGATGAGTCGTGCTGAGGCGTTCTGGATCCGCTGGAGTTTCTTCTGGAGTTTGGCGGTGGTACCGGCGTAGAGGGAGTTGCCGTAGTCCGGACGGCTGGTGACGAGGGCCTGGGTGACCGTCTTCCTGGTCTCGGTGGGGATCCACCGGAAGATCTTACGTAGCATGCGCAGGATGTTGAAGCACGACGAGGAGACGGCGTTGATTTGCCTGGTCATGGAGAGGGAGGAGTCCAGGATGAAGCCCAGTTTGTGTGCGTGATCTGTTGGTTTGGGTGCGCTGCCCAGGGCGGGGGCCACCAGGAGTCGTCCCAGGCGGAGGGTGAAGATCCTAGGATGAGGACTTCCGTCTTGTCCGAGTTCAGTTTCAGGCGGCTGTTCATCATCCATTTGGCTACATCTGTCATCCCTTCGTGTAGGTTGGCTCTGGCGGTGGCGGGGTCGTTGGTGAGGGAGAGGATCAGCTGGGTGTCGTCGGCGTAGGAGATGATGTTGAGGTTGTGTTGGCGTGCGATGGCTGCGAGGGAGCTCATGTAGACGTTGAAGAGGGTTGGGCTGAGCGAGGAGCCTTGAGGAACGCCGCAGATGACTTCGGTGGCTTCTGATCTGAATGGGGGGAGGCGGACTCTCTGTGTCCTTCTGGCGAGGAAGGAGACGATCCACTCCAGTGCCTTCTCCTGGATTCCGACGTTGCTGAGGCGCTGCACTAGGGTACGGTGGCAGACCGTGCCGAAAGCCGCGGAGAGGTCTAGGAGGATGAGGGCCGCTGTTTCTCCGTTGTCGAGCAGGGCTCGGATGTCATCGGTGGCTGCGATCAGGGCGGCCTCGGTGCTGTGGTTGGCCCGGAAGCCAGACTGCGAGAGGTCGAGGGATCCGTTTGTCTCGAGGAAGGCGGCCAGCTGCTTGTTGACGGTCTTCTCGATGACTTTTGCAGGAAACGGGAGCAGCGAGATGGGGCGGTAGTTCTTGAGGTCGGTGGGGTCGGCTGATGGCTTCTTTCGTAGAGCGCTGAGTTCGGCGTGCTTCCAGCTCTCCGGGAAGGTAGCGGTGTCGAGGGAGGTGTTGATGATGTCCCGCAGGTGGGGTGCGATGACAGCGTCGGCCTTGTTGAAGACGTGGTGAGGGCAGGGGTCGGTCGGAGATCCGGAGTGGATGGAGTTCATCGTGCGGACGGTGTCTTCGGTGCTGATCGGGGTCCAGGCGCGGAGGGTGGTGGTGGGGGGCGGTGGTTCGGTCGTGGCATGCGTCGGTTGAGTGCTGAAGCTGTTGTGTATGTCCGCGATCTTGTTGTGGAAGTAGGAGGCGAGGGAGTTGCAGAGGTCTTATGAAGGGGTGATGTCGTTGTTTCCGGCGTTGGGGTTGGAGAGCTCTTTAACGATGTTGAAGAGTTCCTTGCTGTTGTGTGCGTTGGTGTCCAGTCGTTCCTTGAATGCGTATTTCTTGGTGGCGTGGATCCGTTGGTAGTGTTTTCGGGTGGCGAGCTTGAGGGCAGTCATGTTGTCCAATGTTGGGTCTCTGCGCCAGGCTTTCTAGGAGGGCACGGCAGTTCCTCTTGGAGCTCTTGAGTTCGTCGGTGAACCATGGGGCTTTCTTGCTGCCGGGTCTGCTAGGCGGGGTCCTCAGAGGGGCGAGGTCGTCTGCGCAGTTGCTGATCCACTTTGTGAGGTTGGTGGCCGCCTGGCTGGGGTTTGTTGCGCCAGTAGGAGGGTTCTTGCTTAGGGAAGTCGTGAGCTGGTCGGCTGTGATCTTGTTCCAGCTTCTGCGTGCAACCTGTTGCTGGTGGTGATGGTGGTGGTAACTTCAGGCCCAGTATGTAGATCTGCGGAAACATGTCAACATTTGGGACTGGCTAATATTTATACCCTATAATGGTATGAGCCCTGGCATAATCAGAGAGGCTATATCGGAGCTCTTATATAATGACATTGCTGCCATCATTTGTTGCCGCATTACACGGCGCAAAAGGTACAAGTGGATTTTGTTACAGGACAAGTAGATGTGTGAAGCAACCTACCCCATGGACAAGTCGATATTTCATTAAATTCCACACCCCTGCAAAGCCCAGCAGCCCTCCTGGAACATTCTGGAACATTCTGCTCCTGTGTGACATTGGCTCACAATTATGACACTGGGAGCGGTGACACTACCCAGGAATATACCTACATCTGTGACATCACTGCAGGATTATGACACAGGACTAAGTGACACCATACTAGAACATGGCTGCTTCTGAGTGGTGTCAGATCAGAATGAAACATTTCCTAGCTATCGTAACGGAAAGTTTCAATTCTATTAAGGACTCGGAGGTGAGGATTATGCTCATCTTTCTTCACTTTATTAACAAGCAGCCATTTTAAAGAACAAGTAAAACTAACATACCCATGTACCATTGGGAATGGAATAGAGTTTTAACAATAGAGTATTCAGTTCATATACAGAGAGTCCGTGGGAATCCACCAATCAAAGGGCTTCCAACATTCTATAGTCCTCTGTCAGCCTCTACTCCCCCTCTTTCGATGCTCTTGCACGGCCAGTATGAACATCTCAGGAATCTTGTTTGCTGGAGTCCCCTGCGGGAAACAAGAAGAAATAATAAGGCAACTGCCGTGGCTAAGGCTTAGCCCCATAGGGGGAAAGACAAAGGCATAGTCCAACAGAATCACAACCGAGGTAAATCAAGCATGAAACGCTTCTCTTACCCTAAAACGAGGGTGGATGGTTACACATAGATGTACCCTGGGTGGGATAATCCTCGCCTCCGAGTCCTTAATAGAATTGAAACTTTCCGTTATGATAGCTAGGACATTTTTCATTCTATGTCAGGACCGGAGGCGAGGATTATGCTCGTTTAAAGCTTGCTCACCACCAAGTGAGCCATATCAATCACCAGTTTGAAGTAAAACCACTTGAAGGTAGGGTCTGAAGACCAATCTACAGCGTTCAGAATGCCTTCCAGATGAGCTCCCAGGTTAAATGCTTTAGAGGCCATCGCCCCCCTAGCTGAATGGGCACCAAAGACCCGAAGGTCAATGCCCGCTTCCTGCATCACCCAATGGACCCAGCGGGCTATTGTTTGGGAGGAAACAGCTTTGTGAGGCTTCCTAAGGGCGATAAGGAGCTGTCGCGCACCCGGAGGGCAGAATCCTCCGACATTTCTTCATACGCCTTAAGGCAAGACACCACACAGAGCTTAGGAGAATCTGGATAAGCAGGATAAGAAATGGTTCTCCTACCAGTTTTAGTCCGCCTATGGGTTGTGAACATAACCCCCGAAGGGGAAAAAATTCTCCCAGACACGTCTAGAGCCCGGACGTCCGACACTCGCCTGCAAGAGACTATGCATAGAAACGTGGCTATTTCACTGAAAGTTCCTTGCGGGAAAGGAATCTGTATGGCTGCCATGACAGGAACAGATTTAAGACTTGATTCACATCCCAAATTGTGGTTCCGGCGGTAAGGAAAGGCGAATGCCTCGCAACAACCTACACACTAGAGGATGTTCCCCCTACCGAAGAGCCGTCTATCATGGAATGACCTGCCACAATCGCAGACCCTAAGGTGTTGACTGAGGGATAAGCTAGACCTTCCTCCGCCAGGCCAGCCAAGAAAATCAGAACGGCAATCACATTGGTTGCCACGGGGTTGAAACCCCGTCGCAAACACAAACGGTACCACCTTCTCCAAGCGGACCGGTACCACTTGGTTGTACTGTCAGCCCAGGCCTTGGACGTGAATTTCTCAGCCGCTCCGAAAGGCCTGGGACCACCTGACGTCCCTGGTAATCCTCCACGCCATCAGGGACAGGGAGCCCTGCAGAATGAGCAGGTGAGGATCCTCGTCCAGATTGAGGAGGAAAGCTGGAAAGCGGGGGAGTGCGATTGGAGAATCCCAAGAAAGTTCCAGTAGAACCGGAAACCCTACTTGCGACCTCCATATTGGGGTAACCAGCACCAAGCTCGCCCCTTGTCGGCGAACTTGGGCAGAGACTCTTATCATGGTGAATGGGCCAATCCTGCAGGAACGCATCCCTCCTCTCCGCCTAGGGGTACGGGCGCCAGCTGAAGAAGCGGGGAAGCTGATGAGCCAGGCGGGAGGCAAATAGATCCACTGAGAAGGGGCCCCATACGCTCTAGAGATCTAAGAAGAACCCTGGATGCAGCTTCCAAAGGCTCGCATCATGCCGGTGGCGAGAGTGGAAGTCTGCCACCTGATTGTCCTCTCCAGGGAGATACTCCGCTGTGAGAGCGATCTGATGGTCCAGGCATTACTGCCGCAGATGCGCCGCCAGATCCAAGAGGGCTTTCGATGGTTTATGTAGCGGACCGCCGATACGTTGTCCAGCTTGAGAAGGACACAGGATTGAATCGAATCCCTGGTCCAACACTGGATCGCGAAAGAGCCCGCTAAGAGCTCCAGACAGTTGATCTGATACTGCTGCTCTCGAGGAGACAACACACCGCCTGTGGTGAAATCTCCACACCTCACGCCCCAACTGGACCTGCTGGTGTCTGATTCGATTAAGACATCCGGCGTGGATCCAAAGATCGGTCTCCCATTCCAAGCTTCCAGGTTGAAAAGCCACCATTAAAGCTCCTCCCTGGCCTCCTCGGACAGAGGCACTTTCTGCGTGTAAGAAAGACCACGGCGAATATGCATTGCCTTGAGGCGCTGAAGGGGCCAGTAGTGCAAGGGTCCCGGGAAGATGGCTTGGACTGACACCGACAGCTGGCCGACAATGCGAGCCAGCTGTCTGAGGGAGGTTTGTGACTGAGCCGGAGTCCTCCGAATCTCGTGACGTATTTTTGTCAACTTGCCAGAGGGAAGGCTGAGGGACGATGCAAGAAGACAGGCTGAACGGAAGAGTGGTGAACTCGAAGGTCTTGTCCTTCCATAAGAACTGAAGGAAACGCCTGTGCGGCAGGAAAATGGGAATTGCCAAGTAGGGGTTCTTGAGATCAAGCCGTGCCATCCAATCGTTGGGGCGAAGATGATCCCAGAGGAGATGGATCCCTTCCATCTTGAAGTGGCGATATACAAGTCCCTCGAACTCGCAAAGGATTGATCACTGGCCGCCAACCCCCATCTTGTTTGTCCACCATAAAGATATTGCTGATAAACCCCCTGGGATGAAGGGAGGTTTCCGCGATAGCCCCTTCTTCCAAGAGGTAATTCACCTCGAATTCCACCAATTTAGCGTCTGGCTGGAGCCTTGTCCCCTGTTATAAGGACAGCCGGGCGAGCGGTCCCTACTCTGTCCGGCTCTGCGGAAAACCCGGGGGTGAAACACTTTCCTAATTGAAGACTGGGCTTTGTCTAACGACGTAAAAGTGTTGACTAACCGGCCCAGCTCCTTGATGAATGGATCCTCAAACAGGCCGCCCTGGGCGGCCGGGCCCGCTTCTGAGTCATTGAGGTCCCCTCGCTTAGGGTCTATCTTAATGAGCAGGGACCGCCGCCGCTCAGTAGACCGTGCGCAATTGGCGTTCCCAAGAAAAACTATCACCCTCTGCGCCCAAGAAGAGAAGTGATCTGGGAAAATAAGGGAACCTTAGCCTCCTCCACCATGTCCAACATTTTTGTGGCAGGGCCCAGCACGTCCAGCAGTTTGTCTTGGCACGTTCGCCAAAACCGGTCTATGCCCTTCTTTGGATCTTTCACAAACTTCTGTAAGAAGGTGGCCATTCGGGGATCTATATCTGGGGTGGCCGCCACCTTCCCCTCAAGTGATGGGCGAGTGCCCGGAGGCAATTAAGGCTCCTGGCTCCAGCGACTGCAGAATACGGCTGGCCACTTATTGGGCTACCTTTTCAGAAGGGACCCAGTTCGATGACCGAGAATGTAGGATGTCATCAGGGTTCAACATATCGTATGCTTGACCTACGGGGTGCTCACTGGTAAGGGGGCTGAGGGCGTGAGGAAGTTGCTCCATCCTTACGCTCTGGAGAGAACCCTCCGATCCTCATCCAAGAATTTGCTGGTAGTCCCCCGTGTTCGCCGAACCAAATGGGGTGGGAGGGCTTTTTTTGTTGTAGCCCCTAAACTGTGGAATAGTCTGCCGCATGGAATTAAAACACAGCCTTCAGTCCAGAACTTTCGGAAGGCCTTGAAAACGTGGCTTTTCTCCAAGGCCTACCCGTAGTGCTTGTTATCTGACCATTTTATGATATTGTTTTTAGGCGCCTTGATGCCTCTGGGCTTAGTTGCGCGTTATATGACCTTTACCATTTACCATATCGGCACATAGGCCCTGATCACCAGAGTCCCGGGGTCTGGCGAGAAGGACGCCAAGGGCGAGAGGGACAAGCGTCCTCATCAGCGTCCCTTGATCATCTCCGTCCTGATCATCCGCCTCCTGGGTAGCAGGTGACACAGAAGTAGGGGTTGCTGCAACAGGAGCTGGGGGTTCCTGAGAACTAGCCAGGAACGCCTGCTTAAGGCGACGAAATAAGTCAGTATCCACCCCAGAGTCTCAGGACCGTTCAGAAGGCGGGAGCTGTGCATCAGCTATGGCATTCCCCAAAGCAGTGTCCAGCGGCAGCTGCGCCGCTTTGGCCAAGAGCTCCCAAGCTTTATCAATCTTGCCTGCCAGGCGAGCCTCTAACGGCGCCATTGCCTCCACGACCGCAGTGTGGATGGAGGTGTCCACTGCATCGTAGAAGGAATCGTCACAAGGGAGGCCATTAAGGCGTTCCTCCTCCCACTGATCATCCTGGTAAGTCTTCTGAACAGGATCCATGACACCAGGTAGACAAACCGTCCGAAAGGTAAGTAGGCAATTCAGAAGACCGGTAGGTCAGATACGGAGGGGAGACCCGGAAGCTGAGATCGGCCCTGGACCAGGGTTCAATTCCCCGCCTCGGCGGGTCTTGGGCTCAAAAAATTCCACGGACTCGATAATTCTCGCTCCGGTGCCTTCTCAACTCATGGGTTCACACTCTGCGACTCTGGGCAATAGCTTGCTTAATCTCCACAACGGCCCCTCGCGGCGGGATGCCTGGCTTTCACCTTGTGGATACCCTGCCGGGGTTATCTCACAGGGGAATACCAGGACGGGTTCCCTAAACAAGCGCCGGGAAACCCTTTGTGGGTAGCTGTGCGCTATATAAGCTCAAATACATTTACAAACCTACACTTTAGGCAATCAGAGCTTGCGTTTAATAGGGCTACAGCCCAGGACCCAACAGCCCAGGTGCAAGGTATATTAATGAGCAGTCTGCCTAAATGAAATGGCCCTTGGAATTGTAAAAAATTCCACCAAACATACAGCTTACTACAGACCCCACTGAGCAATAACAGCTGCCTAATGGCAAGATACCGACCCGAGGCAAATGGACGTGGGGAGGGGCACGCACACTAAAGAAAAACTGCCTAATTGCAGAGGACAGACCCACGCGGGCGTGCAGGCAGACCAAGGCTCCACCACTGCGCTGCTCGTTGGCTGAGGAATGCGCGAAAAGCCGTTAGAGCACACATGCTCCCTCTAGCGGCCGGAGGAGCGGACCACGAGCCAGCACCAGTTGCAGCAGTTAGGGAACCAGCGCTCCCACGGCCGTAACGAAGCAGCCCGAGTAGCGGGCTTGTTCAGAAACAAAGACCTGTCAGGGAAAAAACAAAGTCGAAAGAGAGCCTCAGACGAACCCGCAGCAGTAAAGCAAAGAAACCGCTAGCACATTCGTGCCGAAGACAAAGCTGACTGGAGACAAGAACGCGCAGCGTGAAACCGCAGTAGCACGTCCACCTCACACGGAGGCAATACAAGGCTACATTAACCTAAAAATGACCAATAATGATACACACAGTATACGATGGTCAATAATAGTCTCAAAATCCTAAAAATAAACCATAGCACTCCTAAAACGATTGACACAGAAAACATTCACTGAGAGAAAAAACGGAAGGCACTTATCTGGCTGCAAGCAGCGAAGAAAGAGGGGGAGTAGAGGCTGACAGAGTACTATGGAATGTTGGAAGCCCTGTGATTGGTAGATTCCCACGGACTCTCTGTATATGAACTGCATACTCTATTGTTAAAACTCTATATGGTTCATGGGAATATTAGTTTTACTTGTTCTATAAAATGGCTGCTTGTTAATAAAGTGGAGAAAGATGAGCATAATCCTCGCCTCCGGTCCTGACATAGAATTATTACCCAGGGTAGCATGACATCCCTGTGGAACATGCCAGTTTCTTGGTGATGTAGGTTCAGTTTTACAACATGATCCAGTGAGACCCCACTGGACATTAGTTCAGGTTTACAACATGGTACAGCGACACCCCACTGGGACATACCAGCAACTTTGTGACATCTGGTCATAGATATGACCTTGAGGTACAAGGATACTGTGTAGGACCATGCAAGTTCCAGTGTGATGTCACTTGATGACACCAGATATGCTGATCCAAAACTGACCATGCCATTTTGAGTGCGATGTCTCAGGATTATGTCACAGGATACAGAACCCCACAGTGGGTCTTGCATGAATTCATGATTATAACATGGTGCAGTGACACAGTGCTGGGACATTTTAGCTCCTTAGTGACGTCAGTATCAGTGCAGGACACTGACACATGGTGCAGTATTACCACACACGTAATTTGATTAGTACAGATTATATATATACATACATGTTTGCAATATACCTTTAATCATCATGTGGCATTATGGGAGCGGTAGTCCCTTCTGGTTTCAAGCACGCGCTTGGAGATTGGCATTGAAGTAATTAATTAACACTCAGTGTACAAGATGACCCCGTGGTGTGACTACTATTATCCTGCCCATATGCCCTTTGGTGATTGTTGTGGGATTGTGGTACTCACTGCGTGACCTGGATTAGCACTGTGTTCGTGCAGAGGTTATAGGTCGCAAGCTGGAGGATTTGCCATGAGCCTTGGTAGACATTCTGGGTCATAGGCTGTTTTTCATTTTGATATTTTAGTGACTCGCAGCAGCACGATGTTTTAATAATGTAATATATCTTTTTTTGTTTAATTCAGGTGACATGAGATGAAATGGTTGGCGTTGCATTTATATTTATATAATCTTCCCTTGAATGCGTGTGTTGTACAATTTATGTATGCAATCCATTTTTACCTATGCTTGTTATGATAATGGTATATTATGCAAACTTACATATGCATTGAGCAATTTATAACCCGAATTAGTTTTATCTGTAACTTTTCCGACATGCGGATGCAGAGAGCATTTATATGCAGTATGGGGTATATATGGTGTTTACGTACTCTACAGTATGTCTTCTCTGTCTACTTATACCTTTCAAGGGGGAAGGGCTATATATAATGTGAAGTGTAATGGTGCTAACCAGATTGACAAAGGCTTCTAGCAAGCCGAAACGCGTCTCTCTTGTCTCATGGGTTGAGTGTGACCTGTGAGAATAAACAAATGCCTTATCCTGACCTCGGAGAGTCCGTGCCTTCTTTCATGAATGTTTGTGAGAGATGGATTTTGTCTTCATATATATATGCATGTGTATGTATCTATGTGTGTGTATGTATCTTGTGTGTGTATGTATCTTATGTGTGTGTATGTATCTATGAGTGTGTATGTATCTGTGTGTGTATGTATGTATCTATGTGTATGTATGTATATATATGTGTATGTATGTGTGTGTGTATATATATATATATATATATGTGTGTGTGTATATATAATCGTTATGTGCTTAGATGGATGTTTTGATGGACTTGCTGCTTCTCGTTTACCTGAATCTATTTATGCTTACTACCCCTCCTGGTGTACAGGCCGTCAACCAGGACCCCCCAGTCAGCTCTGTTTTGGGTTTTTCTTTCAGTCTGACTCCAGATGTAACCCATCTCCTTGCGGTCAGCCTCGAGGCCTATGTACCAGGTGTGTCTTGGCCTTCCTCTTTTCCTTTTCCCCTGAGGGTTCTGGGCCAGGGCTTGCCTAGAGATATTTGAGGTGGGCTGATGGAGGATGTGCCCTATCAAGCCGCAGTGCCTCTTATTGATTTCTTCATGGGCAGGGACTTGGGAAGCCTGCTGCCCTAGATTGTTGTTGCAGATGGTGTTTGGCCAGCGGATTTTCCTCAGTCCAATATAGGTGAAGATCTGGACTTTGGTAGTGGTAGTTACTGTTGTCCTCTAAGTTTCTGCTCCATACAGAAGGACTGATTTTACGTTGGTGTTAAAAAGCCTGATCTTGGTTTGTCGCATTAGGTCCAGCGCCCTGCTTGTCTTTGACACTGCCCAGGTAGGTGAAGGCCTCAACCTCTTCCAGTGTATCGCCTGCAATAGTGACTGCAGCTGTGCTGGCCGTATTAGCCTTCAGGATCTTTTTTTTCTCCTCTGTGGCTGTAATGGGCCACGTTGTACTGATGTGGCTACCACATTGTCAGTTTTCTCTTCCATCTGCTGATGGTGTCGGAGAGTATAGTCAGATCGTCTGCCAGTCCGGGATGTCGAGCTGCATCCAAGTTGTCCACTGGATCCCATTTCTTCTCCTTGCTGTGGATGGCTTCTTAATCCTGTGTATGGCCAGCAGAAAGAGAAAAGGCTAGAGCAAATAACTCTGGTGGACTCCTGTCCTCACTTGGAAGACTTCTGTGAGTTGGCCTCCATGGACTATATTGGCAGGTCATTCCCATAAGAGTTCCTGATGATTCTCATGAGTTTATCTGGCACACAACAGTGGCGGAGGAGCTTCGAAAGGTGTCTGTCCACGCTGTTGAATATCTTCTCATAGTTGATGAAGTTGACGTACTGGGGGGAATTCCATTCCATTGACTCCGCAATAATGTTGTGCAGTATTTCAATCTGGTCTGTGCAATATCTATCTTTGCGGAAGCCAGCTTGCTGGTCTCGCAACTAAGCATCAACTTGTTTCTTCATTCTGGTCAGGTTGATTCTATTGAACACTTTGCCTGGGGTTGACAGAAGAGTTATCCCTCTGTAGTTTGTGTCATTACTCAGCTCACCTTTCTTGGGGATCTTGATCTCCTTCAGGCCTGACACCATTTTCTTTTCCCAGATCCTTCCAAACATGGGGTAGAGCATGTCTACTGATATTTCAATGTCTGCCTTAATCGTCTCCGCAGGATTGTTTTCAAGTCCTCCTACCTCACCATTTCTCGGATGTGTGATGGCTTGCTTTATTTCTTCCTAAGTTGGTCAGCTGCAGTCCATTGACAAGTCCTTGTTGGCTGGCTGTATGTCTAGTAGCGATTGTAGCACAGGCTGGTTCAGCAGTTCTTCAAAGTGCTCCACCCATCTTCGCTGTTAACTTTCGATACCCATTATTGACTTCCCAGCATTTATCTGTAGCCGGTCTTTCTGGCTTTACGTATATGCCGTGAGTTTCCTTGTTATGTATTACACTTCGTTCAAGTATCCATGGCTTTGCTTCTTCCTGGGCTTCTCACGCAAGACCATCCATGAATCCTCACCTGGCTGCTCTTAAGCTTCTCTTTACTTCCTTGTTTGTTTTGGTGAACTCGCTCTGAACTTTCACCTTTTGTGCTCTAGCTCAACTGGTGTTCAGTGCAGCTTTCTTTTCCTTTCTCTCTTGGATTTTGCGGAGAGTCTTGGTGGATATCCATTATTTATGCTGGTCATTTTTGGGACCCAGTGCCTCCCGATAGGTTGATGTCACTGTTTCTTTGATCTTCTCCCACTGAATTTCTACTGGCTGTCGGCCTCTAGTTCTTACAGGACTTGAAACTTGTTGCTAAGGGTAACTGAGTATTCACTCAGTTTCTTTGCATCTTTGAGGAGGGTGGTGTTATACTTATATCGCTAGTGTCAGTTCCATCCATGCTTTCTTCTGCATTAGCTTCAGCCTGGCCACGACAAGGAGATGGTCTGACACCAAGTCTGCTCATCTCAGCTGAATTATTGATTGTCTATTGCCCAGCCTGTACAGCCTTTTTTTCTAGACAGTATCACTAGCCAGTTAATTGAACATAGTATTATGTTTTGTGGCTGATGGTTTATTATGTTCACAGTAACTTTAGCTGAATGATTCTAAGATATATTTGTGGGACGTGGGCTACTCTTGTTGAGTCGACAGTATTTTCCCAACCGTACTGATTTGTTCCCATGCTGGGCTCATGTGCAGGGCTCCGTCTATTGTGTTCTCTCTGAGAAAGTCAAGTTGTAAGTATACTTGTGTAAGTGCTGTGTACTCAGTGATGTTGGGTGGCAATCGCGAATACTGTTGAGATACATTGATAGCGAAGTGTATGTATAGAAATCAAAGAAGTCTTGTAGAAGCCCCACCAGGAGCAGCCTCCTAGCTGCTCAGACCATCTTCCCCAACTGCTATCTCACCAGTACCAACATTCCTCACGACATCATATTGTTAGAGCATCAGGCAGAGAACAAGGGCAAGGAAGGTGCATTACTTAACAAGCAGATTACTACACATCTTCTCTTTTATAATGATTAAAGAAAATCAAACATTATACACATATATAACCATAGGAAGAGAAGGTAAACATTCCTGAAATAAACGTAATAGAACACAGTACTAAAATGGGATGACACTGTCCTTATGTAATAATAAATATAATAATGTAAAATGTAATAATAGTAATGCAGTAATAATAATGCAAGTAATAAACTGTAAAATAGAAATAGTAAATGTAAACAAATAGCAGGACCATATCACATGCCCTCTACTGCACGCAATGTAATGTACCGTACACATACCCCTACTACACACTTTTGCTAGATCAGGGACTCTCACTCCCGCAATAATACTCTGTTCACATACTGCATTCCCATGCAGTACCAGTAACTTTACAAAACACTGTAATAAAGGAAAACACTTCCCTGTGACATTAAATATCAAATCAGACTTTAACATCACCCTATAAATCATTGTAAAGGAATCTACCTCCCTATAAACCATACACACACAATAACCTCCCAAAGAGGGGAATCCACCTCCCTATAAACCACACACCACAGTAACTTCCCAAATCATTGTAAGGGGGAATCCACCTCCCTATAAACCACACACATGCAGTAACCTCCCAAATCATTGTAAAGGGGGAATCCACCTCCCTATAAACCACACACACACAGTAACCTCCCAAAGGGGAAAATCTACCTTCCTATAATACACTATAAAATGAAAATACACATCAAGTATCAATTTAGAATATAACACGTTGCAAATTAAAAGCAGATGTACATAACATTGGTACATATCACCAAGTTTAACACAAATAACACGTTGCAAATTAAAAGCAGATGTACATAACTTTGGTACATATCACCAAGCGCAACACAGTATCACTGAGTGACTTAGCAGTCAACTCGTGCACCACAACAAACAAGCGAGTGACTTAATACTTTACAATCATCTCATGCAGTACAGTTCAGGGTTTCTCATTTCCTTTGACCCACACCTGAACCCCTCATAACTTCAATTTAAAATGACTGTTCCAGTTCTGGAGTCTCCTTCCTCTCTAATCAGGCTCTATATTGACATTATAGTTTCTAGGTCTCTATGACTGCCCGTCTATCTTCAGGCAATGGCCTATTAAAGTTTCAACACGTGTAGGTTGTATTCAATAAAACCTTAAGATTTCAGGCTGCGGGCTGACTCACCGTTGCCGTATTCATTCACGCAGTGAGGCAGCTTCTCACTCAAACTCCCAGCAATGTTCCATAGCCAACCTGAAAATGGTAGCATGCTGTTACCGTCATGTTAAGTGGCCCGCGGCACGCTTAATCAGCAGAGCGTCCATCAGCAGCAGCAGCGAAAACTCATAAGATGAGACGTCACAGAAGATTCCTCTAATGAACTCCGGAAGATTGTGACTCTGGTAATTCTCCATGCGCTCTGTGTCTCGTGCACACTGCTGGTGTCTTGCGCATCCATTTACACCCACACGTCAATGACGTACTGATGAAAATGCCAGGTCCCGCGCACAACTCTGTTCGTTAGTGGTAACGGCCACATTTAATTTAAATACTCATTAGCTTAAGGCAAGAGCAATGAGACCAAAGCAGTGTGTCACTTTTCCTCAAAATGTGCATGTAACTCCACAGCTTAGCGATCACAACTCAAATTGCTCACCTCATTGCTGCATCCATTTCACCCACTTTACTTTGATATGACAATCTCGAGAGCCATGCAATAATGTTGAGTTCAATGGTACACAAACACCACTCATATGACTCGATCGGTTGAGCTTAAATATAACAGGTCAGACATCCGATTCTCTTTGCCTCTGATTAAGGATTAACACTGAGGCTCGATTTGTGCCTCCGATACAACACATTCAAGACACTCGAAGGGTCAGTACTTCACATAAGTCACATTTTAAAGTGCTTGCCCTCTCACCGCTTTTCTGATGTCAGTCTCTGTTACATCTTAAGGGTCATAGCCTTCAACATTGGGTTGACTGTCACAAACCAGGGCTCAGTGTCTGCCCCTGACCTCTTCTGCTTACGCTTCATTCACAACCGGGCTCGATGAGTTCCCTCACCTGCAGTTAGTCCTTACAGTCTCACACCTCAGCAGTTGATACAGGGCTCGCACTATGCCCTGATCAACGCAGGTGGATCTGGCACTCTTTGATTTAGGGCGACCGTTATTTGGGTCACTGGTGGGGCGGAGTGCCAGATAACTTTAAATGCATGCTTTTAATTTATGTAAAAAGTCTTTTACCTTTGATTTTCCTATGATTTCCTTTAATGTTTCTTTAAATGAATTCTCACTGTTAATTTCAGCTTTCTTTAAGTAACACGCACAGGTTCTCCCTTCTTAATCGTCGCCAATGTAGAAATCAAAGAGGTCTCGTAGACAGCTCTTGTAGTTAGCGGTTTATTAGGTCTCGCGACCTATCAATGCGCGCAAGCTCATTGAGCGTAGCGAGAATTCAGGTGCTCAAAATCCTCGTCAAACCAAGGGCTTTTTGCTGCGGTTTTCTTTGAGTCAGGGCCGGCCTTAGGCATGTGCAAGGTGTGCACCTGCACAGGGCCGCCAAACCCCAGGGGCCGCCACGAGGAATCGGATACATACATATTCGTGGCGTCCCCTGGCAGGATTTGGCGGCCTCTGACCCCGGCTTCCACTTTTACTATCTTCCAGTTCCAAGCCCTGACAGTGAGTCACCCCCCACCTCCACTCCCCTCCTCCCTTTCACTGCCCTGGCCTCTGGCTCCGCACCGACCTCTGTTCCTCATTTCTGATTGGCAGTCAGCGGTGCCGGGGTGTTTCAATGTCACCAAGGGCGGCGGTGCTTGGCACAGACGCCGGAAGCCAAGGATAGAGTGATCTGCACGGCAGCGCGCAGACTCAACCTAATCTGCTTCCCGCGTGCGTAACTTTGTGGTGGCCTATGTCAGTCTGCAGCCATTTCTGTGGTGGTGGTCGGTCGGACTTAGCGCTGAGCTCAGAAGAAACAAGGTAAAGTGAAGTCTGAACGCACCTGGCGTGGGTAAGGGTTGCACTTGCACAGAGGCAGATCTGAATGTAGATTCTGATTCTGTAGTGCTCGAGGGTAAGACCTACAGCTTTGCCCCGTGAGGTATGGTGTTTCTGCATGGGGGGAGGAAAAGCGTGGCACTGGCAGACAGCAAGCACCCTGTACAAACCCCTACAATCACCCGCTAGCAGCACCCATCCGTCATCTGCATGAGCCTTGCTGCAGTGCTGAGGCCTGAGCCCCCGGTATGTGCGCCTCCCACTTTGTCGTGATCGTTCCGAGGCTATGGCACTGTTAGTAGCTGTCGTTTCTGGCCACTTTTTCCATTAGTTATGCCCACCATATACAAAACGTACAATTAACAGTTACAGACACAATCAACAGCAAGGAATACTGACCTAGTGAAACATGGTCTTGCGTGCCCGTCTCCGCCGCTCTCAGCTCAGACCAAGCTTTACTGACATCGGCTGCTGTATGTATCCCGGCAGATGCACGTGAGCTCACTAATGAGTAGATCATCCTAACATATAGTGGTAAGGGCTTAACTCTACCCCCCACGCATACCGGGCTGCCGTCTCGCGGCTATGATACCTACGATATGCCCATCTTTGGTGGTCGGTTTAATAATCACCGCCCGCACAGAGTGCAAGCCTCCAATTGACCGTATGCATGCATGCTAATAACCTTATGTTACAACTATCACGTCGATCACCCTAAAAAAAAAAACAATATCAGACGCTATGACACATCCAAAAACGCCACCCGGTCGGCCGTGCATGCCTCACTGGCCCTGCGGTCTTAACGGCATTGAGCGCAGTCCTCAGTGCGGGGCTGTGAAGAACTTGATGACCACCCGGTGAGCCCACCCTATGCCAGAGCAAAGGCATACAATTGTGTTGGACATTGCTTAGTGCTTCTGCCACTCATCTATGTGCTGTCATTTTCCTGTCTGAGGCACCCTGTTAGCTGAACCGGCTGGGAACTGACAAATAGCCAGCCAGGGGTCGTAAACAACCTTTGCCAACGGGGCATGTAGAGACATGGTTTCGTATATAGAGTGAAATTTATAACGTGTTGGTCACGTGGTAACGCAAGCCTCACATCAAGGTCCGTTCCAACGGTGTGTCCAGCGGATAGTGATTACCCAGCAAACAAGCGGAGCCCGAAGCTCACGTTGCGTCTGCCTGCCCAGCCCCCTTAATAGCTATGATAGTGCTTCGGTGATCTATTATATGATGTCACCGGTCATAGACGTACCACCTAGATCTGCACTCCTCCCTGGTCTCAAACCTGTTTGTGTGAGGCGCAGCGCTGATTACACACCACAGACGTGTGTGTTTGGGAGTTTACACTGTACACCGGCTATGTTTACAATATTGAAACTAAACTACAAGTCCCAGAATACACTATGGATGCAAGCCAGGCCTGGATGGAGTGGTGGTTCATTCCGTACGGCCTCTCGTAAACATGCACAGAGTTTCACACTACGCTGACCTGAGTACTTAGTGCAGCACACAGCCTGTGTGGGTGTTTACAACTGAGAGGGATAACGGAGTTTGCGCGCTCTTTGCCTCCTGAGAAAGTACCTGTCTGTTGCCAGGCATATATATGGCGAATGAAAGCTGCATAATGCAGGGCGGACCGTCCTGCCACTGAGGTACCATCATGCCATCATAAAACCACTTGGTTTTTCTTTATCCTTTGCCTGCCCCGTGCTGTGCATACATGGACTTGCTTTGTTGTCTGGTTGTTTAAGGCGGACGCCACTTACATTAACAGTAACAGCCATACACTATTTCTGCCGCCGAGCGTTCTAGGAGGGAGACAGGCCCGACCCCGCAACCAGAGGCAGCAGCGCTCATTACCCCGCCTGTCGGCCTCGGTCAAACCCGTGCCACACGCCATGTGCCTCATACAGGCATACCACCCCCTCGCCCCGCCCGGACCCCCTCTTCCGGGGCCCCCACCTACGCTCCCTGCACAGGGCCACCATGAGCCTAGAGCCGCCCCTGTTTGAGTTCACGTGAATCACGTGACCAAACAAGCACGCGCATCAGCCTCCCTCCCTCCCTCCTAATTGCATTTTTTCACGGCCGCACAGCACATCAAAGGGCTTCTCCCAGCGTGTGCTGTGCGGCATCTCTTCCCCTAATTATTCATAGCTGGCCGGTGGCCGGCCGTACTTTAAGTTTCCCTGCCGCTCTTATTTTACATTACGTGCCACCAGTAATTTTTTGCAAATGCTTCTTTATTTAATTTACATGCATACATACAATATCAGCATGAAGCCCTTTCACGAGCGCCATGCTTTAATGTTTTCATTGTTGTTTCTCCATGTTCCTCCACCCCGATCTCTGCTCTCACTCCCCCCTCCATTCTCCCACGCCCTCCTTGTTTTTTTATACCTTCCTGTGCCTTCTTTATCCCAAATTACTATTATCACTTATTTTCTGCTTTTATCCATTTCTTTTATTTGATATATATTACTTTAATCGTGTATGGTTTTAATTAACAGCTGGGCCATGATTAGTAAACTTGTATTTATTCGTTATCGCTGTGTGTGTCTATTCTCTCCGGTTCTTTCATTCATGCCCTCTCCATTTGCACTCTGCATCTCTCCTTTTATCGTGTTTATCTCGCCTGTCCTCTGTCAACGTCTTCTCTCTTTGCGAGTCTTCTCTCTTTGCGATTTACACTGTTCATCTTGTCTACACCTTTTCTATCTTATCCTATCATTTTATTTTTCCTTTCGTCTATTATTTTCTTTACGTGTTTTACTGCTACTCTCTTTTCTACGCGCTACGTTTTCTGCCCGCTACCCCGCCCTTTTCACTTCCCTCTCTGACAAGCACTTTCCCGCCTCCGCGCCTTCCCTCCTCAGCCCGCGCGCTGCCACGGGCTCCAGCCTCTGGCAGATCTTATCTTTGGGCCTAAGCACCTCAATAGGGAAACCACAACTTTAAAGGCGGGATTTCAGGGCGGCTGAGACAGAGACGGCTCATCACCTAAATCAACAATTTGTAGTCAACAACCCACCCCGCCCCCGCACTGTTAGCCTTTTGAAGAAAGCTTGGTGACGCCTACAGTCTCACCGTGAGCTCCTCGCTCACATTCCCGCCCCCCCACCAGGCTCTCCCGCACCCATCGGGCTTCCCTCCGGCCATTTGCCACACTCCTTGCCTCTGCCGCAAAGGACTCCTCCCCCGTCACTCTCCAAAACAGCTTTGTTTGCTCTTCTTTTCGCTTGTATTCCGTGAGCTCCTCGCTCACATTCCCGCCCCCCCCACCAGGCTCTCCCGCCCCCATCCGGCTTCCCTCCGGCCATTTGCCACACTCCTTGCCTCTGCCGCAAAGGACTCCTCCCCCCGTCACTCTCCAAAACAGCTTTGTGCGACATCAGTATCCATTACTGGGATGTGTTGGCGCTCGTAATTGCTTATTGGCCTTTACTAGGACAGTGCTTATTGGCCTTTACTAGGACAGTGAATATTTGTATTATATGGGGGTTCTTTTGCTGTTTGCTAGAGAGTCACTACACTCACTGCACCCTACCTCACTCACGGATCGGTCTTCACTCACCAAAAATGCCATGCAGAAGTACAGTGTTACATGGATATGTTGCCTGGGCACGTTCTATTCTGTGCAGTGATACATTGCAATAAGAGGACACAGATGTACGGAAACATACGTGATTGCTCGGCTTGTGATCAGGGAGCAAGCATGCTAAGGTCTTACCACATAATAACGGGCAATCTACAAGCAACTCCTTGTACGATCTGACAGTTATTGAACATCGTATAGGTAAACTATATTGGAGCGTCCCTGCAGACACTTCCCTTTTGCTTTGACAATCAGAATCAGATATTCTAAATGCTATATGAACTTTAAAGTTACTTTTTTCAATTGTGGCTCTGTTCATTACCAGTGTTTTGATATTACATATCTTCAACTGTCCTATTTTATTCAAGTGCTCCAGTGGTTTCAAGTCTGCAGGACGCTTTTATAAAATGTTTGAGTAAGAAAGCGTAAAAAAAAAAACCACAAATGCGTTCATTTCTATCACATAGTTCCAATGGTTCTCTCACGTGCGTGGGCTGTGTCGTTTATTCAAGAAATTAGTTCACTGGAAGCACGATCCAACCGTTCCGACTGCCGGCTGCAGTCTGATGCTGCTTTGACGGTGCAGGCGCTAAAATGGGCCCACTCTCACACCTCCTCACCCCCTCATCCTCACCCCCCCTCACAACCCTCTCACCCTCACTCAGTCTCACACCCTCACCCACTCACCCTCACACCCCCTCACTCACCCTCACACACCCACTCACCCTCACCCTCACACCCCCTCACCCTCACACCACTCAGTGCTACAACACATATGTGTGTGTAGGTGCAAATGCAATGTTCTTTGATTTTCGTCACAATAAAATACACTGAACATAATCTTCACAAAATTTATTTACAAACGTTTAAGCTATTGCCATTATAAATTACAATAACTTTTATTTAAGTATTAATTATTTACAAAATTAAAAGCCATTGTTATTTGTAATATCAATACATCTAAGTTACGTAAATACAACACACATTGCATTACAAATGCTATATGTGTCACATTTGCGAAAGTTAAAACTATTGACATTGTAACTGACAAAGCTATTAATTTTGCTATTTTCAAAAACAACACATAAATTAAAAAAGTGTCATTTACAATACCAATCGCTCAAACTTTCCTAATGAGAAAAGTTAAAAGTATGGGCATTGTAAATCACAAAACAAAAAAATAAAATGTCATTTAGAAAACCAATAGCTCGAACTTTCCTACTGCGAGACCTATTGGCAACGCCAGTGCTTGTTCATCAAGTTACATCTTAGTAAGAACCATTATATGTCTCAATGTAAGCCCCACCAGGAGCAGCCTCCTAGCTGCTCAGCCCATCTTCTCCAACTGCTATCTCACCAGTACCAACATTCCTCACATTCCAAATGACATCATACTGTTAGAGCATCAGGCAGAGAACAAGGGCAGGGAAGGTGCATTACTTAACAAGAAGATTACTTCAGTATAGCTTATCTGGATAGTGTTGTTGTGTGCCTTGAGTTCTGTCCAGTATGTTCTGTTGGATGTTGGTGTGTGGCTTTTCATGGTGTCAAATGCTGTTGTACATTCTAGGTAATCTGACTAATATTGTTTTGTAATATTGTTTGTGTCTCCCAAGTTCTACCATTCATTACTGCTTGGTGGAATGTGGCTTGCATGCCTATAGGCATCTTCTTAGTGCCAGTCTAGTGAGTGGAGTGCTCTGTGTTTACAACAAGGGTGTAATCCCAGAAGACTCGTAGCATAGCGCAAAATAAGTGTAACCTTCTTTAATTCGAGGATGCTGTCAAATGCATAAAAATAATGCCAAATGAACGAAGAAACAAGGGACGTAACAATCTCTGTGACTGAGGAGCAGCAGTGCATCTTTTTAGGTTTGGCATTAGCCAGGACTTTTTGATTTTACTAAAAGTATATGTATAATATATTTGTAGGGACTTTCAGCTTGCCCCTCCATCCTTGGTCTGTTGTTCATATTTTTCTTCCGCCCACTACAGCATACATCCCGGGTCAGTGGGAAAGCCCACTTCAGCCATAGGCTAACTTCGCTGAGAGTGATGATATTTTGCTCTTACACAAGGAGCACATCCAGGCACAAAGTAGTTCCCTCTAGGGCCAGGTACTACTGCGGCAATGTGTGCTTTTTTTTAATATAAAATATTTTTGCTTGTAGTCAATCGTTTTTTCATTGATAAGAGTTCCACTGCTTCCCCAACAATAAAGTTTTGCGAAAAGCATAATAACACCAGCATTGACAAAAGACTGTGTTTTTTAAAGACTCGAACAGGGCCTACAGCTGCATCCTTACGCCAAACAAGTAACATAACAATTGGGAGAGCCAGGTTGGCAATATGAAGAAAATCTACCTATCCTATTAAAGTTCAGAATATTACTTACTGCTCAAAGGCCATATTTTTATGAGGGGTCTGGCCCTTAGGCCCATCTGTTGCTTTGAAAGACAAATGATCTACCCATACCATAACCTTCCCCAATGTTAATTCTTTTTTCACCCCTAACAAAATACATTTGATCCAGACAGTAGGCAAATTCTACTGCCGTAGTTGCTATTTTCTATCCAAAACAACTCCTGGATCCCAGATGCCTGTCTGAGGAGGCTAAAGCTCCCCGCTGCCCATGTGGCCAGTTCAGCGCTATACAAATGTGTTGAATAATAATAACCACTGGGCCTTGCAGCTTATGCTGCTATGTTATGAACATTTGTATAGCACTTTCTACCACCATTGGTATTGGACCCCAGCACTTTCTTAATCTGGGTGCCCTTTTCGATTTATCTAGGATTTCCCTGCTTTGGTTAGGTAAGATTGGTATAGATATATTAATTGTACAATTCCTATCATTCATGTAGAGATTAAAGCACCCTTGTGTTTTTCAAAGCTCTTTGCACACCTTAAGGAGTTCCAAGTTTGTGTGAACCCTCAAGTTAGGGAGTTGTACTGCAGTGCTGAAAGACAAGGGTGTAGGAGACACTAAAGTTCAGTGCGCTGGGCAGTGTTCGAAGTGGGGGAAAAGTAGGGGAACTGGGCAGAGAATCGGAGGCTTGAATAACCTGAGGATTGGGTCAGTGGGCGGAGCCAGAGGTGTGACCAGAAAGAGCAAAACATTCCAATTATTAGTATTTGGCATTTCATTGAGCAATTACAGCTTATTGCGTTATTTAATTCAACCAATGGATATACATGTTTATTTAAGGTTTAATATGAGTTATTGACATTGAAATACATTAACAAAGTGGAATACGTTTCCGATCACAGAATGTCCCAAATACTCTTACAAGTGGAATCACAAGCTATTTGTCATCAGCACTTCTCCTCCCTTTTTCCACAAGAGCAGGTCAGACATGAATGGCAAAATATCCTAGTTTGCAAATGTTTACCATGTAATTATGGCTGTGCCATATTTGCCTCATAATACATAATCTGCTGCATAAGCTGACCATTTTAATTATAAAATTATTTGTAGCTCAAACGGATCAAAAGTTACTTGTGTTGCTGTGAAGTGGAGGGCCCTTTGCAAAGGTTGACTGGTCACCTTTCTCACTGCTGCATTTGTATGTTACACTGGTGCTAATGAGCCAGATCTTTTGCAGAGACTGTTGGTATGTAATTGTAATTGCATTTGCATAGCGCTTACTACCCCATACGAGGCGTCTAGGAGATTTTTCGGCGAGTAGCACGCTACTCCGGGACCCATAGAGGATTAGTGTTGAATTAGTATAGTGAAACATGCAAGTAAATTTTAAGTGGTGGATATGTTAGTTATTTGGAGTGAGAAGGTTAGCAGAGGGATAGAAGGGAAAGAAGGTTTGCATTCATATATTGCGCCTGTTACCCCTGATGGGGTATTTAAGCACTTTTCTGGCGAGTAGCAGGCAACTCCGGAACCCATAAAGGAATAGTGTTGAAAATTAGTACAGTGAAATGTGAAGTAATTTGAGTGGTGGATATGTTAGTCAGTTATTTGGATTAAGAAGGGTTGGGTAGGGGTAAAAAAGGTTTGCATTTATATAGCGCTTGTAACCCTGATGAGGTGTTGAAACACTTTGTTGGTGAGTAGCATGCTACTCTGGAACCCATAAAGGATTAGTGGTGAATTAGTATAGTAGAATATGGAATTAAAGAAGTGAACATGTTAGTCTGTTATTTTGATTGAAAAGGATAGTGGAGGGATAGAAGAGTGAAGAATTTCTTTTTTTTAGGTCTTAGCAGTAGGAGGAGGCTTTTGGATGAGTAAAAAGGGGTTTTGGAGGGGAAGATTCAGAGGGAAGAGTTTAGAAAGGTTTGTATTGGGGGATTGGTATAGTAAAAGAGGTGTCAGATGATGCAAGGAGGGGTACACTAGGATAGAGTCAAGAAAGGATTATTTGGGGGAACATAGTAGTGGTATGGGGTTTGGGATAAATGAGTGAGTGGGTGTAGACAATATAATTATAGATGTATAGGGTGAGAGATAGGGTAGTGAATTGGAAAGAGTAGTAGAAAGAAGTTTGAGATGAGTCAGAAAGTTGGGCTAGAAGATCTATTGACAGAAGTATAGGCTGATAGATAGGGTAGTGCATTGGAAATGCTACATTGGAAGGAAGGGATAAATGTATAGATCTATAAGTACATTTAAAGTAAATAGATGCATAAAGGAGGTAAGTATATGCAAATTAAAGATATTGATACAGGTACAGGATGAGAAATAGGGTAGTACATTGGATATGCTTTTTCAGGAGAAAAGTAACAGACACACAGATGCAAGTACATGGAGGTTCATAGATGCACAATGGAAGCAAGTACATGTAGACCAAAGATGATTATTATTTTTTTTGTTTGTTTTTATAACAACATAATTATTGTACATGTTTATACAAAGCAATACATAAAGATAGGCACATATCTATAGTGAAAATAAATGCTTATATACAGAGGGACAAATACATAAGGTGGGTATTAATGAATGGGAAATTGGGCAGCATTCCTGGCCCTGGTCCCGACCAGTCTCGAACAGGCTCAAACAGACACTCACCCTTGTCCTCTCCACCCTTAACAGACTCAAACAGGCACTCCCCCTTGTCCTCTCCACTCTTAACAGGCTCTCACCCTTATGGTTAACTGTTTGGGTGGAAGTCTCTGGGCTCAGGTGCTACAATTGTCAGGGCCCAATTTTGTTGTGGCACATTCCTCATAAAAGGCTTCACCCAAGAGCCATTGTAAAGGTAAATGTAGAGAAAATTTGAAGAATAGTGCCCTCACGATTTGTCAACAAGAGTTCAAAGAGAAAATGCAAGCGTTCTTCGAAAGTTTCAAGTGAGTGGTTTTTATTTTTTTGGTTATATCTGCGGAAAAAGGACAGCCGACACGTGTTTCGCCCTAGTGGCCTATTGGCCGTGGGCTTTTTCAAGGCTGATAGGGTCGTGAAGGGGAAGAAAAATGTGAGGATAATTGACAAAGGGACAATGTCCCAAAGATAGTGAAGGGAGAGTAGGAAATGGGTTTGAAAAGATTGGTGGGGGAGCAAACCAGAGTAGAATAGAGATAGACACAGAGGGAGAGGAAGAGTAGTGAAAAGTTGAAAGAGGATAAAAAAAAGAGAAGGGAGGGCAGAGAGAACGAGAAGCGCCCAAAAATTGGGGGAGAAGGAAAGAAAAAGTGAGAGTGAAGAAAAGAGATACAAGAGGAAAGAAGGAAGAAACGGAAGGATAGAGAAAAATATATAGAAAAAGTAAGGCATACTGATTAAAAAAATTAGATAGATACAGTGAGATGGAGAGTTATAATAGATCAAAGTGCGGTTATTTGACTGTTGTATGGACAAAAATTAAATACAGACGGAACAACTGAAATTCAAAAACAAAGCAATCAAACATTGTAACTGGTATTCTAGCATACCATGAGTTGAATCAACAGGATCATCTACAATCGTTATGTGAGCCTGAAAATACGTGCATATTTGGTACATAATTATACACTATTAGACAATTAAATTGAAGCTTGAAAATACGTTCATGATAAGTAAATGATTAACACACTGATCAGCATCTCAAAAGAAACATGAGGTTATCAGGACTGTTATTAAAGCATATTCCTTTTGATACAAGTACAACATGTGCATTCTTCATGTGAGCCTATGTGGGACAAAGATTTCTAATGCAAGGGGTCGCGCTTCATGTTACGTCAGAGGGAAAAATTGAGGTATTCATAGCAGGGTAGACAAATGGATATAACATGATATCATATTAGCGGTTACATTTAATTAAGGATAATAAGTGCTTACCAAAAGTCAGTTGTACAAACAGGTTGCATTCAAACAGGCACTCACCCTTGTCCTCTCCACCCTTAGCTTCGACGCCCGGGCTGAGACGCCCTAAGCCTTGGCCGTTTATAGCCCTAGTAATCAGATGACCCCTTCAGCCAATGGAACCATAGCCCTAACACTATCCAATCACAGCACTAGCCCTAAAATCTAGAACCAATAGGAGACCAGGACCTTACAGCCAATCTTAGCCCTAGTCCAAGCAACCAATGGCACATGAAGCCTTAGTCCCTACTTCCAATAGAAAGCCTAACCGTACTCTTACTCCCACACCTACTCCAGAAACCAATCACACCAGAAGCCCTAATCGCTACTTCCCATTAAAGGCCTAGCCCTAGACCCAACAGCCAATAACACAGGAAGCCCTAGTCCCTACTTCCAAAAGAAATCTTAACCCTAGCCCGAGCCCTACATTGATTCAATCACACACCCAGAAAACAATCAGAACCCTCAAACACCAAACCAATGAGGACACTAACCCTAATCCAATAGAAACATCAGATACAACCGCCAATCAGTGTACACATGTACCAAACAATTTCAGACTATATAAGGTCCCAGCTACCTCAGACAAGGTTTTCTGGCCAGGGGGTTGGAAGCTTCTCCTCTATTCAGAAATGTCCTAGGAGACAGACAGGCTCAATCCACACTTTAGTTAGGCCCTAACCAATTTGTCCTCTAACAACACTATTTGTATAAATGTTTACTCCCTCTCCTGGCCAAAAAACAAAGTGCACAGTCCCTATTAACCACAGTTTGAACAGCTTACAGCAGATTACTGCTGTCTCAGGGGGGAAGGGGGGCTAGTTTCACTTGTTAACACAAAATGGTCGCTGGGGGCGCACTGCTTAACATACAGGTCTTAGCACAGAGCAAAGGAGACATTTGGAGGGAAAACTGATAGTAACTGGTAATGAGAGGGGAAAACTACAGAGTTTGGACTGTAAATCCCACAATTCAACAGGTTAAATGGAAACAGTCACAGGCAGGAAAAACCACAAGTTTAATCACAAAACATGGGATAAATTATGCAATCACTGGCTGGTTACAACTAGTTAAAACTACAATTTTAAACTGTAACAATCACAGGCAAAGACAGTTAAAGAAATTTAAAAAATAAAAAATAAGATGATGAAATCACAGGTAGGGAAAATTGTTTTTTTTAAAAACTTTTTTAGGAAAGAGACAGCACTAGTCTTCCTCCTTACCACTTACTGGACTCTGGTCACTGCAATCTGGGGCACAGGTAGGCTCCAACTCACAAGATGGAGGAGAATGTGTAAACATTTCAAAATAATAAAGTATCAGAAAATGTACCACATTATACTGCAGCCTTTTTATGGCTGCATAATTTAGTCAACACTGCGACGTAATGTTTTCTTCCATTGCAGCATAGTTCCAGTGGCCGCAAAGCAGACAGCACATGTTAAAAGTGCTTGTGCATGAAGCAGAGAGACCGTGAAGTTTGTGAACTTAGTTTGCTGTGCATGCATATCCTGCATTGACGATCCCTGGTGAGTTGCACTACTTCTACTGCTGAAACAACGCCAATGTAGGTACTAATCGGTGAAGCGGACCGGCCTCAAGGGTCCTATGACATCAGTGACAGAGTCACTGTTGCTCTAGGGTGTGCTGTTTCATAGGCCTGCCCGTAAGACTGGAGGTGAACTTCAGTATGGATTGTGATGGACAGGCCTTCAAGGTTAACCCACACTTGACACTACTCCCCTGCTGGTGCTAAGACACCAGGGCTTCTAAGGTCTAGCGGGGCCTTGTAAGGTCTAGCATGGGAATATGCTCCCTCGGGAGAGTGGTTTGGTGGACAGTTCATGAAGGCTGAACCTGATTCCCCAGTTCCAAATTTGGCAGCTCTGGCCACAGTGCCACATCCTCTCCTCCACTGAACACAATACTGCCCCCACTGAAAGAAACGCTCACTGCCTTCAGCTACATCCCAATTGTGCCTCGTTATAAATACCTGGAATTCGAATTATCCACAAGGCAAGAGTAATATGCTGCCTGAAAAAGTAAAATAGTAACATCCTGGAAAAAGCAAACACTCAAAGGGAATGCAAGATTACGTAAAGTATGTGAATGAAATGTAAGCAGGAACCAACATGGTTACCTTCACTCCTGTACACTCATTATTCAGAAATAAATGAATGTTTTTGCCTGAAAAGTTAAAGATATGACTACAGGGCCCTTTCTTATAGCCCTCCAAAACATAAGCAGTATGGTTTAAAAAGACCACATCTGTGAACACAGAGCCGAAGTACACATTTTATAAACTAAATTAAGGAATACAGCTGATAAGGGTCATGTGAGAAGTTAGCCTGGCATATGATGTCCACTAGATCTAGTGGGCACCTTGCACCAGTCTAATCGACCCTTATTGATGGTGGTTGTAAAGTCCACCTTATAGAAAGCTATCCTAGTGGTAGCATGAACCAGCAGTCATCAGGCTAAGACTTCAGTAGGCGAGTTAAGCAAGTTGTTTTAACAATTATAATCCCTTGAGTACCAAATGAAAGGACACCACACAAGGTATATATCAAATATATATGTATTTAATCTAAACACAACCCCTCTGCACTCTTTATGAGGTCAGAGGTAAAAATACAATACAAGTCACACAATCAATATACGCTAAGTTGCACAGTATACGTTATGCCCTAGGGGCCTCACAAACCATATACTAAGAAAGTGGTATAAGAACCATGAGAGAATTAGAAAGCAGGCCTGGGGCCTGTGGAATTGCTGGGGCTACTCTAATCGACCAAAGGTTAGGAAGTAAGAGGCCCACGGGAGACGCGTGCAGTGTCTAAACACGGCCGCGGGTTACCATTGACTTTCTATGGAGATTGTACAAGTTACAAATATACAATTTAAGGACACTTCCGGATGGACTAGGATGGAACCCTTTTAAACTAGGACACTTCGAGAGTCAAGACGCATGGGAGCACCAAGGTACTTGTGTTACCTCACCCAGGGAAGCCGAGTGCATAGTTATCTTTTCGTGTCGGGTTTCGTCATCGTTTTCTATGAAGAGCTGCAAAGAAGTGCTGCAAGCGACCAGAGGAAAAGTGTCCGGGTGGATCGAAGATCTGAAGAACCTGAAAGCAGAAGGGACAGAGTCTGGGTCACTAGCCAGTGACCAGGAAGGAATCTGGCGATTTTGGGTGATTTCTGGTGAAGAAGTCGAACTTGTCTCTTCAGCCACGAGGTCCAGGAGGCATCGACGATGACCAGGTGCTGGATTCGAGCTGTCCCACGACAGATCTAGTTGACTGCGGTGTCGGTATCCAGATTGGACCCAACAAGCCTTGGCAACCGCAACCCACGCAGGATGTCGAGAATGGCTCTGTTGCAGACCAGCAAGGTCTGTGGCGCTTCTCCTTTGCAGGGAAGCTGGAGCAAGCCTGGAGCAACCAGGAAAGCAAGTTAAGTTCAAAGAAAGGTCTTCAGGGGGCTCACTAGCCTACGGGCAAGGAACCGGAAAGACACGTCGAGCTCAAATGCAAGAGCGGGGCCCACGGGACACTCTCGGAGCGTTGGGGCCTGGGCTTCGGTGCAAATGGTGCTCGGGGGTGGGGCTTCTCGTACCCCAATGCACAACTTGCTGAGGCTTCAGGAAAGGAGTGCAGATAGCAAAATGCAGGATGTCTAGGAGTTCCGTTCCCATGTCTCTCGTGTCCGCCACGTGTCTCAGCTTTGCTGTGGATGTGGGTCGGGGTCAGAGAAGTCTGGAAGTCCGTGTCCTGTGTTGCAGAGTCTTCAGGATCCTACGGGAGCCTTGAAACTGCAGACTGGCAAAGATGCTGTTGGTGCCTGTTTGCACAGGGTGCAAAAACAACAGTTGATGGACAGAATCCGTAACAATTTCATACATTTACCCCAGTACAGAGATCTGGGCCTAAATCCATAGTTTTTTTACACTCCACAGCACCCCAGTTCAGACATGGCCATATGTAAATCAGCCTTGACCTTGTGCCTCATGGGAACAGTCCAGCCCGAACTGCCAAGCCATGTCTTTTCTGGACCGGAATCAAGCATCTGAGGACCGGTTTCTGGCTATAAGCCGTCTTCAGCCAGGATAGCTTGACTACAGTGGTGTGGAGAGCATGGGACTCACGTCTGAGCGTACCCATTCCACTCGGGGTGACAAATGCAAAACAACAGTTGATGGACAGAATGCAGAACAATGTCATACATTCACCCCAGTACAGAGATCTGGGCCTAAATCCATCGTTTTTTTTGCACTCCACACCACCCCAGTTCAGACATGGCCATATGCAAATCAGCTTGAATCTGGTCCAGGGAAGACATGGCTTGGCAGTTCGGGCTGGACTGTTCCCATGAGGCACAGGGTCAAGACTGATTTGCACATGGCCATGTCTGAACTGGGGTGGCTTGGTGAGCAAAACAACGATGGATTAAACCCAGACCTGTGACTGGGGGTCAATGTTTTGCCATTGTGCAACATTCCGTCCATCATCTAGTGTGTTTTGCTGTTCACCCTATGTGGGAAGGGTATGCCCAGACGTGGGTCCCGTGCTCACTAAGCCACCAGAGTCAAGCTATCCTTGCTGAAGACGGCTGATAGCCAGAAACCGGTACTAGGCTGCTTGAATCCGGTCCAGGGAAGACATGGCTTGCCAGTTGGGGCTGGACCGTTCCCATGAGGCACAGGGTCAAGACGGGTGAATGTTTTGCCATTGTGAAACATTCCGTCCATCATCTTGTGTGTTTTGCTGTTTGCACAGGGTTGTCACTCCTTGACCACAAGGGAGTTATCTTCCGTCTTCCGGTCAGAATGGAACGTCGAAGGTCCAGGATATGTCTTTCAAAGATTCGTCCAGGGTAATCTAAATTCCTAGGGACACGGCTCCTATACTTATACTAAGGATATGGGCTGGACTACCTGGCTAGGTCCCTCCTATGGGTGGACCTGAGAAGGGGTGGTTACAACCCTTTCCCTTTGTCCAGTTTCGCGCCAGAGCTGGGGCTGTGTGCCCCAGCAACCGGTTTGAATTGGACTATGCATGGAGCACCTTGTGAGCCCCAGGCAGTGTCTAGATGCATTCACTGAATGCAGCCTTCCCTGCCCCAATACACAAAACCCCTGTCTGGGGAGGTGCCAGCACCTCCCTGGGCAGGAAACCTATTGTCCAGGCCTCCCCTGCCAGAGTTTCGTCCAGCAAAGAAGGTCAAACTACATGTCTTCTCCCTCTAGAAGGGTGGAATGCTATCCCTGCCACCGGACTGGTGGGGATGGGGGAGGTGTGGGGGGGGGTAGTGGGGGGGGGGGGGTAGAACTCCAAAGTGTTTGACACCTAACACAACATGTTTTGACAAAGCCAAACCAAAGTTAGCATTAACCGCGAGGATTATAATGCACTTAAGAGTATATGGTTATAGAACAGCTATAAGGAGATGGTTCCGAAAGCTGACGAGGGGCTCAGCTCATGCTAGGGCACCCTCTCACATAGAACCAAGCACTCTCCCTCCAAGATTGTCGAGGCCTACCATAGGAGTGGCTTATAGGTGTATATGTGTCTATATGTATAGGTAGATATAGGTGTACTATATCTAAGTAAGGGGTGAGTACACCACCTTACCCAGGCTGTGTGAACAGACCTGTGGTGTCGGTTTGAAAGGCAAACCAGAGGTGGCACAATACATGCTGCAGCCCCTGGTAGGCCTAAGGTGCACCTATGCCCTGGGTACCTAGTGACCCAGTAACCAATCTGGTATGTACCTAAAGTACATGGTATCAATTTATAGAGAAAGCAAATAGACTGGGGCCCTGAATAGCAGGGTCCCAGGCGTACTAAGTCGAAAACCAGCAAAACACCAGGAAAAAAGTGGGGGTAACCATATAGTCATATTCCACCTTCCTACAGGTCACATTAAATGTTTTCCACTCCATGCATCAACCAGGTATTGCAGTATCTCCAGGAATGGTGCACTTCCTCACCCTGGGAAAACTATGGTGGTCAAAGAAAGACAAGAAAACAAAAGTAACGCTTCACTGGCAAACTCTGTAAAGTGGCGCTAATGTATTTGGGTGTGAATAAATAAAACCAATCTTGCCACTTTGCTACCACTCTGTCTTGCTTTATTTAGTTATTTGTCACATTTTGGACATTCTTTTTCTCTGTCCTGAGGCTACACTTTGGAATTGAAAAATGTCTGAAAAAAACATTTCAATCAAAAGTGTTGTTCTTTTTTGGATCCATATCACAGGGGATCAAATGAAGGAAAGTACAGGAAAGAGAGGGTAAAATTTTGTTTCTTGAAGTCACGGTTTTCATTCAGTAAGTGAGGAAATTAGAGGAAGAAAGAAAGGAGGTGGGCAGCTGCCAGTGGCAGAGCAGTAGAAGTGGACACTGTCCTTGCCTGCTCAGGGCAAGAAGGAAGAGACAGTTTTTTTTCCCTTCTCTGCCTACCCTCGCTCATCCTCGAGCAGCCGAGTCTTATCTATAGGCCATGGCTATTTCTGCCATCCTGGGACGCATTTGTAAAATAAACAAGCATTGGAAATGCAATAGGTCTCGCAGCATTAGAGTTAGTGCTTTTAGAATTGTTTATGGTTTTTTTTTGTAAATCTTTAGCATTTTTGTTTCCTGTAGCCAATGCTAAAGAATTACAAAAAAAAAAAAGCCATAAACATTTCTAAAAGCTCTAACTCAAATGCTCCGAGACCTATTGCACTGTGTGAGGGTGAGGGGTTGAGGGTGAGTGAGGGTGAGGGTGGGTGAGGGTGAGTGAGGGTGAGTGAGGGTGAGTGAGGGTGAGGGGTTGAGGGTGAGTGAGAGTGAGTGAGAGTGAGTGAGAGTGAGGGTGAGGGGTTGATGTTGAGGGTGAGGGGTTGAGGGTGAGTGAGGGTGAGTGAGGGGTTGAGGGTGAGTGAGGAGGAGTGAGAGTGCAAGAAAGTTGCAGTTTGGCTTTGAAACGGATCTGAGAGGTGTCTGCGTGATAAATGAATGATGCATAGGAATGGACAGAATGGAAATGTGTTTCGAGGACGTGCTCGGGGTGTGCATACTGGAAGCAGGGTGATGGATTCGAGGCTATGAGCGAGGGTGATGCCGAGCTCACCTCAAGGAGAGGGGGAGGGGCCAGGGCAGAAAGTAGGGAGGGGAGGTGTAAGTCGGCAAAGTCACACGGATCGAACAAACGATGAGTAAGGGAAGAATTGTTAAATAGGTTTAAAATGGAACAGGAAAAAAGAAACAAACTGGGGAAGGAAAGAAACGGAATCTGAAAGGAAAGAGAAAAAGAATAAAGGAAAGAGCAGAGGGAAAATAAAGAGCGAGGAAGCGAAATGGACGGAAAGGAAAGAAGGCTGAAACAGGCAGAGAAGGGGAGGGGGGAGGAGAAATGCGACACGGAGGGCAGGGGAGGGGGCGGAGCGGGGAGAGGGTGTGAAAGCAGCAGGGTCCCAACAGCTACTGCTTCTCCTGACCCTGGGCAAACCGCCGAGTACAATTCCCTGAAAAAAAGCTTCATCAAGGTACCATGCGTGTATCCCATAGGCATGCGCAACATGAAATACTGATCGCATGCGCACAGCGTGATTCGAGGGAGGAGGCTACACTGTGATGAACTACTCTTTCAGACAAGCGCGCAAATATACTTTACTCTTTTGCACCTGCGCACAGCTTAAGACACTGCTCACCTAGCCCTGTATGGACGGAATATAAGTGGACAGGGCCCCGAGGTTTAATTTAATATAAACTCGAGACTCCGGTGAAGTAAAATGTAACTGTTAAAAACATCATGCGAGGTGAGCTTACCTTCCCAAAACACGAAATTTTAAACTGTAAAGGGTACTCTGTGGTAGCGTTACACAAAATACACTTTTATTTTTAATGAAGAGTACAAATTATTTTATGTTGCAAGGATAATACCGCTGTTTAGCCAATACTCAGTAATTAAGTTGCGATCATTCAATACCAGATAAGCCCTTTCCATGCGACGCGACATGGCAGGCAGGGGAGGGGGCGGAGCGGGGGTGTGGGAGGAGTGCGGGAACAGACGGCGAGGGGAGGAGAGTAGGAGGAGGAGAGTAGGGGAGGCACGGCCTAGCGGCCGTGCAAGGAGAGTAGGAGGAGGAGGGGGGAGGAGAGTAGGGAGGCACGGCCTAGCGGCCGTGCAATCAAAAAGTGAGGGGGCGGGAGAGTAGGCAAGGCAGGCGGCTGGGGGCATGTGCACGCGCTTTTAAGCTCAATGCGCATGCGCATTGAGCTTAAAAGTCAAGGGCACTGCAAGGAATCGCCACGATTCCTTGCAAGTTGGACAAAGAGTGGATAAGCCCCCATAGTCTCGCTTGCTCGATGCGCATGCGCATCGACAGGCGAGACCTAAAAAGTAAGAAAGCAGAATTTAATAAATTAAAAAGTAGGGGCACAATGTGCCCTGCCGATTGCGCCCACTTCGACCACTGGAGCGGGGACACTGGCATCCTTGGGGAGAATCGAGCCCACAGTCTGGTTTGGCTCCAAGAGATAAAGCACAAGCTGAGCCCACCGTACCATGTAATGAAAAAATTAGATGAAGACTTTAAAATGAGAAAGTGTATATGTCAACATTTAGCAGTGTCTCAGTAAAGTGCAGAACATTACATTACTGAACTGGAGGGACATTTATTGAAAGTATTTTTTTAAATGACTCATCCAAGATTACTCCATCCCCTAAAGACATTGCCACAAGTTACTAAAATGTGTCCTTTTGCGTCCTCTCTTTGTAAAGCCTGTATTGTTAAATGTGAAGTAACATTATTTTATCTTGACCGTTCATAAGTGAGGTTTTTGTAGATCTTAGATCTTATACTTTATTTGTATCAATGTACTCTTAGACTGGATGGGCAAGGAAAATTATAGATAGTGTAAGTGTTAGTAAAAATTCTTTATTGTATAGTTAGCTAAAACCATTACAATATTCCAATGCATAAAATCCATTTCCTCCACGTGTTAAAATAAAGTAAGGAAGAATAAATATAGACAATTAGTACCACATTTAAAATTTGATTTCAATTTACAAACTGTGTGACTCTTAAAAGGACGGGCAGGAGCAGCTGAATAATGTTTGTAACCTGTATCATCACTTCGTTAAATTCTCAAAATAGGTTAAAAATTGTATTAGTTGACAAATGAATTGCGGGTCCTTTGAGTCCAGACTTTTTAGTATTGCAGATCTACAGGTGCGGATACCTCTTTCATTAAACTGCCTCCTCAGCAAATCACAGCAGTGGCACCCAAAAACCGGGCAGATGCATATTAAATGTATCAAGTCCTGTACTGGGGTTCCACATATGTTGCAATCTTTTGGGCCAAGGGACTTCCAATTAGGTTGATCAGCGTTAGAAGGCAATTTCCCCATGCGCAGCTCCAGGAACTTGGTTTTTAGGTAAGAGGAGAAAGCAAGGCCCAGGTATGTCGCTAGCTCAAGCTTCGTGTAGGATTGTAGTTCCATCCATGCGTGCGCACTTCAACTTAACGTTGCTTCGTCTTCCACTAGTGAATGCGATTTTGCCACTTTTTTTTCACAATCGGCTGCAATGAGGTCAAAGGTAGTTTCCGATCCCAGAGGTCTGCCATCTTGGTTATTTTCAAAGAAGCATTTAGGTACTTTGTGTAGTGTGATTTTGGATTGTTTTGCAAGGCTTCCCAGAGTGCTGAATTGATTTCAGATTATAGAAAGTGAATTAAAGCGATGGGTTGTGAATCACTCACTCTGGTCAAGTGGAGAAGCTTAGATTTCAGTCCAGGTTTGCTTGTTGTACAATTCAGACTGTAGGTGTTGGAAAGTGGGTTATTGGTAGGGGCAAATGTAGGTCTGCCACTGGCAATAAGGCCACTAACACATGATAGGACTTAGCATAGGTCTTAGAAAATTATTCCTTTGCTCAACCCTTGGTACCGTGGCTGCGAGCAGACAGGCTTAACTTCAAAGACAGGTATGTAAAGCATTTAAAAACACTATTTCAGTAAATAATTAGGACACATCATAAAAATCCAACACCAATTTATAAAAAATAGGTAATATTTTTATCTTTTAAATGACACCAAAACGAAAATAATCCACTGTAGGGAACCAGAGATATGAATTTTTAAAGATTAGTCACTTTCTAGTGCTTAGAAACCAACAGCGCCCCTTTAAGTAATTTTCGTTTTCTCTGTCAGGGACACACCTTTATAACTTGTTCTGAAGAATTTTCTCACCACTGTAGTGGGCCGCCTTCTTCAGCAAGCGGGGTCCAGTTAGAACACCTTCCTGGCGTTCTGCTTGCGGGTCCCAAAGTATCCAACTCACAATCCAAGGTTCTGGAATCTCCAAGAGGGTCCTTAAAAGTGTGAAACTTCAATTCCGCAATCCACTTGAACAAAACCCTTACAAATCCACTGGTACTCCAGGCTTTGAAGTCTTTGCGGGGCTGTCCAGGTGAGCTGTTAACCTGTAGCTTGCAGGGAGTTCCACTCTTGAGTCTTTTGGCAGCAAGGTAATCCACAGGGCTGTAGTTTCAGATGGTGCAGTTTTCATAGGTCAGGCCTTGTAGTTCCTTGCACAGCAAAATCTTCAGCAGCGCACTTCTTGCTTCATTCAGTTTCAAACAGCCGATCTGGAGGGCTCTGCCCCTCTCAGATACGTATTCAAAATTCTCTGGGTCAAGCACCAGGTCACTGCTGACCAATGAGAGCAGGGCAAGTCCTCATAGTTATGACCACATCCTGTAGAGTGTGGCATTAGTTTGTCCCAGAGTGCATCATTCTTCCAAATCCATAATGGCTGATTTTCCAGCAAGGAGGTTAGAGCTGGCTAAACACACCCCCCTGGGATGGCCTATATCCATGGACTCTCCCCCTACCATCTCCACATACCTTCCTTAAGCCTAGCCCAGACTCGGGGTCAAGATTGACAGAGTGGAGCTGAAACCCAGGCCTCCCCTCTGCCTTTGAAGAGCATAGTTTACGACGCCACCTACTGGCCTGGCATTCCTATAGACCAGCACACTGCCCTCCCAGCAGCCTGGCTAATCCACTTAACTCTGACCAATCAGGGCAGACCACTGAAAGGCTAAATTTGGACTTACAAACAAGAAAGTCTCATAACTTCTTGTATGTACACTTAAGGAGAAATTCAACAATATAATACTGTTGGATTTACTACTAGCGATCTGGGAAGTCTTTGAATGGTCCGTCTAGTCCTCTCCTATCAATATTTATTAATCAATAACTTCCTGCTATGTTAACCTATGGGTCATGGGGTTTGCAATGGGGAAAATGACTGGGGCCACTTTTCCAGCACCAGGGCTTATAAAAACATATTTTATAAGTATTTCCCTAATTTCTACAGGACCCCACCCCCTGTGCAACTAGGGAAGACTTCAGGGGTTCTGAATCTGCAGAAATATTGCAGATCATCCATACCTAATTCTTCTGGCATCAAAGTCGAATTTGAGCAGCTCTATAATACAATGTGGGAGTGAAATGTAAAATTTCACTTTACCCAGGCATATAAAAACTCATTTTATAAGGGCGCTCCTTATAGATAACTGACCCCCACTCCTGGGGTACCTTGGGGTGACCCTGGGGGTCCCTAATATGCAAAAACATGGTAGGTTTTTCATTTTTAAGGGCCTCTACCCCCAAAGTCGAGTTTGGGCACAATTTAAGGTTTAAAAGCTGTCCTGGCAACCAGTGGTGCTTTTAAACTGACCTCAGGCTTCAGCATTGCTCACATGCTGGTGCAGAGAATCTGCTGGCATCTAAACTGCCAGGCCCCAGGATACTGGAGATTTCTAGGTAGTTTCAATCCCCTGCCCTATTACATACTAGGGGTTTACTGAGTAGGTCAGGCCAATTACAGGGGTACCTCACCATACCATAGTGTATGTTTGATGTCTTAACTGTTTTCTAATGTGTTCCTTTAAGTTTGGCACTGGCCCTGGGCCTGGTTAAACAGAGCCCAGGGTCAGTCAGTCAGTTACCACCAGTTCCAGTCAGCAAAAAGTTGGGGGGTGCCCAGGGCACAGGATGACTTTGCAAAGTAGGTTTCCATCCTTCTCTCGTCCGTTAAACGCCAATGGTCAGTGTCTTGTTTTCAGTTATTCAGTTAATGTTATTCAGTTAGTTAGTACCTAGAGTTGGATAAATACATATATCACTCCTTAGATAAAGCTGACCCTATCCACGGTTGTGCACACGTGCGCAGTATTGAGGTTTAAAGGTGTGCTTTTCTGTTTGTCTGAGATCTTGCTGCAGGAGCAAAGTCCGTGGGGGCTCTGTTACCTCTTTATTTTATTTTTATTATTTTATTGAACTTATTATCGTGTTGAGCCTCTTCTAAGAGCGCTGTTTCTCAAGTAAACCACGCTAGAAATGATAGTAACGTAAAATAGGATTCCCTCACTCTGTTCGACCAAATGCCGCTGTTAAATAACTAACAATAATAATTAACAAAACAAGGAAGTCATGGAGACACCCACAGAGGTTGCATCTCCGGTTACAGTGCTTGAAGGGAACTTCCTTGACGCGCTGCATCTCTTCAGAGACAAGTCTGCCACTGTTTTAAAATCTGTTTTCGCTTTAAAATACTTGGTGCAGAGGGGATATTGTCCCCTGCAAGCCCCACCTCCACTCGAAAATCTTGTGAGGTGGGAGGGGTGTAGCCCACGCCCTCCACGGTTCCTACGCCCAAGCTACAAGACCTAACACTGGGGGAGGCTAGGTGTAAATATTATAAGCCATGTTGTTGGTTCCTGTCTAGAGGGCAAACTGAAATAGCTTTATCTGTGCCGAGGGAAGAAGGCTGAGTGAGCCCCACTGCGCCGAGGGATAGAGGGTGTTCTACTGCTTGTAGGCATGGGACAGGGTGTGATCGGTGCCGTGAGGGCTACTTTAGGGAGTAATGCGTTGGGCCTTTTGCCTGAGGGAAGCTGCAGTGACTTTTCCCGGAGGGAGGCGGACAGAGGGAGTCGTGCTGCGGGTCGCTACTATGTTCAGCCCAGTAGGAGGCTAGCCGCGGGGGTCACGCTGCAGGTCCCTGTGGGGTGGGGGGGGGGGAGATTAAACTAAGGGTCCCAGTCCAGTGCTAGGCGGGCTGCGGGTTTTATGCTGACGGACACCTACAGAGGGGCTCGTGCTGAGCCCTTGTCCTCGGGAGGGTGCGGGTGTAACGTTTAATGTTCTCTCCAGAGAGAGGCAGGCTGGATGTGTCGTGCCTCCGGTTTCTACTCTGAGGGTGGCAGTGAAAGTTGCGCTGCATGACCCAGCCCAGTGGAAACAGGCTGGGGAGGACGTGCTGCAGAACGCTGTGGGGAGAAAATTCTGATTGATTATGTGGTCCCTGTCCAGTGGAAGGCAGGGTGGCTGAGGGTGAAGGTACCTGCATCTGGCGGGGCAGGGTGAGGGTGGAGAAACCCGCCCAGTGGGAGGCAGGGTGAGGGTGTCGTGTAGCAAGTACATGGCCAGTAGGGAGCAAGCTGATAATGTTGTGCTGTATGCCCCGGCCCAGTGGTAGGCAAGGTGAGGGTGGAGGTACCTACCCGGTGGGATGCAGGGTGAGTGTGTCGTGCAGCATGCCTCTGTCAACTAGGGAGGAGGCTGGCGGTGCGTTGCAGTGGGTCCAGGTAATGATCAATGCAGCCTGAGGATGTCATGCTGCAGGAGCCTGTAGATAGGAAGGCTGCATGTCCTGTCGCAATCCTGGTCGAGAGACCGGTTCATGGTGCAGGTGCCTGTCGATGGAGGGGGGGGCGGGGATGCATGCCCCGTCCAGTGGGAGGTCGTCTGAGGGGTGTCGTGGTGCATGTCCTTGCCCGGCGGGCGGCCGGCTGAGGGGGTCATGGTGCAGGTTCCTGTCGAGGGGGGCGGGGGATGCTTGTCCTTGCCGGGTGGTAGGCCGGCTGAGGGGTGTGGTGGTGCAGGTGCGAGTCCTTGCCCAGTTGGAGGCACCGACTTAACTCCTGGTCGGTGCAGGCCCCTGCCCAGTGGGAGGCCGGCTGAGGGCTGTCGTGGTGCATGTGCGGAGGAGGGGGGGGGGGGGGGGTGCTTGTCCTTGCTCGGTGGGAGGCCGGCTGATGGGTCATGGTGCAGGTGCCTGTCGCGGGGGGGGGGGGGGGGGGTGCATGCCCCTGCCCAGTGGGAGGAAGGCTGGGGTTGTGCTGCAGTCCCTGCCCTGACAGCACCGGTGGGAGCCCCGGGCAGGTGTGTGCGCACCTGACTGCTCCCGATCTGGGAGGAGCACTCTGCTGCCCCCGCCTCCAGCTGTTGATTTAGCCAGGAGTTCTCGGAAGCGGCTTCGTCCCCAGCAGAGCAGTCGCCTCACTCCGTGTTTTTTGCTTCCCTGCAGGTCCTGCTGCTCGCACCTCTGAGAGGAAGTGTGCGCACTGCCGCCGCTGGCACATCTGCCCGCACGCCGACGCCTTGGTCCAGCGCTCTCTACCCGGACAGCCTCTTCCTGTCCTGACCGGCACCGTCCGAAGCACTGGTCTCCCCTCTGACTGACAACTCGTCAAATCCAGCCCCGAAGTCGCGAATCAGTCCCCATCCGTCGCGACTACAACCTGTGTCCGCCGCCATGTCCAGAAAGCAGAGAGGTAAGGGTCTGCGTCTTGCGTGCACTTGAGTTTGCGAGGCTGTGACGCATTATACATTGCAGGAGTGTCCTGTCCCTGTCTCCCGATCTGTTTGACCAGTTTTCCCTGCAGTTTCGAGTTCTCCAGAGCATTCTGAAGGCATGTCTTCTGGCACTGACCTGCCAGCGTCTTTCTCTCTCTGCTGTGTAGGAGACCTGTAAGGGCATCTCCTTGCCGTGACCTGTCACTATCAGACACTGCGTTGTAGAATAATTCGACTGCATGTCTCCGTTAACTCATGTCACTTTCTAAGTGTGCGAAAGCTTTGCCTGTATTTCTCTGTTCACTGACCTGTCAATGCCTCGCACTGAAGTGTAGAATAGGTCTTACTTTTACTCTGTGTTTACTGACCTGTATTTTTCACATTTTTAATATGTGAAAGTTTTGGCTGTAATCTGCTCGGACCTGTCACAGTCCTACACTGCTGTGCGGGAGGTCTATGCAAATGTGTCTCCATTCAGTGACATGTGAGTATCACACATTGTAGGGAAGGAGCTCGACACATTAGCCTGTCACTGTCTTGCCCCTGGTATTAGGACAGCTCTAAGCATGTGTCCCCATGCAGTGAAATGTCAATGGGGCATCGCTGCCCTTGGCAGTTCACCATCTGAAGCTCTACAGTGCTCACAGTAACGTCACGGCAGTGTAGGATAGTGGGAATGTTATGTTTGCTAGCAGTAACACACTGCCTCACAGTGCAGCGCATGAAAGGTGTTACAGTGAATCTCCATTCAATGACTTGTCAGTGCCTGACCCTCTGCAGTGTATAGTGGCGTCACTGTATCCCACAGCTGTGTACAGTAAGTTTGACAACATACTTCCATCAGGTGTCCTGGGGAGAGCGGGTTGAATTTTCTATGCAATAACACGTCACTATGCAGTATGGAAGAACTCCGATGGTGTATTTTCCGGTCTTTGACAGATCTCTGTCTTGCACGTGGGAGTGCGGTGACCCTGCTCCGTGCATGAGCTGTCCTGGTTTTACAGACCGCAGTGGCGGTTGAGCTCTCACAGTGCGTCTCTCACGATGAAATCACCAGGTGCAAAGCTCCAAGGTGGTGTATGGGGTGTTACACACCCCTACTTTGTTTTATTCTGTAGTAAATAGTTGGGTACAAGTGCTTTCAGTCCGGTAATGTGAAGTGTCAGTCGGATTTCACCTGAGATTTTAACATGCCCGAACTGACAAAACACACAAACTGTTTCTCGTCTATGTATTGAAAACCTTTAAAATGTTTATTAGTTTGAAAAATATTGTGTTTTAAGTACCCCTAACAATCTGCACTCCTCTCCCGTTCGGCTGCCACTTAACCCCCCCTCATATCCGGCTTTGCATATAAGGTGTTGTAACAAGATGTCCCAGTATGATTGTTATGAAATCTGAAGCTCAACCCCCCCCCCTCCCCCCCCCCCCTTCATACTGAACAAGCAACGCCCCTGAAAATCACTATCATACGCTGTAGTGTAGGAGACCACAGACAGCCTATCTGTAATAAGTGGTATGACGGTGTGTCACACTGGCATGTGAGAGGTCTGATGACATGTCACTTTTCAACTACACGCCACGTTCCGCGGGTAGGAGCGCTGTGGCGACAAGCCTCTGTGCAATGACCTTTTACTGTCTCCCATCAGCAGCCCCTGCTGTTCTTTGCCATTCCCCATCTATTCTCGGCTCCAGACACAGAGAGATTCACTTCTTAACTTTGAATATTTTTAATTCTGTCGCTATTTTCTGTCCGTCGTCCCACCCCTGTTCCATGTCTGTTCTTGGTTGACATCTTAGCCTCTCCCAAAGCTCTACTGAAATGGGCACTGTGGGGATCCAACAGGATTTGTTGCTAGCATTCCATCCACCAAGTTGCTTTCAGGGGCCTGGCCCTACATCCCTTCTGTGTCTAGCACTCTTGAAGGGGGGGAGGGGGAGGGGCTCCTGTCCGACAAAGGGGTGTTTTGTGGATCCGCCCACTGGCCCTCACCACCCTCCTGTGTGTGCCCCCTTGACATTGGCATGTATGTTTGCTGCAGTGGTTCAGGTGAGCTATGGACATGCGTACACTCGGGACACATAACTTAACACATATTCTACGTATCTTTAAATATGTTTCGCAGGAGGCTGCTTCAATGCAATTTCAGTGGAAAATATTTCTTGCTTATGCCCGTACTCCCTTTTTTGTTTCTCAAAAGGCAGTTTGTTTCAGCCCTCAGATCCTGACACGCCATAATTGTAGTTCTGAAATGCTGTGCAAACATGCTCTGGCTGTACCTCTGCTCTGTGTGACGCAGCCTGCCGATGCTCCACCATTAGAACGTTTTGAACAAGGCTCAGTTTAAAGTCCACTTGAATTCCTCAGCTGCTTTCAGGGACTTACTTAACCTGTGGTTCCTTCACACCCTAACCGCACTGTGCTGGCACTGCGCCTGCACCTCATGGTGTTTGTCACTTTGTACAGTGTACTGGCAATGCTGCACCCCAACACGTCGGCCACCTTTTCATTGTGATGACACAGCTTCTTCTCCTTACTGCTTTTGCGCTTCACTGCGTGTGCCACTTGTTGCAGTGTACTGGCACCGTTTCTGCCAGCACCCACCTCTTTCTGTGGCATGCAGTACAATTTGCAGTGTGCTGGCACTTTTTAAGCCAACGCTCTCCCTTTCTTCCACAGTGTGTGCCACCTTTTGCTTTGCAGTGTGCAGGCACACTTTTCTGCTCCTATGTGCGTAGAGGCAGTGTTTACACAGCCACAATTTATACCCTCTTTCCAAGGATACAGCTCGTGCACCCCAACAGTGTCCAGGATGTGGGCACTATTTTTACACCTTTACAATTACTCCAGCGCATTCAAGGTGAATGCGCAGTTATTGACCTTCTTGCTTTTGTACCCTCTTTGCTTTGGTATTTCCCCCAGCCTCTCTTGTGCGCATTCCCTTCCTAGTGCTGGCATAGTCACTGCAACATCCCTTTTGGGGGGATGGCACTGCTCTTGAACCCCCCCCCCCCAAATCCTATAAGGGTAGTGTTGTCCCTGACCCCATAACTAGTCTATAGCCCAGTTCATGCCATCCCTCCCGAGGTGGTTCGACAGTCCCAGTTCCTCCTCTCCCTCACAGCATCTTCTGCCCCCTCCTGCAAGGGTGCTGGTCTAGTCCCGGCCCTCTCTCCGAGGGTGCTTGTGCAGTCCTCGTCTATACTCAAGAGGGCTGGCACTGCCCTTGCATCCCTTCCACGGTGCTGCCCTGGTCCCTGTCCCTTCGGTACTGAGCAAGTCTTTCCTCTCTCTCTCTCCCAAGGGCTGGTGCGGTCCTTACTCCTCCTCTTTAGGGGTTGTACAGTCCATGCCCTCCCTCACTGGAGGTTGGCTCCTCCCTGGCAGGTGCTGTAGATGGTAACTCCTGGTGAAATGACCCCATGCACCTGGGGCAGCGCTCCAGAGGTAGAAGACCAGGGTCAGGTGCAGATGGATGGTAACTTACACAATCAGCCATCACAATAAAGGGCTCAGAGCCTTTGTGTGTGTGTGTGTGCACCCGGGGTGGGGGCTGCCATGCATACAGAACCAGCTTTGTTGGCACGAGGAGGTGACCGAGCAGGGACTAGTCCTGAATTCAGGTGGGCCTTTTTTTTACCCTGTCTCTCGTTTCCAGCTACAAGTTTCAAAAGTCTGTTTCTGTGCATGAAACAATGGTGTGGTTTGTGCTTTCTCAAAGCAATGAAACCCGCCAATATCGCTTTCTTGGTCTCCTTCCCCAAATGTGTTGTACTATAGGGAATTAAAGTGATGCTTCTTTTATTCCGATTATGGACTCCAGGTGTTTCCTTACCTTGATTTGGAACGTATTTTTCAGAGTTTTTATACATCCTAATGTTGTATGCCTCAGTTCGACACATAAGACAAGGTGGCAGTGTTATGATCAATCTGGCACCATGATATTGATGATGGGGTGGGGGTTGGCTTGTGCAATGGTGCCTAGCGAGAACTAAAATGCCACTTGCCATGGTAAGGTTTCCTGTCTTTGTCCAGGCATTGACCCAGAGCTTACATGTTGTCAGTGGTCACGTCCGTGTGCGTGCCGGTAGATGGGGTTTGAAAGAAAATCTGGTGAAGCTCTCCTCGTTGCAAGAAGGTTTGACGCAATGCTTAGGCCGTGGGTTGGGTAAACAGGTGTCCTGTATTCTATCCCTGCCAAACCTACCCACTTGGCCACTTTCTCCGACCATGGGATTGATTAGAAATAGACTGAACACTAAAATGATGTGTTAAAGCTTTCATGTGCATTTACTCTCATTATTGGTATGGGTTCAACGTGTTGGTGACTTCTCTCCTTCCAGGACGCTTGGGCACATAGCTGGTGGCGCCGTTGAGGTGCCAAGTGTGAGGTTGCCTGATCTGCCCTCTAGTATGACATACACCCGTTCTACTCACTAGGGCCTTTTAGTAGTTGCAGCTGTTCTCACACTGAAGTCTGCAACAAATGAAGCGTTGGTTTGGGGTGTGGTACGTGTAGCAGGTGGAAAGGTAGAGTACTGAAATATGGACAACAAAAGACCCAGACATGTAGATTGGCAACAAAATAAAAACATCCCCGTAGACAAATTTGCTTATAAGCTCTTGCCTCCAGTTCTAGGAGTGGAGTTTGAATAGCATTTTAATCCAGTTTTGCAAAAGCTGGCAAATGAGAGTAACTGGATGTGATCATTTTTAACTTGTCCATATTTTTGCTTGGTCTTTCTTTGCAGGCTATTTTTTGGAGTCTTTATTTTCACACAGAATCGAAAGATGCGACGGTAGACCTTTGGAGTTGAGGGGCTGAGCTTTATGTTTGGCACCAGTATAGATTTGTAACTTGCCATTGACTGGTATGCAGTCATAGCTACACCTTCAGCACGCGTTTCTAAGCTGCATCATCTCGTTGTCTTAGTCTAGCTGTTGCACTGGATTAACTGTAGCTCGGTGGCCATTGTCCTGAGTACAAGCTAATTTGGGGTTATTTATTTATTTATAAAGTTTTATATAGCGCGAACATGATCCCAAAGGATATAGAGCGCTTTACAAAAAGGATGGAAGGAGGGTAATACATACAATATCGACATTAAGTAGGAATAAAAGCAATAATAATCACATAATTATAAAAGGCATGGGTCAAAGGAGAGTAATACACTAAGCAGGTACATAGTGGACTAAACGGGGGCACACTATGAGATAAAGAAGAGCAGCATCCAATGTTCAATGACCTTGAGCATGTGAACCGAGCCCAATTAAGGTAGGAATTTGTTCATTAAGAATCTTTTGACTTCCAGTTTGAAAGAAATCGTTGAGGAGATTCTGCGTATTTCCGGTGGAAGAAATGCAGAAAATCTCTGATCAGTCTTCCCAATTTGCGGCTTCACTCATAGCCCTACCATAGCAGTCCAGTGAGTGTCAATGCCATAAGCCTTATTGCACGCGAAACGACCCGGACATTAACTGGGGCTTTTTGAAACTCTCTACGCGTCTTGCTCTTTGACTACAGGATGTTAAAAAGAGGGAATCAGATTAGTTCTTTCCTATTCCCTACTTCAGTGCGGCTGAAACAGCCTGACAATTGAGTTGGAAAATAGACTTTCACAAACCCTTAAAGAAAGTGTCCGTAGCAGCCCCAGAATAAGCTTACGTCCTTAGACAAACTCTTAACGAGTGATTGTGGGACAACTGGGATATTAAAACCAGGCAACCAGCATAAAACTGCCCCAAACCCCTCATAAGGACAGGTAGATATAAAAACGAGGTAACGAAAATAGGTCTTTCGCCAACGTCTTGTGAATGAAGCTGGGAAAGAATAGACAGTAAAACTAGGGAACCAGAATAGGATTTTCCCAAACCCCTTCAGGGCGCGAGTAGCAAAGACCAGATATTGCAAACCAGGTTCTTGACAGTGCAAACACTTCATAATGACAGCTGGAGTAGCCTGCGGGCTGACATCAGGAAGCAGAAATATTCATTGAATAACCCTTCATGTGTATTAAGGCCAGAATCTAAAGCCAGGGAACATGCTAAGTGTTTTTCAAGTCCCTTCTGGTGGCTGCTGGGAAAGCCTAGACACCAAGGCCACAGCTCTGTAAGAGTAATGTTCAGCCCCCTTCATTAATACAGACCGAACAACACAGATTCTAAAAACGAGAGTTCCAAAGTGGAGCTTTTTCAAGTGGTTTGTGAGCAGACCCAGCACAGGACAGGTGGTAAAACCAGGCCCTAAGCGTTTGTTCCCCAAAACTTTGCAAGAAACCCAGGCCTGTGAAAATGAAAATGATGACTCCGATTCTAAATCATTGGCTTGCCTTAGGCCTTTACCAATTCTTTCAGGAGTGGGGGCAGTGCAGCACGGCCACTAAAACTAGGCAAGTGGAACATGGATTAGATAAACCTACCTTAAGTGCGGCTGAGGCAATCTGGGTACTATAACCTGATTCTATATATAGAGATCAAGCCCCTGTTCTACTACTTTCCAAATCCGCTTTGACGTTTGCTGGTGACTGCTTGTCTATTACAAAAATAGGTAATGATCGTAACTTTCCCAAATTCTTCAAGAGAGCCGCTAGAATAGCCAGATAGTAAAACAACCTAACCAGAATGGGCCTTTCATAAACGCTTTTAGTGCGACTGTTCCAACTTAACATTAAAACCTGGGATCCAGAATGTGAGTTTCATCAAGTCTTCTGGAGTGAGTCTTAAACGGCCAGGATCCTTAAACAAGGGGGCAATAACTGGCCTTTCTCAATCTCTTTATGAGAGCTCCTAGGAGAGAGCTTGTGTATAAAAGTAAAGCACTTGGACTTAATCTAGTACCACTAGTAATGTCAAGATACTAAAATCATTGACCTCGGTTCCTCGCTTTCTATAGATCAGTCATTAAAAGGCTTGTATACAGTAATCTACTATGCCCTAAATAGGCTGTAACAAACCATTTATTAGCAAAGCCTCTGTAGTCTCTAAATTTGTACCCGTAAAACAGCTTTTGTAAAAACTCCTTAGATAGCACTTATATCAAAACTGGGTTAGGGCTCGCGTCTAACCGTGAGTGTGTGTAGGGAGGACAGCGTGGGCATTAAAACTAGGTTCCCACAATAGGTTTCTGCCACCCTTTTGTGGGGGTCATGCCCTGATACTAAAACAGTGGTGACCTAGTAGGAATTAATTTGTTTTCCATCTAAGTGCAGCACCAATAATAAAATAAAACGAGGGAAGTACCCAGATAATTTGAGAGTATAGTACGGATACTAAAAGCAGGGGTTTGTCGTTGGATAGGTTTTCTTCGGTACAGCTGATCAACCTAGAATCTAAACTGAGGATTCCTTTCCCAAACATACTCAATATTGGCTTTATCAGCCTGGGCAGTAACACTAGGGCACCACACTAGCCAATTCTAAAATCCTTCACTATACCCAGGTCACGCAGGGTACTAACATAATTTCCTAAAGGCTTTTTTAGTATGGATAGATTCTAAAGTCAGGGTGCTGTAATAAGCTGTACTGACTGTACTCATGACTTTGGCATGGGACAGCAGCAACGCTAAAATAAGAGCATCAGATTATGACTTTGGCAAAGTTTTCTGGGTGCAATCAAGTTGGCCTGGCTTCCAAGACTTTAGCTCCATGCCCTTCCTGAGTAATCTCAATTCAGTCCTGTTACTGAAAACCAGAGACCTGCAAAAGTACTTTCCCAAACCCTTAGCATGTAAGGTCCAGTTACTAAAACCTGGGAGCCCGAGTAGGACTTGTCCAAACTTTTAGTTAGTGTGACCAGTATAGCCCAGATACTAAAATCCGGGAGGTAGTGTAGGGCTTTCCACTCCTTTGTGTATTTTACATGGTACAAAAACCATGGATCTATAATGGGTTTTCCTAAACTCTTCATTTACGCTCTTTTCCTCCAAAATCTTTGTGTGTTACCAGGATAACCCTTTGTGTGAACATCCAATGCAGTTCAGGAGCAGGAATAAGGCATTCCACAAACCTTTTATCTCTGTGGTCTGGATACTAAAACCTCAGAGCCGGATTAAGGCTGGCGGCAAGGACATATGAACCGATCAGAGTGCAGACTTTGGAACCTGGTGGCTTGGGTTCACGGATCATTCATTTATTGTCACTGTGCCTAAAAATATGTGATTTGCACTTTTATATAAGGGAAATGTAATTGAATTGAGATATAGCTACCCACTAGATTTACACTACTACACGATCCTGTGTCGTCTCCCAAAACCGCCCCACCCCTCCCGTATACAGTCTTCCATTACTCCCAGGCTAGGTTTGCATTGCATGAAGACCAGTATGTACTAACACAGTCTCTAATCCCTACTAAGCATGGTCATGTCGTCTCGATATTTAGTTTGGTGCATTTTATAGGGTGTTCCTAAAGTCACACATGTCCTGAGTGGCTAGGTAACTAACCACCGAATGGAATTTTTTTAAAACTATCTGTGTAATTCACCTGAGCATGGTCCAAAGAAATTTCGAGACCAAACGTACCTTCACTACTAATCCTTATTATGACAAGCAACCATCTAGGCATCCTAGACATTAGATCTACCCTTTACCTGACTCAACAGGATAATTCTGTGTTGTACCTTACTACTTTACTTTTATAAGATGTTATTTATACATGTTTGCCTTGCATTTAATTGATGTATGTAGAACTTTACTTACTGTAAAGCGCTCTGATATCCGCAAGGATCTTGTTCGCACTCTATAAAACTTTCTAAATAAATAAATAAATTAATAGAGAGAAGAGAAGTCTACTGAAAGGGAATGGTCCATGCAGGCACACCTAGATTTTTTGGCCTAGTTCCATCTGTCAGTACCTGTGTACCGACAATCCAGGGAAAGTGTGCCAGGATGGTGTGTTTTACCAGCGAGGTCCTAAACATTCATTTCATTGGCAGCGGGTACTCTTCCTCTCTGTGGCTTATCTGCCACTTATCTCTGCTCAGACTGCTGTTGGTGCATTGTTTTGTACCTCACACCGGCTGGAATTTCGAGACTTCTATTGCAGCGAAAGCTTGCCTCACATACTAACCAAATGCAATTCAGTCAACAACAGCATACTTTTTCCTCCTGTACAGAACAGTGTCCGCATGGACAGCACACGTTCAAAGCTTCCCTCTTGCCAGAACTACAACAGCACAAGCACCTTCCCTACAAAGTACATTACCAGCATGATCAGTCAAACTTCCCAGATACAGTCTATATGAAGGGCGGCAGCGCAAGCTTCAGAGATACCGAGTCTACATGAAGGTCAGCGCAAGCGTCCCAGATACAGAGTCTATATGACCGACACAGAAGTGCAAGCTTCTATTAAAGAACGTACTGGCACAGTGTGTTGCAAGATTCCATTACGCAGAGAGCAAGTTCAGTACAGGCAGAAGTAGCACAAGCTTCCTACATACTCCCAGAGAACTAATAAAGCACAGGCAAGTACTGAGCAAGCTTATGTATTACATGAAACTGGTATAACGCATGTAAGAGCAATTCATTCTGGTCTCACACAGGGATGACTGTTTTGTTCCCCTGCAGTATTGCCTTTTCACGGGTATAGAAAAATATCTTCATAGCAGTAACATTAATAACTTGGTATGTGCTTAAAGTAATGGAATAAAACCCTTGCAAAGTTGAAAGATGTTTCAAATTCAGCGGAGGCCTGTTAACTGATCGTTTCATCTGAGGCCTTTTCTCAAGCTTCCAGGGCAGCTACTGAGCATTCATTCTAGCAATTAATGTCATTTATCACTGATGTTCCCGGTTTACAGTACTGTTGCACTCCAAGTGGATCGCCAGCTACTCACTGTTGGGACTTGACTTTCAGAGGATAGTCAGTTTGACCAGTCTAGCTTTATTCTAGGATGTGGGGTGTGGTTATACACCTAGAAACGGTAAAACACTGCCAATAACTTGTCTTAAATTCAGTGGACAGACCGTTCTCACCTTTCTATTAAAAGAAAAGAGGAGGGAGACCTTTCCTTACAGATTGAATAAAATGTTCAGCAATAAAAGTAGTGACCAGCATTGTTGGACCCTGTTCGGGTGCTGCAAAGCAGACAGGCTACTGGGCCCCAACCGTGGTGGTTTAGATAAATTTCCAATGGTGTCCTGGAGTCCATCTTACTGTGGTTCTGCAAACTGTGCCAAGTACAACTCTTTCAGCATCTAAATTTCAGGGTAGTTGGGGCAAGCAGCCCAAGAATTCTAGGCCTCTACAGTCATGCTAAATTACTGTGATGCATGGGCGGAAAGAGAAGGCCGAATTCCGTTTACTTGCAGTCGGGCACTCAGGGCAGCGGTTCTTGCCTGTTAACCATGCAAGGGACATTCCCGTCCTAATAGACTCGAAAAATAGAAGTGCTTAGCACCTTATGGACCAGGGAACCAATCCCAAACAGACTTAAATTTGATTACTGATAAGGCACTATACTGTTGGTTAATATTCAGCGCTGTGGATGGTGTTGTCCTGTGGGGAAGAGTCAACTGCACTCTTGTCTTTTTTGGAGTGATCGGATTCTGTAACAATTAATAGGGTTTTCAGTTTCAGTTCCTAAGAATGTCTTATGCGCCAGTTACGTCATAAAAAATGATGTCTAAAGATGCTCAAAGTTCCAACGCCCAAATAAATAAAGAGCCGATCCCTAACCGGAAGTACATTGTTTACTCTTAGAGAACACCAGTAGTGTCCCGGGAGTTAGTGGGAACAGCCTCTTGTTTCATATCAGTAGTCACTGGGCTACTCCGTAGGGACAGTGGCTGGAAAGGTAGCTACTTCATCCTAGGTGCTCCTGTGGGGGTTGAAAAGGGTAGTAGGTCTTTATCTTGATAGTTTCTGGTCACAATAGACTTTTCAAGTGGAGGAAACCAACTTGTCTGGGAGCACGTGTGGTAGAGACTGGACTACTCACCAGGACAAGGAACTCTGACTTCAGCTTCTGCTGGTTGTAGGAAGGTGGAATCTGACTATATGGTTATCCCCACTTTTTGCCTGATGTTTTGCTTGTTTTCAACTTAGTTGGACTGGGATCCTGCTATTCAGGGCCCCAGTCTATCTGCTTTCTCTATATAGTGGATTCCATGTACTTTAGGTACATACCAGATTGGCTGTTGGGTTACCCTTGTGAGTCCCTGTATATGGTACCTTAGGTACCCAGGGCATTGGGACCCCAGAGGCCTACCAGGGGCTGAAGCATGTATTGTGCCACCCCTGGTTAGCCTTCCAAACTGACACCACAGGCCTGCACTTACAGCCTGGGTAAGGCGGTGTAAGCACCCCTTACTTAGATATAGTATACCTATAGCTACCTTTACATATAGACACATAATAACCTATAAGTCCCTCCTATGGCAGGCCTTGACAATCCTGAAGGCAGAGTGCTTGGTTTTGTGTGAGAGGGTGCCCTAGCATGAGCTGAGCCTCTCTGCAGCTTTCGGAACCATCTCCTTACCAGTTCTGGCGGCGGGGGCAGCATTCGACCCTTCTAGAAGGCGAAGACATGTACATACTGGTAAACCCGGTTAAAGTTAAACAGAGCCCCAGCATCACAAAATGGATGCTGCTGCCACAGACAGGGGTTTGCCCTCTTGCTGCTGGACGAAACTCCGGTAGGGGAGGCCTGGACAATAGGTTTTCTGTCCAGGGAGGTGCTAGCACCTCCCCAGACATGCTTTAGTGTATAGGGGCAGGGTGGGTTGCATTCAGTGAATGCTTTTCAGACACTGCCTAGGGCACACAAGGTGCTCCATGCAATTCCCAGTTCAAACCGGGTGCGGGGTGCTCAGCCCTAGCTCTGGCGCGAAACTGGACAAAGGGGAAGGGGTGTAACCACCCCCTCCCAGGTCCACCCATAGGAGGGACCTTAGAGTTTGTCCAACCGCTAAACTTACTATAAGTATAGAACCCCAGTCCCTAGGAAATTAGATTACCCTGGACGAAACTCTGCAACATATATCTTGGACCTTCGACATTCCATATCGACTGGAAGACGGAAGAAATCTCCCTTGTGGTCAAGGAGGAACCACCCTGTTCAAACGGGCACCAACTGCATCTTTGCCGGTCTGCATTTTCGAGGCTCCCGCCGGATCTGCAACACAGGACACGGATTTTCAGACATCTCTGAAGCTGACCCGAGTTACCAGCAAAGCTGAGACCCGTAGCTGACACGAGAGGCGTGGGACCGGATCTCCTGGACATCCTGCATTTTTGCAGCTGCGCCGACTTCCCGAGTTATCCTTAAGTTGTGCATTGGGGTATTTGAAGCCCCTGCCCCGAGCTCCTTTTGCACCGAAATACAGAGGCCTGACCTCCGCGAGTGACCCGTGAGTCCTCTTTCTTGACCGCAGCTCGAGGTGCCGTCGCGGTTCTTATTCTGTTGGCTAGTGAGCCCCCACGAAGGCCAAACCTTTGTTTCTTGAGCTTTCCTAGTTGCTCCAGACGTGCTCTCACTCCTCTCCAAAGGAGGAGTCCCTCAAACCTTGCTGGTCTGCACCGAAGACAATCTTGTCATCTTGCGTGGATTACTGTTGCCAAGGCTTGTTGGGTCCAATCCTGATTCCGACACCACAGTCAGCTAGATCCTTCATGGGACAGCTCGAATCCAGCTCCTGGTCATGGTCAACGCCTCCTAGTCCTCGTGGCTGAAGAGTGCAGCTTCGCCTCTTTTACCTGAAATCACCCGACATCGGCTGGCATCTTCTCCTCGCCATCCTGGTCACTGGATAGTGACCCAGACTCTGTCCCCTCTGCTTTCAAGTTCTTCACATCTCTGATCCACCCGGACACTTTTCCTCAGGTTCCCTGCAGCATTTCTTCGCAGCTCTCCATAGGAATCGACGACGAAACCCGGCTTCCCTGGGTGAGGTAACACGAGTACTCCGGTGCTCTCATGGGTCTTGACTCTCGAAGTGTCCTAGTCTAAAAGGGTTCCATCGTAGTTCACCTCTAAGTGCCCTTAATCTTTAAAATTGTAACTTGTTTGTTCTCCATAGAAAGTCAATGGTGATCCCCAGCTGTGTTTAGACACTGCACGCGTCCCCCATGGGCCTCCTGCATCCTAAACTTGGGTGGTTCCTGGTAGCCCCAGCGGTTCTACAGGCCCTAGGCCTGCTTTCTAACTCTCACGTGTTTCTTATACCACTAGGGCATAACGTATACTGTGCAACTTATCGTATGCTAATTAAGTTCCTTGTATTGTACTTTTACCTCTGACCTCATAAAGAGTCCAGAGGGATTGTGTTTAGAATAAATACATATATATTTTATATATACCTTGTGTGGTGTGCTTTCATTTGATCATTCAAGAGATAATTGGTAAAACAACTAGCTTAACTCGGCTCTAAGTCTTAGCCTGAAGGCGGCTCTCCACAGCTACCACTAGAATAGCTTTCTATAAAGGTTGACTTTAAACCTACCATCAATAAGGGTCGCTTGGACTGCTGCAAGGTGCCCACTAGAATAGTGGACATCATATGCCAGGCCAACTTCTCACACCAGTGATATCTTTGGAACCATAATAGTTAACATTATTCCAATGAATCTGGATTTGGGGCACCCTATCTGCGATTGCTGGCACTCCCTGGCCAGGGATCAAACTGTAAAATGAGCAGGACTTGCCAAGGCTGACGGAAGAGGAAAGTGTACACACCTTGGGAACAGGAGGGTTGAGGCTGACCAGTCATCCCCTTCTCGATGTCTGAAGGCATTGGAGTTTCTCTCGCACCCAGATGTCACAGTGCTTGTTGATACTTCATCTGGGCAGGTGACCTGGATGACCTCTCATCCGGAAGTAGTTTAACTACGTTAGTCCCCAGCAGGTTCTTCAAGCACTTGTGCTTTTTTGGTTTGTGAGGCAGGTCTCTTCCTTCTGCCAAAGGAATTCCAGTTCTTCACTGGGCTTGTAGGACTTCTTTCACCACAGCTCAGCAAGGCTGCTCTACAGATACCTACGGGCTTAGGTCCTACCTGTAAAGAGAGTCGTCACAGAGCAGCATACCTAATTTTGACTCTTCCTTGTCCTGCTTCTTCTAGGCTGGGTAAATGATACACGTCAGTTGCACTGTTGGGTGGTTGAACAATATAGTAAGTTGAGAGCCCATCATTTACTTTCTCCTGCGGGGCAAGCCATTCAGATCGCATGCACGATTTTGGATTTTCTGGTGTTCCCAGTCATGGGGTGGGACGGGGATGTCCAAGCTTTATTACCTCCTGTCGAAGTGATGCAGCCCTTCTGTCGCTTCTGAAACCAGTTTAGACTGGACCAAGTGAACTGTGGAATGTTTCCAAACATGAAGCCATCGCCAAAGAAATTCAGATCTCGAACAGGAAAGAGAGAGGTTTCTCTCGGGCAGAAAAACAGTTTCTTCATCAAAGGTGCTCCTGAGGGCTAATTCCAACATTTACCCGGAAACCAGAACACTTAGACACACAACCCTCATGCATGTCTCAGACATCATGGCGGTTAACGATCCCACTATGCAGTCTTTATACGGAGGAAGTCAGTAGAACATCCTTCCGTAGCAGTGCTGCAAATAGTCCCCAATTCACTTTTTTGTTGCCACCACTTTTAGTGTTTCAGAGCCATGTTGGAAGGGACTGTAGCCACTCTCACAAGGAAGGGGGCTCTTTAGGTGTCCTCCTGATGTGTCTCCTAATACTACAACTAGCGTGCGTCCACTGGGCTTGTAGGAATGTCTCACTCACCTGGTGGGGGGAACGTACAGGGCTGTCCATAAGAAACGTGCAAGGGTAGGGATGACAGCTTCACAAATCCATGCTGAGGACTTTCGTCCCAGCATCACACTTTGCATTTAACCGGAATTTACTTGTGTGTGATCAATTTTACTTCTGGGCATTAAATACTTCCGGAATCTTTCCTTCCAGGTTAGAGTTCTTTCTTGTACAGGTTACAGAAAATCCCAGTTGTTTGGAACCTCCTTACGTCCACAACGTGTTACTTATTGCGACAGAGGGAGCCCCTTATTCAGTAACAGATCACATGCTTGCAAACCAAGAGGACTGCATGATCAGCAGCCACAAAGGATGGCAAATAGTGGGTCTGGTTCCCACACAGCTCAGTCTTCCTTTTACTGCATTCACACAGAAGGGATAGTAAGTGACACAGGTTGCCAACTCCTCCTTTCCCTTGACATTCAGAATGGGACCATTGCCGATCTTATTATTATGGTTGCACACTGGTATCAGGAGTCACGTTGCCTTTCCTTTGAAGAGAATCCCCCTTTTCCATTTCCATCCTCAAGCATTACACCCCTTCCTTCCTTTCCGTCATCTCATTCATATCTGTTCCCCGTGCTCTCTAGTTCATCTCTTCCTCCCCTCCTCTTGCACATCCTACTTTTTTGTAGCGTCCTTGCCTCACTTGTGAGCCTCATCTCTGGTACACATTCTGCTGCTTTGTAGTTGGGTTTACACTATATAAATGAGACTCATACATAGTTAGGAAGAGTGTAGATTGCCCAGAGCTTCTATGGGTAAACACCTGTAAATACCTAGACAAAGAGACTCTTCAACCAGTGACCTGTGCCAGTGGTGCGGGTTTAGCACATTTTGGTCAAATGTACCGACTTCTCCGTTATATAGTTCTGTTATATCCGGTACGCTGATTGTTCCAAATGCAGCTGAAACACATCCCTTCACAGATCTGTGTGCCTCCGATCTGCCCACTCCAGCAAGACTGGCACTGGAACAAGTGTGTTCAACATTGCTTTTTTTTATAGAATAACAACTCTAATTGATTGATTCCAGTTTAGATTCATTGTGTGGGCATATTCTCCACCTGTGGATCTCAGTTTGAGTTAATTGTATTGTAGCATTCATATATCGCTTGCTACCCCTGTGTGGGGCGCTGAAGCGCTTGCCGACATGTGCAGCACTCTACACTGTATATGGTCTGTGGTTTGGAGGGTATTATCTTTGTTTTTGGTGCTTTCTGGGAAGTGTTTCCTTGTCTTGCGTGATGGCCTCCGCTGTGCAGTTATTGTGTTATCTAATACATCACTAATCCGGGTGATGAATGAAGAAGTGTGAGAGATTATTGTACAGTTTTTGGTTTTCGGTAAGGTGGAAGCTTTGACCGGCTTTGTAGGTTTGTTTAGTATTTGTGTGGGCTCTATCTGCTAAGCTGATCGCTGCTCAGAGTATCAGTTCTGAGATTTGTTGCAGTCCTGAGCAGGCATAGGTTGAAGGGAGAGATGGGTGGGATATCTGCTGGGATGGACTTTGTTACAGTCATCCCTTATATGATATAATGCTAGATCAAGAAGTGGTCTTTGTGTGCAAATATTTGGGACCTGCATTAGACTGTGGTAGTTGGCAGCTCTCGTCAGTTGGTCCATGCAAGTTCAGTGGGGGATGTGGGGTTTTGCTCTGGCTGGGTACAGTGCTGTGCGATAGACGTGAACTGTAATCTTTATGTATGATGTGAGTGTAAGAGGGCCAAGGAGTATAAGGGAGTTATTATGCAACCTGTTAGAACTACATGTAACCCATGTGTGCATACCAGTTCAGGTTATTTGTATGTAAATGTACCTTATGTGCAGGGCCACTGGAATTATGCTGTCGGGTTGGCTAAATTATGCAGCAAGAAAGAGCAAATTATGCTGTGTAATGCAGCACATTTTGTGACCGTATTATTTTTCCCTTTTTATGCATTTAAACGCAGTGTGGGTACGAGTTGCATGCACCCCAATATCAGTTTTTAACACCTAAGAAGAGCATTCAGCAACGTGAAGATGACCATTTAATCTTTGGAAAGGGTAATTTTAGTAGCTTTTGAGCCGCTCGGGCAAGAAACATTTTTGGTAAAAATCTGCAAACTGTGCATCAGATGATAGATTCATTGTGTGGCAAGTACGGCAAAATCCATAATTATGCTGAAAACAATGTTCGCATAATCGCATAAATCCAGTGGATACGTGTAGGTTCCCTCCACGAAAATGTACCGCACGTGTAGACCAGTTTCTAATCTCTGCATGTAAATATAAACCCCATGTTTAGATGCAGTATACATGAGTGCACCCGACGAGGCTACCAGGTTAGACTCGCTGCATCAAAGGTATCTTATGTGGATGCTGTGGACATGGATGCGGGCCAGGCCCTGTGCGCCGTCGTGCCCTGCCTGCTCGGTTCGGGGTGATGGCGCTGTGTGGGAACCCCTGCTTTTCTCTGAAGGCCCGAGTTTGTTTACTGGGCTCGTGAAAGCAGTACACGGAGCAGAGATGGGCGGGGCAGGCCGGGCCAGGCAGCCATGCGACAGCCACAGTGGCACGCACTCTGTGATCCGGCCTCCTGCAGCATCCGCGTGCGACGTCTGCGGGGAGCGGCCGTGACGTGGCCTGGGCTGCCACGCGCCAGCCAGCTCCGGCTGAGCTCCCCGGGCGGCACTCCCCGCAGAGGATCGGACTGTTTCCAGGGCTCGCAAACATCTGGGCCTCTGCAAATCAGCCGAGAGAAGCATGCAAATGCCAAGGCAGCTGTGTCCTGGAGGGGAGCGTTCCGTGTAACCTCTCTCTCTCACTCACTAGGGTGTACACTGATTGCACGCCACGCCAAGCCAACTGCAGAATGTGGTGCCAAGTGTAGTGAGCAAAGTAACAACACTGGGGGTTGGTTCAGCGTCCCCGGTGGTATGCAGGGGTGTGTATGTAAGACCCGTGGAGTTAACGCACCTGCAGTAGAGATGTGTGATTTGTAGGCCATGGGTTTAGGCGCACTAAAATAGCTCATTGAATTAACCAAACCCCTATAGAATGTGGGTAGCCTCCAAATCACACATTAAATCCCATTTAGGCTAGCCAGGGGGTCAATGCACAAGCAGCAGAGATTTCAGTGTAAGATGCAGAATGCGAATTCCAATCCTCATAAGATAGCTCGGTGGGTTCAAATGCAGGCTGCATCGATTTGTGTGTAACTTACAGGTCACAGGCTCAGGGGTAGACTGTACCTTATGCAGATATCTGTGTGTGCCCTGCCAGGTGCATACCCATTGTCCCAGGTAGATCGCTTAAGGGGGTTGATAGCGTTAGGGAGTTTGTATACCCTGCTGGTCACAGGTCGTGATCCTTGTGAGCTAGCTCAGAGGGCGAATGACCCCGCTGCAGAGATGTGTGTGTGTGTGTGTACTTTGTAGGGCCATAGGTGAAGCCCAGCTTGTCTGCCTCGCCTGTCATCTTTTTGGTACCATATTGTGCAGTGGCAGTGTTGGCCTGAAAGCTATGGAAGCAGAAGGGGCGGTCAGATTGTGTTATTTGTATTGAAATTAGTGGGCCAGATTAAGCATTGTTAGTCTCTCTTGATATATATTTTCGAATGCAATTTTAGGTCTGGTTTGACAGACCTGTTGTCTGCATAAGTTGTTTAAATTCGTGAAAACATATATAGAGTGGTCTTTGGCTTCGCTCTAAAGATTGTCTTACTTCCACCCCATGCTAATAACTGTTTGGTGGATCGTCCCGCCTACTGTGTAGTGTTTGCATTGCAATGCATAAGGGGCTATTTTACATCTTAAAAGTACACCGAATTCGCACTCATTATGTTTTTATCTCATAGATGACTTGTATAGAGAGCAGTTATGTTTTTCTCTTGAAGCCTTTTTAAACGTTCCAGTAAACAAAATGCAAGCCCGGCTTACGGTTTTTGAACCCCTTGTTTTTGTTTGGGGTGTGGGTGGGTACCGAGTTCCGATATGGTCTGCGGCATCCCCTTTACCATGCATTCTCAGCCTATCAACGCCCAGTCTGCAGAGCAGACTCCCAGCTCCTGATATTCACAGTTTGGCAGCCGGCGGCATAACGTCAGGGCTGTGACTCACTTCGCCCTGATGGAAAGACCCTGTGGTTGGGAGACAGTCTGGGCCAGAGTGTCTGCGAAGGAGAACAGGGGGGCGTCCAATTCACTGTCCAGAGGTTCCGCCGGGTTCTCTAAAATGCAAGAAAGCGACGGGAGTGGGGGTGGCGGGGTTCCTTGGTTAGGGTGAAAGGGTTGTACCTCTCCTTCCCCTTGTAGAGGCGGGGAGCAGTGCACCAGCGCCGCTGTCGCCACTCGCTCATAACCCTAGCCCTGGACAGAGTGCCAGGGCTGTTGTAGCAGCTGTGCTGGCAGACCCTCCATGCTCATGGAGAGGCATCAGAATCCCCGCGATGCAGGAGAAGCCCCCAGCGCCTCTGGACTCAAGGTGGGCTGCCAAGAGCCATTCCGGGGTACCGAGGTAGATGTGAGAGCAGCCCACCCCGAGTTCAGGGTCCGATGTGCAGCCAGGCATTTTCTTCTCCATGACGGGACAGGTCGGCGCCGATCCTCCACACATGTTCCCTCCAGGAAGGAGGGTGTGGCGGGACAACGGATCCCCTGGCAAGGAATGTGCACCAGCTGGGGCTGTGTATTCAGTAATGTGGACACCGGCTACGAACAGAGCCCCCCCCCCCCCCCACCCCCACCCCACGTCAGACGCACAGCAGCGGCGGCTGTTTGAGCACAGACCTGCTGCTGCTGAGCGGCTCACGGTCTGCTAAACCCAGGGCTTTAAGTGGGGAAAAAAAACTGGGGGTGCTCTAAAAGGGGCGGGGCAAACCTCTTAAGGGGGTGTGACCTATCCACGCAGGGGCGTGGTGTAAATCAAGATAACTAGCATTGTGTGCCTATGAAAAACCCCTCCAATTATCCTACCTTTGGAAAACTTTTTCTTCAAAGGATTTCACTTCCTCCTACAAGGCAGCTCACATAGCATGATGTCCCACTCTTACCCATGATTTTGCTGCCCTCCAACTGGAGCACAGTGTAGGGCACTGTTTCCAGCCAGGCAGAAGGACACAGTGCGGGAAACTGAGCCCACAAACCCTGTGTGAGACACTTAAGGGGATAGAAGCCTGAAAAGAAATTAAAGGCTGTGAATCTTCTTTTTTGTAGCAATAACGATTCCTGCCTGGAGGTCGCGCAAAAGCATTTTCATGTATATTAATTAATCTTTACACAAATTCTATTTGAGCATAAAAGGTCCCGGAGCCGCGCTCTGTGGGCAGCGTGCGGCGTGCGGCGGTACTTGTGTCATCAGCAGGCATAAAAGCCCCGTCGTCGAGGTGAGGCACAGGCGTGATTGATTATGTGGGGGGTGGTCGGCGCTGCTAAATGATGTGCGAAATACCGGGCCTTGGTAGAGCCAGAGCGTAAAGGATGGGACTGGGTTTCCTGTGCTGTTGGGGTCGGAGACACTGTGCATAGCAGACACATTCTCCTGATTGCCGAGAGCACTGAGTGCTGCACTATTATTCCCTGCACGTTTCTAGGCGCTATTCGATTTTCATTACTATAACATTTATTTATCCCTAAACATGCCGTAACTATTCTATTTACAGTCCTAAAATATATTTAAAAAAACGTATTTTTGCCCGAAAATAGAACCCGATAGAGACTCGTTTCGAGGCTCTCTAAAAATAACTGCCGGTGCTCAGACCCGGACAGACCCGGCCCACTTAAAGCCCTGGCTAAACCCATGCGTGTGAGGCCTCCGCCCTGCCCCCAGTGCCACAGCTATGAGCACCGAGGGCGAGACACCTGTCCCACACGGTCACCGATGTAAGGATCAGAGGCTGCAGTCCCTCAGGATTGCAAATCTGAAGGTAGACCCCAGAGCCCCCAGTATTCCAGCTGTGAGAATAGGCCACACCTCTCTGCATCAGTATCACCGGTGTGAGGGGCAGAGGCCACAGGCCTACTGTCCCTCAGGTTTGCAATAGTGAAGGTTGACACCAGAGACCCCAGTATCCAGCTGTGAGAATAGGTCACATCTCTCTGCATCAGTATCACCCGTGTGAGGGCAAGAGGCCACAGGCCCACTGTCCCCCAGGATTGCAAATGTGAAGGTAGACCCCAGAGCCTCCGGTATCCCAGCTGTGAGAATAGGTCAAGCCTCTCTGCATCAGGTTCAACGGTTGAGGGTCAGAGGCCACAGGCCTACTGTCTCCCAGGATTGGAAATGTGAAGGTTGCACCGGATCCCTCTTTATCCCCGCTGTGAGAATAGATCCTACCTCTCTGCATCAGTATCAGTGGTGTGAGGGTCAGAGGCCACAGGCCCACTGTCTCCCATGATTGTAAATGTGAAGGTTGACACCAGAGCCCCCAGTATCCCAGCTGTGAGAATAGATCACACCTCTCTGCATCAGTATCACCGGTGTGAGGGTCAGAGGCCACAGGCCCACTGTCCCCCAGGATTGCAAATGTGAAGGTTGACACCAGAGCCCCCAGCATCCCAGCTGTGAGAATAGGTCACACCTCTCTGCATCAGTATCACCAGTGTGAGGGTCGGAGGCCACGGTGAAGGTCAGGGGCCACAGGCCTACTGTCCCTCAAGATTGCAAATGTGAAGGTAGACACCACCGCCCCCAGTATCCCAGCTATGAAAATAGGTCACACCTCTCTTCATCAGTATCACCGGTGTGAGGGTCAGAGGCCACAGGCCCACTGTCCCCCATGATTGTAAAAGTGAAGGTTGACACCAGAGCCCCCGGTATCCCAGCTGTGAGAATAGGTCACACCTCTCTGCATCAGGTTCAACGGTTGAGGGTCAGAGGCCACAGGCCCACTGTTTCCCAGGATTGGAAATGTGAAGGTTGCACCTGATCCCGCTTTATCCCAGCTGTGAGAATAGGTCACACCTCTGCATCAGTATCACCCGTGTGAGGGTCAGAGGCCACAGGCCCACTGCCCCCCAGGATTGCAAATGTGAAGGTAGACCCCAGAGCCCTCAGTATCCCAGCTGTAAGAATAGATCACACCTCTCTGCATCAGTATCACCAGTGTGAGGGTTAGAGGCCACAGGCCCACTGTTCCCCAGGATTGCAAAGGTGACGGTTGACACCAGAGTCCCCAGTATCCCAGCCGTGAGAATAGGTCACACCTCTCTGCAGCAGTATCACCGTTGTGGGTGCATAGGGGTCTTTTCGTGTCGGGTTTCGTTGTCGATTCCAAAGGAGAGCTGCGAAGAAGTGCTGCAGGCGACCAGAGGAAAAGTGTCCGGGTGGATCCAAGGGAGGATCGGAGATGTGAAGAAACTGAAAGCTGAAGGGACAGAGTCTGGGTCACTAGCCAGTGACCAGGACGGCGACAGGAAGATGCCAGCCGATGTTGGGTGATCTCAGGTGAATAGGTGAAGTTTGTCTCTTCAGCCACGAGGTCCAGGAGGCGTCAACGACGACCAGGAGCTGGATTTGAGCTGTCCCACAAAGGATCTAGTTGACTGCGGTGTCGGTATCCGGATTGGACCCAACAAGCCTTGGCAAACGCAATCCACGCAAGATGTCGAGATTGGCTTCGGTGCTTACCAGCAAGGTCTGAGGTACTTCTCTTTTGGGGAGAAGTTGAAGTAAGCCTGGAGCAACCAGGAAAGCAAAGTAATTCAAGGATTGGTCTTCTTGGGGGCTCACTAGCCAACGGACTAGGAACCGCGAAAACGCGTCAAGCTGAAATGCACAAAGCAGCGTGGGCCTCTAAACTTCGGTGCTCGGGGCTGGGACGTCAAGCACCCCAATGCACAACTTTGGGATACCTTGGGAAGTCGGTGCAGGTTGCAAAATGCAGGATGTCCAGGAGTTCCGGTCCCACATCTCTCGTGTCCACCACAGGTCTCATCTTTGCTGGGAGCACAGGTCAGCGTCAGAGTTGTCTGGAAGTCTGTGTCCTGAGTCGCAGATACTTCGGGATCCGGCGGGAGCCTCGAAAATGCAGACCGGCAAAGTTGCTGTTGGTGCCCGTTTGAACAGGGTGGTCACTCCTTGACCACAAGGGAGATTTCTTCCGTCTTCTAGTCTAAATGGAATGTCGAAGGTCCAAGATATATGTTGCAGAGTTTCGTCCAGGGTAATCTAAAGTCCTAGGGACTGGGGTTCTATACTTCTAGTAAGTTTAGGGGTTGAACTAACTCTCAGGTCCCTCCTATGGGTGGACTCGGGGAGGGGGTGGTTACACCCCTTCCCCTTTGTCCAGTTTTTCGCCAGAGCTGGGGCTGAGTGCCCCAGCAACCAGTTTGAACTGGGAAATGCATGGAGCACCTTGTGTGCCCCAGGTAGTGTCTGGAAAGCATTCATGGAATTCAGCCCTCCCTGCCCAAATACACTAAGAGCCTGTCTGGGGAGGTACTAGCACCCCCCTGGACAGGAAACTTATTGTCCAGGCTACCCCTGCCGGAGTTTCGTCCAGCAGCAGGAGGGCAGACTCGTGTCTGTGGCAGCAGCATCCATTTTTTAATGCTGAGGCACTGTTTAACTTTAACCGGGTAAACCAGAAACAACATGTCTTCACCCTCTAGAAGATTGGAATGCTACCCCCGCCGCCAGGACTGGCAGGGTGGGGGGGGGGGGGGGGTGGGGGGGATAGTATTCCAAAGTGTTTGACACCTTACACGACATGTTTTGATAAAGCCAAACCAAAGTTAGCATTAACCGCAAGGATTATAATGCACTATAGTAAATGGTATGGCTATATCATAGAACAGCTATAAGGAGATGGTTCCGAAAGCTGCAGCGGGGCTCAGCTCATGCTAGGGCACCCTCTCACACAAAACCAAGCCCTCTGCCTCCAGGATGTCAAGGTCTGCCATAGGAGTGACTTATAGTTTACTATGTGTCTATATATAAGGTAGATATAGATATACTACATCTAAGTAAGGGGTGATTACACCACCTTACCCATGCTGTAAGTACAGACCTGTGGTGCCAGTTTGGAAGGCTAACCAGAGGTGTCACAATACATGCTGCTGCCCCTGGTAGGCCTAGGGAGCACCTATGCCCTGGGTACCTAGGGTACACTATACAGGGCCTCACAAGGGTGACTCAGTAATCAATCTGGTATGTACCTAAAGTACATGGTATCAATTTAGAGAGGGAACAGCTAGGCTGCGGGCCTGATTAGCAGGGCCACAGCCATACTAAAGTCGAAAAACCAGAGTAGCACAGCATAAAAGTGGGGGTAACCATAGGAAGCAGACCCTACTCTCCTACAGGGCACAATAGCAGGCTTCTCCTATCCTGAGGGAAACAGCATCTTCCATAATTATGTTCTTGTATTGTGTCTGAATACACACCACATCTTAATAGAAGTAAACTTCGACATCTCAACCACTGCTATCGTTGAAGAGTAGAGGAATCCGAGGGAGACTTCACTAATGCTTTCAAGCCATCGTATGCTGGACCCTGGAATTGTGACAAGACCAACTGTTGCTCCCAGAACTTGTAGAAAAAACCTGACAATGAAGGAAACTTTTTTTTGGACAGGAGGTCTGCTACTTTGTCACCGTTCATCACCTCTACCACGTTAGCAGAATGTCCCCTGTGCCTTGCATATCACTGCAGCCTTCCAAGAGGTGTAGTTCAACCAATTATGAATTAGACGAGATTGTCTGCCACCTTTTGCTAGTTTTTGTCTCCCTGTAGTTAGACATTAACTGCCTACCAGTCAATAAACAGCAGTGATTTAGCCGAATGCCCCAAGCCCGAGTGCTTTGCAGAAACTGGGACACGAGTGCTTGTGAGGCTTCATGAAGTATGACTTTTGCTTAACATAACCACATTAACAGATTCAACAGTGGCAACCATCTTAGTTATGATATGTTGAATCTGTTTGAGACTTTCAGCATCTTGATTTAATTAGCATTTACCCATCATACTAATTGTAAATTGAAGCCGTATTCTCAATAAAAGCGGAACATTGGCCTTTATTGATATTGATAGCATGTGTCAAACTATTGGATACCAATCTTGCCATCACCTCTCAGCAAACCTTGACTGGTCGACCACATCCACCTCTGGAGAGTCACTGAAATCTAGGGAGGCCTGGCTAACCACTACAGACTCTGTTTCCTGACAGATGGCGCAGTTGGGGAGCGTTTCTCTGATATTGCTGTGTGCTCCATACAAACTACTGTGTTTTTAGTACTCTGGAACAAGAGCCAAGACCCATCCATCATCCACTGATACACATGTGAGAGTCTGACACGATGCCCCCCCTCCCTCCCCAATTGAGGCTCTGATGCTAAAATCCTCCTGCCTTAGTACTGCACCTGATCAAATTGAGACCAGTGATCTTGGCCACTCAGTGTTACGGCTGTCAGGCTCTAAAAAAAAAAAAAGATGTTAATCTGTATTTGTAAAGCGCAAACTACTCACCCTTACGGGTCTCATGGCGCTTGGGGCTGTCGTGGAAATTGAGTGAGCTATTGCTCAGAGTCACATGGTGCTGAGTTGAGCTGCTGCCAGAGCCGGGGATCGAACCGTGAACCATGTGCTCTGAAGTCAGCTGACCTGGCCGCTGCACCACACACTCTGTCACAAGAACCCTCCTGTGCTTTCACATTAGAGCTTTGAGGTTCTGACGCCTGAAAGATCTGCTCTTGCCGACACCAGAGATCCGGATGCCCTCCGTTTTGCAGTCGTAAAGGTCTGACAGCAGGACCCACCCGTCCTTCCACATTAGATCTTTGAGGATCTGGCATCAGGACATTTCTGTCCATTGCTGTTGCTGCACCAAGGGGTTTCAATCGCCATTAACCTCTGCTTTTCATATAAATTATTCCATCTTCCTCAAAATGAGTATTGTCTGGCTCAACATCACAGTAACAGGGCAGGAATTATCCACCGAGCATGTGTTTGGAGGTGTTAGTCTCCCTGCTTGTCTTAGCACCAGGGCTCCAGCTTCATCCTTTGGATCTCAGCCGTTTATGTTTATGGCGTCATCCGTGTCTATAGTTTCTTAAAGGTATTACCACACATCCATTTTTTTTTTTAACTTTAGACATATTTATGCTGGTACCCTTGAGACCCCAGGGCTCCTCCCTCTTGCTTCTTCTCATGAGATTCAGAATGACTTTGCCGCTGAAAAATGTGCGAGAGACTTAGCCAAAGGCTTAGCTCCGCCAAGCATGTTTTTTTTCTTCAAAATGCTGAAGTGCATTTGCACATTTTTGCGACAGGATATCTTTATTTTGAGCTATATCCCATTTTAGGAATTACATGACCGCCATCACCTAATGTCTGCAGGAAAGGGTGTCTGAAGAAGCAAACATTAAATGGGGATCTCCTTTACTAAGTAGTATAGGAACTCTTTTGGTGAGGCGCACTGACCCCCTCCTCCCCTAGGAAACCAGCAGCCCTTTGTGCTGCCACTCATTTTCATACAGAGTCTGTTTATCCATAGTGTTGTGTGTTCTTCCTCCTGGAGTCTGCCTCTTGCGATGCTGCTTGCTATCTTCGAAAGTATGACTACCCTATGCAATCTTCCCATAGTGTGGTAGACTATTGTAGTGTCACATGTTGTCCACCTAGAGGGTTTTTAGGTCCCACCTTCTAGACCGCATATGCACTGTTTGGTGAGAGGCAAAATGTTGGCTTAGGGCCCCCTCCCCCATTGGTTGGCTTTTTTGTCACTCATTTGCTTGCTTCTTTTTTGATCGATTGTGTGGGCTTTTTTCCTTTTCTTGTTTCTCTGGAGAAAGGATGTATTACTTGCAACCGGACTGGCCGTAGCGTGCATCAGGCTGAAAGGGTGGGGGCCAGTTTTGGAGTGGTGGAGTCCTTTTTTTTTTTTTTTTAGGTCTCGCTGAGCAAGCGCATGCGCTGCGAGAAAATATGTGTGTCGGTTTTTCAAAGTGCTGCCACAGGCTTTTGGTGGCCTAGCGATTTGCGTTCACGCGATCGTGCACGCGCGCAGCCGCCATCTGTTTTTGATCGCGATCACTTTCGCGGGCTGCATGGCCTTGTCACTTTCACGGCCAATGCTTGTCCTTATTGTTGCCTTTCTCAATAAGTCACCCTCCCCAATCATAGCGTGTGCATATCTCCTCTCATTCTAAAGTGTATATGTCCCCCCGAAAAATGACAAAGTAATGTACCTGCCTTTACACATACAGTGCGTCTCCCAAGCAGTGACATCCCCATGCCATGTTCTTGTCGTGCTGGGTCCGTGATGCAGTGCCCTCCATACCTTCAGTGTTTCTGCTCTTACCTCATTGTATCGCTGCACCAGACGGCTGATGCTCTCCTTCGCCACTTGCCACTCTGGCTTACGTCTCTCTTTTCGCAGGATCTTGCACTTCTGTTGCTTTTTTACTGTACTTTATCTTCCATCGCTCAAAGTTCTTCACAGGGTCTGTGCGGTTGTTAAACCTAGAAGCTTTCTTGACTATTGGGGTAGCTGGTGTCTGTGACTGAGTGGCCTCCATGCTGATATTTGGCAGAAGTATAAAACCCAGTGCCCCTTTTACTCTCAACACACATCAAGTACTCCGGTGCGGATACATCCATTCTGCACATTCCTCACTGCGCCTGGGGCGTACCTGAGTCACAAGAGTAGCCATTTTAATAACAGGCAAGTCTCCGTAGTGATCAAAGTGGGTTGACAATTGCACAGGGCCCTGAACTATTATCTTCCTGACTCCGACATGGCTGCCTCCATGAAGCATATGCGCCGCATGCTGATGTTAGAATCACACAATGTGAGACAAAGCTACTTCCACAACATGGCGCGTTCGAATGACGACTTTCGAATTCTCAAAGCTTTATTAGTATCGTGGAATTGAACAGTACAGTAGCTCTGTACACCCTCTTCGCTTAACATTCTGGCTATGTAAAACATCACAAGAGCAGTTCTGATAAACCCTGGTTGTCACTGCAAAATGTTTTTATGGCCCTGCTTACCTCTATATTAAAATAGCAATCAATCAATGCATCCAATGTACGGAACACAGCCTTCAAACAAGCATTGGAAATGCAATAGGTCTCGCATTAGAAAAGTTGGAGCAATTGGTTTTGTAAATGACAATTTTTTTGTTATGTGTTGGTCTTGAAAATATCAAAATTAATAGCTTTGTCATTTACAATGCCAATAGTTTTAACTTTTTGCAAACGTGACACCTATAGCATTTGTAATGTAATATGTGTTGTATTTAAATGACTATAAAAAGAAACAGGCTTGTAAATACAAACGTTTAGTTTTGTGAAAATGCACTGCCATGCGACATGTGAACACATTTCATGCTGGCTAATTATTCTAATTTGTTTAAATATTTACAACACTTAATTCACCCTAGTAGCCTAACAAAGTCAGTACATGACGTGCCATTTTAGATGATTTCATAGGAGGACAGGGAAGAACTGTAAGACTGCATGTGTGCCGCTCTGCGCAAGAGACACCCAGCCCGGTCACAAGGCGGAAGGAGCTGCTGCAGAAAGAAGCGCCGCCCTGGCAGAAAACTTACCCGCACTCTGCAGTCGCAAACACACAGAAGTGACGGGAAAGTCACGAGTCTATGACTGCAGACCAGGGAGGGTGGCACACAGTGGCGTAGCCCGTGGGTCACGGGTCCTATTGCAAGAAAAGAAAAGACTCTGTCGCCTCTGTTTGAACTTTGAAATACAGCAATCACATGAGTGCAGTGTGCCCAGGTGCCACTACACCTGCCGCACAAATGGAAGCTACGCGACTGGTGGCACGGGCAGATCAGGAAACAGAACGGCATCAAATCTGTCAGTAACAGGACCTTGGTATTAATGAAAACTAAATTACTTCCTCGTATGGTGGCCCAGAACAGAGGAAAGACGGGAACGCTACTCTGAAGATTTCACGTGCACAATGGCTGACGTCGGAAATATTAACAAATGACCGTGCAGCTTAAGGCTTCTTCACAGCAAGGAATCACCACATTCATCCTTAATAGCATCGCTAAAGATGAACAGGTTTCTTAAGCTGCGGAGTGCATGACACCTTCTGCGCTACAGCCTCGCTCTCTTAAAAACACAGCACAGCACGTGATAGAGGTCCAATATATTTAACGGCGAAAGTCGTTTTCATTATCCAAAGAAAGCAATGATGAGTGCCGAATTAAGGTATTATTTGAAGGGAAGGCCATTTGTGTTTAATGTACAATGATATACAACAAGAAAAGTAAAATAAAGGGAGACACGGCCTGGCGGCCGTGAAACTGCAGGGAGAGAGAGGGGAGGTGCTGGCGGCTGCGGAGGGGGAGGAGAAATGTGAGCCTGGCGGCCGTGAAACTGCAGGGAGAGAGAGTGGAGGTGCTGGCGGCTGGGGAGGTGGAGGAGAAATGCGAGCCTGGCTGTGTGCGGGGAGAGAGAGGGGAGGTGCTGGCGGCACCAAGCTGGGGAACAGATGGCGAAGACTGGCGATGTGCATGACACCTTCTGCGCTACAGCCTCGCCCTCTTAAACACACAGCACAGCACGTGATAGAGGTCCAATATATTTAACAGCGAAAGTTGTTTTCATTATCCAAAGAAAGCAATGATGAGTGCTGAATTAAGGTATTATTTGAAGGGAAGGCCATTTGTGTTTAATGTACAATATATGGAGAAGTGTGGCTCACCGGGTAGAGCAGGCAGACCCTGAAGCAGAGGTCAGACCCGGGACCAGGGTTCAATTCCCGACGCGGCAGGGTCTTGAGCTCAAATGTCCATGGACTCGATAATTCTCGCTTCGGTGCCTGACCTAACCATGGGTTCACACTCTGCAACTCTGGGCATTAAGCTTGCTTAATCTCCACAACGGCCACCCCTGCGGCGGGATGCCTGGCTTTCACCTTGGGGATGCCCTGTAGGGGCTATCTCACTGGGAAAAGCCAGGACGGGTTCCCAAGGCAAGCGCGGAGATACCCCTTCGGGGGTTGATTCTGGCGCTATATAAGAAACATAATAATATATGACCTGGCTTACCACAAGATATACGAACTTTGGACCGCAATCACTTCAAAGAAAGCAATGAAAGTATGCTTCAAACGCCTCTAACGGATACGCGAGATTTGAATAAATCAAGTGTGGTCCCACATTATCTAAAGTCTTCAGAGCTTTGAAGATGCCTTCTGCGTCAAGATGTTGTTTTACGTAAAAATGCATGCAAGCACGTTTGCAGTGGCTGCTCGATTATACAGAGCAAATATAGACACAGGCGCTGGAGTGCTGCAGTTTATGAAGAAGTGCACTAATATTTGAAACAACGCAGAATTCGTGAGGCACTGCACAACACAAAGAAGCATGCAGAAACAAGTTGTGAAGTGCTGCTGAAAGAAACAAAGTAGGGTGCAAGCAGAGGTTTGTGGATGGTCGCTATGATATTCCGTAGTAGCCAATAACATGCGGTGCTGCGGTATGATTCAAAGTGTATAGGTAAAGGCGTTGGGTGCTAATCTATAAAGAGCAACGGGCAAGCACAAAGTGCTTGTAACGTTTCAGGGAGCTAGGCTCCCTGGTAGTTGTGTTGTGTGGTTGTGGTGTGGCTCACTGGTAGTGGAGTGGTGTGGCTCACTGGTTAGAGGCGCAGACCCGTAAGCAGAGGACGGCCCGGGACCAGGGTTCGATTCCCGACGCGGCAGGGTCGTGGACCATGGTCAGCGGGCTCGATAATTCTCGCCTCTGTGCCTACTCCAGTCAGGGACCACACTCGGCAACTCTGGGCATTAGCTTGCCTCATCTTCACAACGGCCCCCCCAGACCGCCGGGGATGCTTGGTCGCACCTTAGAGATACCCATTAGGGACCATCTCTCAGGGTGAGCCAGGACGGGTTCCCCAGCGGTCGAAGCGTGGAGATACTCCTCCGGGAGTCGATTCCTAGCGCTATATAAACCCGCAATTAAATTAAATTAAATTATTCTCCGTGGAGTCAAACTATACCTCTGTGAAACTGGGCGCAAAAATATGCAGCCTCCGAGATGCTACCACTACAGTAAGCCGGCTGACACGTTTCCATGGAGCAGGGAACCTACTTGGATAATTAAGCATGCGGATTCTGTATGATCCACAGCAGGAAGCTGCTGCTCTGTAACATTAAAAATGCCAGCTGCTACCAGTCAACTAGCGCAGACCTGCGGTAACATGCAGAGCATGATGTCGTCATACACATGGAGAATAAATATGTTGTATGATGCACAGCAGGAGTGAATGCTTCTCACTGAACGTAGTTCTACTGTACGGTACAGAGCAGAATGGTTGTTGTCACGAACAGAGCATGGATCTGTTGCCAAATAAACGGGGCATGCTACTCCGATGTGATATAGCAGTACACTGAGAAAACGGTGGTGCTGTAAAATAGAACAAGACAAGTAAAATAAAGGGAGACACGGCCTGTCGGCCGTGAAACTGCAGGGAGAGAGAGGGGAGGTGCTGGCGGCTGGGAAGGGGGAGGAGAAATGCGAGCCTGGCGGCCGTGAAACTGCAGGGAGAGAGAGGGGAGGTACTGGGGAGGGGGAGGAGAAATGCGAGCCTGGCTGTGTGCGGGGAGAGAGAGGGGGGGTACTGGCGGCACCAAGCTGGGGAACAGATGGCGAAGACTGGCGATTTGATGCTGTGCACGCGCATTTTAACTCATTACGCTTGCGCATTGAGCTAAAAGCGCACATGCACGGCATCAAATCGCCAGTAAATCGCCAGCGAGTTAAACATTGTTTAAGCCCCTATAGTCGCGCTACGCTCAATGTGCATACGCATTGACAGGCGAGACCTAAAAACGCACATGAGCACATTTGTGAAAAGAGAAGGGCAGATGTTAAGAAAAAACAAGCTGTGGCAAAGCCAATAGACAGTCTTTGGGACCCATTCAACCGTGCAAATGCCCTTCCAGTTCCATTGCTATTGAGTTAGGGTGACCAGATTCTCAAAACAACAAGCTTTGGCATAGCCAATAGGTCTCGCTTTTGGGACCTTATAAGTATTTAATTATGCAGCACAATATCCTTAGTGCAACAACATTAACTGTTGCATAGCTAAACACTTATAAGGCCCCAAAGGCGAGACCTATTGGCTATGCCAATGCTTGTGTTACTTGGGGCCGATTTTTCAGCGATGCTGCAATATAAACCTCCAGTAACAAATGCAGCAGTGCTGGGAGCTGGTTTTATGAAGCAGCAGTGCTTCACGTTTCAACCCCCCCCCCCCCCCCCCCTCCGGGGGGTAGGAGACTGTCTGACAAAATTGCCAGGGTATCTACGGGTTTCCAGTCCGGCCCTGATTACTTGTGTCCTTCTACTTCTTGCTTTCCAAGCACTACTTTTTAGGTCGACCTCTGCCAATGCGCTTGCGCATTGCAAATGTCGATCTATTGTAGCTGAACCAAGCGCGGATTCGGATTACATGCAGTTCATGTGCCCATGCCCGCGCTTCAGACCCGCCACAGCAATGCAGAGAGCTTCACACTTCAAAGGTTCCCCACCCTTCCGACTTCAGGCATTGTAGCGTGAATTTTCCCCAGAGCGCAATGCAGAGGGCTTGTTGTTTTTACCAGCTTACTTCTATGCCACATGCCTTGTTTCTTTTTGTGACCTAGACAAGGCTTGTTGCATCACACATACGGAACTGACTATCCAGGACTGTGGAAATTCCATCTAACCATTTCAAAATGATTTTTATTAAATTGAGTTGGCTTTATGGTTTATGGGGCTTCACAGGAAAGAATTGTGTTTTAAGATGTAAAAAAAGTGTGGTACTGATTTGCAACAAGTAGTTATGACAGGCATTGACAAAACGGCACTAAGTTTTTGACGATTGCTTTTATTGTTTTAATTTAAAATATTTATGTATGGATTAATAACTTTAGCACATCCGTTTTCACCTTTCGTGGCCTATAAACGTTAGTGACTTCTCTTTATGTAACATTGCAGTTCGTTCAGCTCATTGCCTCCTAACAAGATGCTATCAGCAGGCTTCCGGAAAGCAGCATTAGCTGCCGTACTCGGTGCAATAAAAGCATTTCATTTGTGCCAACGGAAAACAGTTCCGGAGCACCGCTTGTTTTCGTTTCTACGCATCACTGCGGCCAATTTGTGATACTACGACTAGATATCCCTCCTGGAATGTTATCTCTACACTATCCAGGAATATTGGGACCATATCACTAACATTAATCCGGCCTTGCAAGTGCGATCACGCTCTGGACCGCTGAACTTGAACATTCACTCATTGTATGCCCTGACGAAATTCCCAAGGCACGAAAGGGAATGAAACGCTTTGGCTGTGCCTGTGTATTTTAAAAGAAAATAAAGAACACATTAAAGAAAGAACTGAAGATTTACAAAATCTATGAACTCTCTGTATCATTGACTTTACCCGAGTGCACCTCTCAAATTTTCTTGTAAAATTGTTTTGACGGACATCCTTGGCGGCGGATGGTGAAAGTGTTTGCACCACTAGATATTTGGGAACAGAAGAAGTTGATGTGCTTAACCTTGGTCTGCTGCTGTGTACTTTGGTTTGTTGTCTTTGAACTTGTGTCTAATTTTGTACAATGAATTTTTTTTTTTTTTGCTGAACCCATATTAACCAAAAACTCAAACACAGCCACCAAATCCTGTAAAGTAATTGTGAAACTGTTCTAGTGGAATTTCCTCGAGAGTAGTTTGTTTTTAGGTCTCGCTGAAGCAAAGCGTAAGCATTGCGGCGAGATTCTAATAAGCGTTCCTGAAAAGTCTACCAAAGCTGCAGATTAGACACAGTTCATGTGAGACAGGCGCGTGCACAACACCAGCCACGTCACACACACCCATTTTGTCTGTGCCTCGGTATCAGACTTCAAAGGCTGCCGCTCCCCCCAATCAGACTTCAAAGGCTGACGCTCCCCCGGTCGGCATCAGACTTCAAAAGAATGCGCTCCCGCCACAGCAATGCAGAGTGCTTGTATTTTTTAGAGTTACGAGCCGTTAAGTGTTTTTGTGCGCACCACTGCCGAACACGCCATGACTGCACAGACTTGCACGCAGAAGACCGCATTATACTGGGTTCTCATCAAGTATTTTACCAGAAAAGTCCCAGCAATGGCTCAGTTTTTCACCATACTAGTCTCCTCTGTGCACATCGGACGTGTTATTTCACCGTACTCGACCCCTTCAGCACTCACAGAACACGTTATTTCACTGTCCAGTACATTACAGATAGGCCACGCTTTTTTACGTACAGGCTCCTTCAGCACTCACAGAACACGTTATTTCACCGTTGTGAGAAGTTGGCCTGGTATATGATGCTCACTAGTTCTAGTGATCACCTTGTACCATGCCAAGCAACCCTTATGATGATTGAAAACTTGGGTATTCAATTAATAAGTTCGTGCCCTGAATTTTGTGTATCCTAGAGCATCTCACTGCGCCTAGACACCCTAGGGTATTAGTTGCGCATTAAAAATCCCATAAATAAATTGGTTGTAAGTCAACCTTATAGACCAGCTATCCTAGTAGCGTGGACAAAGCAGTCTTAGGCTAAACTCTGTACAGGCATGTGAAGCAAGCTGTTTTACCTTACACAATCCCCTTGAATACCAAATGAAAGGACACCACACAGATATATATTAAAAATATATATATATTTATTTACTACAAATATCCCCTATAATCTTTATGAGCACAGAAGCAAATGCGTTAAAACAAAAGACAGTTAAAATACACAAAAGTCGCACAATATGGATGAGCCCTAGGGGCCACCTAAACCATATACTAAAATAGTGGTATAAGAACCACCTAGCTGAAAGGAAGTAGGCCTAGGGCCTTGGAAATCGCTGGAGCTGTTCGGGACTAACAGTGAAGAAGTCGGGAAAGGCCCGCGGGACTCGGGGGCGCTAGAGGGCGCACTGCAGAATGGCCGCACTGTCGTGAGGCTCCTGCTGCCCGGAGCTATCATCCGCCTAGGGATCCTGATTACCATCGCTGCGCCCTGATCTGACCCTATAGATCTACTTGGACATCGACTGACCACCCACGGTCCAACTCCTGGTCCATTCGGAGGTTGCTGGCCGGAGTTACGAGGGTCCCAAGTTTCCCCGACTTGCGCTCTGGAGGTCGGGTGTCCCTCAGCCCGGCGTCATCATTCACGCCAGCCCGTGGCTCTACACGTGGGGTGTAGGCCCTGCTCTGCCCCTCTCCACCGGGCACGCTTTCTAGCCGGACAAGCTGTTGGATTCTCCTTTCTATTGGACTGATTTCTCGGTTCCTACGTCTGCCTGCCCAGGTACCATTGCTTACGGAGACACGGCGGATCTCCTTCTGGTCGTTTGGGGGATAACCCCTTGGGTCTGGGAGTGGAGACGGCCATTTTTTCGCCGTTGGGTGTGGCGGGGCGCGCTGGCCTGCTCGTGCCCCCACGGTTCGGTTTTTTGTCCGTGCCCTTTGTCCGGCCTACATCCTATCTCCTATTTGCTTCGTTCTCCCGCTGCACTACTAGCACATTATTATGGGGAAGCCGGACGCTAAACAATCCAAGTTGTCCTTTGACTCTGGAGTGGCTAGGAGGGGAACGCGATTGCTCCAGGATGCTGGGACTTCGCGGTCAACCCCCCCCCCCCCCCCCCCCCCCCCGCCTGTCGTTGATAGTGTGCCGCAGCCACCACCACCGGACTTTCCCCAGATGATGCAGGAGATGAGGCAGGGGTTTGCCACGATAGTGGACAAGGTGGACAAGATATCGTCGCGCATGGATGCGGTGGTCCAGAAGCTGGACGTGCATGAGGAGCGCCTGACAACGGCGGAACGGCGCATTTCGGACCACGACGACACGGCAGCTACCCATACCACCCAACTGGCGAGAATGGACAATATACTGCGTGTTATTGCCGCCAAGAATGAGGAGTTGGAGGCGAGGAGTAGGCGCAATAACGTTCGCTTCGCATTGTAGGTGTGCCGGAGTCCACGAATGTGGGCAAGATGGAAACTTATGTGGAGAGACTGCTGGTGGGCGCCATTGGTGCGGAAGCATTCTCATCCCAGTTCATCGTCGAGAGAGCGCATCGGACACTGGGACCTCGGCCGGCCTCTGGGGCCGCTCCGCGCCCCATCATTGCGCGTCTTTTAAACTATCGTGACCGGGACGCTGCCCTCCAGGCTGCCCGCACTAATCGGGCCCTCTCCTTCGATGGGGTGTCTTTCACCATGTACACCGACTTCACGCCGATGGTGCAGGACCAGCGTCGCAAGTTCCTGGGGGTGAAAAAGAAACTTCGAGATCTACAAGTAGACTACGCTTTGCTTTACCCTGCCAAACTTAGAGTGACGCACCAGGCTAAGCAACATTTTTTCACCAATCCACAGCATGCTGAGGATTTTGCAAAACGCCTCCAGCGCGAACGGGCGGCTGCAGATCGAAGAGGCGATCGAGACCCTGAGGATGAACATTCGGCGGCTGAGGAGGAGGTCGCCTGATTATGGTGACTTTGTTCTTTGTTTTTTCCTTTTTTTGTTGTTGGTGTTGGAACACTCTGGACATACGCCTTTTGCACTGACTTCTATTGACTTCCTTGCCCGCATTGGTGGCCTAACTGCTAGCCGCCTTCTTTTTGGTGTTGGGGGGGTCATGTCTTGCCTGAGGTGAGGGTGTATGTATGGTTTCTTGTGGTCGGTGCGGAACCGCAGGATGGTGCTATCTGGTTTCGCGCTCTGGGCACCCACCCCCCCCCGCGCTGCGCCTGGGGCCGTTCGATACTCGTTGGCTCGGACACTGGCGTGGTGTGAGAGAGTGGTGTCGTGCACCTCTAAAAGGTTCCCCGGAGGGTGTACCCCACTTGTACCTTTGGTTTGGATTCTAGTCCTTGGTTGGTTGACTGAATGTTTGTTGGGGAACGGGGGGGGGTGGGGGTGCGCATGGCCTGATAGTTGGGGTTTCATCAGGTGGGTGGGGGGGGTGGGGACGAGGCTGACCACGCTTGCTTGCCCAGGCCTCGTGGGTCAATGTAGTGCTCGATGCTACTGTCTTTGTGCACAGGCGCGGCTCCGTGCCCGCTACTTCGGTTGGTCCATCTATCCTTCCGGCGGTGTTGGTCCTGGGGCCCTTGCCCCCGTCCGCCATGGGCCCGGATGGAACGGCCGCCATCTTTGGCGGCCACGTGGCGCTGAGCGCTTGGCACGCGGGGCGCGTGTGCGAGTTGTGGGCCGTATGAGCTGGATTGGCTGCATGTTGCGCGTAATGTTTTCTGAGTGCTTGCTGCATGGTTGGGTCAGCTGGGGGGGGGTTGTTGTGGTTCTGGTTACTTGGTTTGGGGATGGCTGGGATGTGTGTGGAGTGTATGCGGGGGGACGACTGCTCCCTGGGGTGGGGTCCTGTTGCCGGCTGTTGCTGGGAGTCGGATGTTACGTATTTGCTTGTTGGGTCCTGTGGGGTCCGGAAACTGCCTAATGTCGACTGCTGTTGTGGATCAGATATCGATTTTGTCCTGGAATGTACGGGGACTTAATGATGCCAGGAAATGTCGTAATGTGATCCAGTATTTGGACAGGCATGCTATTCATGTTGCTCTCCTCCAGGAGACGCATCTACGTCCCGCTCCTTCCCCCAGCTTTGGTGGGAGGTGGGCTGCGGCCAGGATGTTTGCTTCATACTCTTCTTATGCTCGCGGGGTTGTCATCCTTGTTAGAAGATCGCTCGCATTTCAAGAACTGGGATCTATGGGGGATCCTGAGGGGCGCTATGTGCTACTGTGGGGGCGGCTTGGGCAGAACACTGTGCTGTTTGTTAATTGCTATGCTCCCAATGTCGATACACCAACCTTTTTCGTTACATTGTGGGGACATGTGCTTGCTGTTGATGCCACTTACATTGTTTGGGGGGGGGGATTTCAATTTTGCATTACATGCCCAGATGGATAGATCGGAAGGGAGTCCTCAGTATAATGTGCAAGCTAGAGAAGTTCTACGTGGGGTTGTGGAGGAGGCTGGTTTGATCGACAGCTGGAGGTACACCCACCCTGCAACTAAGGAGGGTACTCACTACACTACACATGCGCGTTCATGGGCGAGGCTGGACTATGTGTTTCTCTCTAGAGGGTTGGTGGCTGGCCTGCGGGAGGCTGCGCATCTGGCTCGTACGTATTCTGATCACTGTCCGGTGAAGGTCGCTCTATCTGTCCCCGGGCTGCACAGGCCGCGCCCGCCTTGGCGCCTTTTTCCGACTGCTTTGCTTGACCCGGTGTTCAAGGAGGAGCTTGGCGAGGAGGTGGAGGCGTTCTTCCCTAGAAACAAGGGCTCTGTTGACAGTGTCGAGGTTATATGGGAGGCGTTAAAGGTCACGATCCGGGGAGTCACAATTTCTAAAAGTTGTGGTATACTTAAACTGATTGTACGGACCCTCGAAGGCTTGGAAGCTGACTTGCGAGACTTAGAACGCAGGATGCAGGTTGACTCAGATCCCGATCTACTGGCCCGGTTCCGTACTAAACTCTCCGAGTATGAAGAGGAGGCCGCCAGAGAGGCTAAACATAGGGGAAAGTACTGGACGGCGAGACGATACTGTGAGGGGGAGCGGCCCGGTAAGGTCCTCGCTGCCCTTACTAGACATCCAAGGCATGGGTCGGACGTGCTAGAATTGGTGTTGCCGGATGGCACTCGCTGTCGGGACACTGCGGAGATTCAGCGCACTTTTATTGACCATTACGCACACCTTTACACGACACAGCAGACTGGGGAGACACGATATGGCGGATTTCCTGACGAACTGGCACTTTGTTGGTTACCGGATGATCACCGAGCGTTCTTAGGTAGGCCCCTAGAGGTGGAGGAGGTCAGGAATGCCATCATGTCTTTGAATAATGGGAAGGCCGCCGGTCTGGATGGCCTTCCTGCTGAATTTTATAAATGCTATGTGGACATCATGGCCCCTGTTCTCCGCGAGGTTTTTGATGAGTCCCTGGAGGAGGGGCGTCTGCCGAGCTCCATGCGGGAGGTTGCTATTACGTCGCTGCTCAAGCCGGGGAAGGACCCGTTGGATGTGGGTTCCTATAGGCCCCTCTCATTGCTCAACTGCGATGTTAAAATTCTTGCGAAGGTCCTGGCGGTGAGACTTGCCGAGCTCATGCCTGTCATTGTACTACCTGATCAGTCGGGGTTTGTGCCCGGCCGTGCTTCCTCCCACAATCTTCGCACCTTGTTTTCGCTTGTGTCGACCATTGCTCCTGATATTCCGGTTGCCGCCATCTTTCTTGATGCCACTAAGGCGTTTGACTCCGTTGAGTGGGGCTATCTTATTGATGTTCTTTGTCGTATGGGCTTCCCCCGGATCTTCATCTCATGGGTTAAGCTCTTATATACTGATCCGATGGCGAGGGTGGTGGTGAACGGGGTGCTATCCCCCTCGTTCCCTCTCACAAGGGGGACCCGACAGGGATGCCCCCTCTCGCCCCTCCTATTTGCCATTGCCATTGAGCCTCTGGCCTGCAGAATTCGTCAGCTTCACCAGCAAAGCGCCTTTAATTGTCTTCAGCGGCAGGTCGGAATCTCTTTATACGCTGACGATGTCACGCTTTATGTTAAAGACCCTGAGAACAGTCTTAATTCGCTCTTGCGGGAGTTGGTCGCCTTTGGGGGTGTCTCCAGCGTCCATATTAACTGGCGGAAGTCTCAACTTTTCCTCCTTACTGCGGCTGTGGCTAGGTTTCCCCTCGATTACCCTCTGGAATGGTGTGATTCGGAGCTGCGGTATCTCGGCATTGTCGTGTCATTGGATAGAGAAGAAACGGTTCGGCTTAATTATGGTGTGGCTATTACTAAACTTGCGGACGACGTCACTAGATGGATGTCCTTGCCTCTATCCATGGCCGGTAGGGCGTCACTTATCAAGATGGTAGTTTTGCCCCGCTTTTTGTACCTCTTTCAAAACCTTCCATACCATCCTGGTGCTTATTTCTTTCGCAGACTCCGCTCTGAGCTCATACGATTGTTCTGGGGGGGCAAGCAGCCTCGGGTGGCTTGGGCTACCCTTACATTACCCTATCCTGTTGGCGGATTCGACGTCCCTGACTTTGAGCTCTATTACCTTAGCGCTCAGGCGCATTACGCATATCACTGGATGCGCCCCACGCCGTTTATGCCCCAAATTGCTGCTGAACATTGGGTTGCCCACCCGCTCCCATTGGAGGGGTTAGTATTGGGCAAGGTGTCAGATGTGGAAACGCCTCGTACGACGGTGACGTGCACGGTAGATGCTTGGAAACGGGTGGCTCAATTGTTGGGCGTCTCCTTTCTTTATTCGCCGGTCATGCCTCTGGCTTATCACCCTGATTTGTCTCTGTTGCTGGAAACGGGGTTTCAACGGATGTGTAGGCGGCTCGGTATTCTCACATGGGGTGACTTGTTTCACGGAGGTGCCTTCAGTACACAGGCTCATTTCTTCGGAGTAGCTACCTGCTCCCCCCTGGAGCTGTTTTACTTTGTCCGCTTGCGGCAGGGCTTGCGTGCATTGTTACCAGATTTCCCTTCGGAGCCGGAGGTTACCCTCCCCCTTCACGTGCTGTTGGTTTCAGATGGGCGACACCTGGTGTCGAAATTATACGGTGCTATTCGCCGACAGCGTTCGGTCCCGGCCAATCGGGTGCGCGAGCAGTGGGTTGCTGAGTTGTGTGCCCCTATTACTGACGAACAATGGAAGTACTGCTGTGGACTCACGGCCAATGTTTCCTCCAGTTGTCGCCTTAAGATTATCCACTACAAATTTGTCCAGAGGTACTACTATACCCCGGCGAGGAAACTTCGGTTTCACTTAGCGGATAATGACAGATGCGCTAGGTGCCGAGCAGAAGGCGCTGACTTTCTGCACTTGGCTTGGAGTTGCGCGGGGGTACTGGAATATTGGACTCAGGTCCATGAGGCACTGCAAATTATGGCGGAGGATGGGGTGACATTTGACCCCTTGGTGATGTTGCTGGGTTACTCTAAAGACGTGCCTGCCTCTCATCGCAGATTTGTTGATGTGGCCCTGCTGCTGGCTAAGCGTAGGGTTGCCTGTTGCAGGGTACCGCGCTTCCAGGATTGGTTGAATGACCTCAAATACTGTCAGGACCAATATAAAATCTACTCTGAATTGATGCCTGTCAGATGCAGACCGAAGGACTTTTGGAGCCCGCTCCAGGTGTACCTCCTAACGAGAGCTGTGCAGGATTCTGATTCTGAACATGGGGACCGGGTAGGGGTTGGTTGACAGCAGTAGGGTGTGCTGGGATTTCATTTTACATTTGCTGATCCTTAAGTATCGGGGGAGGGACTGGGCTGCTGCCACTTTCTGCGAGTTTCCGGGGGCTGTGGTTCCTCTTCTGACATTTGGATAGAAGACATCGCAATAGGACCCCTGTCAGGCTTTCTCCTGGCCCTTCTCTCTGAGTCTCCTTTGTTTTATTCTTTATGAGCTGATAGAGTATGTCCGTAATGTATTGTCTTATTAGCTTGCCTGTGCATCCTGGATCACTTCGTTCTCATATGTATTGTACATTTCGCTATGGCTATATATGTTGACTGATATGCTACCCTGTACCTGGAACTTTTATTTTTCGAGTCTGACTCACCATTGTAATGGCCATCTATGACTGTATGAATCGTGTATGCACTTCCTGTGTCCTTGATTATCTCCAAATAAAGGTTTAAAAAAAAAAAAAAAAAAAAAAGGCCCGCGGGACTCGGGTGCTGTGCTGAAAGTGCACGCATACACCAATGCAAGGTCAAGGGTGCGTAAAAGTTACAAAGTTAGTGTTTAAGGAACCTTCCGGCTGACCTAGAAGGACAAAACTTTAGACTTAGGCACTAGAGGTGTGTACCAGTGTAGGAACACCGGCGTTGCTGAGTTACCTCACCCACAGGAAGCGGGTGCACAGGTGCGAAGTAGTGTCGGGTTTCGTCACGCAGGTCGATGGTGCTTGGAGCTGAAGATGCTGCAGGTGTCGAAACGAGAAGAGTTCTGGTGGATCCAAGGGTGGATCTGAAGTGGTGAAGACCTGAAAGCAGAGGGGACAATGTTCAAAGTCACTAGCCAGTGACTACCATGGAACCAGGATGGAACCAGGCGATGTCGGGTGCAAACAGGCGATGAGGTGCAGCTTGTCTCCTCAGCCACGTGGACACGAAGAGGTCGGGGACGTCCAGGAGTTGATCACGAGCTGTCCCACGAAGGCTCTAGCTGATGGCGGTGTCGGCAACTTGATCGGAGCAAACCGGCCTTGGCTAATGCAAGCCACGCAGGAAGTTTAAAAAGCTTATCACTCGAACCAGCAAGGTCAGAGCGGGTGCTCCTTTTTACAGGAGCGAGGGCAAGTCTGGAGCAACCAGACCCGCAGTGTAAATTGTAGGTTTCGTCGCCAAGATGGCCGCTGACCTCGTGGCAAGTGGCCGGGATGGCGCGTCGAGTGGCACAATGCAAAAGAGCTCCACGCAGATCGTGGAGATGCTGGGGGGCTGATATTCGGTGCAAGGGCTGCTCGGTTGTGGGGCTTCTCAAACCCCAAAGCACAGCATCGAGGGTGCCTCGGGTGCTGCCCAGTCAGCTTCTCGGGGGTCTTTGGAGATGTCCGGTCCCACGTCTCTCGGTGCCTCCACGGGTCCCTTCTTTGCAGGGACTGTGGATCGGGCTGTGAGAAGTCTGGGTCTTGTCTGGCTCTGGGCTCGGGCTCCGGCGGCAAAGCAGACGTTGAGTTGCTGGATGGTGCCTGTGTTCACAGGGTGGCCTCTCCTAGGCCACAAGGGAGATGCTCTTCAGTCTTCTGTGCAGCAGAATGTCAAAGTCCAGTCGTCTTCTTAGTTTCAAGTTGATTCAGCATGATCTGAGGTGCTATGGCACTGCTCCCACTCTTATTCCCAATCTGAGGGGTGGATCACCTGCTAGGTCCCTCCTCTGGGTGGGACCAGGAAGGGGAGGCGGTTACACCCACTTTCCTTTGTCCAGCTCCGCGCCAGGACTGGGGCTGGAAAGCCCCAGCACCGGTTTGGACTGGCTTATGCACGAGGACACCTTGTGTGCCCCGGGCATGTCTGATTCTATTCAGCCCTGTCCTACCCAAAACACAAAATCCTGTCTGGGGTGGTGCTCACACCTCCCAAGGCAGGGAACCCTTTGTCCAAGCCTCCCTCGCTGGAAGGACTCCCAGCAGCAGGAGGTCAGACTTGTGTCTGTGGTGGCAGCATCCATTTTGTGATGCTGAGGCTCGAGTTTAACTTTAACCGGGGTTCAGGTTATGTACATGTCGTGTCCCTCTAGAAGGATGGAATGCTATCCCCGTCGACAGAACTGTTGAGGGGATAGTATTCCAAATCGTATGACACCTTACTCTACATGTTTTGATAAAGCCAAACCAAAGTTAGCATATAACCGCACGGATTATAATGCATTTAAGAGTATATTATTATTATTATTATTGCTATTATTGAGCGCACAGCTACCCGGAGGTTTCCCGGCGCTTGCCTTGGGAACCCGTCCTGGCTTTTCCCTGTGATATAGCCCCTACAGGGCATCCCCAAGGTGAAAGCCAGGCATCCCGCCGCAGGGGGGCCGTTGTGGAGATTAAGCAAGCTTAATGCCCAGAGTTGCAGAGTGAGAACCCATGATTAGAGCAGGCACCGAAGTGAGAATTATCGAGTCCGTGGACATTTGAGCTCAAGACCCTGCCGCGTCAGGAATTGAACCCTGGTCCCGGGTCTGACCTCAGCTTCCGGGTCTGCCTGCTCTACACCGTGAGCCACACTTCTCCATATGGTATGGCAATATCCCGGAACAGCTAAGGGAGTTGTTCCCGACAGCTGCAGACAGGTTCAGCTCATGCTAGAGCACCATCTCACATGAAACCACGCACTCTGCCTCCAGGATTGCAGAGGCCTTCCATAGGAGTGGCTTATAGGTTACCATGTGTCCAGTTAGGTTAGATATAGGTATACTATATCTAAGTGAGAGGTGATTACACCAACTTACCCCAGCTGAGTGATCAGCCAGTTGTGTCAAATATGGAGGCCAGGCCAGGGGTGGCACAATACATGCTGCAGCCCCTGGTAGGCCTTGGATACACCTATGCCCTGGGTGCCTGGAGTACACTGTTACAGGGGCCTATAAGGTGAACCAGTTCCAATTCGTAATGCACCTAGAGTTTATTGGCATTAATTTAGAGAGAGAACAGCAGGCTGTGGGTCTGATTAGCAGGCCCAAAACCACATTAAGTCATAAACCAGTGAAGCAAAAAGCAAAAATTTGGGGTGACCAAAAGATAGCAGACCCTACTCTCCTACAACCGTCTAGTACATTACAGATGGGACACGCTTTTTCAGGTACAGGCCCCTTCAGCACTCACAGAACACGTTATTTGACCGTCCAGTACATTACAGATGGGACACACTTTTTCACGTACTGGCCCCTTCAGCACTCACAGAACACGTTATTTCACCGTCCATTACATTACAGATGGGACACGCTATTTCACCTCCTGATTCTGAAACTGACCAACGCAGTCACCACGCAGTCTCTTTTCTGTCTTATGATGTTTGTCCTACCCTCACACCCTCACCCTCACACCCCCTCACACCACCCTCCCTCACACCCCCTCACCCACACACCACCACCTCCCCCACACCCCTCTCTCCCTCCACACCCTCACATCCCCCTCACCCTCACATCCCCCACCCCCCACATCCCCTCCCCCCCCTCACCCCCCTCACATCCCCTCACCCCCACCCCCCACACCCTCACCACACACCCACACACACCCCACCCTCTCACACCCACCTTCACACACCCCACCCTCACCCACCCTCACCCCTCACCCACCCCCTCACCCACCCCCTCACCCACCCTCACACACACCCTCACCCTCACACCCCTCTCACCCACCCTCACCCACCCTCACACCCTCTCACCCACCCCCCACACCCCCCACCCACCCTCACCACTCCCCCTCCCCACCCTCACCCACTCACCCACCCCACCCACCCTCACACCCCCACCCACCCACCCCACACCCACACCCACTCTCACCCACCCCACCCACCCTCTCACCCCACCACACCCTTCACCCACCCTCTCACACACCACCCCTCTCACCCACCCTCTCACCCACACCCACCCCTCACCACCCCCACCCTCACACCCACCCTCACACCCACCCTCCACCCACCCACACCACCCTCACACCCACCCTCACACCCACCCTCACACCCACCCCTACACCCACCCTCACACCACCCCTCACACCCACCTCAACCCACCCTCTCACCCACCCTCACCCACCCTCTCACCCACCCCCCCACCCACCCTCTCACCCACCCTCACCCACCCTCACACCCACCCTCACACCCACCCTCACACCCTCTCACCCACCCCCACACCCTCTCACCCACACCCTCTCACCCACCCTCACACCCTCTCACCCACCCTCACACCCTCTCACCCACCCTCACACCCTCTCACCCACCCTCACACTCCCTCACCCCCCCTCACACTCCCTCACCCCCCCTCACACTCCCTCACCCCCCTCACACTCCCTCACCCCCCTCACACTCCCTCACCCCCCTCACACTCCCTCACACCTCCTCACCCACCCTCACACCCTCTCACCCACCCTCACACTCCCTCACCCCCCCTCACACTCCCTCACCCCCCTCACACTCCCTCACCCCCCTCACACTCCCTCACCCCCCTCACACTCCCTCACACCTCCTCACCCACCCTCACCCACCGTCACCCACCCTCACCCACCCACCCTCACTCACCCTCTCACTCACCCTCTCACTCACCCTCTTACTCACAATCACCCTCACCCCCTCACACCCTCTCACTCACCCTCACTCCCCTCACACCCTCTCACTCACCCTCACACCCTCTCACTCACCCTCACACCCTCTCACTCACCCTCACACCCTCTCACTCACCCTCACACCCTCTCACTCACCCTCCCACCCTCTCACTCACCCTCCCACCCTCTCACTCACCCTCCCACCCCCTCACCCTCACACCCCCTCACCCACCCTCCCACCCCCTAACCCTCACACCCCCTAACCCTCACACCCCCTCACCCACCCTCCCACCCCCTAACCCTCACACCCCCTCACCCACCCTCACACCCCCTAACCCTCACACCCCCTCACCCACCCTCACACCCCCTCACCCTCACACCCTCTCACCCACCCTCCCACCATCACACCCCCTCACCCACCCTCACTCCCACCCCCTCACACCCCCTCACCCACCCTCCCACCCCTCACCTTCACACCCCCTCACCCACCCTCCCACCCCCTCACCTTCACACCCCCTCACCCTCACACCCCCTCACACCCCCTCACACCCCCTCACCCCCCACCCTCACACCCTCTCACCCTCACACCCCCTCACACCCCCTCACTCACCCTCACCCTCACTCACCAGCATAGCATAACAAAACAAAGCTTAGCATAGCATAACAAAAACACACCTGGAGACTTGTTACACACAAATTGTTGTCATAGTAATAGAAGAGGAGGATGGTTTTTGTCAGCAAGCTCCTGCCCACATTTCGCATAAAACTCAGTGAGGCTTGAAGCCATCTCATGTCATCCTTACAAATAGATGTAGGGCTCAACCAATTATTCTTTTTCATCACACATGATTCAGCCGACTAATTAACCCCTGGAATGTTCAACACCTTCTGCAACCGCTCATCATATTCTACCCATAAACAAAATGTTTTCATGCAAAATTGGCAGGCCACAACAATGTTTGAATAGCTGGTACATTAAACTTTAGAAAACCACGACTGCTGACGTGCGTCCTAAGGGTATACGTACAAACTGGTAACACCTAAATGGTATGATGAAATCAGTGAGACTCTTGCTGGTGTGGTGTAAGGGTATCTAGTGGTATGCAACAGTAGAGGAGACCCACCTTACCCCTTTGGTCATGGCCAGCATTTCACTGGTTCTAGGCAATGAAAAACTGTCCACTAAAAGTCTCTCATTTAAATCTCTTAAGTATATATAATCTTATTTTTCCTCTTGCCACCTGGCCACAACCTCAGGGGCCACTCAATCTGTATGTTTTTTTTATACCCTTCTCAAATTTTAGTTCTCCTTCCGCTTTGACCCTATTACATATAGGAAGGCTTTCAGCCTTGAGGCGTTTGGGGTGTTTCGGGAGAAAACTCCATTATATTTCCCATGCCACCAGCAAACACCTTTGTAAACTCTTCTTGCACAGTTCTGGAGAAACGCTTCTGTAAGACCTGCTTTGGACTGTTGAGTTGTAGGGTGATGCTAAACAGCCACTGCTCAAATTCCCTAAAGACAAATGGGCTTTTTTCAGACATGCATAGTTTCCCAATGACCTCTCTGCGCTTAAATTTAAAGATAAGCGTCCTGACCCAACCCAACAATTAATAAGGACACACCAGTATAGATCACCAGCTAAATGTTGTGACTCTCTAGTTCATCTCCCTCCCAAAAATAACTTTTTTTCTGCCCACACATCTCTGTTCACATTGGTGAACAGGCAGCCTGAATTTTCCACTAAATTAGCAAACTGACCCACTACACCACAATGGGAAAACCTCTGTTGAAGAGCAGAACACATGCTCTTGAAGGTGATGCTCCTTGCTACTACATCTGTAGCAATCTGGTTCATTGTCGGAACAAACCCCTTAGACATAGGGTAGTGGTGGGATTCTTTAAGACTAGAACCCGAGATTGGTCTTCTGAAAGTGGTGACCTCCCTTAGAGAGACCTTTGTAAAGGTATCCTTGCTAGTGTAACCACTCGAAGCAGCCTTGGTATATTTTTTCGACAATTCAGATGTTCATTGATCTCTTTCAAGGATGAGTCCCCTTCAATTCAAACTTTCTCTTATATATTAGGGTTGTTTTAATACAAAACCACTTGATCCCTGAAGAAAACATGCAAGTTCCAAAATGTACAGGTTACCGCTTGGTTTGTTTGGACCGTTAACTAATCCTTCACTGTTCAGAGACTTCTAGTTTCCACTTGAAAAATGTAACCTGTGGACGGCAGTGCAAATGGTTGGCAAAAAATATTTACCTCAGTCAGGCGTCTCCTACGAGTAGCTCATGAGCTACCGGTGGATCTCCAGCCACCTTCAAGTAGCTCTCCTGTGTTCAGTCCAGCCTACTAATATATAAGCTTTGGCTATGTTGTAATAATATATGTAGATCAAAATTTAAAAAAACATTTGAGTCTGAAATGTGTATTTTCAGAACTGATAAGCTGATATTTGAAAAAAAATTAGTGAATATCCAAAATGGATTTAAGCAATTGTTTGGGTGATACACTATGTGGGGTTGGGGAGACTAGTTATTCTTAATATTTACCTTGGTTCTAGACCTAGGCACTATACTAATGAAGTGACCTAAAACATTAGGCTTCAGGCTTGTAAATATTAAAAATGGGCGCGGTACTGCAGATATCGTTAGATTAAGTTAATTTTTTAGGTTCTATCTCCAGAACAGTGTACATTTAAGACTTAGGTCCTGACCTCTAAAACGGAGCACAATACCACTTTGTTTTTTTGTTTTATATAGCGCCAGCTAGACCCGAAGGTATCAGAGCCCTTTACATGAGCACCAGTTGCGGTACAGAGGGATCCATTCATTTTTGTAGGGTATGGGGAGATTACGTGATATACCCAGAATCACAGGAAGGTGAGCAGCCCTGCCGAGACTCGAATCTGGTACCCCAGCTGTGTCCCGAGTGGTGCCAGAAGATCTGTACACGGCAGGCCAATGAGTCTGCACCGACCTCAAGCAGTTTTAACACCTCCTCGTTTTACGCATTCCTCGCTCTCTCTCCCCATGGCCTCTGTTCAATGTTTAGCTTCTGCCACTTGGTGACCTTTAAGCTGCCGGCTCCCTGCCCCGCAGCTCGGGATCACAGCAGTGCACTTTTCATTACATAATAACAGGCCTGTAACTGGTAATACCGCACATCAGACACGATGCACTGTGCTATTAACCGCACGCAGCTCAGCACGCCACACAAGCCCCTGCGGGCAGCTTAGCGCTGCAGTGTCTGCGGGCGGGCACAGGGGTTTACGCACCTGCTACAAGTCACCCACCCAGTGCACCGAAGTCCAACCCACAGAACCCCGTTGTACCAGCAACACACCCGCACACGGCTTGTCCTTGCACCATGATTCTGTCCTGGAGCAACCTCCGCTATTGTAGGGCTAGATCCAATGATGCATCGCTCTTCCATTATACCTCGGTCATGGTTTAATGTATCATCTGTGATTCCGGCACTACCGCCCACTGTTGGGTGTAACTTGACCCTCCCTCTGCTAGACCCCCGCACAATCTGACTTCAGTGGCTTCTGAGATTACAGAATTCAGACACAGTACCGCAATCCTAACGTGCAGGTCCCAGGCGTGCTTCTCAACAAGATATCTGAGTGGATTAAAAACCTGACGCAGAGATCCGTTTACAACATACAAGTGGAGGGTCTTGCACTAGTAAGGCAGCAGTGTGCCTGTTCCAGATAACCACCTGTAATCTGATGGCCGCAGCAGAGTTCCCTCAACATTCAACTTTCAGAGTTGGGCATCGAGTTGAATGAAGTATTACAGCAAACAAATGATGGACGGAATGCTGACAATGCAAACAGTCTCCCCCAGTCAAAAGATCTGGGTTCAATCCATCGTTCTTTTGCCCACTACGCCATCCCAGTTTGGAGCCAGCCATATCCTGGCTGATGAGGGCTGAAAGCCCGAAACCGGTCCTAGGATGCTTGTTTCCAGTCCAGAGAGGACCTGGCATGGAGTTCGGCTGGACTGTTCCCATTGGGCGCAGGGTCAAGACTGATTTGCATATGGCTGGGTTCAAACTGGAATGGCATAGTGAGCAAAAAGACGATGGATTTGGACCCAGATCTCTATACTGGCGTGAATTTATGACATTGTTCTGCATTCTGTCCATCAATTGTTGTTTTTGCATTTTTCACCCCAAGTGGGACGGGTATGCCTAGTCGTGGGTCCTGTGCTCTCTATGCCACTGGGGTCAAGCTATCCTGGTTGATGAGGGCTGAAAGCCCAAAACTGGTCCTAGAATGCTAGTTTACAGTCCAGGGAGGACCTGGCCTGGCAGTTCGGGCTGGACTGTTCCCATTGGGCGCAGGGTCAAGACTGATTTACATATGGCTGGGTCCAAACTGGAATGGCATGGTGAGCAAAAAAACGATGGATTTGGACCCAGATCTCTGTACTTGGGTGAATGTATGACATTGTTCTGCATTCTGTCCATCAATTGTTGTTTTTGCACTCGAGTTGAATAAAAGCATGTCTGTCAAGCTCCACTTTGTTGTGTGAGATATTAGTTTATTGTATGTGTGCTGGATTGTAGTGACCGGCTTTGATAAACACCCCCACCCCTCCCTTGGTGGGCCCTGGACGTCCAGATACCTAGGGTTCCAGGTAGGTGGCATAGGGGTCCTTCTGGTCCCCAGGCACTGGATAGTCTGATCGTTTGCACTGGGGTGGGGGGATGGGGAGGGCTTCTAAGGCCCACGCACTGGAGGCAAATCTGATGCTGTGACAAGTAGGTTTTTCCTGTGGTATTTTAATAGAATATTTCCTCAAATAATACCAAGAATTGCTGTGCTAGTAAAAATAACTGCCCACAGGAAAAAAGTTAGGGTCCAGACCCTAACAATTCCTAATGTACTATGATGCCCTCGACCTACACAAAGGTGGGGGTTCTGGCCCCACAGATATTTATGAGCGTTTTTCACTGGGGTGCTGTAGTCTGTAATAATGGATGTCTAGGTGAGGGCTTTGCAATTCTGTGAAAGTCACACTTCTAATGGTCCTGATTGTAAGGCGTTTTAACACGTCAATCTACTTGTTTTTTCTATGTAATCGCAGTCAGGTTGTTTCACTCTGGTTCCTCCCAAACAGTAGCTTGTGTTAGATGCCGGCTAATACTGTCCCACGCCACATTGTTAAGGCCAGGATTTTCTGGCTGACTCTGGCCACGTACACCCAGACACAAGACACCCACTGGTAGCAGTGGCTATAGAGGGATGACATTGTTGCTCTGTCCTGCCCCTAGTAATCATTAGGATTTTCTGACATCTCTTGCCTTCTCCATATAGCAGGTTCGTGGTTGGACTCAGAAGCCGGATTGGAGGCATAGAAATGCTCTTGCTGGTCTTAGTAGTCCTGGTGGACTCTACATTGGGGAATTCTGTAAAGGCGATATGTAGAAAAGAAACGGGTGCAAAGGCGAACGATAGCCTATTGTCGATTTGGCAGCCAAGGTCAAGTGAAGGGTCCCAACTCGAGATCATGGGTGCTCTGAGGCCTTGCTCAGTCTCTTACGTTGTCTGGCCACTGAGGATTTATCCTGGTGCACTGGTGCACTTAGTGGTTACTCACTGGGGATTATTGTTATTTACCCCTGGTGACCCATAGCCACCAATACATTTGTACTCCTGTTGGATAAGTCCGTTGTTCCCTTTGGTTATTTACCTCTCCATGGGTAGCAATGGCCAACAATTGAGGCTTACTGTAGGTGTGGTAGAAACTTTTATTAAATACATAGACAGTGACCCGAATGCAGAACTTTATCATAACTTAAAGGAAGAGCAGGACTTTGTTGCCAGAAAAATAGATTTTACCTCAAAGATGATCTTAGCCCTCATATGCTAGATTTTTCACTAAGTTTGGGCCCTACAGACAATAATATTTTAATGGACTAGTTTCCTAGGTGTCTGTCAAGCAGCTTCAGGATGCATTGGGCTTATTACTGCGAATAAAGCTAGTCAGTGGGACATAGGTACCAGGCAGAAAAATACACTGAGATTGGATTGCTAAAATATATCTGGCCTTCTGGTTTCAGGGTCTCAGGTGCTAAATAGACAGCTCAATGGGCTTCAAAACCTGCTGTTGGGACCCAGTTTAATATCTCCTTTTCTAAAAAAAAAAATCCCCATCTCCAAAAACCCACAGTGGTCCCACCCAAGTCAAATATGTAAATTAAGTGTATCAAGGTGAGTTTGCGAGATTGTTATCCAGTTCGGGGCTACCAGAAATCCAGTAGTCTGAGTCCAGTTGGAACACTGTCCAAGGGAAGGACAGTAAAGGACCTATGAGGTCTCGAGCTTTTACAATATTTTCAAAGTAGACAAAACTGAAGTGGGTTAGCACCTACGAAGGCATCCTTTGGCAGTACCACGATGTATGTTGAAAGGGGCAGTTGCAGTCACATTTTTCTGTTAGTGATGGCATCCATTAAAACCACCAATAAGAGGGGAACCCCAAGATTTAAGAAGCTGTTAAAGGGTAATAGAATAATACTACAATGGAATCCTTATTTGCTTAGTTATGTATTACAGAGAATTTGAGTATGTAGTCTACCATCCCTACAACTCCGTAAACAAACAAAAAAATGCAAATAGTTCTACAGTATGGAAAAAAGTGATGGATGAAATGCTTGAATTAATCTCAGCCACTGACAATCACGCAGGCCACATCCCAGTCCATTGTTGTTTTGCATACCATCTACCTTAGTTTGCACCCAGACTTATGCAAATCAGTCTTGATCCTGCTCCAGTGGGAACAGTCTAGCCCGAACTGCCAAGCCAGGTCCTCTCTGAACCGGAACACAAGCAGCACAGGACCGGTTTCGCCCTAGTTGGGGCTCATCAGCCAGGTATAGCATAGTTCCAGTGACAGAGTTCATTGGACCCAGCGCCTGGGCACACCCGTCCCACTTAGGGCAAATATCTGAGGTTCCAGCAGGAAGAAGCTGGTGCTCCTTATGGAGTAGCTGCCTCCTTAAATCATGAGTTTTGTGCCACATACCTGGGTTCATCTTGGTGGAGGGCTTTGTGCATCATGCAGCAAATTTTAAGATGGATCCTGGCTTCGAATCAGAGCCAGTGGATAGACAAGAGGAAAGGGGGTGATGCGGTCAATCAATCTCTTTCCTGTTATTAGTCATGCTAAAGCATTGAGGTTGCACTCCTGGTCGTAGAATGAATGGTTTCACCTTCTTGAGGAACTTCAGTTAGAAGCAAGCACTGCATATGGCTACGCAGATGTGTGCTTGCATGTTAAGATTCTTGTCCTGGGTTATCCCAAGGAATTTTGTTAAATCAATGATGACCGGTTTGCAGTTGAGGGCATTTAGGTACTTGATCCATTCCTCTTTTGGAAGGGAGTTATGGGGTGGGGAGGTGAGCAGGAATTCTCTTTTGGTGGCGTTCATTTTGCGATTGTTACTTGCGAGCCAGGTTTGGGTTTCATTAGGGTGTCTTTGAGTTGGATAATATAATCTGGGGAGGAAATCTTTAAGTATAGCTGACTGTTGTCTGCATATGTGTGCTACTCAAAGTTAGCTTGCTTTATGATTGTGTCAGCGGTTCCATGTAAAGGTTGAGGAGTGTGGAATAGATAATGGATCTTTGAAGACCTCCACAATTAACTTGCAACCTGTTAGATAGTAAGCCTCTCAATTAGCTTTTTTAAGAACTGTCTTGTAGGAAATAAGTGAACCGGTTGAGGACATAACCAGATAACCAGATTCTAGTAAATCTAAGAGGCTTCTGTGATTGACCGTATTGAATGCTGATGACTTACTGAGAAGTAGGAGTAGGCAGGAGTCTTTCCGGTCCAGGATTTTGAGCGAGTCATCTGTAATATGTAGGCTGACTGTTACAGTGCTGTGAGCTGGTCTGAAGCCTGGATGGAACTCTGACAGCACATTTAACAGCCCAAATTGCTGAATGAGTTGATAGTGTACACATTTTTCAAGCAGTTTCATTTGGAAAGGAATGTTCGACACTGGAAGAAAATGATTTAGATATGTTGGGTCAGCGACTGATTGTTTTTTCAGGAGCGGTGTCACTTAACGAATCTTCAGAAATTCTGGTAGGATGCTGTGGGTTAGGGATGGGTTAATGATCTAAATCCATAGGGGTGCGGTGAGTTGACAGTACTCCTTGATGATTGAAGAGGGGATAGGGTCACCGAAGTGTGAGGTTGGTTTAATTGACACTATAGACTCCTGAATGTACAAATCATTTAGGGTTATGAATTCGCACCAGGTAGCCTAATTTGGGTGGTTGCATCTTGTCATTTGTAGTTGGCCTTTGCAATGCGTATAAGTTGCTACACAGATCCCTTATCAGTTCATTGACCATGTTGATTTGTTTTTCAATCTCCAATATTTTCTCCCTGAAAAAAGATGAGAAGGTTTACACAGTTCTCTTAAGAGTGTGTTGGTGATCCCTGTGGAATTGCTGTACCCAGTTTGTTGTTTGACAATCTCAAAGAGTGTATATGGCGATTCTTGACTATTTCAATTTGGGTTATGAAGAATGATGCTTTTGCCTTCCAATTGATCTTTTTGTAGGTGTTTCATCGCTGCTGTAGCTGTTTCGGATGCATTGAGAAGCGTTCATAACTCTTTAGCCTCAGAAATTCGGGGTCTCCTCCTTTCTTCATTCAAGTTAAAATTGTACCAGGGGTGGAATAATGTACTTTTGTTTCTTTTGAGGTGAAGTGGGGCTGCTACATCCATTGTCAGTCATTGCCTGGATGTAATGTTCTATAAATTCTAGTTCAGGTTTCTGGTATCTGATATCCAGTGTTTCGGTCTGATCTTGATTCAATGTATATTCACTAAAGGATTGCTTGTGAGTGTCACACAGCAAAAGGTTGCATCTTTGCATCTGGCGTGAGACAATTAGGCCACAGTGTAGCAAAAGTGTGTCATAGTCACCTCGGATATGGTTGCTGTTCTCATACCTAATGCGAAATCCATGGATACAGGGGCGTTCTCAGATCCCAAATGCACGTCCTTTCCAAAGTGGGAACCAATTTGAAAATGTAATATTTTCGGAATGGTACCATCTCGAGCAATGGGTCGAACTGTTCCTGAATCCGATCTACTGGAGCCTGGAGAAAGGACTCCTTTTCCTCTCTGAGGCTGACAGTCGCAGAAATGGGCACTCTAAGGGTATCTAGTGGGTAATGTAATGTGCAGCCTCACTGCAGATGTTTGGTAGTAAAGCATCTTTGCAAATCAACACACAAGTGATATTTAGTTGATTAATTAGTAGGGCCAGCAGACCTAGTACCTCCTAGATAGCTTGGTTTGTTGAGGTGACTTCCACGCAGATTTTACGAGAGCAAAGTCTGTGCATGCTTTCCTGGCAGTTGGCAGCCTGCTTGGTCAGTACAGTTCTCCTGCATCTGGTCAGTCACAACAACATGGATTCTCCAAGGTCCACAGCCTAACTCCTACCTACGCGGAGGACAGCCATCTCTAGAGGTACTGTCCAAGCCAAGCACTAGTTTGCAGGGTCTCATCTAGGACCAGATAAATGGGTATTTAAAAAACTGTTGCACAGCCAACGTGTTTCGTTCCTTTGTGCCAAAGGAACTTCATCAGGGCTTATAATGAGATGTGGTATGGTTATAATAACAACCCATACTAGTTATTGGTGTGCTCCGGGTAACAGTCCCAAAACGGTAGAAAGATTATAAAATTCAAGACGTTTATTTTTTATTTGATACGAAATGTACGTGCATAATCAAATTGATGAATAAAAGACTAACATCATGGGGTCCGGGAGTTCCACCCGTACAAGGAAAGACAGAATACTTCGATCCTTACTGGGAGATTGTTTGTGGAACGGTGAATCGGCAAAGCAGCATAATAACCGGCAGACATCATGCCTATCCTGACTAAGCTTCCTGAACTGCATTTGTAGTACCCAACCGTCTTGAAGTACATCGTCTATTTGTTGTGGTGTCCACACTCTTTCTCGAAGGTTGAGCGAGGCTGTGCCTCTCTCTCCCAGTTTAGGACTATCGTGCACTTGTTGCCCTGTGGGTGCTGTGCGCACTGCTCATTGTGGCTACAGTAACAATACTTCGGCTCTCGTTTCCCGGTCTGGCAGCACGAAGGAAAGCTCATCCTTCGTATACCTGGCCACCAGGATGTGTGTATTTTTTTTCTCTGCAGTTTGAAGTTCTCTTCGCATATCCGCCTTTTCCTTGATCTGTGGCCCTTTCTTCGATGATAAATGTGCGTATTGAGTTCCTTTGAACACTGAGCTCTCGGGAAACTGAAGAAAGACCCGAGAGGCATTTTGTTGCTTCTGCGCCTTTCAGGCTTTCAGGAAAGCTAAAGCATCGAGCATTCATTCGCGACCGATAGGCTTATTAGAGTCCAGCGGGGGTGAGGGGGGTTTGGAAGGGTTCAAGTGAGGAAAGGTAAAGCTGCTGGTGTTCTCTCAGAACTCACTCGAAGTTCATTCAGAACAACACTGACGTTATGTATGGAACCAAAGTGCGCCTCTGCTTTAAATCTTTAAGATAAGTCGCACATTTAAGTAGTGAAATATTGCGGTGACTTGCCCCCTCATTACAACTGGCTCTACACCAGGTGTGTCCACAAGGGCTGGGTACCTGCCAGATGTTAGGATAACCACGATGCAAAGGACAGCCATGTGCAAGATTATATGTACAAACTTTGGGGAAAGCCTGAAAAATCTAAAATATTTAGTTCGGGGCCGAACGTACGAAGGAATCCTGATCGGCACGGCACCCCGTTGGAAGCAGCCCCCCGTTGGAAGCAGCCCCCGTGATTGATAGTACTTTTGCAGGTGTGCTGAAGCCGCTGCTCCGAGGACCTTATCCGGGTTCCGTGGAGGGAGGAGGTGAGCACGCGCCCTCCCTCTGCACCTCCTCATTATCTTCTGTGCTGCTCGCACTTGTCGTACCTTCCTGCCCCTCCCTGTCATTGTCACTGAGGGCGAGCGAGACGTGAGCCTCTATAAAGCTCTCTTCCCCCTCCAGCGGATTCCACTCCTTGGGTCGCCTTTACTTCCTTAACCTGAGCTTTTTAAGTGCTGCTGTCAGCAACAGCGTGCGTAGTGACCCAGAAACCGAGTGCTCTGGGAATGGGTGTGCACGTAAGCATGCACGCATGTTAATTTAGGTGATGTGTGATAAAATGGCAAAATATTCCTCTGTTTGAACAAAAGTACTTCACATGGCTCGAAAAAGCGGTGCAGCTCTTTTCCGTTTTCTGGCTCACCCTATGTTGTAGGTCCGCTCAACTTGAGTCATGTACGCCACTGGGGATGCGCCATCTTATTTGGGTTTGTTCGGCGTCAGGGGTATGCTGTGATGTGGATTCACCGGCCCGAGCACGTGCAGCTCTAGCCCACTGGAACCCACACAGCCCCGCTCTGGACAGAAGGCTGGTGCCTGCCCGCTGTCCCACCACCAGGAGGGTGGGGGTGGGCGGTGGGGTTCAGGAGCCTGGCACTTAGCTCACGAACGAGTGAGTGCAAACACTCACGGCCGGAAAGGCAGCGCCCCAAGCGGCGGAAACCCATCAACATCTGGGTTAATGTGTGTAGCTGACGTTGGATGGGCAGACCTATGGCATCTTTATGAGGAGCCTAGAGTCCACTGCGTTCAACCATCCTGAGTCTTGTAGTACACACTGCCCTGGGTGAGAAAGGTAAAGGCGAAGGAGGGCCACTAATTGTGTCTTCACCCTGGTCGTATTGTCTTACCTGTAAAGCCTTGGTGGTAACCTCCACGCAATGTTATTACCGCAGGGTAAAATGCTTTTTACTTCCTCAAGCAAAATCACTGACTGGAAAATTAATTATCACCAGTTCCTGTATTTAGTTCCAAGTCTATACCACACGCTTCCCAGAGAAAGCATTGCCTGATCGACTTCCCTGAAGTGCCTGTGCTAAAGAGGTGTGCTTTTTTGGGCCCAGCAATTAGGTATGCCCCACGACACCAGTGTAGAAGGCTTTCATTGATGCACAATAACATCTGACTGCCTTGGAACTCCTGAAAAGCCTGCACTCAAGTATTGTCTGGACATTGATGTTAAATAAATGTTATTGTGTCATACTGTATCTTAGTGTTTACCACCTACTCTTCCCTGGAGTAAGCCTTTGTTGTTTTACTTAGTTTCCCCGGGAGTCAAGTGCCTACTGGTATTATATGGAAATCTAGTCATAGCCAGGGTCACTGGAATTTTGCGGTAGGGTTGGACCAAATTGTGCGGCAGTTGCGACTGAATTATGGGTCAAGAAAAAAGAAAATTATACTGCGTGATGCAGCATATTTTTTGATAGTATTAGATTAATTTTTAAACATGTTAACACTGTTTAGGAAACGTTTTTACCTCATTAAATACCAATTTAACACCAAGATACAGCAAAAGTCAACTGAAAGTTGACCAGTCAACCGTAGCAAAGGGCCTTTCGCTGTGTGGCAACAGGTGTTGCTGAGTTTTTAATAACGTTTGATCTATTTGAGCCACAAACCCATATTTTTTTTAATCTGCAAATTATGCAGATTAAGATGGGAGCACACTGCTAGCCTCTCCGCCGTATCGCCCCTCTGCATTATGGTCAATGCAGTGCAAGTGTTTCAAAAAACGAGTCCAAAGTTCAAAAGTGTTTCACCACAATCGGTGCAAGTAAGTACTTGAAGTGTAGTTATCTCTAGACACGAGACATGGCTCGTGTTTCGGGATTGTTTCCCTCATCAGTAGAGATAGTTCTGGGGTAGCAGAGCAGGCCGCCAAACATCCTTCAAAGGCCTTGTTGCCCCTCCGGCGCGCATGTGCGTCTCCAAAAGCTCGTCAGCTTGGATCGCTCACAGGAGCCACTGTAGTAGAAATAGAAGATGGGAGCACACTGCTAGCCTCTCCGCCTTATCGCCCCTCTGCATTATGGTCAATGCAGTGCAAGTGTTTCAAAAAACGAGTTCAAAGTTCAAAAGTCTTTCACCACAATCGGTGCAAGTAAGTACTTGAAGTGTAGTTATCTCTAGACACAAGACATGGCTCGTGTTTCGGGATTGTTTCCCTCATCAGTAGAGACAGTTCTGGGGTAGCAGAGCAGGACGCCAATTTTTACATTTTTTCACATGTTAACACTGTTTAGGGAACGTTTTACCTCATTAAATACCAATTTAACACCAAGATACAACAAAAGTCAACTGAAAGTTGACCATTCAACCATAGCAAAGGGCCTTTCGCTGTGTGGCAACAGGTGTTGCTAAGTTTTTAATAACGTTTGGTCTATTTGAGCTGCAAACCCATATTTTTTTTAATCTGCAAATTATGCAGCAGATTATGGGTTATATGGCAAATTCAGTAAATCCATTATTATGGAAAATGTCACACTTGCAGAACCTCATAATTCAAATGGCCCTGATTAAAGCATATTAGTAATGTGACCATGTGTCACCTATACTAAATAACACTACCTACATATATGAGCTCTTAGTAAACACTGAAAGGCATATTCACAAATTGTATTTTGTAATACTTTAGTAGTACTACAAAATGCTATTCACAAATCTACGAGTGCAAATCTTCACCTCCACCTCTCCTATTATTTCTACTCTCACGCATGTTATTTACTAGTTAGCAGTAATTGTTGGGAGGGGGGGGCAAGCAAGAGTGATTGGAAAAAGGGGCATACTTACAACTATATTTTTAACTATTTAAGATAATTTAAGGAAATATTATTTTCTAAGGGGTTTTATTTTAAGTTCCTAACTCCATTGTTTTTTAAGGAAAGGTGTTACAGTATCAGTGGTAGGTAATATGTGGTGCTGAATTTAGTACCGTTTCTTTTTGGCAATAGTAACTTGCACTTGTAAACTTGCCTGCATTCCCTTTTTCGAGGGGTGGAGAAATATGCAAGTCTAACATTTTTGAATAACTTCATTCTTGAGTTTGTGAATAGCCAAAAGTAGTAAAGTTACTCAAAAGTAAAAAGAATACATTAAGCATTTAGGTTACTCAAAATTGTAAGTTATCCTTGTGAATAGCACCAAAAGTGTCCTAAGGCCCATGGAAAAGGCCTTAGACCTCCTGTTATGCTTCTTCCTGCATCCTACAGGGTTCAATTATTCACTAGTAGTATCCAGAGTGAGGCTAAATGCTAGGTACTGTGTCTAAAATAGAAAGTTTGTCTTCTGAAGCCTCAGAGACGGTCATGGGTAGCTTGTTAGAGGAGTCAGCACCTCGCTCCGAGGTGGTGGTGTGATCGTAGTGTGAGTTATTGTACAACATGCATGATCTGATGCACAACCAGAGATCAACATCCTTGTGAGAGCTTTTTTCTGGAAATTAGTAGCGCTTTAATCCTTGTTAAGGAACTCACAGTTGCTCAAACTAATTAGAATGCTGAAAATTAAAATTCTGCAGCTCTTGCTGATCAAAAGGTAATAAAACAATTGGGTTCTGAGTTCATCAGCCTTAAAATGGCGCCCCAGAATTTACTTCTAACTCAGCCTCTCAGAAACATTGAATGGCCCAATGTACTCCAGTGGAATCCCAGCACCATGGATGGCTCTGGTGGTATCCTTGGCGCTTACAATATTTGACTTGGAAGAACGTCTGTTTGCAGCAACAGGGTTAACAAAAGTATGATTCAAAAGCAAGGCCTGTCCTGATGGTCCATTTCATGACAGTATTTCTAAGTCACTCTGTATTTTTTGCTTCTTTACGTCGGTTTTCTTTAACTAAAGCCCAAGATCCTAAAATAATGCTAGTCCCTATTAAGATTATACTATGTAATGGTGGAGGTTTTTATTTATTACCCGCATTGTGCTTTTGACGTACTGTGGATTGCAGTTAGTCTTGAGGATACTAAAAACAGGCCAATTTCTCCATATTAGTTGGTGGCAGATGTACATTTTGGGTGTTTTTTTCATATTGGCAATGTTACTAGCTCCACTGATATCTGTAACGGTACTGAATTGTGTACTTTGCAAAGACAGTGGCATCAAATTGTAGGAAAGCAGTAAGTTGTGAATAACTTGGAGGTTTGGGACATGTGACAGAGACCTGCAGGTGATTGGGCGCGTTATAAATCAAAAATAACAATAACAATGTCCCTAGATTACCACGTACTTAATTAATTCATTTGGCAATCACTTCCACCTTTGGTGTGTGTCACTCTTTGGTGGTCATAACTGATGAAGGTATGGGTGAGAGACCTACATTTTTAACCAGAGATCATGTTAACTTTTATAGAAGGGCATAATGAAGTTGTATTATTTTTAAATACAATGCCCCTCACTGGACATTGATCTGTTTTTTGGATTGTGAGAGCCTAATGTTACACTACATGTGGTAATGATCACCTTGTGTCTTCCAGGAGTTAGGATAGCTCTACTTGACCACACCTACATTTAGAGAGCGGGAAATCCATGGCATACAGTCCTGCCTTACCCCTGTATACTCTGCACCTTTAATCAATAAATCGAAGTAAGCTTTATTTGGTTCTTTTAATAGAAACCGTAAAAGCAGAGAACAGCAGCAATAACCGTGGTTGAAAAATGCCTAGCAGGAAAAAAAACCACAGAGCATAAAAATACATTAATATGAGTACAACTGAGTAAAAAGAGTTATACATGAAAACGTACGCAGCTCATAAGAAAACCACCATTATCAGACAGATTAAATAGCCAATCACAGATTTTCCTTAATCTCATGGCAGCTTTCAAAAAGCATACACCATTAAAAATAACGTCTTCAGGTAGCAATTATAAGTACAAAAGGGCAAAGGAGAAAGTTCATTCTTTTTAGCAGCGGTATAATGTACGCCTTTCTTGGAACCTCATAAAATGTACAGACATTATAAAATGCTTGGTGTCTTGGGGAGACAGATTATCGCAGGACTCCAGTGAAATGACCCCTGTTCCTCTGCCGAGGGAATGCAAACAAAAAACGAAATAGACCATTTCGAAAAGGCAGCCTTTTCTCTAGAGGTAGATCTGAGCCGACAAAAAATTTCGTTAGCCCTTTTTTCAGTCAGTCCTAAAAATTCTCTATGGAGACCTATACCGCTCACTCTTACCTGGGCTCTGAGAGAGGTCCTTAATGTATTCGAGCCAGAGAATATGAAGCGACCCTTCAAGGGTCTCCATATTTAAGTTGTCCGATGGCCTTGTTAAAATATCCAGCCATAAAGAAAAAGGGCGGGCTGTCGTAATATCTGTTATAATGAATAGCTAGGCAACATACAGGTCTAACAAATCTGATAACAGACCTTCAAGTAGACATTGTTAAAAGAAAACAACTCAATGTACCAAGAGAATTCGCAAAAATATTATTTAATTTTAATAACAAAATCATTAAAAAGGTGTCTAAACATAACAACAAACATTACGTAAAAATGAATAACATGTCGTTAACTTCAGTTTTCTATACACAGTTTAAATTGCAGCTCAATCATTTAGTTCACTATCTGATTTGATGATATTCTATAAAGACTGTGTAGTTCTAAGTCTACTGGAAATATCCTTCGGCGACAACCAGCTCATTCCGTATATCTGGATCTGTTGATTCAGTTTTCACGTCCGACCTCTATTTCCTACATGTGAGGATGTTGGACTGGCTATCAATTCATCCCAGGCATCCCTTAAATAAGCATTGTCATAGCCAATAGGTCTAGCTTTTGGGACCTTATAAGTATTTAGTTATGCATCACAATATCCTTGGTCCAACAACATTAACTGTTGCATGGTTAAACACTTATAAGGTCCAAAGGGGGAACCTATTGGCTATGCCAATGCTTGTTTTATCATTGGATCCAGATATATAATACAATTAGTAACATTCCACCTATAACAAGCCAGATCTATTGGCTTTGTTAATGGTTGTTAGATGCATAAGATAAATAAGCAACAACTATGGCTTTGTTGTATATGAAATGAAAATGTTTCAGATCTGAAATGATAAGACTTTGAAATAACTATAACGAGTCTCTTTGAAGTTACATCAGAGGCAGTGAAGGGTGGTACTGCTGCAGAGTTAAGATGTTTTTTCCACCCTGAGGGTGAGGGCAAAAATGGAGAGCCCGATAGGGACCCTTCTCAACACCTACTTTTTAGAATTTCTGGAGCTGAGCACCGGCCAGCCCCAGCCCACTTAAAGCCCTGTATCTATCTATGGCAAGGCACGTTTTAAATTATGCCCGTTTAGTACAGTGAATATGGGGATTTTCCATACTTCCAGTAGACCTCGAAGTTCTCAAAGTCCTCCTGAGGCCAGCTGGCCTAGTTAACTTTTAACAATTCCTGAAGCCAGACGTTCCTCATAATGTGAAGTGGTCATTAAGCTGGTCATTAAGGTGGCAGCGAAAAAAAAATTGCCAGCTGCTTAACCAGTCATCAACTTCCTCTGCACCTGGAAATCTCCCTCTGCTGCTTCTGGGAGTAGGAAATGGAGTAGGAATGCTGTGACTCAAAAAAGGCTGTCTGCGGCTGCAACCTCCAATCAGGGGTGTTGTAAATGTAAATGTAAATGTAAATGTACATGTATTTATATAGCGCAAATCGCCCACATCGCAGGCATCTATGCGCTTGCTTAGGGAACCCGTCCTGGTATTCCCCTGTGAGATACCCCGGCAGGGTATCCACAAGGTGAAAGCCAGGCATCCCGCCGCGAGGGGCCGTTGTGGAGATTAAGCAAGCTATTGCCCAGAGTCGCAGAGTGTGAACCCGTGAGTCGAGTAGGCACCGGAGTGAGAATTATCGAGTCCGTGGAATTATTGAGCCCAACCCCCGTCGGGGCGGGGAATTGAACCCTGGTCCAGGGCCGATCTCAGCTTCCGGGTCTGCCGCCTCTAACGCCTGAGCCACACTTCTCCCCTGGTTGTGAACCCCTCACTTTAGCAGCTGCAGAGGGGGTGGGGGGATGGACCTCTTCTGTCTATAACTCAGCAAAAGTTCACAATTAAAGTGAAGAAACACATGTTAATCATGTTAATAGAAAAGGGAAAAGAGTGAAAGGAAGGAAAAGTGAGATAAAGAAACAATGAAAGATAGCTACGACAAGTGACAGAACGGATGAGTGGGTAGATGAATGAATAGGTTGATGGATAGGTGAATGTAGAAGTGGATGGATGGGTGAAAATATGGCAGAGTAAATTTAAGTCTGAGAGAATGGCAAAATGGAACAATTGATGTATGAAAGCCTTTACTGATGGATATCTAAGTGGAAGGATGAATTTAGGGGTGGATGAATATATGGATGGATGTACACATAGATGGCAGATGTGTGAATGGATGGAATGGTGAAAAACGGAATAATAACTGAATAGATGGCAGGACATAAAGGTGAAATGATGGATATCAGTGGGTGGATGGAAGGGTGAAAGGATGAATCGATGAACAGATGATTGGATGGCAGTGACAAGTAAGTACTTCAGGGAAGGTTTGAGCTCCCTTCCTACACTTTCTTGATGCCTTCGAAGGTTTTGTTCAAAGTTGGTGGTATTTGTATTTTCTGGCTACTCCCTTGCTCCCAGCCTTCCATCGCAGCCGATAGATTCTTGTTTCCGCACTTGGTGCTCAACGATGCTGGTGCAAGTACATTTTTTAAGTTGCGAGTCATCCGGCTCTGCAAACTTTACGCAGCCTGCCCCTTAGCCCTTCTACAGTGACTGTCTCGTCGCTGAAGAGTAGATGGGTGGGGGGGGACTTTTTGTTCCTCACACTGCCTTTATGACCCCTGAATATGAGATCATAGTAATTTCTCGGCTAATTGTGTCTTGTCTCCTCCTAATACCGCGCATGTAACTGTTTCGTTACCTCACTTGACAATCAAAGGGTGGGATGGGTCAGTTCGGCCTGAGGGCCTTGGGAAGGAAGATAGGAGGAAACATTTAGAGGCCTGTGTGATGCTAGCCATCTGAGCGAATTCTTGAAGCGGCACATCTCTGGCACATCTTCTGCCCTTCCCTTCCTTGGCCCCTCAAGCGCCATGTGCGAAGATTCATTTAACACTAAACCACAGCACTCTATTCTCTTTGACGTAGTCATTACAGCAGATATACCTGGGACTTTTTGTTTTCCTCTCAACCGAGTTTCACTTTCTCTGAAATCATAGAATTATTAGTACTTCGTAGACTAGAGCTACTGATGGAGAGTCTTAGAATCTATGGTTTTGAAAAGTGAATTTATAATACAGTTCTTTCCAATCAGCGCCGCTGTGTTCAGAGTTTTTATTATTGTTTTATTAGTATGTCCCTTAATAAATTGTGTAAACGCAAACGTGTATATACGAATATGAGTGTGGATCAAACAAGCGCACAGTTAACCCCATGGCTGCTAGGCGTTTTCCCGTCCTGTGCTGCAAATTGTTGTTTTTCATTGTTTTATGACGAGCTGGCCTTGTCATCAGCGCACGGCAGGTAAGCGCCATGACGAGCCCAGCTCGTCATTAGCTTCGAAGGGGTTAAGGATCGCTGCTACAACAAAGAAGACCGGGCAGCAGGCACCGCCACTCTGTGGAGTTCTCCCCGAGGCAGCGCAGCAGCAAAGGGAGAACGCGAGGAAGGAGGGCGGAGTCAGCAAGGCGGCTGGTAGAAGGAACTCTGCTTGTCTGATGCAGAGCACCGAGCAAGATGCCGTGCCGGGTCATTGCATGAGGGCCCAGGAGAGAGAAGGCTGTTTGTGAGTGGTCAGCCGCTCAGCTGTGCGAGCACTCGTCGGAATGCCCGGCATTGCCTGGCAACCAAAGCCATGCCGTGGTGGGAGTTGGAGCCTCACGGGCTCCAACCTGCTGATGGCCCACCTGGAAAGAGGAAGCAGAGGTACTCCGCTGTTGCCCCGCATTGCTTAATCCGAGTGAAGGAGATGGGTTTAGCTGAGGAGACCGGACGAGGCTGCGTGAGACGGGGCTATTCCCCCCTGCCCGGGGACACGTCACAGCTGCACCAAGCTCAAGCACAGCTGCAAGTGGGATTTCGCCCTCCGGGGGACCAAGCAAGGTCTCCCCACCAATGGTGGAAGGGCATGTCTGCCCCGTCCTGAGAAATACCTGGGGGGGGGGGGGGGGGGGATATTTCTTGGATGTCAGTCTCCCCTGTGCAATCAGCAGCAGCACTGCACGTTCGCAGCCTACTGGCTTTAATAAAGTTTACATATGCAGGAGGCCACATAGTTTCAGCTATCGGGGAGGCAATTATAACCCTCCAATACCCCCTCACAGTATGTGTTGAGGGTAGGGAGAGGGCGCACACACTGCGGGGAGGGCGGGAGACCTCACTCGGCCTCACCAACCAACACTTTAGCAGCTGAACGTGAGGAGAGCCTGCCCACACCACTGTATAAAAAGACGAGCGCAGTCACACTAATTAAAACCAGATGGCCCCTGCGAGCGCTGCTGGCTCCCGAGAGCAAAACGCTCTGGGAGTGAACATTTTCCATAAAGCTGGGACATCCACACGCCTGTGGCCAATTGTGTGCTAAAGTCAGACGTAAAGGCCAATAGCGTCTGAGCACCACATGCACAAGCTTCTACTTAAGCTGAAGTGATTCCAATAGGTCGATTTCCTATGTAGCGCATTCGTGCTGCCATAGGCTCGACCTAAAACTCCCACAGAGGCCTAAGGCGTGCAGATATTACTCATTTCTGTTTGGACCTTTCGTGTAACATACATTTAATATTCCTATTTAAGACTTTCAGGAACTGAAGAAATATACCACCTAGTAATTAGACCTTCAGAAACTGAAGAACTATGCCAAGTTTGTCCACCTTTTGACCGAACTATTAGCTTTTGTTATCTATTTTCAGTATCATTTGGGACCATTTTTCCCCATCAAGGCAGTTTTGTGTCGTTACAGGTCCTTCTATTAATTTGGTCATGATGATGTCTTTCTATGTGGTTTCCTGATGAAGGTGGCACTACCGCCGAAACGCGCGTTAGAGATATTTTAAAAAATCAGCACCACATTTTCACTTGTTCAATGTGATGTGTGTCCATTGACATCAGAGTGGCTACGTCTTTGTCTTAATAACTGTATTGAATGTTGTCTGTGTATTCTACGTCCTGTGTTTACATCAACTTAGATCTACACAGTCTTTATAGAATAATATCACCACACCAGATAGTGAACGAAATGATTGAACTGCAATTTAAACTGTATAGAAAAATGAAGTTATCGACATATTATTAATTTTTACGTAATGTTTGTTATGTTTAGCCACCTTTTTAATGATTTTGTAATTGAAATTAAATATGGTTGCGAATTCTCTTGGTACATTGAGTTAACAATGTCTACTTGAAGGTTTATCAGATTTGTTAGACCTGTATGTTGCCTAGCAATTAATTTCTGCCATTTGCATTTTCCCTGTCCTAGGAACTACCACTAGTTACAGGTGGTCCCTCTATTTTGTCCAATATATGTAATATCTTTTAAATACTCCACGCCCAGTTCTTCATGCACAGAAATTGTTGGCGTGCTATGCTGAACACACAAAAGACATCTCAAAAATAGAGTTTTCAACCATTTGCAGTTTGTCCTGATTAACAAACCCCCAGACCTCACTCCCATAGACTGCCTTGGAAATGCTTTTTGCCTTAAAGATCTGTATTAGGACCTTAATAGAACTTCTCCCTAGTCTTGAGGCAAAACTGAACACTGCTGCATTCGCCCTTGTATATTCCGTCTCCTTTCAACTCATGAGAGGACGCCAGCCAAGAGAAGAATCAAATAACATACCCACATGAGAAAAAAACTCTTGTCTTTGGAAGAACCCTGATCCCCAGGGTAAACCTGCATATCTTGGTCCAACCACCATCACGTAGGATTTATGAACATTAGCCAATAAATAAAGTACTCCATAAAATTAGCGTAAGAGTTCACGAAGGACTATAGACCTCTTGCAGTTATGGCCATGATTACAGCATTGTCTGCATATAAGAGCACCGGTAAACACCTGGCTCCCACATGATGGCATTCTGCTTTGATGTCAATCCAAGCTGTTAATGTACAGATCCAAAATGCACCTTAAATCCTGGATCAGTTTGGAGGATATATGCTATTCAGCCTCTGATAGTGCTAGATGCTGACACACAGCCCAAAACACGTCAGAAAACTTCTACTAATTGGCATGCAAACAGCCTATTAAAGTGGTTGAGTGCTAAAGAATACACAGTACTTCACTCTCAATCATTCAGGGTTTTGTAGAGTGCACTACTCATCTGTGAGGGCCTCAAGGCGCTGGGGGGGGGGGTTGGGGAGAGGGGGGGGAGCAGCTCAGTTGAGGTCATTTGAAGATCCAGGTCTTGAGGTCCTTTTTGAATTGGTGCAGTGTTGGGCTTTGTCAGAGGTGAGGGCGGAAATCATTCCAGGTCTGGACTGTGAGGTAGGAGAAGGACCTTCCACCAGCTCTGGTCCTGTAGAAACGAGGGATGGTGGTTGTGTCGTGGTATAAGCATAAGAAGTACCTCTAATAAGACCTATATTGCTTTATCACAAGGAGTTATCCAAAAACATTTTCATAAGGGAGGCCGTACACTCTAAAAAGATCTGGACAATGTACTGCTGATTGGAGAACAATGTATAGATCGACTAATGATTAACTGGTGGGACACCTATCTCTCACATCCATAGTGGGCTACCAGAGATACCTTCGGGTTATTCCTATGAAAAGCTTTGTTTATGTGTTTATATGTGTTTTTATAAAAAATAGTGAATGCAGATGTATGTAAGGTATGCGTGAGAGAACGTATGATAGTAGGATATGAGAAATTGTTAGGGGCATCTTGCTTCAACTGCACTTTCTGAAACTTACAAAATTTCCTTTGAAAGTCTATCAATTCTTGATTATGTTTTCATTTGATAAAATAAATTGTATGTATGTATAAATATTTAAAATGAAAAAACAAAAAAGATAAAAGAAATAAAATAATGTCTTTGAAATAACTAAAAGTCTTCTTCTCTGTCTATAGCATCCTCCCTTATGAAAATGTTTTTGGATAACTCCTTGTGATAAAGCAATATAGGTCTTATTAGAGGTACTTCTTATGCTTAGTTTATTCCTTTCTCCCCCCTCTGGACCTAAAATAAATTGGGAGAACTCTTCTTTCTACAAGTTGTGTCATGCTATATCAAGGATAAGTCTGGCTGCAGCGTTCTAGATGTTCTTTAGTTTGCAGAGGAGTTTTTTGTTGATTCTGGCATAGAGGGTGTTGCCGTAGTCCAGTCTGCTGGTGATAAGTGTGTTGGTGACGGTTTTCCTGGAGTTGGGGGATCCACTTGAACGGCTCGCGAAGTATGTGGAGGGTATTGAAGCATGCAGCGGATACTGGGTTGATCTGGCAGGTCATGGTGAGTGGAGAGTCCAGTATGATGCCGAGGTTGCATGCATGGTCCGTTGGGGTGGGTGGGTTTCCGAGGGCAGGTGCCCATCAGGTGTCGTCCCATGCAGAGGGGTTGGAACCGAGGATGGGGACTTCTGTCTTTTCCAAGTTGAGCTTCAGGCAGCTTTCATCCCTTCTTGGAAGTTGTCTGGTGATGTTGGGTGCCTTGGTGAGGGAGAGGATGAGCTGGGTGTCATCAGCGTAGGAGACTATGCTGAGCCCGTGGTTTCTGACGATGGTTGCAAGGGGGTCCATTTAGATGTTGAAGAGTGTTGGGCTGAGGGAGGATCCCGGGAGTTCTCCGCTACTGATCTCTGTTGATTCTGAGAGGAAGGGTGGGAGTCTTATTCTCTTTGTTCTGCCTGTGAGTAATGAGTGTATCCAGTCTAGGAACTGAAAAATTGGGGACAACATCTTTCCCCGCCAAACGCACTGCGATATGCCATAATTAGGCGTTCATTATCACTTTTAATTTCATCCATGTAATCCCTTTAAACCACTTTCTCCACTTTAAACTGTATTTCCTTTTTCTCAAATTTGCGAATGCGCACACGGAATAGTTCGCTTTTTTTCCAAGTTTCTGACATTTAAACAGTGCCCATCCGGACCTCATGTAAAAATACGGATGATGCAGGGTTCGTCATTAAACAGTGTTTTATTTGTTAAAATGCCAATCCATTTCGGGCTTAAAAGCGCCCTTCTTCAGGGGTCAATATAAACAATAATAAAAAACAAATATCTGTTACTATTTTAGACAGAAACGCACATGATTCATTTAATTGATCAACACAATCACATGTTCAGGTTAACCATGGTATCAAATCACAAATTATTCCAACATTTGTTTTCCCACTGTGTAAACTATCTTTAGCGGTGTATTTGTCTCGAATTGTTCTCCCTCTGCGCCAATATATTCACCCAAGTATGTCATAACCTTCGTGTCACCCTCACTTTCTATATAACCTTCATCTAATTTCAAACATACCTATCTATCATTCCTGCCTTCCTTTTGTATCATCTACGTTACCAACTGTTTTTTACAAGTGGCTTAAATTCTTTTCATCCAGTCTAGGGCCTTTCCGTGGATGCTGGCGTCGTGGAGTCTGGTGGCTAGTGTGCGGTGGGAGACGGTGTCGAAAGCTGCTGATAGGTCCAGGAGGATGAAGGCTGCTGTGTGGCCTTGGTCGAGGAGGGCACGGATGTCGTCGGTTGCGGCGAGGAGGGCGGTCTCGGTGCTGTGGTTTCTGCGGAATCCGGATTGAGAGGTGTCTAGGATGCTGTTGGTTTCTATGAAGTGTGCTAGCAGGGTGTTGACTTCCTTTTCAATGACTTTGGCAGCAAAAGGAAGCAGTGAGATGGGCCTGAAGTTCTTGAGGTCTGTCAGGTCTGCGGAGGCCTTCTTTAGGAGGGGATTGCTTCGGCGCAATTCCAGTTGGGAAATGTGGCGGTGTCGAGGGAGCAGTTGATAGTTCGGCGTATTTCGGGTGTGATGGTTGTGGCGGCCCTGTGGAAGATGTGCAGTGGGCAGGGGTCAGAAGGTGCTCCGGAGTGGATGCTCTTCATTGTCTTTAAGATGTCTTCTCTGGTGAGAGGTGTCCAGGTGAATCTGAACTGATCTGAATGGCACTCTGAATGGCAGTTCTTTGCCAAAAAGAATGGTCTGACTGGACTGGTGGTCCATGGTTCTGAAGAGAAGTACATTCATACATAGCTTTCTTTCCTTAAGACCTTGAAGATGTGCCTATTTAAAAATGCCTCTTGACTATCTTTCTTTTGTCTCTCTGCGGCTAACACCTGGCTTCTCGTTCTGGTCCCACTCTCCATGAAAGCGCCATACTTGAAAGTATTAATCAGTTCCTGTGGTAGACCATGATAATCAAGCAGACCTTGATAGGTCACTGGACCTTCAGCCGCCTCACCAGCATAGGAGACAGCCATACCGCTCTGTGGTTGGAGCATCAATCTGGAACTCTCTCTTTTCACCTACACTACTCCTTTGGGGTGGGGAAGACCGGGGATTGTCGCGGTTGGTGGTATTATGGTCTGATCGGCTGTGTATGCTGCTAAGGAAGCATGGATGGATGCTTTGACGCTCCAACGTCAACAATTGTATTGGCATCACGCTACCACAATTTCTTCTTCCAAGGTAGATATGGGTCACTGCAGCTGTCTGACCTTAGGAGCCTCTGCAAGGTCTGTAACGGGCAGGCGGTGTCCAGAGATGGACACCGAGGGCCTTGGCCTCCAAGCTCGCACAGGTGCACCGGACGCAGGTGAGCTGCATCCAGCCAGTGCAGCACCTGCAATCCTTAAGAAGAGATTTCGGGATTTGACCTTTTGATGACATAGCTGCTGTTTGCCTTTCATTGACTGAGGAGTAGCTTTACCTAACGGGTGTGGGTCAGAAGTCTTGTACAGTACCATCTAGCGCACGCCAGAAGCCAAACACGGTGAAATAGGTTCATTTGTTGGGCGGTACCTTCTGTCAAAGGTCACTTTCTCATCCACTCTCAAAAATCAAATAGTGTAGTTAAATCTTTCGTTCCTCATCCTAAATTGTATGTGTGTAGCTTTCCATACATGTAGAAGTGCCCACATTCTTAATATTGCAGCCCGATTTCCTTGAAAATTCACTATTGGCGTTTATTTTGAAACACTTTCCCACAATGCTGCGCGAGCTGTGACATAGGGCCAGCTCCCTCCTGGGCAGCCTTGTTGATGTTTGGTGCAGGAGGGTTTGCCGTTGATCGGCCAGTAAGTCACTTATCGACACCATTACTGATAGCAGGCAGGCACGCACGATGGCTTTGCTCTGATATGCAGCGCCTGCTCAGCAGCTCGCAGGTGTTTCTGAAAGAATGCCGTGCTGTTGCACAGCTCTGGAAGCTATTTTTAACCTATACATGATTGATGGTGCGGGATTTTCTAATAGTTTTCAGTCGTTTTTGTGCCATCTGGTCAACAGGAAAGAATGCAGTTGTTTTGGTGGCGAGCATGGCAAAGAGAGGATATTCAAAGTACAAAGGCGGCTCTTTACATTCCGATCGTGTGTTGATCGACTCTCCCAGCTGCTGACGTCAGACGGATAGCCGAGATCAGCTGTTGTGACTTCGGCATGGTTACAGGTGCAGCTGATGATTTTATGGCCGTGGTTTCCCTTATCTGAAGCTGAAAGGTATTCTGCAAGTCACCTGTCCTCCTACATAACTTCTGTATAATGGCTTGTGTTGTTCTCTGAGAGACTGACCGAGGGCCTTCAGGATTTTACTGTGAAGGCAAGAGTTCAGGGCTAGGAGGCCAGGACTCTCTATCTGGTCCAGCTTTTCTCTGTGCCTGGGTGTTTGGAAGAGCATTATCCCTCAAAGAGCAGAAATACTAGTGTCCTAGTCTTTGCTGGGATCCGTACAAAGCTAAGACTGGTTTGCATAGGGCTGGGTTTAAACTGGAATGGCATGGGGAGCAAAACAACGATGGATTTAGGCCCAGATCTCTGTACTGGGGGAATGTTTGACATTGTTCAACATTCTGTCCAGCAATTGCTCTTTTTCAGGGATCCGTACAAACTTCAGCATTCCAGAGTTGCTCCAAATCGGGGTTCTTCCTGCCAGTAAAAGCCAACACTGCTGGTTGTAGGCCCACAAACTCGCCCTCAGCTCCTCGTATGATCAGAAATTCGAGCCTCATGGAGCCAAAAACATGTCACCATTCCAAAGTGGTTCCACCAAGAGATGTTACTTTGTAGTAAGAAAGCTCACTGCTGCTTGAGGCATAAACACTCATGGCAGCTCCTAGGAAGATGGAGGGTTAAACTCCTAAATCCTTTGCTTACATATGGCCTGTTGCTGTGTTTCTCACAAATGGGCATGTGCGAAAATTATTATTCCTTGCATCTCATCGTGATTATCATGATTGGGAGAGTTATGCATTCTGGTTTTTTTTTCTTTGGTAAAGGGTGATTTGCGACTTAACACAATCAAGTTACACTGTATGGGGATTAAAATGGTCTCTCCTTGCAAGAAAGCAGCAGAAGCTCCTTATTTTAACGCTGTGACCATCTTCCTTACTCCTGATGTCTTTGAGGTTAAGCTGACCTCAGTGAGCGGATAGATGTACAGCAAGCAGTTACTGTCAACTAGAAGCTACGAATAAATGCATAACTTGCTGTTCCACCTGATAAAGGATGCAGATGACTAGCGAAGCAGGAGGGGAAGACAAAGGATACACAATTAAAAGAAGTTACAGAGGCAGATCAAAGTGGGGCTTAAAGAAACCGTACTTTTGTTCGTGCAAGTCTTCACACCGGTTTAGCTCTCCAAATGCTTAAGGAAGAACCGTATTGTTGGCAGTTCTTTAGTTGTTCGCCCTTAAGAAGCCTCTCAACCTTTTCTGAGTGCTGTAAATAGGGACAGAACGTTCTAAACGCCACAGAGCGTACTGGTTTGCCCTGACCTTACCATGAAACCTTTTGTAAGGCACTGAACCATCCTGTTTTCCCCCTCAAAAATCTTAATCTGAACTGCGCAGCAGCACGGCATTCATTTTACTAAGAAAGTTGTGACCTAGCTAGCCATCATTACTACGTCATTGAAGTTCAGCTGCTTTTTTAAGTGTTTTTGTTTCTTGACTGTTTAAGCAGTGCATGTCTGAGCTCATAGGAACCCTCTTTTTGACACTGCATAGAGGTGAACAGGCACATCCACGGGACCTCCTTCAAAGATCAAAATGTTTTGTCTACAGATACAAATGTTGACTAATTTTTGCAATTTATGTAGAATTTGGAGGCTCGAATTCTCTGGTGCTGATCCAGATCACAAGGTGTGTAGCTCTGCAATCTCCGTTGCCTGAGTAGTTTGTCCTGTAGAACTGTGTTCTAGTTAATTGTGAGTGCATGGTTATCCATAGCTTTGTAGAACCATATTAAAGGGTAAGGGATCAGGCTTTAAAAAAAAAAGAAACATTTGTTTTTATTGACTGTAACAAAATGAAAGATAACACAGACAGAAAACGCGAGACTCCATCAGGCGACAACAGCGATTTAAAAACAAAAAAAGGTCAGTACCCGTATCACACAAGTCCACATCCTTTAACTTCTCACAATCGAAAAAGCCTGCCATAGCTTCCAACAATAAATACATTTAACTCGAGCCTTACAGTAGTCCTAAATATAAACAGAACACGTCATACAACCCCAGCTCGAGCCTTTGGTTGAATAACATAGGATATACATCCCTTCAATCATACACGTATTGATCTTTTCAATCCCCGAATTCTAGATATCGAACAATCAGGGATGCCTGAGTTGATGCAGGTAAATACTATAGTGAGCGGTATCGTGGTCCCGCCCAGTCACTATGAACACAAACTGTCCCCAATGCAAAGGATCAGTCTTAATTTCTATATCGATCTTGAGGTAAACCAGCTCTTTCTCCCATTCTTCAGGCCAAGAGACCAGCAGGGGACCTCAAAGCATCTGTAAAAGCCACTGTAAAACAATTTCCCCCAGTTATCACGACAGATGATATGATTATTGAGAATACTCTTTTGATTGTTTAGCATCCTGCCTGGGTATGTGGTAGTGACTCGTGGAGTTTTTGAGTGTCTTTCTGGATCTCAACTACACACATCTTTAATAGTCTCTGGGGAATAGACTGATATTGTATCCAATACGGACTTGGGGTGGGCTTTGTGCCTTCCCCTTGTTCATGAGAGGATGGCTGTGTGTGCCATCTCAGTTCACTGCTCCCTATTTGACGACTTGCATCCCCATTCTTGTGTTTATCCTGCCCAACAATAATTTTGCAGTTGCCAGTTTTTCACTAGATGAGTTGTATCCTGTAGGAAAGTAGGATCTGCTTCTTATTGTTACCCCCACTTTTTGCTTGATGTCTCACTGTTTTTGACTAGTCTGGCTGGGATCCTGCTTTTCAGGACCCCAGCCTATCTGCTTTCTCCCTTAAATTGACTTACATATACTTTGGTACACTCCAGATTGGATACTGGGGTACCCTTATCAGTCCCTAGTATATGGTACACCATGTACCCAGGACATAGGTACCCCAGAGGCCTCCCATGGGCTGAAGCATGTATAATGCCACCCATGAGAGGTCATGCAAAATGGAACTCTAGGTCTGCTGCTGCAGTCTGTGTAAGATGGTGCTTGCACCACTTACTTTAGATATAGGTTCACGATATCTAATGATCACTAGACTTAAAACTTATAAGTCTCCCCTATAGCAGGCCTTATCAATCCTGAAGGCAGGGTGCTGGGTTTCATGTGAGAGAGTGCTCCTGCATGAGCACAGCCCCTCTGCAGCCTTCGGAGACTATTCTCCCGGGTTGTCTGTGACTCAGCGGGACATATAGGTGGAGTTGTATTATAACTTCGTGGTAAATGCTATCTTGAAAACGGCTGCATAGAAACCTATTGTGTCTGGTATCAAACACCTTGGAATCAAACCTCCACACCAGTAACTGGAGTGGAAGGTATGATTCCACCCTTCTGATGCGAGCTTCGTATGGGTCACCTGTCTACCCTGTGCCAGCCTTCTCGACCCGGACAGGACAAAATGGATGCTGCCAGCCAGAGACACATATCTGCCCTACTGCTGCTGAGCCACGCTCGAGCAAAGAAAGGCAGCACAATAGGCATCCTGTCGCAGGGAGGTGTGACCACCTCCGAGACAGGGTTTAGTGTATCAGGGCTGGGTGGGTGCTCTCTGAGAGTGCCTGAAAGTCTGCACTGGGAGCACATTTGGTGTCCGTGTGCATAGTCCAGCTTAAACCAGTTCTGGGCGCCATTGGCTCCAGCTGTGGGACAACACTACAAAGGACATGGGTGTAGCCACCCCTCTGTCCGGCCCCTGAATCTGTCCAGCCCTCTCCCGTGGGTATAAAATGGGTTACCTGGCTACAGGACAATAGATTTTATGTGGACAAGATTCTACTAGACCGGCGGTACTCAAAGTACGGCCCGCGGGCCATTTGCGGCCCGCCAGTCCTTTCCTTGCGGCCCCAACAGCAGTCATGGACTCAGCGCCATTACTGCTGTTGTGGTGTCTCCTTGGGGGTCGCAATTGCAAGAAATGATCAAAGGACATGCGCAGACAATTAGTGTCTCCATGCTCACTTGCGCACCCCCTCATCTGCCCTCGTGACCTCATAGGCTTGCGTAGCAGCACCTACTTCGGACGCCGATGGAAGCTGTGTGTGCCCAGTTGAAACCGAGCCGAGACTCACTGCCCCCTGGCACCAATTGCCGCTAAAGCAGAAGTATATGCCAATGCCATAACTGTTATTGCTGGGCCCCCATACTTTGTGGATTTCTGTTGCTAGACCTCGTTCATGCACCATACAAAAGGTCAAGATATCGTTTGGGGTTTCCCAGGGTGCTTAAAATCTTGGGCAGTAGAGTTATGTATGTTTTTCTTTTCGATTACTTACGAGTGGTTTTGCATATTAATTTAAGTGCATGGGATAGTCGATGGGGCTGTTGCCGATTCTGTGACCAATTGTGAGTTAATCATCGACTGAAATGCACTTTTTATGCGACTTTGTTCTCCCCGAGTTAGCAGGCGGGGCTGCTGAGACGTGCAACTATTGGGGCTCCATTTTTGCCTTCAGGGTGAAAAAAAATAGACATCAACTCGGCAGCAGCACTACTGCTCAAAAAGCCTTTGTCATTTCAAATCAACTGTTTTCATTTTTTCAGTCTCATCATTTCAGACCTGAAGCATTCTCATTATTATATACAACAAAGCCATGGTTTTTGCATATTTATCTTATGCAACTAACAACTACTGGGGTCTCCATTTTCGCCCTTAGATAAATATCAACTCAACAGCAGCACAAAGCCTTTGATGCAATTCCAAATAGGCCCGTTTTCGTTCTTTCACAGTTTCATCATTTCAGAACTGAAGCATTTTCAGTTTTATATACAACAAAGCCATAGTTGTTGCTTATTTATCTTATGTAACTAACAACTATTGGGGGTCTCCATTTTCGCCCTCAGGGTGAACCAACAATATCTCATCTCAATACCAGCATCACTGCTCAAAGATTTTGATGTAATTCAAATAGACTTGTTTTAGTTCTTTCATAGTCTCATAACTGAAGCATTTTCAATATTATAATATATTTACAACAAAGCCATAGTTGTTGCTTATTTATCTTATGCAACTAACAACCATTGGCAAAGCCAATATTCCGGACTTGTTGCAGGTATAATGTCACTGGTCGTATCTGATATATCTGGATACAATGACAAACTGCAAAATACCAGTAGGGTGGCAGACTATGCTAAGCACAGATTTTGAAACAGGTTTGATTTTTTTTTCTACTCTGACCCCGCCCCCACCGGTGCGGCCCTCGGCCACAAACCACACTGTAATTTTGGCCCTGACAGAAAGTTTGTGAGTACCCATGTACTAGACGAAACCACTGACCCTCGACCATCTGGACACCTTGAATTTCGCTGGACCTCGACTGGGCTTGACTTCGTCCCCCTTTTCGTCCGAAGTCGAGTAGGTGCTGTGACTCCATACAGACTGTGCAGGACCCGTGGAACACTTAAGACAACAGAAGAATCTCCCTTGGAGTGAAGGAGTCACTTCCCTGCTTCGCAGGCACCTAAAGCTCAACTGACCGGTAGCTGCTCCAGAGCTCCTGCGGACTCCGACGATTTCAGCAACACAGGAGGTGGGTTCCTGAAGGTCCCTGAGGTCGATTTGCCATCTCACCGAGTTTGAGGCCAGTACCCCTCGTGGGCCCTGCGTAACCCGAACCCCTGTGTCCATTTGCAAGTGCATATGCTTGTTGGCAATTCATGAGCTTGTGCATTGGAGACTGTGTAGTCCTGACCCTGAGCAGTATTTGCACCAAAGAACTCCAGCCTCCTCGCACCGAGTGCTCCGTGGGCTGGTGCTTTGCAATCTTGCTTGAGGTCCCCTCGCGACTCCTGGTCCTTCGGCCTGTGGGTCCCCCTGAGGGTCATCTTGATTGCTCTGTTGCTTTCTGTGTTGCTCCTGACGTGCCCTGACTCCCCATTGCTTGGTGAGTCCCCTGGACCTTGCTGGTCCACACCGTAACATGTTTGTTCTTCCTACGTGAGTTGCTGATGCCAAGGCTTGTTGGTGCTCCCGCCGAACACTGACCCTTCCACACTCACATCCTTTGTGAGACAGCTCACCTCCAGCTTCTGATTGTTCTGAACGCCTCCGGGACCTCATGGCTGCAGAGTCAAGCATCCCCTCTTCGCACCTGATGCACCCGACATTGGTGGGCATTCGTCTACTGTGCACCTGGTCACTCTGAAGTGACCCAGACTCTGTCCCCTCTGCTGTCAGGTTCCTCTCATCCAGAATCCAGGCTTGGATTCCACCGGACCCTTTTCACCTTCATGGCAGCAGTACTTCTTCACTTCCTTCCATAGAGCACGACAAGAGTTTCCAACACAACTTCTGACCTATGCATCCGGCTTCCCTGGGATAGGTAACTCTGATACTACGGTATCCACGGGTGGGATGGCTCTTTAAACTCTTAAGTTCCAAAGAGTTTGCTCGAAGTCCTTCAAGCAAGGTCCTTAAACTTTAACTTTGCAACCACGACTTGCCCATAGAGTTGTATGGGACACACAGTTGTGTTTCCACACTGCACCCGTCTTCCGTGAGTCTCCTGTGTCATCACCTTGGGTGGTTCCTTGGGGTCCCAGCGATTCTACGTCTACTAGGCATTGTGTCTAGTCAAGTCGTGATTGTTATGCCACTATTTTATTATATGGTTCGGTCTCCCCCTGGAGCCCGCTGTTTATTGTGCTACTTACAACTGTTCTATTGATCCTGTATTGTGTGCTTTGTGTTCTATCATCTTGTAGAGGATAAGAGTGTTATATTAATAAATACATATTTATATATAACTACTTTGTTGTTCTCCTTCATTGAGTCATTCAGGAGTTGATATTCTGGTAAAACAAGCTGCTTTACATTCCTTCAAGAGTAAGCCTGAAGGCTGCTCTCCATAGCTACCACTAGTATAGCTTTCATAACGGTTATCTTTGGCCTCATACATCAAAAGGGTTGTGTGAATTGGTACAGGGTGCCCACTTTAACTAGTGGACAGCATATACCAAACACCTTCTAACATATCCATCCACAGCTGGTGCCAGGACTTTGCATTGCAGTACATGAGGGACTGTTTTCTCTCTTTCTCTACCCTCCCATGCCCCCTCCTTTCCTATTACCTGTTCTCTTTATTAAAAAATAAAGCCCCTACTGCCCGCTTGCCTCCTCAGGCACATCACGTTTCAACTGCCTATGTAGTATCAGGCAGCTATCATCAAATTCAAATGGTTTATAAACCTTCGATGTGCGTGGGCAGACATGGCGGGCACTTGGAGGGGATGGAGCAAATTCAAAGTCAATAGATTTGCACCTCAATGTGACCAGCAAGGCCTGTTTGCTTTGTCAGTGGATGTTAAGACTAGGCAATGCTGTTCAACAGCTTTTGAGTTTAAAACAATAGTGCTTTTTAGGTTCGAACTGCTCCCCCACCCAATATATGTCAGATTTTTTTTCTCTGTATCTATAAACCTCCACATCGGACATTAGATATCCTCAGCTTGTGAACATTTTTATTGTTTTAAGAAAAATACACATTGCTGAAATGTTGTTCAAGCAGTTTTCTTCACCTCGAACTTCATAAAATATTTGGAGATTCACCACATAAGACAGAAATGGGAAAACTGTTACCAAATTCCTCAATTGAGGCTATTTTGGTGTGGGCCGATACTGTTAGCCCTGTGTATACGATCATGTGATCTAGTACTGAAGGTTCTGAGTGTGGTTACTGTGGTATAGACTGATGCCAAGGCCCCAGGTGTCAATGTTGTTGTACTGATGGATACTAAGTGCCCAGGTGTAAAAGTTATGCTGCTATACAGTATTTATGGGAATACGTATGCACATATATTGGTATGGATATCAAAATTGGCTTAGTGACTACAGATGGGTGGTAATAGCAAACAGGTGATTTGGAATGGGAGGTCACTCCAGAAGTCAGTACTGGGACTAGCATCAACCAATATCAATAGTTTTATCAGTGACTCGTAAGAAATTGCTTGTGTTTCATAACATAAGCTTCGGCAAATCGAATAGGTCTCACCTTTGTGAACTATTAGGTGGCCTATGGTTTTAGCCACACTGTACAGCATCCACAATTTGCTTTTTTAAAACTTTGATATGGCAGCCCATATATGAGCACAAACCACACATGCACAAGCTTACAAAATGACATTAGTACTTTTTTGTCCTTTTTAGTTACCGAACCTGGTTGAATAAGTAACTAAAAAGAAAATAAAACGCTCAAAAACATTTTTTTAGGTCTCGCCCTAGCTATCTTTGCCGAGATATTAAGTAAGGGGCTTTTCAAAGTGTTCCCAAAGGCTGCAGGCGGATCGGGTACAGTGCATGTGATCCGGGCGCGAACTCCATTTGTCAGCCTGCAGCCTTTGGGAGCACTTTTGCGGCCGCTTTGATGTTCTCAGTGAGCCGCGCGGCCACTGAGAACATCAAAGCGGCCGCGAAACCTAAAGTGGTCACACACACCGGTGATTACTGCTGAGCGCACATCACTCGGGCACATGCACTGCAAGCTTGATCGCGATCACTTTCACTTTCGCGGGCACATGCTCTGCAAGCTTGATCGCGATCCCTTTTGCGGGCCCGCATTTTTTTCAATTTCGCGGCCGCACGTTTTTGATTTTTCCTTTGGGTGAGGGCTTGTTTCAATTCCAGTTTCCTCTACTCTTCTTTGCCTGTCTCCCTTCATCATTCTCGATGTTTCTTAACTTTTTCCTAAACCCCTCTCGTTCTGTCACAGCTTTCCCCCTTCTCTAAGGTTCCGCATGCCCACCCATGTCCTTTATTTGTAGATCTGTGTGTCCATGTGTTAGCATCTCACCCCTCCCTCTCAGCTTGATACTGCTATTCACACCCCACTCTGTTTGTCACCCCACATCTTCACCCCTCTCAGAGGTTGTAAACTCTGCCCCTTTCTCAGCCTGGCATGCTCCAATTGCCGTTTCTTAAGGCCATCCACACTCTTAGCATGTAATCTTTCCCCCGCTCTCAGCTCGTCGCACCTTGCACCCTCATTCGCGTCATATAAATAATCTCACCCCGCTTTCAGGGATTCACCCATTAATTTCGGATAGTACCCTCTCCTCCCTGCCTGTAATATGTATTCCTCCTTCAAGTGAACACCCATCCTACGTCTACAGCACCCCATTATCAGCTTGTCACACACTATATCCTCTTTCTGACAGAGTCCACCTTTAACCCCATCTGCATGTTGTCCTAACATGTCATCCCTTTCTCTCACCAGTCCCCCATTCTCCTTTGACTATTCCATCTGTCTTTTACCCCCCCACATTTTCAGTCAGTCCTCTGATTTACTTCCAGGACAATAGCATTTCACCCTTCACCCCTCCCACATTAGTTACTTCGTGGCTATAATGGCAGGGCGGCACCCCATGGCCTAACATTCACAGGGAGCAGCGTAACGTGTCACAGAGCTACTTTACTCGATTTGTGTTCGTGGTGCGGGAGGACAGGCGTGTACACACAACAAAGTGTCCTGTTACCTGATACTTGCCTTGAGTGCTAGCTCGTCGTGAGCAACCTGGTGTCCGGAAGCTTTGCGTGGCCCGGATTATCTGTCACGATATATTACACCTCTTGCGACAGTAGAATACTGCATTATGCGTCCCTCAGACCTAGGTAGACCATAGTAGTGGTGCTGGAATAATTTTCAGAGTGGGGTGGGGGGGGGGGGGGGTGCTGCCATTATTGTTACATCACCTAAATCATAGGGATTATGAAAATCCAAGCGTAGCAAATGTGCCAAGCCCATTCAACATTAAAGAGATGAGGGGGGGGGGTGAAGCTGGTGGTGTATTTTGGAGCACTGTTGTGGTTACGCACTGTTGTTACAAACAGCACATTTCCTTTGGAATGGCCACCAAATTTGCATAGACATGCCGTTTTCCTAACAAAACTATGTAGCACAAAAATGATGTGTGGAAATCGACATGGACGTAACTCAGGTCCCTGTGGTGCAAGGGGGCTCCATCAGAGGCCCCAACTCTTCAGCGAGGCCCCATAACACCCAAGGCCAATGAACATATGTGAGATATGAGAGCGGCGGGACACCCCCTTCACATTCTGCAGGTTTCCCCATCATTTTACCTTACGAAACTTGAAATCGTTTATCAGAGTATAGTTATCATTTGCACATCCCCAAGTGAAGGCTCTTGGTATGTTTTGATTCTATAAACATCTTTGGTACCATCACTCTTCAGAATTACCTACAAATGTGCTTCAATTATTTTCTAATTTCTGATGTATTTTGACTGTGTACTATTCATTTACAAGTATTTAGTTGTGTTGTGTGTTAGAAAAATACTGACATCCTACAGCCTTTGTTTTCACTTTCTGTACCTCAGCAAGTTTGTCACCTAGGTCACTTTTACAAAATTCTCTCACTTTGCATCAGAGAAATAAAAGTATACACCAGTTTCTGAATAAGCAGTAATTTGTCAGAAGACATAACAAGATTTTTACCTTTTTGCCATTGTCTTTGAATACACAGAAAACGTGACAAAATAAACACAGAATCTAAAGGCATCTTTATCGTTCATTCACACTCTTAACTCGTTCATTCACACTCTTAACTCCCATATAGGCATTTTTGCGGGTGCTGCTGGACCCCTACTTTTAGCACCTATGGACAGTAGGTCCAAAACATAAGGAGCTTTTACCAGGTCTGAACAGAACACGGACAAGTATGGGTCAGTTGCTGATCTTGAAATGAATTTAGCTTTCTATGGACGCTAACACATGTTTTTCCGATAAGAACACTGTATAAGTCTCTATATGGTAAGAGCTTCCAAAACCATATGAGATATTACCCAGCAACTTTTATACCTAACCTGAGAAGACTTCTTCTCTATTCTTCTTTCCATATTTTTTTACAGCTGCTTGAGTGTGTGTTAAATACCATTCTCTATCGCCCTCACTCTATCGATCGCCCTCACTCTATCGATCGCCCTCACTCTATCTATTGCCCTCACTCTATCTATCTATCTATCTATCTATCTATCTATCTATCTATCTATCTATCTATCTATCTATCTATCTATCTATCTCTATCACTCTATCGATCGCCCTCACTCTATCGATCGCCCTCACTCTATTGATCGCCCTCACTCTATCGATCGCCCTCACTCTATCGATCGCCCTCACTCTATCGATCGCCCTCACTCTATCGATCGCCCTCACTCTATCGATCGCCCTCACTCTAACGATCGCCCTCACTCTAACGATCGCCCTCACTCTAACGATCGCCCTCACTCTAACGATCGCCCTCACCTTAACGATCGCCCTCACTCTATCGCCCTCACTCTATCGCCCTCACTCTATCGCCCTCACTCTATCGATCGCCCTCACTCTATCGATCGCCCTCACTCTATCGATCGCCCTCACTCTATCGATCGCCCTCACTCTATCGATCGCCCTCACTCTATCGATCGCCCTCACTCTATCGATCGCCCTCACTCTGTCGATCTCCCTCACTCTATATATCTATCGCCCTCACTCTATATATCTATCGCCCTCACTCTATATATCTATCGCCCTCACTCTATATATCGATCGCCCTCACTCTATATATCTATCGCCCTCACTCTATATATCTATCGCCCTCACTCTATATATCTATCGCCCTCACTCTATATATCTATCGCCCTCACTCTATATATCTATCGCCCTCACTCTATATATCTATCGCCCTCTATCGATCTATCGCCCTCACTCTATCGCCCTCACTCTATCGCCCTCACTCTATCGCCCTCACTCTATCGCCCTCACTCTATCGCCCTCACTCTATCGCCCTCACTCTATCGCCCTCACTCTATCGCCCTCACTCTATCGCCCTCACTCTATCGCCCTCACTCTATCGCCCTCACTCTATCGCCCTCACTCTATCGCCCTCACTCTATCGCCCTCACTCTATCGCCCTCACTCTATCGCCCTCACTCTATCGCCCTCACTCTATCGCCCTCACTCTATCGCCCTCACTCTATCGCCCTCACTCTATCGCCCTCACTCTATCGCCCTCACTCTATCGCCCTCACTCTATCGCCCTCACTCTATCGCCCTCACTCTGTCGCCCTCACTCTATCGCCCTCACTCTATCGCCCTCACTCTATATATCTATCGCCCTCACTCTATCGCCCTCACTCTATATATCTATCGCCCTCACTCTATCGCCCTCACTCTATATATCTATCGCCCTCACTCTATCGCCCTCACTCTATATATCTATCGCCCTCTATCGATCTATCGATCTATCGCCCTCTATCGATCTATCGCCCTCTATCTATCGCCCTCACTCTATCTATCTATCGCCCTCACTCTATCTATCTATCGCCCTCACTCTATCTATCTATCGCCCTCACTCTATCTATCTATCGCCCTCACTCTATCTATCTATCGCCCTCACTCTATCTATCTATCGCCCTCACTCTATCTATCTATCGCCCTCACTCTATCTATCTATCGCCCTCACTCTATTTATCTATCTATCGCCCTCACTCTATTTATCTATCTATCGCCCTCACTCTATTTATCTGTCTATCGCCCACACTCTATTTATCTGTCTATCTCCCTCACTCTATCTATCTGTCTATTGCCCTCACTCTCTATCTATCTATTGCCCTCACTCTCTATCTATCTATTGCCCTCACTCTCTATCTATCTATTGCCCTCACTCTCTATCTATCGCCCTCCCTTCCTCTTTCTATCTATCGCCCTCACTCTATCTATCGCACCACCACCGCATCACTCAGGGGCACCACAACATCACTATGCGATACCACAGCATCACTGAACGCCAAAGCATCACTCGTCACCAACACAACATCACTCGTCACCAACACAACATCACTCGTCACCAACACAACATCACTCGTCACCAACACAACATCACTCGTCACCAACACAACATCACTCGTCATAAACACAACATCACTCGTCACCAACACAACATCACTCGTCACCAACACAGCATCACTCGTCACCAACACAGCATCACTCGTCACCAACACAGCATCACTCGTCACCAAGACAGCATCACTCGTCACCAAGACAGCATCACTCGTCACCAAGACAGCATCACTCGTCACCAAGACAGCATCACTCGTCACCAACACAACATCACTCGTCACCAACACAACATCACTCGTCACCAACACAACATCACTCGTCACCAACACAGCATCACTCGTCACCAACACAGCATCACTCGTCACCAACACAGCATCACTCGTCACCAACACAGCATCACTCGTCACCAACACAGCATCACTCGTCACCAACACAGCATCACTCGTCACCAACACAGCATCACTCGTCACCAACACAGCATCACTCCGCGCCACCACCGCATCAATCTGTGCAACCATTCAACAACAACTAGTTCAAATATGTTCTCTCAATGTTTCAAGCTTCATTACAAATGTCACAAAAAGATGTTAATATTTCACTTCTGTTCTTGGATTTTCGTCACAATAAAATACACTGAACATAATCTTCATGAAAGTTATTTACAAAAGTTTAAGCTATTGCCATTATAAATTACAATAACTTTTATTTAAGTATTATTAAAAAAAATAAAAGCCATTGTTATTTGTAACATTAATACATCTGTCATGTAAATACAACCCATATTGAATTACAAATGCCATAGGTGTCACGTTTGCGAAAGTTAAAAATATTGGAATTGTAAATGACAAAGCTATTAATTACGCTATTTTCAAAACCAACACATAAATAAAAAAATTGTCATTTACAATACCAATAGCTCAAACTTTCCTAATGCTAGACCTATTGCATTGCAAATGCTTGTTTATTAAGGCGGGCGGGGGAGTGGAAGCAACTCGGGAATGGCAGTGGGAACGGCGAAGCAGCACTAGAGAGGGTGGCTGCAAATGGTGAAGTAACATGGGGTTGGTGAGGGTGTGCTGAAGCAAAACTGAAGGGGACACGAAAGCAACTGTTTGAAGGCTGGAGGGGACACAAAAGCAAGAGGGGGTAGGATCGGAGCGAAAGCAACAGTGGTTTGGGGAAAGCAACATGGTGGACGTGGGTGATGGGAAGCAGTGGGTCCAAGCACAGGGGCAAGCGTAAAAGGGAGGAGGCAGGGAGAAGCAGTTGGACAACAAAGAGCAACACTGGGTGCAGTGGCATAGACATGCACACGGGAGACGGCTCCAGCACACACACACTAATGGGTTGCCTCACAAAAAATAAGTAGTGCTTGAAAGCAAGCAGCGATGCCAGTCAGTCGAAGATATTGTAAAGAGGTAATGCTCCATGCAGGGGACAAACACAAGGGACAGGGAACCAATGGTAAACCATGAGTTGGCTCGAATCTTCTCTATGTTCTTGGAGCGTCAAATTGTGCCTCTTAGCAGCCCATGCCCATGCTCTGGAAATGAGAACGATGGGTGGGGTTCAATGGTGGTAATAATAATAATAATAATATTCCACATATGTAAAGCGCGAACCATCACCCTAGGGTCTCTAGGCGCTGGGGGCCGTCAGGAAGATTATATAGTGCTGGGCCAGCCCCGGGATCGAACCGTGATCCTCAGATTCCGGAGTCATTCAACCTGGCCGCGGCGCCACACCTCCCGCATGGTATGAGAGTAAACTGGCACTTGGAAAGCTACACACCCGCAGTAGAGAATATAAAACAGAAGTTCTTAAGAAAAATACTTGCAGCTTCCTGGTCTCTGAAGAATCAGAATTTTGCCAAAATCAAAGAGATTCTGATCTGTGCTTTTCCGCCAAAGCCATTACAACTTCAACGGCTGTGTCTCCATAAGAAAATGAATAGTTCTACAGCCGTAATTGGGCTTGATTCTCTGGTGATATCCCTCAATAAATAGATGCAGTTGTGCTACATTCATGTTGAGTAGCAAGATGTTATACCTACTTGCAAGTAAATAAATGTTTCTTTTGAAGACTGTGTTTTTTCTCACATATGCCTTTGTTGGCAGTCTTATGGAATTGTCCTTGTGTTGGTGCTCGTTTAACTCTTTGCTTGGGTTGAAATGATACTTTTATAGCTCGTCATTCTTATGGCACCTCAGATTGTAGCCAGACTCGTTTCCTTTCCGCTGATCTTGTTGGACCTCATTGAGGATTGCCATTCAGTTGGTGCTCATTGAACGGATCGTTGCGCCATCAGTCTTTAAGATCTTGGTTGTATCGGGCCTCCATTCTCCCTTCTGTAAGTAGCCGGAAATAATGTTGAAGTCAGAAATGAACCACACCCATGAGTTTCTCACTTTCCTTTCCTGCAGAGCCTACTTCTGAGTTTCGTTTCTGGCATGCTTGTCAGAGAAGCCCAGCTCCTGTTACGTGCAAGGTTGCTGTCACCTCCCACACAATATCTATTGAACATAGTTCACCTTGAGTAAAGGTCAGCAGCTACTTCCACATCACACCTGCTATCTCCTGCAGGTCTGTGCCCCTGCACATAGACTTCCTTCTGTAGATGCTTCCCCCTTTCCTTTTATGATCATCTTCAGGACTTTTCTTATTCTTTTTCGACCGTCTGCTGCAGGGCTTATCCCTTACACCATGTACTTGTACCCAAGCTCCCATGTCCCCTAAGAACAAACCAGTCCAATGCGACATTGTGCAGTGGCTTCTGGATGACTATCAGTTTGTTGCAGTTGCCACTTAGATAACCATCTGTTATATAAATGTACAGATTGTACCTAAAAAAAGGTTCTAGGATCGGCGAGGCAAATGTAATTGGAAACTACTGCACATAAGGTGAAGCCCTACGCTTTACACTCACTTGATGTTAACCTGTTCACCGGTTGATTACTGTAGTCCGGCATTTAAAGAAGTGACTCTTGGCATACATGGTGTAAGGATCTCCAGTAGTTGAATTGTGGGAAGGTCTTTTGGTGTTAGCAGCAAAACCCCACAAGCATTGGCAAAGCCAATAGGACTTGAATATGCAAGATCTATTGGCTGTGTCAGTTTTTTTTTTAGGCATGTTGTTCAGCAGATAGGCTGTGCATTGTGGCTGAAGAGGGAAAAAAAGCTGTTAGGCCAACAGAGTGCTTTTAAAAAACAATTTGTTAATTAACTTTCAACCATCCTGCACAGCAGCTGCGCTGCTGTACAACATATCAAACAAGCATTGGCATAGCCAATAGGTCTCGCCTTTGGGACCTTATAAGTGCTTAGCCATGCAATAGTTGATGCTGTTGAACCAAGGATATTGTGCTGCATAACTAAATACTTATAAGGTCCCAAAAGTGAGACCTATTGGCTATGCCAATGCTTGTTTATATATTGCACCCAACATATAGTATTGTCATTTCTGATTAAAGAAAAACCCTGGAAGAGAAGCACCCATCTGTTGAACTATTTTTTAACATATATCATTGCAAACAAGCAATTTTTAAGTGTGCCCTATGGGCTGTTTTAGCTGTCTCGTCAGCCTTCTGTTTTCAGTAAAATTCATAATGAAAACACATACACATAGGGGCTTTGGATAATCTGTCTTCAATCATTGGCTTATGCAGCTGTCATTCATGTTTTGCTTCCACACACCAAAGCGTACAACATGGGGCAATGGCTCAGACTACTTAATCCCTTGGCTGTCTTGAACCCTGAGTGATAGAAGTGTGCCTGATCAGATGTGCACAGCCACCTCAAAGAAGGCCAGGTCTGGTGTGACGGGACTGTTGGGTCACTTCATTGATTTGTATGTGTTAGACAATTTTATGCATACTTCATGTTTGAAGGAAATATATAGCAAATAAATATTAATGCATTGCATGCTCGTCAAGCCAGACCTACGGACTTTGCTAGTGTTTGTTTTTTCTGCAAACCAGTTGTTACCTCAGTCTGACAGTTATGTACCAATGGTAACATGTTTTAGGAAGACAAGGCACCGGCTTCTGAGGTGTATGTGTAAACCTCAACTCTTGGAGTATGACTCTGGCAAGAAAACTCATCTGTTCAAAGCACTTGCTGCAGAGATCTGAGTGGAAATTCCGGTAAAATGTTTGAATCGTCTTAAAACTTCTTGGAGGGTAAATTGCCTTCTGTAGAACATGTGTAAAACCTGTAGGTGACCGATTCAAACAGTAACAAGATATGACAGTGGAGCCCTGGATTTGTGACCGAGATCCCTATATAGCCTGCAGACCACATGTTCACAGCATGGCAAATATTACAGTTAGCTCTAAGCCTGCTGCAAACATTTCCATATTAATCAGGCAGGTCATTTTAAAACACTGTGAATTGACAATGTGCAATGCAGACTATTAGTACACAGGTCCCATCACAAATTGGACCCCCCTTTGCAAACCCGCTAGTACATCAAGTTTGCAAATGGGAATAGTACATCAGGCCCTACATTTCTTCTCCTTGCTCTATAATATGACAGGACAATTAAACAATATTGGTTCAAAACCATTACAAATGCTAGTGATACACCCAAAATAGCTACCATTGTGAATCCGTGGGTGACTTTCTACTGCCAGCTTATGCACCGAGGGACACAATCAAGCTAAACGCCAAGTCTGCAATATTTCAAGACTCAAAAGCTTAAAAATGTCTCACTCTGCACATGATCTAAACCTAGCAGTTCAGGCTACGTTGATTTCTTGATTAGACTGTAGTTAAGCTCTCCTCAAAGGCCTCCTACAAAACATACTTGCCCCCTCTAAGAGCGGTTCTTCATGCTGCTGTCAGCTTTCTAATACAAACAAGCATTGGTAAGGTCAACTGTTCTCACCATTTCGACCTCTTGGCAATGTTGTTTAACGAGGCTGTACAGCATTGGCATCAATTTTTTTTTTTGCTGAGGTTGTGCAGTATTGGGAAAAAAAAAAAAGAGGCAATGACCTGCCCGCCCCTTGACGCTATGGCGGCTCAGGGTAATGAATGGTGTATGCTCGAGCACTCAGGTGTCCCAATATTATGCTATCCATTGGGTACTCTGTGGCCCACTCTGTACTATGCTGTCTGATGTGCACTGTGCAATATTTACTTTCTAGTGAGAAGTCTGTAAACAGGTAGTACGTACCGTGCTCTCAGAGCCCAGAGACCCCTCTCGTTGGACCGGTCCCAGAGAGAATATCCTTCCTCGCTATGGTCAGAATATTGCCTGTCCTCAAATTAATAGAGCGCAGACTTGGGACACTCTGGGCGACTGGGGTGGGGTTCCGTGGGACACAGGCTGCCAGGGGGAAGAGATGGAGCTTGAGCAGCTGGCCATCTCCTGCCATTCAGGAGGGCGGGGGTTGGTTATCGAAAAAAGAAACTGCTTCAGTGTGAAATGCGACATTTGCTCGTTTGAGGCCTGGGGATATCGCCAGCAAAGCAGCGGTCTCAGGGGACTCTTTCAAGATGCAAAGGAGGACGAGAGGCAGGAGAGACCGTAGACAGCTTGGAAGGACAGCTAAGCAAAAAAGGTGGATTTCCAGGCACAAATTGTAACGCGTGCGGAAAACGTGCAATTGTTTTTGAAGAAAGCAAACACATTGACAAAGCTAGAGAATTCCAGCTTATGACTCGGCCGTGAAAGCGAAAGTGATGGCAGGGAAGCGCTCTGTGGTGGGGGAGGGGCAGAGCGAGGCGCTTGGAAGAGCAAGGCTTAATGATCCATTAAAACCACATGGCAGCTGCGCGCGTGCACACGCTCGTGAATGCAAGCTTGAGGCCAGGAAAAGATTGTGGTAGCACTTTTAAAAGCCACTAACTAAATGTCTTGTGAATCAGCACATGCGCTGACTCAGCGCGACCTAAAAAATAACTTTGACAAAGCCAAATATCTCTATTTGGCTTTGTCCATTTTTTTCAAGCTATGTTGTAAAAACGAAAAGGAATGAAAAAGCGCCATGACGAGGCCAACATTGAGTGCTGGATAGCATCTACTCATATATATTTTTAAAATGTATTATTAATTATTCTGTATTACTTCACGACATTCTGCTATACAAATGGCTAAAAACAACTTTGACAAATGGGTTGTTCTCGGTGTTCTATACTGTGAACAAAGGGTAAAACGGATATCAAAGTCAAGTTTCAGTTACTCTAACTGGAATTTGCCGAATTAATAAGGAACATCTTTTATTACAATTAATGGGTTTCGTGTTTGGCTAACTACAACATTGAATGTTATTCAATTATGTTTTTTTTTTTTACTTTGGGAGATAGAAAGGATAGCGTCAAAATGGAATTCCTGTTCTTCCATGCAAGACAATTCCATGCAAAACAACATTGTGAGAAATTGGCCTGATACAAGGTGATCACTAGAACTAGTGAGCATCATATATCAGGCCAAACAACCCTTATGGTGATTGGTTGTAAGTCAACCTTCTAGACCAGCTATCCTAATGGTAGCATGGGCAAATCAGTCTTAGGCTCAACTCTTTTGGCATTTGAAGCCAGCTGTTTTACCACATATAACCCCTTGAATACCAGATTAAAGGACACCACACAGATTGTTATGAAAATAAACAATATCTTTATTACTAACAAACACCTCTGAACTCTTTATGAGATCAGAGGGCTAAGCACATAACAATACTCTTCAGAAAAATACAATAAGTCGCACAAATTACAATGGTGCCCTAGGGGCACGACAAACCATATACTAAGTAAATGGTATAAGTAGAACGATAGAAGAAATGAGGATGCCCAGAGGCTGTAGAATCGCTGGGGCTACACTACCCTAACCTTAGGTAAGGAGCAGCAGGCCCACGGGACGCGTGTGCAGTGTTAGAACACACACGCGGGTTTCAATGCAAAGTCAATGGGCACGAACAATTCACAAAATAGGTAAGTAAAGACAGTTCCGACTGGTTGAGACTGAAACTAAAGGATACCTGGACACTAGGAGAGTCAATCTACCTATGAGCACCGAAATGCTCTCGTTACCTCACCCACGGGCTGCGGGTGCATAGGTGTGAAAGTGTCGGGTTTCCGCGTTGAAGTCAATGGAGCCTTGGAGAAAGATGCTGCAGGCGACCAGGAGGAAGATGTCCGGAGTGATCCAAGGGCGGATCGAGGAAGATGGAGACCTGAAAGCAGAGGGGACAATGTTCAAAGTCACTAGCCAGTGACCGGAGTGGAACCAGGAAGGAACCAGGTGATGTCGTTGCGATCAGGTGAAGAGGTGACGCTTGACTCTGTAGCCACGTGAACCAGGAGGTGTCTTCGACGACCAGGATGGAGGCACGAGCTGTCCCACGCAGGCTCTCGCTGTCGGCGGTGTCTGTTCCAGGTTCGGAGTCAACAGGCCTTGGCAAAGGCAACCCACGCGGCAAGTGAAGACGGCGTCTGGTGCGAACCAGGAGGGTCCGGGGTACTTCTCTTTTGGAAGGAAGCAAAGGCCAGTCTGGAGCAACCAGACCAGCGGTGTAGATTTCAAGGTTCGTCGTCTAGGAGGTCACTAGCCAGCCGGCAAGTGACCAGACAACGCGTCGAGCAGCAATCAAGCATAAGGGCCCCATGCAGATCTCGTGGATGCTGGAGGGCTGGTCTTCGGTGCAGGAGCTGCTCGGGGCTGGGGCTTCTCAATCCCCAAAGCACTTTCTCGAGGGTGACTCAGAGGTCGTGCTGGAAGCGAAGTGAAGTTCTTCAAAGATGGCCGGTCCCACGTGTCTCGTCGCACCCACGGGTCTCAGCTGTGCTGCAGATGTGGGTAGAGGTCGGAGAGGTCTGAGAGTCCGGGTCTCGTCGAGCTCTGAGGTCTGGTTCCGGCAGGAAGGACGACAAAGTTAACCGCTAGGACGCTTGATGGTGCCTGCTTGTGCAGGGTGGTCACTCCTTGGCCACAAGGGAGATTTCTTCAGTCTTCTGTGGAGCAGAACGTCGAACTCCAGAGTTTCTTCTTGTAAAGTTGTTCAGATAATCTAATTTGGAATGGGACCAGCTCCTACCTTTATTCTGCTAAAGGGGGCTGTACTAGTGACTAGGTCCCTCCCATGGGTGGGACCAGGACGGGGGGTGGTTACACCCCATATCCTTTTCCGGTTTCGCGCCAGAGCTGGGGCTGGAGTGCCCCAGCAACTGGTTTGAACCGGGGTATGCTCAGGGACACCTTGTGTGCCCCAGGCATGTCTCATTCCTTTCAGCCCTGCCTATCCGGATACACAAAGTCCTGTCTGGGGTGGTGCTGGCACCTCCCCAGGCAGGAAACCCTTTGTCCAGGCCTCCCTCGCTGGAAGGACTCCCAGCAGCAGGAGGTCAGACTTGTGTCTGTGACAGCAGCATCCATTTTGTGATGCTGAGGCTCGGGTTAACTTTAACCGAGGTTACAGTTACATACATGTCTTATCCCTCTAGAAGGGTGGAATGCTACCCCCGTCACCAGAACTGGTGAGGGGGTAGTATTCCAAAGCATATGACACCTTACACGACATGTTTCGATAATGCTATGCCAAAGTTAGCAATAACCGCAAGGATTATAATGCCCTTAAGAGTATATGGTATAGCGTTATCATGGAACAGCTATAAGGACATGGTTCCGAAAGCTACAGACAGGCTCAGCTCATGCTAGAGCACCATCTCACATAATTCCAAGCACTCTGCCTTCAGGATTGATAAGGCCTGCCATAGGAGTGACTTATAGGAGTATATGTGTCCATTTTGGGGTTAGATGTAGGTATACTATATCTACAGCAAAGGGTGATTACACCACCTTGCCCCAGCTGTGTTACCAGCCAGTTGTGTCTGTTTAGATGGCCAGCCAGGGGTGGCATAATACATGCTGAAGCCCCTGGTAGGCCTTGGGTGCACTTATGCCCTGGGTACCTATGGTACACTGTACAAGGACTTACAAGAGTGACCCAATACCAATTGGTAAATGCACCTAAAGTACATGAGTGTCAATTTAGAGAGAGAACAGCTAGGCTGTGGGTCTGATTAGCAGGTCCACAGCCAGGGAAAGTCGTAAACCAGTGAAGCAAAAAGCAAAAATCTGGGGTGACCATAGGATTGCAGAACCTACTCTCCTACAAACATTATTCATTATTGGTACATAACATTTTGAATACGATCTACTCAATGCGCATCCTTTTCTTCCTTGAGAAATATTTGTATTTTATAGCATTCTGACACCTTTGGTGTCAGTGGGTGTAATAATTTCATAATAGCTATATAATGCCACATAATGTTTCCTAATTTGGCTTTAATCGCAAAATATGCTGCACAGTCTTACTTGCTTTTCTGCATAATTGGCCTTTTCTTGTGAAATAATTGATTGATCTAGTGCTTAATTTAGCCCTTCTTTGCTCATAAGTGCTATGCTATGCCATGCCATAAACTATATACAGAGATGCTCCATTTTGTAGTGGCTCCGGTGTCCTCCAGTAGCATCCATTTTATAGACACTCCCTTGAGAGGTCACTGATCACCCATGTGCAGCCTTTCCAGAACTCTCACCACAATCACTCTGTTGTTAAACCTCACTTACTTTTGTCCTTCTGTGATGTTAGATGCATGCGGAGGAGGAGACCTTGCAGATCATTGACTTCAAGTTTCATATCACAGTCTAAAATATGAATCTCAAACACCATTACTGGCACCTTTACGTGGCGAGGCACCAGAATGGATTCCAAGTCCCCTGTTCGCACCCTAAGCCTCGAACCCGCTTTTTGGTTGCAAGCTCACCTTATTGTGCTCTTTATCCTTCAGATCCAACGGGGTTCGTCTTCGATGTCCAGTCTAACACGGTGCTAGCCCAGGGCGGCTCTTATGAAAACATGAAAGAAAAGGTAAGATAAGAATCTCTGCTTGCCCAGAATACAGATATAGCTCTGTGATTTGTGCGATTTGTAAAGCACAAAGTCTGCCTTAGCCTTTTGACACGGAGTGTTTGTGTCGTTATATTTTGCGCATCCTGTGTTTGTGTGTCAGTATTTTTGTCCTGTGTCCCTCTGCTCCAATGTCTGTCCTTCTTTCCTGATGGCGGTCTCTCCGTGGCCAAATATGTGCGTCTCATGTGATGTCAGTACCTCTCCGTGCCGGGAAGTAAGACAAAAATGCACACTCATTTCACCAGTAGACATGCTGCTGCCATTGGTACCTAAAACCAGACACTGGGTCTCAAAATGAGCTCCGCAGGCCTCCACTGTTATAAAACTGTTGTTGTTTCACTGTTCTAATAGGGTACCGAGAACCCAATGGTGCCCCGTGAGTGTTCAGATAATACAGTATTTAGCACCGAGCTATGCAAATGAAAGGCAGTTTCACTAAACAGTTTCAGAAATAAAACATTGTATTCGGTGTTTACAGTATACTGTGGTGCACATTTATGATGAAATTGAGATCCTGAAAAGGACTTCAACCTGTGTAGAAAAAAGAAACACAAAACTAGCATTTGAAAACGAGGCTATAAAATATTAAGCTTTTGTGCTGTAGTGATAAGTGGCCTGCGGGTCGTTGCTTTAGGATTAAGATTTACGTCTCACAACAAAATATTTACATATGAAATGAAGCAAATTTAGAGTAGGCTGAATAGTTTATAAAAGAACCCGAATTTTCTGTTGCTTCTCGAAAAGCTGTTTTTGTGTAAGTGGCTTCAATCCTGGTTTATAACTTCTGGAGGTGTCTCCAATAAATGTTAAGTTTTGGACCATTTTGTTAGGCAAGCACCTCTCTACAAACATTGTTCGTAGCTGTCCCTTCTTCTGCTAGCTCTGAAGGTGTGTGTTTTCTCCTGAAACACGAAGCAAAGCACAGGAACGGGCGGATTTAAGCCAAAATTGCAGATGCATCTCTGAGGCCGAGGGGCAGGAATATTATGAAATTATTCGGAATGAAAATCCCATTCAGCCAGCCTATTAGCTTGTCCACTTCAGGGATTTTCTGCAAACCATATCTCACCTTGTTTCCTCATTGCTGTGGAATTGCTGGATGATCAAGTCACTTCTTGACTTGTCTTTTTTTGCCTTCCACTAAGATACTGGCTGGTTACATTTCCTGGTGCCCCTGCTGTCACTACTTTACATCCTTCAAAGTTGTTGGTATGTTATGAGAACAAATATAAAGCTTTACCTTTCTTCGTAATAACTTGGTGGAAGAGACTCCCCATCTCTCTGTACTGATATCCACTCCAATTTAACACCTGTAAATATATTCATCCATGAAGCCGGTTGGAAAAAGATTCCATAATATCCACAGTATTGTAGCTTTTGACGAGGTCCTGGTAGCCTAGTAGCACTCCAGGAATGGCCAGAGGGTGGCTGTTGCCACATGACATTCCTGGAGGCTTTCGGAGTGAGGTGTGGCCTTAAGGGGCTGAAGCATGGTGTTTTACCAGTTTAGCCCTCTACCTCAATCTCTCGGTCTCTGTCATGTAATCTTTTCTTTCTCGATCCTTCCTCCCATGATTGTGCTCATGAGAGGGCCCATAGCCCACCCAACAGAATATCATTTCTTGATTCAAGTTATTACTACATATGATTCCTCATCCTGTGGAGGTATCACATGTTCAGCTCAAAAACACGTTAAGCTTCACTTGTCCTTAGATCAAGCCTGTTCCCAAACATCTGCTGGTGCCATTACTTTCTCAGTTTAATCCCCTGAGCACCAGGACTATGCTTTTTCTACTGTTATTTACTTAACTTTTCTTTGCGTTTGAGGATTGCCCGAAACAAACTTCAGGTGTGCTTTCTCTTCTAGATCACAGCAGTGCGTGCAGTGGTCCCAAACAAGAGCAACAATGAAATTATCTTAGTCCTGCAGCATTTTGACAACTCTGTGGACCGGGCAGTGCAGGCCTTCATGGAAGGTAACTTTGCAAACTTTGGGGGCTCTAGGGAAAAGTTGGGAGTTTTGGGGGCCACCATTATGTGCTTATAAGAGTTTTTTGGTCTGTGAGACATTGAGGATATTTTCATGGTTTGTAAGGGAATGCCAGGAGCTTTGAGGACAATAAGGTTAGGGTCCATATTTTTGGCCTGTAATGATGGGAGCTATATTAAGGTGATGATGTAGTCTTGAGAAACTGAAGTACAATGGGAGCTTTGGTGTGGTGAGAGAACTTTGGGAGCTTTGTGGCAATGAGGTGTGCTTTTGGGTTTCAAGGAAAGGAAGGTTTTAGGCTGTGAGGTAAGAATGGAAGCTTGGGGCAGTCGTTAAGGATAGATTTGCAGTATGAATTTGGTATCGATTCACATACTTTACAGAATCTGCCGGCTAGATATTGAACCGTTCACTATTTGTTTAGACTATTTTCAAATCAATTGTGACATTAAGTGAAAACTCACAACACCATTCACTTGGGATTGATATTCAGATTTGTTCCTGCGGAGCACTTGATGGCTCAGATACACTTTCTGTGCGTCATTGAGTGCTATGAATAAGATTACCTTTGCTGGAGACTAAAACTTAGTTGAAGAAGGTTTGTGCCATCGGCTAAGTGCTATGGCTAAAAAAAAATGACACTTTTTTCACTTGCTTTAACTTTCCAGGTGCTATTATGAAAAGTGATGAAAGGGCAGATAACACAACCACAATGAGTTTCACCCTAAAACAGCTGTCATCGCAGTCTCAACTCTTGTGGCATTGGTGCATAAAATGGAAGCTATTGCTTCCAGGAGCTCTGGGATATTTTGTGGAACTCTTTCCTGCTCTATCATCAATGCCATTAAAGGTTTACATTAACATACTAGCTTAATTTATGCAATCGGTACACTCCACCCTAAAACTAGGAGGACATCTGTGGCATTCAAGGAATTTGTGCGTAGGCCGAGTGCATTGACCACCACACTAATGGCTGATACCGAAAGTGATATCCGGGAAAGCTACTTGAACCATTTGATTCTCAAACTAAGGTCCGTGAAAAAGAGTCCTCTTACTCCAAAATATCCTATGGGGCATATCTGTAATGAACCTCAACCTCCCTAGGAGGCTTATCTTGACGTCAAACAAGATCTCAGATTCGAGGAACTCTGTTGTTGCACACTGTCAGAAGGGATCGTTTTTTGAAAACTTCAACATAGAATGGGAAAATGCTGGGTATGGTGCTGCTCTATTCAAAACTGGTGTGACTAGGAGCCTCTTAATCATCGTACCAGCATCCGAGGAAGATTGCTGTATTTCTCTTAGCAGTGGGAGGCATTCACCGCAAAGAGATGGGTGCTGGCTGCGATGTTCTCTTCTAGTACCCCCGTAAGGTCTTTCGCCACAGAGATGGGGAATAACTCTCAAGATACTTCATGTTGTGCAAGAATCAGTATGTGATTAGTTGAATAGAGACCAGCATTTTAGACCGTAATGCATCAGTCAACCAACTAAGATTCACAGCTTAGTTGAAATACTTAAGTTGACTACTGCTTATAACGTTCGATTCTGAGGATTGATGTGTAGATTCCTAGGGACCATTCTGTGTACTAATGGAAGAAGAAATTTTCCTTAAGAAGGATTCTTTAACTCTTCTGAATGTCCTCATGTCTGACACAGAGAACATCCATTGAGCCACGAGTGTGTTAGAATGCAGATGTGCCCTTGCAGGAGTGCCTCGTCAGTGAGTTTGATATTGGACAGGTCTTGTAGAATCTCTTAAATAGTTGAATTCCCAAAATCTGCAAGTGAGAAGAGTTTTAGAGATTGTGAATAGCACTTCCCTGGGAGGGGTGAAGGTGGGGGGGTTGTGTCCCCTTAATGCACAGCGTGTTGTCCATTAGTTTATGATAAATCAGTCTAGAACAAGTTAGTCATGTTTTCATAAGTTGAATTTATTCACTTTAAATATTGCTTTAATTCACATGAATTTGAACCGAAACCAGTAGAACCAAAAAAGCTCCAAATTATTTTCCCAATTGGTAGTTTCAAAGCATTTCGGCAACTGGGAGTCCTTCATCAGGGGAATATTAAACTCCTAAAAAATGATTCATAAAGGCTGGGGGTCACTGACCAGTGTTGTTCATGCCTATGAACTTCAAACTTAAACATTACTTGTCTATGTTAGAAAAAGATATTCCAGTGGTTCAATGGTGACTTCTCTGTCATGCAATACAGAAGATTGTGTCTGTGACATACTAGTTAAATTAACCGGATGACAATATCACATTGCTTCAATGGTGAAAACGTTGGCTTAAAGAATAGTGGTGCACCGCTTTTTGAATAAATGCACAAGGGGGAGGACACTTCCTAGGGAGGTGTGCAGAGTGTTGCTCACTCCTAAAGGGAAAGAGTGACAAATAGAGGGAGGGGGAGGTGGGTGCTAGGCCTTGGGCTCAATCTTGAGAGGGGAACAACAAGTCTTGTCCCTTGTTGCCCTCACACACCCCGAAGGATATCATGCTTCATCATTGGGCAGTTGCTCCTCGTCGGGCTGGCGCTGCAATTCCCTACGGGTCCCTTTGTTGGAGATTGTCTGCGAACTGCCGTATGGTGCATGCGGGTGTGCTGGGGGAGTCCTAAGTGGGAAGTGTGCAGAGTGCGTGCAAAGGTTCAAATTGACTACGGGTTATCAATGGTATAGGTTTTAATAGGACCGTTCCTGTGTCAAAATAAAAGACCTATAGGTCAGGTGTTACCTCTAAAGCGTAATGTGCCTGGGTAACTCAAAAGGTCAACATGTTTCGTGCCTCTGGGGTTCCGTAGGATCTGTGGCGCTTCTTCAGGACCAGGTGTGTGTTAAGTGCGGTGTGGTGCACGTGATAATAAAGTGATACACAAAGCAGTGAATAATGTATATGTAAACAGAGGGTATAGTCGCCCTGTAAGGAAATGAGGGCAGGCCCAAACCTGTGACTATTACCGGTGGACTACAACTAAATAGTTGAGACTGCTCCCTGACTGACAGCCTAGAAAATGGGGGGAGAAGTACTGCCAGGCAGACGTGAGGCACGGGTAGGTGCAGACGAGCCAGCACCCAAATAAATTCCCTGGTAAGGTGCGGGCAGCCCACGTTCCTAGCCTTGGGAGTACTTCTCCAAAGCTCCAAATAATTTTCCCAATCGGTAGTCCCAATGCATTTCAGGATACTGGGAACCCTTCATCAGGGGGTTATTAAACGCCTAAAAAATTAAGCAGAAAAGCTGGGGTCACTGACCAGCGTTGTTCATACGTATGAATTTCAAACGTATACATTGTCTATGTTAGAAAAAGATATTCCAGTGACTGCTCTGTCATGCAATACGTACGATTGTGTCTGTGACATACTAGTTAAATTAGCCGGATGACAATATCTGCACGCACTTTATGAATCTATAAGCGAGAGTTCAAGCATTTCATAACAAGCATGGTGGGCATGAACCACTGCCTCGTAAGGGTTTTAGAGACCCACTACATTTGTGTTGAAAGAAAATAATAGGTCAATCATAGAGTGGCACAAGATGAAATAAGGTGTCAGGAAAAAAGAAAGTCAAACAAAAAAGTAGAAATCCTCTGAAACGAAGGACAATGCCAGGTTTCCAAATATTTTAACTATTTGTATGAAGCATGGATAGTGCCAGAGGGTATGGATCACATAACCAGGGTGTGCACATCCTAAATGAGCTGTCTGCTGAGGCATGACGTTGTTGGCATTAGACCAGTAAAAGGAAGGTGGCACTGCAGGCAGAGTTCACCCTGGAGGAAGAAATGGGTTAATTCAAAATGTACAACACTGCCACAAATAGAAGATGAAACAAACCATTGGGGACATTTTTAAACATTGGGAAGTCCTGAGCGTGTGTTCATGTTTGTGGAAACAGGACACAAGACATTACACCCTAGTGCTCATGTAGAGCATCACTGCAATTGATGACAAATATTTGCCTGCATCTTACCACTGATCCTATGACCGCACATGTGGTGCGCACGGTGAGAAAATGATCACTATCTCAGTTTCCTTGGTTTTCACTGTTTCATGTATCAACATGCCTACAGATTGAAAAACCATTTGAAAAAGCAATGGACCACAATGGACATCCGTGTGCTGCCTCCCAATCTGAAGACGTTGAGCACAGCACCATGGCCCCTGAAGTCCTAGTTTGAACAATGAAAATTACCCACCAATTGTATGAAAACACCCCAAGTAAGCTAGAATCCCCTAAAATTAACCATGCTCATAACCGACTGAAAAGAGTATCACCACTGCTGGGCAAGACTTTCTGTGTATTATATCATGATTTGCTATAAAAGGGGCTGGCACATCTCTCAGACTGGGGACAATGTACTATCTTGGAAGTTATAGCATAAAAGGTATGTATGAGAACCATATCTCTATAATATACCTAATTTATTTGTCCTATGCATTCCTGAAAGGATTGACACAAAAATGACCGCCAGTCAGACACCTAGCTACCAATTGGAAGCTTAATGTGGTGTGGTGCCATCCAAATTATCATGATCTGCTCTTCAGCCCACACATCATAGAAAGCCCAAACCCATTTCATCAGTACATCGTTATCTTTAAGTAAACTGGTATCAGTAACAATCTCTTCATTTCTACCAAATGTCAAATCTGAATTTTACATTAACTAGACACTTGAGTTATTATGTTTCTTCCTAAAGTCGCACATTCTAATGCGAAGCAGCTTAAATTCTCTAGAGGACAGAAGGGCCTAAAGCGGTAATAGTGAAAGGAGGACCAACATTTGAAACCCTCCACATCTGTCTGTGATATTTAAACACACAACTTACTAGGATAAAACCTACCTAAAGCAAGATTGATTGTACTGTGCTGTAAGTGAGCAGATAAATGAGTATCACAGTTAACTGCAGCACACTTCACAAGATGAAAGGAGGAAATAGTAGCATTCATAAGGAACATACGATGCACACTGGGGATATACTGCTACATAGCAAGGCTGTTAAGAAGCATTTCCAAAACATCTTTATTAAGTATTTGTGTCTGAGCTCTGAAGCCTGACACAATTCCAGTAATATTATCGTCACTGAGAATGACTGTGTAAAGGCATAGTTTCTCCAGGGAGTTCAAAATAGTGGCTCCCAGCTGCAATTGAGGGGACAGAATGTAGCTTTGGGGTGGTGCGAATGTTGGCTCTAGGGAAGCATTAGTGGAAGGCATGGTAGCTCTGTGGTGCCGTTGAGGTAAGGATGATGGCTTCAAGGAGTCTGTTGGTGATTGGTATTGTAGCGTTCAAGGATGGTGATAGTGGCCCTGAGGATGAAGTGGGTTAAGGTTGTTGGGTGTAGGTGGCTTTGGGAAAACGGTTTAGTCACCCAGGACAATGATGGTGTGATTGTCTGTGGGTAGGACTTTCTAGGACTTCTAAAATGAAGCTGTGCAATGGTTGGGCATTCTTGAGAGGTGTAGTACCTGGGAGGCAATAACCGTGCTACACGTTGCTTCTTGCACCCAGATATTGCCAATGCTATGGTCTGTTTTCTTTTTTAGGCAGTGCTGTTGACGTGCTTAAGGAGTGGAAAGTGAACAGCAAAAAAAAGGTAAGGTTGCATTCGAGCTAATTCTTTCATCCTGATTTTTTTGTCTTTTTGAAGGCGTCTTAAAGGATTATTTGGAGTGGTCAAACAAACCTACATTTTAAGGAAACTTGTGAGAGTGCAATCGAACTGGCCCATTACTCAGGCGATTTTGCGCTCTAGGCCCTTCTGATGTCACAGTAGCATTGTTGTTTGCACTTGAAGAGTCACTCATCCCTTGCCTTGAGCACTTGTGATGCCAATCAGGCCCTTACCTTGTATATCCTTAATGCCACAGAACCCTTGTCTACTTGATATTTATTTTATTCAGTCCACAAACACAGCACTTGTGACGTTAAAGAAACTTTGCTCATGCACTGAAGTAGTTTCAGTACACACTAGTGATGGCACTAAGCTCTTGTCTTGTGTGCTGTTATAAACTAAGCCTTGTCATATGGAAGCATGGTTTCAGTTTATCCATATTTGTGATTTCTTGATGCATCTCAAAGCTGACCCTGTCCTTTCGTGGTGTTGCTCAGCATGTACCTTGTGCACAAATGTTGTTGCTCAAGCCACACCCTGCTTTCTCATAGTAGCAGCCAGCTCTCTGATATAGGTCAACGTTTATCCTGCCCTCTTAGAATGTTGCTCAGTCCTAGTCTTGTGATTGCATGATACCTCTCAATCCACGCTCTGTACCATAGGGAGGTCTTAGAAGTCTTGCAGCGGGACCTGGTGATGTTGCTCAGTGCACCCTATCAACTTCTAATGTCTTGAACCATGTCACTGCACACTTGCGTTCCTCCTCAACCACAGTCTTGCACACTTTTGCTGTTCCTAAAATCTTGCTTAGTGCACTCATAAATGTTGCTGAACCCAGACTGCATGTATTCTTGAAGCAACTCAGCCTCCACCTTGCACACTCTTGATATCACCCATCCCTCACTATAAGCACATAGTCTTTCTCAACCCTCATCCTTGTGCTCTTGTGATGTCGAATTGCTATAGCTTTGTGTACATATGATAATGCCCAACTCTTGCCCTGCACACTAATGATGTTACACAGTTATCAAGTTTTGGATCTTGGATAGATTCACATTCTTGAATCATTCCCCATCGTTGAAGTGGGAGTCCCACAGTACCATAGTAATGCATTATATATTAAGTTAGCATAGGCCAAAGCATTTTATAGCCCATCTATGTCCTTTACAAAAAATTGTCCAAATCTTAACTATGACCCACCAGATCGTAGCACTCTCTAGAACACTCCCAAGTTCCTCAAATGTTCACCACGCGTAGTGTGTGAAGGGAGTTTCCCTGAGTTCAGATAATTTTTTTTTAAATCTAAAGCTATCTTCAACATTACTATTTTACTATGTCTGACAGACAAGGCCTTTTTCATCTATTTAAGACCTGTGGGGAGCAGAGAGGGCATGTGGATGACCCAAACAAGGATTGTATTTCCTGCCTTCATCCCAAGCATGAGGCAAAAGAGTGCAAGATTTCTCGCACATTCTCCTAAAAAACCCTGAGGGGCAGGGAATGGAGGCTACTTCTGTGGCTTAAGAAAGCGAAAGCTCAGAAATCATCTTCTGAGGAGGATAGTAACACCTCTTTTAGGTCTCACAAAAGGGCTAGATCCTATGATGGAGCATTAGAGGGGTCCAGCCTCACCTGCCTCACAGTTCCAAATAAAAAAAGAGAAGCAAAAACATTTTGCCTCAGAACATCCTTGCCTGGCTTATCCATACCATTTGTTAAGGATAACAATCACTCCCATACCTCCTCTACTGAGCCATCCACGAGGCAAAAATATTCTTTCAAAACCCTCCCAACGACGCCTTCACTGTTGACACCGAGATTGTCTACGACCATCAGTACTACCATCTCGTCGTCGAACGTTGACAGCGAAAACGACAGCAGCCATCAGTGCTCTCATCTCGTTAACGCCTGCATCTTCGTCCCTGGAGATGCCTCCGTTGTCGACGAGCCCGTTGACCACAATGCCATCAACGATGGTCCCACCGACGCTTCCTCGACAATTGCTCTTTTGATGGCGTCGGCCATGACACCAAAGAAGGGCATCTACATCCATCTGTCGACGCTCCCATCGACTGCAATTAAGGTTTCCAAAGTCATCAGAACCTTATTTTTATTTTATTTTAATGAGTTTTGTATAGCTCGGACTTGACCCGAAGGTATCGGGTATCAGAGCGCTTTACACGAGCACCAGTTGTGTTACATGAGGATTCCTGAGTCTGAAGTCACCTCATCCAGCAAAAACTCACCTCTACCACCAAGGCATGGACATTGTGGACTATGATGACGACAGCGGTCTGTTTGGTCCAGCCCACAGTCCTTCTGAACTGAATGTTAAATGCCAGGATGAAGATGAAAATTATGACGAGGAAGCGCATTATTTCGAGCATTACTATCCTCCGCCTCCAAGCCCTGTGGACACTTTTCATACCCTCCACCTCAGCGGGATACTTCTCATCTTTCTGCTTCTTTGATACAGGACCTCCAGGCTATGCTTACAGATTATTGGAGGTGGTTTTCAGCAGCCTGATGCACCTCCACAACCTGCCACCCCTCTTGCCCCAGCAATTCTCCCTCTGCCAACTACTTCTAGAAGGACACTTACCTCCAATGTAGCAGTGCCACCTAGAGCTGATCATCAGTTAATGAAAGCATAGACGGTTAGATTCTTGACTCTCAGCCACCTTTGGAGGAATGGGATGACTACGACTTACCAGAACCGTCCCCACCTCTTCACCATCCTTCCGATTCCCCTCCAGAAGATATATGAGGCTTCCACAATTTGATGGACCGAGCAGCAACCAGATTTCATCTCACTATGTCGGTGAAACAGTCTGACTATTTCCGAGATGATTTCAAAGAGCAGGCAAGAAAAACAGTATGCTCCTACTAATCTTGGACTGCATATGGCAGGAAGGTGGTCATGGTTATGAAGAACTCTGCCACGGCAGCAGCTGTCCTCCCTCACATTGTCAAAGTACAGGGCACCTGAGGATTCCCCTTCATGTTTAACAGGTCATCCCAAGCCTGACTCAATGATCTCTCAGGCAACACAAAGTTGGTTGAAGAACCCATCTACTCCCACTTCAGCACCACATGACAAGGATGGGCTCCTTTTAGACAGTATGGGCAAAAAAAATTCCACCATGTCTGTAATCACAGTGTGTGCAGTCAATGCCCTGGCAATTCTATGCCATTATGACCCCCAAATGTGGTATGATGTTAGCTCCATCATCGACCTCATCCCAGAGGATAAACTGTCAAAATCCATAAATATCATACTGGAGGGCATCCGAACTTCATCGGAAAAAATAGATTGTGCCATGGACATCGCCCCCACAGGCTTCCGTTACCTGGCCAACACAGATGTGCTTACGCCAAGGATCGCTCAAATCGACCTCCTTTAAACCTGGGGTCCTGTCTAAAATATTAGACATGGCATATGACTCTCCAATATCGGAAGGTGCCTTTTTGCTTCTCTTTTTACAGAGGTGGATTCCAGCTCACTCAGCAGTATCCATTCTACCAGCCCAAATACAGGCAGGGGTATCAACAACATTGTTGCCGCCAATCCTCGACAGTGGTTTCTCAAAGCAAAGGCCTCACAAAAGACCACCTTCTCAGAGCTGCAACATAGGCTACAGACAGTGGCCTTGTCCATTTACTCGTGCGTCACCTTCCCATCCTATAGGTACGAACATATCCAATTAGCTCCATCGTTGGTAAACCATCACCTCAGACATATGGGTATTGGACCTTGTCACTTATGGTCATACCCTGGAATTCACGAAAAAGCCACCAACAAATCCCCCAAATGGAGCGCACCTCCCTCGTCTTCACTTACTATGGAAGGAAACGTTCTGAATGCTTGCCAAAGGAGCAATAGAGAAAGTCACACCAAGTGCATTGCCCCAGTAGCAATGGCAGTCAGGAAACCAGGTCATCAGGTATTACCTTACATATTCGACTGGCTGCTAAAAACTTCAACCCCAAGACAAGCTGCCAGAGCAACAAAAACCTGTCTCTTGCTTTTTCTCAAACTGGGTATCACTGAAAATTGGCGAGACTATGACATTTCTGGGAGCCGATCTAGACATGATACGGAACAAAGCCATCCTCTCCCAGGAAAGACCAGGGAGGCTAGCACACTTGGCTCAAAAAATCACAAGAAAACAGTACTTTTCTGTGAGACTGTTGAAGTTGCTCCTAGGCAGCATCTCTTTTGCAAGAAATGTGGTCCAGTCGGCGCACCTCAAGATGAGGCCATTAGGAGAGGAACTGCAGCCTCCAATGGATACAGTCGGAAGGGTCCTTTGAGGACTTAATCTCCATTACTCCACGAACGATACCCCCTTTGGCATGGTGATCCCATAAACCACATCTCTCTCAAGACCTCCTGTTCCTACCATCAGTGCCGGATTTCATCATCACCACGGATGCTTCTTTGGAGGGCTGGGAGGCCATTTACCGGACTTTCAGCTCCAAGGAAAGTAGTCCATAAGTTAGTGGTCTGTCCACATCAACAGCTTCGGAGCTCTAGGCCCTTTTTCTCACCCTACAGGCGTTTTTCCCATGGATCGCAAAATCCTCCAAGTTGGTCCTTACCAACAATACGACCAGTATGTATTCTATCAACAAACAAGGAGGGTACTCTATCTCTGATACTGTCTCAAGAAGCCCAAGAGCTGTGGGGTTGGCTCACAGCCCACGGAATCTCCTTAAAAGCTGAGCACATTTCTGGAGTCCACAACACACTAGTGGATGCTCTCAGCAGAACCAAGGAAAGTTGCCACGAGTGGGAACTGGGCCAACAGCAGTTGAACAAGATATTCTCATTGTGGGGGAAATCAGTGCTAGATCTCTTTGCAACGGACAGCAATATTAATTTTGGTGGACGATTCTCTCTCCCAGGGCCGTGGGGTAATGCCCTTTTGATGCGCACGTCCGGGATCTACGCATGCGCTTTTTCTCCCTTCCCACTGATTCCCAAGGTTCTCACCAAGATGAAGATAGAGAGAGCGCTGTTGTCTCCTGTTGATCGCTTCCAAGTGGCCCTCCCAGCACTGGTTTTTGGAGTTTCTCCTCCTCTCGGAGAACAAGCCCATTCGTCTTCCTCCAGCACCGTCTCTCCTGACATTGAACCAGGGTCAGATATGCAGCCGGGAGCCAGACTCTCTCCACTTGTATGCATTGCTCCTGAATTCTATGAGTTTCGGAACTTGGAACAAAAGGTACAACCAAAACGTAAAGGTAAAGTGATAAAGATTCTATAACTGGTGTCAACAAAAACGTACACTTGTTCCACGGTTCTCCAGAACAAATGTTACCTGATATTCTTTCTCTGGCCAAGTTATGCCTCTTTTACTTATCAGGCAAAGTTCCTTTTGCTGCAATTTCAAGGTACACAACAGGATCTATCCCTCTATTATTCAAAGCTCATAAAAAAGCCTTCCCACCAGTGCAAGCTCCTCCTCCGGAATAGCATCTCAATGTGGTTCTCTCGCGACTAATGAAAGAGCCTTTTTGAACCCATTCATATGGTTGAAATAAAGTTTCTCATTTGGAAGGTTGCTCTTCTCTTTGCTCTCACATCTACCAGAAGGGTTAGTGAGATATACCTTTATGACTCAGGAACCTTTTCTTCGTTTCACAGATGACTTGGTGCTTCTCAGGACCCACCCAAAGTTCATCCCAAAGGTTCCTTCTCAATTCCATCTCAAGGAGCCGGTCATCCTTTGAACTTTTTCCCCACCCCAGCCACACCTGCTGAGCAGGCTCTTTTATACTATGGACATCAGGTGGTGTCTCAAATTTTACCTTCGCAGAACTAAGCTCATTCACAAGACTGATCAGTTACTTGTAGCTTATGGCCAAGGTTGTCAAGGCACAGCATTGACAAAACCTACGATCGCAAGATAGATCTCTGCAACAATTCAGTTTTGCCATTCCAAAGCGGGCAAACCCTTAACGAGAAGAGCTAAAGCTCATTCGACAAGAGCAGTGCCCAGTTCCGTTTCTCTGTTTGCAGGCATTCTACTGGATAAAATATGCTTACTACGACGTGGAAGAGCACCCACACCTTCACAAAGCACTACTGCATGGAGTCGGCGCCCTAGAGCAACGCAGCCATAGGGCAGGCTGTGTTATGCAATTTATTCCATTAAATTGACCCCCCCTTACACAGAGGAGTTTATTTATGTTCAAATCAAATGTTTCAGGCTATAGTGTATTGCTACTTCATTGTTCTATTTCTGTTCTTTATCTAAACATTATACACTTAAATGCATATGTTCTCAACACATCGGCCTGTATATTTAAGAGATGTGTATATGCTTATATAATATGTGTCGAAAGATCCTATTAACCTCTACAAAGTGTATTTTTTTACCCACCTTCCTCAAAGGGTATTTCAGTTATCTACAATACTGCGTGCTATTCTGATTCAAGCATGTGAATCTATGAAAGATCCGATACTGGATAAGAAAATAAGTAACTTACCTGTAACTGCAGTTATCCAGTATTGGGATCTTTCATAGATTCACATGCAAAACACCCACCTCCCCTGGGAGCATCCCCTTATCACTAGGGGCATTATTCCCACTTGTGCTTGAAAATCTGAGTAAATCAGCCTCTTTTTGGAGTGTTGTTAATAGTTAAGTTTTAGTCCTTTTCTTAAAAAGAGGACATAGATAGGCTATAAGATTTCATGGTCTAGTTCCATTTTAGCCTGAGCTAAGTGAATACATAGTGCTTTACTATGGTACTGTCGGACTCCCACGTCGATGACTGGGAATGATTCAAGCATGTGTATCTATGAAAGATACTAATCCTGGATAACTGCAATTACATGTAAGTAATTTATTTTATTTTGCCATACACACCAGTTATATTGCTTAATAGCTACATTGTGATGTCACTTACACCCTGTCCACATGTGATTGTGCTCAACTCTCTTTGTGTAGTTCTGACATTACTTGTTTTGTTACCTAACCCTCAACATGCCCTCTAGTGATCTCTCTCAGCCCCTGCATAGTACACTTGCTGTAGGTCCTTTCTCACCTTGTTCAATTGCGATGCCACGTTTGTGCCCCTTTAATTTTGGATATCCCTTGCTCTACACAAGTGATGCCCCTTGCTATGCACTCTTGTGATATTAGTCAACATTCACTTTTGTGCTTGCGATATCGAGGTATCATGGGGTTACTAATCACACATTATAGAAACTTGTCATGTAGGTAACATTGACCTTTTATTTCCTGATGTCACTTATGTGAGGAGTTTGGAGTTCCCAGCAAATTTAAACTCCCAAACAGTGGGTTTTAATATCCAAGTATAAAGGTTTTTCCTGTTTATAAAAAAGACGAAAGTTTAGAATTTACACTTTTATCATCCTGCACTTGTTGTGTCATAGATATTGGGCTCTGTGAACTGGTTTGACCTACTTGCTGCTCTCTTGTGATATCGGTGATCTCAAGTTTTGTGTGCTACTGGTGTCACGTAACCCTTCCCCTGTGAATGTTTCAACACCCTATTTAGGAGTGTATTGCAGATGAACTATCTAAAACATCTGTAGCGTTCATGGACATACCATTGGCTTCGGCAGGTCTTCTTCACGCAACCTGCATTCTTAACGTGCGTCTCTTGAGGGGTCATGTCAGTTGTTTATGTGAAAGGCTTTGTGTTCCAAATATTGTTCTGCATCCTGGTTGCTCCTGCCAGAGGGGTGCTTCAGGTGTCACTGCTACGTAGGTCATGATTACTTAAGGAATTATATGTCCTTGGTTTTTTGTGTGTAATTATTCTCCTTGCCATTTTCAGAACAAAAAGAAGAAAAGCAAACCAAGTGCAGCGGATGCAGCCAGCAGCATGACCGATTCCAGCAAGCAGACCTCTGGAGAAGAGGAGCCCTGTGTGATATCCCCAGAGGGGAGTGGAATCAATGGCTACCATGTCAATGGCCTGGTCAATGACACAGAGTCTGTGGACTCACTGAGCCAGGGGCTCGACACACTGTCCATTGACGCCAGAGACCTTGAAGACTCTGACTCCATCACATTGGATGGGTTTGATGGGACAGGTGAGAAGGGACAACCAAATTCAGTGATTTCTTAACCTGTGGTCCGGGGACCCTTGATGGTCCACAATGCCTATTTAGAGGAGGTGTCTGCAGCTGTTAATAAAATGTAATATTATGAGCTGATTAATAAAGTGTTTATACATAAAAAACTAAATTAAAGTTTTAAAACGTTCCATATGTGTGAAGACATTAAAAGCTACAAATTAGGTTGGTATCATTATCTTGATTTGTGAGAGCAGCGTAAGTACTGCACATGGAATCTACTAAGGACTACTTGAAGCAGTAATGGTATGTGCTGAAAAAGTGCTTGCCGTTGGAGCGAAAAAGACAGTGATGCGCTAGAGTCTTGCATATTGCTTCATATTTTAGTACTAAAGCTTCATTTTAAAACCCTCAACCTTTCCAATTAAAAGTAACATTTCGATGTTCACTTCCTTTGCTTGTGACTTCAGTAATTTCCATAATTTGTCTATCTGTTTCATGTATGTGTGTTTTTATGTAGTGTGTTGAGGGTCAAATCATAGAAATCACTTAGGTGGGGGTCCCCAGGTTCCAGTAGTGATTCATTGGGATCCTTGGAAGTCAAAATGTTAAGAACTGCTGGCCTAGTAAACCGAGCAATGTAAACCGCTGCACTGAAAGTGTGACAACAGTTTTAAACTCTGAACACTTCATGTCGGCTATAATTGACAGAAAAAAATGATGTTGGTTAAATGTCTCTAAATTGTCATGATGTCCACAGTACGCATGCCGTTATTTATCTTTGTACTTAAGCCACTTGTAGTCTGCGTCAGTCAGATCAGTCTTGTTTTTTAAAAGGACACACTTCTTTATTACTGGCAACTAAGTTCTTTTATGATCTGGCTTGGCTTCTCCTACCAAGGTTTGTGCTTTCATCCTGCGTGGTTTCTTATTTTCTGCAACTCTAATGGTCTGACTCAGATCCAGATCCATGCAATGGTGTGATGCATGTATAATCTTAAACAACTGCTACTGGGAAAAGTGACTAGCACTGTGGTTTTGATTCCACGAGCAGCAGTTTTCCCCAAGCCATAATAAATTTTATTGAAGCATGACACTGATTCAAGTGTTTGCCACTTGGACCTGCCACGCTGATTTTGTGAAAGTTTAGATGCAGCTGTCTATCATGGTTTACAACCTATGACCTCATGTCTGCGTGCTTGTCTATCCCATCTGACATCCCTGTACCATTTCCTATTGCCACTCGCTTCTACCATTTCCACTACCTGGATCCCCCTCCCATCAATCACCATAATGGTTCAGCCACTTGCCCTTGCCTTCTCTGATCCACTACCCTACATCTGTCACATCGACATCCCACACTCGGCCTGCTGCCATTGATGTTTTTTGCAGACATGGAGTCTTTACTCCAACCTCACAACCATCAACACTGCTTAACCTTGCTTCTGGTGCTGTGGCTCTGCTACTATTACGCTGTCCACTCGCCATTCCATTTCCTGGGCTGCCTTGCAGGGTAAGAATCCTTGTTCCTTCTACGAGCTTGCGGCCTCACTATCCTCTCCCTTGCTGGCCACATAGCACTTTCTCCTCTGCCATCACCCTGGCTTTGCATTCCTGCAGTTGCCCTAACCTGGGTACTATTTCCCCAGACCAACTTATCCGGCAAAACCTCAATTCTACTTCCATTAGCCTGCTCATCTACTGATTTTTCACCCTTGCCATCATGCTCCATGCAAACACCATCACGCTGTTTCATAGTCTACTACTGCACCAAGACCCTACCTGCCAGCAACTATCGCCAGGAAGAGAACTGCCCTGCTTCTGCCACCGGCCCTTGGACCTCGCCGCACCCGCTTCGCGGGTGCCGCATCGCCTCCGTGTCAGAGGTGCTTCACGCCGGAAGGGAGGAGAGGAACGGCGGAACCGGGCTGTGGCACACAGCGGGGCTGCGAGCGTTGCAGGGACTCCATTACCCAGGAGTCCCTGCGTGACCGACAGCCAGCTTCCGGTCCGCTCTCCCTGCTGTCCCGCCCACCGCCCATTACGTCCCCTACATCTAAGCTCTAATCTCCCGCAGCACGGGACGCAGCACGGGGCGAAGACCGGGCAAAGAGCGGGCCGTTTGAGGCCGTTAGAGACTGTTGGAGACTGGACTGGGCCACATCTCTTGGTCCCAACATTGCCCGTTAACTACACTGATTGAGAGCCCGCCCTAGAGCAAGCATTATGTCAACTCGCGAGTATAAGAGTAGGGCAGCGAAGGGTAAGTTGAAAAATGGAACCTTAGACGATTTCATTTGCAGGACCAATATTGTCATAGACATGGAGATTGATAAAATGCAGCGCAGGGTCTCCTTTGAACTAGATGCAGCGAGAAGGCTATCCCAGGAACTGGCCATGGCTAAAAAATCCTCCCTAGGGCACTCTGCCTTTGTTAAATCACCCGACCGTACAACTGGACCAATTCCCACATTGATTGTGACACAGGCCGACATCCACCAGCCACCAGCACCTATGTCACATACACCTAAGGCGGAATCCATACAAGCAAACCCCGCCATTCAAAAGTGCTTAGTAAGCGGGGAGGCTGGGTCTAATACAACATGTGAGGGGGCGTCTTTGAAGAAGGTGCTTAGTGCCAAATCCAAGGAAAATACTGGGGGGATTTCTCACACCCCACAAAAGGGCCCAAACCACAAAAGAAAACGCAACCATACCTCTGCTTATTCAAGGAAAAAGGCCAAGGTAGCCAAGGCCCAATTACCCACTCAAGCATTGCCCCAGATACCGCCTGAACCCCCTTCTAATCCAGAAATAGAATTTAGCCCTGCAAATTTGGAGGGTGAAAGTGACCCAGATAATCTTGTAATTGAAAGCGAGGATGGCGGGGTTCCACTCTGTACTATAAAAGGGAAGGATGTGGAATTCCTGACAATTGTGTGGGGAACATTAAAAAAACTTTTAACCCCCGTTGAAGCTAGATTAATACGAATAGAAACCCAGTTGCTAGAGATTGAAAAAAGTATCCTAAATTTAGCCACCCTTAGTATAACTGATAATAATAAATTAACTTCTCCATCGGCCATCACTAATAATCCACCACCATCACTATCTGCCGCCACACCACTACTTGTTCCCACCCCCTCAGAAGCCTTGAAAGCCAAACCTATCCCAAAACCTCGGCATAAGGGTGTCACAGACATTTCTGTTAAAAGGGTAGTGGTAGACGTAAACCAGCAGGTGGTCCCTCCTGCTCTTGCTACGACGGCCACGACCGTCATGTCCAGCGAGCAAAATCACCCCCACCCTACTACACAGAGAGCAAAACCCAATGCAAATCACTATAGGGGTTATGTGGATCTTCCCCCTGATGTTAGACCATATGTAGTTGTGCTAACAGGGGTGCCGGAACTGTCATTTCATCAGCAGGTAGACTATGGGTCATTAAAAAACAAAGTAATACACTGGCTTAACGTCAACAGGCCAATACCCAACCACCTGAGAAGTAAAATCCTCATGGTGCGTCGGGTACCCTGGATAGGCACTTCGCATAGGTCTATTGATGGCGATTGTGTAATTGTTTCATTCGAAAATCCTAATACTGCACAACATATTCACTCCTGGAATTACAATAGTGCGATTTCACCTATAGCATCCAGACCCCTAACCTACTTTTACCCTCCACGTTCACACTACAACACAGGAGGGAATTGGAGCTGGATCCCGGAGAGGAAAGGTGTGCAGGGTGGGATTTACAATCACTGGCCAAATACACATAGTGGGTGGACAGGAGCCCCTGTCTACAACAGATTTGGGTGCCTCGAGGAAGTAGACTGACTCTCTTACAGGCTTATAAACACACTGCCATTAGCAGATCTACCTAGCTGCTCTGTCCACCCTCGATCTGGAGATTGTAATCAAACTGCAGATGAGAATAGGCACGAAGATGGCCTTGCTTTTGAACATTCCGTAGGCATTACAAATACTCCAACAACTTCAATCATTAAGTCATTTAACGATAATAACATTTACACAGACAAAGCTAAATTAGACCTAAGCAACAAGGATAATCCCCCTGTAGAGGTAATGTCTGAAATAACTTCATCAATAAAGGAAGGCACGCCTTACTATTTACATGGCCATCCAAGGGCAAGTGGGGCTTTTTTGGTAACTAACGACACTGATAAGTCCGTGACTCCAGGCCTACTCTCCATACTTTCCTGGAACATCGCAGGGTTGGCCAATAAAATTGACTCCCCTGAGTGGGAGAAACTAATAGAAGGATACGACATATGCCTGTTCCAAGAAACATGGGCCAGGGGAAAACAGTCCCACACTGGATATGCTTCCTTTGAAATCCTGGCAAACTGGGCCGGGAAGGGACGCCCATTTGGGGGCCTTTTGATCTGGGTGGCTTCTCATCTTGGATGTAGGGCAACACTTCGCGAAACCAACTCAGCTGACTTCCAGTGCGTTGTGTTGGAATGGGCACGCGGTCCAAGCATAGCATTCATTAATGTATATTCAAGAGCGGTAGGGATAGCAGGTACCTCGAGAACTATTGAGGATCTAGCACTGTTCCTCGATTCCGCCAGCCTATGCTCTACACTTATAGTGGGGGGAGATTTCAATACCCAATATGAGCCTCTCCCGGACCATCTAGTGGGTGTTACGAGTGATAAGGACGATCTCTGGGGGATCCCCACCTTGGTGGCTCCGCCCATAAAGGCTTGGTCACCAATCGCCACCCAAATAACCTCTCTAACGCTCTGCCATTCGCTGAGGGCATGCAATGGTCGAACCGAAGGAGATATCCCACCAAAATACACCTTCAACAGACCAGGTTACGAGTCACGAATAGACTATATCATGGTCTCGACGAAGGACTGGGATAAAGTGCAGGATTTTAGGATAGTCTATAGGAATGACAGTGACCATAATGCTCTTTCACTGAGATTCGTGGTCCAGGGACTGTCTATGGGTAGGGTAGAAGAAAACTTAGTACCCCCGGCTGCCTTGGTCTTGAAAAGCTGTAGACTTAGAATTAAATGGCTGAAACTCCTAGAGAACCCAAATAACATCCAAAGGTTGTATGTAGCAGTGGTCAATGCGTTAGAAAAAGTTCAGGTTCTTACCCGCAGTTGGTCACTGCTGCTGAACCTCTTGCTCTAGAAGAAGCCGAGTTACCCAATATCACCCAAACCAACCCTGTTGACTTTTCCGTCTTTGGGGCTATCCACTCGGAGCTATGCACTAACCTGGTAGAAGTATTGAACCCGGTGTCCAGGACGAAGAAACCTAAGAAGAAAAGAGCCTCGTGGTTCAACGCTTCCTGCAGGAAAGCAAAGGCTGCCCTACTAGAGTCACTTAAAATAAGGGAAAGTCCAAGTAAGATCAGGGAAAAACGGCTTGCCTATAAGTCCACCTTACACATTGCTAAAATAGAGTGGGATGAGGAAAACTGGTCCGATATGACAGCCGCACTCACAACTGGTGACAGTCGAAAATTCTGGCAAATTGTTAAGCACGGATCAGCTGAACCCCTAGCCGCAGTTGAAGCAAATATAGCACCCGCCGCTTGGGAGGAGCACTTTAAAAATTTGTATAGACCACACAACCCGGATCAACCAGGGACTCCACTAGAACACACAATGGTTCAACATACCGAAAGTGCAGTACCCATGGATGGATTCACCCTGGAAGAAGTTACTATGGCGATCACGGGGCTGGCGCCTGAAAAGGCACCAGGCCTCGATAGGCTTCCAGGTGATCTATACAAACACGAAGTTAAAATCTGGGCCCCGTACCGTAGAGTGTTGTTCAATGCTATTCTGAATGGCATGACGATCCCCCCCACTTGGCTGGGGGCAGAGATAGTCCCCATTTTTAAAAAGGGCTCTCCTCTGCTCCCGGTCAATTATAGGCCAATAAGCCTGATAGACGTTTCACAAAAGCTAATCGCCAGGCTCTTGTTGGATCGTCTGTCGGAATGGATGATGGAACACGACATACTGAGTCCCCTTCAAGCGGGCTTCAGAGAGAAGGTTTCAACGATGGATCAGGTCTTCCGGCTTGCCCTCATTTACTGGAAAATGGTACAGTTGGGGGGTGGCAGCCTCTACACTGTATTTGTGGACCTGGGGGCGGCCTTCGACCTGGTCCCCCGTAAAAAACTTTGGGAGGTATTGGCCAAACTGGGGGTCCCTAAGGGCCTGTTGGAGATGATCATCCATCTCCACACTGCCAACTTTGCACAGGTAAGGTGTGGCAAGGAGGGTGCCCTGTCGAATAGGTTCCCCGTTGACAGGGGGGTAAGGCAGGGTTGTGTGCTTGCACCAACCCTGTTCTGCCTCTACGTCAACGGGGTTATCCCTTACCTCAATGGGGTGGACAACTCCGATGCTCCCAAGCTAGCAGGATCCCGAGTACCGGCGATCATGTTCGCCGACGATACTTTACTGCTATCAAAGTCTATGATGGGTATCCAGCGAGTACTCGATGGTTTTGTGCGTTTTTGTGGGGAACACGGTCTAGAAATTAACACCTTAAAGACCAAATTTATGGTGTTTAACCCCCCCCCAAAATTCCGCTTCACCCCTAATATTGGTCAAAGCAGGCTGGAAAGGGTGAGAACCTTTGAGTACCTAGGAGTTATCCTAAATGAGAGAATGACCTGGTGTACCCATCAAGAGAAAGCACTCCTCAAATTGACTCAGTACTCGGGCGGCATTATGAAGCTCCTGTGTAATAACAAGTCATCTATCCGGCCCGTTGGCCCACCTCTGCAGATCTATAGGGCACAGGCAAGGGGGGCTGCCATGTACGGGTGTGAGCTCTGGGGCCATGCAGCCTCTCAGGATTTGCAGAAAGAGGAGAACAAGTTTATTCGGAGGATTGTAGCCCTTCCCCCCAGTACCCCCCTTGTCCCCCTAAGGATGGATCTTGGGATGCGACCTCTTGACGAAGAACTGGCTTTTCGACCGCTAGCATATTGGCGTAGGTTATGGTCAGTCCCGGAACTGATGAGCTATAGACAAGGTCTTCAGGAGGTGCTTGCAATGCCTAATGCGGGGGAAATCAAATGGCTGAAATTTATTAAAACTGAACTGGAGGGTCTGGGTCTTCTGAAACTGTGGTCCGATCCTCTATCCACCTGCCCACTTTTTCCCAAAAAGCTACTGGTAAAGGTATATCACGATAGCAAATTATTGGCATTGCACCGTCACCAAAATAATGGGCCACTAACAGAGACATTTCTACGGATTAAGGACATTTATATCTTTGAGCCAGTGTTAGACAACCTATACCCCTCCTTGCTTAGGAAACTTTACTTACAATGGAGACATGGGTCTCTCCCACTCCGTGTATTTACAAGCAAGTGGAGTGAACATGCAAATAGCGTATGTCCAGCATGTAAACTGGCTGATGAGTCTGAGCTCCATATAATCTTGTTTTGCCCAGTATATCATGCAATACGTAAGAAATGGATTATCCCTTTATGCAGAAACCTGAGATTTGCTGAGTGTCTGGCCGCTTTTAGAGTCCTTAAAACAGACCTGTCGAACCATATTGTATTCACAGTAGCTAAGTACCTAGGTGTCGTGTGGTCTCTGAGGAGAAAATGTATCAAGGCCGTTTAGCGATTAAAATACATAATAATGTGATGAAATTTTTCTTAATGGACTGAATGTATTTGCTAAATTTTAAATATTTCAATTGTTTTTATGGAATGTTATTATGTCTTTTATGGTGAAACATTTTACCGAAATAAAGAATAATAAAGTAAAGTTTCATAGTCATCTTGAGCCACCAACCACTTCGGATCTCACTGTTGTTTCTTGTTCGTTCTGCCATGAAACAGAGCCACTGACTGGCTTAAACCCCATCATGATCTCGCTTGTGTTGCCCGATCATGTGAGCCTTTCTGCATTGTAATGGGGCGGACCCGCTGGTATTATATGCCTACTGCAGTAGCCAAGCATTGTCCCTTTCCTCTTTCTGGTTCTGTGGCAAAAGAGCCCTGTGGAACTTTTCCTCCATTTCCCCCCTCGCCCTGCCATGAGTGAATTTGCATTTGTGGCTGTTTTCGCACAGCACTGCTGAGTTCATGTGTCCCGAGCTTGGCGTGTGCCACTCGGAATGCAAAGACTTCAAAATGACTAACTGGTCCTTTTTACCTTGAGATTCAGCAGGAATAGCAGCATATCATTGGGCAGCATGTTATAGCTTAAGTTCAACCTTGATCTCACTAAGCAGAATCCATTCCCAAAGAGGGTGAAGGCTAACCCCCGGTACACAAGCAGGACCACTGCTGTATATGTGAGAGTGTGTGCTTTTGAACCACGCATTTAGCACAAATCATTGTTCCACTGGGTCTGAGCAGGTTTTTAATGCACGTGTTTCAGATCACTTGAACATTGAGTCCTTGGGAACTCCTCCAAGTGTGAATTGTAAGACCCACTCTGCATCATTATTGGTCCTCCAGCAGGAAAATTCATCCTGTTGTGACTCTTCTCCTGGTCTACCTCCAAGTATAATCCTTCCAAGCGTATGAACCTGCAGATACACTCTACAAATTAATCTTAGTCTACAGATCTGTAGAAGCACTTTTGGCTAAAATGCATTTTCTATATTTAGAAACATTTTCTCCTCTCCCCATTACTAAATGTGATTGAGAGTAAAAGATTTCTGACTGCACCCTGCCTCTTGCTGCTCTATTCCTCTGACCTCTTCTTGTCTCTTTTGTTTCCATTCTTAGTATGTTCCCCTATGCTGGCCTTAATATCCTGTTATTATTGTCTTTGCAGGAGAGATCGGTGACAGGAAAGCTGACTTGGACCTGAAGCTACAGAGTGTCCACCTACCGTTGCACCATCACTCCACACGAGTGGCACCCCAAGACCACCGCAACACCCAGAAAGGCCGTGGGGGCAGCACCTCCGGCGCCCAAATGCTAGCATCTGGCTCTCTGCCACTGCCTGAAGACACCCCCCTTTCTTCTGCTTCCAGAAAGCTTGGTAAGACACAGGAATGTGCCCACTTTGAGCCAACACACCTCTCAACTGAGTATTTGTAATTTAGTAGATTTCATACAGATAGTTAAATCATTGAAGTAGTTCTAAGTACGTAACAGACACAAAATGAAGTGTGCAGCAGCAGAAACAAAGCAGATTGTAACAGTGCACTATAACTTAACACATATTTCACAAGTCCACTGTTGAGACAGGTACGTCACCTGCATGGTAAACTGGTGCATTCCACTAGCCTGAGTGTATGACTGCATTTGAAACAGGTATTCTGACTTTTATTTTTGGCCTTGTCATCATGCTAATTTATCATGGGCCTAAGTAGACCTTCCCTGACCATGCAACATCCAGGACCTGTGGCAAGAACTTGCATTTCAACTCACGAAACGACCCAGAAACAAAGCTTCCAATAGGTGGCTCTTCGACTGCTTGAGGTATTGCAGATTTATTTTCTGGCAAAGAGCATAAGAGGGAAATTTCCTATTCTGAAGTTGACTTATTGGCATATAAATACCATTTACTTATTTACAAAATACAACTCCGAATGGCCAAATCTGAATTTCTTTATAAGCACTTTCTTAATTTGGATAAGCCCATCAAATCAATTTTCAAAATCTTAAACATCTTTTGCAAGCCTCTGTTTTTGACATTTGTCGTCCAATCTTCTCAAAATGTTTGGATTAACCGTCCATGATTTGTGAAAAAAATGCAAATAATCCACTATAAAATCGAGTTCTCACTTGGTTTCTTTCTATATTCGGGTCATTCTTCTGTGGCAGTTCACTCTTGTGCTTGAGAGACTTTTGTCCCCACTCATATGGAGGAGATCACTACATTGTTTAAACTTGTTAAATCTGTTTCCTCTGATGGCCTGTCCATTCTCTTTCATTCAATACAATTGTTTCAGTCAGTGGTTCTCTAATCAGCATGATTATCAGCCTCTCTTTAATCAGGAAGGGTTCTATTAGAAAGGAAGATGGTAGTGCTGCTACCCATTTGTTTAAAAAAGACAATTTGACCAGTACTTACCCAGTACTTTGGTGCCCTGTGTGGGAAGTCTTGCAGAACAAGTTTTCACCTCACAACTTTATAACTATTTAGAAGCCCTTAATAAATTGACAATGCATTGTGACCAAGGCTGCACTTATTTTGCTGGATTTATTCGCATCTTTTGATACGTTCAACCAATCTGTTCTTTTAGTTAGACTTTGTCTGATTCGTATCAAGGTCTCTGTGGCAAATTGTATCTCTTTCCTATTGAATTGATCCCAATCTATTGCGCTTGTTGCTTTTCGGTCCCCAAAGTATATATCATCTTGTGGGGGTCACCCTAGACTAGATGTTAATGTTAACATCTTTCCTCTGACCTGTTTGATCAAGTCTTTTGGCAGTGCAGCAATTTTAAAATGTTGTTGATGAAAAAGTTACTTACCTGTAACCAAAGTTCTGCAGCATTGGAATCTTTTATAGATTCACCTGCTTGAATTCTCTCCCGCCATCAGACTAGGAACCCCTGGTAATCAATTTTAGTACAGCAGTATACCAATACAGCAATCAACATTGAAAATGATGGCAAACACAAGTAGGCCAACTCTTGGCCATCCACCTCATTATATAATAAAATCTCTGGCCAATCTGGACGAAAGGCTCCAGCTTCTATCCCTCCTGAGGGGCTCCAACTGTCATATTTTCAAATCTTGTTAGCAGATGTGTATTAGCCTCATTAACATACAAGTTAGGTACATGTTAATGTATGAAAGATACCAGTGCTGCAGAATTGTAGTTAAAGGTAAGTATTTTTTTCTTCTGCAGCAGTAGATCTGACATAGATTCACATGCTTGTATTATGATTAACAAAGCAGTATCTTATCTCAGATAATCAGACCTATTGTATTGAAAAAGGGTGCGTAGGACTGCTTGGCCCATTGTTCTCTCAGTTGATGACTTTCGATCTTCTTTTTTTTTTAAATCTATATTTATCATTTCCATAAACATTGCATTCCATACATGTTACTCACTTTAATTTAGCAATGTATAATGTTATAGCAGTGGTGTGTAAACATAGTGCTTGTACATAGAAAAATCCTGTCCTCAATCCAACCAACCTATATATTTGACAAAATATCTCCAAAACACTGTTAATTATTAGACATTTAAAAAATTATCCTGGCCAATCTTACATCCATACCAAACCCTGACACTCTCCAAGGCAGCAGTATGAATTTGACATGTACATCATATTTTTACTACACATATGTGTATTTATCCCACATCTGTGGGAACATTGCCGTCTAGTTGTTGTGAGGTGGGGGGAGCGCTCAACTCCTTTACATAATCCTTGAAGGGTCCCCAAATATCCCTTGGGCGGGACGCTACAGGCTGGGTTGCAATTTGTTAAACTCTGGAGCCAAGTTTTGATTGTGGGAGAGGACCTACATCCCCATTTTAGAGCTATCTCCTTCTTTGCAAGCAAGAAAGCTATGGTGGTGATTTTACGTGTGGCCTTGGGAAAACCAATCACATAGCCCAGGAGTTCCTCGGGTGTGGGTGATACCTCTACATCATATCATTTTAGTTATTTTTTTGCATACCAAACGCCAATAGGCCCTCATCCTAGCGCAATTCCATACAAGGTGCACACATCAGCATGTGGGGCGCCGCATTTGCGCCAGGGGTGCTGTCTATCTGGATAAATGCTGTGTATTCTTTCCGGGGACAAATAAACCCTCCACAAATATTTAAAATGCAATAAAATGTCCTAGATCGCGCTTCCAAGCCTCCTGGATCCTGCTGTCTCTACTGGGAACTAATGCCATACACTCACAATACATTTTTAAAATTAGGTGTTCGACCCCTGTTGTTGTAATTACCATGGTTAGCGGGCTAAATGGTGCAGGCTCCAGGGGGAACTCAGCCATCTCTGCCCGAAGTGCACTGCGGACTCGGTTGAGAATAAAGTGGTCCATAAATGTCGCCTCACTGAATCTGCCCTTGTTTGTGCTGGAAAAAACATGGCCTTCGGTGAATAAGTCTCTGACTTTGCTTATTGAATACTTAAGTAACGTGCGTTGTACCAGCTTTTCTTGTGTGATGGGGATCCACAGGTTTTTAGGTCGAGTTTACTCGAACCTATTACTGCTAAACTAGAAAATTCCTAACAGGCGGATTTGAAACAGTTCACAAGAATAGAATCACGTGACAAGCTCCTCATGCACGAGCTTGCCCGAGCCTTCCCCATGCCAGCAGCATTTCTCCTGCACTCGTCCCACCCCCCTCCCTCTCCATATGGTGCGCTCTGCCTCAGGCCAGCATCTCTCCTCCCCTAATTATTCACTGCATGGCCAGCCGGCACATCAAAGGCTGCTGCTCCCCATGCGTCTCGTCACCCTTCCTCCATTGTTTTCACTTCCCGAGATTTGACGTGGGGATGGATGAAAGCGCTTTCAGGGATATCTTAGGCATATAGTGTTGCCTTAGAGCACCCGGCGGAGTCTCACTAACTTCTCTGGACATTTACTAGAAATCATCACTTAATATAACCCCGGAGGGCTGAGTGTTTCTCTCCCGCTGCTCCCTGAAGGGTTACCCGAAAAAACAGCTTATATTTGGGTCATGCAACAAAACTCGTATTTCATCGCCCATCACAAAATAACCGCGGTCCAATCCAACACATGTAAACCCCTGATCCGTTTAAAATCCCCTTTCCAACAGGCTCTCCCACAGCCGCATAAATAAGGAACACGCTTACACAAATTTGGAAAAAAATGACGTGTGTTTCAACTCGGCGTGAAATGAAGGACTGGGCTCCCGAAGCAGCAGCTCCCCCAGGCACTTTTGGTCTGTAGTGGCGCTCGCTTACGACATTAACTGCGAAGCACAAAAATAAATCACCATAAAAACTCAATGAAATATGTCAATTTCTTCCAGAGTAAATGAGATATTATCTTGCAGCTGGCGCTTTTCTGCTCGAAGGCAGCATAGAACAGCTCCAACTGCCGGCCTGACTCCACAGACCACCACGGAAGATATTTTAAGGAAACTGTGCGTCGAATAGATGGATTGCTGAATCTATATGGTTCGCAATAGAGGAATCAATGTTCTGCCTCTGAGTTAATTAATGTATTATTGAGAGAGTGCAGGTGTTCCTATGGCAGCAGAAAATGACGCACTCAAGGAAAGTGCCAATAAATTAGATTTCATGCAAAGAGTAGAGTACAGCTAATTCCCGCCATGCTGCGAGTCATGACAAGCGCTTGCCTCCCTTGTGGGGACGTAGCAGGAGGGAGTGGGGCGGGAGGTGAGGACGTGACTGCTCAAGTGCTCTCCTACAGATTGAAAGTGGAAGTGTTTGCCTCGAGAGTGCCGTGCGCAAACAATAGTACAAAAGGTTGATTCCAGCACTGCAGTGTGAATGCACCCAGAATAGTACTCAGTGGTGCAGAATAATTCAAACTATCTTTCAATCACTTGTTTGCTGTCAAGGGGTTTGCTTGTGTTTTAGTTCTGTCTGGGCTGGATTGTCGTTTTTACGTGGCCCAAGACTGATTTGCGCACCGGTGCAGAGGCGGTTCTAGAATTTTTGGGGCCACAGGCAGAGAGGAGAGTCTCCTCTAATTCGCATGCACTGTGAGACATTCAGGGGTGTTTTAATCTATAGATGACCTTGCTCCTGTAGCTGCGTTATGCCACCAAAAATCTTCACTGCGCCAAGACCTCAGATTCACAAAAAGGTTTTACTGACGCACCACAATTCTGCCAGCACATATGCACACCTCACGAGTGCACCCAGGACCCTAGGTTATGCATTTATAACCAGTTTGCCTTCTAATGGATCATTAACATGGGAACCACATTGCCCAGAAGTACAGTAGATTGCATCCTTACTGCTAAAGCAATCAGTCACAACATGGGCGGGAGGCAGCACTGCAATTCCCAACCCACCACCCCACTTGACTCTTTAAACCAAACACTAGTCTTGCAGATTTCAGTGGTTAGTGTCTGGTATCCCCCCTCACCGTGCATATCGCGCACCACCATTTGTCTGCCTAGCCCTAGGCATCAGTCTTCAAAGGCTGCAGCTCCCCCGCCTCCCCCCCCCCGCCACAGCAATGCTGAGAGCTTTTTTTTTTTTATTTTTAGTTACGAGAGAAAAGTCCCAGCAATTGCTCCGTTTTTCACCATACTTGCACCACTGCCGAATACACCATGACTTCCCAGACTTGCACGCAGAAGACTGCATTATACTGGCCTGGGTTCTCATCAAGTATTTTACCAGAAAAGTCCCAGCAATGGCTCAGTTTTTCACCCTACTCGTCTCATCTGTGAACAACCCTCACCCACCCTCAAACACCCTCACCCACCCTCACACATCCCACTCTCACACCCCCTCAACCTCACACCCCCTCAACCTCACACCCCCTCAACCTCACACCCCCTCAACCTCACACCCCCTCACCCTCACACCCCCTCACCCTCACACCCCCTCACCCTCACACCCCCTCACTTACCCTCACACCCCCTCACTTACCCTCACACCCCCTCACTTACCCTCACACCCCCTCACTTACCCTCACTTACCCTCACACTCCCTCACTTACCCTCACACACCCTCACTTACCCTCACACACCATCACACACCCTCTCACCCCCTCACCTCACCCTATCACCCACACACACCCTCACATCCTCACTCACCCTCACACCTCACCCCCTCACCCTCACACACCTACATCTCCACCCTACAACTCCAGCCCCACCCTCCAACTCCACCCTCCAACTCCACCTTCCAACTCCACCCTCCAACTCCACCCTCCAACTCCACCCTCCAACTCCACCCTCCAACTCCACCCTCCAACTCCACATTCCAACTCCACATTCCAACGCCACCCTCCAACGCCACCCTCCAACGCCACCCTCCAACGCCACCCTCCAACTCCACCCCTCAATGCCACCCCTCAATGCCACTTCACCAATCAATTCCACAACACCACTTAATGCCACAGCACCACTCAATGCCACAGCACCACTCAATGCCACAGCACCCCACAACGCCACAGCACCACTCCACGCCACAGCACCACTCCACGCCACAGCACCACTCCACGCCACAGCACCACTCCACGCCACAGCACCACTCCACGCCACAGCACCACTCCACGCCACAGCACCACTCCACGCCACAGCACCACTCCACGCCACAGCACCACTCCACGCCACAGCACCACTCCACGCCACAGCACCACTCCACGCCACAGCACCACTCCACGCCACAGCACCACTCAATGCCACAGCACCACTCAACGCAACAGCACCACTCAACGCAACAGCACCACTCAACGCAACAGCACCACTTAATGCCACAGCATCACTCAGCACCACTGAAGGCCACAGCATCACTCAGCACCACTGAAGGCCACAGCATCACTCAGCACCACTAAAGGCCACAGCATCACTCAGCACCACTGAAGGCCACAGCATCACTGAACGCCACAGCATCACTCTTTGCAACCAATCAACAACAACGGGGTCTAATATGTTCTCTCAATGTTTTAAGCTTTATTAGAAATGTTACAAAATAATGTTAATAATTCACTTCTGTTCTTGGATTTTCATCACAGTAAAATACACTGAACATAATCTTCCCATAAGTTATTTACAAAAGTTTAAGCTATTGCCATTATACATTACAATAACTTTTATTTAAGTATTAATTATTAAAACAAATGAAAGCCATTGTTATTTGTAATATTAATACTTCAAAGTCATGTAAATACAACACATATTACATTAGAATGCTATAGGTGTCACGTTTGCAAAAGTTGAAAATATTGGCATTGTAAATGACAAAGCTAGTAATTTCCCTACTTTCAATACCAACACATAAATAAAATATTTGTCATTTGCAATACCAATACCTCAAACTTTCCTAATTCGAGACCTATTGCATTGCAAATGCTCGTTTAATATCGGAATCCCGGGGGAATATAATGCAGGAGCTTGAGTAACTCGCACCTGTTTCTGCCATGCCCAGCTGGTAGTTGAGACTGTTTGAATATCTCTGGGGTCACTTGGAAATACCCGTGGCAATATTGTGTTCAAAGGGGCTGGTAAGACTATATCAGCCTCCGGTGTGGTGTAAGGCATCCCGGCATCTGGGTGATACCAACAGTGTGCAAAACTGCACCGCTCGACCAGGGAGTACACCTGAAGGTGTAGTGTAGTTCCTATATTCCCAATGGGCTCTGCGCATTGGAATAATATATCCTATAGATGTGACGTAGGACTTATGTCTACTAGGTCGCTATTGAATATATTAGACTTAATTGTGAGTGCCAGCTAGCTCAGAGGTCACTAGAAACTTTCTCGAGTACACAAGAAGGGATTTAGTATCTGACAACCGCATAAACATGACAACTTTGTTTTGCCAAGATAAAACTGATCTTCAGATTCGTGGAAACAATAGATGGATATTTTACTCAGTCAATCGTGCATGCTTCATTTCACCAGAGGTGCAGAGAAATAGAGAGACTGGCGTTTTCAATAAAAGGATTTATTGAACAGTCTTCTTTCTCAAGCATTAGAAATGAACTGCTACAATCGTAAAACTGGTTGCAAAATATAATGCATACAGTAAAAAGAGTAGAATAAAATAATACTGTAAGAGCATTGTTTGGTTCCTAAACCATAGATAAATACATACATAAATAACAAAGGCTAAAAAGTACTCAACTGGTGCTTCTAAAATATGCCTACCCCGATGTACCTAACCTAAGCTTATTACGAGGGAAGAAGTAAGTGAGGTGTAGCATAAATTTAGTATTCTTTGCCAAGAATCTGTCCAAGATTTCTCTTAGGGTCTAATCCGCTCCGTACCTTGATTTGGAATGAAGAAGGTCAGGCTCAGGACTCGATTTCCCAACAACCCGTAAGGGTAGCTTGGAAACACTGGAGCCAAATTTTCTGAGAAATCGTTGTAGTTTTTGGAACTAGTGGAAGTAGCCCTGCCATATTTGGACTGCATGAGCTATGTCTAAATATGGTTATGATTTCTATGCCCATATAAGGATATGGTGATTTATACCTATATAAGGGCATGAATCGGGAAAATTACAATAGGGTCCTAAAATGTTATACAACACCCACTCCACGTTATCATGTTCAACTAAGTTCAAGCACTAAAACACATAATCTAGAGCATGTGTTTACAATCCCACTCAAAAATACAAAAAATGCATTTGAAAATGGTTGTACACATAAAATAAGCATTTGTACAGTACTCATTTTAAAAGCAATGATTTCCTTGTAAGCATATAATATGATATTAGCAATGCTAACCGATTGAATCACGAAAATTACATTTATGAAATGGCTATTAGTTACAGAAGAAAAAGTTGAGACCATCCCATAGCAGAATATACAAACTGTTTCGGTTTTGGTATGCGTATTAGGTCAATATTGTTACTAGGAAGTATTCAAAGAATTCTTGTTCTCTAAGAATAGTTCTACTTTAAGCAGATTGCTTTTGAGCCAAAGTTAATTTTGTTTTGGAAAAAAAAGTTACATCAAATCGTAGAAGAAAAAATAAATAATAGACTTCCAAAGTTAGAGGTTTTTATGTTTTGAAAAAAGTGAAGGTTGAACTTCAGATTTCAAAGAACGCTGTGTGTTAACTTCAAATGTATTTCTCGGTGTTAGGAGAAAACATTAAGTTGTCTAGGCTGGCACAGAAATCGTCTACCACAGTAGATGAGAGTTGAACCACTTCATTAAGATGGTCAAGTGTACACAAATGTGAAACATCGCCGTCCGCGTCAGTCGCATTAGCAATGTTCGCAGCAGATGGTACCTGTGTGCCTGTTGGTCCACGTATCTCACCTTCAGCTGGAATTGCCGGTGAGATCTCAATGAATACTGTCATCAGGATTGGTAGCTGTTTGGGGCAACACAATACATGAGTCGTTAACGGACCCAGTAAAGTGTCAACATCCGTTGGCTTTGCCGATGGAAGTGTTAGACAGATATCCAACACGCATTCCTCTCCACAAAGCAGGCATCGTAGAACAGGTAAAATGCAATCTTGCAAGATTGGTCTGAATGACAGGAACCATGTGATATTCAGATCTCTCAAACGAGCCAAGCCAAGGATCTGTGTTATGCGTTCACGATACTGCATGGCCAGAAGAGCATTCTCCATGGTAATTTGGGTATCGCTGGTGGCCGGACTTACCATAACGGAGCAGGAGAAATAAAAATAGGATCCCTGCTACGAGTCCCAAGATGAGAGGCAGGCAGCCGAACACAGAGTGCACAAAGTTAGGAAAAATACCCAGGACTGCTTCAAAGGGTGCTAACAGTCCCGAAAAAATTGTCTTAAATACATGTACAATACCGCTGGTATCAGACATGTTTAAGATACAACCTGCGAAATGTATGGGGTAGTTTGTTGATGATAATGCATGCATCTCCGCAGAGGACTTTGAAACTTGCAGATCGTACGTCTCTCTGGACGAGGTCAGTGGTGGAGTTTTTTTGTAAAAGAATGGCTTTCATTCTGCTTAAAGTATCAATTCGTATAGAAGAGCTGTTCAGTAAAGGCCATAGTGGCGACTCCCCGTCTGTCTTAGTTTTTGGAAACAATACTTACATACAACAAGTGATCCTGGCTGACACACTAACCAGATAGGCTGTCCCTGGCATCATTCCACAACAGCTGTGATCATTTAGCATTAGGTAGCTTCCATTGGAAATCTGCCTAAAAATTGGATCTATCACTGCTGCCGGGGAACCCTGCAGGTGGCATGATAAGTTTTTTGAAGAACCCTCACAGGCTCCATGTAAATGAATGCCTTGACACAGAAGCGTACCACTTAATGTGGTTTTACAGTTTCTACCACTAAGAAATACCTCCTTTTCCCCACTCCAACATTTGTGTGTGTATGGTAAATCCCAGGTCGACTTTATGTATTCCTTACCCAACCTTTCATACAGGCCTGCTGGTATGTGTTTTAAGCAATATTGAAACTGGAAAATCGTCACTGGTATCGTGATGGTGCCATGTATTATCCATTCAACTGATGGCTTCTCAGAAACTGTCAATGGTAATCTCTCCAGTTTTTCTATGCTCAGCACCGTATAGTCTGCTCCCCTCTGTGCCAAAGAGATTTGTTTATCTGTAAGGTTAAATACAGAAAACAATGACGTAGTGTTGATTAGACACCAAGGCACATAGCCAGAACGAAGGTTTTGTAACGTCCAGCCTAACAGCATTATAGAACATAATTGAGACTGGCCATGTTGTAACATTAGCAAGTCCTGTTCCATTATGTCAATGACAGAGGATTCAATACTGTCCAAGGAATAAATTCTGGACGACAGAGTTGTTAACCCATTGTCAACCACAGAGAGAGCTTTCTCTAAATTAATACGATCAATTTCTCGTATTTGTTCAGCTGTTTCCATTTGCGTGACTTTCCAAGTTTCATTGTAAGCAGCATATATACTGGCGTATATGAAACGTTTATGACGTGGTTTGCGAGGTCCAAATAAGAATTCTCGTAAGTCAACGCCATCTTTAAGTAAAGTTAAGTGTTGTTTTATATCTGGGAGTGTGGATTTTTGCAGAAATTCAAGGAACAGTTTTCCTACGTTGTAAATTGTTGTTATCCCTGGATGTTGTCTCTGGACATATCTTGGATCTGGCCGAGTTACTGTAAACCCTTGTCTCTTGTTCAGGAATCTATCCTGACAGTTATTCGTGTCTGTTGGCCAGATTAACCATTTTTTCCAATCAGGATTAATTCTGTTTTGTTGTAAAATATAATGTACGTCTACCTCCTCATCTGTAGTTCTATTACAATCGGGTGTGGGCTTAGGTATGGACAGTTTGTTTAAATCTTTTATCTTAGCCAGGCCAAGACAAGATGTCTGTTGAACAGTTTCATTTAAGAACAGTATTTGTTCTGGGATGATGCAGGCTCTGAACAATGCTTCTAAACCTTGTAACTGCCAGTATTTTGTGCCCCAAACAGTTTTTGTCTCAATGTGGAGAAGTGTGGCTCAATGGTTAGAGCAGGCAGACCTTGATGCAGAGCTCTGGCAAGGGACCAGGGTTCGATTCCTGCCCCGGTGGGTCTCGGGCTCATTAATTCCCCTGACCGGATATTCTCGCCTCAGTGCCTATTCTGATCATGGGTCCCACGCTGCAACTCTGGGCAATAGCTTGCTTAGTCTCCACAACGGCCCCCACAACGCGAGGGATGCCTGGTCTGCACCATGGGGGTGCCCAGGAGTGGACACTTCACAGGGAAAGCCAGGAAGGGTTCCCTTGCGGTATTCGTACAAGCGCCGGGAAACCCACTGCGGGTAGCTGTGCGCTATACAAGTACTTGAAAGTTTTGTTTGTTGGCATTGTTTCAGGCTCACTGGGATCCTCAGAAAAGGTATCGAAGTTGATGAAATAGCCAGAGGCAGTTCTGTAAATAGTTGGTATTGCAATCAGATTATCTGAAATAGCTGGAGCTGTTTGTTCCCTTGATATGTTTGTATAGTCAGATGCTACATCATTGTAGACGGAAGTTTCTTGACAAACTGTTATTTGGGTTTCAAGAGGCACAAGTTCCATGGCTTTATTGCATAGGCCTTCTTTTCTCACTGCAGAATCTTCAAACATGATGAGTCTTTCAGTTTGAACCTCTTGGATAGTAGTCCGATTTGGTCGTCTGCTACATCTTGGGAGTCCACTGGGCCTACTACTTATTATCGGCCACATGATGTGGTTTTACCAGGTCATTTGATACGGACCCGTTCTCCTTTCTTCCAGCAAGGGGCGGCAGTAACACTGTTCTTGATCAGTGGACTGCTAGTACAGGTACTGGTTTTCTGTAAGAAGGCCCAAATTCCTTCTTATCCGCTATTTTCTCTCTGACCAGACCACAATCTTAGGAATCCAGACAGGTCTTGCTGGGACAGGTGGTTTTTAGGTTTTGCCTAGCGAAAGCTGCGCTTTCTGCGCAGCTTTTCGCGCAGGCGAAATCCTGTTGAGAACTGTAGTGTGGCTTTTGTTCGGCCCTCGTCCTTGATTGGCTGGCTCCGTAAACGGAGCCTTGCCATTGGACGAGGGGCCTGTCCGTCAATGCCGGACCAGACACGGGGGCGTTCCCGACATTCTTTGGCTTTTGCCGACGTCACGGGACGCCGGGAACGCCCCCGTGTCTGGTCCGGCATTGCCGGCACTACTGCGTCTCTTCTCCTCCGTCGCCGGCCTCCAGTCTCCTCCTCCCCGATTGCATTGCCCCGTGACTGGCCGGCCGGCCAATCCTAGCGCGGCCGGCCGGAAGTGCCCGCCCCCCCGCATCCCGGGGAAGAAGGAGAGGAAGACGGCAAGCACTATGGCGGCGCCCGCGGGGAGACCGGAGAAGTGCCTCTCCAACCGTGAGATCCTCGGCAGTACCAGTAGAACTCTTTATTTTAGGTAAGTGCTAATACCTCTTGCCTGTTCCCGACCCCTGTGTGCCCGTACACGCCCCCCCCTCCCGCTGTCCGTGTGCCCCCCCCCCCCATCCATAATGCCGGCCGCGAGCTGGGCCCTGCCGGCGTATGCTGTTGCCGATAATGCACCGATGTACGTGTGTTGTGTCTATGCCACTGCTTGTTCTGTGTGCTCCCATGTGTGTGTCATTTGATCTTCAGATTGCTCGGTGTGTACCTAGTGTGTCTGTGCTGCTTGTTCCCGCGTGTGTATCAGACCTGCTGCTCTGTCCGTGTGCCTCCCCCCCGCCCCCGCCCCCGCCGTAATGCCGGCCGCGAGCTGGGCCCTGCCGGCGTACGCTGTTGTTGTGCTGGTGCCGATAATGCACCGATGTCCGCTCCACTGCATATGTCAGCCCTGGTCGAGCGCTAAGAGGCCCTGGGGGGTTCACACCTCACATGGGCCTCGCAGCACTTGTGTGGTGATGCGAGGCCCAGGGGAGGGGCCTGCAGTGATGGTGACTCAGACAACAAACGAGGCCCCCCATAGCTGCAGCAACAGTGTGGCTGCTGCCCCCCCATGACCCTCCCCGCAGGGTGTTAATGGTCGCCCCCACCTCCCCACACAATCTACCTTGCCCTGAGGAGTGCGAGGCCGAGCCACATCGGGCCCACAAACAGTGCATAGGGGGGGGGGGGGGCGGCAAGTGGGGCCCTCAGCATGGACAGAAACACGTGTGAAGCAGCTGGGGTCTGTGGCCCACTGAAGGGGCCCCATGTGGATAGGGTGAACGTCGGGCCCCGGGCAGCTGCTTCATTCAGTGGAGGACGCTAAGGGGGGCCAGCCCCGCCCCCTCGTTGCGCCATAGACCCATTGCCATAGACCCATCCAAACTGGTTTAGACACTATGGTGTCCCAGAGGCCTCGAGTGCAGAAATTGACCGTCAATGTACTCTGCCCGCAAATGATATGATATTGCATCCATCTAAAAGAGGCAAGGCTTGATGGTTTGGGGGGGACATCAGACCCCAAAGGCAACTGCGCCAAATCACGGCCCCAAACTCACCTCGCGCCGCAAGACTGAGTAAACTTTGTGGCACGACCAACGGACGGTGCCCGATGCCCCCAGAGGATGCCAGCTATGCCCGCAGGGGGTGACTGAGCACTGCAGGGGTCTGGGTAACACTGGTAGCGTCATCAGCGATGCCAGCCGTGCAGACAGGGGCACTGTGCAGGGTCTGGGGGGGGTGGGGAGGGGGGGTGAGGGCAGCCCGGGCGATGGGCCCTTCTTTGGTAGGGGAGGGGCCGATGTGGATTGTGTCTGTGCCGCTCTGGCGCCGCCGCCGGCCCAGTGGGGGCTCGAGCGGCCTCTATTGCCTCCTTTTTACCACGGGGGGGGGGTCATTCTCGGTCTCTCCCTGGACCGCCCATTAATGGATGCAGCGTGGGCAGGGGGCCTCAAACTCAGGAAAGTCAAGAAATCTTGCCTCTCTTAGACACCCCCCTTCTCTTCTTTTCATAATACTTCAAGCACCGAAGCCGTGTTTTGCGTAAAGGCGCAGGGTGCAAATGTGGGCCACTTTTATTAAGGGTGTCTGGTATCCAATACAACCCGGATTGAAAGTTGGAAAGATCTGCATACTCTGCTAAGAGAGAACATGAAAGTACATTTACAGACTCGGGGCTGCTATTGGCCAAACACAGGGTTAGGATGGGAGAGAAATCCGTCATTGCGCCGGCAGCAAACACTGGTGCGCGCATGGAAGACTGGGCCATGCTGAAGTCATGCATCCAATGCATCCATGTACACTATTGTGCGCACATTCTTCAGTGGTCCATGCTGAAGGCATGCATCCATGTGCACTGGTGCGCACGCATGTCACTGGGCCATGCTGAAGGCATGCATCCATGTGCACTGGTGCGCGCGCATGCTTCAGTGGGGCATGGTGAATGCATGCATCCATGTACACTGGTGAGCACGCATGCGTCACTGGGCCATGCTGAAGGCATGCATCCATGTGCACTAGTGCGCACGCATGCGTCACTGGGCCATGCTAAAGCCATCCATCCATGTACACTGGTGCGCGCGCATGCTTCAGTGGGCCATAGTGAATGCATACATCCATGTACACTGGTGAGCACGCATGCGTCACTGGGCCATGCTGAAGGCATGCATCCATGTGCATTGGTGCGCACGCATGCGTCACTGGGCCATGCTAAAGGCATGCATCCATGTAGACTGGTTCTGTGTGTACCTAATGTCTGTGTGTATGTGTTGTTACTGCTTGGTCTGTGTGCACCTAGTATGTGTGTGTCTGTGTACCTTGTGTGCGCTGCTTAATTTTTTTTTGGGGGGGGGGCGTCTGTGCTGCTGCTTGTTCGGTGAGTAACCAGTGTGTGTTTGTGTGCATGTGTTGCTGCTTGTTCTTTGAGTGCAAAGTATGTGTACCTGGCTACTACTTCTTGTGTGTGTACATAGTGTACCAAGTCACAGTGTATGTTTGTGTGTGTTCTGCTGCTGCTTGTTCTTTGTGTACCTAGAATGTATCTCTGTGGGTGTGCGTGCCTTTGGAGCTGCTTGTTCTATGTGCACCTACTGCGTGTGTGTGCCTGTACTTATGATTGTTCTATATATGTATATACTGTGCGTGTGTTGTGTCTATGCCACTGCTTGTTCTGTGTGCTCCCATGTGTGTGTGCATGTGATCTTCAGATTGCTCGGTGTGTACCTAGTGTGTCTGTGCTGCTTGTTCTCGCGTGTGTATCAGACCTGCTGCTCGTTCTTGTGTGCCTAGTGTGTGTGCCTCTGCTTGTTCTTGTGTGCCTACTGAGTGTGCTGCTGCTTTTTCTGTTAGTAACTAGTGCATGCCTCGGTGTGCGTGCTGCTCCTTGTTCTGTGTGTGTACCTCTAGAGCATGATTGACCTGCTGAATGTGATGCTCGTAGGTCTGTTTGCCTATAAGGCGTGCACTCCGTGACCGCATTGTTTCTAGGAGCTTTATAGCTCGAGAGAACTGCGGTTGCATTGTTATGCAGTGTGCATAATCTACAGTATAAGCCCCAGGGAGGGGAACACGGAGACGAAGGTCCAGGCGACCTTATCATGGTAGAAGTGGCATCGTGTCTTCTAACAGGGCTTGGGATGTGTTCTGGGGTCAATGCAAGGGAGAGCCAGAATGAGGCTTGAACGGGACTTCCAAAACACGCAGGACTTTAGAAAATTAGAGGAAGCCCCAATGCGAGGGTAACAATCCATAACACTAGAGGATGCAAAAGGAAAAAGAATACCATGCTTACATATGGGGCTTAGGGAGTGTAATAAGCAGGGAAACTAGAGTAATGCAACAGGTTTAAAAGGGTAGCACCAATTTAAGTGGCACGGTTGACTTAATTATGTGGTAGGACAAAGCAAATTAGGTGCGAAATGAGGCACATTTTTAAACATTAATAGTTTACTATTTTTACACCTGTAAACACTGTATGGTCAGAAGCTTCGCCTCATTAATATGCGTTTAACATCTCAGTACAGCTATCAGCAATTGAAAGTGGACCTGTCTCTGAGTGACACAAGCCTGCCACTGCGCAACCTGTGGTGGCGTTTTTAGGTTTTGCCTGCAAGTGCGCACGTAGTGCGCATGCGCAGAAAAACCGTATGAGTATAATGTGGGATCGATGACCCCCCCGGCTCCCATTGGCTAGCTCCATAAATGGAGGCTAGCCATTGGAAGCCGGATCTGTCCGTCAAGGCCGGACCAGATTCGGGGGCGTTCCCGCGTTTTCTTCCCTGGGCCCTGCTATTGTAAATGACAATGCCATTTATTTATGTTAAAAAAAGAAAAAAAATAATAATGTCAAGAGCAATGCCAATAGCTCTAACTTTAACAAAGGCAAAACCATTGCATTGTAAATGCTTGTTCTTCAGTGGTCGTTACCTTTTGAATGTTGTTGCTTAGACTTCTTCTTGTTTCATTTAAGTCCTGTAAAACAGCCAAACGATCTTTGATATCAAAGGGTTTTTGTTCTACCACTGAAGTATGACGATCGAGGTCTTCAACCATCAATGTAAATGTAGTATACTTGTAAAGCGCACAGCTGCCCCAGCAACGGGGCGTCCCGGCGCTGTATAACGCTGTGGAACCCTTCCTGGCTCTCCCTGTGAGATGCCCCTCCTGGGAACCCCCAAGGTGAAGCCAGGCATCCCAGCGTTGTAGGGGCTATTGTGGAGATTAAGCAAGCTATTGCCTAGAGTTGCAGCGTGGGACCCATGATTAGAGTAGGCATCGAGGCGAGAGAATTATCGAGTCCGCGGACATTGAACCCAAGACCCTGCCGCGTCGGTAATTGAACCCTGGTCCCGGGCCTGATCTCTGCTTCAGGGTCTGCCGCTTCTAACAAGTGAGCCACACTTCTCCACAATTCTAGTACCAAAAAGGATTTCATATAGAGTGATTCCACCCAGAGAATTTCTTGGCACGTTATTACGACTACGTTGGACACTCATTAGATGTTTGACCCACCCGTCACCTGAACCTAATACCCTAGCTGTTATAGATTGCTTTATGTAACGTTTTTTTTTTCCACAACCGAATTTCCCTCAGGATGGAATGGACTCGAAAACCGCAATGCAACGCCCAAACTGGCCATGGCCTCCTTATAAGCCCAAGAGCTAAAAGCAGGACCCTGGTCATAATGTAGTGTGCCGATAAAGACTTGCAAATCTTTTATAACAGTTCGGGCGTCAGCCGAGCGCTGAGGCCACATTCAAATGAATCTTGAGCATGAATACACTGCAACCATGATATATTTATAGTTACCATCCCTTTGTAGGGGACCACAGTGGTCCAGATAAACACATGCTAATGGTTTATCAGAAATTAACAGGGGCGTCTGCGCAGGACTTTTCACTGTTGAAACGTTCATTTTCTGGCAGATTTCACATTCCAAAACATAATTTCTGGTTTGTTTCCTCATGCATGGCCACCAGTATCTTTGTTTTAATAATGATCCTGTAGCAAAAACGCCGGCGGGTGCAGAGGCAAGCCCTTCATGTGCTGCTAAGATTAATCCTAACCTGTGTTCCATGTTTGGGATTACTCTATCCCCCACTCCAGGGATTCGAGCAAACGGAACATTATTTGCATCAGTTATATATGAGTACTTGAGTGGAAAGCCTTTTGGTAGTGGTTTAGCACTGTCTTTTATTGAAGCAGTGACACCTTGCATTATTTCGCTGTCTATTTTTGTTTTTGAACGAGTGATTGCAGCTACGGAAGCCGTTTGCACAGTTCCCTTCTCAGCTTTATCAGCCAACGAATTCCCTTCAACGTGAACGCCATCACGCTGATGACTCAGTGTATGGATCACGTGAGTCTTTTGTAGTTCTTTCTGCAAAAGAACTACTTGTTCCCAAACCATTTTATGCTTGATTGTGCCACCTTTTGCGTCTTTAAATACATTTTGAACCCAGTTCTGCAGATATTCCTTGTAAGACTGGACACAGTAATACGAATCGCACACTACAAGTGTGGGGAATTCGCGATCAGTATTTTCAAGCGCCATCTTGAAAGCCAGTAGTTCAGCTCACTGAGCTGTATAGTCTCCTAGGGATTGTGTTTGTGACCATAGGTCTGAATTTACCATTGCGCCAGAGACCTTTAACAATCGCGCACGCAGCATAACAATCGCGCACGCAGCACTGTAAGTTTGTTTACCCCCAATGGCGGGTTGTGCTGATCCGTCTGTATATATTATCCCCAGGTCCCTACGTCCTCGACACCTTCATATACTAAGTGAGATAATCCATCTCACTGACAGAAAAAAAGACGAAGGAATGCTGGACCTACCCTCCCCCTCCCGCCGGGAGTACATAAGCGTACAGGTCCCAGCATTCCCCCTGTTCTTTTTTTCTGTCATGCTGACATGAATGTTTGGTGTGACAGGAGCGTGTGCGCTCCTGTGGTGTTTGACAAATACATATGATATCCCAACTGGTATAATTGAAAGGCAATTAGGCAAAATATGAAAACAACATTATCATAAGGAGGTAAGGAGACTCTATTTGATTACTGAATGTGCTCATGGCATAATTTTTAATGTAGAAGTATTTTTAAAAAAAGGGGAAAATAAACAGGGCAATTAGCAGTTGTGACAGCACTGCAATATATAAATAAAACAAATATTAGCAACCCAAATTGCACTTGGTGCTCAAGGTGTGTGAGTGAAAAACACGGTAGCGACGCAAGTGACAATATAATCAGCGAGGACGGCAAGTAGTGACTGGTGCAAAATATATACAGTGAATAAATGACACAATGTGGTTCCAAATAGCTTGAGAAGTTCGTTTAGATATGATTTGCTTGTGTTGTTCATGAACCACTTTGTATGGAGCGCCTATGATCGCGCTGAACGGTCAACAGCGTTTCGATCCACTTAAATCGGGATCATCCTCAGGACTGGGTTGGGTTCAGTGCTGATGGGGGAAGTGCAGATGTACGTCCGGTGTCAAGGCGGACTCGACAAAACAAAGGCAATCGGGGACGTCGTGTGACTCAATGTAGGCCGGAAACTGAACAAAGGTTACGAAGATTCAACAACCCAAGGCTGGCGGTAATCCAGCAATCAAGTTGAGGTCTGGTGCGAAAGATCCGAAGCCGATCCGTAGTAGGTCGGTAAATCAGGCGGCAAGGTCTGAGAGCTGATCCCGAAGTGATCGGACTCGTGAGAGTAAATCTCGAGGAGACAGAGCGCTTCTGTATGTTCAGTCCGGTCTTGCGTCCATATTTACCACCGTTTCTGCTGGGGATGTATGAGTGTCATCCAAGGCCTGAGTGTTTTTTGAGGAGCTGGTATCCTTTCCAACAGTAGCTGAAGCATCCTGTGGTGGCTCTAAGAATGCAGACATCACCATTGGAATACACTGAGGACACTGCAGAACATGGGCCGTTATCGGGTCCAGTAAAGCATCAACGTCCGGTGGCGCAATTGTTGGAAGTGTTAGACACACATTCTTTTCCGCTGAATAGGCATCGGAGGACCGGCAGAATACAGTCGATCCAGACTGGTCTAAATGACAAGAACCAAGACTCTCTTAGTTCTCGAAGATGAGGTGTGCCCAGATGGATTACCCTGCAGTCTCGGTATCGGCGCTCCAAGAGCGTTTTTTCCATCTCCTTGGTGACTGGAACGTCCATTGCGTAGCAGAAAAATGACAATTGAGATACCTGCTATTAGAAACAGGATCAGTGGAAGCCCTCCAAAAATGCTTCTGAACACTGAGTGTATGAAGTTGGAAGCAACTCAGAGGATTGTCTGAAAGGTGCTTAACAGTCCAGAACTATGGTCTTAAATAGGTGGACAATACCCGCTGTATCAGACATGTTAAAGATAAGTGGTACTATTTCTGTGAAATGGAAAGGGCAGTTTGTGCGTACCAGTGCCTGTATCTCAGCTCAGGCCCTTGCAACCTGGCGATCATACGTTTCTCGGGCGGAGGTTAAGGGCACGGTGTGCTGTAAAAGCATGGCTTTCATTCGACTCAGAGTATCAAACCATATAAAGAAAACATTCAATGAAGGCCATAACGGCGCCTCCCTGACCGTATGGGTCGGTGGAAACAATATTTCCATACAGCAAGAAACCCTGGAGCTCACAGTGACAAGGTATGCGAATCCCGGGAGCATCCCACAACAACCTTGATCATTCAGCATCAAGTAACTCCCATTTGAAAACAACTTGAACACTGGATTAATCACGGCAGCAGGGGAACCTTTCAAGTGACAGGATAAGTTAGCAACGGAGTCATTACAGGCCCCTTAAAGCATGATACCCTGGCATATGAGAGATCTACTTAAGGAAGTCTCGCAGTTGGTTCCGCCAAGGAACACTTCCATGTCCCCATTCCAATAACGAAATCTGTACGGTAATTCCCAAGATTCCTTAAAGAATTCTCTACCCATCGCTTCATATCTGCCCGTCAGTTGTTCTAGCCAATACTGAAACTGGAAAGTTGTGACCGGTAATGTTACATGGCTATTTATGAACCATTCTATGGATGGCGACTCTGCCGCAGTAAAAGGTAATTTATCCAGTTTTTCAATACGCAGCATTGCATATTTTGCTCCCCTTTGTGCCATTGTGGTCTGCTTTTCAGTTAGATTGTATGCAGAAAATATGGACGTAGAGTTGATAAATAGCCAAGGCACATAACCAGCGCACAATGATTGCAGCGTCCAGCTTAATAACATAATAGAACGTAGTTGTGATTGTCCATTTTGTAGTATGGACAAGTCTTGTTCTAATATATTTATAGCAGAAGATACAATGTTGCCCAGTGAATAAATTATGGATGATAATGTAGTCATGCCGTTGTCGGTATACAATGTTTACCACGCATTTTTTACCACGCACTACACTTACAACGCAGGCATTACCACGCATACCATTACAACGCATTGCGCTGGGGGGCGCTCTAGGATAGGGAATAAGTATAATTTTATATCCAACACCTTCCCTAGTGTCCACGGGGACTGGAGTTGGAATATAAAATTATACTTACCACTATCCAGCACCTCTAAGCGCTATGCGTTGTAACGGTATGCGTTGTAAATACCGCGTTGTAATGGTATGCGTGGTAATGGTATGCGTGGTAACGTCATACATCCGTCGTTGTCCCCTACTGCTTATGTCTTTTCTAGGTTAATCTTATCTATTTCACAAAATCTCTCCCCAGCTTCTTGTTGAGAGATTTTCCATATTTCATTATAGACAACGTAATAGAAACGTTTCTGACGGGGCTTTCGGGGACCTAATAAAAAATCCCTTAGATCCACCTCAACTGAGAGTAAGGATAAGTGCTGCTTCACCTGGGACAGTGTCAAGCTTTTTAGCCAATCGAGGCACAACTTCCCAACACTGTATGATGTCATTACCACTGAATGTTCTCTTTGTACATATCTTGGGTAAGGCCTTTGGATACTTAACCCTTCGGTTGTACCCCTGAATCTTGATTGACATCTGTTGGTGTCTATTGGCCAAACTAACCATCCCTTCCAATTTGGTTCTGACATTTTTTACTGCATAATGTCATCTATTGTATCCCCTCCACAGGATATAAAATTGTGTGAAGGTGTAGGTGTGTTCAAATCCTTGTTCTTGGCTAATCAAGACAGGAAGTCTGTTGCATGTTTCATTCAGAAATATTATCTGATGCGGAATGAGGCACTCTCTAAATAGTGCTCCTGTTCCCTGAACTTGCCATTCCTTAGAACCCCAGACTGATTTTGTCTATATAGTGTCCTTCCATAAGTCGAAACCCTGTTCAGACAGTTGGAAAATAATGGATGCAGAATATATCTGTTTGGTGTTAGTTCTCATATTTTTCTGTGCAGTTGTAGGTGCAACCCAATAGTAATATGAGGTTGGGTTAGAAATGTTAAGCTCTGAAAATATGATAATTTCTGTGCAAATGTTTTTGAACTACCTTTTGGTGGTGTCGTGCAATGTTCCCATTGGTGATATGTGAAAACATTTCGTGGGATACTGGATTTGTGTAAAAAGTGATGACCATAATGATGGTAACAGTAAATGCTGTCAAAGTTAGATGTGTCCTCTAACAGTTCATTGTTTGAAAACGCAGCTCATTTTTCCAAATCAATCAACATATTATTTACAGTTTCAAAATCCCAATCATCAGAAAATGTACTGGAGGTAATGATCTCATTTAGAGAAATTTTAAATAAATGTGGAATCTTCAAAAGTTCAGTGGGCCTAAATACATTATAATCAACTTTGTCCCAAACTATATAATCAGGAATTAGAACAGCTGTAATGTTCACGAAAAACAAGACTCTTTGTCCATGATGAGGTGATGTTTGAGATTTCAGGACCAAGTTCACATTTGATACTGCAAAGCGTTCTGGGAGATAGTTCCCATTCAATAGTAAGCAAAAGACGGTCACTAGGCCAATCAGAACAGAAAAAACTATATTCCAGATACTATCCAGAGCTGGAGCAAAGGTGAAACTAGGTAAGTCTTTTTCAGAAAACTGTAAAATTCACACATTTGTTGCTTACGGGAAACTGGAGCTGGCGTTGTCTCTGGTTCACTTGAATCAAGAGAGAAGGTATCAAAATTGATGAAGTATCCAGATGCAGTTCGATCTATCTTTGGTAGGTTGGCAGGTTGTGTAGAACCAGCAGGTGTCTCTTGTCGAGGCATATTGATGTAGACATCGGTGGTTAGCCGAATTGAAATTGGTTTTTCATTTGTTGTTTGAAGTTCTGTTTCCAGAAAATCAAGTTCCATTTCGTTGTTGGAAATGCCATCATTTTGTATTGGTGACTCTTCGAATGTTATGAGTATTTCTGTCTTAACTTCCTGTATGGTAGCGAGAGGAGAGCGTCGGCTACCCAGGAGCCTACGAGGCCTACTATTCAGTATCTGCCACATTGTGTGGTTTGATCAGATTAATGGAGACAAATCTTTCCTTTTTTGCCGGCAAGAGGTGGAATAAGTACTGTTCTTGTTCCTTCGACAGCCAGGACAGGCAGATGCTTTCTGTATGATGGCCCAAATTCTTTCTTGTCCTCAATCTTTTCTCTGAGCGGATCCCCGACTTTTAGGATCCAGACTGGTCGTGCCATGACTAATTTCACTTCCCCGGTGGCGGTTTGTTTTACTTGCACGATCCTTAGTAGTACTCTGGATTCATTCAGATCCTGTAAAACAGCCAAACCTTTATTGATGTTAAATGGTTTTTCATCCGCTGCTGTACTTTCATAATCGAGATCAGGTACCCACATTCTTGTCCCAAATAGGACCTCGTAAGGAGTGACACCTTCTAAAGGACTGCTTGGCAAATTATTGAGGGCTCGCTGTACTCCATATAAATGATTGACCCAGCTACCACCGAACCTAATACTCTTGCTGTTAAAGACTGCTTTAAGTTTCGTTTTTTTCTCTCCACGCCCGAATTTCCCCCGGTATTTTTTTATTTTTTTTTATTTAATGCGATTTTCTATAGCGCAAACTTTACCCGAAGGTGTCAGAGCGCTTTATATAAGAACTATGTTGAAAACATAAGGACTTAGAATTACATGCGTTACATAAAAGATACAAACAGAAAAAATTGCAAATGTACAAGAGGTAAAGTCACATAAGGAGGAGATACAAACAGAAAGGAAAATTGCAAATGTACAAGTAGTAAAGTCACTCAAGGAAGAGATACGAATGGATATACTCTGAGTCACATAGGAATGGTAGATAGTACAAAGGTCTGCATATACTAGTGATTAGAGTTATCTCTATATACATAAGGAAGGGATACAAATGGATATACTCTAAGAGTCACATAGGAATGGTACGGAGAGGAGTACCGCAATGCTACACCCAAACCTTCCATAGCTTCCTTGTAAGCCCTAGAGCTAAATGCGGGGCCACGGTCAGAATGTATTGTGCCAACTGCGTATGTTTCTATAAAAGACTTGCAAATCTTTTATAACAGTTCGAGCTTCAGCCGAGCACTAAGGCCATACCCATAGGAATCTGGAGCATGACTCCGCTGCTACCATGATATACTTGTAAGCCCAATCTGAGTGTAAGGGGCTGCAGTGATCCAAATAGACATACACAAGTGGTCTGTCTGATATTAGTAAAGGTGTCTGCGTTGGACGGTGGACCCTTCATCTGCAGGCAGATGTTGCAATTAAGGACAAAATTCTTTGTCTGTTTTGTTAAACCAGGCCACCAATAGCGTTTTTTCAGTAAAGAAACTGTCGCAGTAATTCCTGTGTGTGCAGATCCTAGACCCTCTTGTGAAGCTAGTATTAAGCCTAATCTGTATTCCATGTTTGGTATTCCTCTATCCCCCAATCCTGGAATCTGAGCATACGGAATGTTTGCATCGAACTTGTAGGAGTACTTGAGTGGAAAATCCTTCAATCAATCAATCAATCATAGAATCTGTTTTCTCGATGACCTTGGCAGGAAAAGGGAGGGGCGAGATGGGGCGGTAGTTTTTGAGGTCAGTGGGGTCTGCTGTTGGTTTCTTCAGGAGGGCGCTGAGCTCGGCGTGCTTCCAGATCTCCGGGAAGGTGGCGGTGCTGAAGGAGGTGTTGATGATGTCCCGGAGTTGGGGTGCGATGACTGAGTCGGCCTTGTTGAAGACGTGGTGGGGGCAGGGGACGGTTGGTGATCCGGAGTGGATGGTGTTCATCGTGCGGGTGGTGACTTCGGTGCTGGCAGTGGTCCAGGCGCAGAGGGTGGTGGTGGGGGGCGTTGGTTCTGTGGTTGGGTGCGTGGTAGGTGCGCCGAAGCTGTTGTGTATATCGGCGATCTTGCGGTGGAAGAACGAGGCAAGTGAGTCGCAGAGGTCTTGCGAGGGGGTGATGTCGTTGTTTCCGGCGCTGGGGTTGGAGAGCTCTTTGACGATGCTGAAGAGTTCCTTGCTGTTGTGGGCGTTGTTGTCCAGTCGTTCTGTGAATGCTGTCTTCTTGGTGGTGCGGATCAGCTGGTGGTGTTTGCGGGTGACTTGCTTGAGGGCAGTCATGTTGTCTGTGGTCTGGTCGTGGCGCCAGGCTTTCTCGAGGGTGCAGCAGTTCTTCTTGGAGTTCTTGAGTTCGTCGGTGAACCAGGAGCCTTTCTTGCTGCCAGGAGGGATCTTCAGTGGTGCGAGGTCATTTGCGCAGTTGGTGAGCCACTGTGTGAGGTTGCTGGCTGCTTCGTTGGGGTCCGTTGTGCTGGCGGGAGGGTTCTGGCGGAGGGAGGTGGTGAGCTGCTTGGTGGTGATCTTGCTCCAGCTTCTGCGAGGAATTTGTTGCGGGTGGTGGTGGATCGTTGTTCTTCTGAAGCTGAAGTGGATGCAGCTGTGGTCAGTCCAGTGGAGTCTGGTGGAGTGGCTGAAGGAGATGTGTTTGCTGGAGGAGAAGACGGGGTCAAGCGTGTGGCCGGCGTAGTGGGTGGGGGTGTTCACCAGTTGCTTTAGTCCGAGGTTGGCGAGGTTGTCCAGCAGGGTGGTGGTATTGCTGTCCTTGTTGTTCTCCAGGTGGAAGTTGAGGTCCCCTAGGAGGATGTTGTCAGCAGAGGGCAGGGCGTACGGGCTGATGAAGTCTGAGATGTCTTCGCTGAATTGTGTGCGTGGTCCCGGGGGTCTGTAGATGAGGGTACCTCTGAGGGTGGTCTTGGGATCGGTGTGTATCTGGAAGTGGAGGTGTTCGGCGGCGGTGAAGGTGTTGTCGAGGTTGGTCGTGATGTGGATGGTGTTCTTGTGTACGATGGCGATGCCTCCTCAAGGCTGGGCTGTTTTTGCATGAAGCAATGACAGCTACCATTATCTGTCCGTCTTTTCTTGTTTTTGCTACAGCAGCAGTACGTACTGCCCCTTTTTCAGCTTCATCCGCCAATGAATTCTCTTAAACGTGAACTCCATCACGTTGATGACTCGGCGTGTGTATCACGTGAGCTCTTGGTTGTTCTTTTTTTCAACGCAGCTACCTGTTCCCATAGCATTTTATGCCTAATTGTGCCACCTTTGGAGTCCTTAAACCCGTTTTGAATCCAGTAGAAAAGATATTCATTGTATTACTAGACACAATAAAAAGAATTGCACACAATCAGTGTGGGGAATTCTCGATCCGTATTTATTAGTGCCAGGAATGGGGCTTTTAGTTCTGCCAGCTGAGTTGTGCATTCTCCTATAGACTGTCTTCGTATCGCTGGGATGGAACTTGCCTCTCGGCATACGACCTTTTACAATTTCACAAGCGGCGCTGTGTTGCTGTTTACTTCGTATGGCCGGCTGAGCATATCCATCAGTGTAAATAATGTATTCATACTGATTTAGAGGCCTAATTTAAATTGGTAGAGGATAATCTGAAAGAAACAGTTAGTTATAGATTCCTTACCTTAGAATTACCCCCCAAGCGTGAGACTGGACCCAGAAAGTTTTTCATCTAATAGAGACATCTAGCCACAGATTCCTTAACATAGAATATCCCCAGGCGTCAGACTGGATCCGCAAAACTTTCCGCAGCAGCACCTCTGCGTGCCGGGGGGGCGGCATGCACGGCTCCGCCCTGAAGTCGTCCACGGATGTGACATCAGCAGAGCCATAAAAGCACCCCCCGGTGCGCTGATGTCAGTTTACTTCCTTTCCGTGTCCCAACGCGGGTCCAGGAAAACCAGCGGTTCCTTGACCTGTCTTTCAGGCCTTCTCGACGCCTTCGGCGTCGCGAAACAGTGTGCAATGCTTTCTGGCTTTACGGCGTGTGAGTATCTGAATACTGTTTTGAAGATCTGTTCCCCGAACAACCCCGTTTATAGTAAGAGACATGTCCACTGGAGAGTTCGGTCCCCAAAATGCATTGGGCGGCGCTTCTCCAGAATTGATCTGATGAACATACAAGACACAAGATGTTAAATTACATTATCATTTTGTAGATATTGTACAGGACAATTTATTGTGTTAGTATTTTGACATGACTTTGAATGTATAGTGATACTTGTGCGGTTACACTGTAAAGTGTAAATGATTATGGTGAATATAACTGTATTGTGACATGTGAGAAACAAAGTTTACTACTTAAAAATAATTTGCATTCACACAGAGTCAGTTAGTTTTATTTAACCTGTATGATTATTGTTTAAATAACTGAGAATTATTCTCTTGGAACAGTGCACACTGCATGTAGGCCGCTGTCTACATTTCACTCTAGTGACTGAGAGTGCACCATGACTCCAAAGAGTGTGACGCCTGTCGGCAGATGAAACCAATGTCCCTTAGGGCGCGTCGTATGAAGCTGCTGGCAGCCGGGATGTCCGGTCCATCGCCTTCACGCCGCTGATCTCCCTCTCGGGATCGGGCCCGCTCACGGGGTCGTTACCGCGGACTTCGTACAGCGACAGGGTAGCACAAGCATAAGTCACGGAGGTCGTCCTCCCGTAAATGTGACACTGGGGCCTGCTGCTCTCGGTCTTTGCCAGGCACAGGCGCCCAGGAGTCGTCTCCCCCCTACCCACCCTTTCCGGGTGTCAGAGCGACAAGGACCCGGATGGAGGCCTATTCAAGGGCTCTCCAGTCTTTCTTCGGGTCACCCCCTCTCCCTGGTGTGCCTTCGGGTCCCACAGAGGAGGAAGGCACTCATGTCGGGTCTTTGTCAGCCGATTCGTCCTCTGCTCTGGCTGCATGCATCGACTCCGGGATACAGCCAAGATGGGCATCCCGGTCACCGGTGCAGCTCACCCGTCCAGTCGCCGCATAGCCCTGTGCGGCTTCCTGCGCTGACATCAGCTGGGGCACCAAGTGAGACGCCCTGTCGACCTCTTTCCTCCCCGCAGGTCGTCGTTTCGGTGCCCGTTGGTGCAGCTGCCTAGCGTTCCATGGGCTTCAGTTCACCCTCAGGCTCCTCCACCTTTACTGTCTAGTGGACGAGTTCGCCTCCAAACGTCCTCGACCGATGGTTTTTAATCGCCCCCCAGAATGGCGACATAGGCTATTGCGGCTTTCGCGAGGGCTGTTCGCAGGGCTGCGGATATTCTTCGCTTGCAGCCCCCTGTGGTTTCCCTGCTCACTGATCCTTTATTGGATCTCCTCCACATGGACCCTGTGGACATGGAGCCTTTGCTACCCCTTGGTGGGTCTTTCTTTGACATACTTGTTGGTACGTGGGCACAGCCCTCCTCTGGTGACCCTGTTGATCGGGCCATTGCTTGGCGACATCGGCCGGCCCCATACGAACCTGTCTGCTTGTCCCTTCAGCCTAGAGCTCAGGGTCTGGCTGTCCAGGCAGCTTTCGCCTTGCAGCCTTCTTCCGCTCTGCCGTTGCTGCCTCCCACTAGGGAGTCTCGCTGGCTGGAGACATGTGGTCGCCACATTTTTGCCTCCGCCAGTGCGGGCATCCATGCCTTGAACACGTCTTGCGTGTTCGCACATGCTTCTTTTGCCCTTTGGGACTTAGTTGAGCTCCCTCCTTCTTCCTTCTCTCCCAGAAGGGCCCTGGGCTGACTTGCATCGCCTTCTTCTTGATGGCCGGGGAATGGCACAATTTTCCCTTTTATCGGCCCAGGACGCTACAGACTCTGTGGGTAGGGCAATGGCCCGGTTGGTTGCATTGCACCGCCATGCATGGCTGCGCGATAGTGGTTTCCCGACAATGTTCGGGGCGCTTTTCGGGATCTGCCTTTCAATGGCGTGGACTTTTTTGACTGTCACACTGATTCAGCAGTCTCCTGCCTCATGTCTGGTCTCCCGTTATTTTCTGGCCCTGGCGGCTTGGCTTTCTCATCCTTGTGGCTTATCTTTTTCATATGTTGTATGATTTTGTGTTGCTTTTTCTTGTGCATAGGCAGCATTGCCTTGTTTGTTTGGGACCCTGGGTTCATGACTTAATACCCAGATTGTCTAGGAGGCTACTCCGCCATGTTTGCCTTTGTTCAGTACAGCTGGTTCTGCCTTCCTTTCAGTCCTCTGTCGGTGAGCTTGTCTCAAGAGGAGCCCCCTTGCCGGGGTTAAGACTTACCCTTTATAGGGTATACTTACCCTTTATAGGGTATTTGCTGGCTATTGTGTAGTGGCTTTCCTACTAGTACGGCTTGGTACGCTCCTGTGGAGTCTTCCTCACAAAGGTTCTTCTGTGGATCAGCCTGTCCTCTCATTCTGCTGTTATGTGACCCGCAGGTTGGCGTCGCTCTATTGCACTTTCAGTTAGGGTTGGGGTCTACGGTTGTCCGTAGTACTTCGAAGCATCGGTGGAGGTTTCCTACCGTGAGGCTTCTGGCTCCCCTTCCTTTCCCAGGGATGTTTTTCAGCTCTGTGCTTCTTTCTCTCCACCCGATATACACACAAGGGTTTTTGTGGTGCCTTTGCCTCCCATTGTTTTCCGCTCTTTTCAGAGCTTCATGGTCTGGTGTTGGCTGCGCCGGCATTGCTGTCCCCACTGTGTTTTGTCACCTTGTTGATGGCTAAGTTCTCTCTGGAACTTGGTGGGGTTCCGTTGCAGACCCGCCTCCTCTATGGGTTTGGCTTTGGTATCTATTCTAAGTTAAGGAATCTGCGGCTAGATGTCTCTATCAAATGAACGGGTTACTTACCTTTGGTAACGATGTATCTGGTAGAGAAACAGTCTAGCCGCAGATTCCTTTATGCCCACCCATCCTCCCCATTCTGCGAGGAACTTTTCAGGTTGGGTTTTCTGCATTTGCCTCCCTCCGGGTGGCTTTGTCTTCCTGCGGGGAGACATCTTTCACTTCACTCCTCGACGGGATGCTTCATTTTGTTTTGCTTGCTCTACTACACCCATTCTTGTGATTGCACGGTATGCTCATGTGTCATGTGAACCTTTTAGATCCCTACGACCTGGGTCGTAGAGTGTGGGGTCTACTCATATTCTCGCTCCCCCTTCTCAATCGCCTTGGAGTCTTTTACCTCCCCGGCAGTCCATTCGTTTGAATTCTATTGGCTCTGCCTCAGTCTATAGGTCCGGGGATACAACTTCCCTTTCTGGTGCTGACTTGTGGTGGATTGTTTTGCAGCGTGAATCTTTCTGGATTCACTATGCTGTGCATATTCTGCGGTCTTGTGGTTGGGTCCGGATTCGTAGTCTTTTCTTTGTTTGTTTTTTTTTTTTTTTTTGTCGCCCAGGTGGGCGTTGGCGTCACCCCTCCTTGGGTGTATTTCCGGTGACGTCGGCATGCTTCCTGCGGAAGCTCCCACCCTTGGGCACCATCTTCAGATTCTTTTTACCGCGGTCGGGTCTGGATCGTTCCCGTTGGGCTCCAGACATTTTTGGAGAAAGTACAAGGAAAAGACTGAAATTGGAGAAGAAATTCACCAGAAGACTACGGAAGACTTCGCCGATCACTGACCAGCGAAAAGAAGGAGAAATCATCGAGGACTTCGACGATCGTCGACGTCCACGCGGCCAGGAAGACCTGAACACTCGATGATGGACAACACGCCGTTCAAGTTCTGCCGTAACTACCACCACAAGTACGCGCAGAAAGACCAACACCCGGTTTGCAACCTTTGCCTACTGGTAGACCACAGAAGCGAGGACTGCAATGCCTGCTCCGCCTTCGCCCCGAAGACCCTTCGTGTGAGAAAGAGCCAGAGGGTAGCGCACGCCACCCTCTAAGGAAAAGCCCCGACGCCATCGCTGTACGAGCTGGGGATGTCCTCGGAGGAAGAGGACAACGCTGCCGCCGAAGACGACAGCTACACTGTCGTAGAGACCGATTACACGAAGACATCTGATAAGGTAGGAGTCTCATCGTTCCCCAAGAACACGAGAGACTCTGACTCTCGAAAAAGCAAGGGCAAGACCCCGAAAGTGCTGACGCAGAAACATCTGGCGTCCGCGACTACCCACAGGCCCAGCGGATCCTCTGAGAAGGACTCCCTGGCGCCGAGAGCTGTTGAACAGCAGAAGTCGTCGAAAATCGCCCCCGAAAGGGACCGATCGACGTCGAGGGAGAAAGACCCTAAAGCCCCGACGCCGTCCAGGGACCCGAAACCCATTTCGACGTCCAAGTCCTCGGCACCGAAAATCTCGCCGCCGAGCCAGGCGCCGAAGAGAGGGGCCGAACAACCCGGCGCGGACAACGCGGCCGAGATGGAGAAGAAAAGAAGGCGACTAGAAGCCGAAATGGAAAACATCTTGCAACGGAAGAAAGATTTCGACGCCAAGATGAGAGCCTTCACGATTCCCCACAAGACCAAGCCACCCGTGCTAGAACTGGTCGAGGAGGAAGACGAAAACGTCGAGGAGCATGAGCCTGGCGCCGAAATGGTCGACGACCAGGAAGATGACGAGAACCCCTACGAGAGTTACAGCTATGGGGAGGAAGAGGACAGCAGGATGGACGCTGAGTCGGCCACCTCTGACCCGCAGGAGGAGGATTACCTAGATGTCGACACCGAAAGCCCGGAAGAGGCGGTCGACACATATCCCTCGAGGCCATCGCCGCCGGACGACATCGGGGCCTACAACTCGGTTATAAGGTCTGCGGCAGCAGCTTTTAAACTCAAGCTCGACGAAGAGAAGCAAAAAGCGGACTTTCTTCTCGAGACATTACTCCCCACGCAAACAAGGAGCCAGTATCTGCCTATGCTTGATAGCGTCTTGGCGCAGGGGATGGAAGCATTCAGGGAGCCCGCAACATGCAAGGCAGTCACTCCCAGAACGGAAAAGAAGTACAAGCATTCGTCAAAGGACCCAGCCTACATTCGAGGCATGGTCTCAGCTGACTCCATCATCACGGCCACAGCAAGGAAGAGGGCCAACGTGGCCACTACTTCTGGCCCACCACCTGATAAGGAGAGCAAAAGGATGGACTTAGTGGGCAGAAGGATCGAACGGAATGCCGCGACACAATGGCGCTTGGCTAATTCCAACGCCCTCATAAACAGGCACATGTACCAGATCATGGAGGAGCTGGGAAAGCTGGTGAAAGACCTGCCCCAGGAGGCCAGGCAGAAGGCCGAGAAACTGGTGGAAGACGGGAAGAATGCGGCAAATTGTTGCCTCAAGACGGCCCTGGACGGAGCAGACACCTCCAGCAGGCTCATGATGATAGGTGTCACTGAAAGAAGACACGCATGGCTCAGAATCTCGGGCTTCAAACCAGAGGTTCAACACAGCATCTTGAACACACCGTTCAACGGCGAGACGCTGTTCGGGACAACCGTTGACGACAAACTCAGTCAACTAAAGAAAGACAATGAAACTGCAAGATCCATGGGAGCATTGCAATTCAGAGGCAACAAGAGGGGCACCCAGTCACGGAGGCCCGGCGGAAGGGGTGGAAACCAGCCAGGTACTTCACACCAGGCTTTCCAACAGACGCACCAGGCAGACTCGCAGGCGCAACCGAGTCAGCAGAAGCAGTCCTGGCAGTACCAGTCAAGAGGCCAGTCCTTTCGAGGGAGAGGAAATGGACGAGGACAGCATAAAAGAGGGGGCCAGCAGCCCGCCTCTAAGTGACTTCCAAGAGATCCGTGTGCCCGCTCACAGAAAAGATCCCAGGGGGCAAAACGTACAAAGGGGTCAAGACAAACTGGACAACTACATCCACATAACACCAGTGGGTGGAAGATTAAGATTCTACCTTCAGGAATGGAGAGAGATCACATCAGACAAATGGATCCTCAACATCATCCAATTCGGATACTGCATAGAATTGGAAGGGAGGCCAGCAAGCAGGAGACCAAAGAGAAAGCCACTAGCAAACGAACAGCTAGAGCGGCTTCAGGAAGAAGCAAAAGAGCTACAACAAAAGCAGGCCATAGAACGGGTTCCCTTCAAGGAAAGAAACAAGGGAATATACTCAACGTATTTCCTCGTGCCAAAGGTCGACGAGACGATGAGACCCATTCTGGACCTGAGGTTCCTGAAAAAATTCATAAGGACACAAAAATTCAAAATGACCTTCCTGCAGGAGGTTCTTCTCCAGTAAGTGCGTGAGGTATTTTAGCACTGTGGAGTCCTTCTTCATTTTATTGTGAAGTCTTTCTTTCCTGCACCACATCGTGAATCTCTTCCACTTTGCCACATAGCACTTCCGTGTGCTGGGCCTTCGTGCCTCCCGAAGGACCCTGAGGGTGCTTTCTGGTAGTCTCAAGTGTGCGAATTCTATGTCCTCAGGAGCCACGCCACTAGGCTCAGGCTCTCTGGCTCTGGGTGCAGTACCTCTCCGTTGTGCATGGAGAGCAGGTCTTTTCTCCTGCCGAATCTGTGGGGTGCACTCTGTGTCATCTCCATGATCTGAGAGTATCATGTCTGTCTGGCCCACTGGCACAAGTCGGACAAAAGGTGCTCCAGCACATATTCAAAAACCAGAGCTCATCTTCCACCCAGCCGCCACAGAAATGAGAAACCGCTACAAAATCTATGCACAGCATAGTGAATCCAGAAAGATTCACGCCCCAAAACGAATAGTTTCTTACCTGTCGGTGTAGTTTTGCAGCTTGAAGATCTTTCTGGATTCACTAGCGAACCCACCCACCTCCGCCAGAAAGATGAGGCTGGAGAGGAAAGAGGTGGTCAAAAACAAAAACAAAAATAGAAAGGGCTTTATGTACAAAGCGGTTGAAAAGTTTCATAGAACATTGCCATCACTTCGGAGACGAAAGAAACACAGAAAAAAGAATCCGAAGATGGCGCCCAAGGGTGGGAGCTTCCGCAGGAAGCATGCCGACGTCATCGGAAATACACCCAAGGAGAGGTGACGCCGACGCCCACCTGGGCGACGAAAAAAAAAAAACCAAAGAAAAGACTACGAATCCGGACCCAACCACAAGACTACTCCGACAGGTAAGAAACTATTCGTTATTGATCATGTGTTCTGGGCTTGTTGCCCTTCATAGTTATATATTGTGGTTGCAGACTTTCTGTCGTCTGCCATGATGTTTTTTCACATCTTCTTCTGCCACCGAGGAGAGTTTAGCCTTCACTTCTGCGGCTAAACTGTGTCTCTACCAGATACATTGTTACCGAAGGTAAGTAACTCGTTCGTCAACAGTACCCATGCACGTCGGTAGGTGGCGTTGGTCGAATCAGTCGTCGTGGCCGCTGGGATGACGTTGCGGAAGTTACCTAGACGCCGCCCTTGTGCGCTGACGTCAGTTCTTTCTTTTTCCGCACCAGCAAGCGCAGATCCGGAGAGAGCGGTACCCCCAGTCACTTTTTGACTGACTTTTTGCTACTTTTGTTGACTTCTTTTCGAGTCTTACATCAACTCATGGGGCATGAGGGATGCCCGGTTTCAAGGCCTGCGGTTCCTGTTCTCGACTGATGTCAATGACTGATCCGGACTCTGTGCGCCTCTACTGCCTGGAGCCCAAAGTCGTTCTCCGACTGCCGATCCATGGCCCTTAAGTCTTTGCGGGAGCGGTCCCGAAAGCTACTCGAGGCCCGGGAGTCGGCTATGCGTAGTTCAGGGTCCCAGTCGCGTGGGATGTTGAGCGACCGTTCATGCAGCCATCATCACTCCTCATCTAAGTCTTCGCACTCGGAGTCAGGTAAGTTGAAGCACAAGAAGAAGAATAGTCACACTTCGACTTCCCATCGATCGGCGGTACGAAGGGTGCGGGTGGTGCCACTCACGCAGCTCTGCATGTGGAGCCTTCAGGGTCGACTCCGGCCTTCCCGGGAGCGACCCCTGCCTAGCGTCGTCAGTTCTGCGAAGCGATGCATGACATCTTTGGGCAGCCCGACTCCGTTGGTGCGCCTTCAGGCCCTGCAGACTCGGCTGGGGGCCCTCGGCCTTCGACGCAGGCGGCTCTGGCCTCGGCTCCGCAGGGCTCCCTTGGATCCAGGCCTGGATCCGGATCGGCGCCGGTCGTCCTTGCAACACCTCCACCGGCGCCGATTCCACCGGCACCACATCCGCAGCCGGCGCTGGCTGAACCTCCCGCCGGCGTCGACCATGGCTTCCACCCCGATGTGGATACGGAGCCTGACCGGATTTGACCGACGCCGGATCTGACGTCGATGGGTACTTTTGTGCCTGCATTCCACCCCGGCCATTTTCAGCCTGTTTAGCAGCCAGAGGAGGGTGAGGAAGACTGGGAGGGTTCTGAGGACCCTATCACTGCTCAGCTGGAGTACAATCTGGACTGGAGAGAGGACCTTGGGGGATGCCAGTGGTCAGGACACCTCGCCAGACCGTGGCATGTTGTCTCCTTCTACCGTGGCCACGGAGGAGGGAGGGTCTTACGCAGTGGTGTTGCATAGGGCTACCTACAATGGCAGTCAGGACTAACCTCCTGACAGAGGTGCTTCATCGGGCAGCAAGCTCTTCTGAGCCCCTGCTGCCGTTTAATGAAGCCCTCACAAACATCCTTTCGGGCACCTGGTCCAAGCCCACCACAGGGGCTCCTGGGGATAGGATGGTTACCTGACACCACCGGGCGACCCCATTTTCCTCTCCCCCTCCCCCTGGGGAACTTGGTATTCCAAGCCTCAGCGTCCCAAAGCGCATTCCCTACCGCACCATCGGACAGGGAATCCAAGAAGCTGTATCAGTTTGGGAAGAAGTTGTATTCGTCCTCCAGTTTAGGGCTGTGGTCGGTGAACACTGCGTGCCTCTGGTGCCGTTATTCCCACACCGTGAGGGATACGGTGTTGCAAGTGCTGCCTCAGTGTCCGGAGGAGGCCGTGCTCTCTCATGCTACTGCCAAGGGGAGACATGCAGCAAAGTTCACCATCAGCTGTGGACTGGACACTGCCAACTCACTGGGTAGGACCATTTCAGCATTGAGGACGACTGGCTGTTCTGGGGATGTCCAGAACACCTTGATGGACATGCCCTTTGATGGCCGTCGCCCGTTCGGCAACAAGGCAGACAGTGTGCTAGAGCACTTCAAGGACTCTCAGGCTACAGCCATGTCCTTGGGCCTCTCCACCACGCTCCCTGCACGGTCTGGCTTTTGTTGCCACGGAAGGGGTGCCCCAACGCGTTCTTTTCAGAGCCACAGGCCAGCGCAAGCTGTTCAACCTCAGTGCGGCCAGGGTCGTGGGTACCACCGACGTGGCTCTGGGGGACAGCGGGCAGGCCAGTCCACCACCAATCCCTCTGCAGCAGCCTCCAAACCTTCCCAGTCCGACCTTTCTGGCCCATCAAATGCCAGTGGGCTGCAGGATTCGCCATCACCTCCCCACTGCCTCCCCTTCAAGACTATCCCTCCAGCCATGCCACCCCAGTACCATCGCATGTCGGGGGATCATCCCGTCTTTCTCCAACAGGAGGTTATGGCTCTCTTGGCCACGGGAGCCATTGAGCGCATTCCTGCCCCAGACGTAGGTCGTGGTTGCTATTCCCACTACTTTCTGGTGCCCAAAAAGGACAAGGGCATGCGTCCTATCTTGGATCTCAGGGACCTCAACCGCTTCCTCCGGAAGGAGTAGTTCAAAATGTTGACCCTGGCGCAGGTCTTGTCTGCTTTCGACCCTGGAGACTGGATGGTAGCTTTGGACTTGCAGGACCCTTATTTTTACATCCCCGTCCTGCCGGCCCACCGGCGTTAACTGCGGTTTCCGGTAGGCCATGAGCACTTTCAGTTTCCCGTGCTCCCCTTTGGCCTCACCAGTGCCCCTCTCGTGTTCACGAAAATGATGATGGTGGACGCAGCTCATCTGCGCAGATCAGGGGTTCCAGTCTTCCCCTATCTCGACAACTGGCTGCTGATGGTGGGCTCTCCCTAGGCAGTCTCCCACCTCCAGACTACGGCCGACCTCCTGCATTCGCTGGGGTTCTCCATCAACGTGCCAAAGTCACACCTGACCCAGTCTCAGAAGCTCCTCTTCATCGGAGCGGTTCTGGACACGATGCAGTTTCGGGTTTTTCCTCCCGAACAGGGATATTCGGGCTATGATTCATATCTTTCAGCCTCTATCCCGGGTTTCGGTCCGGATGACCCTGAGGCTGCTGGGCCTCATAGCCTCCTGCATCCTGCTGGTCATTCATGCCAGGTGGCATATGTGGGCTCTACAGTAGGACCTGAAGTTCCAGTGGGCGCAGCATCAGGTGAATCTGTCTGAACGTGTCCAGATCTCGGAGAGCACTGCATGACAATTGCAGTGGTAGCTCACGAGCCAGGATTGGGCCAACTGCAGCTCCCCCTCCATTTCCCAACCAGAACACACAGTGGTGACAGACTCATCCCTTCATGGATGGGGCGGCCACATGGGAGAGGCAGAGATCACATGCCTCTGGTCTCCGGCGGAGTCCGAGCGCCACATCAACATTCTGGAGCTTCGGGCGATCCGTCTTGCATTAAAAGCATTCCTTCTCTCTGTCCGGGGAAGAGAAGTGCAGGTGTTCATGGACAACACCACCGCCATGATTGTACTGTAACAAACAAGGCGGGTTGGGGTTGTGGACCCTATGTCATGAGGCCCAGCATGTCTGGACATGGCTGGAACATCAAGGTATATCCCTGGTGGTGCAACACCTGGCAGGTTCACTGAACACCAGGGCGGACAAACTCAGCCGCAGGTGCATGATGGATCACGAATGGCGACCTCACTCGGATGTGCAAGGTCTCTTTCAACAGTGGGGAGAGCCTTGGTTAGATCTATTCGCCACCGAAGAGAACGTGCAATGCCAGCAATTCTGCGCATTGGAATTTCCAAGGCGACACTTGCTAGGCGCCGCTTTTCGTCGCGAGTGGAGTTGCGGTCTTCTATACGCCTTTCCGCCTAATCCACTTCTGCCCAGAGTGCTGAAGATCAAGCGTGACCGGGCCCAAGTCAATCCTGTGGCTCCGGATTGGGCACGAAGAGTCTGGTTCCCATGCTGCTCAACATGGCCATCGATCCCCCGATCCGACTGCCTCTTTAGGAGGATCTTCTGTTGTAGCTACAGGGATGGTCCTCCACCCGAACCTGTCCAGTCTCCACCTCTTTGCGTGCAGATTGAGCGGTGACAGTTGATTCCGTTAGACTTGCCTCCTGAAGTCTGTGATGTCATTCTGGCAGCCAGGTGTCCCTCCACTAAGAGGGTATACGCCTGCAGATGGAATACATTTGTGGCAAAGTGCACAGCAAAGGCTGTGGATCCCCTTTCTGCCCCTCTTTCTGAGGTTCTCTTGTTCCTCCTGTCTTTTTCCCAGCAGTGCTCTGCTCTGGGCACTCATAAGGGGTTACCTCTCTATCATTCAGCCTTCCTCAAGTCCCCTGTTCTAAAAAGATCTCAAAGGCATTACCTATCTTTTTCCTCCTGTTCCTTTCGTAATGCCTCTGTGGGACTTGAACTTGCTTCTTCCTTTTCTGATGTGCACTCCCTTTGAGCCATTACATAACTGTCCTCTCCGACTCCTCACTCTGAAAACTGCTCTGCTGGTGGCCATCACCTCTGGGCGCAGGATGAGTGAGCTACAAGCTTGGTCTTCCAAGCCTCCTTTCCTGGTTGTTCATCCGGAGAAGGTCGTCCTTAGAACTCGACCTTCCTTTCTTCCAAAGGTAGTCACTTCTTTTCATATTGTCCAAACCATCACTTTGCCCGCCTTCTTTCCGCCTCTGCATCCTTCAAAATAGGAAGAGAGGCTCCACCGTCTGGATCCAAAATATGCGCTCTCCTATAATATGGATTGCGCCAAGCAATTCCGAATGGACGACCAGCTCTTTGTTGGTTACGTGGGTGCTTAGAAAGGTCAGGCCATGCACAAATGGACCATCTCCAGGTGGGCCGTTCTGTGCATCAAGGCCTGCTATTCTTTGGCAAAGAAGGAGCCTCCATTGCGGTTGTGCGCCTATACCACGAGGGCGATGGCAGCTACTACTGCTTTGGGACGGGAAGTCCCCCTAAATGACATCTGTGAGGCAACTACATGGCCATCACTACACACGTTCACCAAGCACTACTGCCTGGACAGCCAAGTCCGGATGGACGGCTTCTTTGGCCGTTTTGTTCTCCAGTACTTTCGGGTGTTATCGTAGTTCGCAGACCCACCTCCGGGGTTGGTATTGCTGGGGTATCTATTCTAAGGTAAGGAATCTATAACTTAACTGTTTCTTTCAGATGAACAATTTACTTACCTTTGGTAACGATATATCTGTAAGAAACATTAGTTAGTAATAGATTCCTTACCGTCACACCCATCTTCCCTGGTCCGCGACCTGATTTCTAGGGTTAAGGTCATCCTTTCGGGGCCCTAGTTTAGTGCACCAGTGGTCAGTGTCTTGCATGGCTCTGCGTTCCTGGTGCGTAGTAGTCTACGGAACTGAGGTCAGGATGTGAGGGCGGCTTCTAAGTAACCTCTGCCACGTCATCCTGGCGACCACGACGCCGACGGTCGCGGAGTCGACCAACTCCATCTACCGACGCCCAGCGTTACTGCTGATGAAAAACTTTCCGGATCCAGTCAGACTCATGGTGGTAATTCTAAGTTAAGGAATCTATAAATAACCAATGTTTCTTACAGATATATCGTTACCGAAGGTAAGTAACTTGTTCTTCTTGTTCATATTGCAAGAATGCTTGTAACTTTAGCTGTGGGCCATATCTGTATTCTACATCCATTGCAGTGAAAGAATTAGCCTATTTCTATCCATCTTGGATGTAAGGCACTAGCAGTAGTAATCCTAGCCTTTGTAGCAGCCTCTAAGGCTGGTACTGGCGTTACTACTGTTATTCGTTTCCCCTGAGCCAGTGCTCTCTCTTACTACAGCGGTCTGTACTGCTGTCAGTATTTTTCCTGTAGAAGCAAAACACTTTTCAGCGTTTGTGTACAAATGTGATTTGTATGCTATCGGTACTGTTTCGCCTTCATTGAAGGTTAGGTAAGTATACCCAAATTGACCTGCTATCACGCGGATCACTAGATTGCGTATGGTTTATGCGTGTCTGCAAGTGTTTTGAAGCTATCATGTCCGCTTGTAGGGTACAAAGGATATCTGAGTGTTCCTGTATCCAATGCCTAACGAAGAAATCAGGTCTTATTAGGTCGTAGAAAGGTTTTACTCTTTCTGCGTAATCCAAAATGTATGTTCTGCCAAAATTTAAAAATCAAAAGATGGATTGTAAGTTCTTCAAAGATTAAGGAGGTTGGAGCAGCACACACCTTTCTAAAAAGTTTGCTGCCAGGTTTTTTCCTTCACTTGATAACTTGTATCCTAAAAATAGGACATTGAGGTTGGCTATTTTAGATTTTTTAAAGTTGAATTTGTAGCTCTCAGAGGCAAACCCTAAAATTATGGTGCTCACCCTGGTCAAGTGATCCTGTAAATCATCATCCGTCAGATGAATATCATCTACATAGGACAGTGCCTTTTCATCCAAATTCTGAAGTAATTCTGTTGCCCTAGAGCTGAACAACCCGGGGCTATTCTTATATCCTTGGTGGTGTCGACAAAATTGACACTGGGAGCCTAGCGTGGAAAATGCTGTTACATACCTGCTTTCAGGCACAATATTTTGGCAGAAGAATCCATTTGAGATATCTAGTGTATTTTTTCCGCACAATGTTATTTATTAATGCAGCACTGTGTGCATTTAGTACTGCAAAGGTTTTCGTGCATGTGTTCAGATGTCTATAGTCTATAACTGGACGATATGTATTATCGGGATCGGTCTGATTACGAGAAACAAAGGATTGATCATTGGAGAGGTGCAAGTTTCTATTACACCTTGGTATTCAAGTTGATCTAAGACCTCCCTGACCAGTTTTTTTTGCTTCTTGTTTTATTGGTTACTGTCTGTGAAGTATTTTTTACTGGGATTACATGGTGTGGTGACTCAGCATCCCACCCAACATGGTTGTGATATAGTGCTGGAGCAAGGGCTACCGCCTACTCCTGCGCCAATGTGTGTTTTAAGTAAATTGGAATGTGGTCAGAAAAAGCTGGTAAAATTACTGTTTCTCTCTTTGAGCAATCCATAGCAATTTCAGGCGGCTAATCTTTTTCAGCTAAAAGTATGTCATAGCCTTAAGTCAAGTTCTCCCAAAAGATCAATCAATCAATCAGTGACACTTATAGAGCGCGCTACATACCCGTAGGGTCTCAAGGCGCTGGGGGGGGGGGGGGGGGGGGAGGGGGGGGGGTGCCGCTACTGCTCGAACAGCCAGGTCTTCAGCTTCTTCCTGAAGGAGAGGTGGTCTTGGGTTAGGCGCAGGTCGGTCGGGAGGGAGTTCCAGGTCTTGGCGGCCAGGTAGGAGAAGGACCTTCCTCCTGTAGTCGCTCTTCGGATGCGGGGGACGGCGGCGAGGGCGTGGTTGGCTGATCAGAGGTGGCGTTTGGGAGCGTAGAAGTTGATCCGGCTGTTGAGGTAGCTCGGGCCTTGGTCGTGTAGGGCTTTGTGTGCGTGGGTGAGGAGGCGGAAGGTGATTCTTTTGTTGACGGGGAGCCAGTGAAGGTCTCTCAGATGTCCGGTGATGTGGCTGGTTCGTGGGATGTCGAGGATGAGTCTGGCTGAGGCGTTCTGGATCCGCTGGAGTCTCTTCTGGAGCTTGGCGGTGGTACCGGCGTAGAGGGCGTTGCCGTAGTCCAGTCGGCTGGTGACGAGGGCCTGGGTGACGGTCTTCCTGGTCTCGGTGGGGATCCACCGGAAGATCTTCCGTAGCATGCGTAGGATGTTGAAGCACGCCGAGGAGACGTTGTTGACTTGCCTGGTCATGGAGAGGGAGGAGTCCAGGATGAATCCCAGGTTGCGTGCATGGTCTGTCGGTTTGGGTGCGGTGCCCAGGGCGGGAGGCCACCAGGAGTCATCCCAGGCGGAGGGGGAAGAGCCCAGGATGAGGACCTCCGTCTTGTCAGAGTTCAGTTTCAGGCGGCTGGTCGTCATCCACTCGGCTACCTCTTTCATCCCTTCGTGCAGGTTGGCTCTGGCGAAGGCGGGGTCGTTGGTCAGGGAGAGGATCAGCTGGGTGTCGTCGGCGTAGGAGATTATGCTGAGGTTGTGTTTGCGTGCGATGGCCGCGAGGGGGCTCATGTAGACGTTGAAGAGGGTGGGGCTCAGAGATGATCCTTGAGGGACGCCGCAGATGACTTCGGAGGCCTCTGACTTGTACGGTGGTAGGCGGACTCTCTGTGTTCTTCCATCGAGGAAGGAGATGATCCATTCCAGCGCTTTGTCCTGGATTCCGATGTTGCTGAGGCGCTGTACTAGGGTGCGGTGGCAGACGTGTCGAATGCCGCGGAGAGGTCTAGGAGGATGAGGGCCGCTGTTTCTCCATTGTCCATCAGGGCTCGGATGTCATCGGTGGCGGCGATGAGGGCGGTCTGGGTGCTGTGGTTGGCTCGGAAGCCAGACTGTGAGGGGTCGAGGGATCCGTTCGTCTCGAGGAAGGCGGCCATCTGCTTGTTGACGGTCTTCTCGATGACTTTGGCTGGAAACGGGAGGAGCGAGATGGGGCGGTAGTTCTTGAGTTCGGTGGGGTCCGCTGTTGGTTTCTTGAGCAGGGCGCTGAGTTCGGCGTGTTTCCAGCTCTCTGGGAAGGTGGCGGTGTCGAATGATGTGTTGATGATGTCTCGCAGGTGGGGTGCGATGACAGCGTCGGCCTTGTTGAAGACGTGGTGAGGGCAGGGGTCGGTCGGTGATCCGGAGTGAATGGAGTTCATCGTGCGGATGGTGTCTTCGGTGCTGATCGGGGTCCAGGCGTGAAGGGTGGTGGTGGGGGGTGGTTGTTCGGTCATGGTGTGCGTTGGTTGGTTGTTGAAGCTGTTGTGTATGTCCGCGATCTTGTTGTGGAAGTATGAAGCGAGGGAGTTGCAGAGGTCTTGCGATGGGGTGATGTCGTTGTTTCCTGCGCTGGGGTTGGAAAGCTCTTTCACGATGTTGAAGAGTTCCTTGCAGTTGTGTGCGTTGTTGTCCAACCGTTCCTTGAATGCTGTTTTCTTGGCGGCGCGGATCAGCTGGTGGTGCTTCCGGGTGGCAAGCTTGAAGGAGGTCCTGTTGTCCGGTGTGGGTTCCCTTCTCCAGACTTTCTCGAGGGCTCGGCAGTTCTTCTTGGAGCTCTTGAGTTTGTCGGTGAACCACGGGGCTTTCTTGCTTCCGGGTCTGCTGGGCGGGGTCCTCAGCGGGGCGAGCTCGTCCGCGCAGATGCTGATCCACTTCGTGAGGTTGTCGGCGGCCTGGCTGGGGTTCGCTGAGCTGGCAGGAGGGTGCTGGCTCAGGGAGGTGGCGAGCTGGTCTGCTGTGATCTTGTTCCAGCTTCTGCGGGCGGCCTGTTGCTGGTGGTGGTGGGACGTCGTTCTCTTGAAGGTGAAGTGGACGCAGCTGTGGTCCGTCCATTGGAGCTCTGTGGCGTGGCTGAAGTCGATGTCTGTGCTGGAAGAGAAGACTGCGTCGAGTGTGTGTCCGGCGAGGTGGGTGGGGGTGGACACCAGTTGCTTGAGTCCCAGGTTGGCGAGGTTGTCCAGCAGGGTGGTGGTGTTGCGGTCGTTGTTGTTCTCCAGGTGGAAGTTGAGGTCCCCCAGGAGGATGTAGTCAGCGGAGGGGAGGGCATGCGGGCTGACGAAGTCGGCGATGTCCTCGCTGAATTGCGTGCGTGGTCCAGGGGGTCGGTAGATCAGGGTGCCTCTGAGGGTGGTGTTCGGGGTGGTGTGGATCTGGAAATGCAGGTGTTCGGCGGTGGTCAGGGTGTTGTCGGTGCTGGTCGTGAGACGGATGGTGTTCTTGTGGATGATGGCGATGCCTCCTCCCATCTGGTTGGCGTTGCGGTCCCTCCGGACGATCTTGTAGCCCTCTGGGATAGCGATGGCGATGTCGGGAGCTGAAGAGGCGTTCATCCAGGTCTCCGTGAGGAAGGCAACGTCAGGGGCTGTGGCGTCTAGGAGGTTCCAGAGTTCGATGGCATGTCTGTGGACGGAGCGGGTGTTGAGCAGGATGCACTTGAGGTGGGTGCTTCTGGTGTTCGACTTGGCGGGTGCTGGTGCGAGGCAGGTCCGGATGCAGGTGAATTTGTAGGCGTGGCAGCTGAAAGGTCCGTGGGTGCGTCGTGGTGTGGCTTGATGGCATTCTGGGAGTCGGCCGGAGTTGAGAGCGATGAGGGTGGCGGCGGAGTACGTCAGGCGGGTCGGTCGGGGTCTTCGGGGGCCAGGGGTCCTGGCGCTGGTCGCGATCCGGTCGTGGACGGGCGCAGACGGGCTTACCTTTGGCGCGTCTTCGGCGCACAATCGGCGCGCCCGCTGCGCGTGACCGCTGCGCGTTCGCACGGTCGCCATATAAAGGCCAAGTGCGCGGGTGGGCGGAGCAGCTGGGAGGCGGGAGCGGGGAGGGAACAGAAGGAAAAAAGGGGCGGGGTCTGCGGTGGTGGCGGGAAGCGGGGAGCGGGGAGGGAAGACGGAGGGCGGCGAGGTAGGCGGGCAAGCAGGAAGGACGCAAGCTAAGAAATAAACAAACAGGCACTAATGGGAGACAAAACAGAGAAAAAACGCTAACACGGGCAAGAATACAGTTGGACAAGCACAAATGTCGGACAAAACAAAAACAAAACAAACGGCAACGGAGTCAGCCGGCGGCGAGGCAGGCAGCGCGGCAGGGACAAGGCTGAGGGGCACACGCAGCAGCTGGTGGCCGTGCGGCGCGGGGGTGTCCCACAAGAGACCTTTAACTTTTCTGTGTTTGTCCCCCTCCATTTGGAGTGTTATTTCATGTAACTTATGCAGGACACTTATCCTTGTATCAGGTGTTTCCACCGTTAAATGCTCATTCAACTCCGCTGTCACCAGAAATTCCATCGGGTTCTGGCACGCTATTGTTACTTCTGCTTCGCTGTCTAGCATAGTCGGCGCCCATTCCCCGTTCAGTAGTTGAGTCCTCAGAATTCTGGGCTTGTCTAAGTTTAAGGCCTGCTATTTTCTTCTATTTAAATTGAGGTTTAGATTTTGGCTTGTCTTCTTTTTTTTAGAAGTGTAGTCTGAAGCGTGTTGCTTGTCTCTGGACTTCGTATGCTCCTCTTGTCTGTGTTCTGACCGTCCTTCTCTCTTGGAGGTTCTTGGTGAACCCTGAAAGGAACGAGAGGAACGTGTATCAGCATCCTGATACCGGTCAGTTTTTTTAATGTTATCTCTATTCCTAAGGTTGTATCTCCTTTTCGGAGGACTTCTGTTGAGGAGACCCACTCCTAGATAGAGATCTTTTTTCTCTAATCTTTTTGCTTTTAGTATTATCCCACTTTTTCTTGGAAAAATCAGGTGCTTGCTTGGTGTTATCCTTTTCAGGACCACCCATGTGTTGAGGTTGTGTTGCTCTAGCTCCTAAAATATATCTACCTAATTCAGCATAGGTGTCTGTGATAATTTTAGGTAATTCATGTTCCTGTTGTAAAGGAGTGAAATCCCTCAGGCGTTGTGTATTGCCACTGATGCTGCCTCCCCTTTTATATTTGCTAATATTATAGCTGATACCTGGGCAAAATTATCTAATAATTTAATTCCTAAATTCAGAGCAGGTCCTGCTCCATACTCAGTTTGTATTTGTATTAATACGTCTGGTACTACTGCTAATGACGGGATACTATGAGTTCTGGTATATATGACAGCAAAAACTGTACCCCAAGTGGTACAATCCTTTATCTGGGGAGTTATGCCCATTGGCAAGCAGATAGTTAGCAGTCTGTGTTTTTCTTGAGGGCTTGTGTGTGGAAATACTGCCCCTAGCTGTTATTTTCTGAGCTATCCAGAATGGCATTTGCTTAACGTTTAGTGGGCATTTTACCCATAACTGCGTATAGCGTTTGTGGAGTCATTTTAGTTGCAGAACTCTGATTTTGACTTGTTTGTGTAGCTCTTGTTGGCTGAAGTTTGAGTGTTCTCATCACAAACTGTCAGGTTTCTGTAAAGTTTTATTATTTCTTTGTGGAGGAGGGTCTGCTCCAGGCATTGAGTCAATGTCAGGATGCAGTATTTTAGCCGCAAGGACAGTCCAAGTGGCTCGATCTCTTCCAAGTGGACCTAGTCTTACTTTGTCTTTTGTGTGGGGGGGAGGACACCTTTAAACCAATTTATGTGCTCCTGGTAGGTAAGCTGAATTTCAATGTCCTCATACGGACAGTATTCATTTGGTGTTTCATCTTAAGTGTAAGAATGACATGTATTTGTTTGTGCATCTGCTTGTGGGAATTTATCCCATGAATAGAATTCCTCTGTTCTATAAGACTTGTGAGCCTCAATCATGAAGGTTACTGTCCCAGCCCTAGCTGTGACTCCGTAGTCCAGTGGTTCCCAAACTTTTTCCACCTGCTGCTCCCTTGACCTATTGGCCGTTGACCGCGGCTCCCCATTATGTTACTTTTTTGGGCAGATGGGGGAATGTAAGCCCAGCCTCTGCAGTACTTCCCTTTTATTCCCTGAAAATAATCATAGATGTAACAAAATAAAAGTGTAACAGATGTTTAATAAAAAAAATTATTTGGTGAAGTCAGAAAGAATACTCTCCAGCACTGTGGTATGCATGTAGAATATATATATTTTTAATTTGTTTTAAAAAAAAATGTGGCACTAGCATTGGGTGCTCTCCCACAAATCATTTTAGTTGTTACGGAGCCACTTTTGATATATACGAATGCTGCTCCACTAATCCTATTAGCCATTTATCCACATTAGTAAAGTTTTAGTGTTCTACATATATTTATAATTTCTCTCATATCGCTTGTTTTGATGTCAAGTATGTTAAATAGTTCTCGCTTTTAATGTGTCTTACAATTTGAGAACTCTGCAACTGTTGATTTGGTATTTTAAAATGTGACAGACTGGATCTATAAACCCACCCAAGGGTTAAACTAGACAGAGTGACAAGGAGCGTTGGGTTTAGTAAAAGAACGAAGGCTACAGTTATGCAGTATGTCATAAGCAGCAGCTCTTGAGATTGCGAATATACAAAGGAAATGCACAAGACTGCTGTTAAAGTAAAACCTAAACTACAGACTTTAGAGGTTGGGGAGGAATAAGATTGATTTTAAAGTTTTTGGGAGAACAATCAAAAAGCATACATTTTTACCAACTTCCAGGTTTCAAGAATGGAGGTGTAGATTGCTGGAGCATAACAAGTGGAAGTACAGAGGCATCTGTACAACGCTTAAGTCCCAATCTTTGTATGAGTTGGTGATGGTAAAACAACTCATACAAGCAACATTTAAAAATATAATGAAGCAAGACAGCTATCACAAAACGGCGCTACCAGCTACTGATAGCTGTAGTAGTTTTAAACTCACCTGTGAGCCTGTGGTGACTGCAAGCTTAAAGACAGTCTTTTCGACCAGGTCAGCAGTAGTTAGACTGAGGCTGATCAGGAATTACATCAGAACCCAAGCAAGACAGGTAACCAGCTAAAACTAGGGACTTAACAGGATCTGCACCCTGTTTAGCTTCACCTGAAGTACAGCTTGAGAGGCAGGTACCACTGCAACAACCTCCTTGAATCTCCACTAGAGTGCCTTTTACTATGTCTATTTATTTCTATGTACGAACCAGGTAGTTGGGAATTGTTACTGAGCGATCTTCATACAGAAGAAAAAGTGGGACTAGTAAGAAGACCCACTATATATGACCTGGGCTGCTTGTTGCAGGTCGCACTTTCTTTTTAATAAAGGAATAATTAGAAATGTTTGTGTCCTTAAAATGCAAAAATGTCAGGAACTCTGACAAAGCAAAGGGCAATATTTCTAGTTGCTGCAATTTTTGAAGGTTTCCAGGAAGCACTTGGAGGCCAAGTTTCAAGTGAACTCCTGCTGAGGATATTGTCACGATTGAATCCCTTCAAACCACAGACCAAGATGCAATCCAGCCTTGTAAATTAATTCTCAAAGCAACAGAGTTCCTAAATGCACACGTAGCTTTTTTTTAGCTAATGATCTCATGAATCATTCATGAAGAGGAGAAGACTAAGAATAATAGATTTCCTCATCAATTTCATACATTGGTAACTTCAATGAACTCACTTAATGGCTCAGTTTCTTGTTATATGATTTAAACAGCCTTCGCATCCTGCAAGTGTTTATATTTCCTTATCACTCATAGTCTGTGTGAACTGCATTATTATCTGAAAAACAGGAGTAGTTAATGTGCTATTTTACATGTCGCACTGCCATCTAATGGTGAAAGAGGGAGTTTCATCTACCTTTACCAAAACATATTTTAGATAGCGAGCTTATGTAATTGCACAAGTCGGGGATATTGAAGTATTGTAACGGCCCCCCTGGCTATATTTGGGGGCTCACCAGGGCGCCGGGGCACACAGATTGGGAACCACTGCGGAATAGTTTGGTAGCTTTTGAGTAAGGGCATTTCTGACATTTTCTGAAATGTTGATTTCACTTTCCTCTTCTTCTTCCCTGACTACAGCAGGCTGTGCTCGCCCAGCGGCGTTTTAGTCAGACATTGTTTTGAAGAAGAAAAACATTTCAAGGAAACTGAGATTAAGGTTTTATGCACAATAGGGACTGTTTGCCCTTCAAGCTTGATAAACTTACAGCCAATACATAGGCTATTCATAACAAACAATATCTAGGGGTCAAACAAAAGTGAAATTTACTTTCACATACACTTTTGCACTGCTTACTCAGTTGCCACTTACATTAATTTAACTCCTGCACCACCCATTTGTTAACACACTACTCAATGGTTATGTCACAGCCCTGATAAACACCTGTAGGCTGTGGACATTTTCTCCTGGGTAAGGAGAACCCATATGATGGTAAAAAGGGCGGTACAGAACGGCTACTGATGGGAAAATTTCACCCATACCCTTGAGTTTCTGCCCACATATATTTTGTCACACACATGTGCACATTTGGGTTTTTCACCTCTATTAGTAACTAACACTTTATCGTGCCGGGGACTGTTCTCATAGTTGAGTTTCATTTTGTTTGACCGCTAGATATTGTTTTTTATCAGTACTATGTATCTAGATATGGGTCATTAAACTTGCCCTTGGACCCTCTTCCTAATTGTTGTGTTTGATAATACATAGGCTATGCCTACTCAGCTGTGGCGGAGAGTTCCCTTCCCACTTCAGACGTCTCTGGGGAAATGTGAGTAGGAGTCTCTTAGAATAGCACGACTGAACTACTCAGATTTTACTGTTAAATAAGTACCAAAACCAACGTTGGCGGCGCCATGTTGTGTATATCCTAAAAATATATATAAGATGTGCGCGTTTAGACAACATACACTATAGGATTGGTGTCAGACTGATTCTAGACACCCCTACCGGGTATGTTAGGCTGTATACCAGCTAGCTCACAGTGCCACTAGAAACCCCTCTTACCAAGGAGAGAATAGTTCTTGACAACTATTGAACATGACAACCCTGATCCCTCAGGGTCGTGGAAACAGTGTACTACTTTTTGCTCAGTCACTTGTGCGCACTTGTCTCAGAGAGATACACAGAATAAACGGTGGGGAAATTTTTCAATAAGCATTTATTGAGACAGCGTCATTCTAGTGTAAAACAAGTGTGTGAAACAACCACTAGACAGTAACAGATATAAATGATTATAAGCACTAACAAAGTAAAAGAGTGGTAGATTTCTACCATTGTGCTAAAACAATGAATACAGGCAAGTATATAAAATACATGACATTAAAATGTGTACTCCTGGGGGGCGTGGCTAGCAGCCGATGATGGCGGCAGCAACCTAGAGAGGCTCCCGTAGCAAGGCGGCTTCCCGCAACAATCCGCATACCTATCCGTTCACTGATCGCTCCAGAAGGGGTGTCCTGGGTGTGGCGACCGAACGGCGCTCGCAGGAGAAAATTGGGAGCACTCAGACCTCGGAAACAGGACGAAACTGCATCTTAGTCCTTCACTGGCGAGGGGCCTAGTGACACGAGGGTGGCCGCGGTGTCGAGTGGAGCCCTGGGCCGAGCGGAAGTCAACCTTCCTCGGCACAACAAACCGGAAGTACCCGCTGAAGACAGCACTCGACACCTGCGGATCGCCGGACCGGCGGTCCCCCCCTACCAGCACTCATTCCTCAACGCGACCTGCTCAGGGGCGCTGCAACGTAGTGCCTCATCACGACACTCGGCTGAGACCCGTAACTTGCTACGCAACACCCGCCATCTTGCCCTGACTTGCCGAGGCTACATCGGTTCCACGGCTGCCGGCCGCACCCTAACTTCAACAGCGACCACTGGCCCACTCCTGAACTGAACCTTCTGAACAGACGCCCTGACGCGATCGGCTGCGGGCGATCGGCCCACTTCATCGTAAATAGTGTCTCGCCGCAGGGCCAAAATGGCGGGGAGTGGGCCGCGACAGACCGCTGCTCAGGCGAAACTCGGCAAATTCGCCTATGATAACAAGACGCTCTCTCAGCCTGAGCAGCGCAAATCCCCAGGCAAGGGCGCGGACACCGATGGGCCGAAAAAGGCCACTCTGGATGATGTCCTACGTGCTCTGGAACAGGTTCAGGCCACAGTGGGCTCGACTGCTACCGAGGTGACCCTCATAAGAGCCGACCTCCAGAAGATGGGCGAAAGGGTGAAACAGGTGGAAGTGGTGACTAAATCACTGATAGAGGATGTCTCCGACCTGCAGGTCGCTATGGAAAGACTGCAAGCAGACAATAAACTTTTAAAAAACAAGTTGGATGACCATGAGGGACACTCCAGACGCAACAACGTCCGGATTTTGGGGGTCCCGGAATCAGAAACAAAAGGGGCCATGGACTTGTACGTGGAGGAACTCATAAAGACCCGCCTGGCCCCGAAGGGGCTCTCCAATTTCTTTACGGTGGAGCTCGCCCACCGGGTACCCGGCGGGACACCTACGCCGGGGGCTGCCCCACGTCCCATCCTGGCGAGACTCTTCAACTTTAGAGACCGCGACACTATTCTTCAAGCGGCCAGAGTGGCACCACCTATCCACATCCAGAACTCTCGGATATCCTTTTTCCCGGACTACACGGCGGAGGTCACCCGCAGAAGGAGAACCTTCCTGGAGGTAAAGAAAACGCTTCGTGAACAGGAACTGCCATACTCCATGTTGTTCCCGGCCCGTTTGAGAGTGGTGGCCGACAAGAAGGTCTGGTTCTTCGACTCGGCTGAGTCGGCAAGAGAATGGCTGGAGGGATGGCGCACGGTGGAACGCAACTCTAATCGTCGACGCAACAGGCCGGACGACGACGGCCGACCGGGCTCACAATCCTCAGCCAGGGGAAGCGCGAATGAATCGCCGTCACAGGAACACACTGGGGCCGCTGAGGGCGAATGAAACCCGCACGTGATGGACTGAATGGCCTCTGATTTACTCCCATGAGGATTGCTTTTCACGTCGTTCATGGACACGGGCCTGGACATCCCGAGGGCGGCACAGGGACCGCCTGCTTTTGGGGGACACTCTCCCCTGACGTGCAAGTACTCTGTTTTTGGCATGGGATAAGCACTCTGCTGAGTTGGGGTGGCGGGCAGTTCTAAGTCCGTTTGGCAGGGAGGCAGGGTGGGGCGGTTTGGGGGGGGTTGGTTCTTTTTTATGGGAAATTCACAGAGTCGATCTCGATTTGTACAATGTACTTTGACTGCTATTGTAATGTTGCTGGTGCGATGGAGTCTATACTGGGTGTATTTGTTGCTAATCTCTACTGATGGTGGGTGAACAGCTAAATACGGCGAGGGTAGATGAGACGCAAGTAGGCGGCTCCAGTCTCCGACTCCTCGCCTGGAATGTGCGAGGCCTGGGTGACAAGGTGAAACGTGGCCTCGTTCTGTCCGAGGTGAAGCGCTACAAACCAGACCTGATACTCCTGCAAGAGACCCACTTGGTGGGTAGTGCAACCAAGGCCTTGGACAGAAGGGGTTATAGAATGTTAGTCCACTCCTAATTTTCTACTGGTTCACGGGGCACGGGCATACTGATCAGAAAATCCTCCCACTTCATTACCATTAGCACCAGAACAGACACACAGGGTTGCTTTGCAGCGGTGGCGGGACAATGGGACGGACGCCCCTTAACGATAGTTTCAGTGTACATCCCGCCGTCATTACACTCAGTGATGCTACCGGCCCTGGGTGATTTCTTATTGTCCCTCCCGGAGGGGGACACGCTCATAGGTGGGGATTTCAACGCAGCTGCAGATCCGCAGCTCGACAAGTTCCCGGCGACTGCCGTTCCGGGGGGTCCCTCCCGGTTTCGGCGATTTCTAGAGGCACTGGGGCTGGTGGATGTTTGGCGCCATGTTCACCCGATGGTTCGACAATACACGTTCCACTCCACCGTTCACAATAGCCTATCCCGCATTGACTACTTCCTGGCTTTAGGGGATGGCCTGCAGCGCGTAGATGAAGTGGTTATACACCCGCGAGGCATCTCAGACCATTCACCGCTAACTCTCACTGTCACCTCACAGACACGATCCCGCCGCCGCGTATACCCCATTCATGCCTCCTATCTCAAAGTCCCGAAGGTCAGAAAGGCCCTGCACAAGGCCACAGAACACTATTTTAATGAAAATGAACCTACCGCGGCCTCGGCTGAGGTTCTCTGGGAGGCCTATAAAACGGTGTTGCGGGGGCAAGCTATATGCGCTATAACGGCACATAGAAGGGAACAGACCGCGGAACACACTGCCCTCGAGCTCCGACTGCGCGCAGCCACTACTGCCCATGAAGCCGATCCCACGGAAGACACAGCACATACCCTCGCACTTGAACAGCGACTGTACGCAGACCACGCAAGACACATAACACAGGGACATATCATTGACACACAGAACCGGATATACGACGTGGGAGACAAGGCAGGGAAGATGTTGGCCTGGCTCGACAAAAGAGGGGGTAGCGCCAAAGGGATTCAGCAGGTGCGGGATGACGTGGGCAGGATTCTAACCGACCCCGAACAAGTGGTAGAGGCGTTGGCGTCCCACTTTGAAAAAGTATACACCCCTGAACGGGAAGTTACCACGATTGCGGCCCAATGCGCACTAAGCAATGTAGACATCCCAACGCTGCAGCCAGAGGCCATAGCTGATCTGGAGGCACCATTTACCACGGATGAACTACGAGTGGCCATCGGAGCCCTCCGAACTGGCAAGGCACTGGGGCCGAATGGCATTCCAGTTGAGTGGTTCCAAGCGCGTACTGACGCTCTTTGCCCGCACTTGCTTAAAATGTATGTGGAATGTCGAGATAAGGGGATGCTCCCGTTGGACCAACGGACGGCTGCAATTGTGGCTATCCCAAGCCCGGCAAACCCCCCGAGGAATGCTCATCCTACCGCCCTATCTCTCTGCTTAATGCGGAGAGTAAAATCCTAGCAAAACTCCTAGCTAACCGACTAATGCCTCACCTGCCCGACCTCATCCACCCGGACCAGTCTGGATTCATGCCCCACAGGAACACCGCGCTCAATCTTAGAAGGGTTCACGGGGTGCTGGCGAGGGCGGACTGCATTGGCGAGAATGCGGCTGTACTGGCGCTAGACGCTAAAATGGCCTTTGATCTGGTGGAGTGGGTCTATCTTTTTGAGGTCCTTCTAAGCATGGGTTTTGGCCCAAACTTCATCTCATGGGTAAAATTACTTTACACAGCACCGGTGGCACACGTGGTGGCGAACGGCCACATATCACGCACTTTCCCGCTTGGACGTGGCACCCGGCAGGGCTGCCCCCTTTCCCCTCTCCTCTTTGCACTCTCCCTAGAACCTCTGGCTATCCGCATTAGAACTACCCCCTTACTTAAGGGGATTAAATGGAGGGAGGGGTGGGAGGACAGCATATCTCTGTATGCTGACGACATGCTGGTGTACCTTACGGATCCCGAGCATGGCGTACCAGCTCTATTGCATCTCTGTAATGACCACGGTGAAGTTTCAGGCTACACCATTAACTGGAACAAGTCGGAGTTGTATGTCCTGGCGGGGGACCACCCAATGCTTGGCCCGGACTGCCCTCTACGGTTGGCCGGTTCTTCATTTAAATACCTAGGCATCCATATTACGCGTGACCCTTCCGAACACGAGAAGCTGAACCTCTCGCCACCACTAGATCGTCTCAAACAAGACGCAGGCTTCTGGGCAGGATTGCCACTAACGATGCTGGGGAGAGCTGCCTTGTTTAAAATGAAGTCCTTACCCCGTTTCCTATACATCCTAGACAACACTCCATTCCCAGTGTCAACGGGATACTTCAGGAAAATTGCAGCAGTAGTCTCCGGACTGTTGTGGGGCAACCGCCCGCGCGTATAGCCCAAGCCAAACTATGCAGGGGCTGGTACGAGGGCGGCATTGCGCTCCCGAACTTACATCTGTATTATTGGGCTGCACAACTCAGGCCCATTAACCAATGGCTGCATGCTTCGCAAACCGACCCGCGTTCCAAGCGGACAGGGCTCAATTAGGCGCTAATAATATGCTGGCACCGCTTTATGATCGGAGGAAACTTAGACCTCTGGTGGGCCCCACTAGGCTCATGGTAGCCACTTGGCATGCAGCCACCGCTGCGCTAGGGTGGAAAGACACGCTCACTAGACTCACTCCGCTCTGGGACACGCGTGCATTGGGCAATCTTCGTGTCAGTAAGGGGTTCTCCCGATGGGACGACATCGGAATCTCCACGGTGGGGGATATGTGGGAGCGAGGGGATGTCATCACCTTCGCCCGTTTGAAAGAGATTTATGACCTAGGACCGCACGAAACATACCGGTATGTACAAAACCGCCATGCACTACTATCGGCCATCCCGGCTGGTACGACTCTTCCTGAGTCCTCCCCGCTGGAAGATCGCCTCCTGACGGACTATATGATAGAGAAAGCGACCTCCCTCACATACCGGAAACTCCTTAATAATTCTCCGGATCCGCTGATACCCCTTAAGGGGAAATGGTAGCAAGAGGTGGGAGCGCTCGACGAACATGAGTGGAATGAGGCATTGGCTTCCCCCAGGGATGCAGGCATATCGGCCAGGATGAGGTTAGTCCAGCTCAAAGTCCTCCATAAAACGTATTACACTAGAACACTACTGCACCGCATACAACGATCCCCCGATCCCTTTTGCTTGCGAGGCTGCGGGGAGGAGGGCTCCTTCTTCCATACATTCTGGGATTGTCCACGCATACACAACTACTGGCGTCAGGTCCTGCGCACCATATCACAGGTGCTTGAGGTCTCGGTACTACCGGAACCACGACGGTGCCTCCTCAATGTATGGGAACCAACAGATTTGTCCCGGCCCGGCCGCCTTTGGGTGACATTGGGTATGATGGTAGCAAAGCGAGACATTGCGCAGCGCTGGGGGTTGGCAGACCTCCCGACAACATCACAGTGGTGCATTAACATGGACAGGACGATGGTCACAGAAAGGGCGGTATACTTAAACCGAGCTTGTCCCGGCAAGTGGAACAAAATTTGGTCCCCGTGGAACACTTACCGGGGTGACATCTGCGACCCACTGCCAGAAGATGATCCGATAGACTCAGATGGGGATGACGGTTTGGAGTGAGGGTGGTTGGCGGTAGGGTGGGGTCCTGCAGGAGGGATTGGGGGGGGGGAGAAGTCTTTTTTACACCCTATGTTTACTCATGGACGCAAATGACACAGTTTTATTCCAGGTGAACTCTCCTATCTATCTAGCAATATACATGGTCAATGATTGCACTGTGATTTCCCGATGTTCGACTGTTCTTTTAGTTAGTTCCAAAAAATAGAAAATGAGAACCTCATTCATCCAGCATGGAACATTTGCCTTTGTCCTTCACTACTTTCACCGACGGCCTTTACTGATGTGTTTTTTTGCAACAACCTGCATTGTCTATATTTCTAACTGCCGTTCCATTGTGACATTCCAGATTAGCGGCAAGCCCTTCGGGTTGTAGGCGACATGCTGTGTACAATTGTGAAGGTATAATAAAGGTTTTCAAAAAAAAAAAAAAAAAAAATTGTACTCCTACAATGCAACCCTAAATAGATGCACCTAAATGTACCTAGCATGTATGTAGGTGTAAAAGCCAAGAATTTTGCACAATGGCAAAACATTTGCCCCCAGTCACAGATCTGGGTTTAATCCATCGTTATTTTGCTCACCAAGCCACCCCAATTCAGACATGGCCATATTCACATCAGTCTTGACCCTGTGCCTCATGGGAACAGTCCAGACCGAACTGCCAGGCCATGTCTTCCCTGGACCGGAATCAAGCATCCTAGGACTGGTTTCTGTCTATCAGCCGTCTTCAGCTAGGATAGCTTGACTCCAGTGGCTTTGTGAGCACGGGGACCCACGTCTGGGCATACCCTTCCCACATAGGGTGAACAGCAAAACACACAAGATGATGGACGGAATGTTGCACAATGGCAAAACATTCACCCCCAGTCACAGATCTGGGTTTAATCCATCGTTATTTTTGCTCACCAAGCCACCCCAGTTCAGACATGGCCATATGCAAATCAGTCTTGACCCTGTGCCTCATGGGAACAGTCCGGACCGAACTGCCAAGCCATGTCTTCCCTGGACCGGAATCAAGCCTCCTAGGACCGGTTTCTGGCTATCAGCCATCTTCAGCCAAGAATCCCTCTAAGATAAAATCAACCCTATTACTTCAAGTGAAAGACTGTGGGACCCTGTGTTGGTCTCGAAATGGACACCCCGCAAGGGATGTTATACCACAAGGGATGTCAGATCACTGCAAGCTGGAGTGTCTGCGTACAGGAGCTTCAGCGTCTCGTGTCACTGTGTCGGCATGGAAGTCCTTTTCTCCTCTGACTACCTCAGCAAGATATGGTGTATATATACCCAGAGTGGTACCCCCTGGGGATATACCTTGCTGTGCCATGTCGGACTAGGACGAGGGAAGGAATGACCCTTATACATAGTTATCAATCAGGAGATGGTAGGCCTGCTGTCCAGCTGTGAGTCTAAGAATCCTCATGCATAATGAATGAAGCTTAAGCTTTTTGAAGAAACCCCTATGTCATCTTTGGACATTACCGTAACTAGGTAATAGGTCAGTACTAGAACCATTATGTAGTGTAATGGTAGGGGAGAATATAGGTGAAAGGTTAGGTGACTACATGAGCCTGTGTTGCGGTACCTATTTGGAACATAACACTGCCTTAGGCTGCTTCCTCGACAACATCCTGGTCAGCTACCCATCTGCCTAACCACTTGATGCCCAACGTCACCATTTCTCCATCAGTGATTGCACTTCCACCAATATCGTCGACTTCCACTACCACAACAACTTCGACATCTCATCCGTCGACGGACACCGGGGTTTCGCCTTTGTTGGTTACATCTCTGACAACGACACAGTCGTCGATCCCGTCGACAACTGAAAAAATACAAAAAAGGTATTTGACCCATGAGCACACTTCTCCTAGCAAGGTGTCACTTCTGCTTCCATCCCAGCTGTTAGAGGAGGAAGATTCTGAGGAGGAAGGTCCTTTTTTGGTATGCTCTCAGTGAATCAGAATTACATGTCAAGTGCCAAGAGGAAGATTATGATGAGGAAGAATATGAGGGCCAAAGTTATTACGAGCTTCAGGAACAATATCATCAACAATATTGGGAGTAATTGGTCTGCCTGCCGCCTTCGCTTGTTATAGATTTATAGTTTATGCTTTCTGATTATAGGAAGCGTTTTCCTAAAATGCCTGCCATCACAAAGCCAGTCTCTCCACCAGCAAAATCTCTAACTATACCTCCATCTACTCTGCACCACTATTGTTGCCTACTTCAGTCTGCCATTCATCACAACCTACTGTTCACGACCCTGCAACTTCTAATGATGACAGGGAAAAGGGTGAGCTCTGTGACCCTCACCAGGAATGGGATGATTATCTCGTACCCATGCCATCGTCACCTTCTCCACCTCCTGGGGATTCCCCACCTAAAGACATTGGAGGTTTCCACAACTTGCTTGAAAGAGCAGCAAAAAGGGTTGACTTACCTATGCCCACTATGCAGACGGACTAATTTCTTTATGATTTTAAAGAACCTTTTCGGAAGGGCCATGAGCCATGCTCTTTGTAAGCTACATCTGGGAAGAGGTCCTTAACACCTTGGCTGCTAGGGGTTTCCCCCCCCAGTGCTGGACTCACAGAGTTGCCTTTATTCATGACGAGCTCAGCTCGTCATAAACACAGCTCAACCGTGCCTCATGACGAGCTGAGCTTGTCATGAGCAGCGAAGGGGTTAAAAGTCATGCCAACTCAAGCCACAATAACGGCAATCCTTCCCCACTTGGATGAAAAGTACAAAGCTCCAGAAGACACTCCTGCTTGATTGACTGGTCACTCTGAGCCTGATTCTGTTAGCTTGCAGGTTGCACAGCGCAGATTAAAAAACCCATCTGCACCTATCACAGCGCCTCCAGACCCAAAAAATAGGCGCCTTGACAACATAGGAAAAAGATTTTCATCTGTGTTACCGCTTACAGTGAGGACAGCAAATTAACTTGCTGTTCTTGGTCTGTATGACTGCCAAATGTGGACACATATCGCACTGTATCCAGATCAACTTCAAGAGGACAGTAAAGCAGAAGCTAAGAAGATTCTCAAGGAAGGAAAACTCATTTCATCCGAGGTGATCTACTGTGCTGTGGACTTAGCCACTACAGCATTTAAACAACTTGCAGGTGCTGCTGTGTATGCCGCCAGGGTTGGCTGAAAGCTACTTGGTTCAGGCTTCCGGTACAAAACATGATACTAGACCTCCCTTTCGATGGGGAAGCTCTTTTCTGCAAACATGTGGATGAGGATTTACAAGCTATCAAAACAGATTTAGACACAGCTAAGGCACTGTGGTTGTATGACGATCCGTCAAACTCAATCTCATCGCGGTCTTTACATCGCATCGGCCGTCACACCGGCCATTATCTCATCGCAAGTAGTTGCGCCGCAAATGCGGCAATGTAATTGGATCGCGTGTCACATCGGCGACTATACATTGCGCGACATGACAACGCGATGCTGCCCTCTGTTTCACTCGTTTTCCCCTTGTTTTTCGTGCCCTTCTGCCCTCTGTTTCCCTCGTTTTTCGTGCCCTTCTGCCCCCTGTTTCTCTCGTTTTCCGTGCCCTTCTGCCCTCTGTTCCCCTCGTTTTTTATGGCCTTCTGCCCTCTGTTTCAATCGTTTTCCCCTTGTGTTTCGTGCCCTTGTGCCCTCTGTTTCACTCGTTTTTTTGTGGCCTGTTTCTTATTAATATTGCCATCTGTTTCTTAATTGTTGACATGATTAAATATTGTCACCTGCTTCTTACATATTTACATCTGCGAGGCTGCAACCAGTGCTTTGTGAGATATGGGTCTGTGAAGGTCCAGTACACCTGCACCAATACAATATTGCAGCCATGCCAGCAGGTCTATAGCTATTGTTCTCTGAATATTTTCTGGTTGCACTCCTACTGTTACCTTCAGTCCAAGGAGGCTTGAGGCCAGTGAGAGAACTGCTGCAATAATATTTGGGTGATACTCTATTTAAAAGCCAGAGTCTTCACCGTCTGTGTAGATTGACCTAACAGGTCCTTCAGTTGACTGGGCAGCCTTGATCCAGTCCTGTTGTGCTAAACATAGTTGACACTTCTTGCTCACTTGTTCATTTAATGTTGAACCACAGGTCACATCAACTTAGGACTTCGGGTAATTAAAAGACAGCCAAGGCATAATCATTTGTCTGTTCATAGGAAATTATAGGAAATCATTGTCCTACGTAGGTGAAGATATGCCAGCGTTGACATATGCTTTCATGAAATCATCATTAAATATTGTCACCTGCTTCTTGGCACCTGTTTCTTATTAATATTTACATATGATTTGGCACCTGCTTCTTACATATTTAGATCTGCGAGGCTGAGGAATTTCTTGTCGACACATCTCATGTGGACACTTCTCATTCACCTGTCTCTTATTAATATTTACATCTGCGCCATTATAACATATCTTGTAATATCACTGTAAATACATAAAAAGTAAATATAGCGCTGAAGTTCAGTGCTATATTTACTTTTTATATATTTACAGTGATATTACAAGATATGTTATAATGGTAAGTGTGGCGACTTGATAGGAGGCTTGAACCTTGGTTGACAGCACCAAAGTCGGCAGAGGTAGCCGTCCGACCAGACCACACGTCCTGCTTTCATGGAATCATCGTTTCTTAAATATTGTCACGTGCTTCTTGGGACCTGTTTCTTCTTAATATTTACATATGATTTGGCACCTGCTTCTTACATACTTGGATCTGATTAGATTAATGTTAATTAAATAATATTTGGTTAATATTAATCAAAGAATATTTACATCACATTCACAATTACGCATCGTTTTAAAAGCTATATAGCTACAGTTTATTAAAGCTTGCACACCAAACTTTGGCATCGCTAACGATTACGCATCCTTTTAAAAATAATTGGCACCCAAAGTCGGCAAAGTCGGAGGAGCTAGCCGTCAGACCACACGTCCTGCTTTAATGAAATCATCGTGTCTCACTCGTTTCCCACTTGTTTTTCGTGCCCTTCTGCCCTCTGTTTCCCTCGTCTTTCATGCCCTTTAGCTCTCTGTTTCCCTCGTTTTTTGTGGCCTTCTGCCCTGTCTCACTCGTTTTCCCCTTGTTTTTCGTGCCCTTCTGCCCTCCTTGTTTTTCGTGCCCTTCTGCCCTCGATGTCCATCCACCCATACAACATTCATCCATCCGCCATCCATTCATCCACATGCAGCCATCCTTTCATCCACCCATCCATTCACCCATCATCCATCCACCCATACCCCCCTCAATGCATTCAGCCATCAGCCATCCATCCACCACACAGCATATATCCACACACCAATCCATACACCCATACACCACCCATACATTCATCCACCACACATCCATGCATCCATACAGCCATCCACTCACCATCCATCTACCCATACACCCATCCATGCATCCATCATCCATTCACCACCCATCCATCATTCATGCACCCAGTAGTGATAGGGACTGTTTGTTATCCATTCAGCCACCCGCTATCCATTCATCCATCCACCCACACAGCATCCATCCACACACCCATCCATGCATCCATCCACACAGCATCCATACACCCTCCATGCATCCATCCATCCGCCATCCATCGTTCATTCACCCATCCACCCAGTAGTGATAGGGACTGTTTGTTGATAATTGACATCTGCGCCATTATAACATATGTAATGTGCACTTGTAAGTGTTGCGACTTCATAGGAGGCTCGAACCCTGCCTGACAACACCAACGTCGGTAGAGCTATCCCTCAGGCCACATCCTCATATTATCCTGTTTCCTATGTTAGCCCATTCGTTCCGGTTAGGCCGTTTCAGTGTATATATGTTATCCCGTTTCACCCATCCATGTTAGGCCGTTTCCTTGTATATATATGTTATTTTTATGAGAAGCCCATTTCCTTCTGTTCAGCAGGGAAAAGCCCACTTTCTTCTTTCTTTCATTTTCCGTGCATTGTCATGGCATTTTAACATCGCATGCCTTGTAATTGCATGCGATGTTAATGCCATCGCACCGTTGTTGCATGCGCACTAAAAGGCTGCGATGTGAACGACCATGCGATGTAAAATTCGCTGTGCGATAGCACCGCGATGTATTTACATCGATGTAATTGGTGTTTCCCAGGCGCTGTGGACGCTTCAGTACATGAAAATGCCCTTTCGGGGTCCCTGAGGAAGGGGCCGGCTGTTCCACAGGGGAGGTTACCAGCAATATCGATACGTAGCTTACACATCTTCTTCACAACAGTTTTTTCTACAGTACTCCCAACACCAACCACCACCAGCAGCTTACATTTGACCTGTACCAAGAGGTAAAGCAGGACATCAAGGCAAGGACACGGCCCATCGTCAATAACCACCTTCAGGCTCCAGCTATTCATACTTTGTCATCAATCAAAATGGGGGCTAAATGTCTGCTTGCATCCATCGCTGGCAGCATATAACTACAGTCCAAGGGATGCTTAACCTTATTCAGTTAGGCCATACTCTAGAATTTCTTCAAACCCCACCACTCACTTCACTTCATCCCTCTGTTTCTCAAATTAGAGGTCATGACTATTACTTCAAACAGGAGCAAGAGAACCAGTTCCTCCATCATAACGAGGAAGAGGATTCTACTCCCATTTCTTTTTAGTCTACATAAAGTTCAAACAATGTCGACCAATTTTCGACTTGAGGAATCTCAACACCTTTCTCAAGAAACAGTCCTTTCACATGGTGACTTTACAGCACATTCTTTTGCTCTTAAATCAAGGGGATTACATGTCAAGCCTCGAACTTCAAGATGCATATTTCCAACTACCCATTACACAGGAAGTTCCTATGGTTTACAATAGCCAGGAGCCATTACCAGTTCAGAGCTCTTCCTTTTGGCCTAAAATCTGGCCCCCGGATATTTACAAAGTGCTTGGCTCCAGCAGCAGCTTTTCTAAGAAAACAAAGTTAGCAAGTATTCCCGTACATGGGCGATTAGTTGGTCATGGCACTGTCCACTTGCGCAGCACAGGCATCTACTGCAGCCTACACAACACTGTTCAATGAGCTAGGCCTTACTCTGAATCCAGAAAAGTCAATCTTGCATCCTTCAAAAACTATCACGTTCCTTGGGGCAACACTCAACACAACGCTTAACGAAGCATATTCGTCTCTGGAGAGACCATTAAAACTAACCTCCTTAGCAGAGCTGATAGAAAAAAAAGGGTCTCTTTCGGTTTGCCTTGGCAAATCCCTATTGGGACTGATGTCATCCTGTAGCCCCCTGGTTCCATTCTGCCGTCTAAGGATGCATCCGCACCTGTAGGAACTCGACAAGTAGTGGCTACAGGCAGCAGAATCCTTCTACGATCGACTCACCATCATTCCAGCCATTGTCAATACCTTATCATGGTGGACGCAACGAAAAAAGCTTGCAGTTGGTCACTTCTACCTGAGCGTACCTTCTCCGTTGGCCATAACTAGAGACGCTTCCCTCGAAGGTTGGGGAGCATACCTTCAGGACTCGCAAGTTTGCAGCAGGTGGCAAAAGCCTCATCTTCTTTTGCTTATCAACTTGTTGGAGCTCAGGGCAGTCCATCTTGCCTTACAGAATTTCCTTCCAAGTGTATGGAACTCAGCAGTACTTATCCAGAGAGACAATACAACCACGATGCACATCAACAAGCAAGGCTGCACAATATCACACCTCCTCTCTCAAGAGGCGGTGTGCATCTGGGAGTGGGCTATTCACAACGGAGTGTCCCTACGAGCAGAACATGTACCGGAGTCCAAAACCTGATAGCAGACACATTAAGCAGACTAGGGTCAACCCTGTCATAATTGGGAACTGGATCAGGAAGCTCTCAACCGCATCTTTCTCAAGTAGGGCAAGCCATGTCCCAACCTCTTTGCAACGCTCCCCCAGAACAAGAAATGCCATTTCTTCACAAGTTGGTGTCCCCATCAGGGATCCTGGGGTAATGCGTTTTTGATGGCATGGTCCGGCATCTTTGCCTACACACCTTTCATCCCATTCCTCTCATCCCAAGAGTCCTCCTGAAGATGAAGGCCGAATGTTGCATGAGGATTCTCATAGCCTCGTGTCCACATCAGCACTGGTTTACAGAGCTCCTTCTTCTCTTGGAGAAACCTCACAATACCATCTCACTAAACGATGCCCCAGGACCAAGTGTTGCATCCGGATCACATATTCCTTCATTTATCAGCCTGGCTCCTGAGCACAATGAGTTTGCACATCTGAATTTATCTGTGGACTGCAGGGAGATACTATCCAGAGGAGGAGAGGAGAGTACTAACAGGACCTATTGCCTTAAGTGGAAGCGTTTTAGCCTTTGGCGCCAACAAGCTAACATATATCCGCTTTCTTCCTCACCTCAAGAGGTTCTCCCTTATCTCTTATACTTGGCAAGATCAGGACTGGCTCACTCACTCATCCATCAAGGTCCACTTAGCAGCTATGTCATCTACTTCGCCTCCCTTGTGGTCCGTTAGAATTGTTAATCAATTCCTCAAAGGTCTCTTCAGTGTTTTCAACCAGTAAGATGTCCTCCACCGCTCTAGCCGCTCAATAATGTTCTCTCTCAGCTTATGAAACACTTGTTTGAACCCATTCACAGAGCTGATCTGAAGATCATTTCCTGGAAAATTGCTCCACTCGTAGCTTTAACGTCTGTCAAATGAGTGAGCGATATTCAAGCCCTCACCATTCTGGAACCTTTCATACAATTTTATGATGATAGGAAGGTTGTTCGTACGAATCCTAAATCCTAAAGTCCCTTAGACTTTTATTTAAATTAGCCTCTCCTCAGAACATATTTTTCATGGAAGGGTTATCCTCTTTCTAAGCAAGGTATTTCCAGAGGGCTCTCCAATGCCATTCGCTATTTTCCTCAAGCAGCGGGTAAACCACTACAGACGTCAGTGCATGCCCACTTCACCAGAACTGTTTCAGCCTCAACCGCACTGTTTGCTGATGTGCCGCTCCAGGATATCTGCTGTGCAGCTACCTGGAAGGATACACACTTCTTTACCAGGCATTATGGCTTGGAATCTGCGGATCGCAGCGACAGCAGTGGGACAAGCAGTACTGCAACATCTTTTTCAGTAACGCTGATCTTTCCCTTTCTTCCCACCATCCTTTACTAGCTATGCACAGTTTGTTCTTTGCCCTGTAGTCTTGATGTGCATATACATACTTAATATATACTTTCTGAGTAAAGGTGTTTATGTATCTTGTACATTCCCGACATTTAAAAAAAAATGTGCTTGAGAACTGTTATCTAATCGGATTCAAGCATGTGACTATGAAATGCCAATACCGGAGTTAGAAAATAAGTTACTTACCTGTAACTGTAGTTCTACAGTATTGGAATCTTTCATAGATTCACCTCCTCCTCTGGGAAGGCACCTTCTTTTCTCTCATTTTTTTTCTGGGTGTATCTTTGACACCCATGGATTGAAAATAAGAGGTACTGGAGTTTCTCACCGGAGAGTTCTAGAGGTTGGTGCATTTGGATTGGTTCAACCCTGGGTTTGGTCTATTTTTTATTTTTTAAACAATTACTATGTTATGTTGCAAAATTAAGGAACCTAGGGCCTTTCTAGCATATGTTCAACTTTGCATTGCTATTATAATATATGGTGGGACTCCCATCTCGACGATGGGGAATGATTCAAGCATGTGAATCTATGAAACATTTCAATTCTGGAGAACTACAGTTACAGGTAAGTAACTTGTTTTCTTTCATTGATATGTCATCAAACTGTTTTATTTAGGTTGGAACAAAAGCAGAAATGTAAATTGCCATATCCACTGTTCAGAGTGTGTAACTAGAGCAGCTTAGTATGGAGATGTTGTCCTCTCATTTTCATCTATTGGCTTCGGTAACCACAAAACCTGTTGAGATCTTCTTGGCTCCAACTCATTGAGGTCACCATGCTGACTGGCAGACAGTCTTTATTTCCAGTCTAAATGGAAAAAGGGTGCTAAAGTTAGTTTGTGGCTGAGTAAAAGCACCACAAGTAAAGCACCCTTCAAAAGGGGCAATGCTGTAGGTGTTTAAAACACCACACTAGCAGGGGAGGGCAGATAACACATGCATAATCAAGACATGGAAAGCTTTAAATGCTTGTCATCTTTCTAGTCAAACCCATACATCATATGCCTCATTGCATCACCGTAGTGCTCATTGGAAGTGCACGTCCAGTGTATGGAGTCTGGATCTCAATAGGCGTTTTGCTGCTATCAGAAGCTGAGTGGCACAACGCCCATACTGGTGTCAGCCGCTTTGGATTGGGGTTTCTGTTTAGTGGTATAGACTTTCCACAGTCCACGTCTGCACCTATACCCTTCTATAGATTGAGTGTCCGATTTCCTTGCCTTCTTCAAGAGACATACCAAGGTGCTGCTCTAATTACCTGTGTTGGTAATTATCCGGAGACGCACTGATCCTTCTGTTACAGTTTTCCAAGAAATCTTGCGAGTGTCATTTAAATAGTAGGACAGGTTGGTCTATACCTTGGCAAGTGAAATGCAAGAAAGAAACAGGAATACAAATATCCTAATTAATTGTCATCTTGAATGTATAGATTAGCCTCTCCATTACCTTAGAACTGCACATCCATTGTGTGTTACAAACGTACATCTGTCATACCTTATAACTTTAACTCAGTTACCCCATTTCTGTGTACATATTCAGTACCTTACACACATTCATTTGATTTGAGTAATAAGATTGGAACCACTAAAAGGAAAATATCAAACTCTAGTTATCAGAAATGTAATTAAGCCTTGGCTGAAACAGAAGAAACTACAGATTTCTTGAAATCAGCTGTGATATGAATAAATGTCTTGGGGCATTATGTAGAACTTGGCAGGTGGGTTACTCCGTCACAATGGTGACAGTTATCCCGCCGCCAAAATATAAATCCGATTATATCCTATGAGATTTATATTCCAGCGGACATGATATCCATCACGGTTGTGCCAGAGTAACCCGTCTGCCAAGATCTAAATCAGGCCCTTACTTATAAGAATCATTTACATCCTCCTTTGCAGTGGGATCATTTAACAACTGAAGTCACACTGAATTGTTTGTTTATATTTCTCATACCTATGTAGTTAAATATTTACCTTTTCGTGGTTGTATCTCACTACTCAAATCATTTTAATTCAACGAATTTGAAGTTTTAGCTAGATAAGACGCATATGCACCATACAGTAACACAGAAGCATCTACATGGATGTAGGTTTTCAAACGGATCATTAGAGAGTGGGGGCCCTCTTCATTTGTACACACATTGATGTATACTGCTTGGCATGTATACATTTGTATTATCTTGCATCCAGACCTCTGGGCTAACTTTAACCCATGCATTTGTACTGCCATAGGCTTGTGCAGGTCGAACTGAATCACCACACAATTGGGCCTTCTTTATGGGCTATTCTGTTCCCTTAGTCTGTTCCCAAAGGACTGACCTATGTTGGGAGAGGAGGGCTGGGGCTGGTGCACAGAGAGTAAAATCCTCACCTCATCATCTTGCTTTAGTCTACCTGTAGGTGACCTGAAGTTTTCTTTATTCTCTTATGATGTTTGTTTCTTGATGTTACCTTGCAGTGTTTACACAATGAGCTCCTTATTTACAGCTTTGTTAAAAAGATATAGTGTTTACTCGATCTTGGCAGTACCTTCGCCCAAAATGTATGCTTCAAGAAGAGCCTTCGTACAAACCCCAACTTAGCAAGTCCCAGGTTTATTTTACATATATTTTGTCTCTGTACTTTGCCAGGAGCCAACATTGAAAAGTCAGTGAAGGACCTGCAGAGGTGCTCGGTGTCCCTGGCTCGATACAGAATCGGTGTCAAGGAGGAAATGGATGCCTCCATTAAGAAGATGAAGCAAACCTTTGCAGAGCTGCAGAGTTGGTAAGTTATGTTGGGGTTTTAGCAGGAGAAAATTCAGGGATTGGAAGGGGCCCATGGCATCCAGATTCTCAGTCTCTTGTTTTTTCCATGTGTAAGCTTTGACTGTTTGTGCATTAAGGCTGGGCAGAAGAGTCCTGAGTGTTCAGCGGCTGTGAGTCCATGTGGGCATTCTTGGCTGTAGACCTCGAAGTGTCACCAGTGCTTAGTGAAGGTGGTGCATTCTTTCATAGGCTTCAGGTCCCAAGAGTATTGTGCTCAGTCGATGTGGTGTATTAAGATCTTGGCTGTTGGTTCTGACACTTTGGCTGCTCTTTGAGTCCATGTGGCGTATTCGCAGCCGAGCTGTACAATATTAGGCATATGACTTCTTTGAAGCCCTGTAAAGTGCAATTCAGGTGAACACTGATGGAACGTGTATTTTAGTGACAGAGAAAAGTACAAGCAGTCTTAAATATGCCCCCGCTGCCAAATATTGAACGCTTATACTGAAACATTCCCTGCAACCAAGTTTCTACTGAAGCATTAGCATGGAACTTTTGAACATTCTAAAGACACGTAAAGCCAGCACATCACTCTCCCTTCCATACTAAACATGAAAATTGAAAATCAATGATAGGATGCTAACTTTGTACAAAACAAATAGCTTATATGACATGTTGACTTACTATTTGAGATACGAGTCGACGACTGGCTCTGATGGCCGAAATATTCTTTCCCATAATAATTTTTTTCTCAGTCCCGAAATCCAGTGATTGCTTACCTAACTTCTCACATACCACATCCTTCATTACACAAACAATGACTCTGCATCCTTCTAATAGTTCAAATTTAAGTGCATTTTCAATTATAAGTCTTTATACATTGCCAATATACAAATTCAAAAAGTTCACATCCGTTTTCCCAAAGTGAAGTCAATCACAAACTCTTGAAGCTTAAAACTTGATCTTTATTCATTTTTCTTATAGGAGAAATAGCCAACGCGTTTCGTCCGTTACCAGACTTCTTCAGGGCATAACATATTAATAGTAGTCCAAGATATATGGACCAGTTGTCAATCAATTGAGCCCAGTTGATTTTAAAAGTTTCCTATCAAATCTTTGACAAGTATAGGAGACGTATAGTTTTCAAACAGACACAGGAAAAGTATATCTGCGGCAGTGCGCGTATCGTTATACATGCGGTCAGATGACCAACGTGCAAATGCGAAGGGTGACCAGTCTTTGTCCGCAGCCACGGTCAACACAGTTAAGGCCGCAGGCCAGAGACCCCGAACCACCGAACCCCGGCGGGCCCAAACCGGGTCCGCAGGACGGGGGCCCGCAGCCGGCAGCAAGCAGACTCACCCCTCGGTCGATGCTGAGCTATGAAAACGATCGCTGCCAAATTCAGGCTGAATTAGAGCCTCCACTCCGGTCGACTGGACCCAGCCCGATTCTCCTGGCCGTTGTTGATGCACTACAGCCCGGCTGTAAAAGTACTCCAGGCCCCGGCTTCACCGCTGGAGTAGGCCGCAAACTTCAACTCGATGGAACTTCGTCAAACAAGCCGATAAAAGTTTCCGGATTTCACCATCGGAGTGCGGAATAGTTCATGCACACAGAGACTAGGCGTAAAGTCAGGATAATATACAGGATATCGTGGCGGGTTACGGAGGTCGGCGGAGCCGGGAGCCTAAGCAGCCATCTTGCTTGCTGACATAGCTCCTCCTGTTATATACTTTTTAATACCGCTTTCTTTATGAGATTGAGTCTTTTAGAACATGTTTAATACAGTGGGATCCTTGACCACCATACCACAGCTCCCTGATGGTCCCCAATGGAAATGTTTGAGAAAGCCCTTCTTGTTCAAGGCTGTGCCCAAGCAGGGCAGACTTACCCTTTGCTGTAAATGCTTCTCCAAATAGTGCATCTAAATATTCTGTGGGTTCCTCTCTTTACTCCTCCTAGTCCAATGGCAGAGTGCCTTGCACTGCACAAAAGGGTACAGGAAGAGTTAAACTTTACACGAGAACTGTGTACACGCAGAGTTTGCTTAGTAGCTGCTGTCATCTAGTTAGCCACCTCAAAAACTTTACTGAAGGCAAAATCGTTGAGAATGGCTGTGTGTGTTAATGTTAGATTGATAATCGTGTATTTGTATTGTACAACCTTCTAGACAGTCTTTTACGTTTTCAAGCTAGGTAAATGTTCTGCCTAGCTGTTATGTGCGCTTGTTACCTTGTGCACTACAGCAAAGTTGTATGTGAGCGTCATGGTTTACTCACTGCAGCGTTGCTCAAAAAATGCAGATCTACAACAGAACTGTGTTATCTGTTATTCCACCATCAGAAGGGTTTGTGTAGCACGGGTTGTGGTAATTGTGCCCCAGTCCAATATCATATCCTCACCTTATCTTAAATCTTATCTTATCTTAAAGAGGTTTTCTATAGCGCTCTGTCACCATAGGTTTCCTGGCGCTGATTGGGTGCTGAGAGGTGTGGAGGAGGGGAACTAGCCAGATGGTGTGAAAAGACTGGTTTTCAGGAGTTTTCTGAATTCCAGAAGGGAGTTAGAAGATTTGAGTGAGAGGGACAACGGGTTCCAGAGTTTGGGAGCCAAATGAGCAAATCTGCAGCCGCCACATTTTTTGAGCTTAATTGGAGGTGCAGCTAAGAGTTGGCGATGAGAGGACCGTAAGTTGCGTACTGGACAGTAGGGAGTGATTAAGGATTTAAGGAAGGCGGGAGAGGTTCCAAACACAGCTTTGAATGTCAGGCAGCCGATCTTAAACGCAGCCCTCTGTTCGACCGGCAGCCAATGGAGTTTGCGGAGTAGTGGTTTCGCAGACTGCCATTTCGGGATTTTATGGGCCAGTCTAGCCGCCTGGTTCTGCACAATTTGAAGCCTGTGGAGAAGATATTTGGGTAGGCCATGGTACAGAGAGTTAGAAAAATCCAGGCGGAAGAGCACCACGGCAATCAGAACTTGTATCAGGGCCTCAGGAGTAAGGAGATGGGAGACTTTCCTGATTTTTCTTAGCTGAAACATACAAGATGACACAACAGCACCCACCTGAGGCTTGAGGGAGAGCTCTGTATCAATGATAACCCCGAGACTCTTCCCCGGAACAGGCGGGGAGCCAAGCTCCACCGGCCAGAACTGTGGGCCCCAATAAGTGGGGCTGTTACCCGGGAGGACTAGCTCTGTTTTCCCCGGGTTCAGCTTCAGCTTGAGCTGGTTATGGTTCATCCATTGCTGGATGTGTAACATAACCGCCTGACAGTCAAGGGCTGCATTAGGAGTGTTGAGGGGAAAAATAATTTGCAAATCGTCTGCATAGTTGAAGACGGTAATGTCCCACCTCTTCAAAGAATGGATGAGCGGTTGGAGATAAAGATTGAAGAGCAGAGGGGACAGGGATGATCCCTGGGGCACTCCGCAGGTGGATAATTCCTTAGCGGCCATGAAAGGGCCTAGACAAACCGCCTGGGTTCTGCCCGCCAAAAAAGATTTGATCCAGGCAAAGGCCAGACCCGGAATGCCGGCCTGTTCGACACGGTGGAGAAGGATGTTATGGTCCACCGTGTCGAACGCTGCCGGCAAGTCCAATAAGACGAGCGCCTGAGGAGACCCTTTATCGGCATTGCCCCTTACAGAATCCATAACTGCCAGGATCACAGCCTCGGTGGAGTGGGCAGGCCTGAAGCCGGCTTGATTAGGTTTGAGGTAGTTGGAACACTCGATGAACTGAGAGAAGGCAGCTGGTGACATGCGCTTTCAGGAGTTTGGATAAGTAGGGCAGCAGAGAGATAGGCGGGTAGTTGGCATGGTCAGCTCCGGGCTTTTTCAGCAGGGGTACTAGAACAGCCTCCTTAAAGGAGTTGGGTACCGTGCCCGTCTCGAGGGAGGTGTTTAACAGAGGCAGGATGCGGTCCGGCAGAGCCAGGCAAATATCGTGAAAAACAGAGGGGGGGCAACAATTGTTAGGTGAGCCGGATTTAACCCGGCCAGCGAGTTTGGCCAGAGTGGAGGAATCAAGGATGGGGAAATATGATAGTGAGAGTGGATTTCCAGGAGAGGGAGCTGATTTAGCAGCGGGAGAGGCGGGAGGGATGGTATTCTTAATCTTAATAATTTTTTCAATGAAAAAACTATTTAAGGCGTTGCAGGACTCTTCGGTGGGGGCCTGGGAAGGGAGGGTTCTAGCGTCAGACGTGAGCTCACTCATAACTCTGAAAATCTCCTTGGACTTGTTAGGGGCAATGAGGATCCTTTCAGAGATGTGTGAGGATTTCGATGCTATAATTGCACTTTTATATTTTTTCCGTGCAGCGACATATGCCTCCCTGTCGGTGGGCGAGTTGTTACGTCTCCACCTGCGTTCCATCTGGCGCAGTTCAAGCTGCTGAGTTTTCAGGGAGGTGTTGATCCACCTGTGTGATTTGCTGTGACAGGAGCGAGGGAATCAGGAGAGGGGGGCAAAAAGGTTGCTGGCTTTTGTAATCCAGCTAGAGAAATCATCCTCCAGAGTATTGACAGTCGCGACACTGCGCGGTGGGGGGTGAATCTCAGCCAGGAAATAGAGAAAACCTTGAGAGTCAAGGGCGCTCCATTTGCTAGCGACCCCACCTTCCAGGGGAGGAACCTTAACACAGCCTCTGACTATGATCACAGTGTCGATCATATGATGGTCCGACCAGATGCAAGGAGTGATCACAGGACAGGAGAGCGTGAGGTTGTGGGTCCAGATATGATCTAATATATGGCCCCTAATGTGGGTAGGAGAGGTGACAAGTTGGATCATGTTGAAGTCGGAAAGGACTTCAAACAACTCTGCTGCGTGGGGGCCAGCGTCGCTGTCATTGTACCAGTAATTAAAGTCGCCAAGGATAGCGACTCTGGCAGATGAGGTGATCAGATTAGCTAGCTGTTCTCTAAAAGTGACGGGGAACAGAGGCATAGAATAGGGGGGGCGATAAAGAACAATGAGGGTAAGAGCTCCCTCCCCCGTTTCCAGGCTGATAATAAGGTTGTCTACGTCAGTGAGGATGAGAGAAGACGTAGAGATGAATTTGAACTCCTTTTGTATGACAGCTGCCACCCCACCACCAGCGCGACCAGCCGGTCGGTTCATATTGAGCATGTAGTATTCGGGGGGCAATGCTGCCAGGATATCAGGGAGAGAGTCGTCAGTCAGCCAGGTCTCGGTGATTAAGAGGATATTGGGGCTTTCGTCGGTAAGTAGAAGAAAGAGGTCAGCCTGATGTTTTACGAATGATCGTGTGTTTAAGTATAATACACGTATGCGCGTATCGCTAGTACCAGGACAGGCTGAGGGCTTGCCACTGGGGCGTGGGGGGGGGGGGTGATATGCGTGCGATGCCAAGTGATGAGACACGATCTAGGCAAGCAGGAGATAAGACACAATGTGTGGGTTGTAGATTCCTCAGAACAGAGGGAGAGTAAGAAAGAGGAGTAGCAACATCCTAGGCCCCTGGACCCGTCCGGCCGCGGACGGGCACAGATGGGCAGGACTCTGCACGACTCCGGCACGATTCAGGCGCGTCCGCTGAACGCGTCCGCTGTGCGGAGGCATGGACGTCCCCTTTTATGCACAACTAGAGCGCGATGAATCCCAGCCACACACAATATGGCCGCCGCTATTCTGTGCCCGGGACCAACTCCACAGCGTCAATACTCGGCTGGGAGTGGCCCAGGGCTGTGGGGAGGAGGGGGAAAGGAGTCAGCAGAAAAAGCTTCTTTAGTCAAGCTATTTAGGCAGAGTTGCTATTTAGTAATAAAAACGCCAGTTTTTGTAAGATTTCCAGTTAAGAACAAGTAAAAATAGAGCAACACAGCCTCCCGGCTTCCGCCTCAGGAGGGACTCAAACACTCACACAATCGAGCGCTGGGTCAAACGAAGCCCCTTTTATGCGCAACTAGAGCGGTGTCCTTCGCTGCCACCTATAATCGGCCATCATTTTTGCTGGACATTCAGTGTATGCATGTGGTCTCTTTCAAGATGGAGCCATCTACATGACGCAGTGCTGCATGTAGCATAAGCCCGGATAAATTGGCGTCACTAGGCAATGTGAACTTCTCAGTTTAATGGGGGGGCTTGCAATCTTGTTTTTGGGTACATGTTTTGTATAACTATGTAAAGCTGAGCTGGGGTTTTCGAAGAAGTTCTGCTAAGACTGTGGTGATCTATTCAAGCTTAGCTGTTAAATCTGTGTTTAGTCCTCTGATTATAAGTTGTACAGTTGACTGGTTCAGGACTTTGTAGGGGGTGTTGGAGTCTCTCATACATGTAAACCTCCTCTGTATTGCCACACACCTTCCGCAACCTAAAGTGCATATATTTTTCTACAGAGAGAAGCATTCAGTATTTTTTTTTTAAAAAGCGTGAAAGATGTTTACAACAGTAGAATTACCCCAAAAATGAGGGCAGGGTCGTTGTTCCTATCCATTAAGTATGATGATCACATTTTTGTGAAGTGTATTTGAAGAGATTACAAGTAAATGATGTGGGAAAGAAATTAGTGGATTGTGGGACAAAGGAGCACCTTTGACATGTATTGCCCTGCCCCCCTTTTTAATTATTATTTTTTTTTTTAAAGCTTTCAGTCGTGCTTTACCCCCGGCGTCAGCAATATTCTCTCAATTATGCTTTCTTGCTGCTAAAAGAGTAGAACATGGGTTCTGAAAACAGCCTCCGCAGTCCAAGTTCACACTGGGTAATTGATGATTTGTATGTGCATAGGTTTTGGGAAAGATTTCCCCGAAACAGGAGATATCGAACTTGGTTTGAATGGAACGTTATATTTCTGGTGATGGTTGCTAGTACCCCTTCTGCACGATCTGAGGCACCCACTTGTCGGATGGAATCTCCAATCATACTGGGCAGGTGGTGCTTGATTCTGCTGCCAATGGGATGGCTATTCTGATTGAAGAGCCTGCTAAATGGGCTTGAAGGCTGTGGCAGCTGGAGGAGCGGGGTCTGGGTAACATGCCGAGGCTGGCTTCTGTGTCCTTTTTGAGCTGTGTGGCCTTATCCTCAAAAGAACTGGGCAGGCTGCTGGACAGGGTATGGCTGTTAGTGCTGATACCCAAAGTTGCCTTCTTCACACCCATAGGAGGGTCGGAGGGACTGTTGTTGCAGCAGGATCAATAAAGAATTCTAAGGGATCTAGCTGTGAGCCTGCTCTCGCAATAGTTCTAAAACGCCGCGTTGGCCTTGACATCAAAGAGGCAGGAGCCATTGAAGACCATGTCGATCAGTGATAACTGGACTTCCCCAGAGATTCTAGTGGACCGCATCCAGGTGCAGTGACACAACGCCACTGTAGAAGCCCCGGCTCTACCCAGGGAGTCTGGTGTCCAGTTCACACCAGAGGGTGAACTTCGCTGCATCCCTGCCGTTCACCAAAGCTTGGTTGAGAATGGCATGGCGCCCCTCAGGTAGCATGGTAATAAGGTGAGCAACAGAGTCCCACAATGTACGCAAATAGCGGCCCAAGCGCATGCGTTGTTCAACGACCGCAAGGCAATGATGGTGAAGAGAATATGGATTGCCCATCCAGTTGAGTGGTAGGGCATGCACTTGGGTTGACCTTCACTGTTGAGTCCTGCACCACCTGGCTCTCAGGAGAGGGTTGCTGGGAGAGGAAAACTGGGTATCCCAGGGCGGGACTGTGTCGATATGCAGGGTTTTACCCAGGCCCCTAAGTGCACATCAGTGAGGGCTTCATTAAAGGGGAGCGAGCATGGACTCAGGCGAGCTCGCACCAGTTTGTAAGCACCTCCGCCAAAACATTGGACTTTACTGAAAAGTAGGCAGCTGGACACAGAGGACCTCTGCCACCCTGTGCATCACGATGGTAAAAGATGAGTCTTCCTCCGAAGCCTGTCCTGGAAGGGAAAGCATGCCAGAGTCTTGGAAAGTATCCTAGCCACTGGCATCACTCAACTCCTCATACTAGTTTTCCTCTTCAGTGTCTTCCTCTAGGGGGGCATACACTTCCTCTTGTCTCCTTCTGCAGGGAGATCGGGCCTGTCAATAGGTGGAATGTTCAGTGGATTGCAGGGCCTGGATGGCGCCAGAGTTGAGCATTGGGCATTATGATCAGCTCACCACAGGAGATATAGCTGGGTGGGATGTGGCCGGGGTGGGTGGAGTGCCAGGAAATTGTGGGCAGCGTGGAGCGAACCTTTACTCCGGCTCCCCAGGTGGAGTGCAGGAATGGGACGTAAAAGCATTAGGTCAAGAGGTTGAAACCAAAGAACTCTCTGATGTCGTGGGTTGGGGGACGTGCAGTAGGGACCCCAGTGTTTTAGGTATCTGGGGGTGAAGATCTTTGACTCACTAAGCCCCAGGACCCTCGGATAGAGTAACAGTGCGCTTTACAAATAACACACATTTACATTTACATTTATTCAGAGCATCTCATTTGTCACCTCCAGCCAGTAATGTTAGGGACTGGCAATTCCACATCATGCGAATGAAGCTCGCCCCCCTCGCTACATCTCGGGCATTCTGCATCCTCTCTATGGAAGAATCGATTGATTTGTTCAGGAGTGATGTATGCTCTGAAGCAGTGTGTGGAAGCTGAGGCCAAAGCACGTGTTTCGGGAATTCTGAGGTCTCCTCTGTAGTATATTCTCCCAATTCTTATCCTCCAGAGGCCTTCCTAAATCTTCTACCCACCGACTCCTCAGCGCATCCAGTGGCCTAATAGAGTAATGACCTATTGCCTGACCTTTATGGTGCTCCCGCCATTCCTATGTATTCACAAGTGGCATGTCGCGGTGGCCCAATCGTGCCTGTTCCCCAGTGTCGTCGTAACACTCCATCTAAGGGCATACTGCAGTGCTTCCTATCCTTGAAGAGCAGCAGCTAAGTCTACCCTGGTGCATTTGGCAGCCATTACTGCAAACTTGCCAAGAAAAGGTGAAAACATTAGATTTTAAACTACCAGTTTCTCTGACTTTCTTAGGTATTCTGGGAGACTCCTTCCACCTAGGAGAGTATATGCATGTATTATTTTTATAGCGCTGACCTAGCCAAAAGGCACTGGAGCACTGTACAGGGTCAAAGCCAATGGAGTCTACTAGATAATTTTGTGATTAAAACGTGACGTTAACCACACTAATAAAAGCACCATTTAAACCTCTTCTCAAATGTCTCCTCAGTAAGTCCAGGAAGTTGTTTTGTAAGTTGCCCTATTAATTTAACTGGACAATACAGATGGTCACAGTCTTGGCAAATCCTCATTCACAGGCTGAATGTTTCTTACACATTTGATGTGTGTAGAACTACTGTTGCAAAACTGTTCAAATGATATTGAACTCCTTGTGGTGTTCATCCACAGCAGAAGGGTAATGTCATGTCAGAATCTGGATTGGCATATTAAACTGAAGGATGCAAGTGTCATAACAGGCAGCTAGAAACCTATCGTTTTTTTTAAACTGACAACTTGCTGCTGTGTGTAGGATGGTCCTGTGGTGGTCTGTGCATACCCTTCCAAGATATTTTGTCAATATTCATGCCAAATCGCAGTCAATGTAGGAGGAAATTATGCTTAACAATTTATCTGATTGAGACTTCTAATCGCAGATACCTTACCTTGGAATATTTCCCAGGGGTCAGACTGAGCCAAAAATGTTCACGCAGTACCTCAGCTTGCCAGTATGTGGTATTTGACTCTGCGTAGTCAGCGAAGTGATGTGCCCAGTGCCTGTATAGCCTCCGCCCCAGAAAACTGTCTATTTTCTTTCCACATCAGTCAGCGCAGATCTGTTACTTCTTCTGGTGTGCTAGAACGTCCCTTTAGAAACTTACAGATTTCAAGCCATCTAGTGCCTGTCATAGGCAGCTGACCGTGACAAACCCACATTTGGTTCATTTGTGCTGCTTGGAGTGGGACGAGGACTCCAAGCCCCGGGGGGTCTGTTATGCCATGAGCCCGAAGGTGTTGAGTGAATGTTCCCTGAAGCTCCTCGTCGCCTGACATCGGATGGTCCTGCAACGTTCAGTTACCTGGTTGTGCAGAGGGTCCCAGGATCACTTGCAGAGCTGCTCTCTGTGTTTGTAGGCCCAGTCTTAAGTCGCCAGGTAAGTACCACAATCATAAGAAGTCACAGCATTCTTCGATGTCCCTGTGTTAGTCCAAATAATCAGACAAGTCGCATAAACATCGACTCTCTAGGCCTCGCCCCGCTGTGGAGCCTGTGCCGGGGTCTGCATCGTGATTACTAGACTTTTCCAGAGCCGGAGCGACCCCTGTGCAACTGAAGTAGTTCTATGAGGCCATGCACCTCATATTTACTCCTTTGGAGCGCCTTCGCCCCCATGGGTTCAGGAGGAGCCCCTACTGGATTTCCACTGGCGGGCCTGCCCTTGGCACCAGTCGGTGCCCCTTGGACGCCAACTCCGCCACGCTGATCGCCAACCTCGGCCTCAGAAAACTCGTCACTGCACCCACCCACGCCGCCGGCCACACGCTGGACCCCATCTTCTCCACAAGCACCCACGTCGCCTTCGACCACACCACCGAACTCCACTGGAACGACCACCACTGCATCCATTTCATCTTCAAGAAACCAACCATGCACCACCGCACCCAACAGCTGCCTCGCCGCTGCTGGAGCAAAGTCACCGAACACCTGCTGATCACCACCCTCGCACAGAACCCACCCACGACCCCACCAACCCAGACGCCGCAGCCCGCAACCTGAGTCAGTGGATCGACGACTGCGCCAACACCCTCGCACCACTCAAGAAACCCTCCAACAGCCATGACAGCAAGAGAGCCACCTGGTTCCCCGACGAGCTTCAGACCGCCAAACGCGCATGCCGGAAACTGGAGAAGAAATGGCTCCACTAACGCACACCGGACAACCACGCAGCCCATAAGGACGCCACCCGCAGACATAACCACATCATCAGATTAGCCAAGAGATTCTCCTTCAAAGACTGCCTGGATAACAACGCACACGACAGCAAAGAGCTCTTCAGCATCGTAAAAGAACTCTCCAACCCCAGCGCCAACGACATCCCACCCTCACAAGAACTGTGCGACTCACTGGCCATCTTCTTCCACCGCAAGAACGCTGACATCCACAACAGCTTTAACACCATGACCGCCCCGACTACGCCAGACTCCACCTCCCCTGTGAACACCACCAGCGCTAACCGCCTGACCTTCTGGTCCAACGTCAACAACGACGAGACACGCAAGGTCATGAACTCCATCCACTCAGGATCTCCGTCAGACCCGTGCCTACACCACGTATTCAACAAAGCAGACGCAGCTATCGCACCCCAACTACGGAAGGTCATCAACATCTCCTTCAAAACAGCGACATTCCCGGAAAGCTGGAAGCACGCCAAAATCAACGCCCTCCTCAAGAAGCCCAAGGCGGACCCCAAGGACCTCAAGAACTTCCCGCCCATCTCCCTGCTCCCGTTTCCGGCGAAGGTCATTGAGAAAATCGTCAACATGCAATTGGCCCGCCACCTCAAAGACAACAACATCTTGGACCCGTCCCAGTCCGGATTCAGACGAAATCACAGCACCGAGACAGCCATCATTGCCGCCACAGATGACATCAGGCGCCAACTAGACAACGGCGAAACATCAGCCCTCATCCTCATGGACCTGTCAGCCGCCTTCGACACGGTCTGCCATTGCACTCTAAAGACATGCCTCCAAGAAGCCGGAATCCAAGAGAAGGCCCTTGACTGGACCACGTCCTTCCTCTCTGGCAGAACCCTTCCGATCCGAAGCCACTGACATATTCTGCGGCGTCCCCCAGGGCTCAAACCTCAGCCCAACGCTGTTCAACGTCTACATGGCCCCCCTCGCAAAAGTGGCCCGCCATCACGACCTCAACAAAACCTCCTACGCTGACGACACCCAGCTCATCCTCTCCCTCACCAAGGACCCACACACAGCCAAAACAAACCTCCACGAGGGAATGAAGGCCGTCGCCGACTGGATGAGGAGCAGCCGTCTGAAACTGAACTCGGAAAAGACGGAGGTCCTCATCCTCGGACCCACCCCCTCAGCCTGGGACGACTCCTGGTGGCCAATCACACTGGGAATAGCACCGACACCCACCGACCATGCACGCAACCTAGGATTCATCATTGACTCCTCCCTCTCCATGTCTAAGCAGGTCAACGCTATCTCCTCCTCCTGCTACAACACCCTCAGCACGCTCCGCAGGATCTACAAGTGGATCCCGACCAAACAAGAAGAACGGTGACACAGGCCCTCGTCAGCAGCAGACTGGACTACGGCAGCGCACTCTACGCAGGAATCCCAGCCAAACACCTACGACGACTAAAACGCATCCAAAACGCCTCCGCCCGACTGATCGTCAACGTCCCCCGCCGCAGCCACATCACCCCCCACCTGAGAGACCTACACTGGCTCCCCGTCGACAAGAGGATCACCTTCAAGCTCCTCACCCACGCACACAAAGCACTCCACAACGCTGAAGCAGCCTACCTGAACAGCAGACTCCGCTTCTACACCCCCACCCGCCAGCTCCTCCCTCGCCGCTGTCCCCCGCATCCAACGAACGACTTCTGGCGGCAGATCCTTCTCCTACCTCGCCGCCAAGACCTGGAACACCCTCCCTACCCACCTACAGCAGACCCAAGACCTACTCGCCTTCAGAAGACTCCTCAAGACTGGCTCTTCGAGCTGTAGTGGCACCCCCCTCCCCTCAGCACCTTGAGACCCTCACGGGTAAGTAGCGAGCTTTACAAGTACTCTGATTGATTGCATCCAGTGCTGGATCCAGAGCGGCTCAACCTGTGAAACCGTGTCTTCCTCATAGCTGCTCCTCTGCCGTCATTCCTGGTGTCGCCAACGCCCCACTGCAGGTCTGGCCCCATTGTCATTCCTGACTCCAATACAGGACCGTATGAGTGTCGCCCAATGCCAACCGTTACTATGTCCGGTGAGTCATAGCTAGTTCCTTTTACCTTCGATAGGTCTGGCGAGCAAGACAATTAGGAGGGGTCTGAGGACCCTTATGGATACCGTCGCCTCCTGGAGGAACCATAGGACAACTGGTATTAGGAACTAGCTGATCCCATTGGTTTGGACACCTCACTGGCTCGGTATCTCCTTCTGCTCTGATTTTGGAGGAGGAAGCCTCTTTTGCTGTGAGCAATGCAGAGGTTGGCTGAAGTCCTGGACCGTCAGCTACCCTCGGAGACAGTCAAGAAAATGTCTTAATGGAGGTGCATCAGCTTGGCGCTGCCCCCTCCAAACCCTTACTTCCATTCAATGAAGCCCTTACAGATGTCTGGTAGAGACTCTATATAGCCACAGATTCCTTACCGATCCTCCCTGCTCTGCGAACAGATTTCATTATAGGGTCACCCCTATTTTTTTATTTTTTATTTACCCTTCTGAGGCCCATAGCAATACACACCAGTGCATCGGCATTCTGTGTGGCTCTGTGCTTCTGGCGTGGAATGTCACGAAAAGAAACTGATGTCAGCACGCTGGGGTGGTGCCTCACGTCACTGCTGATGCGGGCGACGCTGAGCCGAACTACACCATCTACCGCCACGAAGGGGTACTGCTCAAATGTTTCCAGTCCCAGTGTGGCAATAGGGACTATTCTAAGGTTAGGAATCTGCAGCTATATAGAGTCTCTGGCAGATCAGACGGGAAACGGCTTTTACAACGAAGCCGTTTCCACAAAATCTTTAACCACGCATGCAGTACAACGCATGCGTGGTTACAACTAATGCCTTTACCACGCATGCCTTTACTACGATGTTTGTAGTAAAGGCATATGTGGTAAAAGTAAAAAAAAAAAAGAGGGGGCTTGGGGGGGGGTCTCCCCCCCAAATAAAACAACTCACCATAAGTCATGTCGGCATCAGAGTCGATTAAGAGAAATCGGTAAAAAAATGCCGGTTTTTTTAACGACGTATGACGTCACCACGCAAATAGTCGGTGAAAGGTTTATGCGTGCTAAACGAATTCCGTTGTAACGCATGCGTGGTAAAGGCATGTGTTGCAACGGAATTCGTTGTATCATCATATATTCGATCAGACGGATAAGGTGTTACCGAAGGTAAGTAACTTATTCTTCACTCTAATCTGTCCTTGCCCACCGCTGTTGTATAAAGGGGGAGAGATTGCTTAACAGTTCAGGCACAACTTCTTAATCTACAGTGGAGGCTTCCTGCACAAGAAAAATGTTACGTGCCTCTTTTAATAGTTGTATCGCTTTTTTTTGTTGAATCACATGCTTCCCTCCAACCTTCCCATGTGTAGATGGCACAGAAACAATCAACACACCTATGACTCGGAAATGTTGGATAATTGGGATCACAGAGAGTGGGAGAGGTTATGTGGAACAGAGCATCCCTTAGATTCTAAGTCAGCCAACCAGTTTCGGCCTCCACAAAAGCTTAACCGGTTAGCGAGGTACCCTGAAATTAGATCCTACTTTCCCAGTTAAAGAGAGACATTTCCTATGATTGTATTTTCCTGTGATTTGGACTGTGGTCTATTGGGCAACTATTCTCACATTGTAGTGTCTCAGCACTATGAAGTTATCACAAGATGTTACCAAACTGTTCACAAAACCTATCATCAGCATTTTAATTCATTGACATTCATGGGAATTACAAATAATGTGATTCTGCACATTTGTGATCTGTTTGTGTGGTAAATACACAGATTGCCTTTCCGTTATTGGCAGATGTAAATATTTTAGGTGTGACTGGTAAATAATTATATATGTATGTTTGATGGCGTGTGTAGGTGTAGATACACATTCTTAGCATGCGTCCGCCATCTGGTGTTCGGCTTGGAAGTGTGCAAGTTGTTTTTCTTCTAAGAAGTCTTTGGAGTCACGAGGTGTGTTAACTCCTCCTCTTACCTGGAGCGCATATGGTCCCCAACTCCATTGTTAGATTGTTTTTTTCTGCCATCTTGTTCGGTCGTGTACTCTTCTGATCTGGTTTGACACAGTCGTCTGGATACTTTCAAGTACCATCTGTTATGTTTCGATCACGATTCAATCACTAGTATCATAAATATAATATCAACGTCGAATTTGTCTGGGGGACTCGATTCGATCGCGCCCTTTGGGACCTTCGCTCTCCGGTTTGGAAATTCTCTTCGACATTCTTTCTAAAAAATGTCCAGGGGGTTATGGAACGGACACCCTTTAGATTTTGTCCTTTGTATCTCGCAAAATTCCCACGCACAGATTTACATGAGTTGTGTAATTTGTGCTTGTCTTAAGATCAACTAGAGGAGACCTGCGAGGCCTGCAGGTCGTTTCGATCCAAAAAAGACTCTGCATAATCACAAAGCTAGAAGACTTCAGATGTCTCTACGCAGCATTAAAGGGACGCTGAACACTTTTAGTTCAGAGGAGCTTGAAATTGAAATGGTGGCACATCCGTCAGCCGCAAATCTGGTTAACCTTTCTCCAGACCTCAGCTCTGAGTCTTATGCAGAATATAATATCACGCCAGAGCAACAAACTGAGTACTTTGCCTCATCCGCCTCCACCCAGACCCCTGCCATCACCAGCAAAGCCCCAAAAGTCTGCTGTTGGGTCACCACTGCTTCCTGGCCATGATGGGCACGGACCAGCTGCTTCCAGAACATCTAGGCTCGGCTCTGAAGAAACAGCCTACATCTCAAGTTTTTGATTTGAAACCCTCCAGCTCAGAATCAGCCTGGCTTTCGGCACCATAACATTCCAAGGCAGACACCACTTTACCTTCAGCGCCAAAGTCTTCAGAAACAAAACAAAACTGATTTGGCACCAAAAAAGGCAGCCTCGAAACTAAAACCCTCTGCACCAAAATTAACTGGGGAAAAAACGGGGTCGGAGCCACATTCTCCAAAGACTGTACAACCAGTACTTGAGAAGTTACATCAACAGCTGAAATCTCGGGAAAAACATTTATTGATTCATCCTGATATAGGAAGAGTCCTCACCAGACCCACTCATTCAGAGGCACAGCCTCCAAAAAGACAACTTTCTTTTGAAGAGGCAATTGCCCTATTGGCCAAAAAAGGAGAGTATAGAGGACAAGGCTACTATCCCACTTCGTATTAGCCCTCCTCCTATCCCTGCTATACATACTCTATCACCACCACAGTCACCAATTCATCACCATACGGATTCACCAGAGGACTCACTACATTCCTGTACATGGGATCGGGGGATGATGATCAGCATTCATTATCACCAAAAGATGACTGGGGAGCATATGTCACAGATCCAACAGATAATACTGACCCGGATCTATATCCATCAAGTCCCTCCCATCCTGATGGCACCACTACTTACCATGACCTAATAAGTAGGGCAGCTACTTATCATAAGGTGACACTCCACAGAGCCACTAGAAGACGATTTCCTCTTCGAAATTCTCCTCCACTCCGCGCAGTACCTTCCTACGCTTAAGGGTATTCTCAGGCACGCTACAGATATTTTTAACAACCTGGTCAGATCCAGGATTATTACTTCTAGAGTTGGTTAAAAAATATAAACCTTCCCCTGTAGACTCAAAATACATTAAAGGTCAAGTGATGCAATACCTTCTAACTAGGCCACTGCTCGTAAACAGGCAAACTCTCAAACAACTGGTGAAGCTACCCCACCAGACAGGGAGAGTAAACAGATAGACACAGCTGGTAAGAGAGTGACAGCATAGTCAGCCAACCATTAGAGAATTGCCAACTCCATTGGTCTCTTATCAAGCTATGACAGGGCACATTGTGATGAAATGGAGGAGATACTACAGCAACTCCCAGAACATAAAAAAGAGCATATCAGATTGCATCAGAGGGAATACTTGTATCTAATACCAATATAAGGTGTGCCCTGGATGCAGATGACACAGCTGCTTGGGGTATTCATTCCAGCATTAAGACGACATACCTGGTTAAGGGTATCTGGCTTCAAGCCAGAGGTTCAACAAAACTTATCACCCTCCCCTGTGATGGTGAACTTCTTTTGGGACTGCAGGTGGATACCCTCCTAGAAAAAAGAAACAACTCGGCGAAAGCAATGGTAGCTTTTCCACCTATCGAGGAAGATCTCTCCCTGAGATATCCAGCTCTTACAATAAAACACAAACTCTAAACATCCTCTCCTAGAGGATACTATAGGGGCTCCTATAGAGGCAACATACATGGAGGCAGAGGTAGAGTAGGTTCTAATAAACCCTCCACCACCACCACCACCACGCCTTGACTCGGCTACCAGTACCACCGATCACACAACATTTATTGGGGGAAGACTAGAGCAGTATCTTCCCTCATGGATAAATGTTACATCCACGCAATAGGTGTTGGATAATATCCAACGTGCTTATTGTCTGGAGCTTACTTCCACACCTCCAAACATCCCAAGTCGCATCCACACAATGTCAGCAGACCATGAAAAGCTGCTTTTTTCAGGACTTTTTCCTATGGTCACTCTCCAAGATGTCATACCACTTCTACAACAGGAAGACTTCATGACTGCAGAGGATCTAAACGACACATACGTTCACATTTCAATTCACTCAGCACACAGGCAATACCTAAGGTTTGCTTTCAACGGACAATACTTTCAGTTCAAAGTGCTTCCGTTCAGGGTTACCACAGCCCCTAGGGTGTTTACCTAATGTTCAGCAGTAGTAACAGCCCACATACGAAGACCAAATACACACGTTTTTCCTTATCTGGATGACTTGATTATCAAAAGCAAAACATATCACACATGTTTGCAACGCACAAACAACTATAAACCTACTCCACCAGTTAGGTTTTACAGTCCAATCACACCTGCAACCTCTCCAGATACAGCCTTACTTGAGAGCCATCCTTAATTGTCATAAGGGTGTAGCTCACCCAATTGCAGCAAGGCTACAGATTTTCTAAACACTTATTCCACAGTTTCACATTCACAAACAAATTAACAGTAAGAACTGTTATGCATCTCCTAGGAACTATGGCAATGTGCATAGCCATAGTGCCTCTTGACAGACTCAATATGTGCCTTTTACAACTATGCTTAGCGCAACAGTGGTATCAAGCGGAGGGTCAGTTAGAGGATCTGGTGTTGATCAGCCATCAATCTTGACACACTCTGCAATGGTGAAACTTCAAAAATCTCTTACAGGGATGGCCTTTCAAAGACCCAGTTCCGCAAACGACCATAACAGACTAGTCAATCACAAGATATGGAGTGCCATAACAGGAACTGACTGTACTTGGGCATTGGACACAGTCATTCTTTTCCACTTATTAAGCATCTACAGCTGCAAGCTGTTCATCTAGCTATAAAAACGCCCCTTCCTCACCCCATAGGCAAACAGTCTTAATCAAAACAGACACCATGACTTCATGTATTATCTTGGAGGGGGGAGCGGGGGGAAATCTCCACAGCGGTCTCTTCCAGTGCAAATCATTTGCTCTCCAACACAGCATTCAGTTAATAGCAGTTATCCACCAGGGGTGGATAACGACTTCGCATATCTCCTCAGTAGAACATGCCCGCAAGTCTACGAGTGGAAATTAGAAACACAAGTCCTACACCCATTCTTCCAACTATAGGGGCAACTGGACATAGACCTACTCGCAACTCCACAGAACACAAAATGCCTAAACTTCCCCTCTAGGCTCCAACACCCACAGTCCAAAAGCAATACATTATGGATCAATTGGTCAGGGATATTTGCTTATGCTCTTCCACCTCTCCCCCTGCTTCCATTTGTAATTTGCAAACTGAGGCAGATGTCTCTGACACTCAACCTAGTTGCTCCCACATGGACCAGGCCACCATGGGTTTACAACACTACTAGAGCTATCAGGAATGCCTCATCAAATATTTCCCAACAGACCTGACCTCCTCACTCAGAACCTAGGAGCAGTAGGCACCCAAACCTCAGATCTCTCAATCTTGCAATTTGGGTCAGGAGTTCCTTGAATTTGGATATCTAAATTTACCAGAAGTATGTATGGATATCCTAAAAGACGCAAGAAAGCCCACAACACGTGCATGCTATGTCGCAAAGTAGAAACACTTTGTTCACAACTGTAACTCAAAGGATATTAGCCCATTAAATGCATCTCCTCAAAACATTCTTTGCTAACTTCTTCCATCACAAAGTCACATCCTACAGCATTAGCTGCATATCTCTAAAATAGAGAACAAACTTCTATATTCAGAATTACTGTACGTAAAGCTTTTCTACAAAGTCTCAAAAGAGTTTTTCCACCTAGAATCCACCCACACCAGCGTGGAATCTCAATTTTGTCCTAGCAAAGTTAATGGGTCCACCATTTGAACCTCTACGCACATACCAAAAGTAGTCTTACAATTCCACAGGAGTCAATCCATTGAGTTGCCTGTACTCTTACCTCAACCAGACTCCGTGGCAGAAAGAGCATTACAGACATTAGATGTTAAAAGGGCACTAATGTACTGTATTGAAAGAACACAGTCCTTTCGCAAAACTCAACAACTATTTGTGGCATTCTTGAAACCACATAAGGGTAAAGCAATTTCCAAATCGAGTATCTCAATATGGATAGTAAAATGTATCCAAACCTGCTATGTTAAAGCCAAGCGACCCCTCCCTATTGCACCAAAAGCTTACTCTACATGTAAAAAATGAGCTTCTATGGCATTTCTAGGGAATGTGCCAGTTGCTAGATGCAAAGCATCTGAATGGACTACAGCCCAAAACATTACTGTGTAGATGTTATGGTACGACAACAAGCAAATATTGGTCAAGCTGTACTACGTACATTATTTCAAACAAATACACCCAGCACAAATTAGCTACCGCTTAGGATTAGAACTGGTTTTCAGTCTATGCTAAGCTTCTGTGTCTACAACTACACATGCTATCAAACAGTAAATGTTACTTACCCTGTAAACATCTGTTTGTGGTGTTTTGTGTTGTAGATTCACATGCGCCCATCATCCACCCCAGTCACTTGTGTTGGTTGCATTTATCCAAATCATACATTACATTATTATTTCATGGTTATCTCCATAGGATACATTATTGTGAGAAGTTGGCCTAGTATATGGTGTTCACTATTCTAGTGAGCACCTTGCACCAGTCCAAACGACCCTTATGGTGATTGGTTGTAAGTCAACCTTATAGACCAGCTATCCTAATGGTAGGATGGACAAAAGCAGTGTTAGGCTAAACTCAAGAGGGCATGTGAAGCCAGCTGTTTTACCATATGCAATCCCTTAAAATATCAAATGAAAGGACACCACACAAGGTATATATTACAAAATATATGTATTTATTTCTAGAATAATCCCCTTAACTCTTTATGAGCACAAGCGTTAAACAAAGAACACAGTATAACATACAATAAGGTGCACAATTATGGATAGGCCGGGTGGCCACTCAAACCATATATTAAGAAAGTGGTATAAGTACCACATCACGAACAATGAACAGGCCTAGGAGCTTGGGAATCGCTGGGCCTACACTGGACTAACGAAGGTTAGGTCGGGAGAGGCCCACAGGATACGGGTGCAGAGTCTATAGGCAACCGCGTTTACCATACAATTCAATAGTGCGTAAAAATCAGAAAGTGTTAGGTTTCGGAGACTTCCGACTGGACTAGAACTTAGCCTCTTAAAACTAGGACACTAGAGGTGTAAACCACTATAGGAACACCGGAGTTAAATTGTTAGCTCACCCACAGGAAGCGGGTGCATAGGTGCCAAAGTGTGTCGGGTTTTGTTGTGAAGTTCTATGGAGCCTGGAGGAAAAGATGCTGCAGGCGGCCAGGAGAGAAGAGTCTGGTTGGATCCATGGGTGGATCAAAGATGTAGAGTACCTGAAAGCAGAGGGGACAGAGTTCAGGTCACTAGCCAGTGACCAGCGAGGAACCAGGCGATGTCGGGTTGCAATCAGGTGATGTCGAGGTGTTTGTCTCCGCTGCCACGTGGACCAGGAAGGATCGAGGATGACCAGCTGGTGAACACGAGCTGTCCCACGAAGGCTCTTGCTGTCGACGGTGTCGGTACTCGATTCGGAGTCACCAAGCATTGGCAGAGGCAACCCACGCAGGACTCGAAGATGTCTTCTTGATCGGACCAGGAAGGTCAGATCGATGGCTCCTTTTCAGGGGAGCTGGGGCCAGTCTGGAGCAACCAGACCAGCAGTGTAGTTTCGATGTTTCGTTGTCACAGAGGCCACTAGCCAATGGGCAAGCGACCGGACAACGCGTCGAGCAGGAAAAGTGCGAATGGCCCCACGCAGCACTAGGTGAGTGTGGAGAGGTGATCTTTGGAGCACAGGCTGCTCGGGGCTGGGGCTTCTCAAACCCCAAAGCACAGCGTCGAGGGTGCCTCGGGAGCTGCACAGGAAGCACTTCGTCAACTTTTCAAGATGGCAGGTCCCACGTCTCTCGTCGCCTCCACGGGTCTAAGCTTTGCTAGGACTCTGGATCGGGCTGTTGGAAGTCTGGGAGTCCAGGTCTTGTCGGTCTCTTTCGTTCGAGCTCCGGCGGGAGCAACAGCAAAGAAAGTCTCGTCGCGCTGATGGTGCCTGCTTGCACAGGGTGGTCAATCCTTGACCACAAGGGAGATTCTTCAGTCTTCTATGTTGAGTAGGATGTCGGGTCCAGAGTTTCATTTCAAAGTTTCAGTCAGGATGATCTAAATTGCATTGGCACAGCTCCTACCTTTATTCCAAATCAAGGGGCTGGATCACCTGCTAGGTCCCTCCTATGGGTGGGACCCAGGAAGGGGGTGGTTACACCGCTTTCCCTTTGTCCAGTTTCGCGCCAGAGCTGGGGATGGAGTGCCCCAGCACCGGTTTGAACTGCGCTATGCATGGGACGCCTTGTGCGCCCCAGGCAGTGTCTAGTTTCAATCCACCCTCCCTGCTACAATCCACTATCTCCTGTCTGGGGAGGTGTAACACCTCCCTGTGACTGGATACCATTTGTCCAGGCCTCCTCTGCCGGAGTTTGGTCAGCAGCAGGAGGCCAGACTTGTGTCTGTGGCAGCAGCATCCATTTTGTGATGCTGGGGCTCTGGTTAGATTTAACCGCGTTTAAGCAAAGTAACACGTCTTCTCCCTCTAGAAGGGTGGAATGCTACCCCCGTCGCCAGAACTGGCGAGGGGGTAGTATTCCAAAGAGTATGACACCTTACACGACATGTTTTGATAAAGCCAAACCAAAGTTAGCAAGTAACCGCGAGGATTATAATGCACTTAAGAGTATATGGTATGGCAATATCCCAGAACAGCTAAGGGAGTTGGTCCCGAAAGCTGCAGACAGGCTCAGCTCATGCTAGAGCACCATCTCACATAAAACCAAGCACTCTGCCTCCAGGATTGACAAGGCCTGCTATAGGAGTGACTTATGGGTGCATATGTGTCCAGATATAGGTTTAGATCTAGGTATACTATATCTAAGCAAGGGGTGATTAACACCACCTTGCCCCAGCTGAGTGAGCAGCCAGTTGTGTCAGTTTGGATAGCCAGCCAGGGGTGGCAAAAGATATGCTGCAGCCCCTGGTTGGCCTTGGATGCACCTATGCCCTGGGTACCTATAGTACACTGTACAGGGGCTGATAAGGTGACCCAATGTCCAATTGGTTTTGTACCTAAAGTACATGGATGTGAATTTAGAGAGAGAACAGCAGGCTGTGGGTCTGATTAGCAGGCCAAAAGCCACATTAAGTCGAAAACTAGTGAAGCAAAAAGCAAAAAATGGGGTGACCATAGGAAAGCAGACCTTACTCTCCTACAATTATCTTTTCTCTCCATCCTCCCCCGCCAAGCGGAAAACAATATAACAATGGAGTTGAGTACTATGCAAATTCCAATCTACTGACCTGCTCATACACTCACATACCCATACAATATTCATACAACCAGTCACTCACCCATACTGCTACTCACACACCTACTTATTCACCTACACAGCCACTCCCACACACCACTAACTACAACGTCTCTGTAACCTTTGTTTTTTTCAGTGAATTTCTATGGTTTTTTAACTAGTAGTCTTGTGTGCAGAGTGGTGGAGAAAGGGGGCGGGGTCTCCAACCAGCTCTCAGGAATACCGCTGTGTCAGACTTACTGAAACTAACAGGAGGGCTTCTTGGAGCCCAAGGATCCTCCGCATCGAAGAGGACTTCATTCCCCAAGCAGTAGTGCGCCAAGAGGTGCATTTGCAGAGTGGTGGAGAAAAGGGATGGGCCTCTGACCAGCTCTCAGCAATTGCACTGTGTGGAACTTACTGGGAGTAACAGGAGGTGTTCTTGGCCCCCATGGTCCCTCAGCATCCAGAGGAACTTCATTCCTCAACCAGTAGTGTGCCAGGAGACGCATTTGCAGAGTGGTGGAGAAAAGGGGCATAGCCTCCAAAGACTTCTCAGCGATCCAGCTGGGTGGGACTAACTGGAGGTAACAGATGGGGTAGTTAGCCCCCAAAGACCCTCAGGAGGCAAGGGAACTTCATCCTCCAACCAGTAGTGTGCCAGGACGTGTGTTTGCAGAGTGGTGGTGAAAGGTGGTTGGCCTCCGGCGAAAGCAAGGCTGCATTATTTATAAGTATTACCCTGGGTGGTGGTCGTCCCTGGGGTTTTACAAACCCTAAATGAAGGGGGCCTATGTGTCCCCCTTCTTAATTTTTTTACATGCTCCTAGGTTTTGGCCCACCTGGGGCCTTCCTGAAAAAGACGTGTGAATTCATCAGCAAATTTGTAGCAAAATTGAATTCAAAAAAATGCTTTTAACCCCCCCCAGCAAGGTCCCTGTGGGTCCCCACAACCACATCTAGGGGTGAACTGAACTGACTAAAGTATAATTTTTCCTAAATTTGGTAAAGATTTGTCAAGCTGCGTCAAAGTTATTAGCAAAACCAAAAATGCACTTCCTATGGAAACTAGGCCCTAACTTTAACTGCCTACTGGCAATCGCCAGATAGATTTAGATATATATATATATATATATTTATTATTATTATTTTTACAATTAGGAGGGACGTATTTAGCATTCATTAGTAGCTATGTCCCGGTTAGTAGCTCTGTCCCGGTTGGTTCTGCAGTAGCCCCTGGCTCTGTCCCAGCAGGCATGGAGTTCCAGCCGTGCACTTTCACTGTATGTTCGCTGCTGGTCACAGGCTCTCGCCCCACATATGCATGCCTTGGGAAGAGAACAGGTCTCCACAGTACGGTATACACCTGTTACAACGCATCTTTTACAACTACCTACTGTTACAACGCGACTTTTACAACGCATACCATTACAACGCATTGCGCTGGGGGGCGCTCTAGGATAGGGAATAAGTATAATTTACTATCCAACACCTTCCCTAGTGTCCACGGGGACTGGAGTTAGAATAGTAAATTATACTTACCACTATCCAGCACCTCAAAGCGCTATGCGTTGTAATGGTATGCGTTGTAATGGTCGCGTTGTAACAGTAGGTAGTCGTAATGGTATGCGTTGTAACATGGTACATCCATTAGAAGATGTAGGGTGAAAAACGAGCACATTTGGAGAAAACCATAGTATCTGTTGTGTGGCGTTTTAATCTCCGAGTGAATTTTCCCGATTCATTCCCTTATATAGGTACAGTTCACATTGTCCTAATATAGGCATAAAAATCAAGCCCTTATTTAGTCATAGCACATGCTACCCAAATACAGGCATGGCTACTTGCACCTGTACCAAACGTCTCAACGATTTCTTGGAAAATCGGCTTAAGCAGTCTGGATCTTCCCCTTGCTTGAATATTGATTTCTCCAAGAACTCAGTTAGTTTTACAATGAATAACTATTCCCCCGGGGGTTTATTAGGACATTCGTATGCCTGATTTTTCGTCAATCAATGGCATTCCCAAACACCTTCAAGGTATAAATATGCCTTCACTTGCTAGAGTAAACTACGGTGGTTCAGAGCAGATTGACTATCTACTTCCCCGACACAGCTCGCTACAGCAAGTGCTGAAGGAAGCCGACTCTCCAGCTGACGCACTGATCAAGGGGCTGCCCTTCTCCTGCCGAGAATTCAGCTCCACTGTTTCCAAGCTTCCCATGCGGGGTGTTGGGAAATCGAGTCCCGAGACAGAGATACCAGACCTCCTTCATTCTAACTAAGGTATGGAGCTGATTAGAACCTAGAGAAACCTTTGGTAGATTCTTGGCAAAACAACTAAACCAATGCTACACAATACTTACTTCTTCCCTTGTACTAGACTTAGGTTAGGTACATTGGGTTAGGCGTATTTTAAAAGCACCAGTTGAGTATGTTAGTCAATATATTTATGTATGTTTTTTTATATGGCTTAGAAACCATATAATGCTCTTACAGTATTATTTTATAACACTGTACGCATTATACTTTGCAGTTTGCATAACGATTGTAGCAGTTCACCTCTCTTGCATGAGAAATAAGACTGTTCAATAAACCCTTTTATTGAAAATGCCTGTCTCTCTATTTCTCTGCAATTCTGTAGAAATGAAGCATGCACGATTGACTGAGTGAAATACTTATCTATTGTTTCCACGACTCTGAGAGATATATTTCTTATTCATGGGAAACAAAGTTGTCATGTTTATGCGGTTGTCAGAAACGAATCCCCTCTTGTGTATTAGAGAAAGTTTCTAGTGACCTCTGAGTTAGCTGGCACACACACAATTAAGTTTAGTATATTCGATAGAGACCTAGTTGACCTCATGTCCTACGTCAAATCGATAGGATATATTATTCCAATGCGCAGAGCCTATTGGGAATATAGGAACTACACTACATGGTACCCAATGTCTAGTAAGGCACTAATTTAACGCTAGATACTAAAGTAACTCAGTCGTGCTTTTCTCAGAGACCCCTTTTTTGGGTAAAATACTCCAATAGACATCTGGAGTGGGTAAAAGGATAAAATATCCGCCATAGCTGAGTAGGACGAAAATCCTATGTATTAGTTTTTGGTTTGTTCAACGTTGAAGGATACAGTGTTCCAAAATATTGTGCACCGTATCTTTGTTTCCTTGAAACTTGCTCTGCAACTTTCATTAAACAATGTTGATTAATGACGACAACACCACAAACGGTGGAGCAGCAGCCGATCCAGTCATTGCAGCTTTTAATATAACAGGTTTCCAAGAGACCGACGAGGATGCTATAATCATCCCAGAAAATTTAAGGAAAGCCATCATTATAAAACTTATACGAAATGGCCTATCAGCAAGAGGTGGTAGGGTAGTGTTTGTGATAGAGGCACATGAATATCATCAGACAGACAGATATTATATTCTTGGATAATCTTCCCTCAAGCAGATCCAAGAACAAAAGTGTTTCACAAAATACAAAGAAAAGGAACCACCAGAGGAATACATTTTTTTCGAGGATATTGAAATTCCACTAGCATACTAAGAGCATGCACTCTGGTTTAACCCCTTGGCCGCGGCGGTAATTCCGCCGCGTCGCTGGGGGGGAGGGGGGGGGGGGCCTGCAGCGCCACTATGCTCGTGACGGAACCACTCTGTCACGAGACACGGGCACGCTGTGCTTGTGACGGAGTGGTTCTGTCACAGCCCCGCCCGCTCAATAGAACGCGCCGCACAGGCGCGAAATCACTGCAGCGCAGGCGCGGCGGCCGGGCTGTGATGGTACCACTCCGTCACCAGCACAGTAGCTGCACAGACCGGCAGGGACGTGAGTCCGGAACCATCCACAAGCGGGATGGCAAGTTTTATTTTATATTTTTAATTTTTGTTTACTTAAATCCCCCCCACCCCCGCTAATGACCCCTTCCACGCACAACCCAGAGATAGGCCTTGCACCGACTGCAGCTCATGCTGAGTGCGCCAGTCAGTCACACCCTGCAGGTTACACCAGTGCGCGATGGTCTCAACCAGGGGCGGCTGGTGACATTTGAAAGTGGTGAGGCGTAAATACTGCACTGTGGCGAGCTCGCGCAGCGAGAGAGGCCCAACCACCTATGGGGGATTCGGGGGTTCTCCCACGAGAACATTTTGAAAAAAGAGTGGGCAAATGGTGCAATCTTAAGCACCCTGGGCTCACACAGGCACACTGCTCACCCTGCGCTTACACAGACATCACCAACCCTGCACTGTCACAGACATCACTCACCCTGGACTCACACCGGCACACTGCTCACCCTGCGCTCACACAGACATCACTCACCCAGGACTCACACAGGCACACTGCTCACCCTGCGCTTACACAGACATCACCGACCCTGCACTGTCACAGACATCACTCATACAGGCACCCTGCTGACCCTACTCTCACACAGACATCACTCACCCAGGACTCACACAGGCACACTGCTCACCCTGCGCTTACGCAGACATCACCAACCCTGCACTGTCACAGACATCACTCACCCTGGACTCACAGGCACACTGCTCACCCTGCACTCACACAGACATCACTCACCCTTCAATGCACTGCACTCAATAGGTTTCATGCCTTTAAGCCTGTCTAGGCCCGACATTGCCTAGTGACAGACTCCAGTACATAACACCACGTCAGCTGGGTCCTCTGAGCAGCTGGGGGTGCTCAGCACAGACCCAAGAATGCAAGCAGCCCCCCCACAGACACTGGTGTTATTGTAGGCTGTTCGTCACTCCAACAGCCTACACTGCAAAGGAATGTGGATTATATGCTTTGGGATAAAGAATATTTTATTCATTTTTTCTTGCAGTTTATCTAACCTGAGCTTCGCCCAAAGGCTTTGGAGTGCTGAACAAGATTACATTTTAGGCATAAGGTATTTAGGTAATTTGCCCAGAATTGCAGGACAGAAGCAGGAGTTTTGATCTGAACCCTGTTCCTCTATGCCAGTTAGTACCCGTTAGCCACCATACCACATCTCCTCTTCAGGCAGCAGAGTTGTGATCAGCCACTCGTGGATTTCCTGTTGAGCTCATATGTTTGACTGCTTGTCCCACATTCAGTCCCTCAACAACCTCTTGAGGCGGTGGGGGGTGCGCCAAGGGAGAATAACAGTAAGAAAAACTTACCTGACCGCCTCTGCTCCTGGTCCGTGTTGGCGCCTCATCTCCAAAACAGGAACCGGAACAGCAGCACCGAGTGGCAACCCCTAAGCCAATCTGCAGCGACAGGGCACAGTTAATCCTCGCCCGCAACACGCCCATTAGGAGACCTAATGGGCATGCGCTAACAAGTTAAAACACAAGTGCGCATGCGTGGGCACGGTGCGAAAATTCGCCCTCCGTCCCCACTCATGCGCACTTGTGTTGTGCTGCTGCCCCCATGTCTGACAATGCATGTCAGTCAACGTGACGGCGGTCTGACGTCATGCTGGCTGGCATGCATTGTCAGTTCTCCCTCGGCGTCAGTCTTTGAACTTAAGTAAACTATTCAGTTTACTTAAGTTCAGAACGTCGGAGCTGAGCTGCGGGGGCTACACCCCCACGCCCTAATGGACGCACCGCGCCTGGCCTCAACTCTCGAGCAAATTAAACGAAATAGAAAGATGGCGCAGAGCATGTTCACCAAACTCCAACAGCCCCAATCCCCACATGGCAGTGAAACCAAGCGTGCATCCTTGTGCAGCTGCTAGCTAGCAGGACGGCGGGAGTGAAACTTTATCACTTTATTTTCATTATTATTGCAACGATGATTCCGTTAGCATTGCTTTTACATGAACACTTTGTACAGCGCTCACATGCCCATGGCTATGCATCTGCTTGTAAAATACACAACGAAATAAACGTAATTCATTTCCCTCCTGGTGGGTGGCCTGGACGGTCTCCGAGGAGAAAGGTCACTCCGGGCGATGGGGGTCGTTCCTGCTCAGATCGAACTAGAGCCTTAGGACAGTGGTGCCTGCTGGACTCTTTCAAGTTGGGGTGCTCCAATTCGAACACGATAAATAGGTGGAGATCTTTTTTCGATTACTTTAAACCCTTGATAAAGACATACAGCGCCTAAAGACTCTGCAAGTACTGTAGTTGCACTATATAAATAAGTACAAATACAAACAGATGAAGTGCTGCTAAATGGCCCGAAGAAGGTGTCGGAAATACTTCTTCCTTGATATGTGGGGTTGGTAAGTATTGACCCTCGCACACTTCATCACACATGTGCTATTCAGACACAGTGTACAGAGCAAAGTCTCCACTTGGTGGATGAGTCAGCCTGGCTGGATAGCTTCCATGCAAAAAGAACAAAGTGCCCAGGAAAATTGGCACTGTCCAGCTGAGCTGCAAATTCATTAAAGCAGCATTTAAGTCTTTGCCAGCAGTGACACCAACCTGTGATGACAGTGGCAGTCCCATTTTGTGGCCCTCTTCCTTTATTCTGCTTCAGCACACTTTTTCAAGTCCTCGGCGTTCAGGCAGACATAGAAATTATGCAGGGTAACTCCACAGCTATGATAATGCAGTCTACGTGGAGTGGACACGCAGGCTCCTCTCACGTTAAAAAGAAGGGTAGAAACCCAGGTGCTTCAAACAATAGCTGTAGTAGCCACTGCACCTGCTGTGCCAGTAGCATTCTTCCTGTGCGTTACATTTTTACAGTGAATGGTACGTAATTACGTGACATGTCACAGTAGTGTAATTTTGATAATTTTGCATAACAAATGTAACGTGAAATTAACAAGATAACATAACATTAAGTCAGCATAATGCAGTTTTGGACCAGCCCTAATCTGAATTCAGCGTGCGATGGAATCTTAATAACCATTTGGAAAGTCCTCCATGGATTACAGAGTGACACATTTAATGCTTGTGTACTATGTGAATGCCAAATAAAATCAGCCACACCTCTTATAATAAGTATTCCCCTCTTGGTTTCTTTTAGGCATGATATTTGTCTCTTGCAGAAATGTATATCGAATTGGTCTAACTGTTTTCTGCCATACATCACTGGAATGCAAACATACCTTCTTTCTTCTAGCATCTAAGAGAGTATTTAATGTCTTAGACTTAGCGCCGAGCTCACTGTTCAGGATTAAAAGTACTTGATTGTTTTTTTGTTTTTTTTACAACTAAAGCATGCAAGGAGCTAAGTGAATTCGATAAATAGGGGACACAATTGTGACTTCTCACCAGAAGCCAGATTAACCACTGCACTGTTGGATATGTATCCTGAAATCTTATCCTTTTCCCCTCATCTGTGTGGCATATTTTGCATGTAGATACTACTTCCATTGTCTGGTGGTTCGGGTACAGCAAAATTAAAACAAAAAAATATATTTGCAGTTTAATGGTATGTATAGTTACAAATGTATATATTAACCTGGGCAATATGTGTGAACTAGTACGTGTTATCAGTGACCCCTGCATAGAAGATACAGACCTAAGGCCTTGTGAGTATCAGAGGTATAACTGGGGCAGTTGGAAGTATTAAAAGCACCACATGTGAGTGTCTTCTTGAGAGGGTGCATCTGCTAGTAGCACAGGGGTCTGCGAGGCGCCATGGTTTAGGAACGCATGTGTCATTGGAATGCTTTTCCAACTCTGCACTGCGCCAAGGACATATGTTCATAATACACTAACATGGCAAAACCAATTGGCATGGCCAATGCTTGTTCTTAAGAGCTGTCTGTCTTGTCAGCCAAGGCATTGCCTTTTCCAACATCATCCGTCACTTTCTTATGCGCTTTACATTTTATAATAGCTACCTTTCTGGGAAATGTCAGGGAGTCTAATAATCGGTGAATTCGGGGGCCGTGTTGACTTTTTGTCCCATGTGAAGTAAGGAAATTCCTTTCTTTCCAGAGTCTCCCAAAGTTGTGAGCCATCCCAAAGGCGTACTGGCTGTCAGTGTAGATATTAACCGTTATTCCTTTGCTTAACTCGCAGGCTCTAGTGAGGGCCACTAATTCTGCAGCCTGAGCAGATCACTGTGGAGTCTGAGCTGTTTCTACTACTTGCTCTAATGTCGTTAGGGCGTAGGCGGCTAATGTGTTACCATCTGGCCCTTCTGGGTCTGCTATTGGGGTATCCTGTAAGTCAACCCGTCCCTTTGTCTCCTCTTCTGTCCTCAATATATAGTCATGTGGATCTAAACAGGCATCCTGAGTATCCAGTGTGAGTAATGTGACGGGAATCAGTACAGTGCATCTCTTAATATTATTGTGGCTGGAAAAGAGTGTCAATTAATATCCTGTGAGTTGTGCGCTAGTGAGGTACTGTGTCTTGCTGTTATTAAGGAGGGTATCCACAGAATGGAGGCTGAAAAATAGGCACATGGCTGATGGTGACCTCCGAATATCTGGGTCAAGACAGCGCATGCACAGCGGTCTGTCTCATGTACAAAAAGAAAAAAGTGTTTGTTATAATCAGGAGTACCGAGGACTGGAGCAGTACATAGAGCTCTTTTTAAATCCTGGAAGGCCTGTGTATGCTCTCTAGTCCATGGAAAGGAACTGTCTGCTGTGTCTTTAGTGGTGAGGGCAAGAAGAGGTTTGACCATGGCCGAAAAATTGGAAATCCACTGTCTGCAGTATGAGGTTAGACCTATGAAGGCTCACACCTGCTTTTGTTTCCGTGGGGCCGCCCTAGCATTGATAACGGCTACACGATCAGCGGTGAGCTGCCTTCCCTCCTTCGAGAGGAAATGACCTAAATAGTTCACCTTCTCTTGACAAAACTGAAGCTTTTTTAAAGAGACCTTGTGGTTATGGAGGGCAAGGTGGCGTAACAAACAGAGAGTAGCCTCTTTACATGTCGGGAGGAATTTGCAGTAATGAGGAGGTCATAAACATACTGTAGCAGTGTGGAATTATCAGGGAGTTCCAAGGAATCTAGTTGACTTTTGAGAGCTTGACTATAGGTACTGGGGCTCTCGGTGAAGCCTTGAGGGGCGCAGCAAAATCTAAAGCTCCGCCCACCAAGGGAGAAACCAAACATATGTCTGCTGTCAGGATGTATCGGAATGCTGAAAAAGGCATTCTTCAGGTTTATGACAGAAAAGTGCGTGGCGTCAGAAGGGACCATCGTCAAGAAGGCTGTAATGTTGGGGACAACAGGGTATTGGGAGATTGTTATTTTGTTAAGGGCTCTCCGGTCAATCATGAATCTATATTTTAGGGGAGAGAGCATCTCCATTGGTCTTTTTAAGAACCGGAATAATGGGACTGTTACAGATATTACCATGTGTCTCCTCCACTACTCCCTTGTCCATCAATTCAGATATTCTTGTTAAAAGGGCTGCTTCTCCTTCCGTGGGCAGTCGATACTGTCGAAGGCGGGGAAGGATGGCGCCGGGTTGAAAACGTACCACATGAGGGGGTATATTGAGACAGCCGACATCAGTGTCTGATGATGCCCAGAGGGGAGAAGGTAAAGACTGCAACTCTGGTGGGAGGGGACCGGACAGATACATATAGGAGGCTGTGGTGGGGGAAATTGTTAGGAATACAGTTGGGGACTACATGATATGGTCTCATACAGAGCTTTCAGTAAATCCAGGCCTGATAAGTTTTCACTGCAACCTGTAGTGAGGACCAAGGGAGCGTCAACATGTGCGGGGCCAATATCGAGAGGGAGGGGGTTCAGAGACAGGGCTGGTCACAGGTGTTCCTGCGAACCCACTGAGACATTCATGTTGCCAGAAAGGGGTGCCTCCAGGACTGACAAACGTGCAATAGAAGACCTGGTGGCCCCAGTATCCAAAAGAAAATTCTGATTGTTCCCCACAACTGACCTTTGAACATACTGGCCCCTTTGATCCACTGGAATTTGCACTCTAGTAATACCCCTTTCCTGGCTGTCCTATGCTTGATAGAACCCTGTCTCATCAACTTCATCATAATCATCATTGTAATAAGTGCTTGTTTTGCATCGTATCCATCAAACCTATTGGCCGGGCGTTGCCGGACAGGGGCGTCATCCCTGGATCTATGTTCTTTGTCCTGCGGATGGGGCGGACCATGGTCCCTAAGCGGCCTCTCTTCCCTAGGAGCGCAAGGCCGAGTCTTCGCTGTTCGGATGTTTTCAGCTAATACGGGACACTCATCTATCGAATGGCCTTACCCTTTGCAATAAGCACACTGATTTGTTTGAAGGCTCCCGTGCGTTGAGGGCCTGAGGGGGTAGACTGGCGAGCCCTTGGAGGGGGTTGGGGCTGTGGTCTAAAATTCCCTCGGGCATCGGGACCTCTGGCAGGGTAAGCCTGCTGCAGAAGTACCTTAGTCTTAAGATCCCTAGCCTTCTTACTTTCCTTCTCTCTATCTTCATTCTCCCTATTCTTGTGATACTGTGCCATAGCCAGGATACCAGTCATAGTCTGGGCGGACCATGTACTCTCAACTTTCTTGAGCCTGGCGGAAATCTCAGGAAGCAGGTTGCTGACAAACTTATCGACAAATACTGGGCTAGAGCCTGGGATCTGGGGGTCCAAGCTACTATGTCCCTTGTATTCTGTTTCAAAATGGGTAAAGAAGTCAGCCGCACTTTCATCTTTTCGTTGCCTAGAGGGATTTATCTTATCCCAGTTAATGACTGTTTCTGGCAAAAATGTTTTCATAAGCGTTATTATTTTACCGGGCAAAGTCAGGATAGCAGCTTCTAGTTTACTCCCTCCTGCCCTTGCGTCTTCCATAGCTTCCAGATTAGCCCATTTACCTCCCAGCTCTACTTCATGGTCAGTATGTCGAATTTTATCCCAAATTTCAGTAGGAACGACCGTACCAAAGAGCAAGTCGATGTCTTCAAGAATAAGTGTACCAGCAGATATTATCTGGCCTAATTCTTTGTAAAAGGCAGCCAGATTTTTTCGAGGATCTGGTAACTGACCTTTCAACTGCATTACCTCTGACCTTTTCCAAGGGAGATGAACCCATAGCCTGCACCAGTAGGCTTCAACAGCCCCTCTGCCATTATTTTGGGCATGAGTGAGTGCGTTAACAAAGACAGGGGGCCGCCTCTCTCATTGGCATAGCTATCTCTACAGGGGGTTTGGGATAGGCGGTCATATCACAGTGAGCTATCAAAGCAGACATAGCGCCAAACATCCCCTCTACCTGCACATCGCCTGTTTTTATTTGTGACCTGAGGTCCACTAATCCGGCGGTATCTGCATAAATGAATTCTCGAATCTCTGCATACCAAGGTACACATGTATTCAACCCAGGTGGTCTGTCTCATAACCGTGGGAAAAGGTGGACCATATTTCTTTAAATGGGTAAATATTCCCGCTAATTATCCAACATTCACACTGTTGCTTTTGCAGGTCATCTTCTCAAAGAGACGAAAAACTGACTGCAGAGCGCAAGGAAGCCAGTCGGGGGGAATTAAATAATCAATATAAATCCTGCTTAACCGTAGACCACGGGGAAGATGGGAAGGGGCGGGCAGGGGTAAGGCTGCAGGGATTGGGCGGATGGGGACTCGTGGTCATTCCCGTGGCGAGGACAGGGGTAGTGTGCACAGTCTGTGTCATAGGCGTCAAAATAAGGGGGGTCGTTGTGACGGGGGGAACAGTAGGAGTGGCAGTGGGGGCAGGAGCGTGCAGCACGGCTGGTGCAGCTGCATGCCGGGCAGGGGGTGTCAGTGCAGGGTACATGGGAGCATAAGCAGGAGGACTTTCCAACATGGTATCGAGCAGGGAATCGCCCTCTTCTCCCCCTTCCATAAAGCCTTTTCCTTTCTCTTACCGGGCCGAGTAGCACTTCTGCACCCGCGCCCTATGTTCCCTATCGGCTATCTCTACAGATTTTTTCCATTTGGTCCTGTAAGTGCTCCCTTGCATGGTCAGCCATTGACATCCGCTCCCGCTTCCTTTCTAGTGCCTTTTCCCTCTTTGCTCTCTGCTCAATTTCCTTCCTCCACAACCTGACAGACTCAAACATCGAGGGACAAATCTTCCGTTTTAAAAGCTGTTCCTCTACATTTGCCAGGACTTGTGGGTCAAAAGACCCATAAAGCGGCCATTGTAGTTCTGAGTCACTTCGTTTAGTGTATTTGGTCCAAAAAGGGGAAAAAATTATAGCAGAAGGACCATGTTTAGTATCCATGGTGTGCCCAGAGGTTCCCTCTGGAGGAAGCGGACAGGCCGCCTCCAGCTGGGAGTTCTGCGCACACATAAAACAACATAATTTTTTTAACTTACTACTGACCGGCATGCTTGTAAACAGATAACAGACAACAGCAGGTTTAAAAACTCACCTCACTGCCTTGGCTTTTGCAAAAGTCAATAACAGCAGAATCATACAGACTCGGTGGGTGGTCAGCCCACCCTTACCTGACAGGGGTAGTTCTCTTTTGCAGACGTAGGGCTGTGTCCTGCTCCAGAAATCACTTTGTTAGGGTACTCCAGTGAGAACGCAGTCACGTGCCCCAGATTCCTCGGCAAGGGTACCTTCGGTTGGAGTCTCTCCGTGCACCTCCTCACATCCACCATTCCACGAGACCTTCGTGCTCATGGAATCCCTATTCGGGCACCATTTGAAGAACCGTTTATACCCACTTACTGGGTCTCGGTGGCGGGGAAACCGCCCAAGTCTTTCATACCCTCCTTATTTTTGTTAAAGGAGACACAGGAGCCTTCGTCTGCAGGAGGAACCACGTTTTATTCGAATAGCCTGGGCTATGAAACAGAGTCCCAAGCTCTTTAGAAACAAGACAGAGGAGGCTCCTGCTTCACTCTGCAGCTTACAGGCCTTATATACACATTTCCCACCTTAAGAAACCAGTTTGGGTGGGGGCCTGGCGCCTCCGAGTCATAAATGCAGTTACACCATTCTTTGTTCAGGCAGGACGTGGGCTGCAACAGATGGTGCAAAGATTACGGACAGGTCTTGCAAAACAGGATATGTATGTGAGAGAACAGACCGATCTTGAACAACAGGATATGACCAAGTCTTGCAAAACAGGATGGATGTGAGCAGGAGTTCAGTCCGAGAGTGGTGAGGTCAATTCTTGGTTCCTCTTTTTCGAAATTGGCTCAACCACAAGGAACAGGAAGGACAGGGTGGTCGTGACAGCTAGAATTTCAACAGACATCAGCAGAAATTACCACGAGGGTTGTGCAGAGGTATTTGACACGAAATGGCGATGCAAAAAAAATGGAGTCATGACACAAAATGGATGCCGACAAGAAGGACACTTTTCCTCAGAATCCACATTTTAGGCAGCGAGACTGTGCCTCAACTTGAAAGATCTGACCACCCATCCCCTGACCCTAAGACACTGCAGGTGGCTTTGGATTGTGGATTCTTTAAAGGTGCTGCAGGAGTGGCATTAAAAGTTGTTATGCATAATGGTAGCCTCAGGTCTTGTAATGAAATCAACGACAAGACTTGGTGTATTATGCATAAAGTCTTGCAGTCTTGTGCCAACCATAACCACAGAAAGTTGCTCCTCTCTATGCCCTTGCTTGCCCACTGAGACCATTCTGCTTCAATCGATCAGCTGACCTTTTTTCTAACTGACCTAAAATCATTAATGCAGCTTCTGGTACTTGATCACTGTCCATTCTTCCAGCATTCAGTAAACATTCTTCTTTCAAGAGGCCTTCCGCTCTTGAACTCACCACACTGAGATCACGTTCCCCTTGCCAGATCCCTCCAAACAGTCTGCCGGGACAAGCCACCCTGTAACAGGGAGTGAAACAAGAACTTTTTAAGGGATTCATCACATTCCTCAATCTCCTATCTCCATAACCGCACAAAAGGTGGACTTAAGCCTGCAATGTGATTGTTGTTACATTTTTCCGTTATTCAAAATACCAAATCAGTTAAAGTAAAATATATCCTGTTTGGGGTATCACTCCACTTCCAATGTATCTCCCATTTTGAGTTTGCAAAGCAAAACCACATCCTTTTATTTTAAAAGGAGGCACATCTGATTTTATACTGTACAAATTGCCATTTGATAATTTCTGTATGGGTGTTTTATCTGCCCTTTCCTTTAGGTTGCAGACGACTCGAACTGCAGCAAATGGGACTAATTTGTTTCAGTCTCCTGTGGAACCTTATGATTGCCCCTGGGGGTAAATTATTGAACAGAAAGTTGGAAGTAACTTTCCTACCACACTTGGAACTAGAAGCCTGGAAATCAAAGGATTTGTACACAAATACCCTAAATTCTGAGCATGATACTTTGTATAAAAAGCTGTATACAAGGTTACATAATGACAATTAAGTGGTGGAAAGGGAGTCAGTGGTCGGCCTAATGGCCTTTTCTACAGGTCTTCCTTTTACTATATGACACACGCATGCTCGCACACCCCACCCACAATAATATGGCCCAGATTTTGATTTCTGAAATTTTAGCTAAAGAAAGTAAGATGCTCAAACCTCCAGTGCGAGCTGTTGTCTGGAATAACAAGCATTTGCAATGCAATAGCTTTCGCATTTGCGAGAATTTAAGCTATTTGCATTGTAAATGTTATTTGTTTTTAAAAACCAACACATAAATAAAAGGCCTTGTCGTTTAACAATGCCAATAGCTCAAAGTCTCGCAAATGCGAGTCCAATTGCATTGCAAATACTTGTTAATGTAAGCATTCCATCCGTCCCTTTCTACCTTACTACTTTGCCCTAAGTTGCAGATGTGTTCCTGGCATAGGTGTCGTAGCTTGTTGCATCGCCTTACTGATGTGGCACGACAAGGTTACAAAACGCCCGGGGTTACTTGAGTTACCATATGGTGAAGAAGTGGCCTGGCCATTTGGACTGAACTGTGCCTTCTGAGCAGGGCTGAGACTGATTTGCTAATGTTGGATCTCTGTGGCACAGAGACCAAAGAGCGGTTGTCGAGAGAGCGGCCGAGTTAATAACAGTGGCAGGTCTTTAAAGCATTACGTCACCTTGTGTTTTTCTACAGAACTCGTATATTTTTGTCTTGAAAGAACAGTAAATGTGAAGGACTGCAGCTGTTCTTTCCAGCTCCCCCTCTCCATCCCAATGGTGCGTGCCGGAGCATGGGGAGGGAGAGTGCCCTCTCTTCCTGGCCCAGTGCTGTAAGGCCAGAGGCAATTCAGAAAAGGGGGTGGTGATGAACAGAGTGTCTGAATTAAGCAGACCACTCTTACCCAGTCCAAAGATCAGGGCTTGATCCATCACCGTTATTTATCTCACTGCACCATCCCAGCTCAGAACCTGGCTATATGCAAATCAGTCCGTCCCTGGCCCAGTGCATCATGGGAACAGGGCAGACTAAACTACCAAGCCAATTCTTCACCAGAAAGGAGACAAGCTACCGGGGACCGGTTTCTGGCATTTCAGCCTTCTTCGGCCCGGCTTGCTTGAATCCTGATGGTGCAGTGAGAAAGGGACTCATGTCTGAGTATACCCTGCCACACCTATAGTGGCCAAAAACGATTCAGAAAAGGGGGTGGTGATGAACAGAGTGTCTGAATTAAGCAGACCACTCTTACCCAGTCCAAAGATCAGGGCTTGATCCATCACCGTTATTTATCTCACTGCACCATCCCAGCTCAAAACCTGGCTATATGCAAATCAGTCCGTCCCTGGCCCAGTGCATCATGGGAACAGGGCAGACTAAACTACCAAGCCAATTCTTCACCAGAAAGGAGACAAGCTACCGGGGACCGGTTTCTGGCATTTCAGCCTTCTTCGGCCCGGCTTGCTTGAATCCTGATGGTGCAGTGAGAAAGGGACTCATGTCTGAGTATACCCTGCCACACCTATAGTGGCCAAAAACGATTCAGAAAAGGGGGTGGTGATGAACAGAGTGTCTGAATTAAGCAGACCACTCTTACCCAGTCCAAAGATCAGGGCTTGATCCATCACCGTTATTTATCTCACTGCACCATCCCAGCTCAGAACCTGGCTATATGCAAATCAGTCCGTCCCTGGCCCAGTGCATCATGGGAACAGGGCAGACTAAACTACCAAGCCAATTCTTCACCAGAGGCAGGCATGGGAAGGGAGCTCTGGCTGGCTGGCTCTCTCTGGAGGCTGAGATGGGGGGAGGGGACGGGTGACGGCTGCGGGGCTCCTACCTATGAATGCGGGGAATGAAGGGAGAACAGGAACGAAATGCCAAATTTCCAGGCTGAGGAGTGTCATAGTGCCGATAGTGAAAGCAGAGGCAAGAATAAATAGATAATAAGCGGTGCTTAATGATGTATGTGAAGCTGGCGCCATAGTAATTACATTTTAAACAAGCATTTACAATGCAATGGTTTTGCCTTTGTTAAAGTTAGAGCTATTGGCATTGCTCTTGACATTATTTTTATTAATGTTTTTTTTAACATAAATAAATGGCATTGTCATTTACAATGCCACTAGCTTTATCTCCCGCAAATGACACACACAGAGCCCCCCCACACACACACCCACACAGAGCCCCCCACACACACAGCCACACAGAGCCCCCCACACACACAGCCACACAAAGCCCCCCACACACACAGCCACACAAAGCTTCCTACACACACAGCCACACAAAGCTTCCCACACACACAGCCACACAGAAAACTCCACACACACCCACACAGCACAAGCAGGCAACAGTGGCATAGAGGGTTGTAGAGTGGAGTAAAGTCGTGGAGTGGAGTAAAGTGGAGATGAGTGGCGTAGCATGGAGTGTTGCAGAGTGGATTGGAATGAAACAAAGTGTTGTAGAGAAGAGTAGCCTAAAGTGGAGTAGAGCGTAAAGTGGATTACGCATGGTGTGATAGTGCATTGTAATTACTGACAACACAGGACAGAGGAGCTCACTTGCTGTGAGGGGAACGGCTGAATATCGCCACAGAACCCGCCCCAAGCTCGGAGGGGGTGAGCAGAATCCAGCGCCAGTACCGCGAGGGCAGGGACCACAATCCCCAGGTGCCCCGGCGGTTGTGGCGCGTCAGTGACGCCAGCGCAGCGCCAGGAGGCGCGAGAAAAAGGCCAGACCGGCGAGATTGAGGTGGGGGCCTTGCAGGACAGAGGAGCTCACTTGCCGTGAGGGGAACGGCTGAATATCGCCACAGAACCCGCCCCAAGCTCGGAGGGGGTGAGCAGAATCCAGCGCCAGTACCGCGAGGGCAGGGACCACAATCCCCAGGTGCCCCGGCGGTTGTGGCGCGTCAGTGACGCCAGCGCAGCGCCAGGAGGCGCGAGAAAAAGGCCAGATCGCCTCGCGCCCCGCGAGTCGCGCCCGTGGGAGCGGCCGGGGAAAGCCCGGGCAAAGGGCGGGCCCTCTTTGGCCCTCAGAGGCCGGAAGAGGACGGGACGGGCCACGGATCCTGGCTCCTTGGATTTTGAACTACAAGTAAGACTCTGATTCTCTCATTTGTACGAACTGCAGTGTTGAAGAGTATCTGTTGCTCGTGACTGTGTTAATATAGCCCCTCTGCTACTTGCTAACATGCCCACCATTACTACGAACCCATCTACATCGGGCCTACGTACCTTGGACAACTTTGTGCTCAAAAAAGTTACACAAATTAACAATGAACGTAGGGCCTCATTGGGTACTAAAAGTCTTTCACCCTGTATGGATATTACATCTAATGAGTCCACAGAAGTGCCAGATTGCACCTTAGCACAGGCTGCACATAGTACAGAGGCCCCCAGTGTAGTTGCACAGGCACAGGTGCACTCTGAGAACCCAGTGAACCTAGTGGACCTGCTTGTCACTTCAGAGGAGGACTCAGCAGTAGAAGAACCACCGGAGGTTCCTTCTACACAAAGACCAGTGAGGAAATGTAGAAAGACTCAGGGGAGGCGTGGGGGAAAGTCTGCAAAAACTAAAACTCAAACTCACGTCAACCAACCCAATAACTCTAAGGACACTAATGTTAACAGTGCAAGTATTCAGGTGGTGGAAGAACCCAATAAAGAGGGCAGTAGTAATGAAGGAAGTGTGACCTTGTCTGACACCAAGTTAGAAGCATTAATAAATATAATAGTAGGTAAACTGGAGGCTAAAATCGTACATTTAATTACCCCAATAATGTCCAAATTGGACACAGTAGCCTCTGAGGTGGAAAGACTGGGTAGTTTGGTGGCGGGATATATGACCCCTGCACCAGTCCCAGCCCCAGCCGTGATATCACCTACAACTATTCCTGGTGGGAGCGGGAAGGAGCACTTGCTCAGGGGACAGAGTGCACAGCAGAAGAGGCAGTCAAACCCAGAAACTGTGGCTGTTACTGTAGCTGCGGTTCCCACGGCTCCAGTGACTCAGCCGACTCATCAGGCCCCCGCCCCGGCCCCCCTGGGCAATTGCCCAGCGGTCCCTCAGAGGGCTAGACTCAGGAATGTAAATCTCCCCCCTGAATGCGTCCCATTTGTGGTTGTGCTGACTAATGTCCCGCGTTATGAGGAAACTGCAGCACAACCTCATGGAGAATCACACGACTCATTAAAAAACAAAACGGTGGCATGGCTAAACAAAAACTGTGGCTTTCCACCTCACTACTACGACCAAATTATATCTACTGTAAGAGTAAATTGGGTTGGACCTTCAAGGAAATCAACCACGGGGGACTGTGTAATTGTTAATTTTCAGCACCCACAACACGTTGCCACAGTCTTGTTACGCGCATCCTCACTGGTTTACAACACAAACAGTGTCTGTGTGCGACCCCTGGGATATTTCTATGCGCCTGATCAGAACTCACCTAAAAATCCCCCTAACACTCTTCGTGGGTACAGACCTATACCACAAATTCAGACACCAAATCCGGCAACACCATATATGTACAACAATGATACTAGTGGGCTATCTGGGTGGCAAACGCCAGCAGTAAACGCTAATGGCTGGCGGATACCACCTGTAAATTTCAATGCTGAGAATCTGAACAACAGAGGGTACAATATTCCTACACATAACCGATTTGATATGCTTTCAGGGTTGGACGCCTGCGACTGACTGAGGGTCTTGGAGAGTCAGGAAAACGACCACTCGCCTGTAGCACAAACGTTAGAGGTGATTCCATCAACTACACCAAAAAATAATGTTATATCTTGGAATGTGGCGGGCTTAGAAAATAAAATGCAGGATGATAGTTGGTTAGCCTACATTAGGGGCTTCCAAATCATTTGTTTACAAGAGACCTGGTCAGTGAAATGTGATATTCATATGGATGGCTACAAGGCATATTTTGTACCTGCTGTACCAGTAACCCGGGGTAGATCAAAGGGGGGTATGGTAATGTTTATATCGGTAGCACTGAAGTGCACAACTGTAAGTAGGCCTTCAAGTAATCTTGGCATACAAGGTCTAGTTTTATCTGCGGGCAACTGTACGGTTGGTCTGATCAATTTTTATAACTCAATTCCGAATCCTTAAGTGAGTATATAGGCACTTCAATGAGGGATTGTTCACACAACTTGTTGATCATGGGCGATTTTAATACTCATCTATGTAGTGATCCCCTAGACAAAAGCCTTCTGGAACTGTATTGTCCCAGAATTAATGGTCTACATTTAGAACATACCATGGAAGGGACACTTTTTAACAACCTACTTAACGAACACGGTCTCACGATTGCAATGACTTTATGTGATCCCTCAAAGCGCTTCTGCACCCCTACTTTTAAAGGGCACGGGAAGGGGACATTTATTGATTATATGTTGTTAACCGCCCCCATGCAAGTGTTTGTGCGTTCATTCTCTATAGATAGTAATCCACTCAGTGATCATAATCCCTTGACTATACATCTAGGGGGGCCCTGGGTCGAAAGAGAAGGACGTAATTTAGGTCGGGGTAGGGTTACAGCTACGGACGGTAGACGTCGTTTAAAATGGTCTATGTGCACCCCGGCCCTCGTATATCAGAATATTCAAACTAACTGTAGTGATATCATTGCCAGATGCATCCAAGCTGATTCAGACCCAGCCCAGGTTCTATCGGATTTCAAAAGCTTAACTGACAACATAGCTATTTCAATGACAGAACCTCTAAAATGTAGAGGTAGGGAGGGCCCAAGGTGGTTCAATAAGGAATGCTCCAAAGCAGCCCGTGATCTCAAAGCAGCCTTGTTGCTAAAACCTCGTAACAAGGAATTAGTCCAGAGATCACGTAAAGAATATAAATCAGTCATTGTAACAAGAAAGGAGGCACTGAAGAACGAGGCCTGGGATGAGATCCTGGAACCACAAACACTGAAAAACAGTGCTAGATTCTGGGCGGTGCTAAAGAAACCCTTCCTGGTGAAAGACTCAGGGGAAGGGTTAGAATGTGTCATCACAAAAGAGGAATGGGTTGCTCATTTTAAACAACTGTATGGGGGGGGAGAAATTAATGTGGTACCTTATGAATGCACTGTTGGGGGTCCTTGTTTGAATGTTACCATAGGAGAGGCCGTGATGGGAATCGAGGGGCTTACAGCGGGCAAATCACCTGGCCCGGATGGGATACCCCCGGATCTATTTAAATCTGATCCTAATTTCTGGGCACCGATTGTCGCGGCAGTTATTAACGCAGCCGCTAGGGCAGGGTGCCCGACGTCATGGGGTCTCTCCACAATAGTGCCCATATTTAAAAAGGGGGACAGGGACAGTCCCCTTTGTTACAGGCCTATCTCCCTGATCAATTCTGTGGCCAAACTGGTGGGGAGAATAGTATTGCGGCGACTACTTGAGTGGACACGGGACAAAAATATTATGTCCATCGCCCAATATGGCTTCTGTAATGGCCGCTCGACTACAACACAATGCCTGAACCTCTTCTTATTACTAAGTAAATATACCGTTGTTAAAAAAGGCACAGTCTACTTGGCCTTCATGGACCTATCCTCAGCTTTCGACTGTGTTAACAGGGGGAAGCTGTGGGGGTCCATGAAGGACAAGGGAGTGGACAATGATATTATAAACTTCCTGGCTGACCTCCATAATAACACCAGTGCAAATGTAAGGTATTGCCAAGACTTATCTGTAACTGAGGATTTCAGAACCGGGAAGGGGGTTAGGCAAGGATGCATACTGGCCCCCTTCCTTTTTAATTTTTATATAAATGAGTTGGATGGTGTTTTACGGGAGGTGAAATCAGACAGTCCAAGAGTGGGGAATAGAAGCATTCCAGTCTTGTTATACGCAGACGATGCGGTACTGTTAGCAAGAACTGAAAATGGCCTTCAATTGCTACTTAATGCATTCAAAAAATTCATGGAAGATAGGGACTTGTTAGTGAACAACTCCAAATCGTTCATTATGCAGGTGGGGAAACAGCCAAAGAGACAATATACTTTCAAATTAGATGAGACAGCTATACCACTTTCAAGTACATTCTCCTATTTAGGAGTACTCTTTGACTCTAAACTATCTTGGGCCCCCCAACTTGCAAAGAAAAAATGTGATGTTTCAAAGGTTAATGCCTCCATTTTTAATTTTGCGTCAAAGCTTGGCAAAAAACCGACGGCTGCTATGATTAAATTGTATGAAGCAAAATCTGTAGCTACCGCAGCATATGGGAGTGAGCTTTGGGGCTATATGGCGGGGGAACAACTTCAGACCACAGAAAATGTGTTTTATAAACGGCTTTTGTGCGTTCCGGCCTCTACCTCAAACTTTTTAGTACATGAGGAACTAGGAGTAGGGTACCTGAGTGATATCCTGTCCCTAAGACCTCTGTTATGTTGGCTGAAAATGTGGTTATGTGAGGAAATCCCCCTAACACACTTAATTGTTAAGGATTTCCTGGCTCTTGAGAACGCTTCACGCACTCCCTGGCTGAAGTACTTAAAATCATGTTTTACCGAGGTGGGCCGCCCGGAACTATTTGAACACCCAGAAGGAATTGTGAAGGCGGATATTGACTTAGTTAAGCAGGTGTTCTTTCAGCGTAAGAAGGCTGAGAGGGAGGGTGTTGAGCTACAAAAAGTTAGTGTGAGGAAATTCATCATGGTAAAAACATGTTTGACAACAGAGCCTTACTTACTCGGCACTTTCAGCACCCATGACAAATTCCTGCTTACAAGATTTAGATTTAATCAGTTTCAACATCTGCTCATCAGACCCAAAAAGGAGAGCTTCTGTAAACATCCTCTGTCCTGTGGCTGCGACGGTAAGTCTCCACAGGACATGATGCATTTTATGTTCTTATGTAAATACTATGAATTCCCCCGTAAACGCTTTTTAATTGCTCTTTTAAAAGAAATGAATTTTAAACAGATACGACCAGCCTTTTTATACTTACAACTGCTATATAGCAACAGTGTCCTTCAAGTTCTTGAATTTTTAAAACTGGCTCTTAAACTGCGACTTTGTCTGGACCAATGACTGAATCACTGTATGTAATGTTCACAGTTCTTTTATCCTCTGAATTTATAATGTAATTTGATGTATGTACTGTATGTTTTATTGTACTTTTATGGTTGAAATATTACCGAATAAAGTCTGTTCTGATTTGATTTTACTGACAACACACTTTCAGATGTACAATTCTACTGATAAAATAAAACGGAGCACAAATAGTGTGTGGAAATGGCCTCCCCTAGTGTATTGATTTGTTTTGATTGTATTAAAATATTATATCCAATACTCTTCAGAATTAAAAAAAAAATTATTCGTGCTTTCCTCATTCTGATGTATTCTGAAATATTTGTGCAGTTAATTTACAGACATATAAATGTTGTTGTGTGCTTGAAAAAAGCCTTTCTTTTCACACGCCTAGATTGCCAGATAAATCCACTCACTTTGAAGTCTGAGAAAGAAAAGTAAACACCAAGCTCCCTCAGAAGACAGTGCCCGACATTTGACCACTGTCTTTGAATGCACAGCAAGTGTACAAAATAAGAACAAAATGTAAAGACTTGTTTACAGAAAGCAGCACTCCTGAAAGAATACAGTAAACAGGCTATGCTAAATGGGAGAGACAAAGACTTGCTGGACAGCCTAAAACAAATAAAGCCAGCAATAGGAAGCAAGCAAATGTGCGTAACAAACCACAAAGCAAATTATAAGAAGTGGGTGCAATGAATTCTTAGGTCAGTTTTTAGAATGTCTTCAAGAAGTCTTTAGCAACCAGGCAGATGTGCTGTCTGGTAGGCTTCGGCCAAAAAGCTTCCACCAGACTATAAAACAGGCCCACAAACAACCAGAAAACCGGTACACACACTGACTGACCTTAGAGATCGGCTATTCTGGCACTGCCAACCTGCCTCATAGGCCAGTCCCATTATGTCTGTTAATCAGTAGTATAGGTGAGGTGAGGCCCTTGAATATCAAAGACCCTACAGAGGTGCGTCAATCCCATTCCACCCCACACTTTGAGCTGTCCTGTGCAATTTTTCCCCAGCTATGTTATAGCTTGGTTTTCTTTAGTGCGTGAGAACTTTGAGAATGCTATTTACTTGTAAGACTGTGTTCTCCTTGACACAAGTGCCAGGTAGCGACTAAATGTTGTCTTCAGCATCTTGATAACAGAATGGCAGAGTGATCTTTTCCATGGACATTATGATGGAATGAACAGGACATTTATGTTCCCTTGATTAGCACAGCACACACACACACACAAGACCCTGGGAGTTGCTAGCAGATGCATTTGTTATCTGAAGGTCTAGATGTTAGTCATGTGGAGGGGCTTATTTTTTCAGTCCGATTATGTCTGTTAATCAGTAGTATAGGTGAGGTGAGGCCCTTGAATATCAAAGACCCTACAGAGGTGGCGTCGATCCCATTCCACCCCACACTTTGAGCTGGAGTTGCAAAAGCCAGATAAAAGATAGGTGTAGTCCAACCACCCCATGATTTTGGAATGTTATGTCTGCTTGACATAAATGTTTGGCTGAGTGATCGAATTCCTTATAAATTAAATTAAGTTCTTTAAATAGAACTTCACGGCAGACGTCTGCCTGTCTAAGCTCCGTGAATGACAGAGGGAATCCGTGGTGGTGAGTATAAACCATGCCAGCGCAGTTTAACATGTAGAATCCATATGAACGGCCTCGCGGTTAGTAACAGTTTATATATTCTGTCCGTTCCTACAACTTAAATAGTATCCCGATAAACGATGTAACTTGTCCTTTAATAGCAGAAATAGCCCTTAAGCAGGTGCTCGCAAGTGTAAGATTATAACCAACTGCAGGACTGTACATTTAATTCTAGTCCGAGCTGCTCTCAGAAATAACAGTGCCCCCCTGACAGTCCGCGGTCTGGATCGAAGAAGGAAGAAATCCAGATGAGCTCAGCACCTCTATAAAACTCCTCCAGACGGTCGCCTCGTTCAGCTAATGAAGAGAACGGGTTCAGCTGGGATTCCCATACATCTTGTTTATTGCATAATTAAAGATCACGGCAGGTCGCGTGCGGCCGTCTCCACCGCTCCGAGCTTCACGCGTGATGTTTCCGGAAGCATGGCTTTTCCTCCTTTGGTTTAAAGGCACAGAACAGGAACATGCAGTGGTCTACAGACCTCACCAGAGCAGAGGGAATCTCCTAGCACATCGTCTGCTTACAACTAGTGTTACCTTTATTTATTCTTTATTTAATAAAGATTGCAAAAAATTGTAGGATCAATTTTCCACCCGAAGATACCGTACGAAGTTCATGTTTTTATTTCCTGAAGGAACACGTCCCTCCTTCCGTGTCTTTAGGTTTGCCCTTGTTTTCCATCTGATGCTGCTCCCACGAGTCTTTCTGCATGTTTGTGGTGGGTTCTGTGTGAACCACTCCTGTCTGGTGACGGGAGCGCATTTACTACTTCATGTCTACAGATACATAGTCCTAAACGCAGTCCCCATCGTTGGTCGAACATGGTGCTTGCGGGCTGTTTCGATCGTTACGTACTTTCTTTCCTCTTTCCTTCTTCTATTTGGGAGTTCCTCTTCATTTAATTTCTTATTTAAAACAGAAGCCTTTTCGGTGACTCGTCCATGCCGGACCAGATTCGGGGGCGTTCCCGAGAACAGGCTTTCGGCTGACGTCGCCAAAAGCCAAAAATTCTCGGGAACGCCCCCGAATCTGGTCCGAGATTGACGGACAGAGCCCTCTCCCAATGGCTAGCCTCCATTTATGGAGCTAGCCAATGGGAGGAGGGGGCGTATACCCGACCCCACACACACATATCATAAGGTTTTTTGGCGCATGCGCACTAAGTGCGCATCGCCAGTCAAAACCTAAAAAGCATCAAAGTGTGTCCCGAGCTGCTTGGAAAGTGAAAGTTGTTGCAGGAAAGCATGCCATGCCTGCAGTAGGAGAAACTCATGAAAGAAAGTAGTGCTTACAGACTAAATAAGACCTATCATGTAACAACAGAAGGAAAAGGCCAGCCCTATTTACAAATCAGAAGCCAGCATTTACAAAGGGCAATGACGCAAGCCAATTAAAAATATGGGCAGAGTGGGCGGAGGTTCAAGTTCATACTCCAATACAGCTTGCTTCGCAGAGCAGCGCATGCACTGCCCAGGCTCGACCTAAAAATGCCAATACAGAACAGCAGTCGACTTGTATTCATGTAAACGCTTATTAAGTGCCAACATGCCACCAAGGTGGCCTCAGAGTGGCGTTGCCTGCAACCAAGAACATGTCTGGATAAATGGAAGCCTTATCTGTGGGTAACACAAATTGTATGTGACCCCGTAAATGTAGAATGATTGTCCGAGGGTGAAGGAGACTCGCGGTTTAGCCGCAAGGAGAAGAGGGGGCAGTGACCGACATCTGATTACAGCCTAGGGAACCTTTCATTTGTCCTGTAGTACCACGGTGTTGGATAATAACACAAAGTGTCTTGAGACAGAAAGGCTTATGGTGTATGCTGCGTAGTTGTTGGTAAATGGTGAGAGGTAGCTACCTAGTCATTATGACACGTCCTTGTGGGTTTTCTTCCGTTTTTTTTATTTTGAGTTTCTGTCTGGGTCTCCACTGCCTGTTTTACTTAAGGCAGTACACACACGCCGACCCTAGGGTACCCACCTTCGTTCCTATCTCTGCTTGAGCGTGGGTGAGAGGTAGGACTGAGTCCCTTCCCTAACCCACTGCGGGCTTTACCCCTGGCGAGATGCTGCAGTGCGAATGCGCTGAGCGATTAATCCCTGCTACCCTGAGATGTGGACAGAGACCAAGGAGTGAAAGGGCATGGACCTCTTAACCGATCCCTGTATGCAAGAGGTCTGTCTACCAGTGGAGTCCAAGTTAACTTTGCCCCGTCCGCATTCCTACACATCTCTCTCCATGCCTCTCGTTCCCAGTGACTGGGTTTGGGAATGTCAGGAGCCTATGTCAGTGGGCAGCCCTGCCGGCTCCCTTGAGCTCCCGTCATTGACGCCTAAAGACTCATTCGAGGACTAAAGATTAAGTTTGTGTCGGCACCGTGACAGGCACGTGCCCCTGCGTGCCTCGGGCAGCACCGACGCGCAAAGCCAGCTTCATCCCGGAAGTGCAGATCCGCGTGGCCAAGGGAGGGCCCCGCAGGTGCGCTGGAGCTCAGCCAAGGCGTCTCCTTCGGTAAATGCCAACGCGAAGATCAGCTGTGTGTGCTCGGGCTCACCGACACCACAGAAAGGGCACGGAAGTTAGCAGCAGAGATTGTTTACAGCATCCGTTTCAGGCCGGATCCACCGACCATGCTCAGCTGCTCCTCTTGCTGACTCTGCAGAATGCGCGCCGCATTTTCACAGGTCACGCGCACCTACCGGGTTCACCGCTTCCACGTACTCACAGCTGTCACTGACTCTTCAAATTACTTACATCTGCTCCACAGAACATGCTCAGCCGCCCACACTCCCCTACTCCACGATCCGTGTTCAACCACCAGCCCCACAAACTGCCCAGCCACCAGATCCCACCTGCTCCACAAATCACGTTCAGCTGGGAACTCCACCAGACAGTGTTCACACCAGCTATCGTTGATTTGACAGTCTGCTCTCACAACCACCTTCCCCCAGATTATTAAACCTTACCCACAGGGCACAAGTCCTATAAAAAGAAGTGGGGAGACTGACCAAGTTAGCAGTATGCAAGTGACATGACGACGCGTGACATTCCACATAGCTTGACTGAAAGTTACCTCACTGGAAGTGAAATCACAAGAAGTGACATCAGATACTAAGATCTCACACACATGCTTATCTGGTGTAACATGAGTACTTTTAAGTGCATTATGATAGTTAACAAATGAGATTTGGAGTCAAGGTTGTGCCAAAAAAGTGGCACAATCCTGGTGCAAAATCTCGGCCTCACTCAACGAATACATTTTTTAAAAACCCTGTCACATAGAAATTGGCAACAAGGAAAACCATGGTAGTAGATCAGTTCTGCCTAATTGGTTGCAGAGTCTGCATTTTAAAATATTTTATAGAGTTCAGGCATCTGCTGCAGAGGTCCCAATACATCTCAGGGAAGAATAATAATAGTGAGATAATGCTGGAGGTTAACACATTTGTTGGAGACATATGTATCTGTGTTTTGTGTAATCCCAAATTTGAATCAAAGAAGTATAGAAGATTAATTTGTTTCCTGCAAAACATAATCACCCAATGTTCTTGGGGGCAGTGGGACGGGGCGTTTGGGGACTGTTAACCTCTTCACCGCAGCGCGAATCCCACCGCAGTGCTGAACATTCCGATCGCGGGCGTGGTCATGAGGGCTCCCGGCCATCATGCACACATGCCCACCGTGACTCATGACGGCTGGGGGCCGTCATGAGCATCGAAGAGGTTAATCCTCTATTTTGTTGCTACATTCTTTAGGTTTGTTATTAATGATATTGCAACACACATGGTGTGCATCTTATACAATGTTGTGAGCTTAAATGTACCACTTAATGATGCAATAGTGCTCTGATATGCGTATGGTATAACCTATGCCGACCGAAAATGCAATAAAATGTCTTTCTTAAAAAAGTTGTCTCCTGCAGAGCACATCATGTAACATGCAGATCACAGATTTGTATTTTATGTTGATAGGTAAGTAGATTACTGCTTTGAACACCCACTACTGACTACTGCTTTGCTTTCAACATTGTGTTTACTCACCCTCTGGGGTGCTATAATCTTATCCGTTTAGACATTGTACTGCTTCCATATTATTGTTTCTTGATTATTACTCTGTATACTCTTGTATGATTGATACCCTATTTTTGCAACTCACTGTCTACGGAATCTCATATTGATTTAAGAGTCTTGTTTATCCTACCTACTGTTTCTGTAAAGCGCTCTGATATCTGCAAAGATCTTGTTCGCGCTATATAAAACTTTAAAAATAAATAAATAAATAAACAGAGATCTTTTTGTTACTTGCAGTTAATAAATTGTAATCCTTGTAGTAGACCACAGTGAGCTATGAAGGGTATTTGATTCCTACACCTTGTAACCCTGACTGATTCATGTAACACACCTTGTACATTGATTTGCATACTTACATGATTTATTTTGAATGGATAATGAGTATGTTATGTAAAACGCTCTAACACTGTATTGGGATGTGTTTGGGGTACAACGAATTAAAATAGTGCTATTTAAATTGGTATTTGTGTAAATACTAGGACAGACAAGCCCATCTGACATTCTTACAGTGCATGCACTTATATACAGGGACTGAGCAAAATAAAAAGCATGCATCTCTTAAGTATATGTGAAGAGATAACAAGCTGTGCACTTTTGTTTCCTCTCGTTGCATGTAAGTGTGAGGTTCCAGGCCGCCTCAAGAAAGATACTCGATTAAAAGGAGGTCTGATGGCCCCTTAACTTCTGCCTTTGTCTTTCACGCAACGGGAGGTGAATAAAAAGCCCCCACCTGCCTGCACGTTGCTGCGGGGAATGGAAAACCTACAACGTGCAGGGAGCTGTTGAACGTGTTCGGTGTCTGAAAGTTACACTAGGACAAGTTCAACATATTTCTGTGGATCCCAACTTCTTGGCAAGGGGGACGGCATCCACCCTGTGAAATAGTGAGTGGACGCCGTGTATCCGCGTCTACCCCCGACTCGTGCCCTCCTTACCTGCATTTCAGATCTGCTCCATGGACCTTTCTTAGCCATGAGCTCCAAAAACAATGTTCAGCCACTGGCCCACAGTCCGTGCTCACCCACTTAAACCTTCTCTGTTCCACAGAGCGTCCTCACATATCTCACCAGCTCCACTTACTGTTATGGTCCATTGATCCACAAAACACTATCTGTAGATACCGCTTTGGCCCAAAGCTCCACAGATTCGTTTAAACACTAGCCCATACCGACTCCATAGGCCTTTCTCACCCAAATTTCTAGTCTGCTCCACAGATCGTACTAATACACTGCGTCACACTCTTTCACACACAGCTTCACAGATCGTACCTACACGCAGCTCCTCTTTATCCGCATATGTGTTACAAGGGTTACATGGTGTAGCGCCAACCGGGTTGCGTTGACCGAGGTCCACCTTGTGCGCTTCCAGCCTCTTCTAAAGCCCTGTGCAATTTTATTGGCAAAAGCTAGATACACAGCCCACACCATTTGGAAGAGAAAGCAGTGGAAGTGGGGGTCTGACCTACACAGCATTCAGACCAAATCCTGAGCTCATGCTGCTAAGCAGGCTGCGATACCCATGTGCCACGGTTTCCAGGGATTAACATGGAGCGAACCCTGCCATAACGGAGGCCGCGGAGAGACAGGTGACCACTTTGTCACAGTTTGCAAAGCAGTGCGCTCTATTAAGCAGCCCCTTAAGATGTGTGAGCTTGTATGCCTGCCGTGGGAGCAGAATCGGACTGAGACGCAAGACCAGCCCCAACACCAAAATAAAAGTGGCCCCTGTCAGCAAACCAGATAGCTAAAAAGTGGCCCTCACTTGGAAATGTGGCCAGTTTTGAACTTGTAAAGACACGCTGTTTATGTATTTTGCAAGGTATGGGAGACTGCATGCAGTTGTGCTTGTTACAGGCAATATCTGTGGTAATATCGGGGAAATCAACAGTAAAAATCAACCCACCAGACCATAAACACAAACTGCTTTAAAACTGACCCTCACACTGCTGATTACCCTAGAGGCCAGTCCAACCCTGGGGGGAGGCAGGGTCGATGAAGCAGAAGGGGAGAGGTTTGAAGGAATTGAAAGCTTTGAGGCTCTGATCGTCGGACCAGTTCTGTGAGCCCTCACTTGTTGCTGCACCTGCTCCTTGACGACGGTTTGTGTACCAGAGGCGTGCCTCCGGCACAGAAGGATTCCCCCTGGCACCAGGCGCTAACCCATAGTAACCTGTATTCTGGGTTACGCAACTCAAGCTTGCGTCTCTGTGCCACGTTACCAGTCCTCTTGTGGGAGCCAAAGAGTAGTGCACCATCGGGACCTCATGAGAGTACATTCCTTAGCAGAGCCTGGAACTCAGCCAAGTCAGACACACAATTCTCAACCCCCCCCCCCCCCCCTCCCCCCCCCACACACACACACCAGGATATTGCGTCATGGATTAGCAAATTTAGCAGTACAAATATGGCAATTATGCAGCACTTTATTTTGAAATTCTTTCAACACCAAACGCATAGATCTTATTTTTATGAGGCATTTTACAACATGAAAGTTTGCACCAAAGTACTGTGTACATTATTTATGCTGCCTGGTTTATCTACTGTGTGTATCATGCAGTATTTATGCTCACATTACTTTCAGCTTAAACACTGGGCCTTCGTTGGTTTTGTATCTTGTTAGTACAGAGTCCTTAATTTAAAAAAAATTATGTCTTCATGGACTCTTCTTCCTTTGTAATTCTCTCTCTGAGGACTCCTTCTTTCTGTGAGAAACATACATCTGAGAAATCGAGTGGTCCGAACAGATCAACCCTTAAGACCCTGCCTTCCTATGGTTTCATACTTTTGAGGACCCCATCTTCCTATGAGTCATACTCGTGATAGACCATGTGTTCCTAAGGGATCACCCCCGGAGGACAGTGTCTTCCTAAGGGATCACCCCCGGAGGACAGTGTCTTCCTAAGGGATCACCCCCGGAGGACAGTGTCTTCCTAAGGGATCACCCCATGAGGACCCTGTCTTCCTATGGGTTCATCCTCCTTAGGACTCTGTCTTCCTTTGGGAGAATCCCTCTGAGGACCCTGTCTTCAAGAGGGATTATAGCCTCCCAGCTCATTGCTGGTAATGTCTAACGCTAAAGCACCCTCTTTCAGTGAAAATATTGATTTACTTGGACAGGCAGGTTTGTGCAAAAAGTGCTCTAAGATTATGTATCCATTTGTGTGACACATCAGTGAATATAACACTGATCCCTCTGTGGCAGATGTGAGAACCTCCTCCTGTTATTTACACAAGTTCTAATGCTTGGACATTTTCTGAAGGCCGGATGTTGTCAGCCACATCATGAGAACTTCTGCCGACCTTGGTCAATGTTGATGCACAATACATTTTCCCTAGCCCCTTTCAAAGAAAGTAGTTTCCTGCTGACGTTGAGACCTAAAGTTAAAAAAAACGCTCTATGCTGTTTTTCAGGTGACATAGGGCCAGATGTAGGTAATCTCGATTTACCTACTCTTAAATACCGAATCATACCGATTCGGTATTTAAGAGTAGGTAAATGGGATGTAGGTAATTTCACTTTTGAAATTGCAGAATCGGAATGATTCGGTAATTACCGAATCGGTAAATGCCATTGATTCCTATGGGCCTTGAGGCCCTTAGGAATCAATGCCAATTACCGAATCGGTAAATACTGATTCAGTAAAATTACCGAACTTGCAAGGGGGACAGGGTGTCACTTTGACACCCTGTTACACCCCTCAATTGTGCATGGGTGCACATGTTGCTGACATACACGCCCTTAGGGCATGTATGCCTGCAACATGGCACGTTTTTTAAATTAAAAAAAATGTTTTTTGAAGGGTTTTCATTATTTACCACCAACTTCTAGTTGGTGGTAAATAACGAATTCTTAAACCCTTGTAGCACTGATTACAGTGCTACCTACATGTTGAATTACAGAATCGGTAATTTTACCAGTTCGGTATTTTACCGAATCGGAAAAAGTTACAAATTTACATCTCAAAATCCAAAAACTGGTCGGAAACGGCTGAAAATCGGTATTTTCTGCCATTTCCGACCGGTATTTGGATACCTACATCTGGCCCTTATTGTTTGGGACACAAGCAGATGAGGATGCTGTCCAACCAAATAAAGCTATACGCTGCAGTATCAGCCAAAGAAATGAAAATCGAATTGTGTGTTCAGGTAGTAGTATTCATAGAGGGTAAACTAATATTTAGAAGGCAGTAGCAGAGACCTCATTCACAGTGGTGGTTGCAGTCCTGCTTTTTTAACTCTTCCAATTTCTAGAGCCTTGCTGACGTTACGTAACCTCTCACATTTTCTTTTTTTGTTGCTTTCTGCAGTACTCTCATATTAATTCATATTTTTAGCCCCAGTCATTTATATTCTTTTGCACATGTTCTCTCCTACAAATATTGTCTAATGGTATTGACTAAATTCTCTTTTACAATAATGCACATAGTAACTTGATTGGCCTCATTATCTGACACATTCGTGCACAGTTGCACACTTGGCCTTATTTCTTAAACATTGGTACACACAGTAATTTGAGTGGTCGTATTCCCAGGCACAGTCTATCATACTCTGGCGCAATTGGCATTATTTTCTCACTGTGGTGCACACAGTTGCTTGGTTGCTTGGTCTTAGTCTCTGACACATTGGTGTACATAGGGACTTGCTTGGTCTTCTTGCCTGACACAGTGGTGCACAGTGACGTGTTTGTCCTTATTTCCAAACACTGTAGTGTACAGTGGCGTGCTTGGCCTTACTTTCAGACACTGGTGCACAGTGGCTTGCTTGGTCTTACTTTCTGACGCTGTGGTGCAAAGTGGTGTGCTTAACCTTACTTTCTGACTCTGTGGTGCACAGTGGTGTGTTTAACCTTACTTTGTGACACTGTGGTGCACAGTGGTGTGCTCCGCCTTACTTTCTGACACTTTGGTGCACAGGGACGTGCTTGGCCTTACTTTCTGTCCCTGTGGTGCACAGTGGTGTGCTTGGCCTTACTTTCTGTCCCTGTGGTGCACAGTGGTGTGCTTGGCCTTACTTTCTGTCCCTGTATGCACAGTGGTGTTCTTGGCCTTACTTTCTGACACTGTGGTGCACAGTGGTGTGCTTGGCCTTACTTTCTGACACTGTGGTGCACAGTGGCGTGCTTGGCCTTACTTTCTGACACTGTGGTGCACAGTGGCGTGCTTGGCCTTACTTTCTGTCCCTGTGGCGCACAGTGGTGTGCTTGGCCTTACTTTCTGACACTGTGGTGCACAGTGGTGTGCTTGGCCTTACTTTCTGTCCCTGTGGTGCACAGTGGTGTGCTTGGCCTTACTTTCTGTCCCTGTGTGCACAGTGGTGTGCTTGGCCTTACTTTCTGACACTGTGATACACAGTGGCGTGCTCGGCCTTACTTTGTGACACTTTGGTGCATTGTGACGTGCTTGGTATTACTTGACACTGTGGTGCACAGTGGTGTGCATGGCCATATTTTCTGTCCCTGTGGTGCACAGTGGTGTGCATGGCAATATTTTCTGTCCCTTTGGTGCACAGTGGTGTGCATGGCCATATTTTCTGACACTACCATAGTGTAAATCTGAATTTACAGAAGATTGATTTAAAAAATGGGAAGATTGTGATGACACTGGTTAATTTTTACAATGCTAACAGTAATAATGAAACTTGCAATATTGCCTCTCTAAATGATATTCTGAGCAAAAATGTTTACAATGTATCACGGCATTTGTTGATAGCAGGTGATTTTAATGTTCAACCATGTGGTAACCCAGCTAGCACGCCAATGGGGTCTTTAGGGTGTCATAATGAGGAAGGTTTTCACTTCTCCCATAGTAGGGGTGGTAAGAACCTAAACGATCTAATGAACGAGCACAATTTGATTGTAGCTATGTCGTTGGTCCCCGATATAAAAATCTTTGACACCCCAACCTTTAAAGGGCATGGGCAGGGTTCCTTTATTGATCACATATTAATATCTCCCGATGCTGTTCAATGGGTCTTGCATTTTTCTATTCTCACTAGTATATACGGCGATCATAATCCCCTTGTTATAAACTTGGGTGGACCATTTATTGCTAAACGTCAGTCACGTTTCGATCATGGCATGTTAAGGTGCGTAAATGGCAGGCGTCGCATTAAATGGTCAATGGTAAATCAAGACACCTTGTATACTAATATAACCAGCGCATGTGAAGAGGAGCTGTCCGTTTGTCTTTCATCTGACTCAATCCCCTCGAACATTTTGTTTAGGTTCGAGGGGCTGGTCGCTAAAATTGGTTCCATGCTCACAGCGCCAACAAAGGGACATAGTGAGAATAATTCTAAATGGTTTGATCATAACTGCTCAAAGGCAAGCAGGGATCTGAAACTTGCATTAAAAACCAAACCAAGAGATCGTGAATTGATAAAAAATCTTCGCATGGCCTACAGGAAAGTAATAGCCACTAGAAAAAAGGAAATTAAGGCAAACGTTATTGAATCCCTCTTAGACCCATCCGTGTTGGGGAATAGCAGTAAGTTTTGGCAAATAATTAATAAACCTATGTTCGAAAACCCAAATGACACAGCTATTGGAACAAACATCCCAGAGGGGGAGTGGGTGTCCCATTTCAGTACAATTTTTAAGAGCAATGAGCAACGGGAAGTCTCCGACCTTTTAATTCCAACTGCGATTCCACTGTGTTTCACAGCACAAGAGACCGTTAGGGGAATACAGGGTCTAACCACCAACAAGGCCCCGGGTCCGGATGGATTGCCGCCGGACCTGTTTAAGTCTAGTATCCCGTTTTGGGCCCCGGTTCTCACGGCTGTAATAAATGTAGCGGTGACAACTGGTTGCCCAAGAACTTGGGGTCTCTCGACTATAGTCCCCATTTTTAAGAAGGGCGACCGCAGTAGCCCGTTATGTTACAGGCCAATTTCTTTACTGAATTCAGTAGTTAAAGTGGTAGGGGGTGTAATTCTTAACAGGTTATCTACCTGGGCTAAAGAAAATAAAATCCTTTCACCCATACAATACGGGTTTAGACCAGATCACTCGACCATTACGCAGTGTCTGAACCTATACCTTATTCTAAGCAAGTATACATTGGCGAGACAAGGCACTGTCTACATGGCCTTTATGGATCTGTCGTCCGCTTTCGACTGCGTAGACAGAAGCCTATTATGGGCCACTTTGCTGAGAATGGGCGTAGAGAGGAACCTTGTTAATTTTCTCGCTGATCTGCATACAGACACAAGGGCGAACGTCCGTTACTCTCAAGACCTTAATGTAACGGATGAATTTAAAATAAATCGGGGTGTCCGACAAGGTTGTATCTTGGCCCCTTTTTTATTTAACCTGTATATTAATGAACTGGAGGAATCTCTCTTACTTGTAGAAGCAGATTACCCCTTAGTCGAGCGCAAAGGGGTACCTGTATTACTCTACGCCGATGATGCTGTTCTTATTTCTAGAACAGCAATCGGTCTCCAGAAACTATTAAATTCCTTCCACAAATTTATGGAGTTACGTGGTTTAAGTATAAATAACTCCAAGTCCTTCGTCATGAAGGCAGGTAAGGGCATTCTGAAACCTGGCCATTTCAGTATAAACGGGGAAAAAATTCCATCAACCAACTCCTTCTCTTACCTCGGGGTCCTGATAGACCATAAGTTATCATGGGGCCCAGCAGTCTCCAAAAAGAAGGGAGAAACTACAAGGGTCAATGCAGCCATCCTTGGCTTTGCAAAAAAAATCGGCAATTGCCCGTTGGCCGCATTGCTTAAATTGTACCAAGCAAAAAGCGTTGCTGTTGCCTGTTATGGGAGCGAGCTCTGGGGCTATCGCAAGGCTAAAGACCTAGAGGTCGCAGAAAATAACTTCCTAAAAAATATCCTAAGACTGCCTAGGGGTATTGGGAATTACTCAGTACATGAGGAGCTGGGGGTCCCCTATCTAGGTGACAGAATAGCAGTAAGCCCAATCACATGTTGGCTGAAATGTTGGCTAAACAATGAAATTCCATTAACACATGCCCTACTGAAAGAAGCTTTACAGCTAGATGGGAGATTTAAGGTACCGTGGGTAAAGTACATAAAGGACAGCTTAACGGCAATTGGCCGACATGATCTGTTTTATGCCCCAAATACAATTAGAAAATCTGATGTGAACCTGGTCAAGAATGCCATAGTTTTGTTAAGATGTACCGACAGAGAAGAGGCTGAGATACAGAAGGTCAGTGTTAGGAAACATCTATTGTTAAAAACATGCTTGCAAATAGAACCTTACCTGACATGGCCTATGTCTAGCTATGAACGGTTTCTGCTAACAAGGTTCCGCTTTGACCTCTATCACCTCCTATTGGCATTCCCAAGTGGCGCTCAGCGGGGCGAAGTGTTGCCAGCTTGTGGCTGCGACGGAAAGTCTCCTCAAGATCTGGCACACTTCCTTTTTATTTGCCCTTATTACTCCACTCCACGGAAATTATACCTTAAACCGTGCCTTAAAAAAATGAGCTTCACACAAATTAAACCCGCACTTTATTACTTACAACTACTGAATATTGACTGCACTTTGTTTATTTGTAATTTTTTTTAAAAAGCCATCTGCTTTAGGAAAAGCATGGATGGCTAACCATGCTGTAAAATTGTGCTGGTGCTTTTTAAGTCTACAGTTATTTATATTTTTAACCATATATTGCCCATGCTTTTATTGTCTGATATATTGTACTGTTTACTGTGTCATTTTTTGCCTTTGAAAATGAATTGTGTGTAACCGTTTTTAACTGTGTGTTTTTAAAATGAACTTTTATGATTGTAAAATCTACAATCGAATAAACATTTTGAATTGAATTGAATTGACACTGTGGTGCACAGTGGTGTGCTTGGTCATATTTTCTGACACTGTGGTACACAGTGGCGTCCTTGGCCTTACTTTCTGTCCCTGTGTTGCACAGTGGCATGCTTGGCCTTACTTTCTGACACTGTAGTGCACAGTGGCATGCTTGGCCTTACTTTCTGACACTGGTGGTAGTGCACAGTTACGTGCTTGTCCTTATTTGCGTCCCTATGGTGCACAGGGGCGTGCTTGGCCTTACTTTGTGAGATGCTGGTTCACAGGGGCATGCTTGGTCTTACTTTCTGACACTGTTGTGGTGGACAGTGGCGTGCTTGGTCTTATTCTCGGACACAAAAATCCACATAGGAAAGTGCTTGGCCTTATTCTCAGTCTCATTGGTGCACAGATCAATACTTTTCTTTTGCATAGTCCGACTCAGTTTGTGTTGCACAGTACTCTAGCAAATCAATGGCACTTTCTCTTTCACAATGGGCTCAACTCTGCGATACTTAGACTATATTGTGCTGCGCTGCACTTTCAGATTGGCCCATCTGCTGTGCCCGTATTAACTCAGAACCGACTCACTGCTGTTTACCTCACAAGGAAGCTCTAATCTTAGGCACTTAATTGTACTCATCTCAACAAAGCAAACTCCCCCGAGGCCAGACCCAGGGGGATTGCTAGCTTGTGTTCTAAATGTGGCGCTGCATGTTCCTGGCCGTGCTGTGTTTCAGTGCCGGCATGTGATAGTAGGTGTGCATGGAGCCTGTGCGCGAAGAGTGAGTTTGCGAGCTCGCGTTAGTATTTGTTACATTATGTAATTTCAGTCTGTTCAGGACCGATAGCTGCCAGGGAGCTGCCTCAGTAAGCCCTTGGTCAAACCCTGGGCCCAGTAGTGCTCTGCTGCCACCTGCTGACTTCTTGTGGGAGTAATCTGTGCTGACATGTCTGCTGACTCCATTCTGGGAAGTTGTAGTAGGAATCTCTGGTAAAAAACAGATGTATTGTATTCGAGTTGCACGTATAATAGCTCTCCCTTGCCTTGACTAGACGTCGATGAGATTTGGCCGACGGGAAACAGGATGTGGCTTGCGGCCAGAGCTGCAACTTTGGACCTGACAAACCAGGTTGGAGTCTAGACGTCTACTTAACATCCAGTCTACCATTATAATTAATTGGGTAAACCAAGACGCCCTAGAACTTTGGGTAATGTACGGTACGAGCGCGACAGTATGGTCCTACTGGCATATTTTTTTAAAGAAAATATATACGGTATTTATTTACGTATTATATTCATGGCGCGAGAGAGAGACCGAAAACAGATGACCCTTAAAACCAATGGAAGCAACAAAATGAATGTGTTTTCTTTTTATATTATTAAAGTAACACAAATAATTTCCCTTTGAATGATTTTCTAACTTGGTTGCTCCAAAAGAGAATGCATAAGAAAAAGTGTTTGAAGAAGTGCTAAAGTCAAGCGTAAGGTGATCAAGAGAGAAACAAATAGAAATCATTTTCAATGTATAATTTTGTAGCTTTCACCAATGACTCCTAAGAACTGAATCACACAAGGTGAGCAAGCCTGTTCGGAAGAATGAAATCCTTTTGCTCAATGGTAAATGTCCTTATTTTAGAGAGTGATGGCCAAATCCTAGCACAATATTCTGTGTCGACTTTTCGACACTACTGTGTGAGGCGAATTGGGCCCTTGCATGCAGTTCTTCATCAGGACGGTAGAGCGAAAAGAATTTGGCAACCTATGACGGCGCAACGCACCCTAGGTGTTCCACTCAGATACACCCTGTTATCTTGGCCAAATAGTCAGTAGATAGTGAGACTACTGAGTTGTCAGTAGGGGTCAGATGACCCAAAGAGTTACGATTGATTTGTGAACATACTGTTATTGGTTTCCATTAAGTGGAATGGAAACAGATCCTAACAAGGCCCATTTTACTCTGTTTGAATTTCTACTCATGAGCTGAGTCGTCAATGATCAGCTTTCCACAGTGAGACCGTTTTTGGGGTACTCACTGTCTACTGAGCATTTGGCAAAGATAGCAGGGTGTATCTGAGTGGAACACCTACGTTGCAGCTGCACTAATAGATTTGAAACTCTCCTTCAGGATAGCTAGATGATGTTACATTTTATGTCAGGACCGAAGGCTTTGGATTGTGCTAGATGGAAGTTTACTGACTACCAGGTGATGCCACTCTCATCACTACGAGGAAAGACATTTTGAAAGTAGAGTCGAAAGACCAATCCGCCACCTGTAAAATATCTTCTTGAAGTTGAACTGAGGTCCGTTTCATCAGAAGGATGTCATCTAGATGAACTATCGGACAAACAGCCCTCGCTGGCAGCCATGCCACACCGGGTTTCAGGACCTTCGTAAATAACTATGGAGCTGAAGCCAGCCCAGAATGAAGACTATCAATTCATAGATCTGTTACTATCACCTGAACTGGACAAGTTTTCTATGTGGAGGAGAGAGTAGAATTGTGAAGCAGGTGTCCTTGAGATTGAGCCTTACCCAACACTTGTAAGGGAAGCAGGGTGTACCTGACTAGATGAATCTCCTGCATCTTGAAGTGATAATAGATAAGGGGGGCCTAAATTTCACTAGCTTACTGTACAGTGATATTTTCACACTGTCATCACACTGTTTTTATATCTGACGTCATGGTAGATACCAATAAACATATTTTTTTACCTTGACCGTCATTTTAATCACCACCACGTATCTTTTTGAGCACTGCACCTTATCAGCATCACTTACGGTGAGGACACATCTTCTCTCTGAACCAGGATCTACTGGTACTCAGCCACTATCCTTGGGCTTGGTCAAACAGAACCTGTTCGAAAGGTCCTAGATGACGATGTTCCGCCATATGGGTGGGCTGATAGGACTTCTTTACATCTGATGGTCTTTCACCGTTAGTTGTGACTGTGGTGTGTGACTCCTCTTTGTGGCTACTTCTTTTGCTCAACTTTTCAGACCTTCCAAGTTTTTTTGTTGTTATGTGATAATAGATAAGCCATCCGTTGCCACCCTGGAGGTTTATTAGCAGGCACTGACTTTTGCCCTTTTTTTTCACCAAAAAGAGATTGCTTACAAAAATCTGTTGGGTGAAGAATTTACTGAAGTACCACCTCCTTACTAAAGAAAGCACTGAACCTCATGGTCTATGAGCAGAAGTTTTGATTCAGACCAAAACAGAGGTTCAGGTTTCCTCTCTTGTACAGGGGAGTTGTAGAACTGTATATGGAAACATTGTACCGTTTGCAGGAATCAAGCATCCCTGATGATCCTTCTGAACTTCTGATGATGCAAAGCCAGTCTGTCTCCCACATTTGACTGGCAAAAATTATTAAATCTCATTTGTGACACATCCATGAGCCTTGGCGTCAGCTGTGAAGGCTCCCCTCCCTACACGTGTGTGTCAGTTACCACAGGTAGGGAAGAATCCCCCAAACCTTCTCTGTTTTTGTCACTCGGGGCTAACTGGCAGTGTAGTGTAGCTTGTTTGGGAGACCGGAAAATAAGAATGGTGACTCAAAGGCCCTCTACTGACCCCTAAAAAATATTTTTGCCAAAGACCTTCAAAGGTTACTGCCCTGACCCGAGAGATTATAAATGTATAATGTTGTGACAGTTTTGCTGAGCTACTGTATAAAAGGATGCCCAAAGAGACACCCTCATACCAGTAGCCAGCCTCTGTAGTAGTACACTCCGTCAACTTGAGTTCAGTCGACATCTGTTCATCAGCCACATTCAACATTTTCTAAGACCTAGGATGGTAGATCTCTCCAGGTCTAACAAGTCAGTGAGGCTTTCGTCCTCAAGTGGACCCTTGACATTCAGTCTGAAGCACTTGGCTCATGCTTTTCTGGTGCCAGGGTTTTCTTGAGCCTGATTCGACCAAGAATAGTCATTGAGGTCTGCCCACATGTTCCCAATAATCGAGGTCTCCTGAAGGGGAGTGAGGCGCCTCCTCTCCTGTGGCATGCTTGATGCTCCTCAAAGGAAGGCTCCGGTGCACAAAAAGGTGCTTTAGGAATGCCTGCCTCATGCGTTTGAACACATTCGAAGGAGGGGACCAAGGAGTCTTCTTGATTAACTTGTGAGAAACCTTGTGAGCAAGGGGCTTTGTTGGCCCTAGACCCAGTGCGGTTTATTCTTTACTCACTAGCAAGCAAAAGAATCTCTCTTCCCAGGGGGGTTCCAGTACAAAAAAAATACACTCTGCAAAGAGTTATCAATGGTCTCTACCTAAGTACCATCAAGAGTTACAAAATATGTTTCTGCTTAAACTTCTCAGAGAAGTTAGAATCCTGCGACCGTGCCATAGGGATTGTCTCATTAGTGTATTGAACTGGCAAAGGCCTGCGAAGAGAACCAAGAAGGAATAATCACTGTATTGCATATCTCTCTCCAGCTTTCAAATAATGAGAGCCAGGGTCGGATTGGGATCACAATTTGGCCCGGGCACTGACGAAAAAAGCGGCCCACATTCAAGGGGTGTGGCCTACAATTAAGGGGCGTGGCCCACATTCAAGGGGCGTGCCCTTTCATGACATACCATTTGGTTACACACGTCAATGTCCTTGAATATTAGATGTAAATACATTAGGAATTTGGACAAGTATGGTAGTGCACTGTCCAGTGACCAGCTGAAAGAGGGCATCAAAGAGCAGAAATTGGATTATAAATTCAAATCTGTTCCGAACAGGGGCCCAAAAATATGTTTGGCCCAGGGCCCCCAAAATCCTTAAGTTGTTTGCCACAGACAAGGAATGAAAGTGAGAGGATACTGTTCTTGCACAGGACACAGCGCCAAGTTGACAATGGCGCCATGCTGAGCAACTAAAAAAACAGCAAGTCCCCTTTCTGTCACAAAATTTTTCGAGCCCCCCAGGGAAGGAGCACCTAATAAGCAGGGAATCCCCTGCTATTACTAACCTACTCAGCCCTCCCCAGACCTTCAGCACAGGAGCACATGAATTGCAGTGAAGCCCCTGCAATTAGTAAATTAATCAGCCCTCCCCAGCCCTCCTGGCCTCAGGGCATTGTCCTGGCAGGGGAGCACAAAACACAGCTGCTGGGTCATCCATGGTAGCCAGGGGGAGGCTGAGGTGAAGATGGTGCAAGTTGCAAAGATCACCTGGCCCCCACAGCGAGACCCATTCTTCCTCGCCCACTATGCCCTGAATGTGAAGGGCTGTGGGCGAGGTGTTAAAACTAACACAGTTTATGTGCTGCTTGGGCCCCAGGGGGGCCGAGGTGAAAATGCCTCAAAGGCCTGAGCAACACCTGGCCCCCAGGGAGGCCGGTTCTTTCAAACAATCACCCCCTCCCCAGCCACCCTCAGGGTGATTGCTTTGCAGGGCAGGGGGTGAAGGAGAGGCCACAGCGGAGAATCGCTGTACAGCCCCACAGTGAAGCTGTATTCATTTCTCTGTCTCTGTGTCCGTGCCCTCTGTGGGCCGTTTTTTTCCCTCCCCCTTCCTAGTCCACAGAGAGCATGGAGACAGAGACAGAGAAATGAATGCAGCTTCACTGTGCAGCTGGGAAAGGGGAGAAAAAAACCAGCCCACAGAGGGCACGGAGATACCGGCCCTTCGGCCAATGCCCGAATGCCCGCATTGCCAATCCGCCCCTGATGAGAGCTTAAACACAATGCTTAGGGTTAAAAACACCCTTGTATATACTGAGCAACAATAAAATGATATCTACAAAACCAAAGTTCTCTGTGAAGTGTGCACCATATCCAAACTGGTAGTGGAAATGTGGAAGAAACCCAAAAGAAAACGGCCAGCTGGAATTAACCGCCCAATTCTCTCTCACTCTATAGGCTCTCTTTCAGGAGGTCTGCTTCACGCAGAAAGCCTACTAGAAACCAGGGATAGCCCAAAAAAGCTGTGTGGTCGCTTTTGCCCATCTTGGTATCATTCTTCACACCCCACCCTTAAAGCCCCAACAGTGCTTAAGGACTTAACCCTTATCTTCCCACCCCAGTCGGGGCTGAAAGTGCACTAGACACCATGGGTCCTAATACAGAGAGTGCCCTGGGGCTACAACAGACATTTGTACCTGCTCGTTTTAACTCCCCACCCTGCGAGCACTTGGTATTGGAGAAATGCTTGTGCAGCCTCTTTTATAATATCGATGACTCCAGAGCCCAGCTTGCACCAGCGGGATCACAAGAGGGTATTCCGGATTTGCATGGTAACATGGCTCCATGCAAATGAGGGAACACTGCCTTTGGGCTCGCTAATATAGACCTGGGCACTGAGGCAAACAAGCATTTACAATGCAATGGTCTCTACATTATTAAAGGTAGAGTTATTGGCATTGCTCATGACTTTTTTTTAAAAATCCTAAATAAATGGCATTGTCATTTACATTGCCAATAGCTTAATCGTTAAATAAATGTCATTGTCATTTACAATGCTAATAGCTTAATCGCTCACAAATGCATGACCTATTGCATTTACACCCACACAGAGCCGCACACACAAAGCCACCCACACACACATACAGAGCCACCCACACAGTCATTCACATAGAGCCCCCTACACAGAGCCACCCTCACACAGACAGAGCCACCCACACATAGAGCCACCTACAAAAAAAGCTATCCACACAGAGACACACACACACACACACACACACACACACACACAGAGTCCCCCCACACAGCCCCCCCACACACACACAGAGCCCCCCCACACACAGAGCCCCCCACACACAGAGCCCCCCCACACACAGAGCCCCCCCCACACACAGAGCCCCCCACACACACAGAGCCCCCCACACACACAGAGCCCCCCACAAACACAGAGCCCCCACACACAGCCCCCCCACACACAGAGCCCCCCACACACACATCCCCCCACACACACAGCCTCCCCCACACACGTGCACACACAGCCCCACACACACACACACACACACAGAGCCCCACACATACAGAGAGCCCCCCCACACACACAGAGCCCCCCACACACACAGAGCCCCCCACACACACAGACCCCCCCCACACACACAGACCCCCCCCACACACACACACACACCCAGAGCCCCCACACACAGAGCCACGTACAAGGGATAGCTGTCGCACTGGCCACATGGGCCTGCTGTCAAGTGCCATGGCTCCCTCTGTAAGAAAGGTTGTGCTAACCACCGTGCTGCGGAAAGCTACGACAGTATCATAGCCAGCAACGCAACTACGGAAGAGCCAGCCAGAGCGCCCTGACAAAATAAAGCAATAGGTAGCACTGTCAGCAACCCAGCCATCCCAACAGTGGGCGGTGGCTACTGCAGTGCCTTGTGTCCAAAATACACCAAAGTGCAAGCTTGTTGCCAGCCTGCGGAGCTACATACAGGGAAAAGTAATTGTGTAAAACATAGTGTCCCCTGTGCTTTGTGTTTCAGACAGACTACATCAGAAAACAATAAAACTGTTTCCAAATCTGACATAAGCAGAGGAACAGCGTCCCCTCACATGTGTGCCTCTAATTGTAGACGGTTGTTGAATTTGACAGAAGTTCAAGTTCAAGTTCGGGGATTTATATAGCGCACTACTCACCCAGAGGGTCTCAAGGCGCTTGGGGAGAGGGGGTTCATTTTTTGTCGAATAGCCAAGTTTTAAGTTCTTTTCTGAAGGAGATGTGGTTCTGTGTAAGGCGGAGGTGAGTGGGGAGTGAGTTCCAGGTCTTGGCCGCCAGGAAAGAGAAGGATCTGCCACCCATGGTGGATTTTCGGATACGCGGGACTGCGGCGAAGGCTTGATTGGAGGATCTTAGTTGGCGGTTGGGTTTGTAGAAGGACAGTCGAGTGTTGAGGCATTCGGGTCCTAGTTTGTAGAGGGCCTTGTGTGCGTGGGTGAGGAGACGGAACGTAATTCTCTTGTGGACGGGAAGCCAGTGGAGGTCTTTTAGGTGTCTGGTAATGTGATCTTGGCGAGGTATGTCCAAAATGAGTCTTGCTGATGCGTTTTGTATGCGTTGGAGTTTTTTCTGTAATTTGGCTGTGATTCCGGCGTATAGTGTGTTTCCATAGTCCAGTCGACTCGTGACCAGTGCATGGGTAACAGTCTTTCTTGTCTCAGGAAGGATCCAGCGGAATTTTTTTTGGAGAATACGAAGTACGTTGAAGCAAGAGGATGAGACTGCGTTGACTTGTCTGGACATCGAGAGTGAGGAGTCTAGGATGAAGCCAAGGTTACGTGCGTTGTCTGTGGGTATGGGTGCTGTGCCTCGAGCCGAAGGCCACCAAGAGTCGTCCCAGGCGGAGGGGGAAGATCCTAGGATGAGCACCTCCGTTTTGTCGGAGTTGAGTTTTAGGGGGCTGTGTTTCATCCATTCGGCTACTTCTTTCATGCCTTCATGAAGATTGGTTTTGGCGGTGTTCGGGTCTTTGGTGAGGGAAAGTGTTAGCTGGGTGTCGTCGGCGTAGGAGATGATGTTAAGGTTGTGTTGGCGTGCGATGGATGCGAGTGGGCTCATGTAAATGTTGAAGAGGGTAGGACTGAGTGATGATCCTTGTGGTACTCCACAGATGACTTCAGTTGCCTCTGAGTTGAAGGGGGGGGAGTCGGACTCTTTGAGTTCTCCCGGCGAGGAATGAGATGATCCAGTCCAAGGCTTTTCCTTGTATGCCGATGTTGCTGAGGCGTTGTATAAGGGTGCTGTGACAGACTGTGTCGAAAGCGGCGGAGAGGTCGAGTAGAATGAGGGCCGCTGTTTCTCCGTTGTCCAGTAGTGTTCGGATGTCGTCTGTCGCTGCGATGAGGGCGGTTTCAGTGCTGTGTTTGGCTCGAAATCCAGACTGAGAGGGGTCGAGGGAGTTTTTGGATTCAAGGAAGGTGGCGAGCTGGCTGTTGACGGCTTTCTCAATGACTTTGGCAGGGAATGGGAGGAGGGATATGGGTCGGTAGTTTTTAAGTTCAGAGGGGTCTGCTGTGGGTTTCTTCAGGAGGGCGCTGAGTTCGGCGTGTTTCCAGCTTTCTGGGAAGGTGGCAGAGTTGAATGAGCAGTTGATGACATCACGGAGATGGGGTGCGATGATGGAGTCTGCTTTGTTGAAGATGTCGTGGGGGCAGGGGTCGGTTGGCGAGCCAGAGTGGATAGAGTTCATTAGGCGGATGGTGTCTTCAGTGGTGATTGTGTTCCAGGCGCTGAGGTTGTTAGTTGGCGGTGTAGGTGCTGAGGGGGGTGGTGTGGATTGTTCGCGGGGAGTGTCCTCGAAGCTGTTGTGAATGTCGGCAATTTTGTTGTAGAAGAAGGAGGATAACGCGTCGCAAAGGTCTTGGGAGGGAGTGATGTCGTTAGATGCTGCGGTGGGGTTGGTGAATTCTTTGACGATGTTGAAAAGTTCCTTGCTGTTATGGGCGTTGTTGTCAAGTCGATCCTTGAATGCTGATTTCTTGGTGGATCGAATTAGTTGGTGGTGTTTGCGGGTGGCTCCTTTGAGGGTGGTCATGTTGTCGCTGGTTGGGTTTTTTCTCCATGTTTTCTCTAGGGTGCGGCAAAGCTTCTTGGATTTTTTAAGGTCATCATTGAACCAGGGAGCCTTTTTGCTACCTGATTTGATTTGGTGGTTTTTCAGGGGAGCTAATTTGTCTGCGCTGTGGGTGATCCATTGCTTGAGTTTGGTGGCCGCTTGGTTTGGGTCCGATGAGAGGGTGGGGGGGGGGGTTTTGGTTGAGTGATGTGAGGAGTTGGTTGGTGGTGATTTTGTTCCAGTTTCTTCGGGGAATAGGTTGTGGGGGGTTGTGGGTCGAGGTGGTTTTGTAGCTGAAGTGAACACAACTGTGGTCCGTCCAATGGAGGGCTATGGTGCGATCGAAGGAAATGTGCTTGCTTGTGGTGAAGATAGGGCCGAGCGTGTGTCTGGCTACATGGGTGGGGGTGTCGACAAGTTGTTTGAGTCCGAGATTTGCCAGGTTGTCCAGAAGGGTGGTGGTGTTGCTGTCGTATTTGTTTTCCAGGTGGAAGTTGAGGTCTCCTAGTAGAATGTAGTTCTCGGATGCGAGGGCATGTGGGCTGACGAAGTCAGTGATGTCATCGCTGAATTGTGTACGGGTTCCTGGAGGTCTGTAGATGAGGGGTCCTCTAAGTGTGGTCCTAGGGTCGGTGTGGATCTGGAAGTGAAGATGTTCGGCGGTTGCAATATTATCGTCGGAGCTGGTCGTGATTTTGATGGTGTTCCTATGGACGATGGCGATGCCTCCTCCTGTTTGATTTGTGCGGTCTTTTCAGATGATCTTGTAAGCGTCCGGGATGGCTATGGCTATGGCGATGTCAGGTGCTGATGATGCGTTCATCCATGTTTCTGTAAGGAAGGCGATGTCCGGTGACGTATTGTCGAGTAGGTCCCAGAGTTCAGTGGCGTGTCTGTGGACCGAGCGGGTGTTCAGCAGGATGCACTTCAGGTGGTTAGGGTCGGAGCTGTGTTTGGAGGAAGTGGGTTTGGTGTGGGACCTGGAGCAGGTGAACTTGCAGCAGTGGCAGGCGAATGGACCGTGGGTACGACCTGGGGCGGCTTCGCAGCATTGTGGTGTGCGTCTGGGGTTAAGGGCAAAGAGGGTAGCAGTGTCGTAGGTTATGCGGGTGGAGTGGGTTTTGCATGGGGGCAGGGGGTCTGGCGCTGGGCGCGGTCCAGGCGCGGACGGGCGTAGACGGGCTTACCTTTGGCGCACCTTCGGCGCGACTGGGGCGCGACCGCTGCGCTTGAACGCTGCGCGCGAGTGCATCTGTCATATTTGGATAGTGGGAGGGGGAGGGGCGAGGGAGGAGCAGCAGGGAGGCGGTAGCGTGGGGGGAGGTCCGGGCAGGGAGGGAAAACAACAACAAAATGGCTGGCTTCAGGCCAAAATCGAAATTGGATTGGGGCAGCAGCGAAAGTACACGCGAGGCACAATTAAACAACAGATCCAAATTCCAAATACAGTAAATGCAATGCTCAGAGGAGAGTAATTCAGCAAATTAAGATATACAGTAAAACAATGCAAATGGGAGCTCGCTTTAAGTATATAGCTTTGCGACCAATCTTAGCACAACGAGCAGCAGGCAGGCACAAATGCGCGTTTTAATAATTAAGTGCTACGCTGTACTGGGACGTGTCAGGCAGGTCTAATGCGGTCAGGCAATGCAATCTTAACGATACTGCTATGGTGCAGGTAGCTGGGAGGGGAGCGACCGCTTCTGAAGCTCACAGTGAAGTAATATTTGTACAGAGGTAAGGTATCAGACATGACAGGGATGCTGTGTTGATAGCAAAACTAAAATCAGAAAAAATCAGAGGATTTTGATAACGAGGATGGAGTCAGACCGCAGGGACAGGTTCCATGAAGCATGAACCTCAAATGGACTCGTTTTTCAGCGACAAGGTGAGGCTTGACATGTCTACAACTTCAATCACATGGTGGAAAATAACACAGTACTGAAGGGTTACAGTCTGGAATAGGGGTGTTCAGCATGGATCTAGAAGGGGCAAGGACCGGATCCAGTTCTGGTGGTTGCAGAACCTGAACTCCTTTTTGGGGACCGGCACTTATTTGTTCTTATTAGATTTTGTCCCACAGCAAGAGACAGAAAACCACTAAAGGGAGAAAGATGGCAATACAGTGAGAGTTAAAGCTGGAATGAAAAAGACCCTGCAAAGGCGAGATTAAGGGTCAAAGAGTGTCTGGTAGTGGAAGAAAGAAGCATGTAGTGGAATGAAAACTATGTAGCCTCGGTATACAGCAGCCCTGCCATTTATTATCAGCAAAGCTTTGGGCCCGGCGCTTAATCTTTTACAAATTAAGCACTGGCTAGATCAGTACCCGATATAAGGATAACCGCTATGTAAATTGTTATAATGGTTTTTTAATGTGTTGTGCCGTTTGTGTGATGGAACTATTTTAATTTATTTATTGTGTTTTATAAAGCGCAAACATGACCATCACGGTATCAGAGCGCTGTACAGAGACAGGGCTGCTGAGGGTTGCAGTGCGGTAAGGACAAACTAAGCTAGGTTGTACATAGTTTGCCGAGCAAGGTATAACACACTAGGATACAGTATCAAATAGTGGGAGGTAAAAGCTTCTACATAGTTCTTTTATACAACATGTCTTTCAAGCTGTAGGGATTTGACTTCCTTCTGGAAAAGCTTGCGTGAAGTAACTGCTCTTGTGCGTGGTAGAGTTCCAAAAGTTAGGGGCAGATCCGGCAAAAGTGCGATAGTGGGGTTTTCCTTTTCTTAAATTTAATCTGGGAGGTTCAAGTAAGAGGGATTTTGCACTTATAGAGTCCCTTCTGCCTCCTGATAGCTTGATCCTATTTGTTATGTATGCAAGGACAGAACTGTGAAGGACTTTGTGTGTATTCATGCCACCTTCAGTTGGATTCTGGCTTCAACTGGGAGCCAGTTGAGAGCTCTGAGTGATGGAGAGATGCATGGTAGCAATGGGCGCCTGGTAAAAGTTTTGCTGCTGCATTTAATGTAGCTTTCATTGGGGCTAGGATGGCTTTGCGTAGACCTATGAGTGTGGCATTCCCATAGTCTAGTCTTGTAAGCACTATCGATTGAACAGCTGTTTTTAGGTCTCCTCACCACTGTGAGATTTCATGTGTTTGTTCAAGTGCGAAAAATTCCTTGGTGGTCAGTTGGAGCCTGGCCAGCAAGGGAGTGTCGGCTCTGCACTATTGCTTAAGAATAAATATGCATTTTATGACGCTACATATGCTGTACCTTTTATCTTCTGTACAACATAAATGAGCTCCATTTAGAATCATTTCATCTAAACAGGGACATTTCGATTACAAATCAAGCCATTTCTAGTCATGCAAGCTTGGAAGTGCTGGTCCCACGAATGGGTCTTCTGGAGGTTGCTTACTGACTGTTGAATAACTGCAGAGAGGAGCATCAGTTTTCAAACTGGGAAGCAGCGAGCACAGTTGCACTGGACACGAACTCGCACCACGCAATGCATCAAATGTGAGGCTCCTACACTGTACCACTCTGACCCATCCTGGAATCCCTTGTCCTGTGGGTCACAGATTACGATGCAAGTAATGGTAATGAGTTTTGTGTTACAACTTTTAGCCGCAGAAAGATACCTCAGAGGATTCATGCACTTGTGGCAGAGATTTGGCTGTAACATGCAGGTCACAGGTTCTGATTCTAGTCAGATGGCTCGATGTGTCCATGCACCCTCCTGGTGCAGAGACAGGGATGTGACCTGCAGGTTCCAAATGCCCGTCCTAGTTAAACTTCCTAGTGTTAATGCCACTGCTGCAGAACTATGTGTGCCTTGTTTCAAACTTCACTAAGACCACTCAGGGAAGGGCAGGTGTACGGAGCATGTGCCTCATAAAGCATGCACACAGGGAGGACATACAGAATCCAAGTCTATGTGGAGAAAGATACTTCGGACCCTTTGCCTTGGGAAGAGGACACACTTCAAACTAAATGCCTCAGTGAAAATATAAACCTACTGTCTCATGTTTCAGTGAGAGGATGACTTAAACCGGACTCCTTTGTGAGATGCAACTTTAATGCATTGCTGGGGGGGTGCACGAGGGAAATGGCCGCCACGGAGTGAGGCTCCCGCAGACCGACAAAAGAATCCTTCATTTATCCTGCTCATCGTTAATGTCAATATACAAGCGTGGGTGCTGATCCGCAGTCTTCAGAGAGGTCTCGGTGCTGAGAATCGAGCCAGAGGTAGCAGCTGGTGCGAGCGAGGAGCGGGAGAAGTGAGAGCCGCTGATACACTTGGGCGCTCCTGGAGCTGCTAGCCGGCTTGGCGGGACACGAGAAGCCCGGCATTCCCACGAAGCAGCTGGGCCGAGACGGAAGGTCTGCGGACGGACTTGTGGAGCACCCGATCACCGCACGGACACTGTACGGCACACCCTGTGGGCTTAATACACAGTGAGTGGAGCGGGGGCAGGGAGCTGGCTGCAGAAAATCATTTTGTAGAGCCTTAAGTGAAGAGAGGAGCGTCCAGCTACTATGAGAACGGCCATCTTAGATGCAGACACGAGAGGAATCTTGGCTGTACCTGTAATCCTGACAGCGGCACGGCGCTGTGTGCTCAGCTAGATACTGCCCAACTCGCTGTGTGGGGAGATCGGGGGCAGCTGCAGTTACCCCTTATGTGCAAGTAATCACTGGGAAGCCTACCAAAGCGCGCGAGGCCACAAGCATCCCTCACACACCGGCACATGAGCGCCTGCAGAGCCAGAAGACACACGACCACGTTTCTCCGAGGCGAGGCAGGAATGCCTCTGAGAAACCAGTGTCTTTTTGCGATTCGGGGGCGTGGTTTTCGTTCTCTCCCCTTCCCATTGGCTGGAAGGTAAAATTCCAGCCAATGGGAAGAGGAGAGAAAGAAAACAAGAAAGAACCTTAAAAAAACGAGCCCGAATCCGAAAAAGACGGGGCTTGGACCGAGTGACGCCCCTCTCCTCCAATGGCTGGCCAGCATTTACTATGCCAGCCAATGGAGAAGAGGGGCGGGTTCCAAGCCCCCTCTAAGAAACATTAAATCTTCGGGCTCCGCCCACACTGCTTACAGCAGTGCGACGGAGTCCTCGACCTAAAAAGTCTAAGATGTGGTGCACTAACTGTGCACCAAAGAAAGGTTGGCGCATAGTCAGTACAGTACAGATGGCCCCCAGAGACACCCAGTTGCCCTCTTAAGGTGTTCTTTTCTTAATAGAGAGACCAGTTCTTCTGCCTTGAAAGGACGGAGGTGCAGGTTAAACTTATGGCTATGTGTTTCACTAAATCGTTCGCATCCCCGCATGCTCAAACTTGCAGAGTTTGTGTGTGCGTAGAGGACAGTGGTTTATTTTTTGGAATCAGATTTCATTTAGATCTACACTGTGTGCACCACAGCACAGACACAGGCAGTCAGATGTGTAATTCATGTCCAACATTTTTCTTTCTCTTCAAATGGGTTAGAGGTAGTCCATGCTGGCACCGGGCCACATTGGATAGCCCAGAATCCTGTCGGTTGCATGGATTTCAGCAAGTTTTCTAATGTAAACATGAATAATATGCCTAAACAATCAGTTTCCTCTATCTTTCCATGGGGGGTGGCTGCAACATTTTGCCCTGGGGCCGCTGGTGCCTAGGAAACCCTGCCAACCCTCCGCATTTCTGAAAGGTAGAGACACATGGGTATCTAAAGTGATGTTGCATGCATGGCTACCATCATTCTTTTTTGTTGTTGCCTAGAATGCCCGCTAAAGTATGGCTCAAAAGATTTTTTAAATCCCATTTTTGTGTCCAATCTCTGGTTCTTCCAGCCAATGGCTTTCCCACTTTTCTCCTGATAAAAAACACAGCCCCATGCATGGGTGAACCTAAGGCACGTCATAGGAATGGACCAAAACTGTAACCTTGTGAAGATGACATTGACTTCACTTTCCAAGTATTAACTGTTTCTTGCCCCGTGCGACAAGCCCACCCATACAAGTAAGGTACAATTTTTAGGTTGCAGCCTACCAGACAGTACAGCGGTTTGCTAAAGACATGTTGAGGACTTTAAGAAAGTTGAACTAGGAATGCATTCCTCACGTTGATATCCATTGGCTTTGTGGCTATTATCTCTCATTTTTAGGTCGAGCGACCTATCTCAATGCGCATGCACATTGAGCGGGAGCTCGATATATAGGGGCTTAAACAGAGCTTACCGAGATCAGGCGATTCCCAGGCGATTTCTTGCAGTGCATGTGAAAGCACGTGCACAATGCCACCAGCCGCTTGCCTCGCATTACCACATCAAAGGCGGCCGCGTCTCAGGCCCCTGCTGCTTCACACCCTCATGCCGCTCTCCCCGCTCCGCCCCCTCCCCTGCCCGCCGTGTCGCATTTCTCCTCCCCCCTCCCCACAGCAATGCCCTCCGCCGGCCGTACTGTCACTTTGACGGCCGCAGGCCGTCTCTCGTTTTTCTCCTTGTTTCGCTCTGTCCCTCATACTTCTTTTGCTCCCTTCTAAATACTCCAACCATCATCCGTAGGTCTCTGGTGGTATGCAGCCACTGTAGCTTCACCCCATGAGGCCTCTTCGTAAAGGAGGAAGTTAAACGCTCATCAGTTCATCCACATTTTAAGAATGTAAGCGCCATTTATGTCCAGAGTGTGCGATCGTTAGCTAGGAGCATTCTGTCAATTTTCTTTTTTTACCCGCTCCGCCCCCTCCCCTGCCCGGGACTCTCCTGTATATTTGGGTTCGTGTTTCTTAAAAGATGCTCAGTATGACAGGTTTCCCTCCCCTTTTTATACTTTTTGGCTTCAACATTTGCATTTTTAATTTACCATAATATGAACACCAACATAGCACAGGAATTGCAAGATGGCATTAAATGTACTTGCATGTTTCTATAACCATGAGTACAAATATGACCGACAGACCAATCTAGACACAACTTTAATCAATGAGTGTACACATACAAGCAGACTTTTTAACTTCAGTTCAGTCTCGCTTAAGCCACTTCACCGGGGCACCCATTCGTCTGACGATGCTTCCTCTACCCCCGCCCCCAACCGCCACTCGACCGACCCGCCCCATCTCTCATGTGTTCATTCACTTCAACAAGCTGCTCGGCAGCCCCCCACTTGAAGAAAATTCCTCAAAAGGGACATTTATATTCCAGGTTTGCCGTGTATTTATGTGCATAAGCGCAAGTACCCCCACCTTGAGACGACTCCGAGGGGCCTAATTAATTTGTGCGCACATATCTCCTACCGACTGCCTACGGCGCATGATTGAGACTTGCAGTTACAGGGGCCAGTAAACAACATGCACGTTGGCTAGCAGATTATAGCTGTAGTTCTGCATATATTTCAGGCCCGGGACATGGGCCGTATTCTAGTAATGCTCTTTACTTTTATTGGAAGGTTGGGGTGTGGAGGTGAGGTGCTCTGACAGGCGTCTTTCCTGAACTACAGGGAACTTCTACCCATCACGACACAACTTTTGCTGACTCTTTAAGTCCAGGCTCAGGCAACAGGGGCAGGATCATTACCTACGAGCATCTGGGTTGAATTACCGTAGCTCACTACGACCTGGCTCAACTATTTCATTATTTATAGGCTCTGCTAAAGACATTTAACAATTTCTGAGAGGAATTGCAAGATGGCATTAAATGTACTTGCATGTTTCTTTAACCAAGAGTACAAATATGACCGACAGACCAATCTAGACGCAACTTTAATCAATGAGTGTACACATACAAGCAGACTTTTTCAACTTCAGTTCAGTCTCGCTTAAGCCACTTCACCGGGGCACCCATTCGTCTGACGATGCTTCCTCTACCCCCGCACCCAACCGCCACTCGACCGACTCGCCCCATCTCTCATGTGTTCATTCACTCCAACAAGCTGCTCGGCAGCCCCCCACTTGAAGAAAATTCCTCAAAAAGGATATTTATATTCCAGGTTTGCCGCTGGGGTTGCAGAATTAATTACATATTTTTCATAACTAGGGAAGCTAGAGAGGCTGTCAGAAAAGTATGCTAAAAGCTGCACTTTCAACCCTATGTATTTATGTGCATAAGCGCAAGTACCCCCACCTTGAGACGACTCCGAGGGGCCTAATTAATTTGTGCGCACATATCTCCTACCGACTGCCTACGGCGCATGATTGAGACTTGCAGTTACAGGGGCCAGTAAACAACATGCACGTTGGCTAGCAGATTATAGCTGTAGTTCTGCATATATTTCAGGCCCGGGACATGGGCCGTATTCTTGTAATGCTCTTTACTTTTATTGGAAGGTTGGGGTGTGGAGGTGAGGTGCTCTGACAGGCGTCTTTCCTGAACAACAGGAAACTCATACCTACATCCACCACATCCACCACCACCACCACCACATCCACCACCACCACCACCACCACACCCACCACCACTACATCCACCACCACATCCACCACAACCACCACCCCATCCACAACCACCACCGCATCCACCACCACCACCGCAACCACCATCACCACATCCACCACCACCGCATCCACCGCATCCTCCACCACATCCACCATCACCACCACATCCACCATCACATCCACCACCACATCCACCACCACCACCACATCCACCATCACCTCCACATCCACCATGACATCCACCACCACCATATCCACCACCACCGCATCCACCACCACCACCACACCCACCACCACTACATCCACCACCACATCCACTACAACCACCACTACCACCACCACCGCATCCACCACCGCATCCACCACATCATCCACCACATCCACCGCATCCACCCCCACCACATCCACCGCATCCACCACCGCATCCACCACCACATCCACCATCACCACCACATCCACCATCACCACCACATCCACCATCACCACCACATCCACCATCACCACCACATCCACCACCACCATCACATCCACCACCACATCCACCACCACATCCACCACTGTCACATCCACCACCGCCACATCCACCACCACCACCACATCCACCACCACCACCACATCCACCACCACCACATCCACCACCACCGCATCCACCACCACCACATCCACCACCACTTCCACCACCATCACATCCACCACCACACCCACCACCACTACATCCACCACCACATCCACCACAACCACCACCCCATCCACCACCACCACCGCATCCCCACCACCACCGCATCCACCATCACCACATCCACTGAACATAATCTTCACAAAAGTTATTTACAAACGTTTAAGCTATTGCCATTATAAATTACAATAACTTTTATTTAAGTATTAATTATTTACTAAATTAAAAGCCATTGTTATTTGTAATATCAATACATCCAAGTCACGTAAATACAACACACATTGCATTACAAATGCTATACTACCACCACCGCATCCACCACCACCACCACCGCATCCACCATCACCACATCCACTGAACATAATCTTCACAAAAGTTATTTACAAACGTTTAAGCTATTGCCATTATAAATTCCAATAACTTTTATTTAAGTATTAATTATTTACAAAAGTAAAAGCCATTGTTATTTGTAATATCAATACATCTAAGTCACGTAAATACAACACACATTGCATTACAAATGCTATAGGTGTCACATTTGCAAAACTTAAAACTATTGACGTAACTGACAAAGCTATTAATTTTGCTACTTTCAAAACCAACACATAAATAAAAAAAGTGTCATTTACAATACCAATAGCTCAAACTTTCCTAATGCGAGACCTATTGCTTTTCCAATGCTTGTTTGGCTTTCTCTTTGTGGTCATTATTTGCTTTAGGCTCTCCAGGTTCCGTTTGCCCCTCCTGTTGCCTAACTGTGTTTACTGAATTTTTCCACTAACCCCTTTCTGTAAAAAGGCCTTTAAATCTTGTTCTTATCTTGCCACATTTGCTATACGTTCAAAGACCAAGGTCAAATGTCAGGCGCTGTCTTCCGAGGGTGCTTGCTTACTTTTCTTTCTTCGACTTTAAAGTGAGAGGATTTATGTGACAACCTTGCTGGACACTTGGGGGTAGGAAAGAGATTTTTTCTAGCTCACAACATCATTTAAATGAACTGTGTAAGTATTTCAGAATATATCAGACTTAGGAACATAAATGAAGCACTTTTTTTGTTATTTCCGAAGTGTGTTGGAGACAAATACTTTAATATGATCAAAACAAATCATTACACTATGTTATGCAATTGCCACACGTTTTCGTTTGTGCACTGTATAGCTATAGTAGTACAACTATATGTCTGTACAAATGTATATGTCATTTAAATTGAAAATATGTTGTCTGTAATGGCAGTGCGCTACCATCATACCATGCATACTCCGCTCTACGCCCCTCCACTCTGCTTTGTACCACTCCACAGCACTGCTCTGCACTCTACTCTGCATCACTCCACTTTATAACTCTCTACGCCACTGCACTCTGCACCAATCCACTCTACCCTACTCCACTCTTTGCCACTTCATGCTACATCTCTCCACTCTCCCCCCGCACCACTCTACTCTATGCCAATGCTTTCTTTGCCGCTGCACTCCACACTACTCCATTCTAGGCCACACCCATCTACTCTGCACAGCTCCATTCTAAGCCACTCTGCAACACTACACACTCTGCCAAATACACTCTACACCAATGCACTTTATTCTGTAACACTCAACTTCATGCCCCTGCACTCTATGCCAATCCACTGTACGTCACTTTAATCTACTATGCACTGCTGTACTCTATGCCATTACACTCTGTGCCACTCTACGCTACTGCCATCTACTCTACTCTGTACCACTTCATGCATCTCTACACCACTACACTTTATACCACTCAACTTTACTCTGCACTCTACACCACTGCACTCTACGGCAGTGCACTCGGCGCCCCTGCACTCTACTATGCACCACTTCTAATCTACTCCATTACATTCCACAATACTGCATTGTATGTAGCTGAATCAATGCCACTGCACTCTAAGCCACTATACTCTGCTGCACTCTACTCTACTCTATGCCACTCCAGTGTATGTCACTCTATGCCACTCCACAACACTCTCTGCCACTCCACCCCACAACACTCTACTCTTCGCCATTCCACTAAATGACGCAACATGCAACTCTCCTCTACCCCACTAACTTTTAGCCACGCTGGTGTACAAAATGGCTAAAGCACATTGGCAAAGCCAATAATTCTTGCAAAGGCAAGACCTATGGACTTTGCCAACGCTTGTTATCAGTTGAGGTAACCCTGGAGGTATAGAACTTTTCTCAATCCCCACAGAGTCTGAAACCTTCCAAAAGCTACCCAAATCTCCAGAAAGACTGAAATTCAAATGAAAAATCTTGTTATTTCCACAATGCATTTAGAGGCCTTTCTTGTCACTGGTGATAGGCCCACACACAAGTGGGTACCTATTTATTTGGAGATGTGTGGGAACACTAGATTATATAGATCTTCTGAGATTTCAAAACTTCCCCTCACTGAAACTTGAGAAAATGTTGTGATTTTAGTCAAAGGTTGAAGTTTGCTGGGTGTTCTGGATAAGAACAAGCTGTGGGATCCACTAAAGACACACCATCCTTGGCTGGCCGGGTGTCTAATTCTCAAAGTCTACTTCAGACAGGTTTCCCTGGGGGCCACCCCACTGTGTGCCTAAGTACTGCTGCTACCCACATCTCCAGAAAGATTGAAGTTCAGTGGAAAAATCTTGATGTTTCCACAATGCATTTAGGGGCCTTTCCTACCATTGGAGACAGGCCCACCCACACAAGTGGGGTGCCATTTTAATTGGGAGCAGTGTGGGAATACTGAATGGTATGACTTTTGTCCATCCTCATATCCAAAACTTTTTCTCTAGAAACATGAAAAAACTCTGTCTTTTTGGCCAAAGTTTGATGTTTGCAGGATGCCGTGACTAAGAAAAAGTTGCTGGATCCATACAAGCCACACCACCCTGGACTGACCTGGGTATCTAGATTTAAGAAAGTCTGGGGTTGATAGGTTTCCCTGGCTGACACCCCACCCTGCGTTAAAATATTGCTGCTACCCCCATCTCCAGAAAGATTGAAATTCAATTGAAAATCGTAATATTTCCATAATGCATTTTCGGGCCTTTCTTGTCGCTGGTAATAGGCCCACAGACACAAGTAAGCAACTTTTTTTATCGATAAAGTGTGAGTACAGAATAGTAGAACATTTTGTTATTATCTATTGGATTTGTCTTCATCTTTGGCTTCCAAATGTAAGTCAGTGTTCATGGAAAAATCCATTTTGCAAACACCCTCTGATCACATGAATTTATTGGCAATTCCAAATTCGAGAGCCATGCGAATAACCTATAATACTGATCTCAGATTCTTGGGGCAATTGCAAATTCTTCCTTCAGTTTTTTTAAACCAGATTTTACTGCATTTTTGTCAATTGAATGGTCAAACATATACATAAGGATTATTATCGTCCTTCTCAACAATCTGTTATGGCTCTAACTACTACAAGTTACATTATGAATCTTTTTGCTTATATCTAAAGTAATCATTTCCTTAATAAACCCCCCCCCGCCCCCTCCCGTTCCCCTCTACAAGTCGCATCCACGATTTAGTTGCATGTGTTGACAAGCCTCGGACCATCCTTCGGCCACCTTACGCCTCGCTTCAACTCCTTTTGATAACTTCAGGGTGCTCACGTTTTTCTTATTTGTTTTTACTCATCTAGGTCCCCCATCCCTATTCCCCACCCCCCAGCCTTGGAGTGCTGGGCTCCCCGGTGGGGATTGTATCAATGGCGAAGATTTGCCTGAAACTGGCTCCAGGTCACTCATGCCATCTACCAGTGCTTCCCAGACCCTGGCCCTTTTAACTGTGCCTATCCCCTTATGTGCAATCCTTAGTAGCACTCTACTCTCGCATCCCACCCAGGTTTCTATTTCTTTTCTCCACCCTGCAGTACAACCCCCCCCCCCACCCCAGGTGCCTTGCAACGCCTTGTTATTTCCCGTTTGGCTAGGATAGGAGCCTGGTCCTGGAATCTGTTGGTGACCCTCGTGGGAGAACAGACTAAGGAGGTAATGAGCCGGTGCGCAGGGAACCACTCGTTCAGTTACTTTCGCCACTTCTGACGTGACCTCTTGCCAATAAGTGTGTAATGTTGGGTATTCCCAAAATATGTGCAGCATTCTCACCCCAAGTTCCCCACAGCGTGGGCACCCTATGTCCTCCATGTGGAAGTATCAGTTGATGCGCTCTGGGGTGTGATATGCCCGATGGAGAACATAGAAATTAATTAATTTGAATCAGGCATTTCTCAAGATCTTTGAGTTCCTGGCTTAGGTGTTCTCCCAATCCTCATCTTCCATAGGGATGCCCAGGTACGTTGCTCATTGGTCCCTCAGTGTTGTCAGGGGATTTAAGGAGTCTTTGCCAATCGCTCTATATAGGCATATGACTGCCTTGATTCTTCCTCCTGTCAGTGCCTATATATCGATAAGTGGAGTGTTTAGGTTCTGAGGGGTCCCTCCCCAAATGTCGTCTGCTGGCCGTTGTTATTGATCTGTAGAACAGAAAGTGGCCCTGGGGATGCCCCAGTCTGCCTGACACTTTTAGAACGGTAGAATCTTCCCTTCCCTGTACAGGTCCCCCAGCTTAGTCGCTCCTGTCTGTATCCAGTCCTCTAGGCCCCTCCACTCCCCTGTGCGGCAGAATGCGTACCATCGTCAGTGGGAGGTCTGGCGAGTAAGGGACTCGGCTGTGTATCTTCTAGAGACATCTTCCTCAGAAACGCCGTATTATCTGTAGCTCACTTAAGCCCTCCTGTGGCATCCCAACATTTTTCGATAGTATCTGCAATAGCGCGTCAAGCTCAGGGACAAATGACCCTTCCCTGTGTCTGTCTTCCCGCTGTAGTTGTCCTGCAAGGTAACATGATTCAAAGTCGGGGACTGAGAGTACTCCCTTTTCCTGGCGGGAATTTCAGTGTCGCTAGGACACCCACTGACGCCCGCCCCCAGATAAAGGACACCATAAGGGAGTCTAGCTCGGTTAACCGTGTTCACTTTATCCATAATAGGCAGTGTTGTGAAGTACAGTGTCCACGGTAGAGCCACCATTTTTAGGCGCGCTGCCCTACCTGGAACTGATAGGGGGAAGAGTCCCTCAAAAGGTCATGCTGGCTTTTAGGGACCTTGTAATAGCCCCTACATTTCCTTCCTGGAGGTCCGGGGGACAGTGGTAGATTTTGACTCCTAGGTATCCTAGACAGCAGGGTTCCCTCACAAGATCGCCCAATCCGCCCGGTGAGTCCCTACCCTCCATCAGTGGGAAGAGCCGAGATTGCTGCAAATTTACTTTAAGCCAAGATAGCGCCTCAAATTCAGTTATCTTTTCTCTGGCGCCCTGCAGTCCTCGTCCCAGATTGTCCAGGAACAATAATAGATCGAAAGCATACAGCGCAATGTGATGGGTATATGCCCCTAGCTGCAGGCCATAATATCTATTGCTTGTCTGAGCAAGGCATGCCAGTGGCTTCATGGCCAAGGCGAACAGCAAGGGTGAAAGGGGGCACCCCTGTTGCGTCCCCTCTCTCCACCCTGTACTGCTGTGATATTGTGCAGCCTGTTCGAACCCTAGCCAAGGGGTCTGTATAAAGTAGCTTGACCCCTAACAGGAAGCCCAGCCCATCTACATACGTTCCATGACCGCTTATAAGAACCCCCACTAAAGGCTATTGAAGGCCTTTTCTATGTCAGTCACGAAGACAGCTCCCTCTCCTCCCCCGCGCCCACTCGCCTCCATTATGGACAGCAATTTCATATATTTAGGGTAGTGTTGCAGCCCAGAATGAACCATGCCTAGTCTTGGTGGACAAGGGCGGTCATAAATGGGAGAAGCCTCGTTGCTAGGATCTTGCTCAGTATTTTAAGCATAGTGAAGGGTCTGTAAGCTTTGCAGTCCAGGGGTGATGTACCCAGTTTGAGTAGGGGGACTGCTAGTGCTTTCCGCGTGTTATGGGGGAGAGTGCCCTCTTCCCCTGCCTCATACATCCTCACTAGTCTTGGGGCCAGCTCCTTTACTTAGAAGGCATAAAACTCTGCAGGGAAAACATCCGTTCCCAGAGTTTTACCCTTGGCAAGCCCCTTAATGGCCACCCTCAATTCTTGTACGGTAATCTGCCCTAGCGTCTACGCATTTTCTTTTGTCAGGGTGGAGAGGGGGATCAGAGCAAGGTAAGTCCACCATCTCCCTCACCCCGTCCCTCCACGCTCTTGTATAATGCTGCATAAGACTCCAAGAACCTCCCATTTATCTCTTCCTGTCTATAGAGGCAGGTCCAGCATGATCTTTGCTATAGGTGTGCCCCTACAGGTCGGGTTGGCCAGCCAAGCTAATTAGGAGCCTTTCCTATCCCTTTCTGCATAGGTTTGCTCCATGTATTTTTTGTAATCAAAGCACCTCAACCATTCATCTTAGGCGGCCACCCTCTCCTTAGCGTTCAGGAGCTCCTGCCGTAGCTCCAGGCGTCCGGTCCTCAGTCTCTCTAATGTCCGTAGTTCTTGGACCGCCTTCTCCATAATCTTTATTTTTCCTTCGTACTCCTTTTTCTTTTTTTTTTAAGTTCATACATTTTTTATTGGGAGTTTAAGAGATGATCAGCATGTAAACAATCATAAGTGCAAAGTAATATTACATGTAAGAAACAAGAAAACAAAAGGAGGTGAAATCAAGGAAACCAGTAAGGGGTACAAAAATTACATAAAATTACAATATACAAGTGACATGCAAGAAATCATATAAGGAATGGAATACAATATCGTTGCAACATTACATTGGTGTGAAAGTAAAACAACAAGCAGGACTACAGGATATATATGAGCGTAAGCAGCCGTACATTAAGAACACAAGTGTAAAAGGAGGTCATGGTGGTTTGTGTAAATCAAAGTATTCATCCAGGGAAGTCAAGATTTTCCTATGTGGGGGGCACCAGGGGGTGGAGGCAAGGGCTAAATTATCGGCTCCTCTGAGATTTGAGACCCAATTGAGCCAGTGGGGGAAGGAGGCTTTAGCAGTGTCCTTCCAGTTGTTTAATATGATCTTAACAGCCGCCGTCAGTAGAAGGTCAAGAAGGGCTTTGTCATTTTCATTGAGTGTGTTGGTTTTGGCAAACCCCACCACGAGGGTCGAGAATTCTCTTGGAAGTGAAACGTGTAAGACTTTGGTGACAAAATCAAAGATTCTGTCCCAGTAGGAGGTGACACATGGGCATGTAAGAATTAGGTGTTCGAGATCCCCGCTTTCTACTTTGCAATTCCAACAGATGTCATCTTCCCTAATGTTGTGCAGGAATAGTCTCTTAGGCGTCCAGAAGGCTTTATGGAGAAGCCAGAACTTAGTTTGGGACAAAGTGGGTCTAATTTTGTGGTGTGTGGTGGATTCCCAAGTTCTGGCCCACTCTATGTCAGAAGTTGGTGTTGACGAGTAAGAGTCCCAGAACACCCTCAGAGAGTCAGTCAAGGTGGAAACTTGTGGGCGGATTAATTTGTAGATTCTCGAAGCTTGATGGCCGAGTCTGTTGAGTGTATGGAGAAAGTCGGGGAGGGAGGGGATACGATCACTTAGGTCTGCCTTTGTGAGTGCCACTTTGATGTTTAGAAAGTTATAGAATTCCATGTGTTGGAGTTGATATCTGGCTTGTATTGCGCTAAAAGGGAGCGGTGACGAGCCCTCATAGAGTTGGTGCGGAAAGTGTATCCATTTGGCTATCCATGAGGCGAGGTGTAGTGGTTTCCCCTTGTATGTTAGTGTGTTGTTCTGCCATAGTGATTCCCATCTAGACTCCCGGAACTGGTTTGGCAGATGTTTGCTCACTTGGAGTAAGGCCGTTTTGGTATTTTTAAAAATGGGGCAGGAGCCTAGGGTTGGGTTAATTTTAATGGTGAGAAGAGTGGCGGGATCAAGGACTTGGGGGTGGGATTTTTCCACAGACAACCACACCGGGGTGTAGTCCGACTGTGGCGTTAGCCAATATGAGCCTTGTTTGGCTAGGAAGGCGGTTTGATATAGTTTAAAGTCCGCCAGATTAACGCCTCCTAGGTTTTTATCCAAACGTAGCTTTTTAGGCTAATCCTGGCTTTTTTGCCTTGCCAGAGGAAAGAGGAAATCAATTTGTCCAGCTTGTTGTGGAATTCTTTGGAAAGGACGAGGGGTAGCATCGTGCTAAGATAGTTGACTAAGGGGGACACCATCATTTTTATGGTCTCTACACTGCCCCACCAGGTGATGAACCGGGGAGACCAACCTTCGAATAGGCGTTTAATTTTGGTAAGGGTAGTGGATTCATTATGTCTAAGTGTGCCTAGAAGAGAGTCGGTAAACTCCAGTCCCAGGTATTTAATAGCTTCCGTTTGCCACGTTAGTCCGGAGTCTCCTAGGACCTCCTTGTTGGTGTGGACATTTAGAGGCTTGACTTCGGACTTATCTCGATTTAATTTATATCCCGAGAGTGCTGAGTATTTCCCGATGGAGGACATGGGTCCAGAGATAGAATTAGCGGGGTCTTCTGTAGCGATTAAGATCTCATCAGCGTAGGCTGCTAATTTTACCCGAGTGGGACCGAAGGAGACACCAGCTATTTCTTTGTTGCGCATTATGTCAGTTAAAAGGGGTTCAAGGGCTGGGAGGAAAAGTGCAGGCGAGAGTGGGCAGCCTTGCCTGGTGCCCTGGTAGAGTCTGAACGAGCTGGAGAGGGTACCATTAATTGCTATTCTGGCTGACGGGGAGGAGCAAAGGGCCATCACCATTTTAAAGAAGGATTGACCAAGGTTGAAACTGTGCATACATTGTTGGAGGAAAGACCATGAGACCTTATCGAAGGCCTTTTCTGCGTCCAAGGTTATCGCTACCAAAGGGGAGGTAGAGGTCTTAGCTTTTTCTAATAAGTGACACAATAATCTAGTGTTGTCATTTGACATTCGATGTTTTAGGAAGCCAACCTGTGCTGGACCAATCATTTTGGGAAGGAGAGTATTTAATCTATTCGCTAAAATTTTGGCATAAATCTTGCAGTCAAGATTTATCAAAGATATGGGGCGGTAATTCTTGGTGAGGAGAGGATCTTTACCCTCTTTGGGGATGACTATGATTGTGGCTTCACTCATCGAGGGGGAAACGCTACCACTGATCGCTGTAGAGTTAAAATGGGAGTGGAGCGCGGGGTTGAGTTGGTTCATAAGATGTTACCTAGTGAATTGCTGCATCGTCGGTACACATTGAAACATCATTGGAAGTTGCAGCTCGGCCGAGGGTTCTGGGTACTGCATGTGTTTGGACACTGGGGCCAAAGAAACATGCATGAAAATATTGACTCCTACTTCTGTTTTCTTTCTCTTTTCTTTCATTAGTTTTTGATTTCAGTGGTTAGTTTCTTTGGGATAACCAGGCGTAATCTACACCAGTGACCCTTTGCATTAATTTCGATTAGTCTACTTTTCAGAATTTCACTTCTTTCCAATTTCAACTGTGGATTTTGCACCTCTGTTCCCTACAAAATGAAACTAGACAAAAAAAAAAGAAATAATGACAACCACTTAACAAAATTGCGAAAACAGTTTTTGAAGAAATTTCTTTTTTGAAAACTCTGCCTGGGAAGATGGTGATCAAACCTTTCTTTGATGGCATTTTTAGAAAGAAAATACACTGTCTTGCATAGTACATTTTCCCAAAGTTCCAAAAAGTGACTTTCTGGATCCTCATGCTGGATTTTCACAAAAATGTTTCCCAGCTTACTTGGATCATTCCACAAACAGATACTAACTTCCTATTATGGAACCTTAAAGGCACTAATAAATACTGTAAGGGATTGAAAGGAGACCATGTGCCTAAGTGACGCCGCGACCCTGAAGAGTGATTTGTTACCTTCATTAGCTTAATATCAACTCCTCCTCCTCCTACCCCATAACTCAAATGAAATATTTCAACTTTTCCACTGAAAGATGGATTTACTCCCAGTATCAGTCAGCACGAAAAAGTTATTGAAGTTGGTTTTTGTGCCAAAAAGGTTGTACCAGTTTAAAGTGCTTGAGGTATGGAAATCAGAAAACTTGCAGAAGTTTGTCAGCCAAGAAGCCCTTTGTTGAGGTATGGTTGCAGGGTCATATTTCTCCATTAGGGCTGGAAAATGGCCCCACATAAGATAGATTATAATGTGTTGATATTTTATAGCATCTGAAGCATTCTGTTGAATTATAGAATCCATAAACGTGGCGTCTTTGTTGGAAACTCCTGACTGATGACCTCTTCCTGCCATTTTCTCGGGTGCTACTCAACCCCACCATGTCTTTTCTGGCTTCCCTCATTTTATCTGGTCATGCTCATGATTTCTATTATGTAATGGAATGTCTTCTAGACTGTCTTTTTGTACTGTATTGATGTGACATTTCACTTCTCTTGATGAGGGTGTGTATTGTGTTGAGTTTTGTTCTGGTCTATGCTTGTTAAAGTATCCTGCTTTAAAACATGAGTGTGTAATAGTTGACCGATAAAAAATTATTGTAAGCTATTGTATGTCATTGGAATCTTTCTGTCCTGTTGATTTCAGCCTCATGGATCGAGAAGTTGCGTTGCTGGCGGAGATGGACAAAGTAAAAGCAGAAGCTAGTAAGTAATTTTCCTGATTTCGTTTTTTAGGTCGAGTCTAGTGAATCACTCCAGACTTTCAGTAAATTTGTGCGTGTGGCTTTAGATTTTCAACACATTGTATTGGCCTTTGCGTGTGGCTTTCAAAAATGAAAGCACGCAATTGGCCAAAGGCGGGTGCATGCGCCTCCTTTTTCAGTAAATGTTTACTCCCACGGCCACCAGCTTGCAGGAGCGAGCAGTGGTGCGCAGGGTGCCATCTGTTGTGGATCATGTTTCCAATTAGCGCTGTTGCTTTCACTATCGTGGCCGCTCTTGTTTGAAAAGACTTCTCCTGCCTGCCATTTTAAATATATCATAGCAAAACATGACACATTGCCTTGGGCCAGTTTGTTTTGTCAGCTTTACAGGAGAGCTACATTGATGCGAGTACTTGCCCGCTACTTACCGGACCGTCCGGGCATTTTGTCTGCTGGCCGTCGTTGATCTTCAAACTGATGTCATTTTCCTGCAATTGTAGCACTTCCAAGTTGTCTGGGAGTGGGCAGTAATACCACAGCGTATGATTACCTCGGATTGGAGCCCTGGAAGGACTTTAGCCAATCCCAGTACTCCACACAGAATTCCAAAGTGCCAATTGGCTATGGAGTCCACACTTGCTTCTGTCTGAGCCTCCCTACACCAGTGGGCAGATGCAGCTTGCCTTGTTGGAGCGGACTGAGCCTGGTTGGTGTGTATCACCTGAGGAGTTAGTCATGAACCGGGCAGTGACAGCTTGTGTTCGGCCGTGTTAGCACATGCCGTTCTGCATTGGTGCGAAGGGAGGGCAAAAGTTCAGTGGCGAGTATAGCTGTAGGGTGATCGATGCTGCTGACGGAGTTCCCGATTTCTGGTTTTCCTGTCTTGCCACCATCGACCTAGTGACATGGCACTCATACCAGCTCTGTCTTTCCCAGTCCCCGTATTCTCCTATCGCCTGACTTTCTGTTCCGAGTCTTGCCTTTTTACTTTTTAGGGCGTACTTTCGTCATACTTCTAAAGCACCACAAGCTGTGGCGCGTTGTCCTGCAATGAACCCAAGTTAAAGGCACAGAGCCCCTATTTTTACCCCCTTCCACATACAAAACATTGCCATCAACTGACTACGATCACTGCGTCATAACCAAAATCTACAATCCAACACTGCAGCTCCATTCCAAATTCAACCATAAAACAACACTGCCAAACTGCCAACATTAGATCGCAATTATTAGAAGGTCACACACCCAAACGCCAACAAGGCTCCCCACGAGTAAATCCATTTGTGCACCCCTACTTAAAACTCCCTCCCTCCTTTACCAAACACAAAACACCGCCTGTCAACAGGTTATTCGTCAACTCTAAGCTCTGATTTCTCTTCCTTTCCTTTACAACCAATACACCATAAACTTATTGCATCACAGAACATGTAATTGTCTATTGAGCGCACTTGTATGCATGTGTCCATCATTGTGTGTATTTGTTGTACAGCTCAAAAATTTCTGGCTGGTACTCCGCCCCATCTGCCAGGATAGCTATAAACGGTACCCTATCCAACCTGTTTCGACTTCACCAGGGAACCAGACAAGGCTGTCCACTTTCCCCAGCGCTTTCCTCCTAGCCCTTGAACCCCTCCTACAGACATCAAAAATAACAAAGACATAGCGGGTGTTTCCTTCGGGGACACACAAGTAAAGTTAGCAGCGTATGCTGATAATATCTTAATTACAACAGAAGATCCTACAAATTCCATTGCTGGGCTTATGTCCTCAATTGACAAATACTCCTCTCTATCCGGCTACAAAATAAATAGAGATAAATCTGAAGTCAAACCTCTAAACATCCACACCACTAGAGAAGTTTTAGGCAACTCTGGTCTAACTTGGCAAACTGACGTGATTAAATACTTGGGGATAGAATTTACTGATGACCTCTTAAGTACCCTCAAACACAATGAGACCACAACCCTTGCCAAAATCAAACGACTGCTTGACGGTTGGTCTCCCTGATTCATCACATGGTGGGGCCGTATAGAAACCATAAAAATTATGATATCCCCCTTAGTTAACTACCTCATCACAATGCTTCCACTTATCCTTTCCAAAGAGTTCCACAGTAAATTAGACAAGCTGATTTCTTCCTTTCTCTGGCAGGGCAAGAAGGCCAGAATCAGTTTTAAAAAACTACGATTAGATAAAAGCCTAGGGGGAGTCAACTTGGCGGATTTCAAGCTATATCAAACTGCCTTTTTGGCAAAGCAAGGATCATACTGGCTAAATCCACAGACTGAGTATACCCCGGTGTGGCTTGCCGTGGAAAGATCCATCTTACATGGCCTCGACTCCTCCGCTCTCCTCACCATCAAACTTAGACCCAACCTAGGCTCGGGCCCTATCTTTAAAAACACCAAAATGGCTCTTCTCTTAGTCAGCAAACACTTACCACACCAATTCCAGAATTCAAATTGGGAGTCGCTCTGGCACAACAACGCTTTAACATATAAAGGGAAACCTCTAAACTACTCTCCTTGGATAGAAAGAGGAATACATTTCCCCCACCAACTCTCTGAAGGGACGTTACCACTCTCTTTCAGTGAATTACAGAACAGGTTCCACCTCCACCACATAGAATTCTACAACTTTCTACATATTAAAGTAGCACTAGCGAAAGCGGACCTGAAAGACATCACCCCCTCCCTCCCTGGATTCCTCACTTCACTAAACAAACTTGGCCATCAAGTTTCGAGAATATACAAACTAATTCGTCCACAATCATCCTCCCTAACCAAACCACTCCAGCTCTATTGGGATTCTTTCTCAACCACACCAACTTCAGATTCAGAGTGGGCCAGAAACTGGGAATCCACCACGCCACAAAATAAGCCCTACACTCTCACAAACCAAGTTCTGGCTGCTCCACAAAGCCTTCTGGACACCTAGGAGGCTTTTTCTACACAATATCAGGGACGATGACACCTGCTGGAACTGCAGGGAAGAGGGAGGAGAACTTGAGCACTTAATATTCAAATGCCCATGCGTCACCTCCTATTGGGACAGAATATTTGATCTCATTTCCAAAGCCCTACATATCACGCTCCCAAGGGAATTCTCAACGCTCGTCCTGGGATTTGCCAAAGCCGCCACACTCAATGATAACGATAAAGCCCTACTCGACCTACTGCTGACAGCAGCGGTTAAAATCATTCAGAATAATTGGAAAAACACGAACAAGGCTTCTTTCCCCCATTGGCTTAACTGGATCACTAATTTAAGAGGAGCCGACAACATAGCCCTCGCCTCTACCCCGTGGCGTCCCCACACACAGAAAACTCTGTTCCTCGCTAGATGACTACTTTGACCTGCACAAGCCACCTTGATTACACAATGGACTCGCGACCATCCCGTACACCCACCCTCCTAATTCACATGCTGTTGTGGTAATGATCTCAATCTAAGACTCTGTACGCCTACCTTCTTGTCAGTAAATAGATGCAACTCTCCTATGTATAATTCATGTATATTGTATAATTTATTGTATAATGTTTGTACAATTCACATGTATTCTCCATACGCCAATTTCTTTTATTTATTTGTTTTGTTTTGTTTACCCCTTATGTGTATATTTTCAAATTCTTTACTCTGTTAATAACATGTATACAGCTGTATATCTCTTAAACTCCTAATAAAAACTTTTGAACACAAAAAAAAAAAAAAATTCTGGCTGCACACCACCCAGAATAATTTCCTGCATAGCTAAACACTTATAAGGTCCCAAAGGCGCAACCTATTGTCTATATCAATGCTTGGTTTTCTTTTATTAACATTTAGTTTGAAGTTAACAAAATGAAAGAAACCGAGTAAATTGCAAGCCACAACAGAGGCTCTCTTTTTACATCTTCCATCCAGTGCATTACATTAATAAGTTAATAGCAAGCATGCCAACAGCGGCATAAACCCCACATGCTCACACAGCACAATTATCCTAGGTATTACTAACAGGGGCTGGGAGCCTTGCCAGTTCTGCCATCTCTGCAGGTGTCATAGCAGGGATCTGGCTGACACCTTCCCCCACAACCACCTCTGCACTGTGCCCCATGTGCACTAACACCTCGCCATCCTTCATCTGTCCACGTCACATAGTATAGCATTATATAGCGATCAGTTCTGTTGTAGTGCTGAAATCCAATACATGCCAAACAGGCCCCATTGACTGGCATCATGGGCCAATATTTCTTCAGCTGTTCCCTGCAATATGAAACGTCGTTCAGCCAGCGTTCAACATAGGAGGACCTCCCTCTTCTCCAGTGCATTGCCACCCTTCTTTTGTCCAGGAGGAATATCATGGCACTAAGCTTGCCGGTACTATCAGGCACATTTTTGATATACCCCAGTAAGGTCACCAGAAGACTCCTCTGTCCTTCATTGCTCCACAAACCTCTTTAATACATTTGTACACAGCATCCCAGAAAATGACTACCTCATGGCACCCTCAAGCTAAATGCAGAAAGTCTGTATCTGCGTCCCCACAGTGTGTGCAGCAGGAATCCTGTGCCAATCCCATTTTATGTAGTTTAGTGTTGGTGAGATATATCTTGTGCATATATTTGACATGTTTTAATCGTAGTCTTTAATTGGGCGACGAGGTGTCCGTCTGCTCAAGGCAGCACTTCTACTGCTTATCAGTTAGGTAAATTCTGAGATCAGTTTAACACTCAAATCTCACTTTTGATGTAATAACAAGGGATTTCTCTTGCATAGTTGTGTACAAACGAGTGATCAAACACCTCAGATGGGGAGGCCACCACACATCTCAGTGCCTCTAAATTTGGGAGCTTCTTTGGATAAGTGATATGCACTTCCTTGTAGGTGCTAAGCAATCTGACATGAAGCAAAATGTCTAGTGATATGCTGATCGTAACATTTTTAATGGCCCGTAAAGCAATGACATTTCCCGCTTGGTAAGAGATCCCTAACAACAGCCCCAATCTTTTCAGCTGATTCTGACCGGTCCATCCACTGTGACAGACAGGGTAGGGTTCTGAGCCGACTGCAATCCTCTCGGATAAAGGCAGGTCCGCTTAGCCCACTATCTCAACCAGTTTCATACCCACACAGCACTTTTCACACTAACAATCTCTCTTCTAGTTGGCACCGCCGAATGCATAAATTGCATTGACTATTGGGCTGGATTTGGTGTTATCAGCTTCAATTGCAAGGTGTGACTGATATAATGTTGACTAAAACCACTGATGAGCAAACTGAGCCTGCACACAGTAATAATATAGCTCATGGTCAGAAGGGCACTTTCCGCCCTGAGCATACACTAAAGTCACTATCTCCCATACCAGCCTCGGCTGCTACCCTGCCCATGTCAGATCAACCAGTAGCTATCTAATGCAGTTAAAAAACGCTTTTGTCAGTGGGATAGCAATATTAACTAGGAAAGGAATTTGGGCAGAATTACCATCCGGGTGATCAATCTTCTCTTTTAGGAGACTGTGGCAGCTTTGCCCACACAGGGGCCCGTTCTTCCAACCAAGCTACAGCTGTACCATTGTTCTACCTCCAAAGCGTGTCGAGATCCCTGCTGATCCATATCCTCAGCTGTTTCACAGTATGTCCCGCCCATGCCAGTGGGTATTCAATTGCAGATGAAGGCTTGGCTGGGGTCGGGGGGGAATATTACTGACCTGGACCAATTCACTTTGATCCCCGTCAGTCTGCCAAATCTAAAATACTCATGCACTATTGGCCCAAGATTTGTCTTAGGGTTCTTAACATAAGAAGTCACGTTCACAGTAGAGATGAGGAAAGAATCAACCCTCGCCCACTTCACCACCCCCAGACCGTTGAAGAAATACCCCCAGGCCAAATCCAGAAGCATTGCCCTTGAGGTCCTTGGGACTGCTGAAAACCAATCCGACCAATCCAAGGTAGCACAGAGAGCTGGGCAAACTCCCCATCTCAACAGGAGGTTGGGTGGCAAGTGGAAATCAATCAATCAAACCCAAGAAGAACGTGTTAAAATAAAGAAAAAAGAGAATCCTCCCTCTCCATAAGAGTGTTCACCAATCCACTTCAATACATATTTGTTGTCTGCAATCTGGGAGTAGCAGGTGTCAAGCGTCTGCCAGGGTTTCGGAAAATTCAGTGAGAGGCTCCGTCATTATCACTGCATGGTGTCCAGAACCTTCACTAGCTTCTCCTCTATGCTTCAGGTCGTTAGCAGTAATTGGTCACCAACTTGGGATCCGTGAAATAATCAACTTTTCTGATTTGCAGTCACACAAAGTCTAGCCGGGTAAAAGAGGGTGTACGACCATCATACAACCTGGACAGCAAGGATAATGCCCCAGTAGATCAAAATCTTTCTTCCCCGGTATTGCAAGTACCCTCTTTCCCATGCAGCCCTAATAACTGTGGCCCAATCCCTATAATGCAGTACTCTGGAAATGGTTGGGCGCGCCTGACCCTCCGATTGAGATTGTAGGTTCAGGAGTCAGTTAGAGCGCTCAGTCGAGAACATACCAGAAAGCTGCTCACAAAAGAGTGATTTCAGCGTTGATTCTACTTAGGTCTCAATATTTTCCATAGGTGTGGATTCCAACAGAAGAGTATCGTTTCTTCTGGAGCGTGCATCCAGATCTTCATTTTTAGCTTTGATAATCTCCAAAACATTCTCCATCCTCAAAAGCTGTTCATTGCTCATGTGGTAAATTTAAATTACCTATGCGGAATTTATGCGGTAAATATCAATAAGAATAACTCAGTCAAAAATAAGAGACAGAATCCGGGGTATTTGAGGTTTTAAAAGGGGTTTTATTCCTTAAAAAGGAATTGGTTATTGGTTCGAACCAGGTAGCATGTTCAAGGGAACGGATAGGACATGTACAATGATTTATTAACGGAACATCATATATATAGTCAATGCATTTACAATAGAGATTGATGCAGAAGGCGTAACAGCAAAGAGAAATGAGATAAGAACATGTGTACGTAACAGAAGGTGTGCACAAGGGCGTACACGGAGGTGTGTGCTAGACAACGTCACTGGAAACGTAACACAGGTGGGTGGATCCATAGAAGGATCCTGCAGTGTCAGCAGAAATACATGGCAGAGATGCGCGCGCAGCAGCATGACGTGTAATTGACGTGGAACTGGAGGGGGAAGGGGACTTGATATTTAGCCCTACATGAGGAGACAGAAGTCTGGGGTGTCAGAACAACCTAAACCCAAATCATATCTATATCTTGTGTTTAAGGAACTGTATTATCTAGAAGGAAAGGTCTCTCGGGCAGAGGCTATTCTATACTACTGCTAGTGCGTGCATATGCGACTACGTGTCTACGTGTAAAGCAAGGGGGCCATGGGCCTACCATGGTAACAGGAGCTATGAATTACTTGCATGGAGACAGTGAGGCCGGGCCCTTTGCTCTGCAGCTGGGGAGATGTTTTCCTAAACTACTAGACAGGAATGTATTTTTGAGGAGCGGAGCAGATAACTTGAAGGCTGAATACAGTCTTGGCAGGCAAGGCAGGCCGAGCTAGGCACCGCTCGCCGCACAGGGAGTAAGGCAGAGGTCAGGAAGCAACTGACTGTAGCCTTCAGAAACAGAAGGCAGAAAGGGCTCGATGGCAGGAATCAGGGCCTAACTCACCAGAGCTAGAAAACATGAAAAGTGCACCATATAAAGACGTTGGCAAGGCACACTTAGGAACGGAATATCTGACCCATTCATGGTGGATCTGAAAGAGGACATGTTAACGGTGGACGCAAATGTATTTGCGTCTTCATAGCTATAAGTGGAGGGAACATACATGTACTTGAAGCACGTACATGGAGCCGTTGGGGTCTACGATAGGGGACACAATTGACCATAAAAATTCATATTACCTCATTCCCTCCTTGTCCCCTACGGACCCTTCAGGATATATCAATCCTCATTAATCTATCAATCTGTTCATGTAACATCATTTGCTCTTCTTTCTTCTTACGGTGTTTTGAATGAGGGCTTAAATGAGGAATACATGATGTGGCGCACAAGCCGCAAATCGCTGGCCCACATTGCAGACATAGGCAACAACTGAATACTATGAGAAGGGCAATACCTAGGAAGGATAGGATCTTCCATCCCCAGGCTGACAGCACGCCCCAGAACCAACCGGACCAAGTCCAGGTGCCTGGATTCTGGTGTATCTGACTTGCAATCTTGTGAAGACGGGTAATGGCTCTGTATACTGATGGCGCGTTTTCTGGAATGAAAACACAGCAGCTCGATCCGATGACTCTACAGGCTCCGCCTCTATCGGCCAGGATGACGTCAAGGACGAGACGATTTTGAAGAACAACAATCCGCATAGCAGACTGCTCCTCTGTTAAGTTACCTAGGGCGGAAGTAGTTTCATTCACTACTGCTTCAAGGGTTCTAGTTAATTTTCGTATCAGTTTACTATTAAAGACAGTACCTAAGTAGGGAAAGAAACCTTTATTGAAGTCTGTGTATTGCTCCCATGCCGTTTCAGTATAGTCGACAATCGGGAGATCTCTCTGTGGTCTATTGTGTACTAGATGGATATCCCTATGATAATCAGGAGGGGCTAGGAAAACGGGTGGCAGAAGGAATGCAATGTAACAGGTACCATCCCAGTCTAGAGGTAAATGTGTATATGCTGTATGACCACATACGAAGTAGGAATGACGTGAAGCTTTAAATGTAGACTTGCCTTTATCACTGAATTCGATCACAGTAGTACATTTACTATGACCCAGGTGTACTGAACCATTCTTTCTGACACATAATTCACCTTTGACTGGTAGCACTGACATAGCAGGTAAGACTGGTTCGGCTTCGGATTCAACATTCAGAATCATGAGGTTAAGTGTAAAATTACCTAATCCATATACTTCATTTTCTAAGTCAGTCCCTGTCCTTTTTGGAAGACCCTCCTTGTCAGGGAAACATACTTTATGCAGAACCGTGTTCAGATTTCCCCATACCCAGGTACCCTGGTAAACTACGGAATCAGAATCTAAGGAATTAATTAAAGGAAACCATGCACCACATGAACCATTACGGGTACGGAAAAAGAGGCAGAACTCCCTTGTATTTCTGATAGGGAGGGAGTCGGCCACATATCCAACAATTGGTAGCATTGCTGGTCTGATGGGAATGATGTAACATACTAATGAATGTGTTGTTGCGCAGCGCAAGTCGATAAGATAGTTCATGCGGGGGTAGTTCACTGAAAGAGTGCTCGACAGTGTCATTTGAAGAAGAATGTACACGCTTGAAAATAGGGTAGTATACATGCAACAGTACACTTGCAGCAATAATCATAAGACTCAGAAAAAACATAATCAATAGTGTCACAATGCAGTGGCTGCGAAGAGATTCACAATATTCACGTTTCTTGAGCTGTTTCTGTCTATCTCTCTCTCTGTTGGGGTCTAGGGGATACATGTCAGAAACTCGTCTAACTGATTCACCTAGGGGAGGACTTAAACAATTAAACTGTCTGACTTGCTAGACCTCAATTTTAATTTATAGTTCTGAGAAGAAGTTTTCTCGACCAAGGGAAGTTTTGAGTCAGTCTGTGGAGGAGGGCCGGGCTGGGAGTCTAGAGCTGGCGGCAGTCCATGAAACTTTTTGATATGACTCGAGTGAAGCCAGCCCTTGCGGCCCTCCACTTTTATAGCGGTCCTTGTGGTCAAAAGTACTAGTCTTGGTGCTTGCCAGCGGGGCTCCAGCGGACTTCTCCTGTCGAAATTCCTAATGTAGACGAGGTCTCCCGGAACCACTTCATGGGGCTTCACCTCGGTGTTGTCGGGAAAGGCTGCAGCAACCTGTGAACGACATGATTGGAGTGCAGACATCAAAGAGGCAAGGTAATCTGTCAGCATATTACAATCGACATCAGTAATCTTTCTTGGCAGAGGCGTCCCCCACATATTCGGTGGCCTACCAAAGACCACCTCGTACGGGGATAGCCCTGTTCTGGAGTGTGCAACCATTCTCATGAAAAAGAGTGCAACTGGCAAAGCTACGATCCAGTCGACTCCTTTTTCTCTACAAATTTTGGCAAGACGAATTTTCAGGGTCTGATTATGTCTCTCTACGAGACCTGCTGCTTTGGGATGTCGGACACAGTGGAACTTCCACTGATAGCCAAGCAGGAGAGATACCTGCTTCATAAGCTCGGACGAGAATGGCTGACCTTTATCGGAGTATACGATGCGGGGCAAACCATATCTGGGGAAAAATTCACGAACCAACTGCTTGGCAGTGGTCGGAGCAGTGTAATCTGGGACTGGATAGGCTTCTGTCCAACGGGAAAGTGCACATACAACTACGAGGACATATTTGAATCCTCGACAGCGTTCCATCTGGATATAATCCATCTGGAGGACTTCAAAAGGGTGATCGGGAGGATGAAATCCACCTTGCTCTACGGGAATGCTTTTACCTGGATTGAACTGACAACATATCATGCAAGTACGCACTTTCTGTTTGGCTGCTGCTCGTAAATGTTTATTGAACCAGATATTTTGAATACTGTCTAACATGGCTTTTTCTCCCAAATGTGCAGGACTGTGTACTGTGTTAATGATTACTAGGACCATAGAGTCGGGGAGAAACCATGTAGATTTTCCCTTCGTCATCCATCCCTGTTCTGTCTGGATCCCTCCTAGTTCAATCCATTTCTTGATTTCGTCTGGTGTAGCATGTGTCTGTATATCGATTACATCTAGGGCGGGATCCTTAACTGTCATGCAATGTGTCGGTGTCTGAACTATTGTCTTTGTCAGATCAGTTGTGTGAGTCTGAGTCTGAGCTGTATGCTTGGCTGTGCGATCTGCTAGGTCGTTACCCTGGGAAATGATATCTGTGACTTTGGTATGTGCCTTGCACTTCATGATAGATATTGCTGTAGGCAGATGTATTGCATCTAACAGAGTTTGAATGAGGGGACCGTGCTGAATTTTGGCTCCGTGAGAGGTCAAAAAACCTCTCTCTCGCCAGAGTACACCGAAGTCGTGTACGACTCCAAATGCATAACGTGAATCTGTGTATATGTTAACTCTCTTGTTCTTTGCTCGAATACAGGCTTGGGTCAGAGCGATGAGCTCTGCTGCTTGAGCTGACAGGATGTCTATACAATTTGTTTCTATAACTTCAGTTTCTGTCGTGACTGCGTATGCTGCCACTAATTCTCCTGTACTTGTTCTCATACATGAACCATCCACATAAAGTGTCAGGTCTGGATCTGGTAATGCGGTGTCTGTCAAGTCTTGTCTGGGTTTCGTCGTAATGGTAATGACTTCAATACAGTCATGTGCCAATGGGTCTGTCTCACTTAATGGCAGAAGTGTAGCAGGGTTCAATGTGTTGCAACGTCTGATTTCTATGTGTGGCTGAAATAATGTCAATTCATAACCTGTCAGTCTTGCTATAGTCAAGTGCTGGGTCTGTGTTCGGTTTAAAAGAACTTCCACGGAGTGTGGAACCTGTACTGTCAGTTGATGTCCTAACACTATGGAATCACTTTGTCTGATTGCTAGAGCTGTTGCTGCTACTGACTTCAAGCACGCAGGCAGAGCCTGGGCTACTGGATCCAATGTACTAGAAAAATAAGCACACGGTTTGTATAAACCTGCTTGATCCTGAGTGAGTACTGACAATGCAGTACCTTCACGTTCTGTGACAAAAAGTGTAAAAGGCTTACTGTAACATGGTGTCGCTAAAACTGGTGCTTGACATAAGGCTTTCTTTAAGTCCTCAAAAGCTTGTGTGTGTTCCTGAGTCCAAGGGAGGACAGTCGATGTCGCTGCCTCCTGGGTTGTCAACTGTATGAGTGGTTTCGCTAGAAATGCATACTGAGGAATCCATTGTCTACAGTAAGAAGTGAGGCCTATAAAGGCTCGTACCTCCTTTTGTGTCTTGGGTTGTGACATGTTTACAATTAACTGGATGCGGTCAGGTGTTAGCTGTCTCCCCCCTTTGGTCAGCAAGTGCCCAAGGTAAACAACTTGCTGAACACAGAATTGTAGCTTGGAAGGGGACACCTTGTGTCCCTTGTCAGCCAGGAAATGCAAAACTGTCAGTGACGCTTGCTCACATTCAGGTTCGCTGCGGGCGGTGATCAGTAGATCATCGACATACTGTAACAGGGCAGTGTTATCAGGCATGTGTATACTGTCTAGTTGTCTTTTCAGTGCTTGACTATAGATGCTGGGGCTTTCTGTGAATCCTTGAGGTGCGCGTGCAAATTTGAAACTTCTTCCATTTAAACAGAATCCGAAGAGGTATTGGCTTTCCGAATCAATGGGGACGCTAAAGAAGGCGTTCTTCAGATCAATTACAGTAAAGAACGTGGCTTCGGAATCAATGCCAGTCAACAGAGACGAGATATCTGGGACCACAGGATACTGTGGTACGATGCATTTATTCAATTCGCGCAGATCGATAACTAAACGATAAACTGGGGGTGCATTTGGATCAGTACGTTTAAGAATTGGAATGACGGGGGAGTTACATAGATTCGAGTCGGTTTCTACAACCACACCTTGTGCAATGAGCTCGTCAATGATTTTCAGTAAAGCCGCTACAGCATCTGGTGGTAACTTGTATTGTCGGATTCGTGGTAAGACTACTCCTGGTCTAAGTGTGACTCGATATGGGGTAATGTGCATACAACCTACATCAGTGGGGCCTTGTGCCCATAAATGTGCAGGAACATTCTGTAATCTGGGGTCAATATCTCTCAACACATAGTGACCTTTAAAGTCGCGTAAAAACAGTCTTACTCCTTCCGGAGAACAACATATCACAGCTCCTAGAGCTTTCAGTGTCTTGATGCCTAACAAGTTCTCTGGACATGATTTCGTTAACAATAAATCTGTCGTGCGAGATAACGGACCCACTAAAAGAGGTACTGGTTTCGATACTTCGTTTACAATAGGTTTGCCTGAAAATCCAAGGGAAACATTCTGTGAGCCTGAGAGGGGTGCCCCTGGAACCTCGTCATGACTTATAGTTGTTCTGCTTGCCCCTGTATCAATCAAGAACTTCCTATCTTTCCCTAACACTTGACTGTGTACATAAGGACCTTCTTGATCTACAGGAACCTCAATAAGAGGCAAGCCAACTTCCCTCTCTAGGCTGTTTCATGTGTATCGCTGATAATCGGGATAATCTGTTTGCGCATACTGGTACATCTGTTGTGTTGCATGTTGTGTTGCGGCAATGGGCTGTGGCTGTGGTACGGCTACGGTCTGTACTGTCTGTTGTGAAGCTTGCTTAGGCTGGATATTCTGTGATACTTGTTGTTGGTCCTGGTCCTGTCTAGGAGGACGCGGCCTCTCTTTAGTTTTACCTGTAGCTATATTGTGTTTCAAAACTGCACAATCATTTATATAGTGACCTGGCTGTTTACAATAGTTGCATATCCCTTTAACAGGAGCTGCTGAATTATTAGACTGTGTCATACCCTTTTTCTGACCGTCAGCTGGAACTGACTGAGCAACTAACATTTTCATTTTTGTGTCTTTCATACGTCTTTGTTCGTGATCATGTCCTTCTCTAATTCTGTTCTGGTGATACTGTAACATTTGTAACATTTGTGAAGGCGTGTTAGCTTGCCATGTGCTCTCGACTTTCAGAACACGATTCTTAACTTGGGGCAGGGAATTTTCGACCAATTTGGATACAAAAAGATGTGGATATGACTCGCTACTTGGTTTCAGGCCACTATTAATAACAAAACATTTCTCAAATCGGGAATAAAAATCACTAGTATCTTCATCGGGTTTCTGTTTACAGGCTGAGATTGCATCCCAGTCCTCCTTTTTCGTTGCTAACAAACGTGGCAATACTTGTACTAACAATCCTGGTAATGCTTTAATTTTGTCCCCAAGCCCTAAACCTGGGGTACGAGTATTTTCTTCGTTCTCTAATGCAGCCCACTCAATCTTTTGCTCTCCCACCTCCCATTCCTTTTCTTTCAGTTTCTCGTAAATACCGGCAGGCAGTAATACTTTTAATATTTTCATGATGTCGGGGTAGGTATAATCACCCATGAGTAACATGTCTTTTATTTCACGGTGGAAACCTGCTGGATCTTTGTCATGACTAGGCACTAATTTCTTCATTTCTAACAGTTCCATTTTAGTTATGGGTGTGTACACAAACACACGTCTAAAGGTATTATCATTCTTGACTGGATGTACTTCTCGCAAGGGATTCTGCCTGTCTATGGAATACATTTTTCTTTCTGGGGGTGGAGCTGGAACAAACTGTGCATTCAGGAAAGTACTGTATCTGTGCCGATGCTCTAGAATAATTTTAATTAAGTCGGTACCTAGACCTCTCCATCTATTCGAGAGTAGCTCCATTAAAATATCAGGTAGGGGACCTGGATCAGAATGTTGGCCTTTAAACAATATAAGGAGATGTTGAATCATGTATATTCCGGCTAATTTCTGCTCATCAGGGGAAAGATTTAAAAAGGTCTGCGCTAAGCCGTCATCACTATATTTATCGGAACTGTCAGCCCATTGGACTGCTGATCTGGCTAATTCTTGTTCATCCATGGAATCGAGTACATGGTACCCCATTCGTTCTTGAAGTATTCTATCGGTAGCCTGAAATAGATGTTCAGGAGTCTTTGGATTTGACATGGCCGCTTGAAAAAGTCTCTTATTTTCTGGATGTACCGGACGTATTGAATTATTAAAAGGTCTTCCCTTACCTACATATGCTATCGTTTCTCTAGCTGGTAATTGCAATGTTCCTGTTGTCGTTTCTGGTTGTTCCTCCTCCCCCGAGGACTCAGTCTTGTCTGTATCTATTTCTCTTTCGTGCTGTCTTCTTTCATGTATTTGTTCTACTGCTTTTCGGATTCTTCGGTACATATTTTCTATACTATTCTGTTTATCATGTTTTCCGTCTGCTATATTCTGACCCCATTTGGTAAGTGCTTTCATTTCTTCCTGGTCTACACCAGGCCTATCTTGGTCTCTTATCAAGCAGTTTATAAAGAAACGTAATATCATTTTTTGAGTGTCAACTTTCTGGTATGCCATGGCCTCGCCAATACTCTCAGGACCTTCCCCCGTTTGGACAAAATGATATATTCTGTCTAGATGATCAATCATTCCAGGTAGTAACATTAGATAGTTTGCAACTCGTCGTAGACGTACTGATGATAACATCATTCTGTCGTCTTTACCGGGTACTGGATCATATCTACAATCTGTAAGAGGCTCATTAAGTATGTCGTAACTCGCTGTTTCAGGTGTACGTTGTTGTGCTAAATCCCTATAAGTCAATCGGTGTGCTTGTGGCGGTGTTTGAAAACATCCTGCTGCCCCTCCCGAAGTGCCGGGTCCAAAAGGGTTTAGTGGATTAATAATAGGGAGAATAGGTGCCGGAAGGGCCGGGAGAATAGGCGCAGGATGTGGAACGGGAGGAGGAGTTTGTTGTTGCGGAAGTGGTGGTAGGTTATCTCGGGGTGGAGTGCCATCAGCAGGTGGTGTGCGTGGTGGCGGAACATTAACATATTCGGGGGCTACATCGTCTAAATAGGAAGAGAGGAATATGTCTTTTGCGGTCTTGTGACGTACTTTAGTCGGGAGCAATGGAGGGGGCAGATTCTTCGGTATTTCCGGAGTGGCCTTAGGTAAACCCTCGGCCAGAAGAGGATACATACCATTCATAAGAGCGTTTCGTTGCCGGTCTACTTGTTCTGTTTTTACTCGTATCCCCTCTTCAACTAATACATTTTCTCGGGCCTTGTCTGAATCCTCTCTACTTTTCTCTGCTTTTCTGAGTGCTTTTTCTGTCCGTCTGTGCGATTCTTTACGCCATAATTCAATGGCATCTTTCTGTGACTGTCTGGCTTTCTTTTTCCATAATGCTTCTTCTACTCTTATGATGCACTCGGCATCCCATGTCCCTGCAGCGGGCCATCTCTGATTCTCTGCTAGATCTTTGGTGTAATCCACCCACAAATCGAGATATAATACAGCATCTAGGCCGTGTTTGTGGTACATAAAGTACCCTGGTGTGTCCCTGGGTGGAATGGGAACAGCTTCCTCTAGTATCCCTTTTCTCGTTCCTATCTGTCTCAGTTTAGAGAACAGCGGCATTTTCAGCCGTACTACTTGGTACTTGATACTTACTTGGATTTGGACAATCAATACAATAAACACAGTAATATAGATCGAACAATCACTCATACCACGACATTAAAACACATTTAAACATTTTGAAAACGAACAACAATAACTAGAATGAAACTATCTACCTGCATACTCGATATACTGCTAAACAGTACAGATACACTGCTAAACAGTGCAGACCGTGGCTGTGTACCCAACCCCGTCTTGACCGGGCACAAATTAATGCACTCGTCTAGATGCGTCCCCAGCAACGGTACTCACCGGGAAGCACGGAACAGAAGGCCTCGGAAACTCGATACTGGACTGGACCCTGGACTCGACTTGATTCGTGACGCAGGTACTTCGGAACTTCGGAACTGGTGGGCCTCCAAATACCTCGGACTTTGCTCTCTCAGCTAGGCTCTGGTCGGGATCCTCCGCACTCCTCACCGCCTCGTCTGGGTGTCGATCGCAGCCTCAGTCACCTCCGTTGGCCTGAGGGAGATACAGGAAATCCTGCGGGTACGCGTAGTTGTCCTTCACGGCTGTGGCAGGGGACCGGGCCTGCAACGCACCTCCGGCGCGTGGGGTGGGGGAGGGGTCCCTATTCGGGCGCCAATTATGTGGTAAATTTAAATTACCTATGCGGAATTTATACGGTAAATATCAATAAGAATAACTCAGTCAAAAATAAGAGACAGAATCCGGGGTATTTGAGGTTTTAAAAGGGGTTTTATTCCTTAAAAAGGAATTGGTTATTGGTTTGAACCAGGTAGCATGTTCAAGGGAACGGATAGGACATGTACAATGATTTATTAACGGAACATCATATATATAGTCAATGCATTTACAATAGAGATTGATGCTGAAGGCGTAACAGCAAAGAGAAATGAGATAAGAACATGTGTACGTAACAGAAGGTGTGCACAAGGGCGTACACGGAGGTGTGTGCTAGACAACGTCACTGGAAATGTAACACAGGTGGGTGGATCCATAGAAGGATCCTGCAGTGTCAGCAGAAATACATGGCAGAGATGCGCGCGCAGCAGCATGACGTGTAATTGACGTGGAACTGGAGGGGGAAGGGGACTTGATATTTAGCCCTACATGAGGAGACAGAAGTCTGGGGTGTCAGAACAACCTAAACCCAAATCATATCTATATCTTGTGTTTAAGGAACTGTATTATCTAGAAGGAAAGGTCTCTCGGGCAGAGGCTATTCTATACTACTGCTAGTGCGTGCATATGCGACTACGTGTCTACGTGTAAAGCAAGGGGGCCATGGGCCTACCATGGTAACAGGAGCTATGAATTACTTGCATGGAGACAGTGAGGCCGGGCCCTTTGCTCTGCAGCTGGGGAGATGTTTTCCTAAACTACTAGACAGGAATGTATTTTCGAGGAGCGGAGCAGATAACTTGAAGGCTGAATACAGTCTTGGCAGGCAAGGCAGGCCGAGCTAGGCACCGCTCGCCGCACAGGGAGTAAGGCAGAGGTCAGGAAGCAACTGACTGTAGCCTTCAGAAACAGAAGGCAGAAAGGGCTCGATGGCAGGAATCAGGGCCTAACTCACCAGAGCTAGAAAACATGAAAAGTGCACCATATAAAGACGTTGGCAAGGCACACTTAGGAACGGAATATCTGACCCATTCATGGTGGATCTGAAAGAGGACATGTTAACGGTGAACGCAAATGTATTTGCGTCTTCATAGCTAAAAGTGGAGGGAACATACATGTACTTTAAGCACGTACATGGAGCCGTTGGGGTCTACGATAGGGGACACAATTGACCATAAAAATTCATATTACCTCATGTAGCGCCATCTTCACAGTCAGATAGTCAAAGTTCCAGATGATACACTTAGTCATCATATTTATCTATTTTGTTGCTCATCCGGTCTAGTCTATTAGTCAGGTCATCAATTTTAGAATCGACTGTGCAGACTGTTGCATATCTGTTTGCAAAGATTTAACATCCAAGTGAGAGCTGGATTCCCAAGAAAGCTGTTCTGATGAGGATCCTCTGCTAGCATCAGTGCTGATGGATCTCAAAGGCCTTTTTGCCTTGAAGGTTAGCTTAGCATGGCTCCGATTATGTTTTCCATCATAGCTGGAAGCTAGTGTGCGACCAAACCAGACCACTAAGGCAACAGTTGGGTCGCCAACCCATCGTGGAACACTGCAAGCGTAGTTTGCAATCCTGGTGGGTCCCGCCTCACCCCAGCACAATGCGGGGGGCACGAGCCATGCCTCCCTGTTCTGAATGTCCAACTTTCAAGGTTACTTAATAGGTGGGGAACTCAGGGTGCCAGTCCAATATTATAGCCCCACAAGTCCAAGGAGAGCCCACCTGCTTGCAATCAGGATGATTCCATAGTACTGTCCTATCATCAGGATTCCAGCACAGAGCGACAGACCCAAGCATTCAGAGCTTGCCTGCCGTCAAACCACAAAGTAGAAGCTGCGGTAGACACAAGGGGGTTTGGGAGACTTGGTGCAGGCCGCTGGTGTTATCACATCCCCTCTGGGAAACCTGCAATCAAAGTTTAGGCTGCTCTGCACCGCCTGCTCACTGCAGGTTCTTACCCCGGGCAGGGCCTCAGCTCCAGCCACCAGCATGCCCGCTTCGCTTCCTTGCTTGACCCTCGACACCAGATGTGCTCTGTCCCAGCTGCCAACTCAGTCTGCCCCCTTTATCTAGGCCTGCTGCCCAGCAATCTCCTCCAGGTCAGGAGCTCATCTCCTGGACTTTCTCAGAGTTTTTTATTATGCAAGTAGGCCTCAGATCGGATTCACAACCAATTGCTACCAACTCACCCTCCAGCAACAGCAAAAACACTCTTTTCCGCCACCTGGATCTCTTTCTGCTATGTGAAGGACTGTCTTACTGGGTATTAGCTCGGATTCCTGTCGGATTCTCCTCCTGATCAGCAGAGCCTCACTTGGTGTCGGCCATCTTGCAGCCAGGATCTCTGGTGCCCTTCATTTACCTCCTCAGTTGATCTTATTTTCCTCTATTGAATTTTCATCCTCTCTGATTACTGATTTTTGTCCTTTGATGTTTGAAATTCACTGACTTGTCCTTTCTTGCATTGCCCTTTAAAAATCCCTAAACATCTGAGCTTTTACAACCTCGCTCTCACCCTCCAGTCTGGCCTTGAGATTTTTCACTCAACTGAGACGGATCCCTCTCTTTACTACAATTTACTCTCATCAGAATTCCACAACTGGTTATCAGTACTTCTCTTTCTTGGCCTATGTGCTACCTGCAGTATTGTAGACCTTCTGCCGTCTGTACCCACTCAGTTCTCTTGGCTTTGCCAGCATCGCCCTTGAATAGTTCGTAAGTTTTTTTTAAGGTCGAGCCTGGGCAGTTCATGTGCTGCTCTGTGAGGCATGCTGTTTTCAGGTATGGTCTTGAAGCTTCGCCCACTCTCAGCCCATATTTTTCATTGGCTTGTGTCATTGTCTTTCCTAAACTGGGGCTTTTCATTGGTCAATAGGCTTGGTAGTCCCTCCTTAGTACCGTCTTGGCTCACCTTGTAACCTCCCATAAGGACTGGCCCTCTTAAGTGTGTTGTTACTCGATAAGCTTTAATTACAGCCTCTGAGCACCATTTTGTTAAATTGTTTTCACCTGTCTGCTGTTGCAGTCCGAAGGCTTGTTTTTTATTTTTATTTTATTTTTTAATAGCACGGCCCCTCAGTGACATCCGTGTATCTCATTTATTTGCGGCGGGAGGACCCGGCCACAGGGGTTTTTCTTTCTATCTATTCACATTTTTGTTGATGTTTACAAGCAACCCATGCCGGGCTTGCACGTTACTAGAGGCTGCGCCCTTTTCTTTAGATAAACTGCGTCTAAAGAAATGTCCACCGGGCACTATTAAAGTGAAACCGCAGAATCGGGCACTTTTACAAAAAAAAGCATTTGTTTGTCAACTTGACAAACAAATGCTTTTTTTTTTGTAAAGGTGCCCCATACCGCGCTTTCACTTTAATGGTGGCCTTGCCCCTTTCTTTAGATGCTGCTTGTCTAAAGAAAGGGGCATGACCTCTATTAACATGGAAGTGTGGCATGGGGCGCGTTTGAACAACAAAAAATATTTGCAATGCAATAGGTCTCACTTTTAAGCTATTGTCATTTACTCTCATAGATGCAAGACCTATTGCATTGCAAATGCTTGTTCCTATTTTCAGTGACGTCAGTTAGTTGTATTTTCTGTACTAGAAATCCATGCGCTATTGTTGCATCTCCTGGCAGCGCAGCCTTCTAATGGGTGTGAGGCGGTCACCAGTGTCAGGCAAAAGCAGCCTGGTGGCTAGTGCGGTCGGCCCAGTAGACAGACAGTTCAAGTCACCTTTATTGCCCCCACGGTCTCTCTCTTCATTGCATACAATTGTCGAAAGTGGTGTCCCCTTGCTGGCCCTGGTTGAATTCTCTGTATTCAGGCTAGACTCAGTCTTCTGGTATTGCCATTGACTGCAGTCTCACTCCAGATTTGTTGTGCCTGTTGCTGCCTTTTGCTGGCTATTGTTTCTGATGTGATCTCTCTGCGGTGCTTGTTGTGGTGATGTCATACACTTTGTGCTGATTCTGACTCTTGCTCTCTCCCACAGTGGACATTTTAAAGAACCGTCAGAAGAAGGCAGAGGACCTTAAAAAGCTAACAGATGTGGCAGTGAGAATGACTGAGGAGCAGCTTTCAGAGCTACGTGCTGATATCAAGGTAACCTTCCTGTAGGACCCGTCGTCATTTCCTATCGTAGATGGCACAGTCCGAGGGAAGGTGTCAAAGGAAGCTCTCACGCCTTAGTGCTTACGTGCTGACTTAAGTGCATCAACAAAATAGTCTAATTTCCAAAGTTTTTGTGTACATTGATCTTATATTGCACCGCTTTCCCTTCTCTCTGTCTCGTTCCTCCTATCCCATCCTCTTGTCACTCCTTTCCCTGACTCTTGCAATCTTGCCTCACTCTTCCCATCCTCTTATGGCCAGGTGTCTCCTCATCTCATGCTCCCTCCTCAGTGCCATACTTCCATCTTGTAAACACAATAAGATGATGGATGGAGTGCTGAAACCTTTCAAACATTCACCCCCAGTCAAGAGATCTAGGTTCAATCCATCCTTCTTTTGCTCATCATACCACCCCAGTTTGGACCCAGCCATATGCATATCAGTCTTAAACCTACACCTCATGGGAACAGTCCAGACCGAACTGCCAAGCGAGATGCTCCCTGGACCGCAATACAAGCATCCTGGATACTTCAATCTTGTGCCGTCACTTTTGGGTGAACATTGTTCCAATCCTCTAATAATGCCAAAGCTAAAGTTGTAATGTATTCTCTGCTAAGAATGTCAACCCTAAATTGTCTGGGCGTTCTCTGACCTCTCCTATGCCTGCAGTTTTCCATCCCTCTGTCTGCTTTCCCCCTACCGTGCTCGTGAAGTCATTTGTACCTCTGCCAACATTATTATTTTAACATTGCTTCTACCTCTCCTATATAGCATTTTGTCAGTGAGCGGAAGTATGATGAAGACCTTGGGCGGTCGGCACGGTTCACCTGTGACCTGGACCCTCTAAAGAACAGCATTAACCTTTTTGGTCAAGGTAAGAAATTTGGGGTCCTGCTCGGAAAAAACGTGCATAACAAACGTTCAATAGCCGCCAGTGGCCCAATTGCATGCTGTTGCCTGCGACAACCAATGCCAGTTTACTCCTTGTCCTTTTCCAGACAGTGAGAATGCCACTTCAGATAGCAGCCATCTGTTTGCCATGACATGTTGATTCCTTTGAACATCCAACAGAGGCAAATACAGAGCAATCAGTTCCTTCATCGAACAACCCTCATCACAATTATGAAATATTTGGCAGTAAAATTGATAAATTGGCGATTGAAGACATGTTCATCAAATTATACTTTATATTTGTCTACCTGAACACCCAGAGAGGATTTGCACAGGTCTTCCCTTGCATGCCCTCTTGGTAGTATCTCAAGACCCTAAGGGTTAAAATTAGCTCACTTCAGGTGACGAGTTGTACTGTATTAAGTGTGTCTTTATTGGCTACTGAACAGTGTTGCACCGAAAAAGATTCCACCTTGATACCCACATTTTGCAGATTTTTTTTTCTGATGGAAATATGCTGAAATATTGATTTCGCACGATTTATTGCAATGTTGTATTGCAACGTTGCAGAATGCCTCTAACTGATTACTTGACCCAGGGAAGTGTGCACGTGTCCCAGTCTTTCAGAGGGCGCCTGCTTATTTCTTCCCTGGGGAGACAGATATCCTTTATCAAGGACTGCTTTCTGTGCCCCTTCCAGTGGCCAGTAGCTTCCTGCAGTTTACACCATAGTTGAGCTTTGGCTGTGAGGGCAGCTCAGTAAGGAGAACACGTGTTTCTTCCTAGTCTGTGTACTTCCCCTTGAAATAGTTTTAAAAGTATTGATCTTTCCTTTTGGATCAACTGTTTCAGCACTTCATCTTCTCAATAGCTCTTGCAGTGTACATTCTTTCTGGCCTGCTGCTATGTCAGCGAAGGCTCACCCACTCAAGCCAGGCAGCACAGTACTAGCTTAATCATTAAACTGTTTCAGTACACCTCTGCCATCAGCCCCAGTGCATCTGCGGCACATGGATGGTCCTGGGCCTCGGATATAGTGAGGGCTGTGGCACTTACAGGGAGCTGGGGTGGTAGGATTGCCTAGAATACTCTCACTTCTAGCCTAGGACATCCACCAACCCAGCACAAGACTAAATAGCAATATAAAGCCATCCAAGAGTTAGGAAAATGCTGCGCAGATGCAGTTTTCAGTACAAAGCAATACTCCTGAGGGTCGTAAAAGTATTGATTTCTGGTTTCACCCTTTTTCTCTGCTTTGAGTCAGCTGCTGTTTCTTTTCCAGTGTCCCATCCAAAGAACAGCTACTCCAACAGATCTCGCTGCAGCTCCGTAACCTCTGCTACCAGTCCCAGTGAAGCATCTGCGCCGTCCACCCCCGACTGTTCCTCCACTCCTAGCCTCGCCTCCACCACAAGGAAAACGCTTACTTCCGGAGAAGGACCGGGAGCGGCCACTCATACCGGGGGGCGTCCCAGCCAACCGCCTCGTCAGGTAATGATCCACCTTCAGAAATTGTGCAAACAATGATCATTCACTTCACAAGTCTGTGCTACCAATATTTCTGTAGAAGGACCGAGCTTGGATACCTGCGCTGGAACCTGCCCCAGCTAATTTCTCCTTCAGCGCCTCATTCTTGTTGAGCACTAGGCATGTGTGATCATTTAACACCTAGGGGGCATTACATCATTTTATTGTACATGCAAACGCTGCAAATGTATTGTTAGTGCAAGTGCCTTTTGTATTTGGTAAAGGGCTCAAAGGTGTTTTTCAGAAGACAAACTAATGAGATGTAGAAGAGTCAGGAGAAGATCTGAAATAAATAGGTGTAAATGCAGAGAGAAGAAGGAATTGGATTAACATGAAAGTGCGGACAATTTGAAGTTCTCAATTTTTTTTGTGCATATTGAACTGTTTAATGGTTAGCTTGAACTAATGCACAAACATTTGTAACAATCCTCCTTTGGTTGTGGCTTAAGGCACAGCCCCTCCTCCAATCGAAACCTCACTCTGCTAGCCTCATATTTTATTACCAGATATAGAATATAGCACAGGGGACTCTAGCCTCAAAAGAGCACAGCATTAATGGCGCTTGGAAATATATTTGTTGTCGGTGAGAACTCCAGCTGAAGAGACATTGGCACTGCAGTCAGTGAAGACTGCCGCCGATCCTCTAATGTTGTAAATCTGGATTGGGTACACCTTTGGTAAGCTTTTGGTTTGCAGCATGTGTTGCAAGCTGATGGTGTTTTGGCGAAAGTACTCCTAAGGGCTTTGTGAATCTGGACTGGCCTGCCATTATCTGTTTTTATTCTGGATGGCTGTATGCAATTTTCCTCCAAATAGCTTGATATTCATGAAAGTTCACTGGAGGTACTCTGGTTTTAACATTCTGAGACAACCGTACTGGGTTCTTATGTTGAATTGGCAGACAAGGTGCACCCCTCCTGGGGAAAGGTGCTGCTGTCCATCTCAACCCAAGCTACAAAAGACTGACAGTTGTGGCAATATGATCTACAGTTACGCATCTCTTTGAAGGGATAGCCTACCATCTCCTCCATTTAAAGTCTGTTGTCATCCATAACTGGGGTTCTTTACCCTCTTGACTGGGACTTACATAAGGAATGTGTATTTCTCTCCTTCCACTGGACTCCCTGTGATTGTACTACATGATGATATCCATTGGGGCTGCCAGTGTACACTTCAGACATTGTATTCTGTATGTAGATTTTTCCTGCCTTCTTCCCCAAAAACACTTTTCTATATTGGGTGTGAGGCGTTTAGCCAACAACTCTGTTCATCTGGCCACAGGTCCTCTGCCAGAGTGAAAGCTACCTCTCCCTGCTCGAGGTCTGCATTCCTTTGGAGATGGTCTCTTGAATGGAGACATTTCATCGGAGCCTCTCTAAACTGACCTAGGCGGATGGGTTGATGGGATCATGGGACAGAAGCGCTGCATTATTTGAACAATGAAACACCGAAAGGGTTTGGCTAAAGCGCAGTAAGGCTGCGCCACTATAAGTATAAACAAAACAAAATGCCAATACTGCTAAAAGAGTCAACCTATTTTTTATATGCAACGATATTAAACTGTTGTCATATACAAAGGACAAACAAATGTCAGATTTAATCAATTTTAATTTTTTGGTTTTTTTGCAATAAAAAAGTATTATTTATATTTTATGACAAGGTTGTCAATATTCAAATGCACACAGGGAGGGAGCAGGAATTAAAATTCTTTTTTTCTGAATAGAATAAAGAACCTCAAAGAATTGTAGGTGCAGCAAGTGAATAGTGCCTGAGTATCAGTATTCAATCACACAACCTCCTCAATCATCCAGCATTCAGTGCAAACAATTAAAAAACAACCACACAAAAAAATCCTTTCACACTGTGTCAAACAAGCAAGTGAAATGAAATTCAGGGAAAGAAGAAAAGAAAGAAAGGACAAGAACCTTTTTAATACCCTCACCTAGAGTCAAGGAATCTATTATTAGTTTAAGGGGTGGGGTATTAATGGAATTATTTCAGCAATTTTTTGAAAAAGACATTTCAATCAAAATCACAGGCTATCAGCATTTTTTGACAATCTATAAAAATCACAAACAATACACTCGTTTGATTGGCCTGAACAACAAGAAAGGGTCGACGCGTTTCGAAGCCCCTTAATCACGGGGGATCTCCTCAGGACCTTGAGGAATTGAATCCTTCTCCTCTTCAAGACAAGACGGGGGAAATTTTTAAATCCAACGTCCCACGCATTACAGGTGGCAAAGTCCTACACAATGCTGTACCAGAAGGCTTAAAACGGAGGTCTGAGTGTCATATTCTTAACGAATGGCAGTCATTATATGTCGGATGTGAAATGGTACCGGGACCTTACTCGGACCGGGTCTCCTCTCCGCGGCGTCTTCCGATCAGCCGTCGCTTCGCCACCTGTAATGCGTGGGACGTTGGATTAAAAAATTTCCCCCGTCTTGTCTTGAAGAGGAGAAGGATTCAATTCCTCAAGGTCCTGAGGAGATCCCCCGTGATTAAGGGGCTTCGAAACGCGTCGACCCTTTCCTGTTGTTCAGGCCAATCAAACAAGTGTATTGTTTGTGATTTTTATAGATAGTCAAAAAATGCTGATGGCCTGTGATTTTGATTGAAATGTCTTTTTCAAAAAAATGCTGGAATAATTCCATTAATACCCCACCCCTTAAACTAATAATAGATTCCTTGACTCTAGGTGAGGGTATTAAAAAGACTCTTGTCCTTTCTTTCTTTTCTTCTTTTTCCTGAATTTCATTTCACTTGCTTGTTTGACACAGTGTGAAAGGATTTTTTTTGTGTGGTTGTTTTTTGATTGTTTGCACTGAATGCTGGATGATTGAGGAGGTTGTGTGATTGAATACTGATACTCAGGCACTATTCACTTGCTGCACCTACAATTCTTTGAGGTTCTTTATTCTATTCAGAAAAAAAGAATTGTAATTCCTGCTCCCTCCCTGTGTGCATTTGAATATTGACAATCTTGTCATAAAATATAAATAATACTTTTTTATTGCAAAAAAACCTAAAAATTAAAATTGATTAAATCTGACATTTGTTTGTCCTTTGTATATGACAGCATGATTTGAACAGCAGGTGATCCAGCTGCCCCCCCCCCCCCCCCCCCCCCCCCACCCTTGCTCCCCAGGATCGGAGTGTCCCCTAGAAGTTTACAATGTGAAGACTACCTGATTGGCCCGGCTTGGACTTCAGGGGAAGACTGGCACTAGGCTCTTCAGCCAGTACTTAGGTCAGCTTTTCCATTGCAAATGAGGAGGACTTGTGCTTCAGCCTAGGAGTAGTGGAAAGGGAAGAACAATAAGTGGGGGCTGCTGCTATATGACCACTCACTCTCCAGAATGTGCCTAAGTGTGCTATTCGTTTATTCCTGAAATCCATACGGCTCGAAGGATGATTTGGCAAGTAAAGCCTTGTGGGAAGAGACGAAACTGTAAATGGTATCTGATGACTAATGGGATGCCCCCACTAAGCTCATCCGATACTCCAGAAAGCAGTTCCTTCTGCAAAAGGTGCCAACCAGGGAAAATATTGCATCATGTCAGTCCATTATTTAGATTGGGTGATTAGAGTTATTGCCTCGAAGCAGCTCTAAAAAATTACCCCTTTAAACTGTCACCCTCAAAGACATCCTGTAAACCAGGGGTCTCCAAACCTGTCCTGGAGGGCCGGATCCATGCCTGATTTTTAGGATATCCCTATTGAGATACATGTAGTTATTTTAAAAATCTGGCATGGATCCGGCCCTCCAGGACCGGTTTGGAGACCCCTGCTGTAAACCACACAAATAAATTCTACTTCTGAGCAGATCTGATATATAGAGGTGTATATATATATATAGAGGTAGAATTTCAAGGGAATGAGACAAGAGACCTGCATTCCAGCTTTTGGTAATATTGACCCTCATGGTAATTAATGCCGTTTAGCATTTACCTAACATATAAAGATGGCCACAAAGCCCCAAAGCAACAGTTTCAAAAAGCCTTGAATGCTGAGGACACTTGATGTCAAAACAGTAAACATAAACTGAACAGTAGTATGCTGTACAGGAAAATATGGCAGACGTCCCTCTTCCGCTAGAGGATCTCATAGGAAAGAGAGAGACCCCTTATCCAAACCAGCTTTGATGTCCACATGTTCAAACCATAGCATATTGAATAATTATAATGTGAAAACCCAATAGGTCAAGAGTTTGTGCAACCTGTTGATCACAAACTGGTGGAATTGTGGCATGTATTGCACTTTAACAGAAGGCAGTCTCAACATACATAGTACAGATGGCAACAGTGGCACTACATATTGCTCCTGATGGAAATGCATAATCCAGATCAGTGAACAGTAACACTTCGACTATCTATGCTTGATCATTTACAGAATCCACTAAGGGCATGCTTCTTGCACCAACTACTGTCAGTTCAGAAGCAGCTGCAGTAGAATCTTCTGTGAATCTGGCACATGCTAGGGACACCAGTCAGCCTATCTGGTCCTTTTTAGGTTTCGTAGAACCATGCACATGCGTTGTTCTGCGAGAGATATAGTAAGGGGCATTCAAAAATGCTCCCAATGTCTGCAGGCGGATCTGGCACAGTGCATGTGCGCCGGGCGCGCGCGCACCATCTGTCCGCCTGCAGGCTTTGGGAGCTTTTTCGCGGCCGCTTTGATGTTCTCAGTGAGCCGCGGGCCAATGAGAACATCAAAGCGGCCACGAAAGTGATCACACCCACCCACACATTTTAATGTGTTTGAGATTCCTTGCAAGAAAGAGTTTGCGAGTTTTCTTTTCAAACCCACTTGAGTTTTGCCTTGTTAATTTATGCACTGTTTGGTCTCTTTTTCGTTGCACTTCAGATTTGGTGTTTTTCTTCATGTGAGCATGGCTTTGTGTCTTTTATGTGCATAATTTGGTTCCTATTTTGATTTGCACATGGTATGGTGCCTTCCTCCTTGTGCACCTGATATTGTGTCTTTCCTCATGTGTGCATATTTTAGTACCTGTTCTCATTTGTGCATGGTTTGTATCTCCCTTCTTAGTCCAGTGGTTTGGTATCTTTCTTCTTTTGCGCATAATTTTCATCTCTCTTTTTGCACACGTGTTTTGGTGTTTTCCTTGATTTGTGCATGGTTTGGTCGCTTTCTTCTTTTGTACATAGATTGTATATTTCTTCATGTATGCATGGGTTGTTGTCTTCCATCTTGTGTGCACAGTTTGGTCTTGTCTGCATTGTTTAAGGTTTGCAGTCTACCTTCTTAAAGCAGTTTCCTTCTTGCGTGCAGGTTTCAGGGTCTACCTTACTGTTCGCAGTGCTCAGCCTTGTGTCTGTCTCCTCAAGTTAATGTTTTCTTGGGTGCTGTGTTTGTGTCTCTCTATCTTTGTTCAGTATTTTGTCTGTCTTCCTCAGTGTTTGGTGTCTATCTTCATGTGTACATATTTCATTGTTTCTATCATTCTCTGTGTAGTGTTTGTCTACATTTGTGCATGGTTCGGAACCTTCCTCTGTGAGTGCAGGGTTAGCACCTTCCTTACGTTGTGCGGTGCCAGGTACTTTTATGCACGCGCTTTGGTCTGTGTTCTTGTTTACAGAGCTTGCATGTATCCTGACCTCTGGAATTGGGGGTGTATCAGACTCCAGTCAGTGCCTTGGAATGGCTGATTCATGGAGCAGGAGGTGATTGGACGATGTGGGCCCTGTGCTTGACAGGCTCGCGCACTGACAAGAACGGGTTCAAAGGTTAAAATTCCTTCAGTGCTCTGCACCTCAGGGTCATGTGAACGACCCCTGCCGGTAGAGACGGGACAGATGCCTCCTTCCAAGGTCTCTAGCAACAAGTCCGGACTAGTCTTGTTGAAGACGGACTCTGCACTGAAGAACTCCGGCACATGAATAGTCAGTCCCTCCAAACCATGTCGGAAAGCGCGCGCATGGAAATTATTTCTATTCTGGGCAATGCAAGATTATTACCACTTCGCTAAAAATATTTTTCTCCACTACCATATTAAAATATAATAGCATTTCATGCAATATTTCCTTGTTACCATTACAAACAGTGCAACATAGTTTACAGCCTATTGCACATGTTTACATAAACAACAGGTAGGTACGTTTCATGAAAATAAAATTGGTGTCTTGCATGCTGCTTCCCGCACGAACATATTCTCCCATCAGCCCCCACCCCCCCCCGCTCCACTGCATACATGTGTCTTGGGCACACAGAAGCCCTTGGTAATTTGTGTTTGTAACAGACTTTTACCACATAGAGGGACAAAATATGCGCTGGCACTCGTCAGTGCCATATCACTCTCTCTTCCGTTGTGTGTGCCAGCCCGAGCCGAGACAGCTTCCCGGGCTGGCGACCATCTGATTGCAGCCGCACCAGAGTACTTCAAAGGTCGTGAAAGACCATGCAGTTGTTAACAAGGCTTCTCAGTGTTGTGAGCCTTTTTTTGAGCCCCTGCATTTCCGTTCTGAGGGGAGCGGGGAGCCGCGTTTGAGTCTCGGCCCCTGGGGCCAACATTTTCGGGGCTCTTGTCAGGAGCAGTTACACCTACTTAATGCTTATGGAAATTCCATTTACAAATTTTATATAGCGCGAACTTCACCAGAAGGTAGCTTTGGCAACTATTTTATTAAGGCATTGTGTGCACTCTGGTGCTTAATTTAAACCGGTGACTAACGGAATGCAGGGATGTTTAAAAGCATTTCAAATGCTGCAGCAGCATGTTTCCTTCGAGATTTCAGGCCAAAAGATTTATGTGCATACAGAGCCACTTTAAAGTATGTTTTGGATGGAAATTTTTAACATGTATTTCACATAAAAACGCGCGCGTCGCACGGCAAGAAAAAAAAGCATTTAGGACTTCCTGCAGCCAAATGCTGAAGTATGATAATCGGGTCTCGGTTATTAATACAGTAGCCCTCTCCACCAAAATCAACTACAAATGTCACTCGAGAACCCCTAATGAGCAACAGGATGCTGCCAGCGCCTTCAATCAACCTTCGCTTTCCTTAAAGTTCTTTCCCCTTTATCCTTTAGTAAGTCCACTTATTTTTAAATCTGAACTATGCAATGCTTAATTTGTGTAAATTCAATGGAAGGCTGCCTGCCCAGAGGAAGTTGTAAAAGTCACATACTTCACTATTGGTCGCTTCGCTCTGCCCCCTGCGTCACCCCGCCCTCCCAAGATGAAAGGAAGCGGGCATTTGTTTAGAGCTTGTAAATTCAGAACCAATTGGCCTGCGTCCCTGAATATGAAAGGGGCTCGATAAGATCTGCTTGTATGCCTTTGTCTGGAGTGTGCTGCTTTTTAACACCTCAATACAGTTCAGGGAGCCTCTTCTACTGCAAGCTGTCCGGTGGCTCAGATCAAACCCGGGATAGCTAGATCACAGGGATTTTAAAACAAAACAACAACAAAAACTCCCCAATCCACTTAGAAGGGCTCTCAAAGGCTCAATGGCCAGGCCTGGTGAGATGCCACCCTAATTACAGCAGATAAAGTGCAAGGGCAGCAGATGCCATCTTTAGTAGTCAGATAACTGCATACCTTGTTTTCTTTTTTTACATGTAATAAATGTGCACGTGAATGCAAGCAGCAGCTTTCTCTGAATATTCTAATTAACAGCACTCTCATGCCTCTGAGAGGTGGATGTGCATATACATGATACACAAATCTACAAAGGCATTTTGGAGCACATACAATAGGACTCCAGTAATTCTCTTTTACATACTATCACATGCTCACTCTATCTATCTATCTATCTATCTATCTATCTATCTATCTATCTATCTATCTATCTATCGCACTCACTCTATCGCACTCACTCTATCGCCCTCACTCTATCGCCCTCACTCTATCTATCGCCTTCACTCTATCTATCGCCTTCACTCTATCTATCTATCGCATTCACTGTATCGCACTCTCTATCTATCGCCCTCACTCTATCTATCGCCCTCTATCTATCTATCTCTCGCCCTCACTCTATCTATCGCCTTCACTCTATCGATCTATGGCCCTCGCTCTATCTGTCGCCCTCACTCCTCTATCGATCTATCTTTGCTCACTCTATCTATCGCCCTCTATCTATCGCCCTCTATCTATCGCCCTCTATCTATCGCCCTCTATCTATCGCCCTCTATCTATCGCCCACACTCTATCGCCCACACTCTATCGCCCACACTCTATCGCCCACACTCTATCGCCCTCACTCTATCTGTCTATCTATCTATTGCCCTCACTCTGTCTATCTATCTATCGCCCTCACTCTATCTATCGCCCTCACTATCTATCTCCGTCACTCTATCTAACGCCCTTACTTTATCTATCTATCGCTCTCACTCTATCCATCGCCCTCTATCTATCTATCTCCCTCACTCTATCTATCGCCCACACTCTATCGCCCTCACTCTATCTGTCTATCTATCTATCGCCCTCACTCTATCTATCTATCGCCCTCACTCTATCGATCGCCCTCTATCTATCTATCTATCTCCCTCACTCTGTCTATCCCCCTCACTCTATCTCTCGCCCTCACTCTATCTATCGCCCTCACTCTATCTATCGCCCTCACTCTATCTATCGCCCTCTATCTATCGCCCTCTATCTATCGCCCTTTATCTATGGCCCTCACTCTATCTGTCACCCTCACTCCTCTATCTATCTTTTGCCCTCACTCTATCTATCTATCTATCGCCCTCACGCTATCTATCGCCCTCACGCTATCTATCGCCCTCACTCTATCTATCTATAGCCCTCTATCTATCGCCATCTATCTATAGCCCTCTATCTATCGCCCTCTATCTATCGCCCTTTATCTATCGCCCTCTATCTATATCTATCCATTGCCCTCTATCTATTGCCCTCACTCTATCGCCCTCACTCTATCTGTCTATCTATCTGTCGCCCTCACTCTATCTATCGCCATCACTCTATCGCCACCACTCTATCTATTGCCCTCACTTTATCTATCGTCCGCACTCTATCTAGCGCACTCACTCTATTGCCCTCACTATATCTATCTATCTCCGTCACTCTGTCTGTCTATCGCCCTCACTCTGTCTGTCTATCGCCCTCACTCTGTCTGTCTATCGCCCTCACTCTATCTGTCTATCGCCCTCACTCTATCTGTCTATCGCCCTCACTCTATCTATCGCCCTCACTCTATCTATCTATCTATCGCCCTCACTCTATCTACTTATCTATCGCCCTCACTCTATCTAGCTATCTATCGCCCTCACTCTATCTACTTATCTATCGCCCTCACTCTATTTAGCTATCTATCGCCCTCTATCTATTTATCTATCTATCGCCCTCACTCTATTGCCCTCACTCTATCTGTCTATCTATCTATTGCCCTCACTCTATCTATCTATTACCCTCACTCTATCGCCCTCACTCTATCTATCTATCTCCCTCACTCTATCTATCGCCCTCACGCTATCTATCGCCCTCACTCTATCTATCTATAGCCCTCTATCTATAGCCCTCTATCTATCGCCCTCTATCTATCGCCCTCTATCTATCGCCCTCTATCTATATCTATCCATTGCCCTCTATCTATTGCCCTCACTCTATTGCCCTCACTCTATCTATCTATAGCCCTCTATCGCCATCTATCTGTAGCCCTCTATCTATCGCCCTCTATCTGTCGCCCTTTATCTATTGCCCTCACTCTATCGATCTATCGCCCTCACTCTATCTATCGCCCTCACGCTATCTATCGCCCTCACTCTATCTATCTATAGCCCTCTATCTATAGCCCTCTATCTATCGCCCTCTATCTATCGCCCTCTATCTATCGCCCTCTATCTATATCTATCCATTGCCCTCTATCTATTGCCCTCACTCTATTGCCCTCACTCTATCTATCTATAGCCCTCTATCTATCGCCATCTATCTGTAGCCCTCTATCTATCGCCCTCTATCTGTCGCCCTTTATCTATTGCCCTCACTCTATCGATCTATCGCCCTCACTCTATCTATCGCCCTCACGCTATCTATCGCCCTCACTCTATCTATCTATAGCCCTCTATCTATAGCCCTCTATCTATCGCCCTCTATCTATCGCCCTCTATCTATATCTATCCATTGCCCTCTATCTATTGCCCTCACTCTATTGCCCTCACTCTATCTATCTATAGCCCTCTATCTATCGCCATCTATCTATAGCCCTCTATCTATCGCCATCTATCTATAGCCCTCTATCTATCGCCATCTATCTATAGCCCTCTATCTATCGCCCTCTATCTGTCGCCCTTTATCTATTGCCCTCACTCTATCGATCTATCGCCCTCACTCTATCTATCGCCCTCACGCTATCTATCGCCCTCACTCTATCTATCTATAGCCCTCTATCTATAGCCCTCTATCTATCGCCCTCTATCTATCGCCCTCTATCTATCGCCCTCTATCTATATCTATCCATTGCCCTCTATCTATTGCCCTCACTCTATTGCCCTCACTCTATCTATCTATAGCCCTCTATCTATCGCCATCTATCTGTAGCCCTCTATCTATCGCCCTCTATCTGTCGCCCTTTATCTATTGCCCTCACTCTATCTGTCTATCTATCTATTGCCCTCACTCTATCTATCTATCGCCCTCACTCTATCTATCGCCCTCACTATCTTTCTCCATCACTCTGTCTATCTATCGCCCTCACTCTATCTATCGCCCTCACTCTATCTATCGGCCTCACTCTATCTTTAATCGCCCTCACTCTATCGCCCTCACTCTATGTATCGCCCTCACTCCTCTATCTATTTATCTATCGCCCTCACTCTATCTATCGCCCTCACTCTATCTATCTATCTATAGCCCTCTATCTATCGCCATCTATCTATAGCCCTCTATCGATCGCCCTCTATCTATATCTATCTATTGCCCTCTATCGCCCTCACTCTATCTTTCTATCTATCTATCGCCCTCACTCTATCTATCGCCCTCACTCTATCTATCGCCCTCACTCTATCTATCGCCCTCACTCTATCGCCCTCACTCTATCGCCCTCACTCTATCGCCCTCACTCTATCGCCCTCACTCTATCTATCGCCCTCACTCTATCTATCGCCCTCACTCTATCTATCGCCCTCACTCTATCTATCGCCCTCACTCTATGTATCGCCCTCACTCTATGTATCGCCCTCACTCCTCTATCTATCGCCCTCACTCCTCTATCTATCGCCCTCACTCCTCTATCTATCGCCCTCACTCTATCTATCGCCCTCACTCTGTCTATCTAACGCCCTCACTCTGTCTATCTAACGCCCTCACTCTGTCTATCTAACGCCCTCACTCTATCTAACGCCCTCACTCTGTCTATCTAACGCCCTCACTCTGTCTATCTAACGCCCTCACTCTGTCTATCTAACGCCCTCACTCTGTCTATCTAACGCCCTCACTCTGTCTATCTAACGCCCTCACTCTGTCTATCTAACGCCCTCACTCTGTCTATCTAACGCCCTCACTCTGTCTATCTAACGCCCTCACTCTGTCTATCTAACGCCCTCACTCGGTCTATCTAACGCCCTCACTCGGTCTATCTAACGCCCTCACTCGGTCTATCTAACGCCCTCACTCGGTCTATCTAACGCCCTCACTCTGTCGCCCTCACTCCTCTATCTATCTTTTGCCCTCACTTTATCTATCTATCTATCTATAACCCTCTATCTATCGCCCTCTATCTATCTATCGCCCTCTATCTATCTATCGCCCTCTATCTATCTATCGCCCTCTATCTATCGCCCTCTATCTATTGCCCTCTATCGCCCTCTATCGATATATCGCCCTCTATCTATCGCCCTCACTCCTCTATCTATCTATTGCCCTCACTCTATCTATCTATAGCCCTCACTCTATCTATCGCCTTCACTCTGTCTATCTATCGATCTATGGCCGTCACTCTTTCTATCGCCCTCTATCTATCTATTGCCCTCACTCTATCACCCTCACTCTATCTATCTTTCTCCCTCACTCTATCGCCCTCACTCTATCGCCCTCACTCTATCGCCCTCACTCTATCGCCCTCACTCTATCGCCCTCACTCTATCGCCCTCACTCTATCGCCCTCACTCTATCGCCCTCACTCTATCGCCCTCACTCTATCTATTGCCCTCACTCTATCTATTGCCCTCACTCTATCTATTGCCCTCACTCTATCTATTGCCCTCACTCTATCTATTGCCCTCACTCTATCTATTGCCCTCACTCTATCTATTGCCCTCACTCTATCTATTGCCTCACTCTATCTATTGCCCTCACTCTATCTATTGCCCTCACTCTATCTATTGCCCTCACTCTATCTACCTATCTATCGCCGTCGCTCTATCTACCTATCTATCGCCGTCGCTCTATCTACCTATCTATCGCCGTCACTCTATCTATCGATCTATCGCCCTCTATCTATCGCTCTCTATCTATCGCCCTCACTCTGTCTATCTATCGCCCTCACTCTGTCTATCTATCGCCCTCACTCTGTCTATCTATCGCCCTCACTCTGTCTATCTGTCGCCCTCACTCTGTCTATCTGTCGCCCTCACTCTGTCTATCTGTCGCCCTCACTCTGTCTATCTGTCGCCCTCACTCTATCTATTGCCCTCACTCTATCTATCTATAGCCCTGTATCTATCGCCCTCTATCGCCCTCTATCTATTGCCCTCTATCTATCGCCCTCTATCTATCGCCCTCTATCTATCGCCCTCACTCTATCTTATCTATCACCCTCTATCTATCGCCCTCTATCTATCGCTCTCACTCTGTCTTATCTATCGCCTTCACTCTGTCTATCGATCTATGGCCGTCACTCTTTCTAGCGCCCTCTATCTATCTATCTATTGCCCTCACTCTATCGCCCTCACTCTATCTATCGCACTCACTCTATCTATCTATCACCGTCACTCTATCTATCTATCGATCTATCGCCCTCTATCTATCGCTCTCTATCGCCCTCACTCTCTCCTTCACTCTGTCTATCGCCCTCACTCTGTCTATCTATCGCCCTCACTCTGTCTATCTATCGCCCTCACTCTATCGCCCTCACTCACTCATCTATCTATCTATCTATCTATCTATCTATCTATCTATCTATCTATCTATCTATCTATCTATCTACCTATCTATCTATCTATCTATCTCCCTCACTCTATCTATCTATCTTTGGCCTTCACTCACTCTATCTGTCGCCCTCACTCTATCTGTCGCCCTCACTCTATCTATTGCCCTCACTCTATCTATCTATAGCCCTGTATCTATCGCCCTGTATCTATCGCCCTCTATCTATCTCCCTTTATCTATCGCCCTCTATCTATTGCCCTCACTCTATCTTATCTATCGCCCTCTATCTATCGCCCTCTATCTATCTATCACCCTCTATCTATCGCCCTCACTCTCTTATCTATTGCCCTCTATCGCCCTCTATCTATCGCCATCTATCTATCTATCGCCCTCTATCTATCGCCCTCTATCTATCGCCCTCTATCTATCGCCCTCTATCTATCGCCCTCTATCTATCGCCCTCTATCTATCGCCCTCTATCCATCTATCGCCCTCTATCCATCTATCGCCCTCTATCTATCTATCACCCTCTATCTATCTATCACCCTCTATCTATCTATCACCCTCACTCTATCTATCGCCCTCACTCTGTCTATCTATCGCCCTCACTCTGTCTATCTATCGCCCTCACTCTATCTATCTGTAGCCCTCTATCTATTGCCCTTTATCTATCGCCCTCTATCTATCGCCCTCACTCTATCTATCTATCGCCCTCACTCTATCTATCGCCCTCACTCTATTTATCGCCCTCTATCTATCGCCCTCTATCTATCGCCCTCTATCTATCGCCCTTTATCTATCGCCCTCTATCTATCTATTGCCCTCTATCTATCTATAGCCCTCTATCTATCGCCCTCTATCTATCTATAGCCCTCTATCTATCTATCACCCTCTATCACCCTCACTCTATCTATCAACCTCTATCTATCTATCGCCCTCTATCTATCTATAGCCCTCAATCTATCGCCCTCTATCTATCTGTAGCCCTCTATCTGTCTATCGCCCTCTTTCTATCTATCGCCCTCTTTCTATCTATCGCCCTCTTTCTATCTATCACCCTCTATCTATCTATCGCACTCTATCTATATATCGCCCTCTATCTATATATCGCCCTCTATCTATATATCGCTCTCTATCTATCTATCGCCCTCTATCTATCTATCGCCCTCTATCTATCACCCTCACTCTATCTAACTATCTATCGCCCTCACTCTATCTATCGCCTTCACTCTGTCTATCTATCGATCTATGGCCCTCACTCTATCTATTGCCCTCACTCTATCTATCTATCGCCCTCTATCTATTGCCCTCTATCTATCGCCCTCTATCTATAGCCCTCAATCTATCTATAGCCCTCTATCTATCTATAGCCCTCTATCTATCGCCCTCTATCTATCTATTGCCCTCTATCTATATATCGACCTCTATCTATATATCGCCCTCTATCTATATATCGCCCTCTATCTATCGCCCTCTATCTATCTATCGCCCTCTATCTATCGCCCTCACTCTATCTAACTATCTATCGCCTTCACTCTGTCTATCGATCGATCTATGGCCCTCACTCTATCTATTGCCCTCTATCTATTGCCCTCTATCTATTGCCCTCTATCTGTCGCCCTCTATCTGTCGCCCTCTATCTATCTATCGCCCTCACTCTATCTATCGCCCTCACTCTATCTATCTATCGCACTCACTCTATCTATCGCACTCACTCTGTCTATCTATCGCCCTCTATCTATCGCTCTCTATCTATCTCTCTCTATCTATCTCTCTCTATCTAGCTATCGCCCTCACTCTCCTTCACTCTATCTATCGCCCTCACTCTGTCGCCCTCACTCTGTCTATCTATCGCCCTCACTCTGTCTATCTATCGCCCTCACTCTGTCTATCCATCGCCCTCACTCTGTCTATCTATCGCCCTCACTCTGTCTATCTATCGCCTTCACTCTGTCTATCTATCGATCTATGGCCCTCACTCTATCTATTGCCCTCACTCTATCTATCTATCGCCCTCTATCTATTGCCCTCTATCTATCGCCCTCTATCTATAGCCCTCAATCTATCTATAGCCCTCTATCTATCTATAGTCCTCTATCTATCGCCCTCTATCTATCTATCGACCTCTATCTATATATCGACCTCTATCTATATATCGCCCTCTATCTATATATCGCCCTCTATCTATCGCCCTCTATCTATCTATCGCCCTCTATCTATCGCCCTCACTCTATCTAACTATCTATCGCCTTCACTCTGTCTATCGATCGATCTATGGCCCTCACTCTATCTATTGCCCTCTATCTATTGCCCTCTATCTATTGCCCTCTATCTATTGCCCTCTATCTGTCGCCCTCTATCTATCGCCCTCACTCTATCTAACTATCTATCGCCTTCACTCTGTCTATCGATCGATCTATGGCCCTCACTCTATCTATTGCCCTCTATCTATTGCCCTCTATCTATTGCCCTCTATCTGTCGCCCTCTATCTGTCGCCCTCTATCTATCTATCGCCCTCACTCTATCTATCGCCCTCACTCTATCTATCTATCGCACTCACTCTATCTATCGCACTCACTCTGTCTATCTATCTATCGCCCTCTATCTATCGCTCTCTATCTATCTCTCTCTATCTATCTCTCTCTATCTAGCTATCGCCCTCACTCTCCTTCACTCTATCTAACGCCCTCACTCTGTCTATCTATCGCCCTCACTCTGTCGCCCTCACTCTGTCTATCTATCGCCCTCACTCTGTCTATCTATCGCCCTCACTCTGTCTATCTATCGCCCTCACTCTGTCTATCTATCGCCCTCACTCTGTCTATCTATCGCCCTCACTCTGTCTATCTATCGCCCTCACTCTGTCTATCGCCCTCACTCTGTCTATCGCCCTCACTCTGTCTATCGCCCTCACTCTGTCTATCGCCCTCACTCTGTCTATCGCCCTCACTCTGTCTATCGCCCTCACTCTGTCTATCGCCCTCACTCTGTCTATCGCCCTCACTCTGTCTATCGCCATCACTCTGTCTATCGCCCTCACTCTGTCTATCTCTTTCGCCCTCACTCTGTCTATCTCTTTCGCCCTCACTCTGTCTATCTTTCACCCTCACTCTGTCTATCTTTCGCCCTCACTCTGTCTATCTTTCGCCCTCACTCTGTCTATCTTTCGCCCTCACTCTGTCTATCTTTCGCCCTCACTCTGTCTATCTTTCGCCCTCACTCTCTTTCGCTCCACTCTTATCTATCGCCCTCACTCTTATCTATCTATCTATCTATCTATCTATCTATCTATCTATCTATCTATCTATCCATCTATTGCCCTCACTCTATCTATTGCCCTCACTCTATCTGTCTATCGCCCTCACTCTGTCTATCGCCATCACTCTGTCTATCGCCCTCACTCTGTCTATCTCTTTCGCCCTCACTCTGTCTATCTCTTTCGCCCTCACTCTGTCTATCTTTCACCCTCACTCTGTCTATCTTTCGCCCTCACTCTGTCTATCTTTCGCCCTCACTCTGTCTATCTTTCGCCCTCACTCTGTCTATCTTTCGCCCTCACTCTCTTTCGCTCCACTCTTATCTATCGCCCTCACTCTTATCTATCTATCTATCTATCTATCTATCTATCTATCTATCTATCTATCTATCTATCCATCTATTGCCCTCACTCTATCTATTGCCCTCACTCTATCTGTCTATCGCCTTCACTCTATCACCCTCACTCTATCTGTCGCCCTCACTCTATCTATTGCCCTCACTCTATCTATCGCCCTCACTCTATCTATCTATCTATCTATCTATCTATTGCCCTCACTCTATCTATCTATCGCCCTCACTCTATCTATCTATCCATCTATCTATCTATCTATCGCCCTCACTCTAGCCATCTATAGCCCTCTATTTATCGCCCTTTATCTATCGCCCTCTATCTATCTATTGCCCTCTATCACCCTCACTCTATCTATCGCCTCTATCTATCGCCCTCTATCTATATATCGCCCTCTATCTATCGCCCTCTATCTATCTATCGCCCTCTATCTATCTATCGCCCTCTATCTATCTATCGCCCTCTATCTATCTATCGCCCTCTATCTATCTATCGCCCTCTATCTATCTATCGCCCTCTATCTATCTATCGCCCTCACTCTGTCTATCGCCCTCACTCTGTCTATCGCCCTCACCTACGCTTCCCAGCTGAGTGGTCGCTCCCCTGTGGCTCCGGTATCGTTGTGCAGCGCTCTGTGCCGGAAACTGACAGAAATGTATTGCCTGCTGTGTGCTTTGAATGCCGCTTTGTGTATTTAGTTTATAATATTGCCAGCGCGACTTTCCTGCTCTATTTGCGTCTTCCCCCAAGCGCCCTCCATTTTGTTGTTATTGTCCTCCTACTTAGTCCGCCCCGCCTCCCAGCTGAGCCGCCCTCGCCCCTCCCCCCCCACCCTCCTTATATGACAGCTGTTCCCGCGCGCAGCGATCGCGCCCCATTCGCGCCGAAGGCGCGCCAAAGGTAAGCCCGTCTACGCCCGTCCGCGCCTGGACCGCGCCCAGCGCCAGACCCCCTGTCCCTCGCGCTGCCCAGCCCTCCCGCATTACCTACGATGCCGCCACCCTCCTAGCCCTTAACCCCGGCCGTTCCCCCAACTGCGTCCAAGCCGCTCCTGGACACACCCATGGACCTTTCTCATGCTACTCCTGCAAATTCATCGGTACCGTCACCAACTCCTCTACGATCACACCTCAGATTCCCGACACCAACCACCTACAATGCATCCTTCTCAACACCCGTTCGGTCCACAGGCACGCCATTGACCTATGGAATCTACTAGACACCATCTCCCCAGACGTCGCCTTCCTAACAGAAACATGGATGAACGCTTCCTCCGCCCCAGACATCACCATTGCCATCCCTGAAGAATATAAGATCACACGCAAGGACCGTACCGGCCACACAGGAGGAGGCATCGCCATCGTCCATAAAAAATCAATCCACATCTCAACCAGCTCTGACGTCAATCTCGCCAACTCTGAACACCTTCACTTCCAGATCCACATCGATCCCAAGACCACACTCAGAGGCACCCTCCTCTACAGACCACCAGGACCCCGCGCAAAATTCAGTGAAGACATCACGGACTTCATCACTCCACACGCGCTCCCCTCCAAAGATTACATCCTTCTGGGAGACCTCAACTTTCACCTTGAAAAGAACAACGACCGCAAAACCACCACCCTCTTGGACAACCTCGCCAACCTCGGACTTAAACTACTGGTCACTTCCCCCACCCACATCGCAGGTCACACACTCGACCCTATCTTCACCTCCGGCAACCATGTCTCCTTCAGCCACACTACGGACTGACCACAGCTGCGTTCACTTCACCTACAACAAGCCGAAACCCATCAACCACCCCCAACCAACTCTGCAAAGAAACTGGAACAAAATCACCATCGACCAGATCTCCTCATCGCTCCTTCTAAACACCCCAGCCCACTCTTCTAACCCAGACCAAGCCGCCACCAACTTTACCCTATGGTTATCCAACAGCGCCGACATCCTAGCACCACTGAAAAAACGTCAAAGCAAACCTGGCAGCAAGAAGGCCTCATGGTTCAACGATGATCTTAAGAAGTCCAAGAAACTCTGCCGCTCCCTTGAAAAGGCCTGGAAAAAAGACCCAACCACTAGCACCAAGGCCGCCTTCAAAAACGCCACCCGCACACACCACCAACTAATCCGAAAGGCCAAGAAAACAGCATTCAAGGATCGACTAGACGACAACGCCCACAACAGCAAGGAACTTTTCAACATCGTCAAGGAATTTACCAATCCCTCGGCCAACTCCAACGACATCACCCCCTCTCAAGCCCTCTGCGACTCCCTGGCTTTATTCTTCCACAACAAAATTGCAGACATCCACAACAGCTTCGACAACCAACCCGGAGACCAACCCACCCAACCATATGCTGAACATTCTCCCCCCTTGAACACCCTTTACGACTGGAACCCAATCTCCACTGAGGACACCATCCGCCTGATGAACTCCATCCACTCTGGATCCCCCACAGACCCATGTCCTCACCACATCTTCAACAAAGCAGACTCCGTCATAGCACCGCACCTCCGAGACGTCATCAACTGCTCCTTCAATTCCGCCACCTTCCCGGAAAGCTGGAAACACGCTGAACTCACCGCCCTTCTGAAAAAACCCACAGCGGACCCCACCGAACTCAAAAATTACCGCCCCATCTCGCTCCTTCCTTTCCCGGCCAAAGTCATCGAGAAAGCTGTCAACAACCAGCTCGCCGCCTTCCTCGAAGCCAACAAATCCCTCGACTCCTCACAGTCTGGCTTCCGAGCAAAACACAGCACTGAGACCGCCCTCATCGCAGCAACAGACGACATTCGAACTCTACTGGACAATGGAGACACAGTCGCCCTCATCCTCCTCGACCTCTCTGCAGCCTTCGACACAGTCTGCCACAGCACCCTTTTACAACGCCTCAGAAACATCGGAATACAAGGAAAAGCACTTGAATGGATCACCTCGTTCCTCACCGGAAGAACCCAGAGAGTCCGCCTTCCACCATTCAAGTCCGAGGCCACTGAAGTCATCTGTGGCGTACCACAAGGATCCTCACTCAGTCCCACCCTCTTCAACGTATACATGAGCCCCCTCGCGGCCATCGCCCGCCAACACAACCTCAACATCATCTCTTACGCGGATGACACTCAACTGATCCTCTCTCTCATCAATGACCCCAGCACCGCCAAAACTAACCTACACGAAGGAATGAAAGAAGTTGCCGAATGGATGAAACACAGCCGTCTGAAACTGAACTCAGATAAAACAGAAGTCCTCATCTTAGGTACCTCCCCCTCCGCATGGGACGACTCTTGGTGGCCTGAAGCCCTTGGAAAAGCACCCATCCCGACAGACCACGCACGGAACCTGGGCGTCATCCTGGATTCCTCACTTTCAATGAACAGACAAGTCAACGCCGTCTCCTCATCCTGCTTCAACATTCTTCGCATGCTCAAAAAAACATTTCGTTGGATCCCCACCGAAACTAGGAAAACGGTCACCCACGCTCTGGTCACGAGCCGTCTGGATTATGGAAACACCCTCTACGCCGGGACTACCGCTAAACTCCAGAAAAAACTCCAACGAATCCAAAACGCCTCAGCCAGGCTCATATTAGACATCCCGCGTAAAGAACATATCTCTGGTCACCTGAAAAACCTCCACTGGCTTCCCGTCAATAAGAGGATCACTTTCCAGCTCCTTACCCACGCACACAAAGCACTCTACGAAATCGGACCAGAATGCCTCAACACACGACTGTCCTTCTACATCCCCTCCCGCCAGCTTCGATCTTCCAACCAAGCCCTTGCCACTGTACCTCGCATCAACAAGACCACCATGGGAGGTAGATCCTTCTCCTACCTGGCAGCTAAAACCTGGAACTCACTTCCCACTTACCTTTGCCTTACCCAGAACCACCTAGCATTCAGAAAGCAACTTAAAACGTGGATATTTGACAAGTAATTCCCCACCCCTCCTAAGCGCCTTGAGACCCTCTGGGTATGTAGTGCGCTATATAAATTCTTTGACTTGACTTGACTATCTATCGCCCTCTATCTATCTATCTCCCTCACTCTGTCTATCTATCGCCCTCACTCTGTCTATCTATCGCCCTCACTCTATCTATCGCCCTCACTATCTATCTCCCTCACTCTGTCTATCTATCGCCCTCACTCTATCGCCCCCACTATATCTATCGCCCTCACTATATCTATCTATCGTCCGCACTCTTATCTATCTATCTATTTATCTATTTATCTATTGCCCTCACTCTATCCTATCTATCGCCCTCACTCTATCTATCGCCTCACTCTATCGCCCTCACTCTTATCTATCGCCCTCACTCTATCTATCGCCCTCACTCTATCTATCGCCCTCACTATTTATCTCCCTCACTCTGTCTATCTAACACCCTCACTCTGTCTATCTTTCGCCCTCGCTCTATCTTTCGCTCCACTCTTATCTATCACCCTCACTCTATCTATTGCCCTCTATCTATCTATCTATCTATTGCCCTCACTCTATCTGTCGCCCTCACTCTATCTGTCGCCCTCACTCTATCTGTCGCCCTCACTCTATCTGTCGCCCTCACTCTATCTGTCGCCCTCACTCTATCTATTGCCCTCACTCTATCTACGCCCCCCCCCCCCGAACAGCGGGTTCGATATATACAGGCTCTGAATCCGTTCTTTCAGCCTTTATCCAGAGTCTCAGTCAGGTTGACGCTGCGGCTTCTGGGGCTGATGGCTTTCTGTATCCTTCTGGTGCATCACGCCCGTTGGCGGATGCGAGCTCTGCAGTGGGACCTGAAGTTTCAGTGGGCCCAGCATCAGGGCAACCTGTCCGACCATGTCCTGATCTCGGAGGGGACTGCGAGACAGCTGTAGTGGTGACTCACGGACCGCGATTGGGTCAGCGGCAGATCCCTCTCCCTTCCCCAACCGGAGCACGTAGTTGTGACCGACGCGTCCCTCCAGGGCTGGGGAGGCCACATGGGAGAGGCGGAGATCAGAGGCCTCTGGTCTCCGGCAGGGTGCCGGCTCCATATCAACCTTTTGGAGCTGCGGGCGATTCGTCTAGCACTGAAGGCATTCCGCCCCTCTGTCCGGGGGAGTGTAGTGCAAGTGTTCACGGACAACACCACCGCCATGTGGTATTGCAACAAACAGGGCGGGGTGGGGTTGTGGGCCCTCTGCCAGGAGGCTCTGCGCCTCTGACAGTGGCTGGAACGTCAGGGTGTGACCCTGGTGGTTCAACACCTGGCAGGTTCTCTGAACGCCAGGGTGGACGATCTCAGCCGCTGGTGCATGATGGATCACGAATGGCATCTGAACTCGGACGTGGCGCAAGGCCTCCTTCAGCAGTGGGGAAAGCCTTGGTTAGATCTATTTGCCACCGAAGAGAACGCGCAATGTCATCAGTTCTGCGCGTTGGAATTTCCAAGGCGGCACTCGCTCGGAGACGCTTTTCGTCGCGAGTGGAGTTGCTGTCTGTTGTACGCCTTTCCGCCTATACCACTTCTGCCCAGAGTGCTGAAGAAGATCAAACGCGACCGGGCCCAAGTCATCCTTGTGGCTCCGGACTGGGCACGAAGGTACTGGTATCCCGAGCTACTCAGTATGTCAGTCGATCCCCCGGTTCGTCCGCCTCTTCAGGAGGACCTTCTGTCGCAGCAACAGGGGACAGTCCTCACCCGAACCTGTCCAGTCTCCACCTCCATGCTTGGAGATTGAGCGGCGACAGTTTTTTTTTTTAAACTTTTTTTTTGTTATGCAACCAAATATGAACATTCCCCCCCACATAGCGGCGACAGTTGTGGCCATTTGACTTGCCTCCTGAAGTTTGTGATATCATTCTGGCAGCCAGGCGTCCCTCCACTAAGTCGGTATACGCCTGCAGGTGGAACAGATTTATGGCATGGTGCACATCAAAGGCTGTGGATCCTCTCTCTGCCCCTCTTTCTGAGGTTCTTCTCTTCCTCCTTTCTCTTGCCCAGCAGGGCTCTGCTCTGGGCACTATCAAGGGCTACCTTTCTGCCCTTTCGGCCTTTCTGAGGCTGCCTGATCAACCATCTTTGTTCAAGTCCCCTATTGTAAATCGCTTTCTGAAAGGCATCACCCATACGTTTCCACCTGTTCCCTTTGTGATGCCTCAGTGGGACTTGAACCTGGTTCTTACTTATCTGATGTGCGCTCCCTTTGAGCCACTTCACAGCTATCCTATCCGCCTTCTTACTCTGAAAACTGCTTTCCTGCTTGCCATCACCTCTGCCAGGAGAGCGAGTGAGCTCCAGGCTCTTTCCTCTAAACCTCCTTTCCTTTCTGTCCATCCGGACAAGGTTGTATTGCGGACAAAACCCTCTTTCCTGCCCAAGGTTGTCACGGCCTTCCACATCGGGCAGTCTATTACCTTGCCCACCTTCTTTCCGCCTCCGCATCCCTCAAAGCAGGAAGAGCGGCTCCACCGTCTGGACCCAAAACGTGCGCTCTCATTCTATTTGGGTCGCACACGTCAGTTCCGGGTGGATGACCAACTCTTTGTTGGTTACGTGGGCGCTAAAAAGGGACGGGCGGTACACAAGCGGACCATCTCTCGGTAGGTCGTCTTGTGTATCAAAGCTTGTTACTCCTTGGCAAGGAAGGAGCCTCCTGTTTGGCTGAGGGCCCATTCCACTCTGGCCACGGCAGCTACCACTGCCCTGGGTCGGGGAGTCCCCTTGCAGGACATTTGTCAGGCAGCTACGTAGGCCTCGCTGCACACGTTCGCAAGACACTACTGCCTGGACAGCCAAGTCCGGAGGGATGGCTTCTTTGGCCGTTCCGTCCTCCAGGACTTTCTGGTGTGATTATTGGTTCGCAGACCCACCACCGGGGATGGTATTGCTGGGGTATCTATTCCAAGGTAAGGAATCTAATACTAACTTGTTTCTTTCAGATGAACAAGTTACTTACCTTCGGTAACGATATATCTGTAAGAAACAGTAGTTAGTATTAGATTACTTACCGCCCCACCCATCCTCCCTATTCTGCGATCCGATATCTAGGGTTAAGGTCATCCCCTTTCAGGGCCCTAGTTTCAATGGCACCAGTGTTGGTTTTTGACATGGCTCTGCGTTTTTGGTGCGTGCGTGCGTAAAAGCTGTGTCTAAGAACTGACGTCAGCACGCGGAGGCGGCAACTAAGTACTCCGACGATGTCATCACGACGCCGACAACGGACGCGGAGCCGTAGACGACGTCTACCGACGCGCAAGGGTACTGCTACGCAATAATTTCCGGATCCAGTCTGACGCCTGGGGATATTCTAAGGTAAGGAATCTAATACTAACTACTGTTTCTTACAAATATATCGTTACCGAAGGTAAGTAACTTGTTGGTCAGGCGCCTCCTATCCATGTTTGTTCGATCCTCGTAGAGGATTTTAGGTTTCATGACGGTGCCATCATTTTTCTTCCTGTTACCCGTTATGGGTTACAGATGTTCTGGGCTGTGTGGCTGTTTAGCCTTGTTATTTCCTTATTCTGGTACAACTGGTTGAGCTGTGTTTACCTTTCATTTGAGCCTCTGCCTACGAGCTTGTCTCAACAGGGACCATTCTTTTGTAGGGTTGTGCCTTACCCTATGTGGGGTATTTGTTGGTGGTTATATTGCTCTTCTACCTTCCCCAGGAAGTATGGCCGCAGGTTGGCTATTCCTACTGTTGTATGATGTATCCTATGGCGAGATCCATAGGGTTGGTTTCTCTCCAGGGTTACCCTTGGTTGCCTACGGTTGATCCGTAGTGCATTCCCGCACCCGTAGGGGCGTCCTTTCCTGCTGTTTTGTTGGGATTTTGACCCACCTGTTCTTTCCTGGTGTGTTCTTGTAGGCTCGCTGTGCCCGTCTTGCCTGTCTACACTTGGACATGTGCTCATGGAGGGCAGGTCCCTCTGTTCCGGAACAGTCTCTTCCGTATTCTGTGAATACTCACCGTATTGGTGCACATAGGGTGTGCTCAAGCATTGTCCGGGTTCTTGCCTAGGGCAATCTCTACTGTTTGTTACCTCTGACCCCACTTCCTTAGCAGGTTCTCCGGTCCCTTGCTTCTTGCAGGACAGGGGGTCCGGTTTGTACTTTCCTGCCCTGTGCCTATTTGTTAGTTCTTCAATGAGTGGCACTTGTCTATAATTTTCTGCCACCGGTTCTGTGTTCCACCCCAGCTGTTTCTCGGTGTGTGGGATTTTACTCACGTTTGTGGCACTGTGATGAACTCTCCACGAGCTGTTTTTCTGGGTGTGAGTCCTTACTCACCTTTCTGGCACACTTGCTTCTTTAGGTAGCATTACTGTGCATGTATTCTTCCTGACATTCTCCTTGTTGGTAGACGGTGTCGGTCTATGGCGGTGTATGCATTTTGGCGTCCGGCTTTTGTCTAGGCCTTCTCTCAATCCCTTATTGTTGCTTTTTGTGCGTTCTGTGACGGTTGCACCGCACACTTATACAGTGGTACCGATTTAGCAACTCCCCTGTTTAGGGTTTTGTCAACTCACGTATGTGTGGCAACATTCAAGTTTCTTTGTGTATTCTCAGAAGCTCCTTTTCATTGGGCGGTTCTCGACTCTGCGCAGGTTCGGGTTTCGGAGATCAGAGGCCTCTGGTCTCCGGCAGGGTGCCGGCTCCATATCAACCTTTTGGAGCTGCGGGCGATTCGTCTAGCACTGAAGGCATTCCGCCCCTCTGTCCGGGGGAGTGTAGTGCAAGTGTTCACGGACAACACCACCGCCATGTGGTATTGCAACAAACAGGGCGGGGTGGGGTTGTGGGCCCTCTGCCAGGAGGCTCTGCGCCTCTGGCAGTGGTTGGAACATCAGGGTGTGACCCTGGTGGTTCAACACCTGGCAGGTTCTCTGAACGCCAGGGTGGACGAACTCAGCCGCTGGTGCATGATGGATCACGAATGGCATCTGAACTTGGACGTGGCGCAAGGCCTCTTTCAGTAGTGGGGAAAGCCTTGGTTAGATCTATTCGCCACCGAAGAGAAGCGCAATGTCATCAGTTCTGCGCGTTGGAATTTCCAAGGCGGCATTTGCTCGGAGAAGCTTTTCGTTGCGAGTGGAGTTGCTGTCTGTTGTACGCCTTTCCGCCTATACCACTTCTGCCCAGAGTGCTGAAGAAGATCAAGCGCGACCGGGCCCAAGTCATCCTTGTGGCTCCGGACTGGGCACGAAGGTACTGGTATCCCGAGCTACTCAGTATGTCAGTCGATCCCCCAGTTCATCTGCCTCTTCAGGAGGACCTTCTGTCGCAGCAACAGGGGACAGTCCTCACCCGAACCTGTCCAGTCTCCACCTCCATGCTTGGAGATTGAGTGGCGACAGTTTTTTTTTTTTTACTTTTTTTTTTTGTTATGCAACCAAATATGAACATTCCCCCCCATATAGCGGAGACAGTTGTGGCCATTTGACTTGCCTCCTGAAGTTTGTGATATCATTCTGGCAGCCAGGCGTCCCTCCACTAAGTCGGTATACGCCTGCAGGTGGAACAGATTTATGGCATGGTGCACAGCAAAGGCTGTGGATCCTCTCTCTGCCCCTCTTTCTGAGGTTCTTCTCTTCCTTCTTTCTCTTGCCCAGCAGGGCTCTGCTCTGGGCACTATCAAGGGCTACCTTTCTGCCCTTTCGGCCTTTCTGAGGCTGCCTGATCAACCATCTTTGTTCAAGTCCCCTATTGTAAATCGCTTTCTGAAAGGCATCACCCATACGTTTCCACCTGTTCCCTTTGTGATGCCTCAGTGGGACTTGAACCTGGTTCTTACTTATCTGATGTGCGCTCCCTTTGAGCCACTTCACAACTATCCTATCCGCCTTCTTACTCTGAAAACTGCTTTCCTGCTTGCCATCACCTCTGCCAGGAGAGCGAGTGAGCTCCAGGCTCTTTCCTCTAAACCTCCTTTCCTTTCTGTCCATCCGGACAAGGTTGTATTGCGGACAAAACCCTCTTTCCTGCCCAAGGTTGTCACGGCCTTCCACATCGGGCAGTCTATTACCTTGCCCACCTTCTTTCCGCCTCCGCATCCCTCAAAGGAGGAAGAGCGGCTCCACCGTCTGGACCCAAAACGTGCGCTCTCATTCTATTTGGGTCGCACACGCCAGTTCCGGGTGGATGACCAACTCTTTGTTGGTTACGTGGGCGCTAAAAAGGGACGAGCGGTACACAAGCGGACCATCTCTTGGCAGGTCGTCTTGTGTATCAAAGCTTGTTACTCCTTGGCAAGGAAGGAGCCTCCTGTTGGGCTGAGGGCCCATTCCACTCTGGCCACGGCGGCTACCACTGCCCTGGGTCGGGGAATCCCCTTGCAGGACATTTGTCAGGCAGCTACGTAGGCCTCGCTGCACACGTTCGCAAGACACTACTGCCTGGACAGCCAAGTCCGGAGGGATGGCTTCTTTGGCCGTTCCGTCCTCCATGACTTTCTGGTGTGATTATTGGTTCGCAGACCCACCACCGGGGATGGTATTGCTGGGGTATCTATTCTAAGGTAAGGAATCTAATACTAACCTGTTTCTTTCAGATGAACAAGTTACTTACCTTCGGTAACGATATATCTGTAAGAAACAGTAGTTAGTATTAGATTACTTACCGCCCCACCCATCCTCCCTGTTCTGCGATCCGATATCTAGGGTTAAGGTCATCCCCTTTCAGGGCCCTAGTTTCAATGGCACCAGTGTTGGTTTTTGACATGGCTCTGCGTGTTCGAGGCATGTGGGCTGCTGAATTCATATCTGTGCATAGATCGCCGCCTAGTGTTGGGTCCGGATGATTGCAGATTGTTGTCCTGGAAGAGTCTTCGAAGTATCACGAGATAGGTGGCTCCTCCCCTGGACTACAGTGCGCATGGGCATCGCCTCCATCCCCAGATTGTTTTTTTCCGCCATTGGGTTCGGATGTGTTTCGGTTCCCTCTGTCGGAATCGATAGTTGTAAAACTTTTCTAACTCGAGACCAAAAGGTCTTTAGGCTGGGCGTCGGTATCGTTTCGTTCGGGTTTTGTCTGTTCTCAGCTCCGAACTCTTGCTACCCATCCTCGTGCTCTCGGCGCGGACGGGCCTACTCGACGCTCCAGACATGGAACGAACTCCGTTCAAAAGGTGCCCGGTGTGCACCTCCAAGTATTCACACCTCGATGTGCACCCTGTGTGCAACAAATGTTTGTCACCGGACCATGATGAGGCCAGGTGTATGGCCTGCTCGAAGTTCCAGTGTAAGAAGACTCTCAAGATTCGTCGGGCCGCTAGACTCCAGGCCCAGTTATCGGCACCCCCGGCGCCCCCGCCGGACAACATCTTCGAGGAATTTGTTGAAGACTACGATGTCCTACAGGTTTCGGACTCTAGCCCCGCGTCCGAAGGGGATGCCTACGACGCGGGAGACGAGGACTTTGACGAAGCCGGCGACGAGGTAGGGGACGTCGATGGGGCCATTGCCACCGTGGGGGATAGCTCGGAGGAAGAGCATCCCCAAACTGACTCAGGGGTCAACCCCCTTCATGCGGCCCAGGTCGAGGGATCGCCTTCGGGCCTTACCCAAGACCTCGTTACTAGTCCAGCAGCCCCGCCTCCGGGCCCGGTCACGGACATTTCTGATGCGCCACTCCCGTTAACAAAAACGAAAGTGAAGCCATTGGGATCCACACCTCCGGTTTCGAAACCGAAAGTGAAAGCTGCACTGGTGCAGAAGGCTCTGGAGGCATCGACTTCCAAGAAATTCAAAATGGCCGACTTGAAGAGCCGCGCCAAGATGGCCGACCCGAGGGCCCCGGGGTCGACGCCGAAGTCGACCGACGCGGCCGCGTCGGCGCCGAAGATGGTCGAGGTCGATGACCCGAAGAAAGCTTCGAAGAAGCGTCAAGGCGATTCCACAGCTCTGGCATCGCCGGCTCCGGCCGTCGGGGACAAGGAACGTGAAGTGTCGGCTCCGAAGACGGTGCCTCTCGCCGACCCGGCTCCCGACTCGGGGAGATCGCTCGAGCCGGTCAAGCCCTCTCCAGCCTTAACGAAAAAGGTCGCGGAGTCCCTGCAATGGATTCGGAAGTACGCTGTGGTTCCCGAACCAGGGGATGTGGTGCCGAAGCACACACCAAAGCCCACAAAGGCGCAGACGCCTATCCGCTTTACCCTGCCGCCGAAGTCGGCGCCGAAGGCTTTCGCTCCGAAGCATGGGGCAGGCGTGCCCTCGAAGGAGGTGTCGACGCCCAAAGCGTCATTGGTGGTGTCGAAGCCTCGGCTCCAGCCACTTGCAGAGGAAGAGCGTCGAGAGGTCATCATCGACGCCAATACCGGAAAACTGTCTCTCCTCAAGAGGAAAATCACCACGGAGCCGGTGTTGGAACACTTTCGTATTCCTCTCAAAAATAAGAAAGATTCTGCGGGTACTTCGGCCCCGATAGAGCCTGCATCTCCACAAGCCTTAGAACATTCGCTAACGCGTTCCAACGCAGGGGATGGTGACGATGAGGAGGTCGAGTACAACTATCCGGCGTACTCGGATCCGGAGGAGGAACATGTACCTTGGTCTGCCGGGGGCGACCCAGAGGACCTGCAGTCGGGTCAGGAACCGCAGCTCTTTGCGGCAAAGACCTCACCGACGGAGGACTCGGCAGCCTTCAACGCTTTGATTGAGAGAGCTGCAGCTAACCATGATGCCGAGCTGCATTCGGATCCTGTGGATGTGGACTTTTTGTTTGACACTTTCTCAGTGGCTTAAAGTCAGTCAAGACATTGCCAATGCTCAAGGGTGTGCTAAAGCACGCGACAGAGGTCTTCAAGGAGCCCACTCGGGCGAATGTGTCATCAATCCTCGCATTGACAAAAAAATAAGGCAGTGCCCTCGGATCCAACATACATCAAGGGACACTTGCCACTGGACTCTTTGGTTGTATCCAACGCACGCAAGAGGGTGAACTCACAGACCACTGGTGACGCTCCTCCCCCAGACAAAGAGTCAAAAATATTTGAGGCCTCAGGGAAACGGATTGCTGCGCAGGCAGCTAATATTTGGCGAATCTCAAACACGCAGGCCCTACTTGCACGCTACGATAGGGCTCATTATGACACCCTAGAAACACTGCTGCAACACTTGCCTGACCAGTACAAGGAGGCAGGGGAAATGTTAATTCAGGAGGGAAAGCTCATCACAAACGCTTCCATCAAATGTGCGCTGGACGTGGCTGATACAGCCTCCAGGGCAATCAACACTAGTGTGTTGCTGAGAAGACATGCATGGCTTAGGATATCAGGTTTCAAACCGCATATACAGACAACCATCCTGAACCAAACAGTTAATCCTGACCACCTGTTCGGCCCTGAGGTGGATGCGACACTGGAAAAAATGAAGAAAGACACAGACACTGCTAAGTCTATGGGGGCCCTCCAGTCTCAGCAGTTTCGGGGTGGTTCCTTTCGCCGCTCCAATACCAGAGGCACCTCAAGGGGTCAGGCATCGCAGTCCACACAATATTATAAAAGTAATACCCAAACCTCATACACCAACAAGGGTAGAGGTGGCTACAGAGGCAACAACATCAAAGGCAGGGGACGTGGAAACAACAGCTCCAGGTCCACCACCGCCAACAAGCAGTGACGTCTTGTCACTGCCCCCCGACCACACAACACCGGTCGGGGGAGACTCCAGCAGTTCCTGCCCGCGTGGAAATCCATCACCACGGACAGGTGGGTCAAGTCTCTTATCCAGTACGGTTACTGTCTGGAACTTACTTCCACTCCACCAAACATACCTCCAAGAAGCCGTCCTATGTCCGGCGAGCACTTGCACTTGTTGCAGCAGGAAGTTCAAGTCATGCTGCAAAAAGGGGCAATAGAGCTCGTCCCACTGCAAGAAAGGGGAACAGGGGTTTACTCTCTGTATTTTCTAATCCCCAAAAAGGACGGATCCCTCAGGCCCATCCTGGACCTCAGGCCCCTCAACTGGTACATTCTCTCGGAGCACTTCCATATGCTCACGTTACAGCAGGTACTCCCTCTGCTTCAACAGGGGGACTTCCTGGCTACGTTGGATCTAAAAGATGCATACTTTCATATCCCCCTGCATCCTTCCCACAGGAAGTATCTCAGATTCACGATTCAAGACCAGCACTACCAGTTCAGGGTTCTGCCGTTCGGGGTCACCACAGCGCCAAGGGTCTTTACAAAGTGCCTGGCGACTGTGGCGGCGCATCTAAGACGCCAAAACGTCCACGTCTACCCTTATCTGGACGACTGGCTCATTCAGGCAAAAACAGAACAGCAGTGCGCCGACCACGTGTCCCGCACCATTCATCTCCTGCACGATCTGGGATTCCCTCTGAACTACCCAAAATCCCATCTCCAGCCCGCCCATGTACGACAGTATCTGGGCGCGACGATAAACACTCTGGCAGCCACTGCGCAGCCAAATTCAGTGAGAATCGCCAGTATCCAAACGCTGATCCAACGATTCAGGCCTCAACACTCGCTTCCAGCGAAAGTGTTCATGCAGTTGATAGGCATGATGGCCTCCTGCATCTCCATTGTCCCGCACGCGAGACTACATATGCGTCCGCTTCAGGAGTGCCTAGCACGTCAGTGGACTCAGGCTCATGGGCAACTAACAGACCTAGTGTTGGTGAGCGGTCGGGCGTACAACTCTCTGCATTGGTGGAATCCACAAAACCTTTGCAAGGGCCGACCGTTCCAGGAGCCTGTGCCGCAGATTATCCTGACAACGGACGCCTCTCTCCAGGGATGGGGAGCTCATGTACTCCACTACACAGTGCAGGGACTATGGACACTACAGCAAAAGAAGATGCACATCAATGTATTGGAACTGATGGCAACCTTCTTGGCCTTGAAGGCATTCAAAGTACACCTGCGCAACAAGGTCGTGTTGATCCGGACGGACAACATGACAGCCATGTACTACATTCAGAAACAGGGAGGCACACACTCTCCGCAGCTGTCTCATCTGGCTCAGAGCATGTGGAAGTGGGCCATTCAGAGGAACATCTTCCTCATGGCAGAGCATCTCCCAGGCAAAGACAACCAGATGGTGGACCTGCTCAGCAGGCACAGCCATCAGATGCACGAGTGGGAGATACATCCATCGGTACTCCAACCGTACTTCCAAAAGTGGGGTCATCCAGAGATAGACCTGTTCGCCACAAAGGAGAACGCAAAATGCCAAAGCTTCGCCGCCAGGTTCCCACACCAGCAATCACAGGGCAATGCGATGTGGATGAACTGGTCAGGCAGATTTGCATACGCTTTTCCCCCAGCACCTCTGATACCGCTGGTGGCACGCAAACTCAGGCAGCACTCGATGACTCTCATCCTGGTTGCTCCAACGTGGGCTCGCCAACCATGGTACACCACGTTTCTGGAACTCTCCGTGGCACCGCATCAAAGGCTTCATCTAACACCCAGCCTTCTGACGCAGAGCCATGGCGACATTCAGCACCCAGATCCGCAACAGCTCAACCTGGCGATCTGGCTCCTGAAGTCCTAGAGTTTGGCTACCTCAATCTTCCCCCCGATTGCATGGACATCATTCGGGAGGCAAGAAAGCCCACTACTAGAGCATGTTATGCGGCTAAATGGAAGCGATTTGTCGTCTACTGTGTAAACCACGACATTGACCCGCTGGATGCTTCCATTCAAAACATCATTTGCTACCTGTTCCACCTGTACCAATGCAATTTGGCGTATTCTTCCATCCGCATTCACTTGTCTGCAATGGCAGCATACCTCCAGAATAGGCAACACCTGTCACTTTTTAAGGTCCCTGCTATCAAGGCTTTTCTGGAAGGACTCAAAAGGGTCATTCCACCACGGACACCACCAGCTCCGGAATGGAACCTCAATGTGGTTCTTACAAGGCTGATGGGTCCTCCCTTTGAGCCACTGCACTATTGTGAGCTTCAGTTTCTGACTTGGAAGGTCGCTTTCTTAGTAGCAATTACATCGCTACGGAGGGTTAGCGAATTGCAGGCGCTCACCATCCAAGAACCTTTCTTCCAAGTACACGCTAACAGGGTAGTGCTCCGCACTAACCCCAAATTCTTACCCAAGGTTGTATCTCAATTCCATATCAACCAGACAATTGAGTTGCCAGTGTTCTTTCAAAACCCAGAGTCGCTGGCGGAGCGGATGCTCCACACCCTTGACGTGAAAAGAGCCTTAATGTACTACATTGACAGGACCAAAGATTTTCGTAAGACCAAGCAGCTTTTTGTTGCTTTTGCCTCACACCACAAGGGAAACGCTATCTCCAAGGCTGGGATCGCTAGGTGGATTGTAAAATGCATTCAGATCTGTTACGCTAAAGCCAAGCGCACTCTCACAATTCCACCAAGAGCCCACTCCACCAGGAAGCTGGGGGCCTCTATGGCTTTCTTAGGTAATATTCCCTTAGAAGATATCTGTAGAGCAGCCACATGGTCTACCACACATACTTTCACTAAACATTACTGTGTAGATGTGCATTCCAAACAGCAAGCAGCTGTTGGTCAGGCTGTTCTCAGGACACTTTTTCAGACTGCTGCAGCTGGCACGGGCGGCCGCCAATAATGGGAGGACTGCTATGTATTCTATGCACAGATATGAATTCAGCAGCCCACATGCCTCGAACTGCAAATGCTACTTACCAGTATGCATCTGTTCTTGGCATGTAGGGCTGCTGACATTCATATCGCCCACCCTCCTCCCCGGCGCCTGTAGAAGCTGCAGTCTTCATACATATATATATGTTCATATATCTGCTCGCAGCATAGGCATCACTCACATACTTCACTCCATCTCTGCCAATGGCTAAAAACAATCTGGGGATGGAGGCGATGCCCATGCGCACTGTAGTCCAGGGGAGGAGCCACCTATCTCGTGATACTTCGAAGACTCTTCCAGGACAACAATGTGCAATCATCCGGACCCAACACTAGGCGGCGATCTATGCACAGATATGAATGTCAGCAGCCCTACATGCCAAGAACAGATGCATACTGGTAAGTAGCATTTGCATTTTGGTGCGTGCGTGCGTAAAAGCTGTGTCTAAGAACTGCCGTCAGCACGCGGAGGCGGCAACTAAGTACTCCGACGATGTCATCACGACACCGACGACGGACGCGGAGCCGTAGACGACGTCTACCGACGCGCAAGGGTACTGCTACGCAATAATTTCCGGATCCAGTCTGACGCCTGGGGATATTCTAAGGTAAGGAATCTAATACTAACTACTGTTTCTTACAAATATATTGTTACCGAAGGTAAGTAACTTGTTGGTCAGGCGCCTCCTATCCATGTTTGTTCGATCCTCGTAGAGGATTTTTGGTTTCATGACGGTGCCATCATTTTCCTTCCTGTTACCCGTTATGGGTTACAGATGTTCTGGGCTGTGTGGCTGTTTAGCCTTGTTATTTCCTTATTCTGGTACAACTGGTTGAGCTGTGTTTACCTTTCATTTGAGCCTCTGCCTACGAGCTTGTCTCAACAGGGACCATTCTTTTGTAGGGTTGTGCCTTACCCTATGTGGGGTATTTGTTGGTGGTTATATTGCTCTTCTACCTTCCCCAGGAAGTATGGCCGCAGGTTGGCTATTCCTACTGTTGTATGATGTCTCCTATGGCGAGATCCATAGGGTTGGTTTCTCTCCAGGGTTACCCTTGGTTGCCTACGGTTGATCAGTAGTGCATTCCCGCATCCGTAGGGGCGTCCTTTCCTGCTGTTTTGTTGGGATTTTGACCCACCTGTTCTTTCCTGGTGTGTTCTTGTAGGCTCGCTGTGCCCGTCTTGCCTGTCTACACTTGGACATGTGCTCATGGAGGGCAGGTCCCTCTGTTCCGGAACAGTCTCTTCCGTATTCTGTGAATACTCACCGTATTGGTGCACATAGGGTGTGCTCAAGCATTGTTGGGTTCTTGCCTAGGGCAATCTCTACTGTTTGTTACCTCTGACCCCACTTCCTTAGCAGGGTCTCCGGTCCCTTGCTTCTTGCAGGACAGGGGGTCCGGTTTGTTCTTTCCTGCCCTGTGCCTATTTGTTAGTTCTTCAATGAGTGGCACTTGTCTATAACTTTCTGCCACCGGTTCTGTGTTCCACCCCAGCTGTTTCTCGGTGTGTGGGATTTTACTCACGTTTGTGGCACTGTGATGAACTCTCCACGAGCTGTTTTTCTGGGTGTGAGTCCTTACTCACCTTTCTGGCACACTTGCTTCTTTAGGTAGCATTACTGTGCATGTATTCTTCCTGACATTCTCCTTGTTGGTAGACGGTGTCGGTCTATGGCGGTGCATGCATTTTGGCGTCCGGCTTTTGTCTAGGCCTTCTCTCAATCCCTTATTGTTGCTTTTTGTGCGTTCTGTGACGGTTGCACCGCACACTTATACAGTGGTACCGATTTAGCAACTCCGCTGTTTAGGGTTTTGTCAACTCACGTATGTGTGGCAACATTCATGTTTCTTTGTGTATTTTACACACCACAGGGGTACTCGCATACTACGTTCTTTTTGACCTTGTATCACGCTTTTTTGATCCCTCTCCCCTTCGGGATAGAGTCCTCAATGTCTTCTTGGCTTTCCAGGTTCTCCCCTCACAGTGGTACCTTTTGGGACGTTTGGCTGCATGTATACCTTTTGAGCTTCTGCTCCATGGTGATTCTTCTGCCTCTGTTAGCACTAGGCTCTGGGTTCGGTCCTGCCACTATTGTCATATGTCCTAGGGGGTACACATTTGATGTGTGTTTTTCTTGCACACACAGGCCTCCTGTTGCGGCTCCTGTTCTTGGCTGGATAGTCTTCGGACTGTCTCCTGTTTCATTTTGGCATTCACTGTGATGTATGTTCAGGGGGTATGCTCTACTGTTGTCATAATGTTCTGCCCCTTGGGCTTCGTTTCTCATGGATCATGGGGACCGGTGCTGGAATCCTTCTTTGGAGGAGTCACTGCATTGTTTCTTACGTTGGCACTGACCTTTCTGGTTCTGTATTTCCTTTTGTCTGTGTTTGGACGAGAGAGGTCTCACCCCATCCCTCGCGGGATTTTGGTGTCTTTGCCATCCCATGTTCATGCTCCTTTCGGAGTTACCTGTGTCTAATGTCTGTTGCCTTGGCATTGCAGTTCCCACCGTGTTTCGTCAGCCTTTTGACAAATACGTTCTCCTGGAACTTGGTGGTTGTGTGGTTGTTTCGCAGACCCTCCTCCTATGGGGTATGGCTTTGGTATCTATTCTAAGTTAAGGAATCTGCAGCTAGATGTCTCTATCAGATGGAAGAGTTACTTACCTTTGGTAACGATATATCTGGTTGAGGCACAGTCTAGCCGCAGATTCCTTAACGCCCGCCCATGCTCCCCGCTCTGCGAAGGCCTTTTCAGATGGAGTTTTTCCACCTAGCCCCCCCCCCCCTTTCCGGTGGCCTTGGTCTTCCGGAGGTGTGCTCTTGCACCTTACTCTGGGGTAGGGTGTCTTTTTCTGCGTGGGGCTTCGGCCTCCCCTTCGACTTAGTGTTTGGTTGGTGGCGTGTTCTCGCACCTTCCTTTGGCGAAGGGGGTATTGTTCGGCTTTCAAGCCATTTGTTCTCCACTCCGTCCACGTTTTTTAGGTGGTTAAGGTTTATGCTTTATACTGCCTTTTATGTTGCTCCACCTGGGTTCCTCATGCGTGGAGTTCTTCTGTTTTTAATTCCCTCCCACCGCCCACGCCTGTACCGCCTCCTTTTTACGGCAGTCGGTTGGGTTGAGTTCTCTTTGGTGCTACAGTCCTTCAATCACTGGCGGGTGTGTGTAGTGAACTACTGGTGGTCGTTCACTTCTAGTCACTTGAGTGCAACATGTTTCTTCGATATTGTGGTTCTTTAACTACCCTCCTGTGTTGACAGGCAGTGCCTGCCTTGTCCTTTCTTTTGTACCGCAGCAGTTACCCCCTCGAGGAGGGGCATGGATTGGTCCTTTGTTGGGCCCTTGCTTGCAGTACGTGCTCTGTGAGCTCCCTTCAGTCCCTCCTGGTACTGGGTGCTTTTTCCACTTACTATTGTTTCTCATTCTAATTGATTTTATGCTTTTTTAACACTCTGTTCCTATGCTATTGCAGTTTTTGTCATGGCTTCGCGTTGTGACGCTGAAAAGTTTCCTGTAGAGAACTGACTTCAGCACGCCCGGAGGGGCACATATGGCTGCATTGACGTCATTTCCGTGGATGACGTCAGGACGGAGCCGGGGCGACGCCCCCTCCTGGCGTGCAGAGGTATTGCTGGGGAAAAAAGATTTTCCGGATCCATTCTGACGTCTGGGGAGATATTCTAAGTTAAGGAATCTGCGGCTAGACTGTCTCTACTAGATATATCGTTGCAGAAGGTAAGTAACTCTTCCTTCAGAGTATATGGTGCTGGGAGTTTGTCATCACGAACTCCACAGCACCATAATGGCTTTACTGAAACCTGGGAAGTTTGGTATCAAACTTCTCAGCATATTAAACCCACCCTGATGCCAGTGTGGGATTTAATGAAAAATGCACTCAGAGGGCATCTTAGAGATGCCCCTTGAAAAACTACCAGCCTCTGGTGGGTTACCTGACTGATACACACCAGCCTGCCACCACGAGACGTGATTCTGGGCCCCTGGAGTGTGAGCCTTCGCTCCCTAAGCCCAGAAACAAAGCCTTTCCTGGGCAGAGATGGTAACACCTTACCCAGTCCAGGAAGAGCCATCTGTGGCATGGGAGATTCAACGACCTTGCCGCCTTTGTAACGCGACCCCCAGCCTCTCCTGCTATCATGAGCAGGCCCCCTTCCTGTCTCCGCTCTTTTTCAGCAGGAAGACAGGCGGGAAGAATCAGCCCGGAAGTTGTGCCCACCTCTGCCAACTCTACCCCTCAGGTGGGGGAGGCGAGGTGAAGCCCACTCTTCAGTGCCCGCCATCTTTCAGATGGCAGCACTCTGCAATCAGGATTAGGGATGGTGCCCCATCCCCCACGTGGGGTGAGCACACCAAGGGTGTAGTCAACCTAAGGTCAGTAGCACATTGGCTACCGACCTCGAGACCCATAAAAAGCCCCTAAATATAGTATTTAGTGGCAGCCCTGAACCAAGATGTCAGATTCCCGCAACCTACGAAGAAGAAGGACGAAAGAAGACGCCCAACAGAGGAGACTGCGAAGAACATCCGACTTTGCCCCAGCCCTACCAGCCTGTCTGCAGTTTCCAGAGATCCTGCACCAAAAGCCACCTTGTCCTGCAGTCAGCGACCTCCAGAACCCCTGGGCGGACTGACTGCCTTCAACAAAGACCGGATCTCCTGTGAACAGCAACTCTGTTCAAAAGAAACTCCCAAGACAGACTCTGAGCCTGCTGAGGACAAAGAAACCCAACGCCAGGAACCACCACTAAACCCGTCGCCTACGGCCCGAGTTCGAGTGGCCCACCAGTCCCAGCGAGGTCCCCCAGCGCTCCAGAGTCAGAGTCCACCCTGGGTTGACCCCTCCAGGACTCCCTGACATTGCCTGCAGTCTCAGCTTGGAGACCCCCCCCCCCCACACTTAACTAGTGGCCTGGTAATGTGAAATCCAACCTCAAAAGACAACCCTGCATCCAGGTGCCCTGGAGAAGAGAAGCTGAGGTGCACCTACGTCCCCTGGCCCTCCAACTTACCTGCCCTTCGTTTCTCTCGGAAGTCATCCTGACCGAGATTGCAGCCAAAATCCAAAACTGGCAACTCCCATTGAAAACAACAGGGCACCCAACTCCAAAACAGCAGCCTGCACCCAGCTGCCTCTGCGCCGCTGCAGGTGCACTTTGTGTGCTAAACCGAATCCCTCTTTGCCCTGAGCCTAACACCAGGAGCTTTGCTCCCACAACCTTGTGTCCTGCTCGTGAGCAGCCACAAACCAAAGCCCCCTATCCCCCTTTGGATAACTTTGGGCCTCAGCACACTGCACCTGGCCGCCCTAGAGCCACTGAGAGTGCTTTCAGAGTGCCTCCTTGACCTTGGGGAAACCTTGGTTCTTACCCCAGAATACCAACTCCCACAAACGTGTACTTACCTTAACACCAATAACTCAATTTCCTTCCATAGGATTGCATTGACTGCTTTTTCCCAAAAAAATGTTTTAAGTCTGGAGTTGGTTTTGTATGATACATTGAAATACTGCAAAGAGCTAAACATTGCTTACTTACCTTTTCTCAGGAAATGTCCCAGCGTGATATCTAGGTATATCACACTGAGTATAAAAATTAATCTGTACAGTAATCGAACAGTAATTTCCACTGTATTGAAAGCATTTACAAACCTGTAACAGTCTTTTCATCCAGCTTGCTTGTATTTTTCAACCTGCCTTAAAAACGTATCATATGCACTTACCTGTGCCAGGCTTGCTTGGTTCTAGGAAATAAATACAACTGAATAATATTTGTATACAATTCACTTTGTACTGCGTTCAGTCTTTGAGTGTGTGACATCATTTGCTGATTGAGTGTGTACAACACATGCTTAACACTACGCTCTGATAAAGCCTTACTGCTCGCCTACACTACCACAAATAAAGAGTAAGGTGCTATCTTCTTTTACCTCTGCCTACCTTTGGGGTTTCACTGGACTGTGCAAACTACACAAAGGACAGGGTTTTGAAGTATGTAGTAGGAGGTGGCGCCTACAACAGATGTGCGTGTCGTATAGTTTCATGTGTTTTCGGACGGTGCCACAGGAGGGGTCAACCCTGAAGCCCCTGGATGAAAGACCAAAGGTCATACACAAAACATCAAGCCTGTGCACATGTCAACAATATTAACAGAACAGTTCTCTGTATCGTGTCTTCACTCAGAACGTCAAAAAAGTATTTCCAGTTACAGTAAGTAAAGGACGAAAAGTCATGAGAGTTGTTACGCTTCTTTAATCCAACTGGCAACCATGATTAAAGAAGCGTAACAACTCTCATGACTATTTATCCTTTACTTACTGTATCTGTTAATACTGTATCGATGTTCTGAGAGAAAACACGATACAGAGAACTGTTTTGTTGATATTGTTGACGTGTGCACAGGCTTGTTGTTCTGTGCAAACTATACCTCATTTTGGTATAGTATATACAGAGCTAGCTTCCTACACTCATATTCGCCTTTTTTTTTATGGCCCTCCTGTTTCTTATCTTCCTCACCTTCCCTCCCCCACCCCTCTTTTTCTAACACAGCAACGACAGGTGGGAGGTAGTGCCAACTTTGGTATCACCCAGAGCGTCGGCCGTCCAAAGGCCACCTCTGGATTCAATCGTTTACTACAAGGTGAAGACAACTGTGATATAGATCTATCTCGGGGATTTAGGATCACAGAGATCAGCTGTTTTATTAATGAATATATGTAGTGAAAGCTATTTGTAAAGTAATAGTTGGGGTTCGAGGCATGTGGGCTGCTGAATTCATATCTGTGCATAGTCCGCCACCTGGTGTTGGGTCCGGATGATTGCACATTGTTGTCCTGGAAGAGTCTTCGAAGTATCACGAGATAGGTGGCTCCTCCCCTGGACTACAGTGCGCATGGGCATCGCCTCCATCCCCAGATTGTTTTTTTCCGCCATCGGGTTCGGATGTGTTTTCGGTTCCCTCTATCGGAACCGATAGTTGTTCTACTTTTACTCGAGACCAAAAGGTCTTTAGGCTGGGCGTCGGTATAGTTGCGCTCGGGTTTCTTACTGACTCTCAGCTCCGATCTCCTACTACCCTTCCACGTGCTTTCGACGCGGACGGGCCTAACTACAACCTTTGCTATGGAGCGGACTCCATTCAAGAAGTGTCCGCTGTGTCACTCTAAATACTCGCACCTCGACGTGCACCCCGTGTGCAATACATGCTTGTCACCGGATCACCGTGAAGACACCTGCATGGCGTGCTCCAAATTTAGGAGTAAGAAAACTCTGAAGATTCGCCGGGCTAATCGGCTCCAGGCTCAATTGTTGGCTTCGGCGCCCCCGCCTGATGACATCTTTCAGGAATCTGTCGAGGAAGAAGACGACGTACAAGGATCGGACTCAGGCCCCGCGTCTGAGGAAGAGACCTAAGACGCGGATGAGGAGGCCTACGACGAAGTCTCCGGTGAGGTAGGGGACGACGAACTAATTTGTGCCACGATGGGTGATAGCTCAGAGGAAGAGCATCCCCAACCAGACTCTGGGGTTACTCCCCGTCATACGGCCCAGGTCGAGGGATCGCCTTCGGGCCTTACCCAAGATCTAACTTTGAGTCCTACGTCCCCGCCCCCGGGCCCGGTCACGGACATTTCTACCAAGAAACCGAAAGTGAAGCCAACTGGTCTCGCACCTTCGGATGCGAAACCGAAACCGGCGCTGGTGAAGACGGTTCTAGAGGCGTCAACTTCCACGAAACCCAAAATGGCCGACTTGAAGAGCCACGCCAAAATGGCCGACCACAAGAGCCGCGCCAAAATGGCCGACCCGAAGCCTTCTGGGTCGGCGCCGAAGGTGAAGGCACCCGACGCGGCTGCGTCGGCACCGAAAGGGGTCGCGGACCCGAAGACGGCTTCGAAGAAGCGTCACGCCGACGGTGCGCCAGGCCATGGGGCGTCGGCGCCGAAGAAAAAGACTACCGGCGACCGGGCTCTCGGAGGCGAAGAGTCGCTCGAGACGGTTCAGCCCTCGGCATCCCTTGCAAAGAAGGTGGGAGAATCCTTAAAGCGGATCCAACAGTCCACTGTGGTCAGCCAGGACACTGTAGTGCCTAGGCCCACGCCGAAGTCTACCAAGGAGCAAACGCCCATTCGTTTTACCCTTCCTCCCAAGTCGGCGCCGAAGGCTTTCGCGCCTAAGCAGGGCGGACACTCTCAAGAAGTGTTGACGCCGAAGGCTGCATTGGTGGTATCGAAGCTTCGGCTCCAACCGCTGGCGGTGGAGGAACGTCGTGAGGTGATCATCGACGCCAATACCGGAAAATTATCGCTCCTCAAGCGGAAGATTACATCGGAGCCGGCCTTGGAACCTTTTAGGATTCCACTCAAGAACAAGAGAGACTCTTCGGCTCTGATGGAACCTCTGTCTCCACAGGCCCCGGAACACTCGCCGGCACACTCCCCCGTGCCTGAGGTGGACGAGGAAGAGGACGAGTACAACTATCCTGCGTACTCGGATCCGGAAGAGGAGCATGTGCCCTGGACAGCAGGAGGCGACACAGACGACCCGCAGTCGGGCCAGGACACTCAACTTTTCGCCGCAAAGACGTCCCCGACGGAGGACTCGGCGGCATTCAATGCATTAATAGAGAGAGCTGCAGCGAACCATGACGTCGAACTGCACTCCGACCCCGTGGATGCCGATTTCTTGGTCGACACCTTCTCGGTGGCCGAAAAACAAGTCAAGACACTACCGATGCTTAAAGGGGTGCTTAAGCATGCACAGGAGGTGTTCAAGGAACCCACCCGGGCGCGGGTGGTCAACCCTCGCATCGACAGGAAGTATAAGGCGGCGCCCACGGATCCCACGTACATTAAGGGACATTTGCCATTGGACTCCCTGGTGGTGTCCAACACTCGAAAAAGGGCGAATTCGCAGACTACTGGTGATGCTCCTCCCCCAGATAAGGAATCCAAAATATTTGAAGCATCAGGCAAACGCATTGCTGCGCAGGCAGCAAACATATGGAGGATCTCTAATACTCAAGCCCTGCTTGCACGTTATGATAGGGCCCATTATGACACATTAGAGGCCATCCTGCAACACTTGCCTGACCAATACAAGGAGGCGGGGGAGATGCTCATTCAGGAGGGTAAACTTATAACAAATGCATCCATCAAATGTGCCCTTGACGTGGCAGATACTGCCTCCAGGGCTATCAATACTAGCGTTTTACTTAGACGCCATGCCTGGCTTCGCATTTCTGGGTTCAAACCCGACATACAGACCACTGTATTGGGTCAAACAGTGAATCCTGACCATCTGTTCGGCCCTGAGGTGGATGCCTCCCTAGAAAAGATGAAGAAAGATACCGAAACTGCCAAGTCTATGGGGGCTTTGCAAAGTCAGCAGTTTCGGGGGAGTTCTTTTCGCCGCTCCAATTCAAGAGGCACCTCAAGGGGCCAGGCATCCCAGTCAACGCAATACTACAAGGGTAACACCCAGTCCTCGTATAACAACAACAAGGGCAGGGGTGGCTACAGAGGCAATAATATCAAAGGCAGGGGACGTGGAAACAATGCCTCCAGGTCCACCACCTCCAACAAGCAGTGACGTCTTGTCACTTCCCCCCGATCACACAACACCTGTCGGGGGGAGACTCCAGCAGTTCCTGCCGGCGTGGAGGTCCATCACCACGGACAGGTGGGTGAGGTCTATTATCCAGTGCGGGTACTGTCTAGAACTCACGTCCATTCCACCGGACATACCGCCAAGAGGCCGTGCTATGTCCGACGAGCATTTGACCTTGTTGCAGCAAGAAGTACTGGTCATGCTGCAAAAAGGGGCAATAGAGCTCGTTCCAGTGCAAGAACGGGGAACAGGAGTTTACTCCCTGTACTTTCTAATCCCCAAAAAGGACGGATCACTCAGGCCGATCCTGGACCTCAGGCCCCTGAACTGGTACATCAACTCGGAGCACTTCCATATGCTCACATTGCAGCAGGTACTTCCCCTGCTTCAGCAGGGGGACTTCCTAGCAACGCTGGATCTGAAGGATGCCTATTTCCATATTCCCCTGCATCCTTCCCACAGGAAGTATCTCAGATTCAAGATCTTAGACCAGCATTACCAGTTCAGAGTCCTGCCGTTCGGGGTCACCACGGCACCGAGAGTATTTACAAAGTGCCTAGCGACTGTGGCGGCGCATCTCCGTCGCCAGCACATCCATGTCTTTCCATACCTAGACGACTGGCTTATTCAGGCAAAGACGGAGCAGCAGTGCGTGGACCACGTGTCACGCACCATTCATCTCCTGCACGATCTGGGATTCTCTCTGAACTACCCAAAGTCCCATCTCCAGCCCGCCCACGTGCGACAGTATCTGGGCGCGACGATCGACACTCTGGCAGCCACTGCGCAGCCGAATTCAGTGAGAATCGCCAGTATCCAGGCGCTGATCCAACGGTTCAGACCCCAGCACTCGCTTCCAGCGAAGGTGTTCATGCAGTTGATAGGCATGATGGCCTCCTGCATCTCCATTGTCCCGCACGCGAGACTACATATGCGTCCGCTTCAGGAGTGCCTAGCACGTCAGTGGACTCAGGCTCATGGGCAACTGACAGACCTAGTGTTGGTGAGCGGTTGGGCATACAACTCTCTGCATTGGTGGAATCCACAAAACCTTTGCAAGGGCCGACCATTCCAAGAGCCTGTCCCACAGATCATCCTGACAACGGACGCCTCTCTCCAGGGATGGGGAGCGCATGTACTCCACTACACTGTGCAGGGACTATGGACACTTCAGCAAAGGAAGATGCACATCAATGTGTTGGAACTGATGGCAATCTTCATGGCCTTAAAGGCGTTCAAAGTACATCTGTGCAACAAGGTCGTGTTGATCCGGACGGACAACATGACGGCCATGTACTACATCCAGAAGCAGGGAGGCACACACTCTCCACAGCTGTCTCATCTGGCTCAGAGCATGTGGAAGTGGGCCATTCAGAGGAACATCTTTCTCATGGCAGAACATCTCCCAGGCAAGGACAATCAAATGGCGGATCTGCTCAGCAGACACAGCCATCAGATGCACGAGTGGGAGTTACATCCATCAGTACTCCAACCGTACTTCCAAAGGTGGGGTCATCCAGGGATAGACCTGTTCGCCACAAAGGAGAACGCAAAATGCCAAAGCTTCGCCGCCAGATTCCCACACCCCCAATCACAGGGCAATGCGATGTGGATGAACTGGTCAGGCAGATTTGCGTACGCTTTTCCCCCAGCACCTCTGATACCGCTGGTGGCACGCAAGCTCAGGCAACACTCGATGACGCTCATCCTGGTTGCTCCAACGTGGGCTCGCCAACCGTGGTACACCACGTTTCTGGAACTCTCCGTGGTACCGCATCAAAGGCTTCATCTCACTCCCAGCCTTCTGACGCAGAGCCATGGCGACATTCAGCACCCAGATCCGCAACAGCTCAACCTGGCGATCTGGCTCCTGAAGTCCTAGAGTTTGGCTACCTCAATCTTCCTCCCGATTGCATGGACATCATTCGGGAGGCAAGAAAGCCCACTACTAGAGCTTGTTATGCGGCTAAATGGAAGAGGTTTGTCGTCTACTGCGTGGAGCACAGCATTGACCCGCTAGACGCTTCCATTCAAAACATCATATGTTACCTCTTTCACCTGTATCGTTGTAATCTAGCTTACTCTTCCATCCGCATTCACCTGTCGGCTATGGCAGCATACCTCCAGAATAGGCAGCACCTGTCACTCTTTAAGGTCCCTGCTATCAAGGCTTTCCTGGAAGGACTCAAAAGAGTCATTCCACCAAGGACTCCACCAGCTCCGGAATGGAACCTCAATGTGGTTCTTACAAGGCTGATGGGTCCTCCCTTTGAGCCACTACACTCTTGTGACCTGCAGTTTTTAACCTGGAAGGTTGCGTTCCTAGTAGCAATCACATCGCTACGGAGGGTTAGCGAACTGCAGGCGCTCACCATCCAAGAACCTTTCTTCCAGGTACATGCTAACAGGGTGGTGCTCCGCACTAACCCTAAGTTCTTACCAAAAGTGGTCTCACACTTTCACATAAACCAAACCATTGAATTGCCGGTGTTTTTCCAAAACCCAGAGACGCTGGCGGAGCGGATGCTCCACACCCTCGATGTAAAAAGGGCTTTGATGTATTATGTGGACAGGACAAAAGATTTCCGCAAAACCCAACAACTTTTTGTTGCTTTTGCCACACAACACAAGGGAAATGCAATCTCCAAAGCAGGAATAGCTAGATGGATAGTAAAGTGCATTCAGGTCTGCTACGCTAAAGCTAAGCGCACTCTCACTATCCCACCGAGGGCCCACTCCACTAGGAAGTTGGGGGCCTCTATGGCTTTCTTAGGTAACATTCCCTTAGAAGACATCTGTAGAGCAGCCACATGGTCTACTACTCATACTTTCACTAAGCACTACTGTGTAGACGTGCATTCAAAACAACAGGCAGCTGTTGGTCAGGCTGTTCTAAAAACACTTTTTCAGACTGCTGCAGCTGGCACGGGCGGCCGCCGCTAATGGAGGGACTGCTATGTATTCTATGCACAGATATGAATTCAGCAGCCCACATGCCTCGAACTGCAAATGCTACTTACCAGTATGCATCTGTTCTTGGCATGTAGGGCTGCTGACATTCATATCGCCCACCCTCCTCCCCGGCGCCTGTAGCAGCTGCAGTATGTATTCATATACACATATATGCTCATAGCATGGTCATCACTCACTTCTCACTCCATCTCTGCCAATGGCTAAAAACAATCTGGGGATGGAGGCGATGCCCATGCGCACTGTAGTCCAGGGGAGGAGCCACCTATCTCGTGATACTTCGAAGACTCTTCCAGGACAACAATGTGCAATCATCCGGACCCAACACTAGGTGGCGGACTATGCACAGATATGAATGTCAGCAGCCCTACATGCCAAGAACAGATGCATACTGGTAAGTAGCATTTGCATTCCAGATAGTCCCTAAAGAATGTATACATTGAGAGTTACGCAGGCTCCAGGCGCATTGTTGTAAGCGAACTAACGTAAAGCTTGTTAAATTAACCCAGGTGTTGTTTACACAGATATTTACTCGTATCCGACAAAAACCCAAGGGAAATATATGGTGAAGTGGTGATTTATGCGGGCAGGTGTGTGGTTGCTTCACTGATGGCAGAAAAGTACCTTTGTTGTTAAACCACATGCAATTTATGTGGAAGACTGTTCCATCATTCATCATTTCTCAGGCAGCATTCACAAAGTCAGCTCAGATGCTTTTTTTCACAAATGTAGAGATTCACTCATGTTGGAGAACACAACTAAATGGAGGTAGTGGGTGAATGCGGAGAGTTACTCAGGTTGTTGTTACATGGTTGCAAGATTATTGGCAGAGTATCTGTGGGTTTAATTCGGATGTAGTTTCCAAGGAATACAGATATTTGGTATGCTCGCTATAAAGGCAGTTTGAAAAGGGACTACTGAAAAATGCACAGAGCGAGTCCACTCCCAGAAGTCCAGATGTACAACATATAATTCAGAAATACATCCATGGTTTGATGTGCAAAAGACTAGTATTACGTAAATTACCAGGTTTTAGCAGTCCTATTGTGGCGTTGCTTGGCTCAGTAACTTTTTGTGATGCGCAGCCAGATGTATGTTTTGAGAACAGTGCTATTTAAGCCACCCCTTTTGTGTGACTATGCATCAGGGATGTGAGGGGGGCAGAGCTTGTCTGGGCCCAAGATGGCCTAGTAAAGTGAGAGCTCCGCATTGCCATCGCACAATCCGTCATAAATCCAGCATCTGAGCTGAACACTCTGGCTCGAAATGCTACCCTGAGGTAGAGAAACGAACGCTCTGAGAGAACTGCTTGTTGGCCCCTGTGACTGAGTGGAAGTGCGGCTGCAGGGTGCTGCGGAGGAGGCCCGGGCCCGGCCTACTGGCTCGGCGGAGGCCCTGGGGCAAGCAGCGCTTCCTGTGATGGGAGGTCGCGAACTGAGAAGCCCTGCGGGTGACTGGTGCAAAAGCCACTGCTGCGGAGAGTGGTTGTTCGGCTGGGAGACCTGCCTGCCGATATCCGTGGCTAAGCGACTGTTGGGTGCCGCGTGGGAGACCCTGACCTGAAATACTGGCGAAGCGGAGGCCCTGAGGTGAGTGGCTTGCCCTGAGGTGAGTGGCGTTCCCCTAGGCGAGCGGCATTCCCCTAGGCGAGCGGTTGCAAACCGAGGAGCTCCCGCGGTTGACTGCTCGTAAAAGAAACCCTTGGCACAGAGCAGTGCACGGCACGAAAGGAACAACCCGAAGAACTGGTGGCACAAAAGAAACAGGCACAATATATACAGCCGGGCCTAACGGGGCGAGGTACGCACCTTCGCCCGAGTAGGAGGTTTGAAGCGGCAGCGGACAGCGCCAGGCACTGCGAGTGCTTACCTCCACCCAGACAGAGCCCGCCGCAGTGAGGGCTGGTGCTATGGCAGGCGGAGCGGTGGCTTGGAGGTGTGAGCGAGCTGCGGTAAGAGAATGACGCCGTAGGCCCTTGTTACACACAGCGACATGTGGCTAAACTGTGCAGACCGGATTGTGCAGAGTGACATACGCGCGGAGTGAGCAGCAGCAGCAGCAGCGCCCGGACACCTGCCAGACACACCACGATCCAGCCTATAAGACGCCACCAGTAATTATAAAAATGCAGGCACCTCGACACATGCTGAGAGGGGAGCGGAAGTGTGGGCAACCCCCTGGCCCCCAGATTGCAATTAATCCGTAAGGTTCGTAAGCATCAGCACAACAGGGACTTAAAAGGGAAATAAGGAGAACAATTGCGACACATCTGATTGAGCACCCAGATCTGCACAACAGGTGAGAGGCATTACTGCCCACCTGGCAGAATATAGCGCTAAGGGAAAGAACATTTGTAGCCACAGGCATTCTGTGCAAGGCGGATACCACAGAGTTACTGGTCACCCGCTAGGCCCGAGTGGCAACAGACACCACACCAGAGGCATAGAAAGGCAGCGAGCGCAGAGACGCGCCAGATGAATGCGCAGCTAGGAGCGAAATGAAGCGGCGACCATGGGTAAGGTGAATAAAACCCAGCCTAAAATCAACTTTGAACAGCGAAGATAGAGGTTGAAAAACTTGGAACCTGAACAAGCAGCGGCTGCGCAAGTAGAAATGGGGAAGCCAGCGGAAGAAGATATACGCACAATACTAGCAGCCGTACAGAAAAGCCTGGCCACCATCGACAGCAAAATAGATTCATTTGCGTACAGGATGGATCGTATGACGGAGCGTCTTGATAAGCAAGCAGAGCGGATCAACATGACGGAGAGGAGGGTGACAAAAGTAGAAGAATTCCAAACAGAGATGGACTCGGAGCAAAGACAGATGGGGAATTTGCTGAGCAACCTGCAGGATAAGGCAGAAGATTTGGAGGCTCGGCACGGAGGAGCAACATACGAATCATAGGACTTCTGGAATCCACCAGCATGGGGAACATGTAAATGTATGTGGAAGAACTACAGGTGTCGCTGCTGGGCCGGGAGTCCTTCTCCCCAGTGTTCATGATGACGCGCCCATCAATCACTTGGCCCAAGACCGCCCCCAGGAGCCCCGTCACGACCCATAATAGCCAAATTGTTGAAATATAGGGACTGCGATGCGGCACTGAGGGTTGCCAGAGAGAAGCGAAGTCTCCAGCATGAAGGCTCCACCATCTCTCTATTTCCTGACTTCACTCCTCGGGTGCAAGAAGAGAGAAAACAGTTGAACCCCTGAAGAGGCAACTGAGAGAACAGAACCTGGACTATGCAATGCTCTAACCAGCACGCATCAGAGTGAACAGGCAAGGAAAGTCTAGGATATTCACGGACCCCAAGCTTTTGCAGAAAGCCCTCAAAGAATGGTCAAGGAACGACACAAGACAAAAAGACTCGGACTCTGGCGAAGGCGCACATGGAAGAAGCCTGGAAGAGCAAAATTGAGCGGTTTGCAATTTTCTGAGCCCACTGAGGTTTGAGACTTCTTTGCTGGGGGACATACACATGATTCTTAAACTACAAAGCCAGGGGAAACTTAGTGATCAGTCAGAATAGAGCATACAGGTCTTTACTAATAAGAGGGGAGTAAGTTAGAAACCTTGGGACACGGCCTTTGTAGCTAACCTATCCAAACTCCTTTAGACGGAAGTACTGTAGACAGAATAGCAGATATGACACCCAGATGTACGTGATCCGCTAGATGGCACACAGCGGACGACTGGTCTATAAGAGATTAGTCAAGGGGGAGCAGACAACATCCGCCCACGAGTGTGACACACAACACAGCGGAATTCCGCAACGGTTTATACAAGGACATAGTAATATGTGATCCACATAATGTATATTTGGAGATGGGGGGACTCGACTGTGCAAAGTTGGGGTGAGCACAGCGTGGGAGGGTTAAGAGTTTCAATTTACTGTTAGACTTTGTTGCAAGATTCCTTTAAACATGCATGTGTAGTACATCAGACACCAATGGAGAGCATGATGCTGATACACTTCTCATTTATCACACAAGATTGATGACACATATCAACCACAATGCAGTCCCATTCCGGTAGTGTGAAAATGTTGACATGAAATGTTCGCAGGCTCAACGATCATAGGAAGCTGCGGAAAGTATTTAATTATTTTAATCAGCACGGGATAGATATTGCGCTCTGGCAGGATACGCATCTGCCCACCAAGAGTAAAATGTTGACAAACCGGTGTCTACGGGGCAAACTACATACAGCGGGATTCACTTCACATGCAAGGGGAGTTATCACATGGGTGAGCCCGAAATCGGGGATGGCATGGGAGGCACTGGAAACTGATTCGGAGGGCAGATTTTTATTTTTCGGTGCCGTGGAAAGGGGCTGGACTTAGCCATAGTGAATATATATGGGCCCAATTATGAAAACCCACGGTTCTATCTAGACCTGGTGGAGAAAATGAGCAGATATGATACCCAAGCTCAACTTTGGGGAGGAGATTTTAACTGTGTGTTGGTCCCGACCCTTGATAGATCAAAAGGCCCGACTCGACGTCCCTCAGCTGCTGCCAGAGCCATTCTAGATGCTACAGTGCAGCTAGATTTATGTGATGTGTGGAGAGTGAGGTTGAACGGACAGGGGGAGACACCCATTACTCAGCATATCATAACTTACACACCAGAATCGATTACTGGCTCTCTTCGAGGGCACTAAATAATCAGATCCGTACTTGTGAGATCCACCCACGTACTTATTCAGACCACTCTCCGATACAACTAGTTGTCGACTGCCCACTAAAGACGATTCCCCCTTTCACCTGGAGCTTCCCACCTTACTCGCTACTAGACACGGTCTTTAAGGCAGAGATAGTGGAAGCCATAGAAAGTTTCTTCGACATAAACATAGGATTGGTAGACAAATTTACAACAGTATGGGATACATTTTAGGTGTACATTCCGGGGATCGCGATGGCCAAGCACTCAGGAGTCCTTTGAGCACTTAGAAAGCGGCTAGCAGACTTGGAAGACCAACTGAAACCGCTAGAGCATGATCTTGTGGCAGGGGCAGATAGCGGTGCTGAGGAGGAACTTAAGCTGGTGTTACAGGAATTTTATGACACGGCGGATGCAGAAGTCAAACTTTTAAGGAAATATGCTTCTGTCCATATTTATCGCGAGGGAGAAACACCAGACTCTGTTCTTGCCTCATTATTAAAGAATAGAAGAGAAAGGACGGGAGTGACAGAAATATATTCGGAGGAAGGGGAGACGCTCACTGATCCGATTGAGATAGCTAATAGATTTTGGCAATATTACTCAACACTATACAGTACCAGGGCTGTGGCAGGAGACTGAGAAATCCTGGATTACCTGGAGTATATTAAGCTACCATGGCTGATGGACGAGTACAGAGATTACCTAATGAGGCCACTAGACGCAGACAAAATTAATGCAGCACTGGCAGGTATGAAGACAGGGAGTGCTCCAGGTATAGATGGATTGACTATCATTTTACAAAGAGTTTACGGACCTACTGACACCGCATTTAATAACTATTTGAGGAAATGAGCGAAGACAGACTGATGCCTCCCTCGATGAGGGAAGCCCTGATAGTGACTATACTGAAACATGACAAACCCTCAGCTGACTGCCCCTCATACCGTCCGCTCTCCTTATTAAATGTAGATACTAAGATATATGGCATAATATTAGCAAACCGCCTGGCCCCTTTGATCCCGAAACTGGTAGCACCACAGCAAGCAGGCTTCGTCCCAGGGCGTAACCTGACATACAATCTGAGAACAGTATTTGGGGCTATACAACACACTAGGCAGGAAATAAAAGCAGTTACGGTCTTTTTAGATATGGAAAAAGCATTTGATTCAGTGGAATGGGTGTTTATGAAGCAAGTACTACTACGGATGGGACTGGGTAAAATGTTTTTACAGATGATAGGAGTCTTTTATAACTCCTCAACAGCTAGAATCAGACTTGGTGACCAGGTCACTGTCCCCATTACGATATCTAGAGGCACCTGTCTGGGATGCCCAAACTCGCCGTTGCTATATGCTCTGGTTGCGGAGCCACTAGCCTGCGCTCTCCGTGAATACCATAGTCAGAAGGAAATTAGCTTCCCAGGTTACAACTTAATCATAGCTACATATGCTGATGATACGTTACTGTATATACGTAATCCAGAGGATAGCCTGTTGCCTTTACTCCGTGAGGTGGTTGAATATGGGGAGTTTTTGGGACTTAAGGTTAATTGTCTTAAATACATTATATTCCTGCTCACCCCAGCAGCACAGCCCTTTGAACCTGAATACCCCTTACTGTGGGCAACCAAGCCAGTACTAAACTTGGGAGTAAAGATACATATAGATTCGGAAGTGGTCTTTCAAGAAAACTATGTGAAGGCAGAAGTAAGCTAGAAGACATAGTACCCTGGAATCGTCTGCCCTTATCCCTTGCGGGGCGAGTGTCCCTCATGAACATGGTCGTTCCACCTACATTTCTGTTTACAAATATCCCAATGGTCCTTCCGAAATCTTTTTTTAAAACAATCACATCGCTTTTAGTTGATCTGGCATGGGCTGGAAAACTTACAAGGGTCCGCTGGAGTAGACTCGCATTACCATACAGCATGGATGCATTAGGCGCTCCAGATTTGGATCTGTATTACAGGGCGGCACAAAGGTCTCACGCCCACTACTGGATACATGAGATACCCAGGGCTTCCCCATATACAAATTGAAAAGATGGTAGCAGCCCCCCTCCCATTGCCAGCACTCCTTTTCAAACTCCCCTCCTGTAGAATTGAGGTGCTGGTGCTAGTTAAATGCAGTTGCACATGCCTGGCAGCAGATACTATACTCCCCACTGATGCCAATAGCTTGGTGCCACTGGCTGCCGCTATGCGGTAAAAAAGGAGTAACACACGCGCTTGAGTCTGTGCACATTATAACAATAGGGGACATGTTTCTAGACTGTACAGTTAGAGAGTGGTCAGAAGTTGAAATGGGTGACCAGCAGAGCACAATGCTCACAAGATTCCATTATCACAGGATGACACTAGCACTGAAAGACATATTGGGGAAAGACTGAACAAAACCGCCCGACGTGACTGCCCTCTCATACATCATCGAGTCAGACACAACCGTTAAAATAGTTTCCTGTATATCCAAGATCATACAAGATTACAGGAAAAATCAGTACACCAAAGCCACACTAGAATGGCAAGCAGACTTGGGGGAGACCTTGGATGACGATATCTGGAAATACTGCGGAAAACACAAAGCAACCGGGAGACACCGATTAATTCACTTTAAATTCCTAAACAATGTCTACGACACATCGGAACGACTGCATAGATACTGGCTCCAGGAAACAACTGACTGTGAACGCTGCAGAGCGAGTCCAGCAGGGTTTTTTCACTTAGCCTGGCTGTGTCCAGGAATTGCACATTTCTGGGAGTTGATATTTAAAGCTCCAGGTGACATTACATCCATGACACTGACCCCAGACCCTCAGTTAGCATTGTTAGGCTATTCTAAGAACTTGCCAAAGGCAGTGAGACCTTTAGTGAACATGGGGCTACTCCTAACCAGGCCCAGAGTCGCTATTTGCTGGGCCCGCGGTCCAACTCCCACAATGGTGTGTTGGTCCAAAGGCATGGTATACTGCAATACGCAGACAGAACTTTACAGTGAATTACTTCCACCCCGAAGCCGGACCAAAAACTATTGGGGGCTCTATCAAAGCTACACTACCACACAAGCAACAGACATCACTAATGCAGATAGCCCTGGTACAGGTGCAAACCAGACGCCAGATGGGATACACTGTAACAGACCTAGGGCAGAAACCCCCTGATAAGACTATCACACCCAGTGCAGACCGCAGAAGCCGCCAAATAGGATTTGCAGCAGCGTATTATTTTGCATGAAATCTTTTTATTCAATTGTGTTGTAAGACTATAAATGCAATGTCACCGAAGGACTGACTTGCCTCCACAGTGTTAATGATGTGAATGTTCACTATATGAGACAATCTAAAGATGATGTTATCCATGATGTCTTTCATTTCTATGCTAAAAGGAACGCATCTATGTTTTTGTACGACAATGAAGGTTAATAATTGTTTTTTAAAAATGCATCATGGATGTGTGATGGGAGGTGTGGGAAGGTGTTGCGGCTTGAAAATTGTTACATTCCCCTGGTTATGTAGTAGTTAACAGGCATTTATGTATTGCAGAACTATATTAGTATGGTACATTGCTATTAAACAGGCAACTGAATTCTTTATCTGCACTTTTGCTTGCGAAAACGGCAGACAAGGGATGCTGGCAGCACGCCATCTTAGTGGAGGTATTGTGGGGTCATGACGGATTCAGGGTTCCTGGGCCAAGATCCCAAAAAATACATTTAACAGTGAGCCCCTCTTTGCCTTGGACACCTTTAAATGGCGAATTCCCAAGTAGCAAAAACCATGAAAGTTGTTTTTAAGTAACCACTTTCCTTGTGGTACCTGTAGTACATTACGGAAATGAGGCCAGTCGGGGGAAGCTCTGACCTGAACCCCAGTAGCTTATCAAGGCCTCAGAATTGGTGGTAAGGCACAGAGGAATGTTACAGATGGGGTGGGGAAAAGGCTGTATTTATAGGTTTTAGACCGTGCAGGCCTGCAGCTATTTTTTGGAATAATCCTTGGCAAATAGTCTTGTACTTCAGCTGTGAATTTCTTTCTTCTGAGGTAGTTTTGTGGTGTCTCTTTTCCTTCAGGGGGTTAGTTTTCAGTATGTAATGTAAGTCCCTTGTGTTTTGGCTGACTTATTATCAAGATTCACCAACCTTTCATTCTGTTACCAGGTCCTCCAGGGCAACCGGAGAGGTGGCCAGGGGTATCGCTATCAAGGACAACGCCCCAGCAGCAGTTCCAATCCCGGACGGACCGAAAACACCAGCCGCTACAGGAACAACTCCTGGTACCAGTCGACGCCCCGATACCAGGGCTATCCGTCCCGACCTCCTGGGCCTACCACTGAGCGGGGGCACACTCAGTCTACCGGAGCCAACAGCCACGCTGCCTCCTCAGATGCCTCCCAGCCCACCTCCACACCCGTTCCGCCTTCAGGGTCGCCTAGCCCAGACCACAGAGCCCTCCCTCAGCGGAAGCCGCGGACGACCCCAACTGAAGTGACGAGCTCCTGAAGAGCCTCCGCCCACCTCTGCACCACATATTGCGCCTCCTAAAATGGACTGTAGAGAACTGGTAGCTAGATTTATTAAGGAAGACAAGTTTACAGTTCCCTGTTTTGTGTCCCTGCTGCCCTCTTTCTTTTCTATTGAGTTTTCCTCTTTTCACTCTGGAGCTGCTCCCTCTTTCGCTCCTCCTTCACCACCTATCCTCGTCCCTGGAATTAGGATGTAAAAGGTGTCCCACATCTTTAGTAGCCTTGCTGCCCCCTCTCCTCTTCAAGCCATTTCTTGCCAGCTCTTCCGGAGCCAGTGACTTTAGGCTGTGTGAGTCACTCAGGTGTTTAGGTCGCACACAAGCTTGCCAGAAAGCAGAATTTTCAGTCAGTTATTGCTCCTGTTTCAGTTTGTGGCAGAGAATGCCCTTCAGGTTCTTGCTGCATGTTAGACCTTTTCCCAAGCATACTGGATATATAGCCTTGTTGGCAGTACATGCTGAACCAAGGCTCTGCACCGTTTGCAAACTCTGTTCCAATGTGTTCCAGAAAATACCAGGGCTCTCTGACACATCCTGTACTGATTCCGTTTAGGGTCATCAAACGCTAGACACTGCTGCGTGTTAAGTCTGCCTCGGTGTGTGCTAAAGAACACCAAGCTCACTGCCCCTTGCTGAGCCTTCTCTAGTCATTTCTGGGGACGAGCAGGCTCTGTGATTTTATGCTACATGTATTTTAGACAACATGTATCCTTACTTTTAGTTGTACCAGAGAACACCAGATTCTGTTCCATGTGTTGAGAACACTACTCTCTTAAGTCTGCCTGGGAATAGCCACCCTTGGTATACATATCAAATCTATTTTGTGTTTTCCTTGAAAATGAAAGGCCCTGCCTCATTTGACAAGCAGGTTTCGATGTATGCTCGGTAATTCCAGGCTTTGTACCATACGAACATATCCCTAGGTGTGCCAGATAATACTGTTCCATCAATTCATGCTTCAGTGTGTTCCAGGCTGTCCACAAAACAATGTTCTTGTTCCAGAGCCTGCTTGGGCCTGTGTCGCACAGCATGCCTGACAAACTGGGTCACACAAATTTAGTGTGTCAGCCACATGTTTAGCTTGTTTCTAGTTTTGCAAGCAGAATACAAGGCCATGTACAGCATGCTCTGTTCTCCATGCTGAGCTTGGTTGAGGTGTGCCAGATAATATTTGGCTGAATACCACTTGCTCAGCCTTTCCAATGTACACCTAAACATACCTGGCCCTGTGACACCTGCTGAGCTATATAAAGTATAGGCCAGATAATGAGGCACTGTGCCACATATTCAGCCTCTTTCCAGGAGCCCAACAAAGCGCGCGGCAAATGACTTGCCATTTACAGAGAATGCTAGGTCTTGTGTCAAATAACCAATCAGCTTTTAAATGGTGAGAGATTAGTCCTCTCTGCTCAAAGCTTAGCTCTTTTTAGTGTGGCAAATAGCAGGTCACATGCCACTTACTGAGCTTCATGAAGTGTTTGCCAGGCATTGAGGTACAGTGGCAATTGTTCAGCAAATTCATAGACTTATAGACTTTGAGCTCATGCTAAGCCAGTTCGTAGGTATGCTAGAAGAGTATATAAGAGTATATGCCGAGTCTGTTTTAGGTGTGCCACAGAAGTGTGGGCCCTGTGCCCCATGTTGATCACTTCTCTTTGGCGTAACACACAATATTCTACCCTTTGGCACATGCTGCACTTCTTTGTGTGTCCTACGTGATTTGGCTTCTGTTCTGCCATCCGGTCAGTCCATCCTCTTCTATTCATAATAATAATCCAGAATACACTGCACTTTTCAAATGCCCACTTCCTCTGGCACCTCAAACCCTTTGAAGGCCCCATATTTCAGTAGTTGCATATTCAAAATATATCCTCTCTGGCTCCCAGGTGATGCAGACTGAGTTCGAAGGTTTAGAAATAGGGCTCTGGGCCTCAGTTTAAAAAGCAAAGAGAATATCTACCCTGTTTGTCTACACCCTCCGTTTTATAGATCAACAGCCTCCCTGCCACAGGGACTGCGACACCCCTGAAGCCTCAGCAGGTTTGTACTCTGGAGATGTCTCCCACCTGGTATTGTCTCACATCATATTTCAATCTTTTCTCTTGTGCTACTCCTTCTCACACCATCTTTCCCCATATATGTTGCCATCCCTCCTTTCTCGTCCTATGGGCTTTCTCTTTCATGCAGTAAGTTCCACTTACCATGGAATGGCTTGACTCTATGCAGCTGTTGCCACTGGTCCTAGAAGTGCCTTTTTTGACTAATCAATATAACTTCTTTGTCTCTCTCCTATCCTTGGAGGGGTCTGCCTGAGAGGCTGAATTCCATGCAAGCTCCTGTCTGAGAGTAGTCCATGCCCTTCCCAGTTCAACCCACATTGTGCCCCACAACTTCAGTGCCAGGCTGTGCAATGTGCAGAGCCCAGACTCGATGCCAAGCCTGCCTAGTACAGAAGTGCTCACTTGGTGTCAGGCCGGAATTGTATATGAGTGGCCGCCATTGCCAGTCCTACAGTCTAAGGAGCATTGTCATTATCCGGCCTGCATTATATGTGATTCCCCACCCAGTGCAGAGAGTGCATTGGATGGAAGAGCAGGCATGTCTCTTACAGAGGTGCCACATAGGGGTGAGTCGGCATATGGATGCAGATTCCCCATCCAATCGCTGGCTTTTCAGGTTTAAGTGGAAAGTAGTCATGGGATTTTAGGGAAAACCTCTGCTGTCTCTATTCTTCACGCGCCCTGTGTGGAATATGACCCTTCCTCTCACCTTGTTACCATCCTGAATTTAGTTGTACAGTAGTTTGCCGTTGGCTTCTCTGGGCCGACCAGAAGACCGGTCTCGCTTGGTAGGTCTCTTTTCCTGTGCCTCAGCCTGCCCAGTCTGACTGGAAGTTGCTTTCCTTGTCATCTTTCCTCTCTGTTGTGAGATTTTTCTGCGGGTGCACCAGTGGGGTTTCTACTTCCAAAGCACTATCGTGACGCACCTCGCAGTGCAGTTGGGACATTGATTTTTGTAAAACCAAAAGAAACATAATGAAAAAATGCATTGCTCAAGAAGGCTCGTTCTGGACTCGCCTCAGCCTTGCTGAACTGTACGGACCAAAGGCCTTGATTGTGATCCCTGCAAACTATGAGCGCAAGCCATGTTAGCTCTGCGCCGTATGAGCCTGTATGGACCTCCAGTCTCCGAAAACTGAGCTGTGCCGCCACCAACATGGAATTTTTACCTAGATGTTGGCCAGTGCGGATTACTTTTTACTGCTGTTTCTGTCCTTTTTTCCACAAGTAAACAGCATGGAAAATGTTCTGTCCAGTGCCCTTTGTCCTGCGTCCAAGATACATTATTCATTTGAGGGGTAGATATTGGGCCCTGCAATGTGTATATGTGAAGGTCAGGAGTACCACCTCCTTTTATTTGATTGTTTGTCGCACTGGTTTTACACTTCTCACCTCTGACAAGGTCACAAAGTACTCTTATTGGCACCGGGTTCCCATTTTTGGAGTGCATGGTTGAAAAGATTAGTGTGTGTGTGTATATATATATATAGACTAGTGGATGGAGTTAACCCAGCTCGGGACTCTGTTCTGGCAGGTTAGCGTGAATGCCCCTAGTATATATCTGAGCGCAGTCCATGGTATGGAGTGTAGCAAGACTGATAATGGCACAGCCCATTTAAGTGACCTGACTCAACAGATTAAAGGTCTGTGGGTATATATATATATATATATACACACACACACACACTGCAGGAGGAGGTGCATCATGATGCATGAAAGCATTGTGCAGGGATTTCACATGCATTAAGTGTTGCAGAGAATTTGACAGTAGGTGAAGTTCTGCACGTGGATACTGTAGTGACTAGAGATCTCCACCCTAAGATGCTGTGCTGAACAAGCTTGGCAATACAATGTTAAAGAGTAGCCATGAATCAACTAGCAAATATACTGTAAGTGGTCACTCAAGAAAGGTATAGACTTCTCTGCACCCCGGTAACATTGCTAAGCAGCCATTATGTGTGCTGTAAGGAGTGACGGAAGTCCAAACCCTGGAGGTATTGATTAGCATCTAGTAACTATACTATTAGGAATCACAGAGAAGAAACATACCGCCTTCCCGACTTTAGAAGCAACGTTAAAAAATAATGAGGGATTACTGTATTCAGTCATTCCAGGAGCAACAGAGGCCCCTGTGCCTGTTAGCATAGTTAAGCAACCCGTGTAGATACAATATGCCTGAGTCACAAGGGGACTTACGCTTTTGAGTATGATCATCATTTTGAAGAAGTTTATTACTTTTCGGTATTCACAAACTGCACTTCTGCAGTAAGTCCAAGACAATACATGGCCAGCTACTGGTACTGCAATACTCTCCAATAGAAAATAATGGAGGTAGGGACTTACTACAACAGTGTAAGTTACTACAAAAGTGCAGTTTGTGAATAGCACTTTTTAGTACATTTTGTAGTACTGCTGGTATGCTATAAACATCCTATAAAGTGCAGTTTGTGATTTAGGCCCCCTATGTAGTCACCCAATAGCGAGAGGTGCTTAAATGCTGGAAGCACTGTTAAGATTCCAGTGAGTATACCATGCAGAGTCAACCAGGTGATTTAGCCCCTGAAGGAACAGTTCAGAGGTCAGCGAGTACCCTCTGAAGTCCACCAGATACGAGGGAAGCACTGTTAATCAACCAGTGAGACTAGTGGATGGAGTTAACCCAGCTCGGGACTCTGTTCTGGCAGGTTAGCGTGAATGCCCCTAGTATATATCTGAGCGCAGTCCATGGTATGGAGTGTAGCAAGACTGATAATGGCACAGCCCATTTAAGTGACCTGACTCAACAGATTAAAGGTCTGTGGGTTTCTGTGTTATCGTCTATGATAGAAATGTGGTTAGCTCTGCGAAGATAACAGGTTGGAGGTGGAAGGTTCAGGAAAGGATACAAGATAGGGGTAAGAAGTCCTAGGTCCTTTCCAGGATAACATACTCAAACAGGAAGAATACACCAGAAGATGTCCGCAATCTGCCCGGCACCCTTGACGACCTGGGAGGACAGATCGAAGGGGCCTTTGGTCAATTCATTCACAACAGTTTTGCAACTCAACTAGATGGTTAAACAGAGACCTTGCAGAACCCTTAACGTTGGTGATTGTTGAGGACGTAATTTTGCATAAGAGGACAAGCGATTTACTTTTTGTTGTATTGCCCAATTAAGAAGCCTATGTAGAGGAGGAAGAGCATACAAGGTGCCATGGAGCTGTAGATACAAAGATGTATGTCTGTGTGTAATGATGGGTGTTGCTTGCTAAGGAAGTGGGTGTACAAACGGGTGCAGTGTACTAGTGGCTTTGTCCCCAAGTAGAATCATAGAACATTTTACTTATTAAAACGTTTAATAGACTTTCACTTTTTAAATTATAGATAATTAAAAAAAAAACAGACCTCACATTTAAGAACCTGCAAATAAAACAGGACCCGGTCTCTTTGCACTGAATGCTTGGTACTTGAGAAGCCTTTTTAGTTCTTAGTACTCTGAGCTCTATAATCCTTAATTTTTATTTATTCCAGTCTTTTGTTGATTTATCTTTTCAACTTTTGCTGTTTCAGCAACATCTGTCTTTTTCATAATTACCGTCAGTTGCAAATATATATTTATTAAGTTTGTTTTCTTGAGGTAAGATTACAATCCTATTAGTAGTTTGGTTCTTTTCTTACAGATACAGTGTAAATTTGTTTAGTGCATTTAAACTCTAGATTCCTTTAGTGCATGCTACTCCGACATGACATTGTCATGTAGACATTGAACACAAAGCACTTCTGCTACACCAGGGAGTAACAGCTAAATAATTTGCTAAAGTTTCAGAATGATATGTTCAAGGCATGTGTCATGTAGATACACATGCTTTGCATACTCCTGCCGTCTAGTATTGGGTCCAGATGTTTGCAAGTTGTTTATCTTCAAAGAAGTCTTTCCCAGTCACGAGGTAAGGTGACTCCTCCTTTCGGTGATAGTGCGCATGGGCATGGACTCCATTGTTAGATTGTTTTCATTCCGCCATCGGGTTTGTTTCTGTATTGCTGTGCTCCAGGTCAAAACCGTCCTTCCGGTTTCCCTCAGTGCGCAATTCACTGTACCCTCGATGGTATTGTTTTAGTACGTGTTTCCCTATTCTCTGCGTATTGATTCATTTGGGAAATTCTCTATCTTTGGTCGAAAACATTGTGGGCGGTCTCTGGGCCTAACCGCGTCGGTCCAGCCTTCTGCCGATGGAACGGACTCTTTTTCAATTCTGTCCTCGGTGCCACTCTGAGTACCCTCGCACTGACCTACATAAAGTCTGCAACTTGTGCCTCTCTCCGGAGCACAAGGAAAATATTTGTAAGGCTTGTCGGTCGTTCTGATCGAAAAAGACTCTTCGGGATCGTCGGGCTCGACGATGAGAAATGCAGTGCCAAAGCATCCAACATACTCCGGATATCTTCGGAGAAGAATCCAAACAGGAAGAAGAAACAGCAGGGGAAGTAGTGGGGGGTCTCCTCTGTCCCAAGATCATATTCTGAGCTGGAAATCGAACTGGAGTCCGAGGACGTTACATCGGGACAGGGTGCCGTGAATACTAAAGCCCCTTTACCCCATAAACTCTCTTCCACCAAACATAAGGCTTCTACACCACCTCTGACCCACCCTCTGACAAGGCACCGAAGCAAACGGTCAAGCATTACAGCTCGGGATCGAGTCAAGACAGATTATCTTTGGATCTGAAATCTTCTGCTCCGAAAGACAAGTCTGGTTTGGAACCAAAACCTTCCGCTTTGAAACGCAAGTCCAGTTCGGAGCCGAAACCTTCCGCTTCGAAGGACAAAAAGGGCAAGTCCGGTTCTGCACCGAAACCTTCAGTGCAGAAATCGAAAGATCTTCTAAAGCCCCTTAAACTAATCCTGGACGTTATGAAAGAAAGATTAGACCCTAAACAGAAGAAGCTATACATTAATCCAGATATTGGACACATTTTAGCTAAAACACCTTCCAAAAGGAAAGTCAGTTTAGAGGACACTGGTTATAAGAGCTTGAGGCATGTGGGCTGCTGAATTCATATCTGTGCATAGATCGCCGCCTAGTGTTGGGTCCGGATGATTGCACATTGTTGTCCTGGAAGAGTCTTCGAAGTATCACGAGGTAGGTGGCTCCTCCCCGGGACTACAGTGCGCATGGGCATCGACTCCATCCTCAGATTGTTTTTTTCCGCCATTGGGTTCGGATGTCTTTGGGTTCCCTCTAGTCGGAATCGATTAAAAACTTTCTTAAGACCAAAAGGTCTTTAGTTCTTCGTCGGTATAGTCTTGCGTTCGGTGCCTAGTTCTTCCAGCTTGGTTCCGACCCGGATTCCCTACACCCGCGTGCTTTCGGCGCGGAGGGCCCAGTCGACGCCTCAGACCCTATCGACTGTTCATCATGGACCGAAGTCCATTCAAGAGATGTCCTGTCTGCAACTCGAAGTATCCCCACATCGACGTCCACCCGGTGTGCAACAAGTGTCTGTCGCCGGACCATGATGAAGCCATTTGCATGGCTTGTTCCCGCTTCAGGTCCAAGAAGACGCTTAAGCATCGATGCGCTGCGCGCCAGGAGGCCCAGCACGCTGCACCGGCGCCTGCGGACATTTTCGATGCCGGGGATGTCGAGGAAGAAGCTACCAGGGACATCGGTGACAACCTGTCTAACCCGACGTCGACTACGACGCGGACGCCGAAATGTTCGAAGCTGAAGAAGTCGTCGACGAGGTAGGAGACGACGACGGGGCATTCGGGGCCATGGAGGATAGCTCGGACGAAGAGCTACCTCAAACTGACACTGGGGCCGTACCAATTCATAAGGCTCAGGTCGAGGAATCGCCACTAGGCCTTACCCAAGATCTTACGATGGGTTCTACGGCCCCGCCTTCGGGCTCGGCCACGGACATTGCTATTGAGCCGCACCCTGCAAAATCGAAACCGAAAGTGAAACCTACGGTCTCGACACAAGAAACAGCGCAGGTGCCCGCCTCGAAACCGAAAGTGTGCATTGCTTTGGTCGGATCCAAGGCCTCGGAGCCCTCGGCGCCGAAGAAGCAGAAGGGTGTTGTCGAGCCGAGGGCTCAAGTCAAGGGCGTCGAGACGAAGTCTGCCACGCCGAAGACTAAAGTCAAGGTGGTCGAGCCGAAAACGTCGGCGCCGAAGGCGGTCGACACCAACAAAGGACTCGGTGACCCGAAGAAAGGTCTTGGTGACCCGAAGAAAGGACTCGGTGACCCGAAGGTTCTCGAGACTCCGCGTCAACAGGACAAGGCCAAGAGCGGCGCACCCCGAGAATCCACTCCTAGTGGGGCCTCGAAGGATCCCGTCGACTCGGCGCGCCCGTCCGCCGCTTTCACCAAGAAGGTGACGGACTCCCTACAGCGCATCAGGGAGAAGGCCTCGACGGTCGGACCAAAAGATCCTCCACCTCCGAAGCCGGTCGAGAAACCTCACAAGGCGTCGACGCCCATTCACTTTACGTTGCCGCCGAAGGTGGCGCCAAAGGCTTTCACCCCTAAAGCGGTCGCCAGCGTCCCCGAGAAGGTGTCCTCTATGCCGAAGTCGTCGACGGTGGTCCCCACCCTGAAGCATCGACAACCTTCAGTAGACGAGCAACAAGAACAATTTATTGATGCCGAAACGGGCAGGCTATCCCTCCACAAGCGGAAAATTGCCCCGGAACACTCAATGGAGTCCTATAAGATTCCTCTGAAGAGAAAGAAGGACTCTGCTTCCACTCCGGTCCTGGTGGAACCACTTTCTCCACAGACTCATGATGTCTCGCCCACTTACTCTGATGTGGACGCTGGAGAGGGCGATGATGAGGATGAGTACAGCTATCCTGTCTATACAGACCCTGATGATACCAATGAACCCTGGGCTGCTGGTGCTGACCCAGGTGATCCTCATTCTGGACAAGACACAACTCTATTCTGTGAAGACGTCTCCTACAGAAGATTCTGCAGCATTCAATGCCCTCATTGAACGGGCAGCTAAAAATCACAACGTCCAGCTCCATGCTGACCCTGTTGACGTCGATTTCCTTTTTGATACCTTTTCAGTTTCGGAGAGGACTGTCAAGACTCTACCTATGTTAAAAGGTTTCTTAAAACATGCTGGAGAGATCTTTAAAGAGCCTACCACGGCGAGGGTGATAAACCCTAGGATTGAGAAAAAGTATAAGCCAGCGCCTACTGATCCTACCTACATTAAAGGACAGTTGCCTCTGGACTCTCTTGTCGTCTCGAATGCCCGGAAGAGGGCTAATTCTCAGACAACGGGTGATGCTCCTCCCCCAGACAAGGAATCTAAGGTCTTTGAGGCATCAGGGAAAAGGGTGGCAGCACAAGTGGCCAACATCTGGCGCATTTCCAATACACAAGCGCTTCTAGCGAGGTATGACAGGGCACACTATGACACACTGGAGACCCTGTTGCAGCACCTGCCTGATGAATACAAGGAGGCAGCTGAGATGCTTATTCAAGAAGGGAAGCTGATCTCTAATGCTTCAATTAAGTGTGCACTGGACGCGGCTGACACCGCAGCCAGGGCTGTCAACACTAGTGTCATGCTGAGACGACATGCCTGGCTGAGAATCTCTGGATTTAAGCCAGAGATACAAACCACCATCCTTAATCAAACAGTGAATCCAGATCACCTGTTTGGCCCAGAGGTTGACACCACCTTGGAAAAGATTAAGAAGGACACTGAAACTGCTAAGTCCATGGGTGCCTTACAGTCCCAGCAGTTTAGGGGTGGGTCTTTTCGTCGCTCAAGCACTAGAGGCGTTTCCAGAGGCCAGCTCTCCCAAACCACGCAGTACTACAAAGGCAACACGCAGTCCACATACACCAACAAAAGTCGAGGTGGATATCGTGGTAACAGTGCCAAAGGCAGGGGTCGTGGAAACAACAACTCCAGATCCTCTGCCACCAACAAACAGTGACGCCTTGTCACTGCCCCCCCGACCACGCAACACCGGTCGGGGGGGAGACTTCAGCAGTTCCTGCCGGTCTAGAGAACCATCACCACAGACAGGTGGGTCAGAAAACTTATACAATATGGTTATTGTCTGGAGTTAACACCCACTCCACCCAACATACCCCCAAGACACCGTCCTATGTCTGCCGAGCATTTGCACTTATTGCAGCAGGAGGTCCTCGTCATGCTGCAAAAAGGGGCGATAGAGCTCGTGCCTGTGCAGGAAAGAGGCACAGGGGTCTACTCCCTGTACTTCTTAATACCAAAAAAGGACGGGTCCCTCAGGCCCATACTGGACCTCAGGCCCCTCAACCAGTACATCCTGTCGGAGCACTTCCATATGCTGACCCTGCAGCAAGTGCTGCCGTTGCTCAGTCAGGGGGATTTTCTCGCAACTTTAGACCTAAAGGATGCGTATTTTCACATTCCACTGCACCCGTCACACAGAAAATACCTCCGGTTCACGATCCAAAACCAACACTACCAGTTCAAGGTTTTGCCTTTCTGAGTCACCACGGCACCCAGGGTGTTCACAAAGTGCCTGGCGACAGTGGCGGCGCACCTAAGGAGACGGAACATTCACGTCTACCCTTATCTGGACGACTGGCTCATCCAGGCGAAGTCAGCCCAGCAGTGTGCCGCTCACGTGTCCCACACCATTCACCTCCTTCACGACCTGGGATTCTCACTGAATTACCCAAAGTCCCACCTCCAGCCCGCCCACATACGGCAGTATCTGGGTGCGACGATCAACACTCTGGCAGCCACAGCACAGCCGAATTCAGTGAGGGTCAGCAGCATTCAATCGCTGATACAACGATTCAAACCCCAACACTCGCTTCCAGCGAGAGTGTTCATGCAGTTGATAGGCATGATGGCCTCCTGCATCTCCATAGTTCCGCACGCGAGACTACATATGCGTCCGCTTCAGGAGTGCCTAGCACGTCAGTGGCTCACGGGCAGTTGAAAGACCTAGTGTTGGTGAGCGGTCGGGCATACAACTCTCTGCATTGGTGGAATCAACAAAACCTTTGCAAGGGACGACCGTTCCAAGAGCCTCTGCCACAGATCATTCTGACAACGGACGCTTCTCTCCAGAGATGGGGAGCTCATGTACTCCATTACACTGTGCAGGGACTATGGACGCAACAGCAATGGAAGATGCACATCAATGTTCTGGAACTGATGGCAATCTTCATGGCACTAAAGGCTTTCAAAGTACATCTGTGCAACAAGGTCGTGTTGATCCGGACGGACAACATGACAGCCATGTACTACATTCAGAAACAGGGAGGTACCCACTCTCCGCAGCTGTCTCATCTGGCTCAGAGCATGTGGAAGTGGGCCATTCAGAGGAACATCTTCCTCATGGCAGAACACCTCCTGGGCAAGGACAATCAGATGGCGGACCTGCTCAGCAGGTACAGCCACCAAATGCACGAGTGGGAGTTGCATCCATCAGTACTCCACCCGTACTTCCAAATGTGGGGTCATCCAGAGATAGACCTGTTCGCCACAAGGGAGAACGCAAAATGCCAAAGCTTGCCGCCAGGTTTCCACACCCACAGTCGCAGGGCAATGCGATATGGATGAACTGGTCAGGCAGATTTCCGTACGCTTTTCCCCCAGCACCTCTGATACCGCTGGTGGCACGCAAACTCAGGCAGCACTCGATGACTCTCATCCTGGTTGCTTCAACGTGGGCTCGCCAACCATGGTACACCACGTTTCTAGAACTGTCCGTGGTACCGCATCAAAGGCTACGCCTCACACCCAGCCTTCTGACGCAGAGCCATGGCGACATTCAACATCCAGATCCGCAACAGCTTAACCTGGCGATCTGGCTCCTGAGGTCTTAGAGTTTGGCTACCTAAACTTGCCTCCTGACTGTACGGACATCACCCGGGAGGCGAGGAAGCCCACCACAAGAGCATGCTATGCGGCGAAGTGGAAGCGGTTTGTCATTTACTGTGCAGACCACAACATTAACCCGCTAGATGCATCTATTCAGAACATCATTTGTTATCTGTTCCATCTGTACAAATGTAATTTGGCCTATGCTTCCATTCGCATACATCTATCTGCGATGGCTGCTTATCTCCAAAACAGGCAGCACCTCTCACTTTTCAGGGTGCCTGCCATTAAAGCCTTTCTAGAAAGGCTCAAGCGAGTTATTTCTCCGCGGACTACACAAAAAACTAAACAACTCTTTGTTGCCTTTGCGCCACAACACAAAGGTAACCCCATTTCCAAAGCTGGTATAGCTAGGTGGATAGTTAAATGTATTCAGATCTGCTATCTGAAAGCCAAACGTACTCTCACCATTCCACCACAGGCCCACTCCACCAGAAAGTTGGGGGCCTCCATGGCTTTCCTTGGAAATATCCCTTTGGAAGACATATGTAGAGCAGCCACATGGTCTACCACACACACATTTACAAAGCATTATTGTGTTGATGTGCACTCCAAACAGCAGGCAGCTGTAGGGCAGGCTGTTCTAAAAACACTTTTCCAAACTGCTGCAGCTGGCACGGGCGACCGCCGCTAATGGAGGGACTGCTATGTATTCTATGCACAGATATGAATTCAGCAGCCCACATGCCTCGAACCGAATATGCTACTTACCAGTATGCATCTGTTCTTGGCATGTAGGGCTGCTGACATTCATATTGCCCGCCCTCCTCCCCGGCGCCTGTAGCAGCTGCAGAGTTCACACATACTTCTAGCATGGTCATCATCCACTTAGTTTCACTCCATCTTGGTCACAATGGCTAAAAACAATCTGAGGATGGAGTCGATGCCCATGCGCACTGTAGTCCAGGGGAGGAGCCACCTATCTCGTGATACTTCGAAGACTCTTCCAGGATCCAGGACAACAATGTGCAATCATCCGGACCCAACACTAGGCGGCGATCTATGCACAGATATGAATGTCAGCAGCCCTACATGCCAAGAAGAGATGCATACTGGTAAGTAGCATATTCGTTCCTCTCAAGAAGAAGGAGAAGGACATTGCTACAAGTCCTATTCACCCTATTTTGCCATCCCATCCCATCCACCTCCACCATCTTCACCATTACCACAACGGACAGGCTCAGATCCACTATGCATAAAACCTCAGGGATCTATTCATACACAGCCTGATTTAGGAGATGATGATGACAATGGTCATTTACCAGAAGATCCATGGGATGACTATAATATTGATCCACTCATGGATAATGATCCAGATTTATCCCTGCAAAGCAATCACCTACAGATGATAATGTAGCTTATCAAGAGCTAATTTCAAGGGCAGCAACTTATCATGGAGTTACATTACTTAAAGGGTCTTTGGCTGAAGACTTTTTATTTGAGACTCTAGGGCCTTCACATAGGACTAGTGAGTCTACCCATGTTAAAAGGAATAATGAGACATGCAGATGAGATATTTAAGAACCGTGTTTGTGCCTGCATTTTAACACCTAGGGTTGATAAAAAATCCAACCCCCACCATCTGATCCTATTTTTATTAAAGGACAGCTACGCTTAGACTAACTAGTAGTCTCTAATGATCATAAGAGAGTAAATTCACAGATCTCTGCAGATGCACCTCCCCTGACAATGAGTCTAAATTGATTGACGTATCTGGTAAAAGGGTAGCCGCTCAAGCAGCTAACCACAGGTGCATTGCCAATATGCAAGTTCTACTAGTTAGGTAGGACAGGGCACACTGGGATGAGGTGGAAGGCCTACTTCAGCTCCTACCCAGAAAAGCACAATATGAAAGCACAAGAGTTGGTTCAAGAAGGCAAACTCGTATCTAATTCCTCCAGATGTGCTTTAGATGCGGCTGACACTGCAGCGAGGGGAGTTACCACCAGTATTCTCCTACGTCGACATGCTTTGCTTAGAATTTTCTGGTTTTAAACCGGAGGTCCAGCAATCTATTTTTAATACCTCTTTGGACAAGCAAAATCTTTTCGGACCTCGAGTAGATTAGGCCTTAGAAAAGATGATAAAAGACACAGATGTTGTGACATCCATGGGAGCGCTCAGTCCTCATCAAACAGAGGCTCCTTTTGCCTCTCATTTTATTGGGGAGGGTCCAAAAGTTCATCCTCAGACCCCAACACTTCCTCATATAAGTCAAATACACAACCCTCTTCCTCTAGAGGCTTCTATAGAGAAGGGTACAGAGGAAATAACTTCAAAGGCAGGGAGGGGTAAGAGCACGCCAACTCCCTTTCCCCCAATAAATAGTGACTTGCCTACACTTTTTCTGATCATTAAACACCTGTCGGGATGACTTCAACACTTTCTCCCCATTTGGTAATCCATAACCTCAGACAAAATGGGTGCTAGAAATTATCTGACATGGTTATTGCCTGGAGCTCACAAACAATCCTCTCAATAATCCATCTTGTACTTACAAACTCTATGCAGAGCATCTGCAGCTCTTCAAACAAGAGGTACAGGCGCTTTTAACAAAAGAAGCTATAGAACCAGTTCCGTTACAGTACCAACGTTAAGGAATTTATTCTCTGTACTTTCTAATCCCCAAAAAGGACGGCTCCTTAAGACCAATTTTAGACTTAAGGACATTAAATCTGTATATACTGTCAGAACACTTCCACATGGTCACGTTCCAACAAGTGCTTCCACTTCTACAGCAAGGTGATTCTATGTCCACACTGGACTTAAAAGATGCATACTTTCACATTACGGTTCACTCAGCACATTGCAAATATCTCAGATTTGTGATAGCAGGAAAACACTATCAGTACAAAGTACTCCCATTCGGAGTAACTACTGCTCCCAAAGTGTTAACAAAATGTCTAGCAGTAGTAGCAGCACATCTCAGAAGACAACAGATTCATATCTTCCCATACCTAGACAAGTGGCTCACCATAGCCAGCACACAACAAAAGTGTTTACAACACACTCAGACTACATTAGACCTACTCAACCAATTGGGTTTCACGGTTAATTCGCAAACGTCTCATCTTCAGCCTTCACAAATGCATTCCTGTCTGGGAGAGACTCTAAACACTTGCACAGCTATAGCCTCACCCAATGCAGCCAGAATTTGAAATATTCAAACTGCTTCATCAGTTTCAGACCAACCAATACTTAGCAGTAAGGACTTTCATGCAACTGTTGAGAATGATAGCATCATGCATTGCAATAGTGCCTCATGAAAGGTTACACATGCATTGTCTACAAGATTGCTTAGCACGTCAGTGGAACAGTCTCTGGGTCAATTAACAGACCTAGGGTTGGTAGACAGCTGCACCTATTGCTCTCTGCAGTGGTGGAACACACAAAACGTATCAAAAGGGCGGCCCTTAATCGACCCTGTTCCACAGGTCGTGCTGAAAGCAGACTCATCTTTCACAGGTTGGGGTGCCCATCCCTACAATTTGTCAATTCAAGGTCTATGGGACAACAAGCACAAGAGTCTTCACATCAACTATCTAGAGCTTCTAGCTGTGTATCTAGCACTGAAAGCTTTTCAGTCTCACCTCATAGGGAACGTTGTCCTAGTCCGCAGTCAAAACGACAGCTATGTACTATGTCAGTCAGTCAAAAGATCTTTATTTCGGTCACTAGGGCCATAAAAGCACAGATGAAATAAATACAATGCATTACATACAAATTGTAGCAGTGTCCTTTGTGCTTTATAGGACCAGATAATGCTTTGAGGAAAATATTCAATTCCTATCTGAGATCTTGAATTGGCAGGATCAGCTCCTCTAGTTGCCTTCCTAGAAGGAATTGTACAAAATACAAACAGTGTTTGACCTTTAAAATAGCCGCAAGGTAAAAAACATTAAAGTGCATATGTGTAAACAATGAGCGGGTTTTAAATGGAACATCAATTTCAATCAGATATGGTTTCTTAAAAAGTGCGCAAAGAGAATACATTTATGCAGCAATGTATCAAATTATGATATGTAAAAAGACAATTGCATTAAAAAGACAGTGACAATGTTAGAATAAAAATGTGTGAATACAAATTTAAAAGAAATCCATTAAAACACTGATTATTTAGAATAGTGCTAAGGGGGAAAGAACAGGCCCAGTGTGGCTTTAATAGGTAGTGGTGGGCTGGAGTTAGCCTATGAGCCTTTCTTTAAGATGGCTCTACGAGTACACCACATAGAATACAAGAAGAGTGAGATGGAAAACACAATGGGCATATCGGTGACGTACTTGAGTAACCTAAAAACCTTGTTACAGTGTCTAGACCCCAGGTTCCTGCACAACTGTAACAGCCAGCGAGACCTTATCCTACTATAACCAGGGAAAAAAATAGCACATGAACTTTAGTTTCCTCTGCATTCTCGCACACTGGACAACCCAGACTGGGGACACCCTTCCAATTGTTGGTGAATGATCAGAGCGGGAGCACCCCATGTCTCAAATGAAGGAATACCTTCTTAGCAAGGAGTGGCTGGATATCGTCAAGCACCGATTCCAGCTTGTATTGGGTGGCTTTTACTTCCAGAAACCTAAGGGCTAGACGACCAGACGTAGACCCCCTCCATAACTGGGCCAATTTAAATTCTCTAGGGGTCTCTAGGAGTGCCTTTCTAGGGGTCCCGAGGCAGGTTTCTTCAGTAGTATTCAACAGATTGCCCCTCCCCAAGGCCTGGCAGGTGTTCCTAATATGTGCCAACCATGGAAGTTTTCCCACACCTTGAAGAACCATGGCTTCTCTCAAATCGTCCCTGTGTGGGGCTTGTTCAGGGGTGCTTCAGAGGCGTCCCCAAAGTAGAAGAGGTCTAAGAGCTACCTCATCTGCAATAGGACTAATCCCAAGGTCCATTCTAAGGGATGTGAATGGGGAACTAGAGGGGAGACCCAGGAGTGGCCCAGCAAAGGAATTCTCTATGTGCAATAGGGGGTTGGTTGAACAATGACTCCATAATTCTGCTCCATACAGCACAGCACCCAGAGCCTGTACCTTGTAGAGTTCTACTGCAAGGCCTACCGCTTTGCGGGTACAACTCTTGTATGCCTTTGAGATAACCCCCGCTGACTGGGCCAGCTTCAAACTAGCTTTCTTTATTTGTGCCCCCAATCCATTTTCTCAGTCAGCGTGATCCCCAAGTACTCGAAGATAGATACCCTCTCTAAAGCCCTTCCATCTAAGCAGGGGTTTGGGCAAGTACTGTTATTCGCATTAAAGACCATATACTTTGTTTATTGAAGGGTGATCTCCAAACCCCTGTTTCTACAGAAGACACTAAAAGTATCAAGAGCCCTTTGTATGCCCATAGGAGATTTCGAGAGCAAGAGGGTGTCATCTGCGAACATCATGGGGGGTATTTTGCAGTTCGCTAGCCTAGAGGCATCAATATCCTTTCCGGCTGCCAATTAGGCCATTTATGAAAAGTGTCTGACCCAAGACGCAGCCTTGGCATACACCCCTCTCTACTGGGAAGGGAGCTGTGAGTTCTCAGTTTTTGACATACCTGATTTGTGCAAAATTACCTTGATGTAGGTGTTTCATCTGATGGCAAAGGTACTCAGGGGGTCCCATATCCAATAATATTGCCTAAAGTTTATCCATCGGGACAAGATCAAACGCGGATTTACGGTCCACATATATGAGATAGAGGTTGATCACAGTTTTCCGGTATAGGAGCTGTAATCTGAAAATGTGATAGTTTGTGGAGATCTTTGCCCTAAACCCGGCTTGGAGAGAGCTGAGTATGTTGTGCTCTTCTATCCAGGACTGCAGACGCCCCAACAGTGCACGTGCAAATATTTTCTGACTTGCGTCTAAGAGGCTGATGGGGCGGAAATTGTTGGGAATGAGCGACAAATCCTTTTTAAATATTAGGATAATTTCAGCCCCAACCCAGGTGGTAGGAATAGCCATACCCTGGGGGATTGCATTAAACAGGGACCACAAATAGGGGGCCCAGACAGAAGGTTCAGAGCGGAAAAGGTCGCCAGAGATCTTATCCAGCCCTGGCGCCTTAGCTGGTATTATCTTGTCCACTGCTTCTGTGATCTCCTTTAAGGAAAACAGAGGGGTGTCTTGATGGTTTGGCTCAGGGGAGAGGGGAGTCTTAGCCACAGACCGGTCATCCTCCTCCGCTATAATCTTCCTCCCCTATGTTTGGTGATATGGCTGATTTACCTTCAAGGGTACCTGTGTTGATCAGATTCAAAAATGCCCTCATGTTATGATTATCTAAAGCAATTTGAGTAAATCCCATTTTTCGCACTCCCAACTACTTTTAGCCTTTGCAATGGCGATTTTGTAGATTGCCCTTGCTTACCTGATTGATGGCCTGTTGTTTGCTTGTTTGATGGCAACCAAGAGGGCTGACTTGGCTGCACTGCACCATTCATCATACCATGGATGTTGTGGTTTTCTAGTCAGCATGGGCCTTTTGCTGATGTAGAAGAAGGATGGAAAGCAAATATGGGTGGTTATTAGACATTTTAATTTGGGATGTTGGGGAGCCATTTGTCACTGAAAGTTGGTTCACAGCAACAAGGAATGATTTGTTGGTATAAGGAAGCCAGCTTTTCTTGCAATTGAGAGAATTCCCCCAGCGCACTCTCCTCCCTCGTGTAGAGGGGTGATCTTAAAGTCTAGGACCCTGTGCCATGATTTGGTGTCAACCAGGAAGTAATCTATGATCGAGGCCTGCCCTGATCTGTTGAAGGTGCACATGCCGAAGCTGTTGCATGCTTTACAGACATTTCATGCCCTTAATGAAGAGCTCAATGTGAGTGTATGAATCTGTAGTATCAGCAGGGTCCAGGCCCGAAAAGGTGGGATGTTGGGATCTGGAACGGCCCATAGTGAGTCATCTTTGCTGGAGATATTTGTGGCCAGGCCGTTCAAAGGTTCGAACTGGCAGTTAAAATCCCCACCTATGATAACCCAGTAATTATCAGGGATTGTTTTTAAAGAAAATTGATCAATTGATCAAGAGTGGTGGGAACTTGGCCAGACTGGCCGTGATTAGACATTGATCAGAGCAATTCTGGTTTTTGTGGTAAAGGTCAGAAAAATACAGAGAATGTCTCGTGATGAGGTCTCTATCTGCTTAACCTCACAGCCAAGGTGCGCGCCAGATGCACAACCCCCCAGATGGTCTTCCCCCTACCCCCCTGGGTAAAATTATGCATAGCCCAATCTGTATGTGTCCGCTCTTGCCCAAGTTTCTTGGAACATGCAGATCTCATGTTGTTCAATATAAACCCCCAATCTGGGTTATCCAGGTTGGAGGTGAGTCCTGCTATGTTCCAGGATAATAACTGCAGGCCAGAAAGGCCCACTTCATTGGCTGAGTTGTTTGAAGGGGTGACACAGGCATTTGTATGGGCCTGAGGTGGGTCAATGGTCCCCGCCCGCCCTGTCGAGCTTGTGCCACTACCCGAAACATGGTCGCCAGCTGAAGCGGGAGGGGGGCTTTACTACCAGTGGTTGGATGGTTTTGGTTACCTGTAAATCCTGAGGGATGGCTGATGCGATGGGGGAAAAGTGGGGGCCTTCTCCTGTTTTTTGCTTTTTACACCTGTTTCTCTCTACTTTGAGGACCATATACTGTGCTCCTTTCTGCTTCCTGCAGCCTCCCTGCTGTGCAAGCTCCTCCTGGTACAGTGGTCCCCCTTGGGTCTCAAATTGAAGGCTGGGGGTCACAGATAGGGGCCCAGTGCACGTTAGTCAGTCAATTGCATCTAGTGGGCTTTATCTATTTGAAATAGGAAGGTTGTAAAATAGTAGTCTAGGGATATCCTGGTTCATGCTGGCAAATAGCTTATTCTTGTTCCTCAGCCCCCAGTGGTGACCTGCTCTTCTCAGGTTATGGGGCATGATCCCTGGGGGGAAGAAGTATCCCAAGGGGAAGGAACCTATGTCCCCCTTCTCCCTCCGGAGGCTACAGTCTATAAGGGTTTCCACGACCCGTGTGTCTCTGAAATTAATCACTACAAAGTCCCCAGGACATCTTTTGGTCTCCATCCCTCCCATCCTACCTTACTCATCAATATAATTTCATTTGACTCTTTGTAGGAGATTTGCGATTCTCCTATTACCATGACTAGAGAATTTGGATTTCATTAAAGACTCGGAGGCTAACATTATGCATATAACTTTTAATGCAGTCCAAGCAGCTGCATACATCATAAAGTAAAAGGATTCCAGAATAGAACAATCAGAACAAATAACATTCTGCCTCTTTTTAATGTAGTGTTGAATCGGAAAAGTCTCCAAATAGTTAATTTAACCATAACAAAACGAAGAACATGCGGAGCGAAGAGTGTAGACAGGGTCGGGATCAGATCACAAAAGATTATCTGAAAAAAAGGAAACGAAAATGAGCACATTTGAATGAGATAAGTAAAACAAGTAGTAAACAATTCTTGGAGTAGGCAAAGTAATTGAAAGAGGATATATATGAAAGAGAGAACTAAAGTATGTTGGGAACGCTGTAAAAGTATTAAAATACACTTCAATTATACTGTCAATTTATGACAGATCGGTAATAAAATTCGACATTAACAGTAAACTTTTATAAATTCAAGGGAAAGGGAGGGTGAGATAATGTGGCCTCAGAGTCTTTAATGAAATCCAGATTCTCTAGTCATGTTAATAGGAGAATTGCAATTTCATTACAAGATCGGAGGCTTCTATTATGCATGTTGTAGCCATGTAAAACAACATCAGACATATGAACAATTGGTTTGCAATAATGCTGGGCGAAAATACTAGCATTAGACCAGTCAGCAGCCTTTAGGATATCATCCAACTTACCACCAGACCAGAAGGATTTACTGGCCATAGCACCTCTGATAGAGTGAGCTTTGAACAAATTTAAGTTGATGCCTGCTAAATTCATAGCAATTTTGACCCATCTGGAGATAGAAGTAGAGGATATAGTTTGTGCTGTTTAACTAAGGAGATAAGTTGATTCACACCAGGGGGGCGAAGAGCGTTCCTTCTGCAGTCATACTCTTTCATACAGTCAATCACGCAAAGTTTTTTGCATAAGTCAAAACGTGGATAGAAAATAGTCAGACATAGTCTTGGTTCTTTTAAACAGATCGATTTTGACTCCAAACATGTTATAGGATCTATTGGAAATTTCGAGAGCTTTAATATCCGAAACTCTACGACAAGATATAAGACAAAGAATTGTAGTGAGTTTGATGGAGAGTTTTTTTCTACTTAAGAGATTATTAATGGGCCAGCTAGAAAAAAGGTCAAGAATAAGATTAACGTCCCAGAGGGACTGATATCTGGGTTTAGGAGGTCTCCTGAGTCTAATGCTTTTGAGGACTCTACAGATAATGGTGTTCTTAACTACCGTTTTACCATTAACGAGCGCGTGTCCTGCGGGGATAGCTGACCTAAAACAATTAATGGATCTATAGCTGAGACCTCATTCGAATTGTTTGACCAGAAATCTAACTATGTCAACGATAGATGCTTCCACAGGATCCAAGTTCCTTTCCACACACCAAGGTGACCATGATTTCCATATGTTGTTGTACCGGTAGTGTGTACCAGGGGCTCAAGATTCTCCACGGAGAGTCGCAGCTGTTGACGAAAGTCCTGAGATCGTTTGTTCTCCTGAGACTCTCCAAGCAAGTAGGTTCATATTCCCTGTTTGAACTAGTGGATGAATATGACAGTCTACATCTGTACGAAGGTCCAGTAGTGAAGGAATTAGGAAGGGAATGTCGCAAGCCAGTTCCACGGTTGTGGGGAACCAGGCCTGGGATAGCCAGAAAGAAGTCACTAGGACAATGGAACATCGTTGATGTCTGACCTTCTGGAGAACTCTCTGGGTCATGGAGAAGGGGGGAAATGCGTATGCGTTGATCCCATACCAGCATTGAAGAAAGGCGTTCACTGCTAGAGCACCAGGGTTGGGCATCCAGCTTTAATAATTCACCAGTTTAACAGTTTAAAGTTAGTCTGCTCACAAAGAGATCTATTTCTAAAGGACCCCATATATTGTCGAGGGGATCTGAAAACAGAGACGTTGAGCTTTCAATTGCTGTGGTCCAGGAGGAACCTCGAGTTCCAATCCGCAGATATATTGGATTTCCCTGGCAGATATTTGGCCTTCAGATCAATCTTGTGTTCCAGGCAGAACATCCAAAGTTTCTTGGCTAAATTTCGAGAGGTCTGCGGATTTCGTGCCTCCCAGACGGTCTATATAAGCAACCGCGGACATATTGTCCATCTTCAGGATGACCGATCTGCCCTGAAGGGAATCTTTGAAACTCATCAGTGCGTAGAGACCGGCAGTGAGTTCCAGGTAATTTATGTGGTGAAAGGATTCTTCTTGAGACCAAACACCGCCAGGAGACAAGCTTCCCAGCCATAAAGGCTCGCGTCTGATTCTAGAATAAAGTCTGGTGCAGAGCCAAAGATTGCCTTGCCATTCCAGGTATCTAAGTTCTCCAGCCACCATGTCAGTTCCAGTCTGGCTTCCTGGTCCAGCCAAATGAGATCTCCGCACAATAGGCCCAAACTCGGAGCTCTCGCTTTTACTCTTTGGAGAGCTCGGTAGTTTAGGAGGCCCGGAAAGACAGCTTGAATAGAAAAGGAAAGGAGACCCAGAGGCCTGGCGAATTCCCTTACGGATAAAGCCTCTTGATTCAAGACGTGTCTTCTCTTTCCTGATTTTGGATATTTTCTTTGGTGGAAGTAGGAGAAGGCACTTTGTGGTATCTATGGTGAAGCCTAGGAATTCTAGTGATCTGTAGGGAGATCAGATCGACTTTTCTCTGTTAATGATGAAGCTCAGGCTCTCCAGAAGATCCATTACGGTCTTCGGGTCCTGAATGATTTGGGAGTGGTCCTGGGAAAGGATGAGGATGTCGTCTCGTTATATGGTTAGACAAATACCCTTTTGTCTTAAGTACTAGGACGGAACAAGTGGAGTGGGTTGCGGTCAGCGCTTCTCAGCTCCAATCTATCTCTGCTGCTAAAACTAACGATACCAGAAGCGTGATTAATACGTTTGTTATCTGTATACTTGCATACTTTTAAAAATCCTGCACTAGAGATTTTATTGTTTTAAATCTGCACAGTACAATTGTTTGCTCATTTGCACATTAGAGGGTCATAGAAGCGTGATCACTATGTTCTTAAACCTGTGTACTTGCATATTTTAATAACCTGCACTAGAGAGCCTATGGTTTTAAAACTGCACATGAGGTGCCGGGTTTTTAGAGACCCGGTGGTGCCAGGGGATCACACCCGAAGACCTCTGGGTTCTCCCTGTTCTGGACTACAGAAACACAGAGTCTTCTAGGTGAAGTCAGAGATCGAGGTTTATTGGTTGCAACCAAGTAACATGTGTCCTCGAATTACAACAGCACGGGCTGTAAGTTCTCAGGAGACTGTTCGTTTTTACAGAACCAGCCTTCTCCTTATATACAGAAATAACAGCTGCGGGCAAGAATTCTTGATTTTATGATATGGTTATACACATATTTCTACAATAATACAAAGAGCGAAGTCATGCTGGTCAGCACATTTTTTAGATGTCCGGATCGTGATGGATTACCCCGCCAGACCCAGAATTCCCAGCAGATATCGATGAAACACCAATAAGGTTGGGCACCCTCCCATCGTAAAACTGGTCATAAACAAGAATCATGGACAGGTGTATGTGTATGGAAAACATGGTCTGTATGTAGTGAATGGTTTATGGCATGTTGTGCCTTGATGATATCTTACTCGGCCACTGGGCGAGGAGCTGCCCAAACAGGTTTGGCTGGAGGCAGTGGAGTCAGCTCGGCCAGGTCATGGGGAAGTCAGCTACGGTGGACGTGTCCTTTTAGATCAAACTCGGCCTTAATCGATTGACTATATGAGGGCAAGTCATAAGATGGATGCCGTTTGCAAAATGGAGTCTGAGGGTTTGGAACGGAAACCACGATTTAAGGGTGTTAGCATCACTCAATCATGACGCAAATGCATAGGGATAATGTCCTAATCATTACCGGTCCATTGATACCAAATTTTTCATGGTACGACGATATTTTGTGATACAAGTGTTTGGACCTCGGTACCGGTGGAACAGCAGGGTCCGGAATTTCAGTACCACAGACCCTCCTTTTGCCCTCATATTAGGCAATAACTCATGCTAATCTGAGTCCAAGTCTGTATTGATGAATTCATGGAGATGTTGCTGTAGCATCATTCTGTTGCTCAATTCGTCCCTTGATACAGGCTTCCTTACACATGAAGTAGCACAGAGGCCACATATTGCAGGAGCGCACTGTACAAACAGGCAGAACATAAACAGAACGGCTAAGATCATCCCGATGAAGATCAGAGTTTTCCATCCCCAGGCAGAGATCAATTCCCACAGCCACCCTAGCAGGGACCAATCCCCTTTCTCCACGTGAAGGGAATCAGAGATTTTGTGTAATTTGGAGATGGCCTGGTACACTGTCGGAGCATTGTCAGGGATGAAAATGCAGCAACTAGATTGGATAACTCTACATACACCACCACGGTCTGCAAGTATGACATCTAGGGCAACCCTGTTCTGAAGAGTCATGAGCCGGTCCAACTGGAGCTCGGCTGTCAAATTACTAAGGGCACCTGCCGTTTCGGTCACGGCGGATTCAACTATCCTTGTTAGCTGGCAAATGTTCCTGCTGTTCACCATAGGCCCCCAAAAGGGGAGAAAACCCTTTGCGAAGTCCCCAAATTCTTGACCCGCAGTGTCGTCTTCACTCACGACACCCCTAACTGTCCTTGTCCGATGGTAATCTGCCCCGGCCGTATAGGTGGGTGGCAGCAGAAACGAGATAAAACATGTGCCCGAGAAGTCAGGGGGCAACCATGTGTATGCTTTGTCATGGCAGACGAAATAGGTGCCTTTAGCCGCCAAGAATGGAGGGGAAGTTCGGGAGGCAAACACATATGTTTCCGTGCATACGCTCTTCCCCAACTGTGCTTTGGGATCCCTGCCAATACCTTGCAGACATAGGTGACCTCGGTGGGGCACTATCCAGACTGAGGAGGATTTCTTCGATTTCTGGCCCTCACTTAAGGAAATCCCATACTTGGTGATGTTCCACCTACTGTATGGGGTAAACTCATCCTTGGGAGTTGCTCTGACCGTGTCAATATCTCTACTCATATTTTTTATTCCTGCCACTAGTGCCTTGTTATTTGAGTTTTCCCCTCGAACGTATGGTTCAAGGGAGAACAGGAACATGGTCTGGAAAGCCCACAAAGAACCGGAATAGCTGAATGGCAGGACGAAGTAAGGGATACCCTTATCTGTCGTGTGCGGCATGAGTCCACAGATCCAGCAATTCGATGTGGTCATTATAGACTGGTGCTGGTGTAGGAGCTGGATGAAGGAGTTATTTACAAACTCTAGTCTTCTGGCAGACTCGTGTTCAGGAAGAGGGTGAAAGGAGTGCAAAGAAACAGTTGGAGGAGGTGTGGGCTGAGTGTTGTTTACAAAGGTGACTTGAAACGTGGATAAAGTATAACCAATCAAGAACATCGTTATGCTACATATCATCAAAATACATATTATCAAGAATTTCCCTCTAGCCATTATAGTGCACATTTTCTTGTTAAAGTTCATGTGTTTAGCAGGTCTCTCTACCCTCGGAAACTCCATCCTCTGGTTGCTGCCCGCGGTGGGAGGTTGCTTCTGCCAAGATGTGCGCTCTGTCCAGTCCGGGGTAATTCCCTCAGACTGACCAGAACCGTTGACCTAGGCGTCCCCGGCTGCACTCCTCAGACTTCAACCGCGGCCCTAGCAGCAGAACCGGATGGCGGTTCGAAAATCAAAAATGAGCTAGTTCCCTGGGCGAGAGAGCTGTGAAATAAAAAATAGTTCATGGGAAAAAGGGAAGATCGCACTAATTCGATTATGTCAGTTCCTTGGTCTTGACCTCAGATTATACCGTTCTTTCCCAGGTACGGTGTGATCTTCAAACAATGTTTCAGGTTCTGTAGTGTCCAACTGCATTGACGGTGGCACAGATCCTTGCAAAATACAATCGCTCTCTTTGTCGGTACCAGTTCCTTTTAATCGTGCATCGCTGAAGGGGATAAAGCGAGGTATGGACTCTGTCTCGGAGTCAGCGACTCCTTGCTGGACCCACCGGTCATATGGAAGGGGCAGCGGGACCCTTTTGCAATGGGCGCCGTGCACCCAGTGTTTTTTTCCGTGGACACGTACTGCAGAGCGGGTAGATAGCAAGACCTGGAAAGGTCCGGTCCAGCGAGGCTCCTCGTTCTTTGTTCGCCTGAAGTTCCGAACTAGGATCCAGGAGCCAGGTTCGATGGCGTGGCCTGGATCGTCAGACGCCGGTGGAGAGGAGCTGTGGACCTGTTGATGTAAAGCATGCAGTTTAGTTGTCAATTTGTGCAAATAGTCAAACAGTGCAGGGTACTCTATCTCGCTGAGCTTTCTGGGCCTCGGCACTCCCCATATATTTGCTGGGCGCCCGAACACGATCTCGTGTGGGCTAAGTCCCAGTCTAGAATGGACAATCATCCTGGTAGACAGGAGTGCTAAAGGCAGGGCGTCTGGCCACTTGAGACCTGTGCTGGCTTGGATCTTGGCCAGTTTCAATTTTAACGTGCCATTATAGCACTCTACCAATCCTGCCGATTGGGGGTGGTTTGCAGCGTGGAATTTCTGGTGGATGCCTAGACACTCACACACTCTCTTCATCACTCGTCCCACGAATTCACTTCCATTATCACTCCAGACAATCCTAGGCATGCCAAATCGAGGGAAGAATTCTTTGACAAGGGCTTTGGCAGTTGACAATGCAGTGTTGTCCTTAAGGGGGTACGCTTCTACCCACCTGGAGAAAGCGCAAACGACAACAAGGACATATTTCAGGTTATTGCACCTCTCCATGTGAATGAAATCGAGCTGCAAGACCTCTCCACGGGTACGTTGGAGGCGCAAAATGACCAACTGGGGTTGGGGTCCCCCTACCGGGATTGTGCTTCAAACACACCATACAATTTCTGACCAGATTCTCTGCACATTTTGGGATACCACTATTCTGCCATACTGGGGCCAACAGCTTACATATTCCTTTCACACTGATGTGCGCCATTCCATGGGCCATCGTCACCACTGCGAGCACATAGGCGTTAGGTAACATCCATTGCTGATGTTCTGACAGTTCGACCCAACAACCATTCGCATCTAATCTACCCTTGCTTTCTCTCCATTCATTCACCTCTTTCTCAGTAGCATCAGCTTGTATAGATTTCACGCTTTCGATGGTGTCCTCACACATACCCACATCAGGGGTCCATCTAGCAGGACCTACAACATACATCCGACTCATTGTGTTCCTTGCAGTCTCTTTCGCGACCTCATCGGCAAATGCATTCCCTCGACCAACATCATCTTGAATCTTTCTGTGTGCACTGCATTTCACAATTGCAACTTGTAGGGGCAAGGTCAGTGACTCGAGAAGGTCGTGTACTAGCAGGCTGTGTTGAATTTTTGCACCATGTGACGTCAGGAACCCACGTTCACGCCACAATCTTCCAAAACTGTGGGCTACGCCAAAGGCGTATTGGCTATCAGTATACACATTCACTCGTTTTCCTTTCGCCAACACACACGCTCTTGTGAGTGCGACTAACTCTGCTGCTTGCGCGGAATTGTGGGGGATGCGAGCTGTCTCTACAATCGTGTGTAATGTTGTCACGGCATATGCTGCAGTCATATCACCATTTGGCAACTTGAAACATGAACCATCAACCCATAAATTATCATTACATTCAGGGAGGGGAGTGTCCTGCAAGTCTACTCTCCCTTTTGTCTCTTCCTCTGTCCTAAAGCAGCAATCATGTTTTTCAACCTCATCTGTCTCTGCTGGAATGGGTAATAACGTAGCAGGGTTGAGTGTATCACACCTCTTTATGTGAATGTGACTTGCTAACAGTGTCAATTCATAGCTGGATAGTCGAGCACTAGTTAGATGTTGTGTTTTCGTCCTGTTTAGTAGGATATCTACTGCATGTGGGACCATAACGATCAGAGTATTATTCATGACTAACCCAGCAGACTGTCGAATACAGACAGCTGCTGCAGCAGTGGCCCTCAAGCAACTTGGTAATGCCTTAGCTACAGGATCTAGAGTCGCAGAGAAATACGCACATGGGCGTTGTTTGTTCCCAAAGTGTTGCGTCAAGACTGACAATGCGCAACCTTCCTTCTCATGGACATATAATGTAAAAGGCTTGCTGTAGTCGGGGTTGCCCAACACAGGAGCCGAACATAATGCCTCACGCAACTCATGGAAACTCGCCTGGCAATCTTCAGACCAAGGCAAAGGATTGGGTGTGTCTTTACGCATTAATGCCAGCAAAGGTTTGGCCAATAGTGAGAAGTTCGGTATCCATTGTCTACAGTACGATGTGATGCCCAAGAAGGCACACACTTCTCTTTGTGTCTTGGGACACTCAGTTCTGCAATTGCCTGTATTCTTTCTGGGGTCAGTCTCCTTCCCTCCTTCAATAAGATGTGACCTAAGTAGGTTACTTCTTGTCGACAAAATTGTAATTTGGAAAGCGAGACTTTGTGCTTCATGTCACATAAATGATGTAACACTGACAATGTCGCTTGTTTGCAAACTTCTTCGGTGTCTGCAGCGATCAGCAGATCGTCCACATACTGAATTAAAGTTGCACCACCCTGCAGAACAATCGTGTCTAGTTGTGTTTTCAGAGCCTGACTGAATATTGATGGACTTTCACAGTAGCCCTGAGGAGCGCGTTTAAAGCGGAAGCTTCGTCCTCCTACATTGAAGCCAAAGATATCTCTGCTCTCCTCGGCAATCGGGATGCTGAAGAAAGCGTTCTTCAGGTCAATCACTGAAAACCAATTGGCTGAAGCTGGAACCATTGTCAATAAGGCAGTAATGTCGGGGACGACTGGAAACTGTGGTACAACGATCTTATTCACTTCCCTGAGATCAATCACAAATCGGTACACAGGGGGCTGTGAAGGATTGGTACGCTTTAAAACAGGCAAAACAGGACTGTTACAAATGTTGCCTGTTGTCTCTTCGATGACATCTTTCTCGATCAGATCACAAACGATCGCTAACAAAGCCTTTTAACATTCGTTTGATATTCTATATTGGGGAATGCGTGGTAACCTAACATTAGCTTTCAATGTTATGACATACGGTGCTATCTCCAAACGACCTACATCATTAGAACCATTCGCCCAAAGTTCATCCGGAAGAGATGACAATTCGGTTGGAATATTCTCCTTTGCCAAATACATTGGAGAAATAACTTTTCTTCCTATGGTAAGCTGTACTCCCGAAGGGCAGCAGTATAAAGTTGCATATAATCTTTTTAACAAATCCAAACCTAACAAGTTTTCGCCACAACCTGTTGTAAGAATGAGGGGTGCTTCTAATTCGCATGGGCCAACAGAAAGGGGCATGGGACTGGAGATCGGGTTTCTAACGGGCGCCAGAAAAACCTACTGACACATTCATTTCGCCAGACAAAGGTGCGCCAGGAAGTTTTGAGTGCATAATAGAACTTTTTGTAGCACCAGTATCCAGCAGAAATGGCTCCGACACTCCGGATGTAATCACCTCGACATAAGGTCCATTCTGATCTACTGGAACTGAAACAACTCCCTCTCTTTGTCCATGGCTGTCCTAGCAATTATTACCCTCATTCTCGTTTTCTGCGTAATAGTCATCTGCATAGTACTGAGCTGTCCTGGAAGACGCATTATTCTGTTGATCAAAGCTATTCAGGGAATTTTGAGGCGGAAAAGAAGTGGTATTCTGGGGGAAATTTCCACGGCCCCTACCTCTAGAAGCCTGTTGAACACCTCTACCGCCGGAAACACCGTTTAAACGTCGCGCAAGAGCTGGACAATTACTTTTGAAATGCCCCTCTTCTTTACAATAGGCACATTGATTTGGGCCATACGGAGAACGCTGATGGGAAAACTCGTTTCCTTGCGCGTTTCTCAAATACTGCTGTGGTTGCTGATAATTGGGCTGACTAGGAGTGCGAGGCGGATAGGCTTGCTGGAGAAGAACTTTAGCTTTTAACTCTTTAGTCTTTTTTTCTGCCTTATCTAGCTCGTCTTTGCGCCTATTTTCGTAGTACTGGGCTGTGGCTAAAATCTGTGCTGACGTGGAAACAGCCCAAGCACTCTCTGAATCTTTCAATTCATTGCACAGTTCAGGAAGCAGATTATGTACAAATGTGTCTACAAACAATCTTTGGCCACCCTCGGTAGCCATATCCTGACCACTATGGTCGACGAACGTCTCCTCAAATCTCGTGAAAAAGTCAGACACATTCTCATCTTCCTAATTTACACGTAATTCAGGCATTAACGTTTTCATGTACGCGATAATCCTACCGGGAAGTTCTGCTATTAAAGGCTCGGGTTTAGAACCACCGACTTGTCTAGTATCGGTAGCAGTAATGTTAGCCCATGAGTCACCTAGTTCTTGATCATGATCTGTATGACGAATTTTACTCCATAAAGGTTGCGGAACAACATTCCCAAACAGCATGTCTACATCTGCTAAATTCATTATACATGAGGTGGCAGTCTGTGATAACTCCTTGTAATACCCTGCGGGATTTTTACGTGGATCAGGTAGTGTCTGTTTGAGTGCTAAAACTTCAGATCTTTTCCAGGGGACATGTACCCATACACGCTGAAAATGCGGCAGAATTGGTGGATTTACATTCGCATCACCTTCCCTCCATACTGGAGGAACCTCTCTCATGGGGTACTGTCGCGCCTTTTTCCTATCTGACACGTCATCTTCATACAATGATCTAGAGACATTTCCCTTACTCCTATAGGATAACAATAAATCTATCGCTTTTTCAACATCGGCACCTACAATCATACCTTCATAGAACTTAAAACGCATGCGGAATAACTCCTGCATTTTGCGCTTGGGATCGTTTGTCTCCAAATCTTCACAAAGATATACACACATCTCTTCGAATACGTATCTCTGAGTGGGCGCATCCCACTGACGGAAAACTTCCATAACGGACTGAACATCATATTTAGCAGTGTCAGTAACCCATTTGCATGCTAACTCATTTAGCACTTCTCTTTCCTCGTAGTCGGGCAGTTGACTACGCAACTGTCTACGTCCCGTTTTAGGGGTCGTTTTAGGCGACCCAAAGAAGGGTGAGAATAGACCAGTGACAGTACTTGCCACTCTCTGTCTGACAGAAGGAGAAGCTTGCGGCGAGGCAGATGCGCCAGAAAAGACAGGCTGATGTAAAGAGGAAGTCGAGGCAATAGCAGAGGAAGTGGAAGCAGTAGCAGAAGTAGTATCAGGATAAACAGGTGGAGCGGTAGGCAAAGTTGTAGAAGTAGATGGAGTATGTAGCAAAGGCGGCGGCCCTTGAGAAGGCTGCGCCGGAGAAGTAGGAACCAGCTGAAGAGGAGCTGGTGTTTGTGCAAGAGCTGCATTTCGTGCGCCGGGCGTGGTATAACAATACGCTTCGGGGGTCCAACAATACTCGATGTATATGGGGGTGGTGAATTCAATAAATTAGACATTAATAGATCTTTCTCGGATGTTCCCTTTGAATTTTGTCCCTCATGTGGTAACATCGGGTAGCATTTAACTATTGCTAGTTTCTTGCTCCTAAGCATTCGTTCACTCTCTTGTTCTTCCTCATTATCCCTGTATGCAACGGCGGCTTGCACCATTGACATACCTCTTCTATTTTTCTTTGCTAATTTTATTTCTTTCTGTTTGGCTTCTTTGCGCCATAAGCGAAAAGAGTCAAACATCGCCGGCCGGGCTTTCTTCTTGAACAATTTGACCTCGAGGTTGTCTAATACTTCTGAGTCAAAACTACCATATTGGGGCCATTTTAAAACACCATCCTTGCGGGTGTATTTTATCCACACTTCATTATACGTGATAGGACCTACTCCGTGCTTTATATATAACTCATATGTTGGAGTTCCAATCGGAGGAACCGGACACGAATCCTCTAATCGGGAGTCCCTACTACAACCAAGACAAAACAAGTTTCCAAGTCTGCTAAGACCAGGCATCTTCGCTCACTAGTCTAGCTTCAAACTTCAAGGGATTATCTAATTATGATATTGTCGTGAATACACAAATCCCTCGGTTTTGGTGCTTGCAAGAACCAATACAAACCGTATCTCTGGGATACCAAAACTAAGAACCAAACTAAGAACTGGGAGACGCTCCACTTATACTTAACTGAATATTGAAGATCGGTGACGTCACTAGAAGACTCGTCTATCGTTTCGCTCTACCAAGGATCACTGGGTCCAAAACAGGGCGATAGTCAGGGCAGCAGTCCTTTGTAGCCGTCGGGACGCGGGGAACCTCGCAGCAAAGACCTTCGGAACCACGTCGACATGCAGGGGTCGCTGAAGTGGCTGGCCTTCCTCTGGAATTTTCACACGAAGCTCCTCACGAACATCTGGCTTGGACCGTCACCGCTTGATATCGCCTCGAGTTGGGTGCCAACTGAGGTGCCGGGTTTTTAGAGACCCGGTGGTAAGCATGGGCGGAAAATCCGTTTCGCTCGCGGATTTTGCGGATTTTCGGTAAATTCGCAATCCGCGAGATTCGCGAATCTCCCGCAAATCCGCGAGCAGCGGATTTTATGGCTTGCTCGCACTGTTCGCGTGAGTTCGCGGCTTCCCAGTACAACTTTGCGCCCCGCGAATAAGCGCTAAATTGCAGAAATACGATCTTAGCAAAACTGAAACTACTTACCAGGTTCAAAAGTTCAGGCTCATCATTAGTAGCCATTTCCTGTAGTGCTTCCTGAGGGGCCCCTCCAGAGTTCAGTTGCCTACTTGCAACTATTATGTGACCCTGCTCTGAACCTCAGAATAGTTACACATATGCCACAAAGGTCCTGAATTACAGCTAAGGGAGACAAGCAGGAGCCAGGCTGGAAGTTCAAATCCATTAATCAGCCCCTAATTCATTATTGTCAGTTGGGGCAGGGCAGGTGTTGTAACTAATTTTGCAACAATGAAAGCACTTAGCAAGTGCAAAAGATCACTAATCAGGAAGCACTAAGGAAGCAGGTGCCAGCTAAAAAAATATTCTGTGACACATTAATCAGCCCCAAATTAATTCAGGTCACTTGAGGCAGGGAAGGTGTGCTTTGCTTTGCCACAATAATGTACACTGACTGGACAACCAGAGGGTGCTGTGATGAAACAGAGGGTGGCATGGGTGGGCCAGAGGGTGGCATGAGTAGTCAGAGAGTGGCAGTGGTGACAGAGAGTGGCAGTGATGAAGAAGAGTGTTCCAAACAGGCTGGACATGTAGAAACATCAAGTTCGCAAAACTTGCGACCCGACAGGTAAGTTCGCGTTTGCGACATTGTACAAAACCCTCGCGAACTGGCAGAAACCCGCGCGAACACAAAAAAAAATCTGCAAATTTGCGAGAATTCGCGGATTTTGCGAATTGCGAGTTCGCAAATCCGCAAAATTCGCGAACGCGAGATTCGCAAAATTCGCCCATGCTTACCCGGTGGTGCCAGGGGATCACACCCGAAGACCTCTGGGTTCTCCCTGTTCTGGACTACAGAAACACAGAGTCTTCTAGGTGAAGTCAGAGATCGAGGTTTATTGGTTGCAACCAAGTAACATGTGTCCTCAAATTACAACAGCACGGGCTGTAAGTTCTCAGGAGACTGTTCGTTTTTACAGAACTAGCCTTCTCCTTATATACAGAAATAACAGCTGCGGGCAAGAATTCTTGAGTTTATGATATGGTTATACACATATTTCTACAATAATACAAAGAGCGAAGTCATGCTGGTCAGCACATATTTTAGATGTCCGGATCGTGATGGATTACCCCGCCAGACCCAGAATTCCCATCAGATATCGATGAAACACCAATAAGGTCGGGCACCCTCCCATCGTAAAACTGGTCATAAACAAGAATCATGGACAGGTGTATGTGTATGGAAAACATGGTCTGTATGTAGTGAATGGTTTATGGCATGTTGTGCCTTGATGATATCTTACTCGGCCACTGGGCGAGGAGCTGCCCAAACAGGTTTGGCTGGAGGCAGTGGAGTCAGCTCGGCCAGGTCATGGGGAAGTCAGCTACGGTGGACGTGTCCTTTTAGATCAAACTCGGCCTTAATCGATTGACTATATGAGGGCAAGTCATAAGATGGATGCCGTTTGCAAAATGGAGTCTGAGGGTTCGGAACGGAAACCACGATTTAAGGGTGTTAGCATCACTCAATCATGACGCAAATGCATAGGGATAATGTCCTAATCATTACCGGTCCATTGATACCAAATTTTTCATGGTACGACGATATTTTGTGATACGAGTGTTTGGACCTCGGTACCGGTGGAACAGCAGGGTCCGGAATTTCAGTACCACACACATATAACGTGTTTGCGCATTTGCACAATTGATTAATAATTGTACCTGCCCATTGACGCCTCGTTCCGCCGCGGGAAGTCCCGTTAGCTGCGGAGGGAATATCTGCCTGTCTCGTCACCAGCAGGCCTCATAGCCGCCATCTTAGGTGGGGAGGACTGGTGCCACGCGCTCTAGTTGGCGCGACTTCCGGCCTATGAGCCTATTTAGCCCTATGCTGGTCCGGACGCGCAGCGGGCGCGCCGGCGACGTGCCGAAGGCACGCCAAAGTCAAGCCCGTCTGCTCCCGTCCGCGCCAGACCAGCGCCCAGGGTCCAAATCCCTGCCCAAACCCCCGCAGCTCCCCCCAAACACGTTTATTCAAGAGAAACACTCATGAACTTAAGACGCAACAACTGTCTACACCAAGTACTACTCCCTGACATAGGTCGACGCACAACTGCATATGTCGGGCATGCGGTGTCATAATACCACATCCTGCACCTAATGAGGTACCAGGTTTTTAGGGACCCGGCGGTGCCAGGGGGAACACCCAGAGACCTCTTGAGTTCTTCCTGTTTTGGACCACAGAAACACAGAGTCTTCTAGGTGATGTCAAGGACCGAGTTTTATTTGCTGCAACCAAGTAACAAGCGTCCTAGAAGTACAACAGCCCGGTGTGTATATTCTCAGGAGACTGTTCTTTTTTACAGAACCAGCCTTCTCCTTTTATACAAAAATATTAGCTTCAGGCAAGAATTCCTAGGTTTACAGTTTGGTCGTATAAATATTTCTATTACAAAGAAAAAGCAAAGTCATGATGGCAATCCCACATTTTCGTATGTCCGGTTTGTCATGGATTACCCAGCCAGGCCCAGAACTCTCATCAGATATCGATGAACCCCCAATAAAATCGGGCACCTCCTCCTTGTAAAACTAGCCATAAAGAAGAAACAGGGACAGGTGTGTGTATGATAAAGCGTGGTTTGTATGGGATAAACGGTTTATGACATGTTGTGCCTTGATGCTAATCTCGCTCGGCCACTGGGATGAGGACTGCCCGAACAGGTTTGGCTTGAGGCAGTGGAGTCAGCTCGCCCAGGTCACAGAGGAGTCAGGAAAGGTGGACGTGTCCTTTCAGCTCGGATTCAGCCTTGGTCAATTGACTATGTAAGGGCAACCACAAGATGGATGCCGCTCACAAAATGGAACCCGAGGGTTCAAGACAGAAACTGTGATTTAAGGGTGATTTGTCACTCAATCGTGACGCAAATGCACAGGGATAATGTCCTAATCATTACCGGTCTGCCGATACCAAATTCGTCATGGTATGATGATATTTTTTAACACGAGTGTTGGGCTTCGGTACCATATCATAGCACGGTCCAGAATTTTCAGTACCACAGACCCTCCTTTTGCCCTTATATAGGCAATAACTCATGCTAATCTGAGTCCAAATCTGTATTCATGAAGTCATGGAGATGCTGCTATAGCATCATCCTGTTACTTAGTTCGTCCCTTGACACAGGCTTCCTTACACATGATGTAGCACAGAGGCCACATATTGCAGGAGCGCACTGTACACACAGGCAGAACAGAATGGCTAAGACGAACGAACTAGCAGGTAACAGGGTATAAGGGCGCACAGCTGAGTATGGCTATAAGTAAAGTACACACGTATCTAAGTGAATTGCTACTAGGCCGGAAAGGGAGGTTACCCAACCCCCTCTAAACCTCAAGGACGCGTCCCAGAGAAAAGCTTATAAACACTCCTGCCGAGCAATCAAAATTATGTGGTATTATGCACAGCACATGTAGTATTAATGAAATTTCAAAAACAAATTTGAAAGCAAAAAGTTCAAAATTTCATCCAATAAGTTCTCCAGACTCCCGGGTCTTGTAATACATTGATCCGTATTTTAATGCAATTCTCAAAGTTCAATCCAGACGATGTTCGGATCAAAATTCAATTCCAAGTTCCAATCCAAAGTTCAAGGTACAATATTCCAAATTATAGTCAAAAATTCCCAAAGAAAACAATCACTGCAGCCAACACGTGTTTCGTAGGGCATTAATCTCATGCCACACAACTTCCTCAGGGCTGCAAGCCAAAATAATAAAACAATAGTAAATATTACTAACATTAATCTATAATGAAAGAGTACTTTTAATAAAGTCACCACCTAAGTGAAGAAAACAAAGTACCCATATTCTGTGACAAAATCAAAATACAGTTTTGTGACAGTCCCGGTGTCAACAGTATAATGACAGCAAAACATTCCGAAATATTACCAAATCCAAAAGCATATATAAATATGTACCTTACTCACAAAAGATATAATGTTACCAACATTATCAAACTCTTACTCGAGGGTATGTATATATAAAATTACACTTTGTGGAAAGACATGGAGAAACTCTTAGTTTTGTCACCAAAGTCCATCTCATATTTTCTCTATAGCAAGGATACATTATCCCTCTCAATAGCACAAAATGGCGCAAGCCCTTGTAATATAACATCTAAATGTAGAATACACATGTATACTTTAATGAGAAGTCACTACGCTGAGTATGACACATGCTAAATTAAGTGAGAAATCACTAAGCTGAATATAACAGTAAGTGGTGGTAGTGTATGCCAAAGCACAGTCTGTATTACCTTTTCTTTCTATTCTTCGTTCCTCACGTTTGTCTTTATCATTAATTTCTTTCAGAATTTGCAGTAACTAGAATGGAGAGTCACGTTATTAGACTCGTATTTCTAAGAGACAATAGGAACAATAGCTATATTCGATAAATTCCCTTACCAATATCTCGACGCGATTATTTCAATAAACTTCCAATATCCATAAATTGATTTCTCTGCATATATCTTCTTTGACAGGTTCTAAAATACAAGAACCCACATTTCTTAGGACCTGCTGCCAATTGCTATCTCGTATATTCTCAACTAGAGCAAGTATTACCCTTACCTGTATCTCCCCTCCGAGGACTCCAAATATCCTGTGTCCGACTCTATCGAGTGTCGGCGTCTCCTGAGGGCGCCATGTTATGTAAGTGAGCATTACAAAAACGGAACGTAAATCGCCGCCATCTTGGAATAGGTTACCGCGTTCACGAAGGATATTAACTTTCTCACTAATAGTCACTATTTCCCGTTAGGTTCATGTCGTAAATACATTAATCAGTAAGGGGTAAACTATATCAAAAACTCCTCCTATTTAATATACACATCAGCGTTATCTTTAGGTATCATACTATCGAAGTGCCTGAACTAGTAATAATGGAACTATGGTGTTAGTGGTGTCGCCATATTTAAATGGCTAAAACCTACCGAAACTAGGGTTTATATGCCCAACAATATATAATTATACGTAAAGATTTCGGAATGAGGGTTATATAATAAGGGCTATCACTAGGTATCATGAAAAATAAAATGCAAGTATTGATAAATGTACTTAACAACCTGACCATGTATATGTATACTAAGTAATCTGCTCATCCCAATTAATAAAGTAATTTAACATACATGGTGACATTGCTTTGAGTCTCCCATAACTTTCCTATGTACTTAACTACATAAAAAGCGAGGGTGTTATGGCATTAGCATTCAGGTTCCTCAGGTATCAACTAAAACTATTAACAAATCAACATAATCTGAATAAGCAATTTTTCAGACTACAAGCCAGATCACAAACATCAACAGCATATTTTGACTCATAAAATTACATTATAATTAATCTCCCAGAAAATACTGTAATTCTGTGTCAAAATTGAGCCCTTCTTCTACGGCCCGAAGGACCATAATCCACCTTGCCTCTCTTCGTCTCAATTTTAATAGTCTGTCTCCTCCACGTCTGTCAAGGATTACATGTTCTATTCCATGGAAGGAGAATTTATGGTTGTCAGAGTCATGTCTGTTCTGAATAACATGTGAGGCTATGGGGTACCTCGTATCACCATTCTTGAGTGCCCGGTAATGCTCTACCATCCGGTCCTTAAGTCTTCTGACCGTACTTCCCACATATATCTTCCCACACATGCAAGCAATAACATAAATAACAAAGGTAGTTTCACAATTGATGAAAGAATCAATATAAAAGGTACCTGTGTTGTTATATTCAAATTTCACAACCTTTCTTTTGGCCCACCAACATGAGCTACAGTTTCCACAGTAGTGGAATCCCTTAGGACGAATTCGCAACCATTCACTTTGTCCAGAATGAGATATTGGTTTAGGGTAACTCGGGCTAACAATATTGGCAATGGACAATCCTTTCCTAAACGTAATACTAGGTCTTTCCGTCAAGTAAGGTTTCAAATCTTTATCAGAATGTAATAAATGCCAATATTTCCTCATAATACCGTAGAGTTTGTTACTTCCAGTGCCAAAATGCGTAATCATTCTGATCTTTTGGCTCTTGCCCATAGTCTCATTCTTTTTCTTTGATACCAAGGTATCTTCTCGTTTAAGTGTCTGTACCTTTCTGACAGCCTTAGTCACAATTGTCTTTTCATATCCTCTGTTTTTGAATCTAGTTACCATATCTTTAACATTAGCATCAAAATCCAAGTCTTTGGAGCAATTTCTTCTTGCTCTAATCATTTCCCCATATGGGATAGAATTGATCTGGCTCTTAGGATGGCAACTGTCAGCTCGTAGAAGTGCATTACAGCTTGTCTCTTTCCGAAACATACGGCTATACAGTTTATCTCCCTCAACAAAAGAATGGCTAAGACCATCCCAATGAATATCAGAGTTTTCCATCCCCAGGCAGATATCAGTTCCCAGAACCACCCCAGTAAAGACCAGTCTCCTTTATCCACGTGAATGGAATCCGAGATCTTATGCAGTTTGGAGATGGCCTGGTATACTGTTGGAGCATTGTCAGGGATGAAAATGCAGCAACTGGATTGGATCACTTTACATACCCCACCACGGTCTGCAAGTATGACATCTAGGGCAACCCTGTTCTGAAGAGTCATAAGGCGGTCAGACTGGAGCTCCGCAGTCAAGTTACTAAGGGCACCAGCCGTTTTAATCACGGCGGATTCAACTACCCTCGTCAATTGGCGAATGTTCCTGCTGTTCACCATAGGCCCCCAAAACGGCAGAAACCCTTTTGCGAAATCCCCAAATTCTTGTTCCGCAGTGTCGTCTTTGCTCACAACTTCCCTAACTGTCCTTGTCCTGTGGTAATCTGCCTCGGCCGTGTAGGTGGGTGGCAACAGGAACGAGATAAAACATGTGCCCGAGAAGTCAGGGGGCAGCCATGTATACGCTCTATCATGGCAGACGAAGTAGGTACCCTTAGCCGCTAAGAATGAAGAAGAGGTCTGGGACGGGAAAACATAAGTTTCAGTACAGACATTCTTCCCTAACTGAGCTCCAGGGTTGTTGCCATTTCCCTGCAGACATAGGTGACCTTGATGGGGTACTATCCAGATTGGGGAGGATTTCTTTGCTCGCTGGCTCTCACTCAAGGAAATCCCATATTTAGTTATATTCCATCTACTGTAAGGCTCCAATTCATCTCTGGGAATCGTCCTATATATGTCAATATCCCTGCTCATATTTCTGATTCCTGCTACTAGTGCCTTGTTGCTTGAGTTTCTTCCTGTGGGACGCGGGGGATATGGTTCAATGGCGAATAGGAACATGGTTTGAAATGCCCACAGAGAACCATAGTAGCTGAATGGCAGGACAAAATACGGGATACCCTTGTCTGTCGTGTGTGGCATAAGTCCACACACCCAACAATTCGTTGTGTTCATTACAGACTGGTGCTGGTGTAGGAGCTGAATGAATGAGTTATTTACAAATTCTAACCTTCTGGCAGACTCGTGTTCAGGTAGAGGGTGAAAGGAGTGTGGGGAAACAGTAGGAGGAGGTGTGGGCTGAGTGTTGTGTGCAAATGAAACTCGAAAGGTGAATAAAGCATAGCCAATCAAAAACAGCATTATACTGCACAACATAAAAATGCATGTTATCAAAAATTGTGTTTTTGCCATTACAATGCATATTCTCGTTTTAAAGTTCATAGATCTAGCAGGTCTCTCCATCTTGGGAAACTCCATCCTCTAATTTGCTGCCCGCGGTGGGAGATTGATTCTGCTATGGAGTGCTTCTGTTCAGTCCAGGGTAACTCCCTTAGACCAACCAGAACTGTCGACCTAACCGTCTCCAGCTGCACTCCAAAGACTGTGGCAACCGCGACCCTAGCAGCAGAACCAGATGGCGGTTCGAAAATCAAAAATGAGCAAGTATCCTAGATGAGAGAGCTGCACAATCAAAGAAAAAATCGTTTTTATTTGTCCTTAGTCATAGGTCTTGGCCTCAAGTTATAACGGTTTTGACCATGAGCTGTGTGGTCCCGAAACAGGAGTTCAGGCTCAGTAGTGTCCAACTGCATTGACGGTGGCACAGATCCCTACAGAATGTTATCGCTTTCCTTTTCTGAAGTAGTTCCTTTCAAACGTGCATCACTGAAGGGTAAGAAACGAGGCACAGTTTCGGTCTCAGAGTCAGCAATTCCCTCCTGGACCCACCGGTCATAAGGCAGAGGTAACGGGACCCTCTTACAATGGGTCCCGTGGATCCAGTTTTTCTTTCCCTCCACTCCCTTTGGTTTACGCCACCCTTAAGGGAAGCAAAAAGAAAGCTTAGAACTTTGGAAAGAGTGTGGAGGAAAACCAAGCAGGACACTGACAGGAAACTTTATAAAGCTTCCCTTCACCAATATAAAAATCTTATGACCCAAGCTAAAGCGGAATACTTTGAGTCCCGCCTGAGTAAGGCAGCGAACATTCAGAAAGAGACTTTTAAAATACTGGCAGAATTGAGTAAAAAACCAGATAACTCCAAGGCTCCCATTGACTGTAACACCTTTCAGGCTTTTTTTTTGGAGAAGGTGAAGATCATCATCCAGGAGATAAAGAACGGGGTGGCAATGGGGACTGCTATAACATCAGCATCTGAGAACGTGATTGATTGCTCCCTTGAAGTGTTTCCAGAGATGGATGCATTGATTCTGGAACAGCTGATGGGTAAAATTAAATCTGGTTCCCCAGCTGATCCACGCCCACCTGAGATCTTCCGTGTTGCGCGCCCCTTATTGGAGGAATGTATCATCTCCCTCCTCAATAGATCATTAGATACGGGGTACCTACCGGTTGAACTTAAGGAGGCGCGTGTAAGACCCCTATTGAAAAAACCTGGGTCGGACCCTGCGGTGTTAAAGAATTACAGACCTATTTCCCAGCTGCCTTTTCTCTCAAAAATCCTTGAGCAGCATGTGTTAAAATCCCTGTCCCTGTCCCTCTATCTGGAATCTAGAAACGGACTCGGGCGTCCCCACAACAAAGAAACACACAAGTTGAGTATTTTACTCAAGGACCAGCTTGCCGTTATTCCGGCGGGTAAGGTAAAGTTACAAGATTTAAAATATAATCTCTATAAGCGTACTTCAACTGGGGAGGCAAAATCTATGGATTAACATTCCTGTATATCTGCAGTTACCAAGTCTTTAGTGAGTGGCATATTTAGGAATATATATTTAATTCAAACAAAAGCATTAGATTCTACGAGAATGAATAACACAGATAAAACAATTTAGAGTAATTTAAAAAGATATTTTCCACACCATGGATTTCGTAAACCTCTGTTATACATTTATTCCATTTCAAAAACAAAGTTGATCATAATACAGTATACAAATTTTTAAAAAAACATGATTATACATTTCATAAAAACGATTTAAAACAAAGAATCACAAGTCGACGCGGCGTTTCGGTATTCTGTATGACTACCTTCTTCAGGACTGATTCTAGACAGGTTTAAAAAAGATTTAAAAAACAGGGTTACTTTTCTTACATTGGTGCAGATATCTAGTGAATCAATACTCTATGTGGTCACAGTACATAGTAACTATAGTGTACTTTTTTTCTCATATACATTTTTAGTAAACAAGGTATTCATCTTTAACATAAAGTCTTGGTATTTCCTTATTTCAAATTCTTTTTACCTCCTTCATTAAAATTAATCCCCCCATTCCGGGAATACATCAACCTTTATTAATGTACGTTCCTATGCTTGAACAAAACTAATGATTCTATCTGGAATCCCATCATCTACTCCATGAGCGACAGGCAGGTTTCCGAGCTCATCACAGCACCGAGTTGGTGATGCTCTCGGTGCTGGATGAACTAAGAGGCATGGCTGACTGCAAGAAACCGAGCGCCTTGATTTTGTTGGACCTATCAGCGGCGTTCGATACTGTCAGCCATGCCTTGCTTTTGGAAAGACTGAAGGATTTTGGGATTAAGGGCTTGGCCTTTCAATGGTTGCAATCTTTCCTTATAAGAAGGACCCAAAAGATACAACTAGGGGACGAAACATCTGAGATGGGGATCTTAGAGTGCGGGGTACCACAGGGGTCTGCCCTGTCCCCGCTTTTATTTAATCTCTACCTGCAACCGTTGATTGCTTCTTTGGCCACCATGGGCTGTAAAGTCTTTAACTACGCAGACGACACGCAATTGCTGTTAAGTGTTGATGACACTACGGCCGCACAACTCCAAGCTCAGAACATCCTGCGGTTCACAGTGCAACGGATGACGGATAACCTGCTAAAGATTAATCCAGACAAGACTGAGGTATTAGTGATTTCATCCAATACCTCACCTTGGTGTGATCTCTATTGGCCCACGGAGTTAGGCCCTGCTCCAAAACCAAGCCCGTTTGTAAAGAGATTGGGGATCAAGCTGGATGGTGACCTGTCAATGGCCCCTCAGATCTCTTCGGTTGTGGGAAGCTGTACGAACATCATTCGGCAACTGCGGAAGTTATCTCCTGTCCTCTCACAATCCATGATGCGATCAATAGTAGCAGCCACCATTATCTCCAGAAGTGATTATGGTAATGCCCTTTACCTTGGCTTACCTAAATCTCTGACCAGTAGGCTTCAGGTCATAATGAATGACGCTGCTCGGTTGATCTTCAGACTCCAGAGGAGATCTAAAGCCACCCCCCTACTACAAAGTTTGCATTGGCTCCCCATTAAAGAAAGAGTGGAATTCAAGAACTTATGTACGGCCCATAGGGCAATCTATGGCAAGGTCCCAGCCTACATTAAAGATCGCTTGCAGCTGTATTGCCCTATGAGAACACTCCGATCCTCAGACTCCCAGCTATTGGTCTGCCCTCGCTACAGGCTAGTGACTAAGGGAGGGAGAGCCTTTTCAGTGTTAGTTCCCCAGTTATGGAACAGGCTGCCTGGGGTGCTGCGTGGGGAAGGGAACCTATTGCGATTCAGAAAGGGCCTAAAAACACTACTGTTCAGCAAAAGTATGAGCACAGTATAATCTAGCTACGGCCTCAGCTTCCACCTTGCCAAGTTATTGTCTGTTACCATCTTTCCAAGAGCTTAGAGACCTGTAGGTGATTAGGCGCGATATAAAACCACAATAACAATAACAACACTCGGATGGCAGATCTGGTCGAGAGAAGAACTAGATGAGGGCCCGTCCACCGGGGCTGGTCATTCTTTGTTCGCTGGAAGTTGCGCACCAGGACCCAGGTGCCAGGTTCAATTGCGTGGCCTGGATCATCAGACGCTGGCAGGGAAAAGCTGTGGACCTGTTGGTGTAAAACACGCAATTTAGTCATCAATTCGTGCAGATAATCAAGCAGTACAGGATGCTCTATCTCACTGAACCTGGTGGGCCTTGGCACTCCCCATATGTTGGCCGGGCGGCCGAACACGATCTCATGAGGACTAAGTCCCACTCTAGAGTGGACAGTCATTCTTGTCGATAAGAGTGCCAAAGGCAGAGCGTCAGGCCATTTAAGACCGGTGCTTGCTTGGATCTTGGCCAGTTTCAATTTTAGAGTGCCATTATAGCACTCTATTAGTCCAGCTGATTTGGGGGTGATTTGCAGCGTGGAACTTCTGTTGTATGCCTAGCCCCTCACACACTCTCTTCATCACTCGTCCCACGAATTCACTCCCATTATCACTCCAGACCATTCTAGGCATTCCGAATCTGGGGAAGAACTCCTTGACAAGGGCTTTGGCTGTGGATAAGGCAGTATTGTCCTTAAGGGGATATGCCTCCACCCACCTGGAAAAGGCACAAACAACAACGAGTACATATTTCAGATTGTTGCACCTTTCCATGTGGATGAAATCTAGCTGCAAAACCTCGAATGGATACGTTGGAGGCGCAAAATGACCAGCTGGAGTTGGGGTTCCCCTACCAGGATTGTACTTCAGACACACCATACAGTTCTTGACCACATTCTCTGCACATTTAGGTATTCCACTATTCTGCCATACTGGAGCCAACAACTTACAGATCCCTTTCACACTGATGTGAGCCATTCCATGAGCCATTGTCACCACTGCAAGCACATACGCATCGGGTAGCAGCCATCTCTGATGCTCTGATAGTTCGACCCAACAACCATTCGCATCCAATCTACCCTTACTTTCTCTCCATTCATTCACCTCTTTCTCTGTGGCTTCGGATTGAATAGACTTCACACTCTCAATTGTGTCCTCGCAAATACCCACATCACCAATCATTCTCGCTGGGCCTGCAACATATTCGACTCATTCCTTGCAGTTTCTTTTGCAACTTGATCCGCAAACGCATTCCCATGACCAACATCATCTTGAATCTTTTTGTGTGCTCTACATTTGACAATCGCAACTTGTAGTGGCAAGGTCAGTGACTCGAGAAGCTCATTTACTAACTGACCATGCTGGATCTTGGTACCGTGCGATGTCAGGAACCCACGTTCACTCCACAATCGTCCTAAACTGTGAGCCACGCCAAAGGCGTATTGGCTGTCCGTGTGCACATTCACTCTTTCCTTTTGCTAACACACATGCTCTTGTAAGTGCAATCAATTCTGCTGCTTGCGCAGAATTGTGTGGGATATGTGCAGCTTCAACAATCATGTGCAATGTTGTCACAGCATATGCTGCAGTCGTATCACCATTCGGCAACTTGAACCATGAACCATCAACCCATAAAGCATCATTACATTCAGGAAGAGGAGTGTCCTGCAAGTCTACTCTCCCTTTTGTCTCTTCTTCTGTCCTAAAGCAGCAGTCATGTTGTTCGACCTCATCTGTCTCTACTGGAATGGGCAATAACGTGGCTGGGTTTAATGTGTCACACCTCTTTATGTGTACATGGCTCGCTAACAGTGTCAGCTCATAACTTGACAATCGAGCACTAGTTAAGTGCTGTGTCTTCGTTCTATTTAGCAAAATGTCTACTGCATGTGGGACCATAACGATCAGTGTATTATTCATTACTATCCCAGCAGACTGTCGAATACAGACAGCTGCTGCCGCAATGGCTCTCAAGCAACTTGGCAATGCCTTAGCTACTGGATCTAAAGTTGCTGAAAAGTATGCGCATGGACGCTGTTTGCCCCCAAAAGACTGTGTCAGGACTGATAATACACAACCTTCCTTCTCGTGAACATACAACGTAAAAGGCTTACTGTAGTCGGGGGTACCCAACACAGGAGCCGAACACAATGCACCACTCCATTCGTGAAAGCTTTTCTGACACTCTTCAGACCATGGAATGGGTTTCGGTGTATCTTTGCAAGTTAATGCCACCAAAGGTTTGGCCAACAAAGAGAAATTCGGTATCCATTGCCTGCAATATGATGTAATACCCAAGAACGCACGCACTTCTCTCTGTGTCCGTGGGACACTCAATTTTGCAATTGCCTGTATTCTCTCTGGGGTCAGCTTCCTTACCTCCTTCGATAAGATGTGACCTAAGTAGGTCACTTCTTGTCGACAAAATTGCAGTTTTGAAAGAGAGACTTTGTGCTTCATATCACATAAATGACGCAACAATGACAAAGAGGCTTGCTTGCAAATCTCCTCTGTATCTGCAGCGACCAGCAAATCATCAACGTACTGAATAAGCGTAGCGCCATCAGGTAAAACAATTGTGTCAAGTTGTGATTTCAGAGCCTGACTGAATATAGATGGTCTTTCACAGTAGCCCTGAGGAGCGCGTTTGAAGCGGAAGCTTCGGCCTCCTAAATTGAAGCCAAAAATATCTCTGCTCTCCTCGGCGATAGGGATGCTGAAGAAAGCGTTCTTCAAGTCAATCACTGTGAACCAAGTGGCTGAAGCTGGAACCATAGTCAATAGGGCAGTGATATCGGGAACAACTGGAAACTGTGGCACAACAATCTTATTTACTTCTCTGAGATCAATCACGAACCTATAGACATGTGGTTGGGAAGGATCAGTACGCTTTAAAACCGGCAGAACAGGACTGTTACAGATGTTCCCTATTGTCTCTTCAATGGCATCTTTCTCAATCAGATCGTAAATGATTGCTAACAACGCCTTTTCACCTTCGCTAGAGATCTTGTATTGGGGAATACGTGGCATTCTAACATTGGCTTTCAATGTTATAACGTATGGCGCTATTTCCAAAAGACCCACATCATTAGAGCCAGTAGCCCAAAGTATATCCGGAAGAGAAGACAATTCTGTTGGAAATTTTTCCCTTGACAAATATACTGGAGAAACTACTTTCTTACCTAGGGTAACTTGTACTCCCGAGGGAGAACAGTACAAAGTCGCATACAGTCTCTTTAACAGATCCAATCCTAACAAGTTTTCACCACAACCTGTTGTAAGGATGAGGGGTGCTTCTAGTTCACATGGCCCAACAGAAAGGGACATAGGACTAGAGATCGGGTTCCTAACCGGGGCGCCAGAAAAACCTACAGAAACATTAATTTCGCCAGACAAAGGTGCGCCAGGAAGTTTTGAGTGCATCATAGAACTTGTTGTAGCACCAGTATCCAGCAGAAAAGGCTCTACACACCTGATGTAATCACCTCAACATGAGGTCCATTCTGATCTACTGGAAACAACTCCCTCTCTTTGCCCATGGCTGTCCTAGCAATCACCCTCATTCTCGTTCTCTGCATAGTAGTCATCAGCATAGTACTGAGTTGTCCTAGAAGACGCATTATTCTGTTGGTCAAAGCTGTTCATGGAATTCTGAGGTGGAAAAGAAGGAGCATTCTGGGGGAAATTTCCACGACCCCTACCTCTAGGGGCCTGCTGAACACCTCTACCTCTTGTACCAGAAACACCATTCAAACGTCGTAACAAAGCCGGACAACTATTCTTGAAATGACCCTCTTCCTTGCAATACGCACACTGATTCGGACCATATGGTAAACGCCGTTGAGAAGACTCGTTTCTTTGTGAGTCTCTCGAATACTGCTGTGGTTGCTGATAATCGTGCTGGCTATTATTATGAGGTGGATAAGCTTGCTGCAGAAGGACTTTAGTTTTCAATTCTTTAGTCTTTTTGTCTGCCTTATCTAGCTCATCTTTGCCCCTATTTTTGTAGTACTGGGCTGTAGCTAAAATCTGCGCTGATGTGGAGACAGCCCAAGCACTCTCTGAATCCTTCAACTTATTACACAGTTCAGGAAGCAAATTATGTACAAATGTGTCTACAAACAATCTTTGGCCACCCTCAGTAGCCATATCCTGACCACTATGATCGACGAATGTTTCTTCAAACCGCGTGAAAAAGTCAGACACATTCTCATCTTTTTTCTGTTTACACGCAGACAACTTGTCCCAATTCACATGCAATTCGGGCATTAAAGTCTTCATGTATGCAATTATTCTACCAGGAAGTTCTGCTACTAAAGGCTCGGGCTTAGAGCCACCAACTTGTCTAGCATCAGCATCAGCAATATTAACCCATGTGTCACCTAACTCTTGATCATGATCTGCATGACGAATCTTTTCCCATAAAGGCTGTGGAACAACATTCCCAAACAACATGTCTACATCTGCTAGATTCATTATACAGGAGCTGGCAGTTTGTGATAACTCCTTATAATACCCTGCAGGATTTTTTTGGGGATCAGGCAACGTTTGCTTGAGCGCTAAAACTTCAGATCTTTTCCAAGGGACATGTACCCATGCACGCTGAAAATGCGGGGGAATGGCTGGATTCGCATTTGCGTCTCCTTCCCTCCAGACTGGGGGAACCTCTCTCATGGGATACTGTCGCGCCTTTTTCCTACCTGGCCTGTCATGATCAGCAAGTGGTCCAGAATTGCTTCCCTTACTCCTATAAGACAACAACATGTCTATTGCTAGTTCAACATCGGCACCCACAATCATACCTTCTGCGAACTTGAATCGCACACGGAATAATTCGCGCAGGTCGTACTCCGGATCATTTCCTCTCAAATCCTCAGAAAGAAATACACACATTTGTTCAAAAACATATCTCTGTGTGGACGCTTCCCACTGACGGAAGACTTCCATAACGGACTGAACGTCATACTTTACAGTATCAGTAACCCATTTACGTGCTAACTCATTCAGTACTTCTCTTTCCTGATAATCAGGCTGTCGACTTCGCAACTGTCTACGTTCTGTGTTAGGGGTCGTTTTAGGCGACCCAAAGAAAGGTGAGAAAAGACCAGTGACAGTGTTTGCCACTCTCTGTCGAACAGAAGGAGAAACTGGTGGAAAGGCAGAAACGCCAGAAAGGACAGGCTGATGTAAAGTAGAACTGGAGGCAGTAGCAGAAGTAGTATCAGGATAAGCAGTTGGAGTAGCAGGCGAAATCGTAGAAAAAGCAGAAAGAGTATGTAGCAAAGGCGGCGGCCCCTGAGAGGGCTGCGCCGGAGGAGTAGAAACCAGCTGAAGAGGAGCTGGTGCTTGTGGAAGAACTGGTGTTCGTGCGGAGGGGCGCGGTATAACAAAGCGCTGCGGGGGTGCAGTAGCATTTTGTGCATATGGAGGTGGAGAACTCAGTAAATGAGACATTAAAGGATCCTTCTCAAGTGTCTCTTTTGATTCCTGTCCTCTATTTGGCAGAACTGGGTAGCATTTATCTACTGCTAGCTTCCTACTTCTAAGTGTTTATTCATTCTCTTGCTCTTCCTCATTATCCCTAAATGCAACGGCAGCTTGTACCATAGACATACCTCGTTTATTTTTCTTTGCTAATTTCATTTCTTTCTGTTTGGCTTCCTTGCGCCATAAGCGAAAGGAGTCAAACATTGCCGGCCGGGCTTTCTTCTTGAAAAGTTTCACCTCTAGATTATCTAAAATCTCTGTGTCAATGCTACCATATTGAGGCCATTTTAAAACACCATCATTTCCGATGTATCGGATCCACACTTCATTATATGTGATCGGGCCTACGCCGTGCTTCACATAGAGCTCATATGTTGGAGTTCCAATCGGAGGAACCGGACACGAATCCTCTAATCGGGAGTCCCTACTACAACAAAGACAAAACAAGTTTCCAAGTCTGCTAAGACCAGGCATCTTTGCTCACTAGTCTAGCTTCAAACTTCAAAGGATTATCGAATACGATAGTCTCGTGAATACACGAGTCCCTTGGTTTTGGTGCTTGCAAGTTCCAAACAAAGCATATCTCAAGGATACCAAAACTAAGAATCAAACTAAGGACTGGGAGAAGCTCCACTTATACTTAACTGAAGTATTGAAGATCGATGACGTCACTAGAAGACTCATCTATCGTTTCGCTCTACCAACCATCAATGGGTCCAAAACAGGGCGATAGTCAGGGCAGCAGTCTTTCGTAGCCGTCGGGACGCGGGGAACCTCGCAGCAAAGACCTTCGGAACCACGTCGACATACAGGGGTCGCTGAAGTGGCTGGCCGTCCTCTGGAATTTTCACACGAAGCTCCTCACGAACATCTGCCTTGGACCGACACCGCTTGATACCGCCCCGAGTTGGGCGCCAAACTGAGGTACCGGGTTTTTAGGGACCCGGCGGTGCCAGGGGGAACACCCAGAGACCTCTTGAGTTCTTCCTGTTTTGGACCACAGAAACACAGTCTTCTAGGTGATGTCAAGGACCGAGTTTTATTGGCTGCAACCAAGTAACAAGCGTCCTAGAAGTATAACAGCACAGTGTGTATATTCTCAGGAGACTGTTCGTTTTTACAGAACCAGCCTTCTCCTTTTATACAAAAATATCAGCTTCAGGCAAGAATTCCTAGGTTTACAGTTTGGTCGTATAAATATTTCTATTACAAAGAAAAAGAAAAGTCATGATGACAATCCCACATTTTCGTATGTCCAGTTTGTGATAGATTACCCAGCCAGGCCCAGAACTCTTATCAGATATCGATGAACCCCCAATAAAATCGGGCACCTCCTCCTTGTAAAACTAGCCATAAAGAAGAAACAGGGACAGGTGTGTGTATGATAAAGCGTGGTTTGTATGGGATAAACGGTTTATGACATGTTGTGCCTTGATGCTAATCTCGCTCGGCCACTGGGATGAGGACTGCCCGAACAGGTTTGGCTTGAGACAGTGGAGTCAGCTCGCCCAGGTCACAGAGGAGTCAGGAAAGTGGACGTGTCCTTTCAGCTCGAATTCGGCCTTGGTCAATTGACTATGTAAGGGCAACCACAAGATGGATGCCGCTCACAAAATGGAACCCGAGGGTTCAAGACAGAAACTGTGATTTAAGGGTGATTTCGTCACTCAATCGTGACGCAAATGCACAGGGATAATGTCCCAATCATTACCGGTCTGCCGATACCAAATTCGTCATGGTATGATGATATTTTTTAACACGAGTGTTGGGCTTCGGTACCATATCATAGCAGGGTCCAGAATTTTCAGTACCACACTAACGAACTTCATACAAAAACAGGGACCAACCTTTCTCACTCTCCAGATCAGCCCTCGAACTGCCGGCGTAAGCCACACATCAAACTTTTTAAAAATTTACTCTTAAACGTTAGGTCAATGCCAAAGCATAAACATGAAATTGCAGCCCTTATCACAGATAATACGGTTGACCTGGCTTTCCTAACTGAAACGTGGGCCGCAGACTCATCTGGGCGGGACTGGCACACCGCTGTACCCACAGACTACTCCCTAGCAAATATGGACAGGCAAGGAACTATCGGTGGGGGGCTAGCCATTATTCACCGGTCAATCTTTAAAATAAACGTCCTCCCACAGCCCGGACTAGAAGCGGAGGGTATATCCTTTTCGGTCAAGTTTAACAACCAAGTAATATTCACGGGCCTCCTGTTATACTGGCCCCCAGGACCTAGAGGTCTCTTCACTAACGCCCTCCTAACCTTTCTGGAATCCACTTCTGACCAACCCACCTTTACCGCATTAGGGGATTTTAATTTCCACCTTGAGGATAAGAACTCCACCGAATCCACTACCCTAATAGAAAACGTCCGTAGCTACGGAATTACCCAGCTAAGGGCAGGACCCACCCACACTGCTGGCCATACCCTAGATGCCATCTTTACCAATAATCGCCATATCAAAGTCACGTCCCCTATTTTGCTCCCTTGGTCGGACCACGCTGCTATTCACTTTACTCTTACAACCACATTGACAAATGCCAGGAGAAATGACCTTGCACTTCCGACTAAAATCCGCCAGTGGAAAAAGCTTGAAGAAATATGCCTTCCCTCGCTAGCACGGATAGCAACAGCGGAGCAAACAAATTCCACCCCTGGCTTACCCAGGCTATGGACGAACTAGCCCCGGAAGAATCAAAAATCCCAGGACTCGTTCAGCCACCTCACAATGGTATACCACCGAAGTCAAATTGATAAAGCTAAAATGTAGAAGGGCCGAGAGGCTATGGCGAATTGACTACAGTCCCCAGTCAAGAATAGAGTATACAGCGGCCCTACACGAATATAAGCTAATGATAGAGCAAGCCAAGGCAGTCTTCTATACAAGGAAGATACAAGAATCCTCTAACTCCTCAAAAGAACTGTTTAAAACCGTCACTCACCTAGCAAAAAGTCCCAGAGACACGATCTTTAAACCATGTCAAGATTTTGTGGAAAACATAGCCCAATTCTTTCAGCAGAAAGACCAGACAGTCTACAATGACCTCAGCCTGTTACCCACCTGTAAGGAATCCCCCCATGAAACAGATCGACAGGTACCAGCTCCAGAATTCCACAATTTTTCCCAGCTCAGTGACGTCCAGGTCGCCACTCTGCTCCTTCACACTAAAGCCGGCTCCCCACTAGACCCATGCCCCCCTTACGTACTACACCTGGTTCCTGACACTATCAGTCAAGCTCTTACCCCGCTCCTCAACACCGCAATCAGCTCCAGGCAGTTCCCTAGCAGTTGGAGAAAGGCCTGCATTAGGCCCATGCTTAAAAAGGAGACACTAGACCCCAATGAAGCAAAACACTACCGCCCAATATCGTGCTTACCCCTTCCCGCCAAAATTCTGGAAAGTGCAATGAATCAGGAGCTAACCAAACACCTTGAGGACAGCCATTTACTAGATCCCACACAACACTGTTTTAAGGCCTGTCACTCAACTGAGACAGCTCTTATAATAGCCTCGGAGAATATACTTCAGACCATGGACAAGGGAGGCAGAGCCACTCTGATCCTTCTGGATCTGACAGCGGCGTTCGATACCGTCAACCATAGTGTCCTCATAAACAGACTAAAGGTGTTAGGTATCACACACACAGCCCTAAACCTACTTGAGTCCTTCCTAGAGGCACGCATCCACCAAATTCACTGGGATGGTCTCCAGTCTGAGGAGTTCCTTCTACCTTGTGGAGTCCCTCAGGGATTAGCCCTATCACCCACCCTCTTTAATCTCTATGTTACCCCTCTGGCTGCACTGCTAAAATGCCATGGCCTGCATCGAGTCTCCTACGCTGACGACACCCAACTGGTAGTCTCACTTGCGCAGACGGTGGAAGCCACCGCCACCAGTTTTAAGAACTGTCTGTCAGACGTAAAGAAGTGGATGAACGCTCACTTCCTCAAGTTAAACACAGAAAAGACAGAGGTGATCGAATTCGGCCAAAAACCCTCCATCTGGAATGATCTTTGGTGGCCCCCAGAGGCGGGCACCTGCCCTGTTCCGGCCAACAAGGTCAGAAACCTAGGTTTCATAATGGACAAGGACCTCACCTGTACAGCCCAAATTAGTCAGATCACCTCAGCTTGCTTCTTCACACTGAAGGTCCACCAAAAAATCCTGCCCTACATCCCATTCGCCCTGAGGAAAACGGTAGTGGGAGCACTGATTATGTCCAGGGTAGATTACTGCAATGCCCTGTACATAGGCGCTGGAGAAAAACAACTTGACAGACTCCAGTCAATCCAGAATGCTGCATCCAGAGTTTTGCTTAACCTCCCCAAACGACATCCTACCTCCAAAGCAATTCGTGAACTCCACCGGCTGCCAGTTAGGCGCAGAATTCAATTCAAGGTTATGTGCCTGGCCCACAAATCCCTCTATGGGCAGATATCCAAGCAGCTCTCCAACCTTCTCCCTCCATATGTACCTGAGCGCTCACTCAGATCCAGCTCCCAAAATCTATTGCATACCCCTAGGATCAAGAGAGTTCGCTGGGGCGGCAGATCCTTCTCTCATCAAACACCCAAGCTCTTGAACAGTTTACCATCTGCACTTCGTTCCGAAAAGAGCATAATAAAGTTCAGAAAGGCCTTGAAGACCTGGCTTTTCGCACTGCCCTAAGCCTACACCTCTCCTTCCGCCCTACAGCGCCAAGACGCCTCGGCATAAGAGAGCTCTAAAAATAGTTCAGTCAGTCAAGTAGGATGCGATTGATCTCATCACCTTGGTGAAACACCATGGGGCAGAGGAGAGGCCAAAGGGGAGTGCTTGGAACTGGAAGAGATAATTCTTCCAAATTAATTGGAGGAAGGGTTAGTGCACTTTGGGCATAGGGATGGTAAAGTAGGCGTCTTTTAGATCTAGTTTGACTAGCCAGTACCCTTCCAATAATAGGTGTCTCAGAAGATGGATGCCTTCCATCTTGAAGTGTCTGTAGACAAGGTATTGGTTGAGTTCCCTTAGATTTATTACGGGTCTCCAACCTTTGTCCTTTTTCTTGACGAGAAAAAGAGAACTTAAAAATGTAAGCATTTCCAGAGGGACTTCTATTATTGCGCCCTTCTGAAGCATAGAATGTATCTCTTCTTCTATTATCTTCTCTTGATCAAGGGAGATAGGAATGTCCCTGGGGAAAGAAAATTGAGTTGGAGTTTGTGTGAAATCTTTCATAAACCCTTTCACAGTATTCAGGACCCAAGGATCTTGAGTAATCAATTTCCAGTTGTGATAGAAAAATTGGAGTCTGCCTCCACCTTTGGGGAAAAAAGGGGGGGGGGGGAGAAAGAAAATTCGTACTCACTCTGGGAGTTGTTGTCGTTGGTAGATCCTCTAGATCTGAAGCCCCTGGAGCGGAAACCTCTTCCTCTTTGAGGGTAGAATTGGGGGGTATTTGAGGATTGATAACCTCTTGATAATCCTCTCGATCTTGGGAAGGGCCTGCGGTTGAAGCGGCCGGAAAAAAGGCCCCTTCACCCGGCCCTTCCAAAAAGGTTATTGTTGAAGACTCTTCATGTTTTGATGGGCCTTGTCTAAGGCTGTAAAGGTCGAAACGTATTTTCCAAGGGTCTTGATAAACTCTTCCCCGAAGAGTAAACCCATGGGGTTTCTTTATCAGCCAGGTCGCCCAACTTAGGACTGATTTTGGTGAGAACCACTCTTCTCCTCTCTGAGTTGAGGCTGGCGTTTGCGTTTCCTAAAAGAATTAGTGCTCTCTGGGACCATCCCCTAATTGCTTCGGTGTACAGAGGTGTGCCGATGATATGGCTGACCTCGGCTGTGTCGATGATTCTTGCCAGGGGACCCAAGATGTCGAGGATACGATTTTAGCACCCTTTAAGGGACCTTTCCATCCCCTTTCTCGGTCCCTACCCAGTGTGAAAAGGCATTTGATTCGTTCGGGGTGAAGATTAGGTGTTTGGCAGGCTGTCATCGATGCAGGGTCTGGAGCATTCAGTTCTCAGTAAGTTGCGAGCATCTCTCTCCAGTGGGTTGCTAAGTCACTTTTTGATGAATTTGCTGACATGCTCCTGCTGGTACCATTCAGAGCTACGAGGGTGCTTTATATTAAGGGGAGAAAACATCTCTTCCCCTGAAGGGTCTAGGATGGCATCTTTGGAAGTTGAAGGGAGTTCGTCTTCCAAAGATTGGTTATAAAACTCTTGGTCATCATAGTCTAAGTCCAAGACGTATTGGTCAAAGAGATCAGAGCCATCATCATCCTGTGAGTCATCATCTCTCAAAAAATTATGTTGAGCACTTGGATAATTTGTACCGCTAGGGACACCCACACCCATAAATTTGGTGCAGCTGGGGACACCATTATAAGTTGTGCCGCTGAGGACACCCGATGTACTTGAGGTGCGGTGACCTCCCATAATAGTAGAGGTGCTTGGACCTCCTGGGTGCTCCTGGGGGTTGTATGTTCAATATTTTTTATTTTTTTTCTTCCCCCTTATTTCAATGAGATCATCAGATAGGTTATTTTGCATGTCGTTGGTCTCAACCTCCATGCTAGGGAGTGACCTTTTGATCGAGTCTCCAGCATGCTAGATCTCATCTCATTGTGTATGATGCTCTTAAAAGCCTTTTTATCCATACTAGGGATAGGCTTGGTGGCTTCATCGGAGTCTGCGTCAGACATTAGATATAATATTTTGGGTAGATATAGTAGAGGACGGCACCCTTCTTTTTTTATATAAAATGGATGGTTCCCCCTTTTTTTTGGTGTTATTGATGGAAGAGGAACAAAAAAAGTTTTGGACAGATGGAGAGAAAGATATCAACACAAGAGGGTGCTTTCTTCAGACCTTCAGAAAGTAGCTTTTTGGGCAAAAAGGTCCTTTTTAGCAAGAGCGCCATACAAAATAGCCAGCTGATCGTGAGACGCGAGTAACAGAAAGTCCGCTCGAGCAACCGATCAGCTGGTGCTGGTTGCCAGGACAATCTGTGTGAGCTGGAGGAAAGATCCTTGGCAACACGCGTACATGACACTGGCGTTGCCAGGGTATATTCCTCTAATGGCGCCGAGAAACCTCCGGAGACGAAGGTGCCTCTTCTCTTTCAAATTAGTGAAAAGGCGTTAAAGCAGGCAGCATGGGGGAGAGGAGCCTAAGGATGGCGCTCCTCTCCGTAAATTGGAGAGCGGGGTGACAGGGCAAGAGAGGGAGGGCAAAGCGATACCAATTCACAACGAGGCAAATTAAACTAGAGAGGGTGAATTAAACACTGTCCGGTTGAGGCGAATTAAGGCAAAGGCAGTTTATAACAAAGGTATGCTAAGACATTAACAAATAACACATTTGCAAGATAAAACGATAACAGTTCAAAACATTGGCAAGTAAAAACATTTGAAAAACAATGTATTAAGTAAGCAAAGGTATAACATTCAAGCCAACAGTAGTAAGTAATGTAATTAACTTATCTGCTTGGAGCCACATTTAAAAGAGGCAGAATGTTATGGGCTCATGGCTTTTATTTGTTCTGAGTGTTCTATTCTGGAACCCGACACCCCCTGTTCAGCTCAGGGACTCCTACTAATACGATGACATACGGAGTTGAGGCCAGGGGAAATTAATGCATTGCAGGTCAGTCCCAGTTTCAGGTAGTTCTTCGCAGGGAGTTGCCCTCGCGCTATCCCTATAGATAGGACCTTGTTACTTGGGGTCTGTTGCTTGTGTTGTTACTACAGGTGACCTAGGAGTGTTTCCTATTACTTTCCCTTGTGGGGGGGCGCCCTGGCGGTGAATATTGGCGTCTATTCTTTGTGGTAGTGGGCTTGTGGCTTTTATTTGTTCTGAGTGTTCTATTCTGGAACCCAACACCCCCTGTTCAGCTCAGGGACTCCTACTAATACGATGACATACGGAGTTGAGGCCAGGGGAAATTAATGCATTTCAGGTCAGTCCCAGTTTCAGGTAGTTCTTCGCAGGGAGTTGCCCTCGCGCTATCCCTATAGATAGGACCTTGTTTCTGGGGGTCTGTTGCTTGTGTTGTTACTACAGGTGACCTAGGAGTGTTTCCCATTACTTTCCCTTGTGGGGGGGTGCCCTGGCGGTGAATATTGGCGTCTATTCTTTGTGGTAGTGGGATTCGCAAACATTTGTCTGCACCCTCCTGTTAATTTAGATTAGGCCTGGTAGAGATGGTCGAGATGTTGAATACTGGGTGTTCTGGCCTAGTAGGGAGAGGGGCTGGTTGTGAGACTGAGGTTTTTGCTAGCTCGACCCCGATAAGAATTGACTCTAACTTGCCCACCCAAAGGTCAACCAATGACGAAAGTTTGTCAACCCATTCCAGTAAATTATTAAGTTCGTCCTTTAGATGGACCTGATTTGAACTTGAAGGTCCGCCACCAGGTTAGTCACTCAAGTTGGTTTCTCCAGGATCACTTGCGGTAATGCCCCTGGTCCTGTTGTCCCCAAGTCACTGGTCAGTCCTTTGTTCTCCGTTTGGTTTTTCCGTGTGGGACCCGGGTTTGTGACAAGTTTGTGTTTCCCTTTTTTTTTGGTGCAGCGCTCTCCGGCTCTTTGCGCTTGTCCTGGGGAAGTCTGTTAATGAGTCCAAAGTTAAGGGAGAGGAGAGACTGAAAGAATAATGAGTAGTAGTGAGTTGGGCTAAGTCCGGGGTGAATTAAAGACGCCATTCGGTCAGTTCAATTTTCGTAGCAACTGCACCAGTTGCCCTTTGTAGCACTTTGTCAATTGAAGTTTATTGTAAAGTGGGTGCAGGTTGCTGGGCAGCAGAATGGTTTTTTCCCATGCATGTACTTTTTCCCATATTTGCTAATAGCAGTGGAAATGACTCAGTAGTTTAAAGAGATTTTAGCCTCAATAGAACGTCCTGGTAGTTCGTGTTGGGGGTGTTTAGCCAGGGTTCAGGATATATATGTATTTTTTAAGATTATGCTGGGCTATAAGGATGGTGGTCGCAGGGTGGAAGGTCCTTCCAGAAAAATCTGGGGGTGGGAAGCACACAGCAAAGTATTGATGCCGCTAACCTTGTATCAGCTGCCCGGTGGAGTCACACACCCAGGAGAATGCGTGGTCAGGTCTTAGGAGGTGGGCCAGCCCAGACTCTTTCGGGCTCTGCCAGGCCCGCACTTCAGTCAGTCAGTAAAATCCCTTTATTCGGTTAAATAAAAATCCTAAAAGTACACAACATTCATGTGCAAACCCTTACAAAATACATTTAGCCCGAGCAATAAATCAAATTCATATTATAATACAAAAGTGTACAGAAAAAGAAAAGGCATATATATATATATAAAACAGTCTGATAAAATGACAATCAATTCCGTAGGTTCCTGAGTCTCACAGCTGCCACAAAAAAACTTGCTATGTAAAAAGTTTCACTCGGCTCATTTAAGAGTTGGAGATGCATTAGAGCCGGTTTAATCTGGGTAAATCCCTTTCTCTTTAAATCAGGAAATAAAAACTTCTTTCTGATATCATTATAGTGTTCACAGAACATGGTGAAGTGCATGGTATCTTGAGCTGAAAAATTATATCAAGTACAAGGCCCTAGCTCGTTTTGTTTGCACCACCCCTGCGATTTACCTAGAAAGAAGTGAATGAGATAAAAGCAAAACCTGGTTAAAAGCAAACGATGGAATGGCCTATAACAATTTTCAAATATAGTTCCATCATAGGTGCAGTTTTTAATAAATAATGTGCTCTAACAGACGGTTTTCTTAACTCCAACTCTTCTCGCTCTCTTGACCACAAATTCAGGAGCTGTGTTCACTATCCACTAACTCCAAACAGAGCTCCGACACTAACCACCTACAGTCCTTCCTGCTCAACACCCACTCAGTCCACAGACACTCCATCGAACTCTGGAACCTACTCAACACTACATCGCCGGACATCGCCTTCCTTACAGAAACATGGATGAACGCCTCATCAGCCCCCGACATCGCCATAGCCATCCCGGACACCTACAAGATCATCCGAAAAGATCGCACCAACCAAACAGGAGGAGGCATCGCCATTATCCACAAGAACACCATCCGCATCACGACCAGTTCCGACGACAACCTCGCTACCGCCGAACACCTTCACTTCCAGATCCACACCGACCCAAAACCACAATCAGAGGCACCCTCCTATACAGACCACCAGGACCCCGCGCTAGATTCAGCGAAGACATCACTGATTTCATCAGCCCACATGCCCTCCCATCCGAGAACTACATTTTACTGGGAGATCTCAACTTTCACCTGGAAAAGAAAAACGACAACAACACCACCACCCTCCTGGACAACTTGGCCAATCTCGGACTCAAACATCTCGTTGACACCCCAACCCACTCTGCCGGACACACGCTTGACCCTATCTTCACCTCCAACAAGCACATCTCCTTCGATCACACCACAGCTCTCCATTGGACGGACCACAGCTGCGTTCACTTCAACTACAAAAAGCCCACGGCCCACAACCCCCCACAACCCATTCCCCGAAGAAATTGGAACAAAATCATCACCGACCAGCTCTTCACATCGCTTCATCAAAACCCCCTTCCAATTCATCGGACCCTAACCAAGCAGCCACCAACCTCACACAGTGGATCACCCACAGCGCTGACGAACTAGCACCCTTGAAAAACCATCTAATCAAGCAAGGCAGCAAAAAAGCCCCCTGGTTCAACGATGACCTTAAAAAATCCAAGAAGTTCTGTCGTACTCTCGAGAAAACCTGGAGAAAAAACCCAACCACTGACAACCTAGCCACCTTTAAGAACGCCACCCACAAACACCATCAACTGATCCGATCCACCAAGAAATCTGCATTCAAGGATCGACTTGACAACAATGCCCAAAACAGCAAGGAACTATTCAACATCGTCAAAGAATTCACTAACCCCTCCGCCGGCACTAACAACATCACTCCCTCCTAAGACCTCTGCGACTCTCTAGCCTCGTTCTTTCACAACACAATCGCCAAAATACATAACAGCTTTGAAAACCAGTCCGAAGACCAGTCCACTCCACCCACCTCCGAACCAAAACCGCACTCTAACAACCTTTGCGCCTGGAACCCAATCACCACCGAAGACACCATCCGCCTGATGAACTCCATCCACTCGGGATCACCAACTTACCCATGTCCCCACCACATTTTCAACAAAGCAGACTCCATCATCGCACCCCATCTCCGCGATGTCATCAACTGTTCCCTCAACTCTGCTGCCTTCCCGGAAAACTGGAAACATGCCTAACTCAGCGCCCTTCTGAAGAAACCCACGGCAGACCCAACCGAACTTAAGAACTACCGCCCCATCTCGCTCCTCCCATTCCCTGCCAAAGTCATCGAGAAAGCCGCCAACAGTCAGCTCGCCGCCTTCCTCGAATCCAACAAATCCCTCGACCCCTCACAATCTGGCTTCCAAGCCAAAAACAGCACCGAAACCGCCCTCATCGCTGCAACAGACGACATCCGAACACTACTGGGCAACGGAGAAACAGTCGTTCTCATCTTACTTGACCTCCGTGCAGCCTTCGACACAGTCTGTCATAGCACCCTCATACAACGCCTCAGCAATGTCGGAATACAAGGAAAAGCACTGGACTGGATCATCTCGTTCCTCACCGGAAGAACACAGAGAGTCGGCCTCCCCCTTTCAAATCAGAGGCCACCAAAGTCATCTGCGGCGTACCACAAGGATCATCACTCAGTCCCACCCTCTTCAACGTATACATGAGTCCCCTCGCCTCCATCGCACGCCAACACAACCTCAACATCATCTCCTACGCAGACGACACCCAGCTAATCCTCTCCCTCACCAAAGACCCAAACACCGCCAAAACCAACTTACACGAAGGAATGAAAGAAGTAGCCGAGTGGATGAAGAACAGCCGCTTAAAACTAAACTCGGACAAAACAGAAGTCCTCATCCTAGGGCCATCCCCCTCTGCCTGGGACGACTCATGGTGGCCTCCGGCCCTCGGTACTGCACCCATACCTACGGACCATGCACGTAACCTGGGCTTCATCCTGGACTCCTCCCTCTCGATGACCAGACAAGTCAACGCCGTCTCATCATCTTGCTTCAACATCCTACGAATGCTCAAAAAAAATCTTCCGTTGGATCCCCACCGAAACAAGAAAGACGGTCACCCACGCACTGGTCACAAGCCGACTGGATTACGGAAACACCCTCTACGCCGGAACCACAGCCAAACTACAGAAAAAACTCCAACGCATCCAAAACGCCTTAGCCAGACTCATTTTGGACATCCCTCGGCAAGCTCACATCTCCGGCCACCTGAAAGACCTCCACTGGCACCCTGTCAACAAGAGAATAACGTTCCGTCTCGTCACCCACGCACACAAAGCCCTCTACGACCTAGGACCCGAATGCCTCAACACGCGTCTATCCTTCTACACCCCCTCCCGACAACTACGATCGTCCAATCAAGCCCTCGCCGCAATCCCGCGCATCCACAGATCCAACATGGAGGGAAGATCCTTCTCCTACTTACCGGCCAAAACCTGGAATTCTCTCCCCACCCACCTCCGCCTTACTCAGAACCACCTCTCCTTCAGAAAGCAACTAAAAACCTGGATATTCGATAAATAAATACACCTCCCTCCCCCAAGCGCCTTGAGACCCTCTGGGTGAGTAGTGCGCTATACAAATTCTGAACTTGAACTTCACCCGCACGAGATCTACTTTCACGATTTTTTCAGGATGGTCTAAAAGGTCTTGGCGGCCCACACCAGCTAGTAGATTCTTGATATAAAGTAGCCACGTGATCTTATGCGCTCGATCCAAAGAAACACAGTCCCTTATAATTCTGTGGTTTAGGTCAAGTTGTGGGTTAAGCCACGTTTTTAACCAACAGATAACTGGGGCTAACTTCAGCTTATCAGTTATATAGCTCATCCCTAATTAGTCGTGTACAGCGAAAGTTGGAGTAGTTTGGGGGACCGACAAAAGATTGCGGAGAAACTTGTTCTCCACTATCTGCAACCCCTCCATAGATAGGCCTGTGGCCCCAAATAGATGAGCCTTAGGTAGCTATAGCTATACACTTGGATTTATAAATGTTTGTAATGGCTTCTACAGGTTTAGCCTCCAACCGCTGTGCGAAACCATTTACTGCCTCAATTGCCCTAGCCATGGCATTGGTCTTAACCTTATGTTGCCCAGGTCCCTCTTTCATCGAACAAAACCCCCAAACAAGTAAACGAGGGCACCCTGGTTAGTCTTATGCCTTAGCAAAAGAAGGTTCTTTTCCAGCCTAGTGTCATTACATGGGATTTGGCAGTATTTACCCTAAGATCTAGTGAATTCATAAAAAGCCCAAAGGCATCTAAAAGCTTCTGTAAGCCGACTGATGTACGTGCTAGTAAAACAGCATCGTCGACGTACAGAAGTACTGGGCAACAATTATCATATTAACAGAACATCCAGACTAGCTAAATTTAAAACTTTGCCTAAATTATATATATAAAGAGTGAAAAGCAGTGGGGCTAAAATACAACCTTGTCTTACTCCCTGACCGGACCTAAAGTGCCTAGTGCAATTACCTTCTTGGTCAATCCTTACCCTAGCAGTAAGATCCTGATGCAAATCTGCTAGAAAGGAGAACAAGCTGGTTTCTATCCCCATTTCCGATAGAATTTGCCACAATTTTGACCTGTTAACCAAGTCAAAAGCTGACGATAGGTCCATAAATGCCAGCTATAATGTCCTCTCCTTAGCTAAAGTATATCTCCCGACTAGTAAAGATAAATTAAGACAATGGTCTTGGGTCCCCTTGCCGCTTCTAAAACCATACTGAATGTTGGACACAACCTGATTTTCGTCCAACCAATCAGTTAGTTTGCCCAAAATCACTCTCCCTAACGCTTTTACAGCCAGGTCGATTAGGGAGATGGGTCTATAGCATTTAGCATCCCCTCTCTGACACTTTTTAAAAATGGGGACAATTATGGATGATGACCATGAGGAAGGGAAACCTTGTCTGGCACAGACATTAAAACCATTAGTCAAAATTTTGGCCCAGAATGAGGGATACAACTTATACAGATCTGTCGGGACTTCGTCCGAGCCAGGAGCCTTATTGCTCGTCATGTTCCTAATGGCCATTTCTACATTTTCCTCGCAAAATGTCAAAACGGTAGTGGACCCTCTAGTAACGGGCAATCACCTGATCCACACAATCAGGTGTCTCATAAATAGCCTCAAAATGAGCAAGCCATTGATCCTTGGCGATATTGCATTCAATCAGGGTAATACCTACATCAGAGAAAAATTGTTCATTCACAATGGCCCAGAAACTACTGCTGTCTTTCAGAACTTCCACCAATGTTAAGGCATCCCAAGCTTCTCTTTTAATTTCGTTTTTCCGGGTGGAGAGTGCTGACTTATACTCCTTTCTGAGTATCGCTAAGTGGCTCCTGTCTTGAGGGGACCTTTTTAAAGCGGTCATCAAATTGCGATGTGCGCTAGAGCAGTTGTTATCGAACCATCTCTCTCCCCTAAATTGACCTGGTCTGACAGAATAGGTCAGGTCCGTAGCTACCTGAGCGCAAATGTTTTCAAAAGCCCCCAGGACTGGTAAACCCTCAGTCGCCCCGTTCAGGCATATAACCACCTTATCTTCTACCTTTTTTATTTATTTATTTGCACGCTTATACCGCGCTGGGAATCGACTCCCTTGGGAGTATCTCCGCGCCATTGGTAACGTTAGAAAACAAATAGCAAAACAGCCCTGTCATGTCATTAATATTTACCAGAGTCAATAATTAAACAGGAACGTTTTTAGCTTTGGTTCATGAAGATCCATTTCTGCCAGGAGCTTGTCCAAACATTCCCCAGAGCGTGTATGCTCAAAGTGTGACGAGGCGTAACTTACTAAACCAATGGGATAATTGGTTTAGTAAGTTTCCTGCGTAGCAGGAGTCTCGGTGGTTTTTAATGACTCCGGGCGTGCAGGAATCACGTGGGCGGCTCTCTGCCCTCGAAGAGTGCTGGAAAATGTGGTCCCCTCAGAGCCAGTGTCAATTTTGCTCTCCTGCGCAGCAGGAGTCTCCGGTGGTTTTTAACCCCTCCAGGCGTGCAGGAATCACGTTTGCGAGTCTCTGGCCGCGAAGAGTGCTGGGAAATGTGGTCCCCCCAGCGCCAGTGTCAATTTCGCTCTCCCCTGGCCTCTTGTGTGTTTTTCCGAGTGGTATCCTAGAAGACGTCTTGGGCTCCCTCGCTGGACCTGGCCTCTTATGGGTTTCTCGAAGGGGTATTCCGGAAGACGTTTTGGGCTCCCTCGCTGGACCTGTGTTACTTTCTTTGCCAACTGTCCTAGAAGTGTATCAGCAAAATAAATCACTACACACTATGTACAAAAACAGGGAGGGAGACACGCTCTGAAATTGTCACGCCTCTCCTAGAACATTTGGCGTTGGGCAATCTATCACAAAATTCATCCTCTGGCAGAACATCTCCCAGGAGTGAACATCAAATTGCCAACCACCTCAGCAGGAAGCAGCAACAAATACACAAATAGGAACTTCATCCCCAAGTTCTCCTTCCATACTTTCAAGAATGGAGATTCCTACAAATAGATCTGTTCACCACAGTGGATAACTCAAAATGCCCAAACTTCACCTCCATGTTCGCACACCCTCTATCCAAAGGCAATGGCCTATGGATGAATTGATCAGGGATATTTGCCTCTGCTTTTCAGCCTCTCCCTCTCCTTCCATTTCTGGTTCGGAGGCTCAGGCAAACATCCCTCACATTGATTCTAGTGGCTCCCACTTGGGCCCGTCAACCATGATTCACCACACTCTTGGAACTATCAGTAGTCCCTCATCAAAAGCTACATCTCAGTTCTAGCCTTCTCACTGAGAACCATGGAGAAGTCAGACACCCAAACCCCAAGAAGCACAATCTAGCGATTTGGCTCCTGAAGTCCTAGAGTTTGGATACTTAAACTTGCAGAGTGTATGACTATTCTTAAAAAAGCAAGCAAGCCTACCACCAGAGCGTGTTATGCAGCAAAATCAGAATGATTTGTTGTATATTGTAACAGCAACCAGATTGAGCCACTAGATGTCTCTATCCAAAATATTATTTGTTACCTTTTGCCTTTACAGCGTTCTGGTCTAGCCTACACTTCCATTTGATTGCATCTTGCACAGTAGCCGCATATTTGCAAAACAGACATCTATCTTTGTTCAAAGTTCCAGTAATTAAAGCATTTGTGGAGAGACTTGAAAGAGTAATACCACCCAGGTTACTTCCTGGACCAGTTTGGAATGTGAACATTGTGCTTACAAGACTCATGGGTCCACTCTTCGAGCCATTACACAATGGTCTGTTACAGTTTCTCCCATGGAAAGTTGCCTTCCTCATTGCTGTCACTTCATTGAGGACAGTTGGTGAGCTACAGGCATTAACCTTAGAAGAACCCTTCTTTCAGCCTCATAAAGATAGAATAGTTCCTCGCACCAACAAAAAAGTCCTTCCCAAGGTGGTTTCTGCTTTTCAAATCAACAGATCAGTTGAGTTACCTGTGTTCTTCCCTCAGCCTGATTCTGTAGACGAAAGAGCTCATCACAAACTTTGTCAGAAGAGTGTTATTGTACAATATTGAAAGAACAAAAGATTTTTGTAAAACGAAACAACTGTTTGTTGCATTTGCTACACCTCACAGGGGCAATCGTACATCTAAATCTGGTATTTCAATATGGATTGTTAAATACATTCAAACTTGCTACGCTACACCTAAAATAACTTTATACCTCCTAGAGCACATTCCACTCGTAAAATAGGAGCGTCTATGGCATTCTTAGGTAACATCCCTATAGCAGGCATTTGTAAGGCAACAGCATGGTCCACACCACACACATTTACCAATCACTATTGTGTGGATTTGTTAGCACATCAACAAGCCAATGTAGGGCAAGCAGTGCTAAAGACACTTTTTCAAACCACTGCAAAATCTACCGGTTAGCCACTGCTTTGGGAGAATATTGCTATATAGTCTATACAAAGCATATGTATGTACAGCACACATGCCTCAAACTAATTATGTTCCTTACTCAGTAAGCATCTGTTCTTGGCATGTAGTGCTGTAGATTCACATGCTCTCCTCCCCACCTCCCCAGGCACCTATAATTGTTGCAGTTTTTCATTATTTACATTACATATGACTGGGCATCTATGTACTACAATCACTTACTTCATTCTTACCCTCTTGCGGGAAAACAATCTAACAATGGAGTCGGGGCCCATGCACACTATTACCAATAGGAGGAATCACCTTACTCTGTGACTGGGAAAGACTTATTTGAAGAAAAACAACTTGCAAACATCCGGACCAAACACCAGATGGCAGGAGTATGCAAAGCATGTGAATCTACAGCTCTACATGCCAAGAACAGATGCTTACTGGGTAAGTAACATAATCCTTTCTGTTTTGATGAAAGACAGCACCAGAGGATGGTTTAGGCATGCAATCAGACTTTCAAGGTCTGTTTTTTGGTCTAGAAGGTCATACTGTCATTGAGACATGCCTGTTAGTAACCAATGCCTACCCTCAGTGTAATTGGCACACCTCTTGTGAAAGTCACATTTCACATCTGCTTTTCAAGGCCTGAAGTGTTCGCAAGAGAGTTGTTGCTTGTGAGAGGAGACCAGGGTTTAACATTACTACTGCCTAAGGAAAGCACAAGCATTGAGCTGCAATCCCTCTATCAAATATGAGTACCCCCTCCATTAAACCATGTGCACATAGCAGTGTTAGGCTCGCTGCCAAAGATAATCTCACCATCTAAAAATAATCACAAATTACCTTCACTTGGGGATTTCTGACCCTCATCTTGATAACTTAGAGCATTTTGGGGTGCACCAGAGTAGTATGAATTTCCTTCCAATCTCCAAGCCGTTATGTTATGTTAATATCATTTATTTTGCGCACAGATGCTCCAGCTAAGGAGCGTCCTGGCGCAGGGAAAAGGTGAACATAACACAACGCAAAAGGAAACAGAAAAGTGAGTGAAAAAATGAATTAAAACAGGTGAGTTTTCACGGCCCTACGGAATGCTAATAGATCCTCTAACAGGCGGATTTCTAAAGGGAGGGAATTCCAGAGAGCCGCAGCTCTCACACGAAAAGAGCGACCGCCCATCCGGCTAAGCCTGAAACGCGGGACAACCGCAAGCGATTGCCCAAGAGATCTAAGAGAGCGAGTCGGGACATAGGCGGATAAGAGATTATTGAGAATCTCAGGTGCCGATCCTTTTAAAAATTTGAAAGCAAGGCTAAGGGCCTTAAAATGGATTCGACTTTTGATCGGTAACCAATGTAGGGACCGCAGAGTATTGGAAGTGGGACACGACTTTGGCAGACCCACCACTGCTCTCGCAGCCGCGTTCTGTATGCGCTGCAGGCGAACGATCTGAGATTGGTTAACTCCCAGCAGGAGCGAGCTGGCATAGTCCAGCCGGGAGATAATCGTCGCTTGGATGACCAACTGTCTTGTCGGAGCATCAAAAAATTTGAGCACCGGCCTTAGCCCACGCAGGACACCAAAACAGCATGCCGCCACTCTCTTAGTGTGGGTAGTGAAGCAGAGCGTGTGATCTAACCACACTCCCAGGTTTCTAAGTTCCATCACTGGTGTAGGGGCCGGCCCTAGCTCGAGAGGCCACCAGTTGTCCCCCCAGCGATCCGCTCCCCTCTCGACGATCATCACCTCAGTTTTTTTCGCGTTCAGCTGGAGACAGTTGTTATTCATCCAGCTGGCCACCTCTCTCAGCCCATTTCGGAACCTGGGGGCATCCTGTTCGACATCCCGCTGATCGTGACCGCTAGCTGCGTGTCGTCGGCATAAGAGACCATGGTTAGGCCCCACTGCCTGGCCACATCAGCCAGCGGCCGCACGTACAAGTTGAAAAGCGTGGGACTCAGCGAGGAGCCCTGAGGGACCCCCAGGTCCAGCTGATGGTATTTGGACTGAAAAGGAGGGGTGGCAACGCAGAAGGAGCGATTGCTAAGAAAGGAACGGAACCACTGCAGAGCAGAGCCACAGATGCCAATGTCCTCCAGGCGGTGCAGAAGGATGCGATGGGACACCGTGTCAAAGGCAGCGCTAAGGTCTAATAAGATGAGCGCTGCCGTTTGACCTGCATCCAACACAATCCGCAGATGTTCTACCATTGCCAAAAGGGCGGTCTCCGTGCTGTGACCAGCACGGAACCCATTCTGCGTGGGATCGAGGACATTGGCCCGGGCCATATGCTCGGAGAGAGCCAGGTTGACGTGAGCCTCCATGACTTTGGCCGGCCAGGGAAGCAATGAAATGGGGCGGTAGTTTTCCGGTTTTAAAGGATCCAATGATGGTTTCATCTCATCCTGAATGTTTTTTCCAGAGTGGATGCAATGGATTCCTCATGCCCATCTAATAATAGAAGTAATTTCAGATTTTTTATTTAAACTATTTGATATTCTTGAGACCCCGTCAACCTCGAAGAGGACTGTGCCTGTTGTGAAAGTATTTTGTATACAGCTTTGTGTATGTATTTACCACATCCATTCTCACGCAAGATCTTTTGTACCAGGTCCTCTGTACTAAGAAAATAAACGTTTGCTGAATTTTCCCATTACAGTTTCACATGCTGTACCAACTCTTGCCATCAAGTGTTGGGTCTGAAAAGGTGCAACTTTTTTTCACAAAGACTTCTTTTCAGCTTCAGGATTTTCTTGATAAATCTTATTGTTTTCAGCTTATCAACAATACAGCTGCATTGAGTCTTCACGCAATCCCCATTAAACATTTCTACAGTTACAAGATACAGTTTGATTACACATATCCGGATGTAATTTTTTGGGAATGGTTGTAATATGGATCTCTCACAACCACGTGTCAGGTGTACTGATTTTTCAATATTGTGGCGGCAATCCACGCCCCTAAACCAACTGCTGAGTTAAGGGACTGCCATATTCATCCAGTGTTGGGCAATGTCCCTTTTGGTAACAAGGGAGCGAGCACCCGGAGTACTCTCCCATTCCCCTCTAACACCAAAGCTTGCATATCTGATAGAGACATCTAGCCGCAGATTCCTTAACTTAGAATACCCCCAGGCGTCAGACTGGATCCGGAAAACCCTCACCAGCAGCACCTCTGCACACAGGCGGCCTCGGTTGTGACGTCAGCGGAGCCATATATGCCCCTCCCGGCGCGCTTACGTCAGTGTTCTTTTCCGCATCCCAACGCGGAGCCTCGAAAATCAGCGGTTCCTTGGCCTGTTTTTTGGGCCTTCTCGACGCCTTTGGCATTGAGGAACAGTATGCAATGCCTTCGGGCTTTAAAGCTTGTGAGACCTGTGAGCGCCAGCTGTCTGTCACGGACCCACACACCATCTGTATGTGGTGCCTGGGAGTGCACCACGACTCCAAAGAGTGCGACGCCTGTCAGCAAATAAAACCTAAGTCCTTGAGGGAGAGTCGTTTGAAATTGCTGGCCGCACGGCTGTCCGGCCCTGCAACGTCGCGCCGCCGATCTCGCTCTCTGGATCGGGCCCGTTCCCGCAGACGTCGTTCAGAGGCGGGTAAGCACAAACTTAAATCGCTGAGGTCTTCCTCCCATAAGTGACACGCTGGGGTCCATTCCTCTTGCTCCTTTCCAGGCACAGTCGTCCAACAGTCGTCTCCTCCACACCCTTCCTTCCCGTAGTTGGAGCGACGCAGGTCCAAATTGAGGCTTATTCAGAGGCACTCCACTCTTTCTTTGGGTCACCCCCTCTCCTGGTGCGCCTTCAGGTCCCAGAGAGCTGGAATGCACTCATGTTGGCTCCTCGCCAGTGGATTCGGCGCTGGCTGTGTGCATTGACTCCGGTTAGACACCGATGGGCACGGCCCAGGGAGCCATCCCAGTCGCCCGTCCAGTCACCGCATAGCCCTTCCTGCGCTGACGTCTGAGGCTTTGCTCGATGCCCTGTCGACGTCTTTCCTCCCCGCATATTGCGGTGGGATCTCCGTCTGACTGCGCCCAGGCTGAGTCCCCTCTTTAGGACGTCGAGACGACTCCGACTCAGCGTCAGTCGACACAGCTGCTGGCGTCTACGCCTCCTCTTTTGCATGAGGTTGACGTTCCTCTGGGCTCCTCTGACATCGATACGACTCCGACGCAGCGTCGGTCGGCGCCTACGCCTCCTCTTTTGCAAGAGGTTGCCATTACTCTAGACTCCCCGGGTCCAAGGTCGTTTTGGTGCCCCATGGTGCAGGTGCCTAGTGTTGCGTGGCCTTCAGATCAGCCTCAGGCTCCTCCACTTTTGTTGTCTAGTGGACGGGTTAGTCTCCAACCGTCTCCTACAGACAGTTTATTGTCGCCTCCCAGGATGGCAACTGAGGCTAGTGCTGCCTATGCACGGGCTATTCACAGGGCAGCAGCTATTCTTCGATTTCAGCACCCTGTGGTTTTCCTGCCTTCTGATTCTTTACTGGATCTTCTCCACATGGAGACTATTGAAGTGGAGCCTTTGCTGCCCTTGGGGGATCTTTATTTGACATCCTTCTTGGCACATGGGCGAGGCCCTCCTCTGGTGACCCTGTTGATCGGGACATTGCTCGCCGACACCGTCCTGCCCCGGATGATTCATTCTGCCTGTCCCTTCACCCTAGAGCTCAGGGTCTAGTTGTTCAGGCGGCTTTTGACTTGCAGCCTTGCTTTGTTTTGCTGTTGTTACCTCCCACCAGGGAGTCTAGGTGGTTGGACTCATGTGGTTACCAGCTTTTTGCCTTTGCCAGTGCGGGCATCCGCGCATTAAATACGTTGTGTGTGTTCGCACGCGCTTCCTTTGCCCTTTGGGACTTAGTCGAGATCCTTCTTCCTTCTCTTCCAGAAGGGCCACGGGCAGAATTACATCGTCGCCTTCTTGATGGCAGGGGAATGGCACAATTTTCCCTTCGATCTTCCCTTGATACAACTGACTCTGTGGGTAGGGCTCTTGCTCGGTCTGTGGCTTTGCGCCGCCATGCATGGCTGCGCGACTGTCGTTTCCCAGACAATGTTCGGGATGCTCTTAAAGATCTGCCATTCAATGGCATGGACCTTTTTGACAGCCATGCAGATTCAACGGTCTCCCGCTTCATGTCTGGGCTACTGTAACTCCTGAGGCACGACTTTCTGCCTTATGGTATCTTTTTCTTCTGCATGGGCGAGGTTGCCTTGTTGGTTTGATTTTCAAACATGTCCCGGGTTCTTTGCATATTACCCGGATAGTGTAAGCGGTTGTTCCGCCATCTCAGTATTCGTTCAGTACAGCCGGATGGCTGGTTCTGTCTTCCTTTCAGTCCTCTGAATGTGTGCTTTGCCCAAGAGGACTCCCCTCGCAGGGGTTAAGACTTACCCTATGTGGGGTATTTGCTGGCTATTGGGTAACTGCCTTAGCATGCTCCTATAGATTCTTCCTCAAAAACATCCTTCTGTGGTCAGGCTGTCCTATTTGTATGCTGTTCTGTGATCCTAACGTTGGCATCGCTCTATTGCACTTTCGGTTACAGTTGGCTCCAGTTGTCTGTAGTACTTCCAGGCCTCAGTATGGGTTCCTTACCGTGCAGGCTCTGCCTCGCCTGCCTTGACAAGGTCTTTTTTCAGCATCACAGTGATCCTCTTGTCCATGATGGCTGCTCTTCTTTTGCTGACCACTGTCTCTTGGGGCCCTTGTTCTGCTCAGTTCAGGCCCAGTTCTTTCACGGCTGACGCCCTGTCATCGTTTTGTGCCAGGGTAACGCCGCTGGGCTTCACACTTATTAGTATTGGTGCAAACTTGGAGTGCACTCTGGTATGTCCACTATCATAGGGTGTTTGCGCTGTTGCTTCTATGGTCAGCCCTTACTGGGATTGTCTTTGACTGTAGCGGATTTACCATGTACGTCTCTGCTGTACATTTCTTATGCCCTCGTTTTCTGGCCACTTCCCAACAGGAGTTTTTCCACATTCCCTGCTGCTTCCGCACAGGTGTTTTCCATACTTCTGCTTCGGGTTCATTCTGGAACACTCTCGGGGGAAGTGTTCTCTTCAGGATACTCGCTTCTTGAATCCCTGGACAATTGGGTTGGTCCTGACTGTTTCCACTATCGTGTCTAGCTCCATCTCCTCATCTGTCTTGCGGGGGACCGTTGCTCTTGCCGGGGGAGGGGCTGTTGTCGCGTACGGTCCTGGACATTGTCCTGTCCAGTTCTGCTTCCGCATTTCTGTTGGTACTTTTCGCGTGCCCTAGTCTTTTAGTGTGTTTCGCTTCAGTTTTGAGTGTATTTCTTCTTCCTATATATCTGCTCTGTGCTCTTACACAGCAGAATCATGCAGGCAACATTCCTTCATACGTAGTCCGTGGTCCTTGACCCAGCAGACTCATACTACGACCTCTTATGTAGGTGTCCAGCTTGTCTGGTGCCCCTTTTTGTTGGTTAGCTTGTTGCTATTGCGTCTCTAGCATCTAGGCCGCTCACGTTACCCTACAGGATGGTCTTTCCTACACTTCGTGTGGTTCTAGTGTCCACACGGTATGCTTCTGTATCTTCCGGTCTTCCACTTGACTATCGTTTTTACTGTAGTCTTGTTTTTGGGCGCTTCTGCTGGTTGCTGTCAGCCCTTTCACAGGTCTGGTCACAGACTGACTATATACTGGCATGTCTTCCATTTCTAGTACTACCAGCATTTTCTGGCTATAGATTGGCATCCTGCCAATGCTGTCCCACGTATTTTGGCTGCTGAAGGTTTCAACAGTGCTTTTTTCCACTGTTGTGCATATTGTACCGGTATGGGCTGACTGTCATACCAGTTGCCATATCTCTGAGTTTTGATTGCAGTCGGCACGCTGGATCCTGCGGATCCACCAGACCCTAGGTTCAGTTCCACTTCTTTCTGAAGTCATGACCTGGTCTTTTCAGACCGACATGTCTAGTATATGTTTTCATTCTCTCACCCAGTATACATCTGGGGGTTTTCATGCTGTTCTTGGATGGCTTGTGGTGCCTTTGCCTCCCCATATTTTCCGCTCTTTTCTGAGCTTCATGGTCTGGTGTGGCTGCGCTGGCTTGCGGTCCTCACTTTGTTTCATCACCTTGTTGAAGGCTACGTTCCCTCGGGAAATCAATGGGGTTCAGTCACAGACCTGCCTCCTCTATGGGTATGGTTTTGGTATCTATTCTGAGTTAAGGAATCTGCGACTAGATCAGATGACAAGTTACTTACCTTCGGTAACGATGTATCTGGTAGAGACAGTCTAGCTGCAGATTCCTTAACGCCCGGCGGTCCTCCCCGTTCCTCAAGGACCTTTTCAGGTTGGGTCTTCTATACTCGCCTCCCTCCGGGTGACTTGACCCTTCTACAGAGTGACATTTTCACAGCACTCCGACACAAAATGTTCATTCTGTTTTCATTGCTCTACTCCGCCCATTCATGTGATTTGGCGGTATGCTCATATGTCATGTGTCCTTTCCAACCCTGTGCCTAGATTGTACGGTGTGGGATCTATTCATGTTTTTCCCCACCCCCTGCTCTCCCCTTCTCCATCGCCTTGGGGTCTCTTACCACCCCTGCGACCCATTGGTTCAAATCTATGGGTTCTGCCACTTTCAGTCGGCCACTTTTTGGGGTTACGACATCTCTTTTTGGTGACGTCTTGTGGTGAAATTGCCCTTGCTCCTATGTTCTGGACTTGTTGTCCTTCACGGTTAAACATTCTAGTTGCAGACTTTCTGTCGTCCTCATGCTGTTTTTTCACATCTTCATCTACCTCTACAGATGGTTTGGCCTTCACTTTTGTGGAGTTGCTTCTCAGAGCGAAGCTCTGCTCTTTCCTTTTACTAGTTTTCAAGATACAGTGCCTGGCACTGTCCTTTATGGTTCTATTTTTCTTCATTTTCGCACTCTGTTCCCATATTCTCACAATGTTTGATGGTGGCTCTGCGTTATGGCACGGAAAAGTTTCTCCGACGAAAACGGACGTCAGTGTGCCGGAAGGGGCATATATGGATCTTCTGACGTCCCGTCCGTGGACAACGTCATGACGGAGCCGTGCGGCGGCGCCCCTGACACGCAGAGGTGCTGCTGCGGAAAGTTTTCCTGATCCAGTCTGACGCCTGGGGATATTCTAAGTTAAGGAATCTGTGGCTAGACTGTGTCTCTACCAGATACATCATTACCGAAGGTAAGTAACTTGTTTGGGCTCCAGCACTACATGAAGGCTGAGTACCTCTCTCATAGATGTGTGTATCTGGTGCCAATAATGGTCTGCGAGCAGACACTCCAATATATTGTGAAATTAATCCCTCTTGGTGGCGCCTCAGCTTGAACAACTTGGACTTTGCTTCTTCCCCATCCACCATTGTTTACAGGAGCATAACATTTCCTAAAGTCCATAAATTGGAGTAATCACCAGGCAGAATGACACCATTTTGACTTCATTCCTGACCATCAAGATTACCCAAATCCCCCTGCCAAGTTGCTCCAGCCATATTTTAGGTTTGAGGGTGTTAAACTCTGGACCAGTTGTGAAGCTGATCCTTGTGGATTAGTAGGAGGCAGTGGAGTTGCAGATACCTGCAAAATTGTGACTTGTGTATGGAGAACTTGGACCCCATCCGCTTACAGGATTTGACGTGATCACCGACCCAAACGTCCCCCAACTTAGATATTCTTGTTGCATCCCAGGGCCTGAACCCCCTTGGTGTTCTCCACCTGAGGGAGCAACGCACCCTGCCACAAAGAGGGTTTCGCCGCTAGGTGCCTTGTACTCCTTGATGTGTTTTAATGCCTGGTACCAGCACAAGTGAAACTATGGTCAGTGTCTGGAATCCCTGTGGTATGGGGATATCATAGCAAAGCATCCAAATTCCAGTCCTGAAGCAGATCAGTCTCCAACCTAAAGACTGATTAATTTCGGTCCACAAAAATCCAGACATTCATTGTATTGTGCTGGGCCGCCCAATAATAAAGACGGATGTCCGGAATACCCAGCTCACTATTATATGAAACCTGCAAATATTTACAAAATGAAATCCTGAGTTGAATCTGCACTCACCAGAATTTCCACTGGACCTAATGTGTATCAGTGAAAAATGTGGGAGGGGAAATGTGCGGGTAATTTTGGGCACTTATTAGAGTCCAGGACTGATCCTTTTATATACATGCTTCGGCCCACAATGGATATACTGGTTAAGACTCCCTTGCTGTATGTTGTGCAGTAGTGAGTTAATGGTAATTCCTAGCTTTGTTTAGGGCCCCTAGAGATGTTCACGTCCACATTTTGTAGTGGTGAATGGCTGACTCAGTTTAGCAAGGATGATAGACTGGGTGTCTCCTAGTGATTGGGGCATACATCTACTTAGCCCAGAGGGACCGAAGACCAGAGGTGTCACCATAGATTTGCAGAATGTCCATTCATCTAGGGGTCAATTATTAGGGTCTTTGAACATATAATAGAATGTTGTCTTTGTGTAGTGACACACAATATTTGTGGCCCAACTGCCCTTTATAACTCTACAACTGTGCATCTCATCCTATCCACTAAGCGAGTGATTGTATAATCAACACAAAAAATGCTGGGAGAGTGGGCAACCCTGAAGGGGGCTACACAAGATCGGGAAGTAAGGGGATTCCACCCCATCAACCTCAACCTAGGCCCAAGGATCCCTGGTGTACTTCAGGAGCATCTGCCAACATTCTGTTTTTTGGAAGACTTGAAACAAAAGGCTAATGTACGGAATCAAAACACATTTTTGAAGTCAATCAGGATTAAGACAGAGTATCCAGTCTACTCTTCCAAGAGACATTTGCAGCCAGTGTGTACAATGATCAGTACTCAGGACCGGAATAAAGCCATTTTGGTCAGCATGAACCAACAGGAGGAGCATTCAGTCAGATGTTTACTGGGCTTTGGGATAATCATTATTGTGGCACCTCTGAGATCACTGGGTTAGAAACTTGTCTCCTGCGCTTTCTCATTTAGCATTAAAGAAGGGGAGAGACCATGGAGGAGTATTTTTTCTAAAGAATTATGCAGGAAACATTCTCAAACTGCTTGTTTTCCAGTGAGCATGGCAGCAATTTCCTCCAGAAGTTTCTCTACAGTAATTGGAGTGTCTAAGTTGCATTTGCACTCTGTGTGTAGCACATGTGCAACCTGGCTGTCTATAATAGGGAGATCCCTTTCCAACCCGGTGGGATGGGACGGTTAGGAGGGAGCTGATGGTCCCTGTCCCAACAACCCGTTTTCTAATGCTTCTGGGTCAGAAGTATCTGTCACCCAATGAACTACAACCCGAATGCTAACTGGTGAATTGGGGTATGACCAGCTAGCGGAATAGCATGGGGAACTCCACCTGCTCTGTGACCCTTTGCGTGGGAGTGGGGATCAAGGAGAAATTCTCATATAGCTGCAATCTTGCATCCTCCGCATAGGGCGTGTCGTTGGCTTGACTGGAGAAGGGTGAAGAAAACAGAGAAGGAGGATGACTGGGAGAAGAGTCCAGCCAGAAGTTGGTGGAAATATCGGCAGCACACTCCGTACTAGCATAGTTAGAAAACTAATGTGCCACACATTTGAGTCAGTACTTCTTGTGTGAGTCTAGGTCATCACCCATTCTGCAATCTGAGGCTGATGTCTTGCTGTGTTGGGTCCACTCCATGTTTCCCATGTGTGGAGTTTAGTCTTGCCCTCCTCAGGACAGGAGGAGGGTTCATTTCATGTAGATCAGAGTCCGAAGCCCTGCGCAGCTCTTGTCTGGCGGCAAGGGATTTCCTTGCCTTCATCCAGTCTGAGTGATCCTCAGAGGTTTCAAAGAACATCTTCCTTTGATGAATTGTTCTAAGCTTCGGCATTTATTTGATCTGCATTACACAAAATTTGTTCTTGACCTCCACAAATGATTTCCATTGAAGCTGAACCGAAGCTGTGTAGTAGATACAAATCATGGCTTTTGAGGATTCCAAGTTGATGATGGACATGCTATGCACAGTTTTCAAGATTGTGTCAAGGTTCAGGAAGTTAGGCAGTTTCAGAATAGTTAAGTGATGGGGCACACCAGGAGGTGGCCTTTTCTTCCTGGGCCCTCTTGATCACAAAACAAGCGGAAAGTACCTAAGCAATGACCCAAGTTTTAAACCATTCTTTGAAGGAACTGCCTGCGGCACGAGGTCTCTGGTACACCTACCAGACAGAAATTGCTTCTTCTGGGTCTACTCTCTGCATCTTCAGCTCACCTCTCTGGCGGCACAGTTGGGACAGGTTGGTCTTGAAAGTCTGCAGCTGACCCTCTGCTGTGGAAATCCAACCTTTTGTTCTCTGCCATCCGATGCACTAAATTGTGCAGATTCTGCCAGAAGAGGGATAGCTCCATTCCAAAACAGACTACCCACCCGTCTGGCACCACAGGGGAATCTCAAATTGCCCAGCGGATAACATGCAGGGATGACAGTTCCCTCTATGTTGAGAAATATTCATCCACCTGCATCAATTGTGTCAGTGCATCATCTGCAGGCTTGGTAAATTTGTCTATCTCGCCCTGTGTGCAGTCAGTGCCAGCCTTCTCATTCATCAAGATGAGCCATCAGTCACTCCCCAGTTTGTTTAAGGGCAATTTCGGACTCCCCTTGAGCCAAACGCTACAGGGGCTGATAAGGAGAGCCCCCTGGGTCAGTCACACATCCAGCATCAACCTTCCCCACAGCAAGGACCATTCCAAGCCAACCATTCCTGGGTCCCGTCACACATTTACCAGTGGAGGCCATGAGCCCACTAATCAGTGCAGGGCTTTTTTTTACTTTGTTCAGGGTTTGAATCCGTGTAAGAGCCATATCAATGGTATGAACCATTAAAGTTAATGGGGTAACCCTATGTCCCTCTTGACCTGGGTATTATCGATACAAAAAACAATTGGTCCTGTTGAGTAATACAATTGCTGTGATAGGTTTATATTATTGTTAAGAGAAAACAATTGATATTTCAACAAATGTAAATTTTCAAGTGATTCACCTGAAAATGTACATCCGACAGGACCAATTGTTTTTTGTAATGGTATGAAGCAGGCACCCCAGTATCCTCTGTAACAAGTCTCCCATCTGCCAAACATCACCAGCAGTTATGCAACAGGACAGAGGGACTTTCACTTTGTCAGCTGCAGTGTACGAGTAGAGCTGAACTTCATCCCAGAGGCACCACACAGTCTCATCGTCTCACATCATGTGTGCCCCCCATCGTCCCTGGGCAACAATGCCTAACTCAAGACAGGTCTGGCCAGAATAGCCACTGTTTCCTCTCTCTGCCCATTTCCTGAAAAGGTTGGGGGCACTTGCAGGTATTCTCCCAGATCTGCTTCAGGGAGTGTGGCAAAAAGTGTAGAGCCTAAAACTCAGCCCCAGTACAACCATATCTCATGCAGGTGCCCCCCAGTACGGCTCCAGGGCAGCGTGATCATGGAGCCAAGTTATTCAGCATCAGACCTCAGGGTTCACTTTCACCTTCTCCTTTCCTGGCTCAGTTCTCGTCCAGTCGAGGTAACTTCACCCAGATGCAGGGCACGTGTGGTGGCTACTCTTATCGTTCGTTCTCCAGTGGCTTCAGCCTATACCTCTGGGTCTTCTCCAGGCCTCGCCCCCTGCTGGATGATAGTGTCTAGTTTTCCCACCTCCCTGCGACCCTTACTGCCAAGGCTGCACAAAGACAGCTCGCTCAAGTGAGCCTCATTAAGTTGTAGCCACCATCTTTGGTGGTCAAGCCATACCTCCTCCGCTACAGGCATGATGGCGTTGATTCCTCCCTACGTTACCTTGAAGTCAGACTCCACCACTGAATTTAGTTTTTCTCCGCTGTGTGGTACAGAACTTTACACTTGGTTCTACGTGAATACAGATTTTGATGAAGAGGTGAGCCAAGACATCAGTGCGGAGTGTAAGCACAGCCATTGGAAACCATGATTTTTTTCGGTTGTAGATTCTTGGGGATTTAGTTAATATAGAAATAATTTGTGGATGATTGTGTCTGATAGAATGGGGAACATTATCTTTACATTCTGTCCCACTCTCTGGAAATACTTTAAACCTTTGCTTGCCTAAATATAGTGATTCAATGTTTCTGAAAGAAACACATAGTGATAGAATCCTTACTGTGAGAAGTTGGCCTGGTATATAATGCTCACTAATTCTAGTGATCACTTTGTACCATGCCAAGCAACCCTTATGATGATTGGTTGTAATTCAACCTTGTAGACCAGTTATCCTAGTGGTAACGTGGACAAAGCAGTCTTAGGCTAAACTCTGAAAGGCATGTGAAGCCAGCTGTATTACCATACACAACCCCCTTGAATACCAAATGAAAGGGACACCACACAGATATATATTGAAAATATATATTGATTTATTAACTATAAAATCCCCTGGACTCTTTATGAGCCCAGAAGCACAAGCGTTAAATCACAAGACAGTTTAAAATACACAAAAGTTGCACAATATGGATGAGCCCTAGGGGCCACCTAAACCATATACTAAGAAAGTGGTATAAGAGATACCAATCAGAACGGAAACAGGCCTAGGGCCTTGGGAATCGCTGGAGCTATTCGAGACTAGCAGTGACTAAGTCGGGAAAGGCCCGCGGGACTCGGGTGCAGTGTTTAAAGTGCACGCACTCACCAATGTAAAGTCTATGGTGTGTAAAAAGTACAAAGTTAGATGGTTCGGAACCTTCCGAGTGACCTAGAACGCTGAAACTTAAGACACAGGCCCTTGAGATGTGTACCAGTGTAGGAACACCGGCGGAGCTGAGTTACCTCACCCACAGGAAGCGGGTGCACAGGGTCGAAGTAGTGTCGGGTTTCGTCACGCTGGTCGATGGTGCTTGGAGCTGAAGATGCTGCAGGCGGCTCGATGTGAAGAGTTCCGGTGGATCCAAGGGTGGATCTGAAGTTTCGAAGACCTGAAAGCAGAGGGGACAATGTTCAAAGTCACTAGCCAGTGACTACCGTGGAACCAGATTGGAACCAGGCGATGTCGGGTGCAAACAGGCGTTGAGGTGTAGCTTCTCTCTGCAGCCACGTGGACACCGGGGGTCGAGGACGTCCAGAAGTCGGTCACGAGCTGTCCCACGCAGGCTTCTCCCTGTTGGCGGTGTCGGCGACCTGATCGGAGCAAACAGGCCTTGGCTAATGCAAGCCACGCAGGAATCAAAAGATGCTTAACACTCGGACCAGCAAGGTCAGAGCGGGTGCTCCTTTTTACAGGAGCTAGGGCAAGTCTGGAGCAACCAGACCCGCAGTGTAGTTTGTCGGTTTCGTCGCCAAGATGGCCGCTGACCACGTGGCTAGTGGCCGGGATGGCGCGTCGAGTGGCACAATGCAAAAGGGCCCCACACAGATCGTGGAGATGCTGGGGGGCTGATCTTCGGTGCAAGGGCTGCTCGGTGGTGGGGGTTCTCAATCCCCAAAGCACAACGTCGAGGATGCCTCGGTTGCTGCGCAGTCAGCTTTTCGAGTGTCTTTCAAGAGGTCCGGTCCCACGTCACTCGGTGCCTCCACGGGTCCCTTCTTTGCAGGGACTGTGGATCGGGCTGTGAGAGGTCTGGGAGTCTGGGTCTTGTCAGGCTCTGGGCTCGGGCTCCGGCGGGAGGCGGCGGCAAAGCAGACGTCGAGTTGCTGGTTGGTGCCTGTGTTCACAGGGTGGCCACTCCTAGGCCACAAGGGAGATTCTCTTCAGTCTTCTGAGCAGCAGAATGTCGAAGTCCAGTCTTCTTCTTGTTTAAAGTTGATTTCAGGATGATCTGCTGTGCAATGGCACTGCACCCACTCTTATTCCCAATCTGAGGGGTGGATCACCTACTAGGTCCCTCCTCTGGGAGGAACCAGGAAGGGGGGCGGTTACACCCCCTTTCCTTTGTCCAGCTCCTCGCCAGGCCTGGGTCTGGAAAGTCCCAGGACCGGTTTGGACTGGCTTATGCACGGGGACACCTTGTGTGCCCCGGGCATGTCTCAATCTATTCAGCCCTGTCCTACCCAATACACAAAACCCTGTCTGGGGTGGTGCTCGCACCTCCCAAGGCAGGAAACCCTTTGTCCAAGCCTCCCTCGCTGGTAGGACTCCCAGCAGCAGGAGGTCAGACTCGTGTCTGTGGTGGCAGCCTCCATTTTGTGATCCTGAGGCTCTGGTTAACTTTAACCGGGGTTAAGGCTACACACATGTCGTGTCCCTCTAGAAGGGTGGAATGCTATCCCCGTCGACAGAACTGTCGAGGGGATAGTATTCCAATTCGTATGACACCTTACTCGACATGTTTTGATAAAGCCAAACCAAAGATAGCATTTAACCGCGAGGATTATAATGCACTTAAGAGTATATGGTATGGCAATATCCCGGAACAGCTTAGGGAGTGGTTCCCGACAGCTGCAGACGGGCTCAGCTCATGCTAGAGCACCATCTCACATATTTCCAAGCACTCTGCCTCCAGGATTGATGAGGCCTTCCATAGGAGTGGCTGATAGGAACATATGTGTCCAGTTTAAGGTTAGATATAGGGATACTATATCCAAGTAAGAGGTGATTACACCAACATACCCCAGCTGAGTGGTCAGCCAGTTGTGTCAAATATGGAGGCCAGACCAGGGGTGGCACAATACATGCTGCAGCCCCTGGTAGGCCTTGGAAACACCTATGCCCTGGGTACCTAGGGTACACTGTTACAGGGGCCAATAAGGTGAACCAGTTCCAATTCGTAATGCACCTAAAGTGCATTGGCAGTAATTTAGAGAGAGAACAGCAGGCTGTGGGTCTGATTAACAGGCCCACAGCCACATTAAGTCAGAAACCAGTGAGGCAAAAAGCAAAAATTTGGGGTGACCATAGGATAGCAGACCCTACTCTCCTACACTTACCTTAGAATTACCCCCAGGAGTCAGAGGGGATCCAGAAAGTTTTCGTCAACAGTACCCCTGCGAGTCGGAAGGTGGTGTGGTGCGGCTCCGCTTCCGTCATTGGCGTCGTGATGTTGCGGCAGCTACTTAGACGACGCCCTTGCTCGCTGACGTCAGTTCTTTCTTTTTCCGCCCAGGCAAGCGCAGGTCCAGAGAGAGTGGTACCCCAAGTCATTCTTTGACTGTGTTTTTGAGGCTTTTTGTCTCGTTTTTTTCGAGTCGACTACTCCTGGTGTCGTAAGGATGCCCGGTTTCAAGTCTTTCAGGGACTGTCATCGGATGATGTCGGTGATGGACCCGCACAGCGTGTGTCTCTACTGCCTGGGGCGCGATCACCACCCTAAGTCATGCCCCGACTGCCGGACCATGCGCCGAAGATTTTGCAGGAGCGGTCCCAAAGGTTGCTTGAGGTCCTGCAGTCAGCTCCGCGCCGCTCATGATCCCCGTCCCATGGGAGGTCGAGGGACCGGTCGCGGAGCCATCACCATCGTTCTTCTGGATCAAAGTATTTGCATTTGGGGTCAGGTAAGACGAAGCACAAGAAGTCGAAGAAGCACATTCGCTTGTTGACTTCCCCTCGCCCGTCGCACGGCACGGCTGGGGTATGTATAGTGCCTCCCCAGCGGCTCCAAGCGGTACAAAAGGGGTTGGGATGGACGGAGCATCTGAATCAATCAAACACTCACACCCAGTCAAAAGATCTGGGTTTAGGCCATCCCCGTTCTTTAGCCCACTCTGCCACCCCAGTTCAGACATGGCTATATGCAAATTAGTTTGACCCTGTGCATCATGGGAACAGTCCATCCCGAACTGCCAAGCCATGTCTTCCCTGGACCGGAAACAAGCTTCCGAGGACCGGTTTCTGGCATTCCAGCCGTCTTCAGCCTGGCCGCTCATGATCCCCGTCCCGTGGGAGGTCGAGGGACCGGTCGCAGAGCCATCACCATCGTTCTTCTCAATCAAAGTCTTCGCATTTGGGGTCAGGTAAGACGAAGCACAAGAAGTCGAAGAAGCACATTCGCTTGATGACTTCCCCTCGCCCGTCGCACGGCACGGCTGGGGTACGTATAGTGCCTCCCCACCGGCTCCAGCGGAGCCTACGGTGTCGCTGTCGGCATACCCTCCCTTCCCAGATCCGTCAGCGACTCCGGCCCAGCTGCAGGAATTTCTGTCCGCCATGGCTGGCCTCTTTGGGACGTCAGACCCCACCGGCGTGCCTCCGGGCCCGATTGGGGTTCCTCGCCCTTCACTGTCGGTGGCTCCGGCATGGCTATCGGCTCCGGCGCTGCAGGGCCCCCAAGGATCCAGGCCTGGATCCCGGTCAGTGCCAGATGACCTCATTACACCTCCACCGACGTCAACCCCACCGGCACCACCTCCGACTTCACCCGTGGCACCGGACGACGCCACCCCCCGATTTCAGCCCCAACATAGACACCGGCTGGAGCTGCGTCGCTTAACGCCGATTCCAACGCAGATGTGGCCTTTCTACCCCTATGTCCAGCCTTCTTATATCGGCCTGTACATCAGCCTTCAGAGGAAGGGGAGGACTGGGAGGGGTCTGAGGACCCTCTCACAGCTCAGTGTGAGTATGACCCGGACTGGGCAGAGGAACTGGGGGATGCCAGTGGTCTCAACACCTCTCCTGACCTTGGCATACTCACTCCACATACTGTGGCTACGGAGGAGGGTGCAAGTTAAGCAGTGGTGTTGCGTAGGGCGGCGGAGGCCCTAAACCTCCATCTCCCTACTGTGGCACTGAGGAATACCCTCCTGACAGAAGTTCTTCAGCCGGCAGCTACCTTCTGGGGAGCCACTGCTGCCTTTTAATGAGGTACTTTCTGACGTTCTTTTAGGCACCTGGTCCAGGCCCAACACAGGGGCTCCTGTGGATAGGAACGTGGCCCGACGCCATCGCCCTGTCCCGGGCGACCCCATTTTCCTCTCCCAACACCCCACCCCTGAGAGCTTGGATGTCCAAGCCTCAACGTCCCAGAGCGCATTCCCTACCGCACCCCTGGACAGGGAGAGACTGGAACAATTTGGGAAGAAGATTTTTCCTTCTGCCAGTTCAGGGCTGCGGTCAGTGAACACGGCATGCCTCTTGGACTGTTACTCCCACTCTGTGTGGGATACGATGGCAGAAGTGCTGCCTCAGTGTCCGGAGGAGGCGCGGACACTGCTCTCGAAGGCTTTTGCTGAGGGGAGAGATGCAGCCAAGTTCACAATACGATGTGGCCTTGACACCGCCGACTCACTGGGCAGAGCGATTTCCATGAAAGTGGTGCTCTGCCGCCATGCCTGGCTGAGGACTACTAGCTTCTCAGTGGATGTCCAGAACACCCTGATGGACATGCCCTTTGATGGCATTCGCCTTTTGGGCAACAAAGAAGATAGTGCATTGGAGCGTTTTAAGGACTCACGGGCCACAGCCAAGTCCTTGTGCCTGTCGGCCACTCGCCCTCCTCCGCCTTCTGCTTTTCGCTCCTTTTGTGGCAATGGAAGGGGCGCCCCAGCACGTTCGCTTCAGAGCCACAGGCCGCAGCAGTCTCAGCACAGCTGCGGACGTGGGATCCGCATAGGCGGGTCAGGGGACCAGCGAGCAGGTCAGTCCACTTCCACCCGGCCACGACTGCCCTAAAATCTTTCTAGTCCGGTCTTTCAGGCCCATCAAATGCCAGTGGGCATCAGGATTTGCCATCACCTCCACCACTGGCGCACCATCACTTTGGACAGATGGGTTTTATAAATAGTCCGAAGGGGCTACTCCCTCCCCTTCGAAGACTACCCCTCCAGCCATGCCACCCCAGTACCACCGCATGTCAGGGAATCACTTGGCACTTCTTCAACAGGAAGTCACCGCCTTCTTGGCCAAGGGAGCCATCAAGCACGTTCCAGCGCCAGAAGTAGGACGTGGTTGTTATTCCCACTACTTTCTGGTGCCCAAGAAGGACAAGGGCCTGCATCCTATTTTGGACCTCAGGGATGTCAATCGCTTCAGCTGGAAGAAGAAGTTCAAGATGCTGACTCTGGCTCAGGTCTTGTCTGCTCTCGACCCTGGAAACTGGATGGTAGCTTTGGACTTGCAGGACGCATATATTCACATTCCCGTCTTGCCGGCCCACACGCGTTACATGCGGTTCACAGTAGGCCACGAGCATTTTCAGTTTACCGTGCTCCCCTTTGGCCTTACTAGCGCCCCTCAGGTGTTCACAAAAGTGATAGCGGTGGTCAAAGCTCATCTGCGCAGATCAGGGGTTCCAGTCTTCCCCTATCTTGACGACTGGCTGTTGAAGGCAGGATGACCATGAGGCTGCTGGGCCTCATGGCCTCATATCCTCCTGCTGGTCACTCATGCCAGATGGCATATGCGGGCTCTGCAGTGGGACCTGAAGTTCCAGTGGGCGCAGCATCAGGGGAACCTGTCCGATTATGTCCAGATCTCGGAAGACACTGCACAGCAGCTGCAGTGGTGGCTCATGAACCGACATTGGGTCCAGGGCAGATCCCTCTCCCTTCCCCAACCGTAGCACACAGTGGTAACGGAAGCGTCCCTCCTGGGATGGGGGGCCACATGGGAGAGAGGGAGATCAGAGACCTCTGGTCTCCAGTGGAGTCCAAGCTCCATAGAAACCTTCTGGAGCTTCGGGCTATCCGACTTGCACTGAAGGCATTCCTTCCCTCTGTAAAAGGGAAAGTGGTTCAGGTGTTCACAGACAGCACCACCGCCATGTGGTACTGCAACAAACAGGGCGGGTGGAGTTGTCAACTCTGTCAGAAGGCTCTGCGCCTCAGCACATGGCTGGAACAGCAGGGTATTTCCCTGGTGGTTCAACACCTGGCAGGTTCACTGAACGCCAGGGCAGACAAACTCAGCCGCAGGTGCATGATGGATCACGAATGGCATCTTCACTCGGACGTGGCGTAAGGTCTCTTTCGACAGTTGGGAGAACCTTGGTTAGATATATTCGCCACCAAAGAGAAAGCGCATTGTCAGCAATTCTGTGAGTTGGAATTTCCAAGGCAGCACTCGCTAGGCAGCGCTTTTCGTTGCAAGGGGAGTTGCGGTCTGTTGTACGCCTATACCACTTCTGCCAAGAGTGCTGAAGAAGATCAGGCGTGACCGGGCCCAAGTCATTCTTGTGGCACCGGACTGGGCTCGAAGAGTTTGGTATCCCGAGCTACTCAGTATGACAATCGATCCCCCGATTCGACTGCCTCTTGGGGAGGATCTTCTGTTGCAGCTTCAGGGGACGGTCCTCCACCCGAACTGGTCCAGCGTCCACCTCTTTGCGTGGAGATTGAGCGGTGGCAGTTGATTCGTTTTGACTTTCCTCCTAAAGTCTGTAATGTCATTCTGGAACAAGTTTGTGGCATGGTGTACAGCAAAGGCTGTGGATCCCGTTTCTGCCCCTCTTTCAGAAGTTCCTCTGTTTCTTCTTTCCTTGGCCCAGCAGGGCTCTACTCTGGGCACTATCAAGGGCTACCTTTCTGCTATTTCAGCCTTTCTCAGGCTCCCTGATCAGCCCTCTCTTTTCATGTCCACTGTTGTAAATAGAATTCTCAAAGGCATTACTCATCTTTTCCCTCCTATTCCTTTCATAATGCCACAGTGAGACTTGAATCTGGTTCTTACATATCTAATGTGTGCTCCCTTTGAGCCTCTGCACAATTGTCCTCTTCGTCTGCTGACCATGAACACTGCTTTCCTGGTTGCCATCACCTCTCCCGGGAGAGTGAGTGAGCTCCACGCTCTTTCTTGTAAGCCTCCTTTTCTTTCTGTCTATCTGGACATGGTTGTGCTCCGGACACGTCCATCCTTTCTGCCAAATGTTTTCACTGCCTTTCACATTGGGCAGACCATCACTTTGCCCACCTTCTTTCCACCTCCTCATCCTTCTAGAGAGGAAGAGAGGCTCTACCGCCTGGACACAAAACTTGCGATCTTGTTTTACTTGAACCGCACACAACATTTCCGAGCGGATGGCCAGCTCTTTGTTGGCTACGTTGGGGCCAAAAAAGGTTGGGCCGTACAGAAGCAGACTGTCTCCCGATGTGTCGTCTTGTGTATTAAAGCCTGTTATTCTCTGGCTAAAAAGGAAGTTCCGTTGAGGCTGTGCGCCCATTCCACCAGAGCGACTGCAGCCACTACAGCATTGGGATGTGGTGTTCCCCTTCAAGACATCGGTCAGGCAGCTACGTGGGCCTCGCTGCACACTTTTACTAAGCACTACTGCCTGGACAGCCAAATCCGGAGAGGCAGCTTCTTTGGTTGTTCTGTTATCCGAGACCTCCTGGTGTGATCTTGGTTCGCAGACCCACCACCGGGGTTGGTATTACTAGGGTATCTGTTTTTAGTTAAGGAATCTATTACTATGTGTTTCTTTCAGATGAACAAGTTACTTACCTTTGGTAACTATATATCTGTTAGAAACATTAGTAGTGATAGATGCCTTACCAGCCCACCTATCCTCTCCGTTCTGCATACTGATTTCTAGGGTTAAGGTCATCTTTTTCAGGGCCCTAGTTTCAAGGCACCGGTGGTCGGTATCTTGCATTGCTCTGCCTTTTTCAGGCAAGGAAAGTCTTGTGCAGAACTGACGTCAGCGCGCGAGTGCGGCGTCTAAGTAGCTGCTGCAACATCATCTCAGCGACCACGACGCCAACGACAGAGGTGGAGCCGCACAACGCCACCTTCCGTCACGCAGGGGTACTGCTGACAAAAACATTCTGGATCCAGTTTGACGCCTGGGGATAATTATGAGGTAAGGAATCTATCACTACTAATGTTTCTAACAAATATATCGTTACCGAAGTTAAGTAACTTGTTCGTCAGTACTTGAGTGCAAGAAGAATATTAATGGGGTGCCTAATATTTCAGTGCAAGAAGATTGTTAAATTGCAGAAGCGATGATGGGCGTGTTAGACTGTGGTGGTGTATACTGAGTCTCACTTGTTCCATGGAGCAGTTGAGGAGGAACTATAGGAGGTACATGTTTTTGAGGATGAAGAGGATTTTTCCAAAGGCATCTCTGGTATGTGGCATGGATAAGGAAGACTAAAAATAGTGGTATCAGAACTGTTTGAGACTAGAGGGCAGATGTATCAAGTCGTTTGCATGTCGCAAACGCTGCGAATCGCAATTTCTCCACGTTTGCAACAAAAAAAAGTGCAAAAGGCATGTATGAAACAAATTGCATCGCATATTAAGAATTCGCAATTTTAGCGAATTCTTAGTGTGCGAGAAGAGTTTTTGTAGGAGAGTAGGGTCTGCTATCCTATGATCACCCCCATTTTTGCTTTTTGCTTCACTGGTTTTCGACTTAATGTGGCTGTGGGCCTGCTAATCAGACTCACAGCCTGCTGTTCTCTCTCTAAATTCACATACATGTACTATAGGTACATAACCCAATTGGAACTGGACTCCTTGTCAGCCCCTGTACCATGCACTATAGGTGCTCTGGGCATAGGTGCCACCAAGGCCTACCAGGGGCTGCAGCATAGCTTTTGCCACCCCTGGCTGGTTCTTAAATTGACACAACTGGCTGATCACTCAGCTGGGGCAAGTTGGTGCAATCACCCCTTGCTAAGATATAGTATACCTATATCTAAACCTATGTCTGGACACATATAAACCTATAAGTCACTCCTATGGCAGGCCTTATCAATCCTGGAGGCAGAGTGCGTGGTTTAACGTGAGATGGTGCTCGAGCATGAGCTGAGCCTGTCTGCAGCTGTCGGGAACAACTCCCTAAGCTGTTCCGGGATAATGCCATACCATATTCTATTAAGTGCATTATAATCCATTGCGGTTATATGTTAACTTTGGTTTGGCTTTATCAAAACATGTCGTGTAAGGTGTCATACGATTTGGAATACTATCCCCTCGACAGTCCTGTCGACGGGGATAGCATTCCACCCCTCTAGAGGGAGAAGACATGTTACTTTACTGAAACGTGGTTGATTTTTAAAAGAGCCTCAGCATCACAAAATGGACGCTTCTGCCACAGACACGAGTCTGACCTCCTGCTGCTGACTGAAACTCAGCCTAGGAGGCCTGGACAAAGGCTTTCCTGTCGCGGGGAAGTGTCCCACCACCCCAGACAGGAGATAGTGGATTGTAGCAGGGAGGTTTGAAAGAAACCAGACCGTGCCTGGGGAGCACAAGGCTTCCCCTTGCATAATCCGGTCAAACCGGTTCTGGGGCACACCAGCCCCAGTCCCAGCGCGACCCTGGACAAAGGGAAAGGGGTGTAACCACCCCCTTCCTGAGTCCCACCCATAGGAGGGGACCTAGCAGGTAATCCAGCCCCCTAGATTGGTATAAGAATGGGAGCAGTGCCAACGCACTCAGATTATCCTGATGAAACATTTGAAACAAAACTCTGGACCCTTCGACATTCTACTTGACGTAGAAGACTGAAGAATCTCCCTTGTGGTCAAGGAGGGACCACCCTGTGCAAACAGGCACTATCCAGCACCTCGACATTTGCTTTGTTGCAGTTCCCGCCGGTACTCGAGCGACAGAGTTTGACAAGACCAAGCATGCCTGCCTTCTAACAGCCCGATCCACAGTCCCTGCAGAGCTGAGACCTGTGGAGGCGACCGGAAGCGTGGGGCCCACCATCTTGGAAAGACCACGAGACGCTGACCGTGCAGCCCACGAGTGACCCTCGAAGCTGTGCATTGGGGTTTGAGAAGCCCCAGCCCTGAGCCTCTCTTGCACCGAAGCTCACCCCTCTACACTCACCGAGTGCTGCGTGGGGCCCTTCTGCATCTTTTGGCTCAACGCGTTGGCCCGGTCACTTGCCCGTTGGCTAGTGGCCCCTGTGCCGACGAATCTTGAAACCTAACTCATGAATCTGGTTGCTCTAGACTTGCACTCGCTCCCCTGAAAAGGAGCACTCGCTCTGACCCTCCTGGTCCGAGTGTTAAGCCATCTTGGAATCCTGCGTGGGTTGCGCTTGCCAAGGGTTGTTTACTCCAATCCGGAAGCCGACACCGCCGACAGCGAGAGCCTGCGTGGGACAGCTCGTGATCCACTCCTGGACATCCTTGGTGCCCCAGAGTCCACGTGGCAGCGGAGAGAAGCGACTCGTCAGCGACCTGAAAGCGCCTGACATTGCCTGGTTCCTTCCTGGTTCCACCCGGGTCACTGCTGCGTGACCCAGACTCTGTCCCCTCTGCTTTCAGATCATCTCTAACTTCGATCCACCCTTGGATCACACCGGACACTTCTCGTCTCGACGCCTGCAGCATCTTCAGCTCCAAGCACCAGCAACCTGCGTGACAAAACCCGACACTACTTCGCACCTGTGCACCCGCTTCCTGTGGGTGAGGTAACTCGACAACGCCGGTGTTCCTACACTGGTACACACCTCTAGTGTATGTGTCTAAAGTTTCGTCCTTTTAGGTTGAGCGGAAGTCTCCTTAAACTGTAACTTTATAACTTTTACGCACCATTGACTTTGCATTGGTGCATTTGTGTGCTTTAAGCTCTGCACCCGAATCCCGCGGGCTTTTCTCGACTTCAGCATTGCTAGTCCCGACTGCTCCCAGCGATTCCCTAGGCCCTAGGCCTAACCACTGTTCGATTGGTATCTCTTATACCACTTTCTTAATATATGGTTTGCGTGGCCCCTGGGCCTCATCCATAATTGTGCAACTTTCATATGTTTTACTGTGCTTTTGTTTAAACGCTTGTGCCTCTGCACTCATAAAGAGTACAGAGGATTATTCTAGTAATAAATACATATATTTTTATAATATATAACTTGTGTGGTGTCCTTTCATTTGATATTACAGGATTGTGATTGGTAAAACAGCTCGCTTAACACAACCTCTTGAGTTAAGCCTTTAAGGCTGCTTAGTCCATGCTACCCTTAGGATAGCTTGTCTATAAGGTTGACTTACAACCATCACTATAAGGGATTGTTTGGACTGATACAAGGTGCCCCCAGAATTGGAGACATCATATATCAGGCCAACTTCTCACATTGGTGAACAACGGTACGGATTTGAGCTTGCTGTTGTTTTACCATTGCAATCTTTTTATCAAATTGAAAGATCACATTAAGTACCTTAGGTACATATAAACAAAGCTTAGCATATTTAAGTTCTACTGAACTTCGTAGTTGTAGATCAAAGGGCTTAGCACACCCTGCCTACAACTCACTAGCAAGGTACAGTAGGAAAACACTTAGTGTAGGTAAGTGCACCACTTGCACCTCACTAGCAGTCATGTCTGGCACAGGTGAAGCTTCCAGCTCTCTACCTGTGGTGGTTGACCTTACCAAGGCACCCTCCAGCGATGACAAACTTAGCCATAAAGACTTGAGTGCCTTATGCATTACAAGAGGGCTAAAAAGGGGTCACAACCCCACCATTCCTTCCCTGATAGCTATCCTAGACAAGGATGATTTGGAGAAAGCTAGTGTAGTTCCCCAAGCTACGGGAAATGGAATAACTCCCCCTGAGAATGAGGACACCCCAGAGGTGGAAGAGGAGGAAGAACCAGACTCAGAAGAGGATGAGTCAGCTCAGCATCAAAGGGGTAACCAGGTACTAGTTGGCAGGCTTAACCAGACCAACTTGGACCTACATGGGAATGGAGAGGGCCAGCACCTCCCCAGATCCTATAACATCATTCCCTTAGGTAATAGGAGAGTGAGATCACCTTCCATTTCTAGCGCCTCCAGGGAATCTCAAAGGGGAATGACTTCCCCCCAGAGGTAAGAGCATAGGGCCAGGATGAGGGCTGTCCAACCCCAGATAGAGAGGGAAGAGATAGCCCTGGCTCAAGCTAAACTTGCTTTAGCAAGAGAACAAAAGTTGTGTGGATTAGATTCCACTGGTGGCAGCAATATTCCTAGAGAGAAAGACAGGGCCTATGATAATAGAAACCTGACAAAAATTGTGCCCCCCTACAAGGAAGGGGATGACATCCACAAATGGATAACTGCTCTGGAGAGAGCCTGCATGGTACAGCAGGTTCCTCAGGAACAGTGGGCTGCAATGTTATGGTACTCCTTTTCTGAGAAAGGGAGGGATAGGCTCCTCACAGTTAGACCTGAGGATGCCAAAAACTACTCTGTCCTGAAGAGTGCTCTTATTGAAGGGTTTGGCCTAACCACTGAGCAATACAGGTTGTTGTTCAGAGATACCCAAAAAGCTCAGACTCAGGACTGGACTGATTTTGTTGATTGTGCCACTAAGGCTCTGGAGGGTTGGCTAAAGGGAAGTAAAGTCTGACTATACAGGATTGTACAATCTTATAATGAGAGAGCAGATCCTTAATAACTGCCATAACCAGCTGTTGCATCAATACCTTATTGACTCTGATCTGACCTCTCCCCAAGAATTGGGAAAGAAGGCGGACAAATGGGTCAGAACAAGGATTAAGCAGAAACCCCAGAACTATGGTGGTGACCAGAAGAAAACAGACCAGAAGGGTGGGGATAAGAAAGATAAAGAAAAAGACCAGAAGTCTTCTTCAGGCCCACAAAATTCTAATAAGAAGGGTGGTTCCCAGAATGGTAACAAGAAGAAGAAGAATGATGGCCCAAAGAAACCTTGGTGCAATACCTGTAAGTCCATTTCCCATTGGGGAAGTGAATGCACCAAGAAAAATCCAGTCCCTACCACTGCAGCTCCTAAAGCACCTGCACCCCCTAGTACAGTCAGTAGTGGTAGTACACAGTCAAAGGGTATAGTAGGGTTGACCCTGGGTACTGAGATGGAGTCTGGCCTAGTCAGAATCCCTACTCAGGCAGTTCTGTTCTATGATGTGGACATATCCATGCCCACTACTGTGAGTCCCAGTAACCTGGGCAAGTATAGGCAGACGCCTTTGATTAATGAGAAACTGGCTCAGGCCTACGGGGACACTTGTGCCAGTGTCACAGTGTCACTATGGTGACACCTAACTTTGTGGACCCTGGACAGATTGTACTAGGTGAGAATTACCTAGTGACCAATGCAAGCAATACCACTACTACACATAGTCTGGCTGTTGTGAACTTCTCCTGGGGAGGGGTAAATGGCCTAAAGAAAGTTGTTGTGAGTGCAGACCTCCCAGTAGACTGTCTGTTAGGCAGTGATCTGGAAAACTCAGTTTGGTCAGACGTGGAGAACAGGACTCATGCAGAAATGCTAGGGATTTCAGCAAATGTCCTGGCTGTAACCAGGAGTCAGTCAAAGAAGTGCCTACCTGAACCTGTGGTGGATATTGCAACTATAGACCAACCACTACCCCAAGAGGAGGAGCAAGAGGGTTAAGGCTGTGCCTTTCCACTTGCCCATGGTTGAGGATCAGACTTTACAGGAAGCTGATTCTGCAGTCCAAGAGGAGACTGTCTCTGAGGAGCTTGAACCTGATCAGGTTGAGTTTCTGGGGACAGAGGGACCCTCAAGGCAGACCTGGGGCAAGCCCGATGAGATTGCCCTTCCCTTGAACCCCTCAGACAGCAAGCTGCTGCTGAGGCTGCAGGGAATGCTCAAGGTACCCATAGAGTGTATTGGGATGATGGGCTCCTTTATTCAGAGGCTAGAGACCCCAAGCCTGGTGCCACCAGGAGGTTTTTCCTACCTTTGAAATTTAGGGGATTCCTTCTTACCTTGGCCCATGATATTCCCCTTGCAGGACACTTAGGCCAGAATAAGACTTGGGACAGGCTTGCTCCTCACTTTCACTGGCCTCATATGTCAGAAAATGTCAAGGAGTTTTGTCGCTCCTGTGTCACTTGCCAAGCCAGTGGTAAGTCAGGTGGCACAACAAAGGCCCCCCTGATACCACTACCTGTGGTGGGGCTACCCTTTGAAAGAGTTGGGATAGACATTGTGGGTCCCATGGATCCTCAAATAGCATCTGGGCACAGACTTATACTGGTGGTAGTGGATCATGCCACCAGGTATCCAGAGGCAATTCTCCTGAGGACCACAACAGCACCTGTTGTGGCAAAGGCCCTTCTTGCAGTTTTCTCAAGAGTGGGCTTACCAAAGGAGGTTCTTTCAGACAGAGGTACCAACTTCATGTCTGGATACTTAAAGGCAATGTGGAAGGAGTGTGGAGTAAACTACAAGTTTACCACACCCTATCACCAACAGTGCAATGGGCTTGTTGAAAGGTTCAACAAGACCCTCAAGGGAATGATAAAAGGATTACCAGAGAAGCTTAGGCGGAAATGGGACACCCTTTTACCCTGCTTGCTCTTCGCTTACAGAGAGGTCCCACAGAAGGGGGTTGGCTACAGCCCTTTTGAACTTTTGTTTGGCCACCCTGTGAGGGGTCCACTATGTTTGGTGAAGGAAGGATGGGAGTTACCTCTCAAAAAGCCTATGCTAGATGTTGTGGACTATGTACTTGGTCTCCGCTCCAGGATGGCTGAATACATGGAAAGAGCATCCAAAAACCTGGAGGCCAGTCAAGAATTACAGAAAGCTTGGCATGACCAAAAGGCTGTTCTGGTTGAGTTTGAGACTTAATTGCGGACACTAGTGAAAATCCTTCTTCGTGTGGAGTGTCTGGAGGTCCCTGTTCCCTCGGGACCTTGTTGCTGATTTGAGAGCCTGTGCTGCGTGGCTTGGGAGGAGAGAGGAGCGGAGACCGGGACTGCGAGGACCAGCATTCAGCAGAACACCCACAGCTGGTTCCTCTTCCCGGCCATGCCGCGCCCCCTCTCAGTGCCGCGCCCCCTCCCAGTGCCTTATAACCTCTCGCTTTTCATGTTGAAGCCGGCTATACTCGGCCACACTTACACTCACGCAATTCTTTGGTTTTAGACGTATACTACAGACGTCAACCACTGCCCGAAAAATATCCTTCCTACCCTTATCTTCAGTCGGGACAATCTCCAGGTAAAACGATGGTTCCTTGAACTGGCAATTCTGTCCCTGGTTACATGCGCCTGGGGGTCTAATATCCTTAATCTAATTGTTGCAGATAACCCCCTTAATTCATCGTCCAACTATCAGCATCACCCTGATACCGACCCCTTGAGGTAATTGTACCCTTCGATTGCGTCTTACGTTATTATACACGCCTTTGGCTCCCTCGGCACCACCTGACATGCATGTGCTGCATGCTGGTTCACTTCCGCAGCACTGCGTTAAATTCACAAACCTGTTATTTTGGAATAATCCTCACACACCAAGTGATAGTCCTCCACTGTCTCAACGGTCGGCATGCCACTACACACAACTGGCTTGCCACTGAAATGACCATGGCATGTAATGCTCACCACCGCGCCGAAGATGTGTGACACTGGTTGTGAGACACCGTCACTTGAACGATTTGAAGCACCTTAAGCTGACATGAGGTTACCTTGAAACTGTTGAGTATTACAGCTGGTTAAATATACTGTTACTTGTTCCCTTCCTCCCTGTCAATACAGGCTTTCTACATTCAGGCTAACATTGGAAGTCCTGATGATGATCCATTAATACAATTGGATCGAAACGCCGTCGACACAATATGTGGGTTAAACAATAAGTGTACTATTATGTGCCAAAATTGTATGTTTCCCGCATATGTGAAGCAAATGTACGCTAAATACTCTCTTTGCTCACGCCCTCTAATTGCCTGAAATACCACTGTAATTGTATGTTTTGAATGTATATGTAGCATTGAGGATGCAGGACTGTGTCCCACTGCTTTATTGTTTGTTCGTCTGATTAAGTACATTTTCAATACATTGAATTAAATTCTAAGTCCTGCTGGACTTTCTTCTTGTTATAAAGTTCATTGTGGCCTATAATTATTACAAAGTCATATTCCCTGTTGTCAAGGACCAATTGTTCATAGGTTAATTATAACCTCTCGCGGCACCCGCTTCGCGGGCGCCGCTCGAGACCTAATTGCGGACACTAGTGAAAATCCTTCTTCGTGTGGAGTGGCTGGAGGTCCCTGTTCCCTCGGGACCTTGTTGCTGATTTGAGAGCCTGTGCTGCATGGCTTGGGAGGAGAGAGGAGCGGAGACCGGGACTGCGAGGACCAGCATTCAGCAGAACACCCACAGCTGGTTCCTCTTCCCGGCCGTGCCACGCCCCCTATTACGTATAAGTTTGACTGGCCTTCGCGTATCGCGGGACCGCGCGGGTCTCTCCCGGGGCTAAGCCCGGGCTAAGGGCGGGCCGTTGTGTGGCCGTTAGGTGGCTGTAGGAGGCTGGGCTGGGGCCCTTCTCTTACATCCCTCCCATCCATTGGGCTGCTGCATGTTTTGCTGTGGTTAGACAGCCACCTATTCAAACTTAAAGCTTTTACCTGTTTTCCTCATTGACTGAATATTGCCGCCCCCGCGGCTGAACTGTATTTTGAAAGTGGTATATGCAATTGGGTTTCATCTGCTCTAGCTAATATTTACATCTTCCTGTACCATGTTGTGCTGATGCTAACTGTGGACTCCTATTGCTATTAGTGCATAACTTTCCTGTGTGTCCCTGGCATTTGTGAAAATGTTAGTCATTTAGGGCACCCGTTAGGCACTATACATTTTGGCTTTCGGAGGGTTTCTCCCTATAGCTATCACTATGGACTCACCTAAGTTGAGCATTGTGGGGGGAAACACTAGTAAAGGCACCTTAGATAATTACTTTAAAAAACTCACCTCTGAGATAGATAGGGAAAATGCTCTGGCCGATCGAAGGGTAGAGCAACGTCGCTCCATTGAAGGTATTAAAGCCAGACTTTCTTCATCCACAGCACACCAGACACTAACCTCTGGTATAGGTGTGGCCCCAGTAAGTGAGGATCCTCTTGCCACCCAGGGCATTCCTGTACTTTTACGAGACACCTCCCTTTCACCCCATATAATAGCTGATTCAAATAGCTCAGATACCAACATCACAGTAACTCCATGCAGCACTGATGCAGGGCCAGAAGCCTCATCTACTACCCCACTAGCTGTGAAAATGACTGTTAGAAACAAACCCAGAAAATTGGAGGTGCCCAAAGTACATGGTCCGCCCCTAAATAAAAGAAGGAGGAGGGGGGTGCACACAAAAAAGGTAGGATTAGCCATTCTGACTTTGGCAAGGGCAAAGGGGCAAATCTAGCTTCTGCTCCCAAACCAAAGGACACTTTAACACCTGAAGAAATCCAAATGGCCCCTCAAGAAACACCTTCACCTCCTATGACGGCTGCTCCGACAACTGGCTCAGAATCTCCAAGTGTCAGTTCGCTGGATTCACAGTCGTCTGTCCCCTCTCTTGATACATTTGAGCACTTATTTAGGACATATACACTTCCAATCCTAGAACGATTAATGGGGATAGAGCAACGATTGGGGCATTTGGAAATGGCTATTTCCAACAAAGTGGGCCAACAAAAAGATCTTGTTAAACTAATTCCAACCCCTGCCGTTGCAGCTACATCTCACAAGGACTTAAATGTACCTAGTAAAACAGTGAGCCGAAACCCACAAGGGGTAAAATCTTCTAAACCTGCTCCCTGACCTGCCACGCATGCTTCTGGCGCTATCCCGAAGGGGAGAAATAGTTCGGCTGCAAGAGGCATGCGGGAGGTAAGAGGGAGGATGTCCCCTAGCAGAGCTGAATACCGTAGGGGCCGCCAGGTTGAATTACCCCCAGAAGCGGTTCCCTACGTGGTGGTGCTCATGGGAGTCCCTACACTTGAGGCTTACAAGAGAGAAGGCCCCCTACAGCTCAAAAATAAAACCATGCATTGGCTCACCCAGAATAGACCGCTCCCTGGTAACATCAACAGGGAGATTGTGCATGTACGCCGACTCCCCTGGTTGGGGGGCCGAGAAAAAGACATCAAGGGCGATATTATTGTGGTAAATTTTAGAGATCCTGAAGCGGTCAGGTACATCCTTAATTGGACACCAGGGAACGTAGGTAAAACAATCGTCCCTGTGACCTTACATACTTCTATCCCAGAGCCCTAGTGGCTCCCATGTCATGTCCATGGCCACCCCCTGCCCTATTGAGTAACCCATGCACCAAATTTAATAATCAGTTTCTATCGTCGATGCTCAATCCTATGGCCCCAAATAATGTATTTGGGTGGGACACCGTTCCCTATAGGGGCCATGGTAATAATCTCGGGAGGGTGGATCACACGTTAGAAACAAGAGGGGTGGAACATCTGATCCCCTTTACTCCTCTAGAAGTCAATAATAGATTTGAAGCCTTTTCAGGCCTTGAAGATTGCGAATGACGGTTGGGTACCTCCATTAATTAATCGCTACCCCCGAGGAGTAACAGCAACAAAGTGAACCTAACTCACTGTAAACAGATTCGGTCAACCACTAATGTATCTGAAGGGCAAGGGACTGTGGGAGGTAATGCTGTCAGTACCACTCGGGAAAACGAAATGTCCCATCTAGATAATCCAACCCTCTACAGTGTGCGGGCCCAAGAAAATATTTTACCTGATAGTGCATATGTCAATGCTCTGATACCCATTGACCAGCCTGATTCGACTTCAACATCTTTTGTCTCATTTAATCAGGAATCAACACAATTACAAGGGTCCCCTGTTGCGCAAGTGGTCATTGATCACACTAAAATTGGGGGATCGGGCTCCAAATCTAAATCTCTACCCGAAATTTTGAAGGTTCTGTCCTGGAATGTTGCGGCCGTGGCCAAAAAAATACATACTGATGACTGGGATGTCCTAGTAGCTAATAATGATGTTTGTCTCTTTCAAGAGACTTGGGCTAGGGAACCCCTGTCCAGAATGGGATATGCAATCTTTGAAATCAAGGCCAGCTGGAGCAGCAAGGGGAGACCCTCGGGCGGCTTGGCGGTGTGGGTAGCCAGCCACATTGGATGTACTGTGGAGAATGTAGTTACGTTCTCCCAGGACATACAGTGTGTTCTACTCAAGTGGCCCAATGGCCCTAAGTTAGCAATTATAAATGTGTACTCTCGTCCAGTTGGTCCAACCATGGAGTCACCCACACTTGATGATCTCTCGTCCTTTTTGGGTCAGCTACCCAAAGACTATAAGATAGTGATGGGTGGAGTCTTCAATAGTCACTTTGAACCACTGGAAGGGTTGAGGGAAGGCGCAGTCACTGCAGAAGATGACTTTTGGGGTGTTCCGGTGTGTCAATCTCCCCACCCCAAATCCTGGTCTCCTCTTGCGGTGCAAAATATGTTTGACACTTAATTTTGCGCTAAGGGCTTGCAATGGGAGAACAATTTCAGACACCCCCTCACAATGTACTTTTAATAGGAAGGACCAGGAATCGCGGCTGGACTACATTTTCGTAGATATTAGCCTGTGGTCCAAGGTCAAGGATTTTAAAGTAGTTGCACAAACGGACAGCGACCATAATGCACTTTTACTAGACTTGGTGTATTCTACAGTCGCAGCTGGACCGCAGCCCGCTGAGACCACGGAGGACCCATGTAACCTGGTTCTCACCTCCAATAGGCGTAGGGTAAAATGGGAGAAACTGGCAAATTCGCAAGAAAGCACCAGGAAATTGTATGAGCTAGCACTCCCTAAGCTAAAGGACCTGGATAATCTAATTAACCAACCTAGACTTCAAGACTTTAATAAAAAATTAGCCCTAATCCACGAAGAGTTAGTGGGCGCTTTGGGTGAGGTCCTTTATCCGGAGGTAGTTCAGCGTAAGCAAAAGACTCGAACCTCCACCTGGTACAACTCAGACTGTAAAAAGGCTAAGTCTGAGTTAATAATAGCAATAAAAGCAGGTACAGATAGGGGCAAGGTCGCCGAGCTCAGGAGGGAATATAAGGATATAATGGCGCGGGCAAGGTCAGAGTGGAACTGGGACAGATGGCAGGATCTCTCTCTCGCCCTAGAAACGAGGGACTCTAGGAGATTCTGGTCCTTGGTAAACATCGGCTCAGGTGAACCAAAAACTGCAGTGGAGCCCAACATTGCAGCTTCTGTGTGGGAAGCCCACTTTGGTAAGCTCTATGAAGATATCTCCGAAGGCACCAATGATGTGGCTGCAGCCGTCTTATCCCAATCTGGCGACGGATTGAAATTTAGTCTTGGGGAGGTGGTCAGCGCAATAGAGAGACTGGCGCTGGGCAAAGCTCCGGGACTCGACAGATTGCCTGGCGACCTCTTTAGGTCCCATCCTGAGATCTGGGCCCCGTATCTCCTTATTCTCTTCAATTCTATTGTAGGAGGCATGGAGATCCCCTGTACTTGGCTGGGGGCGGAGTTAGTACCCATCTTCAAGAAGGGCTGTCCCTCTTCTCCCCGCCAACTACAGGCCAATCAGCCTTATAGATGTGCCCCAAAAACTCTTTTCCCGCCTCATACTGGACCATCTCCTGGACTGGATGGAGGACAATGATATTCTAAGCCCCCTTCAGGCTGGCTTCAGGAAAAACACGTCCACCATGGACCAGATCTTCTGCCTCGTACTCCTCTATTGGAAAACTGTGAGGATCGAGGGGGTAGGTTGTATATGGTGTTCGTGGACCTGAGGTCAGCATTCGACCTGGTCCCCCGAAAGAAACTTTGGAAAGTTTTAAATGAGATGGGGGTCCCTAACACACCTTCTACAGGCCATAATTCGGCTCCACAATGGTAATTTTGCTCAGGTCAGGTGTGGGAGGGGTGGAGCATTGTCAAAAAGGTTCCCAGTCCTTAGGGGGGGGGGGTAAGGCAGGGTTGCGTCTTGGCGCCAACCCTGTTTTGCCTTTATGTTAATAACGTTATATCCCATCTTGGTAATGTAAGGGATAATGATGCTCCAGTTTTGGCAGGCAAGAGGGTGCCGGCCATCATGTTTGCCGATGATACCCTCCTGCTCTCCAAATCCCCGATGGGGATACAGCGGATCCTGGATGGATTTGGTCTCTTCTGTAGGCAATATGGTCTAGAGATCAATACAGGGAAGACCAAATTCATGATATTCAACCCCTCACCCAAGACAAGACCAAATCCTTTACTGAGCTCTGTAAGTCTGGAGAGGGTGAAAACATTCCAGTATTTGGGGGTAACCCTGCACGAGAATCTATCCTGGGAACCACAAATAGCAAGATCTCGGATAAGGCTGTCTCTACTGTCTGGGGCAATTCTGAAGGTTACGAACACTTCTACTTTTAAACCCATTGCCCCGGCAGTTGAAATGTACAAAACACAAGCTAAAGCGGCTGCATTATATGGTAGTGAGCTATGGGGGCACAAAGCAGGGACAGCAATGGCGAGTGTTGAAAACAACTTCCTGAGACGCCTCCTGGCCCTTCCCCTTGGCACGCCCCTGCTTCCTTTAAGATTAGACGTGGGTCTTCCACCCATAGGTGAGGATCTGGAATCAAAGCCACTTAGATTCTGGCACAGGCTCTGGACCACCACTGAGCTTGTACACTACAGGCAAGATCTTACCCACGTAATGAACCTGAACCAATGTGACAGAATTCCGTGGTTGGCTTTTGTCAAGAAAGAACTGTACCGGTTGAGTCTCCATGAGCTCTGGGAAGCCCCTGAGATAGGCTGCCAAAAATTTTCCCGGAAAAGACTTGTGGAGATACATAAGGAGAGAAGTCTTGCTTCCCTTGTGCTTGCACCCCATAATGGGATTTTAACTGAACGATTCCTGGACTACAAAAATTCTTACTACTTTGAAAGTTTTATGGATATCATCTTCCCGATATTGGCAAGAAAACTATTCATCCAATGGAGGTTTGGCACTTTGCCCATTAAATCCTTTACATGTAAATGGGCTAGGGGGGAAGACAAAACATGCCCCGGCTGTAGCAAGTATGATGAGGAGGAAATCATGTTCTAGTCTTTTGCCCAGCCTACAATAGACCTAGGAAACACAGGCTAGAGCCTCTATGTAGGAACTTGGGCGTAAGGAACTTTGTGATTTCACACAGAATACTGAAAACAAATACTTCCCCTCATATAGTATTTGCAGTTGCAAAATTTCTAATGACAATGTGGCAAATCAGGAGGAAATTATTAAAAGCCTGACTTCCAAAGGATGGAACATCTACATAATTGTACTGCCAATGTATCTTTAATTACTAACTGGGATTGATTTTTGTTTTGATCTACTCCTTAAAAGTATGTTTTAACACAATGTTTTAATATAATATGTATCTCTTGTAATGTAATGTTTTATATGTATCTTTTATCGCCTAAATGGCCGAAATAAATAATTTTTGGATTGGATTGGATTGGTTGAGTTCCAGCCAGGGCAGAAGGTGTGGGTGTTGGAGCCAGTGGCCCCAGCAGCACTCCAGGACAAATGGACTGGACCCTACCCTATTGTTGAGAAAAAGGGAGAAGTCACCTATGTGATTGACTTTGGAACCCCTAGGAGCCCCCACAGGGTGCTCCATGTAAATCGTTTGAAAGCATTTGTTGACAGGGAGGACATGAGCCTGCTCATGGCCACAGATGGGGAACAGGAGGAGGAGAGTGACCCTCTCCCAGACCTGCTTTCCCAGAACCCTGATGATGGTTCAGTTGATGGAGTAGCCTTGGCAGGCAGCCCCACTGAGCAGCAACAGGTGGACTTCAGACAGGTGTTGTAGGCCCACAGACACATGTTTTCACTCCCACCCAGTCAAACTAACTGGTGCACCCATGAGGTGGAGACTGGTGACAGTCTGCCTGTGAAGAATAAGATCTACAGGCAACCTGACCATGTTAGGGATTGTATGAAGGCTGAGGTGCAAAAGATGCTTGAGCTTGGAGTGATTGAGCCATCAGAGAGCCCATGGGCCAGCCCAGTAGTCCTTGTGCCAAAACTCCATACCAAAGATGGAAAGAGAGAAATGAGGTTTTGTGTGGACTACAGAGGTCTCAATGCTGTCACTAGGACAGATACACATCCCATTCCAAGAGCAGATGAGCCCATTGATAAATTGGCTTCTGCCAAGTTTCTGAGCACATTTGATTTGACAGCTGGCTATTGGCAAATCAGGTTAGCTGAAGAGTCTAAAGCCAAAACAGCATTCTCTACCCCTAGTGGACATTATCAGTTTGTGGTAATGCCCTTTGGTTTGAAGAATGCACCTGACACCTTCCAAAGGTTGGTGAATCACGTTCTTGCTGGGTTGGATGACTTTTGTGCAGCATATCTAGATGATATTGCTGTCTTTAGCTCCACCTGGGAGGATCACCTGATCCACCTGAAGAAGGTTCTGGAGGCCCTGCAAAAGGCAGGCCTGACTATCAATGCTACCAAGTGCCAGATAGGGCAGAGCAAGGTTGTGTACCTGGGCCACCTAGTAGGTGGGGGTCAGGTTCAACCACTGGAGAGCAAGATCCAGACCATACAGGACTGTGCTCCTCCAACTACCCAGACACAAGTCAGAGCCTTCTTGGGCCTGACTGGGTATTACAGAAAGTTTGTGAAGAACTATGGGTCCATTGTGACACCATTAAATGACTTGACATCCAAGAAGATGCCAAAAAAGGTTCAGTGGACAGTTAGCTGTCAAAAGGCATTTGATGACCTGAAGAATGCCATGTGCTCTGCACCTATCCTGAAGAGTCCTGACTACTCCAAACAGTTCATTGTACAGACAGATGCTTCTGAGTTGGGGGTTGGAGCTGTGCTTTCACAACTTAATATAGATGGTCATGACCAGCCCATTGCTTTTATTAGCAGAAGGCCGACCCCCAGGGGGAAACGTTGGTCAGCTATTGAGAGGGAGGCCTTTGCTGTGGTTTGGGCCCTGAAGAAGCTGAGGCCATACTTGTTTGGAACTCACTTCCTAATTCAGACAGACCATAAGCCCTTCTTGTGGCTAAATCAGATGAAGGGTGAAAACCCCAAACTACTCAGGTGGTCCATTTCCCTACCGGGGATGGACTTTACAGTGGAGCACCGCCCAGGTACTGACCATGGTAATGCAGATGGTCTCTCCAGGTACTTCCACTTAGAACATGAAGACTTATCTGGTCAAGGTTAAGTTTAATGTCCCTGCGTTGGGGGGGGGGGGGGGTGTGTAGGAGAGTAGGGTCTGCTATCCTATGGTCACCCCAATTTTTGCTTTTTGCTTCACTGGTTTTCGACTTAATGTGGCTGTGGGCCTGCTAATCAGACCCACAGCCTGCTGTTCTCTCTCTAAATTCACATACATGTACTATAGGTACATAACCCAATTGGAACTGGACTCCTGCCCCTGTACCATGCACTATAGGTGCTCAGGACATAGGTGCCACCAAGGCCTACCAGGGGCTGCAGCATAGCTTTTGCCACCCCTGGCTGGTTCTTAAATTGACACAACTGGCTGATCACTCAGCTGGGGCAAGTTTGTGTAATCGCCCCTTGCTTAGATATAGTATACCTATATCTGGACACATATAAACCTATAAGTCACTCCTATGGCAGGCCTTATCAATCCTGGAGGCAGAGTGCGTGCTTTAACGTGAGATGGTGCTCGAGCATGAGCTGAGCCTGTCTGCAGCTGTCGAGAACAACTCTCTAAGCTGTTCCAGGATAATGCCATACCATATACTATTAAGTGCATTATAATCCATTGCGGTTATATGTTAACTTTGGTTTGACTTTATCAAAACATGTCGTGTAAGGTGTCATACGATTTGTAATACTATCCCCTCGACAGTCCTGTCGACGGGGATAGCATTCCACCCCTCTAGAGGGAGAAGACATTTTACTTTACTGAAACGCGGTTGATTTTTAAAAGAGCCTCAACATCACAAAATGGACGCTTCTGCCACAGACACGAGTCTGACCTCCTGCTGCTGACCGAAACTCAGCCGAGGAGGCCTGGACAAAGGCTTTCCTGTCGCGGGGAGGTGTCACACCACCCCAGACAGGAGATAGTGGATTGCAGCAGGGAGGTTTGAAAGAAACTAGACAGTGCCTGGGGAGCACAAGGCTTCCCCTTGCATAATCCGGTCAAACTGGTTCTGGGGCACACCAGCCCCAGTCCCAGCGCGACCCTGGACAAAGGGAAAGGGGTGTAACCACCCCCTTCCTGGGTCCCACCCATAGGAGGGGACCTAGCAGGTAATCCAGCCCCCTAGATTGATATAAGAATGGGAGCAGTGCCAACGCACTCAGATTATCCTGACTGAAACTTATGAAACAAAACTCTGGACCCTTCGACATCCTACTCGACGTAGAAGACTGAAGAATCTCCCTTGTGGTCAAGGAGTGACCACCCTGTGCAAACAGGCACCATCCAGCACCTCGACGTTTGCTTTGTTGCAGTTCCCGCCGGAACTCGAGCAGCAGAGTTCGACAAGACCAAGCGTGCCTGCTTTCTAACAGCCCGATCCACAGTCCCTGCAGAGCTGAGACCCGTGGAGGCGACCAGAAGCGTGGGGCTTGCCATCTTGGAAAGACCATGAGACGCTGACCGTGCAGCCCACCAGTGACCCTCGAAGCTGTGCATTGGGGTTTGAGAACCCCCAGCCCTGAGCCTCTCCTGCACCGAAGCTCACCCCTCTACACTCACCGAGTGCTGCGTGGGGCCCTTCTGCATCTTTTGGCTCAACGCATTGGCCCGGTCACTTGCCCGTTGGCTAGTGGCTCCTGTGCCAACAAACCTTGAAACCTAACTCGTGAATCTGGTTGCTCCAGACTTGCACTCGCTCCCTTGAAAAGGAGCACTTGCTCTGACCCTCCTGGTCCGAGTGTTAAGCCATCTTCGAATCCTGCGTGGGTTGCGCTTGCCAAGGGTTGTTTGCTCCAATCCGGAAGCCGACAACGTCCACAGAAAGAGCCTGCGTGGGACAGCTCGTGATCCACTCCTGGACATCCTTGGTGCCCCAGAGTCCACGTGGCAGCGGAGAGAAGCGACCTGAAAGCGCCCAACATTGCCTGGTTCCTTCCTGGTTCCACCCTGGTCACTGCTGAGTGACCCAGACTCTGTCCCCTCTGCTTTCAGATCATCTCTAACTTCGATCCACCCTTGGATCACACTGGACACTTCTCGTCTCGACGCCTGCAGCATCTTCAGCTCCAAGCACCAGCAACCTGCGTGACAAAACCCGACACTACTTTGCACCTGTGCACCCGCTTCCTGTGGGTGAGGTAACTCGACAACGCCGGTGTTCCTACACTGGTACACACCTCTAGTGTATGTGTCTAAAGTTTCGTCCTTCTAGGTTGAGCGGAAGTCTCCTTAAACTGTAACTTTATAACTTTTACGCACCATTGACTTTGCATTGGTGCATGTGTGTGCTTTAAGCGCTGCACCCGAATCCCGCAGGCTTTTCCCGACTTCAGCATTGCTAGTCCTGACTGCTCCCAGTGATTCCCTAGGCCCTGGGCCTAACCACTGTTCGATTGGTATCTCTTATACCACTTTCTCAATATATGGTTTGCGGGCCCCTGGGCCTCATCCATAATTGTGCAACTTTCATATGTTTAACTGTGCTTTTGTTTAAACGCTTGTGCCTCTGCACTCATAAAGAGTACAGAGGATTATTCTAGTAATAAATACATATATTTTTATAATATAAAACTTGTGTGGTGTCCTTTCATTTGATATTACAGGATTGTGATTGGTAAAACAGCTCGCTTAACACGACCTCTTGAGTTAAGCCTTTAAGGCTGCTTAGTCCATGCTACCCTTAGGATAGCTTGTCTATAAGGTTGACTTACAACCATCACCATAAGGGATTGTTTGGACTGATACAAGGTGCCCCCAGAATTGGAGACATCATATATCAGGCCAACTTCTCACAGTTTTTCTCAGAATAAATTGAGATTCCTTATTTTGCATGTTCCTAAATTTGCGATTTTCGCAAATAACAAATCGCAAGTGAAGAAATTGCATCAATATGTAATAACAAATCGCAAATAGCGATTTTACAAAATTCTCTAAATAAGAAATCGCAATTAACACTAATGCCGCTCGCAGAGGAGACTTTGAACCCGTTTTGCCTGCTGAGGAGAGTTTGAACCCGTTTTGCCTGCTGTCTCCTGGAGCCCCGTTGGGCATTAGAGCCTGTGGACCTGTGTGCAGGGAGCCCCGTTGGGCATTGGAAATCGCGTGGGGAGCTGTTGTGCAGGAGGACGGGACTGCGAGGCCCAGCAGGCTGTGCGTGCCCCATCGAGCACACCTGCCGCCTCTTCCCGTGTCTCCGCCCCCGGCTGACCTGCTGACCGTTGATAACTCCTCGCGGCCCCCGCTTCGCGGGAGCCGCTCGCAGAGGAGACTTTGAACCCGTTTTGCCTGCTGAGGAGAGTTTGAACCCGTTTTGCCTGCTGTCTCCTGGAGCCCCGTTGGGCATAAGAGCCTGTGGACCTGTGTGCAGGGAGCCCCGTTGGGCATTGGAAATCGCGTGGGGAGCTGTTGTGCAGGAGGACGGGACTGCGAGGCCCAGCAGGCTGTGCGTGCCCCATCGAGCACACCTGCCGCCTCTTCCCGTGTCTCCGCCCCCTGCTGACCTGCTGACCGTTGATAACTCCTCGCGGCCCCCGCTTCGCGGGAGCCGCTCGCAGAGGAGACTTTGAACCCGTTTTGCCTGCTGAGGAGAGTTTGAACCCGTTTTGCCTGCTGTCTCCTGGAGCCCCATTGGGCATTAGAGCCTGTGGACCTGTGTGCAGGGAGCCCCGTTGGGCATTGGAAATCGCGTGGGGAGCTGTTGTGCAGGAGGACGGGACTGCGAGGCCCAGCAGGCTGTGCGTGCCCCATCGAGCACACCTGCCGCCTCTTCCCGTGACTCCACCCCCTCTATCCACAGCCAGCATAAGACCTGAAGTCATCACGCGTCAGCGGGACGCGTGTGCGGGACATTACCCGGGACAAAGCCTGGACTAAGGGCGGACCCTCTGAGACCCTCCGAGAACCGAGGAGACCGGACCGGACATAAAACACTGGTATCAATTCTGTGACTCATTGTTTTTAAATCGTTGTGTTTTCGTGCCCTTGGAAGACATCGTTGTGGTTTAATAATTGTAGTTAGCATGTCCGAAAAACAGGGAGCATTGTTAAACAAAACTCTTGACGATTACTTCACCAAAGCTTCTCCAGACATGCCTTTGGAAACAGTCCTGGCAGAGCGTCGTGCCGAGCGCCGCCGCTCTGTGGAAAGTTTAAAAAATCGGCGCTTGTCGCCATTATCCATACCTCCCGTGAACACTAGTGTAAATTCCCAGCTAGCTGACGTCATTGTCCACACAATGGACAGTCAACATGTGGTATCAGCAGTTAGCACTCCCTGTACAACTAACTCTCCCCTACTGGACACGATTGGTCTTGATGTCATTACACACACGAGCACCCCTAATGTTTTAAGACCTCCCACTCCCATACCATCAAAAGTAGTGCGCAGTAGAGCAAAGAAACCCACGTTAGCCTCAAGGGTATATGGGCCACCTCCATGCAAAAAACGACGTAAAGGGGGGGTTCAATTGCAATCTAAATTAAGTCACTCAGATTTCGGAAAAAAGGCTAAAGCCCCTGTAGTCAGCACTGTTATTACACCAGCTGCTAATGAAGGGCCTATCATCATTGCTCCTCCGCCATCTACTGCTGTGGCCATAGACACGGAGGACATTATGGAAGTCTCTGTGCAGTCTAAGGCGCCCATTATAGCTCGTGATTCTGCTACTTTAGATTCTATAGAAAACTTAATCAACACCTACTCTGCATCGATCCTGGAGAGGCTGCTTGAAGTAGAATCAAGACTAAGCTCACTTGAGCGTGCACTGGGAAATAAGGGCGAATTGATTCCAAAAACATCAAATCTAATAACGCACAAAACATCTAGCGTGACTAAGCCCAGCCCAGTCGCCCCAGCTCCATCAGTTAGTTCTACACCGTTGGTGAACCCCTCTACTTTGGTGCCTAAAGGGAACACCACAACAACTGTTCAATTAATCCCACCCCCAAAAAAGTCACAAAACAAATCGGCTTCTAAGCCAGCTACAGTCACAACTAAACCACCTAATGAAGTAGCTAGCATCCCAAATGAAAGCCAATCGACGGAAGTGAGGGGACAAAAGCCAGGATGGGGAAGGCCCAAACCGGTCCCAAATCCTGAATTACCACCAGAGGCAGTGCCCTTTGTGGTAGTCTTAACAGGGGTTCCGGTGTTACCAACTAGCAAGAGGGAGGGCTTTGCACAATTAAAAAATAAGATCATGCATTGGCTAAGTCTATACAGGCCAATAGCACCTCATATAAACGGAGAAATTGTCCATGTCCGACGCCTCCAATGGTTGGGAAGTAGACCAAAAAACATTGAGGGAGACGTGGTGGTTGTAAATTTTAGGGATCCCAATGCAGTACAATTTGTACTAAATTGGCCCCCGGGCATTACAAATAACTGCATAATACCCAGACCATTGACATATTTTTACCCTAGGTCTGTGGTTTTTCCCTCCCAGCAACAACCAGCCTCTCATATAACATCTCAAATTACATCCTGTTCCTACCCATCAGTTATGCAGAGGGCTGGTAATACACAACAAATGATGCAACCACTTAATAGACCTAATCCCATGGAGCCCTTTTATCCCCTAAACCCTCTACCTGCACCTGATGCTTTTGGTTGGAATTGTGTCCCATATAGGCAAAATAAACCTAACAGAAGAATGGACCACCTAAAGCCCTTCACCCCTTTAGAAACCATTAACAGATTTGACATTTTTAGCGGTCTAGATGACTGTGATTGATGCCAAATGTCTAAGGGGTTGGATGGAAAAGAATTGTTGAATGTCAAATTGTTGGGGGGTCGGGGAATAGGGAGCGAACCCTGTTTACAAAGAGCTGGTGTTAACACTAACGAAACCACATTTTTGGAGGACGTAACCGTATTACCTGTGTTGGTCCCTATAATTGGGGACAGTCCAAAAATAAGGGGAAGTGTTGTACTCCAAAATGATTTGATGTTTTTGGAATCTGATGTAACTAGCCAAGAATGCCATATCATAGTGCCTGAGGTGGTGGGAGATTTACTGACGCAAAAAATTCAGGAATCATGGCAACCCATAAAATTGGTTTCCTGGAATATAGCTGGGGTTTCAAAAAACCTAAGGGACCCTGAATGGTCAAGCTTTATTGACACCTTTGATTTTTGCATGATGCAAGAGACCTGGTCAGTAGAAATTACACACAGGCTAGGTTACAAATCTTATGGTATCAGTGCGATTCCCTCCAGGAGTGGAAGACCCTCGGGAGGGTTGTTGATCTGGGTAAAAGTTAACCTAAAAGTGAATATAGAAGTGGTGGATACCAACTCCCCTGACATACTGATTTTGAAAATCAATGTTTGCAAAGGGAAAAAACTTTATTTGATGAACGTTTACAACAGACCAACACCCACTGCAAAAGAATCTTCCTTACTAACCCATCTTGATCTCCTATTGGGTAACCTGGACACTAGAGAGAACTATGTGATCCTGGCAGGGGATTTCAATTGCAATTTTGAGCCCGTTGTGGGGTTCAGTGATATCTTCTTAGAAGAAGATGAGGCAAATGGTATCCCTGTTTTAGATAATATTAAAACAGTTAAATGTTGCCCCCAGGCCCTCCAAATGAATAGATTATGTGCCGAACATTGCACTAGAGCGTGTAACGGACGGTTACCATCAGATGTTAAGAAAAAGCCTACTTTCTTTAGAGGGAACTATAAAAGTAACATAGATTTCATTATTGCCTCAGTGTCATCATGGGAATTCCTTCTAGACATGGAGGTAATAGAAAGATTAGAAAGCGATCATTTCCCTCTAGTCCTTCAGATCGAGGACTCCCTATTAGGAGACTCAGTTTCCCCTTCGACTGGAGAAGTAGCCAACGGTGACCAAAATGAGATACATATTAGCAATAATAGACGTTCCCTCAAATGGCCACTAATACTGGATAATGGTGAAATTATAGTAGAAATCTATAAGCTTTTTGCTAGCATCTTTGGAGGATACTTAAATGACACCCCAAAGGAGGGGAGTGGTGGTCTTTTTATGAAATTACATCAACATTTTTTTGATGCCTTAAAGCCCCTAGTTACCAAGATGCCGAAGAAAGGGCAGCAGAAAACACAAAATTTGCCCCATAGCAAACCCTGGTATAACAAGGACTGCAGGGAGTCCAAGAGGGCACTTTTAACTGCGATAAAATTGAAGGTTCGACCAGCCATTTTGTCAGCCAGGAATATTTATAAACTGGTCCAAAAGGCATGTAAAACGGCATGGGAGGAAGCAAAATGGGCAGATCTGCTGCACGCAGCAAAAACTCGAGATAACATAGCCTTCTGGAGGCTGATAGCGAATGGGAACCATCAAGGCAGAGTGGTCAAGGACGTCTACTTAGACGAACAGACATGGGTAAACCATTTTTCTAACCTCTATAAGGAATATGAGGCACCCATTTTAGATAGAACCCCAAGCAACGCTATTCCGGGGGATACCCTGGATTTTACTCTAGGTGAGACAGAATTGGCAATAATCCAGATTAAGTCTGGTAAAGCCCCTGGGCTAGACAAGATTCCGGGAGACTTGTACAAGCACGATTTAAAAATTTGGGCTCCATACATTAACCATCTGTGTAACGAGCTATCCCGGAGTCTAGACTTCCCAGAGAGCTGGAAGGGGGCTGAAATTGTTTTAATATATAAGAAAGGTGACAGGATGGACCCCTCAAATTATCGCCCAATAAGCCTTATGGATATTTTACAAAAAATCTATTCAAGACATATCCTATTTCGAGTTAATGATTGGCTGGACGAAAAGGCAATTTTGTCTAGATACCAAGCGGGATTCAGATCCAAAGTTAGTACCATTGATCAAATTTTCCGCTTTTGTTGCCTTTATTGGAAGTACATCAAGATTAAAAAGGGACAACTGTATGTCCCGTTCGTCGACTTAAGGGCGGCGTTCGATTTAGTCCCACGTAATTTATTGTGGGAAACATTAAGCCTAGTAGGAATGCCACCCACCCTGATAGCGCAAATAAAAGAACTCCATAGAGGCAATTTTGCCAGAGTACGATGGGGCCCTAAAGGTGAATTAACTCCTAAAATCCCGATCGAACGTGGTGTGCGCCAGGGGTGTGTACTGGCCCCCACATTGTTTTCGCTATTTGTGAATGACATCCCCTCATACTTGGAGGGATGTAAAAATGACTCTCCTAAGTTGAATGGCGAAAAAGTTACTTCCCTATTGTTTGCGGATGATACTATTTTGATCTCCCAGACAAAAAAAGGTCTCCAAGCTCTTTTAAACTCTTTTAATGATTACTGCATTAAGAAAGGATTGGAGATAAATGGGAAAAAGACAAAATGTATGGTCCTAAATCCAACCAAGACTGACAAGGGCTGTCTAACTTTGAACGGACTAAAATTGGAATCAGTTCCACACTTTGGATATCTAGGGGTAACCCTGGACTCCAATTTTACCTGGAAAGCCCAACTGGAAAAATGCAAGATGATGTTTAGCCAGAACACAAAACCCATTCTTAGAGAGCAAGGTCAAAGTACAAGTAAGGCCGTGTCTCCTGCAGTTGAACTTTTTAAATTTAAGGTTCAACCTGCAGTGCTATACGGCTCAGAAATCTGGGGCCCAGGGTCTAAAGATACCTTCAGGGTCTTGGACAATAACTTCTTGCGAAGTCTGGTCAGAGTCCCTAGAAGTACTCCGTTGGTCCCACTTCAGCTCGACCTAAATTTTCGTAGAACGGACCACCATATCATTCTACGTCCTTTACTGTTATGGATTAGGCTGTGGCGTGTACCTGAGCTGCAAGTATACAAGGATGGGTTAATAGAAATCATGGAGCTTGACATCTTCAAGGTGATACCCTGGTTTAAACATATTAAATTCTGGCTTACCCTACTAGGTTTATCGCATTACTGGGAACATCCTGATTTACTTCCGTCTCAATCAAAAACTATGGTAAAAAAGTGCTTTTGGTCGTATATCAAGGATATGATCAAAAACGCTTCTTCTAGTGGGTCACTTGTAACAAGGTTTCTCACCTTTAAAGATGATCCATTCTTCGAGACCTTTCTCGATGAAATAGAACCACCCTTAGCAAAGACCTTATTTCTGAAATTCAGATATGGAAATCTTCAAATCGGTTCAACACTAGCTCGTTGGTCTGGTGGTGTAAACTCGGAGAATTATGTAGAAGATGAATTATGTACCATATGTGGATGTAATCAAAAAGAAAATGAATTACATATCCTCTTCTTCTGCCCAGCATATGTCGAGGCTAGAAAAAGATGGATTAAACCAATATGTTTAACATTAGGTGTAAGATCATGTTCCCAGGCTTTAAGGATTCTTCTGTCTAATACTAGCCAACCTATTGTATTTAGTGTAAGCAGATTTTTGCACAGTATCTTTTTCCAAAGAAGAAAGTTGGGTTACAAATTGTAAAATGTGGATATGTCAAAATTGCCGTTTAGTATTAATTGAGGGTTAATTAATGAAATTCTATTCCTGCTGCCCATAAGTGTTCTCACCAAGTATTATTGATGTTTTAAACAACTAGACTCACAACTTTAGAATCGACATGAAAATCGAATGTATTTATATAGCATGTTATGCATTTTAAAAAAGAAATGTTTTATTGTATTAATGTATTTGTTCTTTTATGGTATTCATGCCGAAATAAAGATTGAAATGAATGAATGAATGAACACCAAATAGAAGCAGGTGGTAATAGAAAAATAAGTAAAAAAGGCTCCCAGAATGCATTTTTTAAATTGCAAAATGGAGGGACTGTACCTGATTGCCAGGAGGCTGCGCATTCAAGCTCTTGCCCAGAGGAGACAAAGACAGGAGAGAATCTTCAGAATACGCATTACGCTGTTCCAGCACACTCAGGAGGAGATCTATGACAAATTTAGACTACATCCACACACCATTTTGGACCTGATCAATGAATTGGAACCTTTTTTGGAGCATCCTACAGGCAGGACACAATCAATTCCAACACATGTGCAGGTATTTTGCTCAAAGCACCTTTTGGCTTCAGGCTCTTTTCAAAGTGTAATTGCAGAGGTTGGTGGAGTGTCACATAGTGCCCTATCACGCTTTTTTCATGTGTTCCTGGATGCAATGTTAAGGAGACTCCAAAATCATATATATTTCTACAATATACAACAAGCCATACAGGAAACAAAGTTGGATTTCTATCAAATAGCACGATTTCCACATGTGATTGGATGCATTGACGGAACCCATATTGCTATCACTCCACCTGCTGCCATAGAATATGTATTCCGGAACAGAAAAAGCTACCACTCGCTCAACATCCAGATCATATGCAATGCCAAAAACATCATCAATGATATTGTAGCAAAGTTTCCAGGGAGTACACATGACTCCTTTATCTTCAGACATAGCGCAATTCATAGACGTCTCAGTGCTGGTCAGTTTGGAGACGGATACGTGCTAGGTGAGTAACACTCATGCAAACATCCATCCATCCATTAATTTCAAATGGAACATACAGTTACTTTTTTCTCTCTTACATGCATGTGATAGTGCCTATGCAGTGCGTGATTTCATCCTAACACCATACCTAAATCCTGCAAATGCAAGGGAAAGACCGTACAACAGGGCACACCGGTCCACACGTGGGGTAATTGAACGTACTTTTGGTATCTTAAAAAGCCGTTTCGGATGCATACACAAAAGTGGAGGTGCTTTGCAATACAATCCTGAAACATGTTGTAAAATTGTAACAACATGTGCTATGCTGCATAACATGGTAATTTGCAAAGGCACAGACATTGAAGTGAGTGACTCTGACTCATGTGATGATGATGACATCCCTCCACCAAGAATGGCAGTAGCAGGAGTTGGAGCAATGGCTGGCCGTCAAAGAAGGACAGAGATTACACGAAATTATTTTTAGGTAAGAAATAACAAACTACAGACTCAGCTTTGTAACTGTTGTTTTAATTCACGACAGACAAACTATATTGCATTGTGTGTAAAACATTACTTTCGAATGTTGTAACATAAAATATCCATACGTGTAACACAAACACTGCTTTCACAATGCATTTCTGTTGAATAGGTCACTATTCCAAAAGTAATTTTTTGCGCTGGCGGCTAGGAGCTTGTTGCTCCTGTGGATGCATGGCTTCATGTTCAGGTCCTGAACTTGAACGCCTTCCACTTCTGCGTTGGCTCAATTGGTTTGTTGGGGTAGGGTTTCTACTGCTCCTACTGGAGTTGTCCTCACTTTCTGCAGAGCCTAGGAGTGCGCTTGCACCAGAGTTGGAGGTTTGCATAGTTTCCAACACTGAGGTAATTTTGTCCACACTCTTCGCCATTTCACGAGTGCAGTCACTTAATTCGCGCTGCATGTTAATGCTGCGCCTGGTGAAATTGCTTGTTACTGAACAAAGCCTGTTGATTGCCTTGGTGTAAGTATGCATCCTGACATGTGCTGCCTGTGCAGCCCTGTTACGAGCATTTTCAGTTGGTACAAGGGTCAGGCAGAGTTTCTCAATAGATGGAGTCATGCTTTCTTGATTTTTTTTGGATCTCAAAAGTTGCCTATTCATTGACCGGAGTGCCTTGTGTTGCAGGCGCTGTACGTGAAGCATATTTTGCTCCAGGCCAGCAAAAACAGTGCCTCCTTCACTTGGTCCTCTGTTGCTCCTACATGTGTATAGACAGAATGACTGTGCCCTCCTTGGTGTTTGTGGTTGCTCTTGTGAGTCCTGAGGGGACACTATGACAGTCTCATTGGGAACTGAACCTCCATCTGAATTTTCTTCTCCCATTGCCTGCAGAGGTGCAACATGTCTGCACTTCCTGTGTATGTTTCTATTCTGAACAGGGACATCAGTGACTACTTGTTCTGTGTCAGACGTGACATGAGGAGGAGAATTTCCAACATAATTTTCAGCCATGGAGTCTCTTGTATGTTCTGTGGATGTAGGGTGTGAAAAATGAATTTGTGTTTCTTCAAAATAAATTGATTTCATTACAGACATAAACTTGCACTACACTGCTTTACAATCCCAAATTACTACTTGGTAACATATCATGTGTTACTATGATAATAAGTGTGACAATCGTTATTGCACTACAACTCCCAAAATGCATTGCTCACTTCTGGTTTAACAGTGTGACTGGACTACTATTTGTCTGACAATGAGTTTTAGCACAGGACACACACATTCATTACACACATTCATTGATGCAATTTGCATGCATCTTACCTTGTGTAGTCGCTGTAGGGTCTGAGCTATCAATGCTAGCCACTCAACTCATACTCTCTGGTAGCAGGGTTGATTCTATCAATTCCTCATGGGGTGTTGGTTGGTCCACAGAAGAAGTTCCACCCCCTGTTTTGTTTGCCTCTTTTATTCTATCTGCAAGTCTCTCTTTTGATCTGAGTCGCATGTCGTACCATCTTTTTTTAATTTCATCAATGGAGCGAGTTGTAACTCCTACTAAATTCACTTTTTCCTTGATCTCCAGCCAGATTTTCCTTTTCCTGGAGTCAGGAACTTTTAGTGCTTTTTTTCCAAAAAGATCCTTATGGTTACAAACCATTTCCTCTATCAGGATTTCGTGCTCCTTTTCAGAAAACTTTTGCTTTCTTTTTCTCTTTTCAGCTGACATTTCCTTCTGTGCTTTCTGTGACTCCATTGCTCTCCAAACAGGTCTGCTCTGCCTCACAACACTCTTCCAACTGCCACTGGGTGTGGCTCTGGGAAGCAGGTGCAAGCAATCACTGGAACTTCCTGGTTGTGTGGTTGTGATGTCATCAGGCTGTTCCTGCATTGCATGATCCCGTTTTTGCGATTTCTTAATTTGCGATATTTCGCTAATTAAGGAATCGCATGTCAATCGCTAATTATTCTGCGATTTTTAAGAAATCACACATTTATCGCAAATTTGATCATACATCCCATTTTGCGATTCGCTAAAAATCACAATTATGGACACGCAAAATGGAATGTTGATACATCTGCCCCTAGATTTATTAAAAAATTAGATATCTGAAATGAAGCCACTTCACGCCAGGGAGCTTAAGGTATTTATATATACATGTTTGCACCACCAGTCTTGGAAAAAGTCACAAAAGACTTGGTGGGGAAACTCAACATCGAGAGGATACTCACACTCAAACTTAGATTCAACCCCAAGACATGGAAAGTTCTGTAGCCCATGTTCTACCATGAGAAAAGGACTGTTCGTGACCGGAAGACCCCTTAAGTCAAAATGTTATGTTATGTTATGTTATGTTAATATTATTTATGCAGCGCGCAGCTGCCCCAGCAAAGGGGCGTCCTTGCGCTTGAACAAGTACCAAAACATAACACACACAAAGGGAAGAGAACAGACAGCTAAGCAAGTACAGGAAACAAGAAAGTTTTAATAGCACGCCTGAAGGCGGACAGATTGTTCAGAGCTCGAATTTGCACCGGGAGAGAATTCCATAACCCAGCGGCAAGTACTCGGTAAGAGCGGCCACCCATCCTGCTGAGTTTAAAGCGGGGGCAGACCGCGAGATGAAGGGCCTCCGATCTCAAAGACCTCGAGGGAACATAGGGGATGAGTAAGTTAGCCAGTGCAGGCGACGAGGAGAGCTTCAAAATTTTAAAGACCAGACAGAGCGCCTTAAACTTAATTCTCTGCCTAACCGGTAGCCAGTGAAGGGCAGAGATAGTGGTGGAGGCCGAGCAGTGCCTGGGAAGGCCAACAATGGCCCACGCCGCAGCATTCTGTACCCTTTGTAGCCTAGATGCCTCAGCCTGGTTTACCCCCAGCATCAGCGCGCTACCGTAGTCCAGCCGAGACAGGATTGAGGCTTGGACCACGAGCTGCCGGGTGGGGGGGTCAAAAAATTTGAGGATTGGCCTTAATCCTCGCAGGATACCGTAGCAGGTGGCAGCAACCTTCTTCGTGTGACCCGTAAAGGTAAGAGCCGGATCCAGCCATACTCCTAAGTTCTTTACTTCTGAAGTAGGAATGGGGGTGACGCCCAGTTCTGGAGGCCACCACTGATCTCCCCAAAGCTCCGCATGTTTCCCCAAAACCATAACTTCAGTTTTTTTGGCATTTAGTTGTAAACAATTGGTTTTTAACCAATTTGCCACTGCCACAAGTCCTGCACGGAATCTGGGGGCATCCACTTCAGGGTCTCCACTAAGTGTCACCGCCAGCTGCGTATCGTCTGCATATGAGGTCATCGTCAAACCCCACTGTTTGACGATCGCAGCTAGTGGTTTCACGTAGAGATTGAACAAAGTTGGACTTAATGAGGAGCCCTGTGGGACCCCCAGGTTCAGTGGATGGAAGGTGGACTGGCAGGGTGGTATAGCCACCTTAAAGAAACGGTCAGTAAGGAACGAGCGGAACCACTGAAGAGCAGTCCCTGCTACTCCAGCTTCCTCTAGGCGCTGAATCAGAATACGGTGAGACACCGTATCGAATGCGGCGCTCAGGTCTAATAAAAGCAGCGCCGCCGTCCGCCCAGAGTCAAGCACCAGACGCAAATGCTCGATCATGTAGAGCAAGGCGGTCTCGGTGCTGTGTCCCGGTCGAAAGCCATTCTGACTCGGATCTAAGATATGGTTATGAGCAAGATGGTCAGTCAAGATGGAATCTATGTTTGACGCAGTGTCTAACCATGTCACACTTTAAGGCACAAGATAGCCTGGACAGGAAATATGATAAGTAATCATCCCTATCTATTGAGATTTCAGGTGTGATAAAATAAAGGACAGCCTCGGTTTTGCAGAAACCCACTTTCAAGGAAGCAGTTTTCTGCAGTGTAGTGAGCTTCCTGTTCCGAAGAATGACCTTAAAAGACATTCCATATACACCCAAGTATATATGTATAGGCGTTTATAAGGCACAAAGCAAGCTAAAGAATAGGAGAGTGCTGAACAATGGTGTATAATAAATCAAAATTTTTGTGGGTGGTGAATCCTATTGTGTGGAGAACTATTTTCTAAAGAGGTGGCTATCCAGCCCCCTTCGTGTTTTTCTGACTGTTTGGGGCAGCTTCGAACTAGAAAGGGATTTAGTTGCAGATCCTGGGATCATAGATGAAGAAGATTTGTATTCTGGTTTTCTCTTTTGCACTATTTCCAGTCTGGCAACGACCTGGCTTCCTATGTGCTGTTGTCCACCTGGTGTAGTTTATTTCTAGAGCGCAAAGCTAGCTAGAGAACAGTAGAGTCTTGAACAATGGTGAGAACTCAGAGTTATGGTTCAGGATTGTGTATAATAAAACAAAATGTTTGTGGCTGATGAATCCTATTGTGTGGCAATTTATTTTCTGAGGAGGTGGATCTCCAGCCCCTTTCATGTGTTTCAGAAGGTTTGGGGCAGTTTTGAACTAGAACAGAATTTAGTTGCAGATCCTGGGATCATAGATGGAGTAGTCTTGTCTTCTGGTTTTCTCATCTGCATTTTGTTTCCAGTCTGGCAATGGCTTGGCTTCCTATGTGCTGTTGTTTACCTGATGTGGTTAATTTCTTTGTCAGGTATGAAGGCGTGCCAGGTCTGATGGCCTTGTCTATAATGCAGGTTGGGGGGACATGTCATTCTGGAATAGCTGGAGTGATATAATCAACCTTATTTAGGACATTGTCACAATGTGCTGCTGCATATGAGATACCTTTCAGAGAGCCAGTGTGGTGTCAGAGAGACTACAGACCAGGGTATTGCGTTTTTAGAGATGCAAGAGGACTCTGGCATATACTTTTGTACTAAAGTCTGTTTTTAAGAGGTAGTGTTGCTTACTTAATGAAGGAGAGTTGGTACAAAGCTGCCTACGTTTCTTGGTAATGTGTTCTCTGAGGGAGAGGTTGGTGTCCAGGGTGAAACCAAGTGATACTACATTTGGTGCCGGATGGGGGAATGAATCTGTTCAAGTTCATTTCAGATAGCCACTCTTGAATTTGTGATTGTTACTATCAGCAGACGGGACAAATTTGTTCTTTGTGAGAATTAATTGTAGGTGGCACTAAACAACAAATTCTGAATGAGGCAGGTTTTCACAGAACAAAAATTGTTGGCACTAGAGATTTGTAGGTAGTATTATTTGGCTTTGGCATGATTGTAGTTGTTTTTGCTCTCCATAAACAGCACCGTAAAGAGTTCCAAGTGAAGACTGAAGATGATGGCGGACAGGATGGATCCTTGGGACACTCTGCAGGTGACAAACAGTTTCTAAGATCCTGACTTTTCCATCTGGATGAATCAGTAGTGGTTAGTGAGATAGGACGTGAACCGTTGTAGGACTATGCCTTTGCATGTTTCAGCATGTGGATTTGTGCATAGTTGTCATCTGTGTCAAAGGCTGCAGAGAGCGGTAAGGGTCATTCTTCTAGACCTTCAGATTACCTAAACCCCATCTTCACCTAATGATAAGGGGGATGCACCACTACCATTCTAACTACAGTCTGTAAACCAGTGCATGGCCCTCAATACACAGCAAAGAACCAGAACACTAAAAGCAACAGTGGGCCCTCGATGCCGCACCTCACACCAGTTCCAAAGAATTTTTTCAAATTGCCGTGCAAACAACCCCTACGCCAGCTGTTGGGTTGCGCAACTGTGCTCCAGATCAAAAGGTAATTACACTACGTTGGGGGTGCACAGCTGACAAAATCCAGGAAGCCAAAGTTGTATGAAAAAGTCACTAATTTATTGAAAAATTGTTTTGATTTTAAGACCATTCAGATCACGATATCAGCCAACGCATTTCGCTCCCACATTGGGTGCTTCCTCAGGGCTGAAACCAAATATGAGACATAAAAAAACATATAAATAACATGTACAAATATAACAAGTGCATCTAAACAAAAAACATGGCACCAAGACCGAAACAAGTACAAAATTACATCAAAAACATAAAAAAATTGTAGCAACATTTTAACAAAACTTAAAACACAGAGAAAACCATCACAATACTACACAAGTAGTGACAAAACCAGACAATATATTAATTGTTTTGAAAAACAAAAAACATGAGAAACACTCATGTTTTGACATCAGTCACAGCATTTAAAACATCAGAGATGCCATTGTGTTTAGCTGGCAGTGTCATTCTATGCTCAAATCTGGGGACCCTTTTTGTCATATAACCTTTTGATGAGTTCAGACATCTCCCATGGCTCTAAACCCCTGCACGGACTTGAAAAAGGGAGAAACAGAGACATTGGCAGGGTAAAAGACATAAGAAAGACAAAGAAAAAGAGAATGCAGAAATCGGGTCAAAGGGAGAAAAGAGGGGGTAGAGAAACAAAATGAGTAAAATATTCAGATAGTGAAAGATTCCACCCATGGAGAGGACTGGATACGGGAAGCTGTTTATTCCCCAAACTGTAAAAAACATTGGTGTGGCTGCTTACCGAAATGGAGAACAGTCGGTACAATCTCAGTTCCCAAATCTGTAAGTTAGTACGACAATGTTGTTACTTCGGTAATTGAAAGAACAAAAATAGTAAGGCCTGCAGTCATCCGTGTGCTCCTGGTGGTTTTACCATGAGAGGGGGATGGGAAATAAAAGAAAGAGTGAGCCACAAAAAGAGCAAACCTAAAAAGATTAAACATACAAATGTATGATGTGTCCGGGCATCATAAGCTAGGACAGACCTGGAAATCTATAATATCCAATTCTGTCCAGAAGCTCATGAAAACTGCAAGTAGGCTGACGGATGAGGTATCACCGATCCCTAGCTCTAGAGTTAGTTGTAAGACAAACAAGCAAAAAAAAAAGGTTTCACGAGTGACCAATATACAATAAGAAAAAAGGACATATTAAGAAGTCACAACACGTTATTATAAAAAGTCAAAAAAGGTAATCTGGCCAGTACAGCATAAATCGGGCGGCTCCCAAGCAACCCACCTGCGATTCAGACTAGAAGTGCCCACCGTAAAGGATCAACGCCATTAGGAAAGAAACGTATCAAAAGGAAAACCCAATCAGGTCTGTGAAGAAGAGAGGAACGACATAGAAATAACAATAGAGTTGAGGCTAGCAATAATGTACGGTTAGTAAATTGTAGAGATGTGCGATAAACAATCCAACTCTGACAAACGATCATGTATGTGGGATAATCCTCCCAGACCCTGAAGTTGTGTCACTGCACACTCAAATCACATTAGCTACTTGTAACAGCAAAAGAGTCCTTTCCACAAATTCCAACCCCTATGTGTAACGCATCAAACAGAAATATGTTCCATACCCTCGAACAGGTACATCCGATGTAGTCTAAAATGATGACTTGCAATTTCAGATACTGTCTACGTCGCGTTTCAGATGCACGGGTGATGGTAACTAAAAGAGAGAGGAAGAGTGGTCCGACGCACCACCACAAAGGCATATATAGTACCTTTAATAGATGAGTTCAGTGATGCATCTGAACTCATCTATTAAAGGTACTATATATGCCTTTGTGGTGGTCCATCGTACCCCCACGGTTCAGACCAGTATTCAGGGGCCCTTTGGATGTTAATTAGGTCGTTTGAAGTGTGTGCACAACTATATACTAGGACCACTCTTCCTCTCTCTTTAATTTACCATCACTCGTGCATCTGAAACACAACGTATACAGTATCTAAAATTGCAAGTTATCATTTTGGACTACATTGGATGTACCTGTTCTAGGGTATGGAACATATTTCTCTGTTGGATACGTTACACATAGGGGTTGGAATTTGTGGAAAGGACTCTTTTGCTGTTTCAAGTAGCTAATGTGATTTGAGTGTGCAGTGACACAACTTCAGGGTCTGGGAGGATTATCTTGCGCACATGATCATTTGTCAGAGGTGGATTGTTTATTGCACAGCTCTACAATTTACTACCCGTACATTATTGCTAGCCTCAACTCTATTGTTATTTCTATGTCCTTCCTCTCTTCTTCACAGACCTGATTGGGTTTTCCTTTTGATACGTTTCTTTCCTAATAGCTTGATCCTTTCCGGTGGACACTTCTAGCCTGAATCGCAGGCGTGTTGCTTGGGAGCCGCACGATTTATGCTGTACTGGTCAGATTACCTTTTTGACTTTTATAATAACGCTACATGGGTTGTAACTTCTTAATATGTCCTTTTTTCTTATTGTATATTGGTCACTCATGAAACCTTCTTTTTTGTCTGTTTGTCTAACAACTAACTCTCGAGCTAGGGATCGGTGATACATCATCTGTCAGCCTACTTGCAGTTTTCATGAGCTTCTGGACAGAATTGGATGTTATAGATTTCCAGGTCTGTCCTAGCTTATGATGCCCGGACACATCATACATTTGTATGTTTGATCTTTTTATGTTTGCTCTTTTTGTGGCTCAATCTTTTTTAATTTCCCTTCCCCCTCTCATGGTAAAACCACCAGGAGCACACGGATGACTGCAGGCCTTACTATTTGTGTTCTGTCTATTACCGAAGTCACAACATCGTCGTACTGACTTACCGATTTGGGAACTGAGATTGCACCAACTGTTATCCACTACGGTAAGCAGCCACGCCAATGTTTTTTAAAGTGTTTTACGGTTTGGGGAATAAACAGCTTCCCGTATCCAGTCCTCTCCACGGGTGGAATCTTTCACTCAATCTGAATATTTTACTCATTCTGTTTCTCTTCCCCCTCTTTTCTCCCTTTGACCCAATTTCTGCATCCTCTTTTTCTTTCCTCTCATCTCTTATGTCTTTTACCCTGCCAGTGTCTCAGTTTCCCCCTTTTTGAAGTCCTTGCAGGGGGTTAGAGCCATGGGAGATGTCTGAACTCATCAAAAGGTTAGATGACAAAAAGGGTCTGCAGTATTGCGCTTAGAATGAAACTGACAGCTAAACCCAGCTAAACTGAGTGGTGCTGTGACTGATGTCAAAACATGCGTGTTTCTCATGTTTTTTATGTTTTTCAAAACAATTAATATATTGGTTGGTTTTGTCACTATTTGTGTAGTATTGTGATGGTTTTCTTTATGTTTTAAGTTTTGTTAAAATTTCGCTACAATTTTTTAATGTTTTTGAAATGATGTAATTTTGTACTTGTTTCGGTCGTGGTGCCATGTTTTTTGTTTGTATGCACTTGTTTATATTTGTACTTGTTATTTTATGTTTTTTGTCTCATCTTTGTTTTCAGCCCTGAGGAAGCTTCCAGTGTGGGAGCGAAACGCGTTGGCTGATATTGTGATCTGAATTGTCTTAAAAACAAAACATTTTTTTAATAAAGAAGCATTTTTTTCATAGAACTTTGGCTTTCTGGACTTTGTCAGTTGTGCACCCCCAACGTAGTCTAATAGGCCCTCAATAGACGGTTTCAGTAGATCAGCATGTTGTAAACCAGGACCCAGATCGGCAGCAGGAGTAGAGAGGTTCATTCATATCCCATTAGGCTGTGGCCTCTTTTTAAAATGTCTTCTTAATAGTCATTCAGACAGCAGTCTAGCATTGGGTGGTCATACAAGTGTAGAAGATGTTTTTCTCACTGAAACTCTCACCAGAAGTGAGAACTGTTCAGAATGTACCTATACTCAAGACTGATCCAGCTGGGGATGAAGTTTCCAGGCATGGTTTATCCATCGAAGGGTTCACTCAAAAGTAAAGGTGCTTGTCAATTCTGCCTCTATAGTGGCTCAGATGCAGCAGATTGCCTCAATAGCTCAGTGGTCCTTCCCCCAATCAAAACATACCTGTTGGTGGGGAAATTACATTTTGATTCTTCACAGGTGAGAGAAAAGAACTTTAAACACGTGGGTGTTGAGTACGCTCACAGATGGACATTACTTTGAATTTGAAAAACACTCCTGTCATCTTGGAAAAAATAGCATCATTGCTGCGCTAAGGCACAATGGGAGGTTTACCACCATTGGAAAGGGAATGAGTGACTCCTCTATATTTCATCATTCCCAAGAAGGATGAAACACTGGTTCCACTTTGGATCTCTGAGCACTCAATCCAAACTTCAAGACTTTACATTTCAATATGAACATTTTATAATAGAGATCATTCTGTAGCTATAGGAAGGAAACCACATAGCATACTAACACCTCAGTGATGCATGTTTTCACATCACATACATCAGACACCCTGCTCCGAACTGAGATTTATGTTTAGTAGAAAACATCAGCTCAGTGTAATTCTATATGGAATCAAGTAGTCAGCCCTGTAGATATTTGCAAAATGTCTTACCTTGGAAGCAGCTTACTTACGTCGCCAGCCCCTCAATGGCTATCAATGCTTGGACGACTGATGCCCAAGAAGAAAACATTTAAGCAATGCTGTCATTTAGTTCCCACTAATCCGTAGGACTTGTGCATTTGCTTGGACAGCATAAACTTTGGGGGAGGTGCCTAGACTGATTCTGGGCACCCCTGCAGGAAATGCTGGCCTAGAGACCAGCTAGCTCACAGTGCCACCGTAAGCCCCCCTAATCTTACACGGGAGAAAATGGTTTCTAGCAACCACTGAACATAACAACCCTGACCCCTCAGGGGTTGTGGAAACAGATCAACACCTTTCGCTCAGTCACTCGTGCTTATTTGTACTCTGAGAAACATACAGCGAATACACAGTGGGACGTTTTCAATACATTTATTAAACCAAGTTATTCTTGTATAGAATACGTGTGCTGCGATAATCAGTAGACAGAAGGAGAAAAAAGTGATTACAGCACCAGTGGAGTAAATAGTAGGTACAGCTCTACCATGGTGCTAAAACATTGTATATATGCAGGCATATAAACAAGGCAGTAATCAGGCATACTCCTACAATGCAAAACCCTACTCTAAGTGTACCTGGAGTGTGTATAGGTGTAGAGCCAAGAATCTCTCCCAAGGGACAATCCAGCCCCCTTTCTTGGCAGGAAAGAATGAAGGAAGCTTTCTTTTTTTTTTTTTTGAAAACCTTTATTGTACAAGTAGAAGCATACAAATACGGGCCTACAACCAATCAGGCCGGCCACGACACATTATAAGCGCACGAAGTCAGCACTGGAACCCCCAGCAGTTTCTCAGCAGTATATAAGCCAGCAATCAACATTAAGAGGCCGAATATAACCGCTAGGATCAGGATTAAAGAAGGTTAATTTTATAATATAATAGGAAGTATAGCAGGAGCAGAAGCAGCTTTTGACATCTGAATTCCTATGGCGGGCAGTTGGTAAAGCATCAATACAAAGGAGCAATGAGAAGCGGGAGTAATAGCAGCAATTGGCAAAAGTCAATGTATAGTCGCCCCGTTTCAAATCAATTCCCACCGCTGCCCACCATCCACCCGTCACCACCTGAACGTGTGCTGGTACAATTCAAAGGAGTCAGAACAGCAACGTAAAGGTAGCCATCCACCATACTAACCCAAATAAAGGGAAAAAAGGGGAAGGGCAGAAAAAGGAATATTAAAAACAGGAAAGAAAGAACGCAGTGCCGTAATACGCGTCTCATGGCAAATAAAGCACACAGAACTAGAGACCCACGATCGGGGTCGAGGCGAGTAAGACAGGATACATGTGCTAACCTTATCATGGACGTGAGGAAGTCATACCCCACACAGCCGGCTAACACTCTATGGAGGACATGCGCAGACACAGCGTCCCGAAAAAGGAGATACAAAAGAGCCATAGAACTGAGAAAGAACGAACAATATAAAGACCCCATCCTTCCCACACCACCCTGCACCCCTGCAGAAGGCTACGGCCTACCCCCCCAGCAGCGTGCCTGTCGCCCTAAGTAGAACCCGAAATATAGAAGAATCAGAAAGGGAGAAAAGAACACAACAGACAAAAAGAGAAAGGAAGGGGGAAAGAAAACCAGGGGGAGAGGAGATCTGTAATCGAACATTCAGCTCCTACCCCCCGCCTTAACACTGCTGAAACCCACATCGAAACAAGATCGACACAACCTCAAATATCAGGAACATGAAGAGGAATCGGTCATATTGTTACAGCTGCAAGCAGTCCTCATCTCCATACAGTAGTTAGCAGTCCGCCGAGGCAATTCTGTCTCACCCCTGTCCACTCCTGGTCATAACTTTAGTACACAATAAAGTAGAATACAGCAAGCAGTTCGCCATGGAGTGTACACAGGATCGAAACGAGGCAGGCCAAGGGTGCAAAACAGAGGATCCCAGTTCCGAGCGGCTAAGCAAACAATGGCGGCTGCAGACCAAACTGTCAGAGAGCAACATCAGGAGCAGCAAACAGTCTGAGTGCGGTCCCGCTGCCCAAGGGGGCGAGACTTCCCCCACGGAGCAGCAGTGGGACCCCACCAAAGCAGTTCGAGTCAAACAGCCGTCGAGCTCCCCAGCCAGACTGACCTGTACGCCCCCGACGGGGGGACCTCACCCATGTCCGCCACAATCAAAACTTCCTGGAGGTTCGGGGTCGCAGACACACGGTCTCCCAGATGAGCGGCGGCACCACTCTCCGCAACAGCCGAGGGCGGCAAAGCAGCACGCTCCCTCAGTCGGGCCGCATTCATGGGGGACGGCCCAACAGGCATGGCAACAGAACCGCTGTCTTGCACAGCTGCATCAAAGGCCAGGGCCGCACGCCAAGAACATAGGGCGGCGAAGACATCGCCAATCGTGGGCTCACTCCCACAAACTTCAGCCATCGTGCATTTCGACAGACCAGATTCGCCGCCCCAAACAGGTCCAAGACCCAGGGCGCCGGCCGCCATTTTGTCAGTGCAGCAGGGACGCTCCGTTCCTCAACCCCCGGACCGGGCCTTCGAATGAGGCCCACCGGAGGTCTGTCGAGCCCCGGTAATGGCAATCTTGGTGCAGAAAGATGGGCCGCCAAAAAACAAGGGGTAGCCGGCGCCACCGTCTCACGGGCGCCGCCCGCCGAATCTGGGCGAAGGGCTTCAAGATGGCCGGACAGGACAACAAAGGGGGGACAAGCCTCCTGTACGGTCTACCCCCGTCCAAGGCAGGCCGCGCCCCGCAACAGAGCCCCCGAGCCTCCAGACCGGGCACGGTCAGTCACCACCGGCACAACCGCACAATGGCCTCTTCAGCCGACCCCTCTCCTTCACCGGGGGCCGGCGTCGCTGTCCCGTTCCGGCCGAGCATCACAGGCGAGTACCCGGCCCGCACGCCGTGGAGGCTCCGGAGCAAACAAGAGCACAACTCCAGATCCGCGGCACCCCGGAGCCCCCAGGCCAGACGGTAAGTGCGAGCAGCGTTTCACCTTCCCATATTCCGCCAAATGTGTCTCCTCGGGGCAGGATGAAGTACAGGATATGCGTTTCAGGCAGGAGGTTGACGGAGCCGAGCTACAATGCGGCCATCGCGGTCGCGAGCTTGGCTCCTCCCCGAAGGAAGCTTTCTTCATCACAAACTGGACACCCCTCACGAGATGTCTGACCGCTGCACGGTGAAGTCTCAGCATGCAGTTAGCTGAAGAGCCTCTTCTGCTAATCTATCGGGATGCTCATTATTTATAATAGAATGCAGCCTTGCGATATACATTGTGGATTAGCATTGTTATGGATATTATTATTTATTATTATTAAGAAGTTTTATATAGAGCTGGACAGACCTGAGGGTATCGGAGCGCTTTACAACTGATTTAAAGCGGATATCACATAAAAAAGGCATAGGTAAATGTTCGAAAGACCCAGTGTGCTGTGCGTCATTGAGGTAGGGAAGTCCTGCGATAGCCTCGATGAGTGCCCAATGTCTTGGGCAAAACCTCCTTCCGGGAGGAGGGAACGAGGAGGGGGCCGAGGAGCGGGGATGAGGTAGGTAGTGGTGGAATATTGCAAGGGGCTGTAAAGTGCAGGAAGAGGTAGGTTGTGATGGAACATTGCCAAGTGGCTGCAGATTGCAGGCATGTGCGTTTCGGCGGCGGTTCTCGGTTCGGGAAGGCACGGTTGAGGTAGAGGTCTTTAAGGAGTCTTTTGAATTTTATAAAGGAAGGGATAGTCCTTATATTGGCGGGGATGGAGTTCCATATTTTGGGTGCGTTTCCAGCGAACGATTGTGCAGCATTTTTTTGTTTGCGTGTTTTCACAGGGATGAGTAAGAGGTTGTTGGAGCTCCTGAGGATTCTTGTCTGGCCAGCTTTCTTGAGTTTGGAGGACAGGTATTCCGGTTTCCCTGTGTGCAAGGCGTTGTGCGTGAGGCAGGCAGTTCTAAAGCTGGCATGCATTTCGACTAGGAGCCCTTTTAGTTCTCTCAGTGCGGGAGATAAGTGGTCATATTTCTTAACTGCGGTGACCATTCTGACAGATGCATTAAGAGTTGTTTTGAAGGGCGCTAGGTGGGATCAAGCTGTTGCGGTGAGGACTGTGTTCCCATAGTCCAGTCTAGATAGCACCAGCGATTGGGTGGCTTGTTTGAGGTCCTTGGGCGAAATGAAGGGCTTCATTTTGTTGAGAAGCTTCAGATTGAGGGAGGCACTCATCGCAGAGATCTTAATGTGTTTGGTCATGTTTAGTTTTGGGTCGAGGTTGATTCCTAGAGATTTTACCGAGTTAGCCAGGGTGAGACTACCGTTGAGAGCATCGATTGCTTTTAGCCACTCTACGATTTGAGGGTTTTCTTCTTTGTTGGAGATGAGAAGGATTTCGGTTTTGTCTTGATTGAGTTTAAGGTGGTTTGTTGATAGCCAGTGTTGAACTTCCCTGAGAGTGTTGTTGAGTCTTAGAATGTCGTTAATGGAGGAGGTTTCCAAGTAGATCTGGGTGTCCTCTGCATATAGGTGAAAGGGGATGTTGGCTTTTTTGAGAAGGGTGGTGAGGAGTTCCATGTATATGTTGAACAGTTAAGGGGAGATCACTGAGCCTTGGAGGACACCTCTGCTGACGGGGTGTAGGTCGGACGTAAAGGTTTTGATTTTCATCCTTTAGGAGCGGTTGTGTAAGAAGGAGGAGAACCATTGTAGGACCACCTCGTCCCACCTACTCTGTCTTGGAGAGCCTTGATGAGTAGCTTGTGATCAACTGAGTCAAAGGCTGCCGATAGGTCCAGGAGAATGAGTAGGCAGCATTGGTCAGTATCAAGAGACTTGTGGATGTCATCCACGATGTTAAGGATCGCGGTTTTGGTGCTACAGCCTTTTCTGAAGTCCGATTGGTGGGGATCTAGCTGCTTGTTGTTGTCTATGTGCTGAGTCAGTTGTAGGAGAACGCACTTTTCAAGGATTTTGGATAGGAAGGGGAGATTGGAAACATGTCTGAAGTTGTTCAGATCGTTGGTGTCTAGGCCTTCCTTTTCAATAGTGGCGTGACTTGGCCGACTTTGAGGCAGGCTGGTATGATGCCGGTTTTCAAGGAGCTGTTTATGATTTCGCACCAGAGTGGGACAAGGAAGAGTTTCAGCTTTTTGGTCAATTGGGTGGGTACAGGATCGAGGAAGTGGAACGTAGACTTGGAGGAGGAGATCAGTTTAAGAATCTCAGCTTCAAATTTGGGGTCGAAGGATTTCCAGGGCTTTTGTGGGTAGCTTGTGTGTGGTGGTTTCGATTGGTGGGGTTGGGTTTTTGCAGGATGGATTGAGGTTGATGTCTAGTGATAGCTCAATCTTGGTGATTTTGTCGTTGAAGAAGTTGGCGAAGTTGTCACACAGGTCTTTGGGGTCCTGGACTGGGGTTGCAGAGTTATTGGAAGTTTGTTGCCTGATGATGTTAAAGAGTTCTTTGAGCCTGTTTTTCGCGTTGTCTAGAGCGGTGCAGAAAAAGGTGCTTTTTTCGATGTTGATATGTTTTATGTATTTCCTTCGGGCTGTTTTGAGTTGCTCGCAGAGGCTTGTAGAGGGATCGTTCCTCTATAGACGTACTGTAGCTCTAAGTTTTCACCTTTCAGCGTTAATGTCCATGTTGAACCAGGATCTGGAAGGAATGTTCCTGTTTTTTTTAGTTTCAGGGGGCTAGTTGGTCTAAGATGGACTTCATAGTTGTGTTGTAGTGAGACGTGAGTTCTGTTGTGGAGAGACCGTCCGGGGAGATGGGCAGGAGTTTGCATATCTTTTATTCTAGGTCGACCATGTTGATCTGTGTTAGGTTTCTCGTCCATGTGGGGGGGGTCTTGGATGGGAGGTTGGTACATGATCAGTTGCGTGATGTGGAATAGGATTAAGTGGTGGTCGGACCGGTCAACCGGTAAGATGTGGTCTATTGTGATTTTGTCGCGTTGGGTGGTGATGGCATCCAGGTTTGTTCCTTTGTTATGGGTTTCTTCTGAGCAGTGCGGGGTAAGGTTGTTGCTATGTAATAACTCATTCAGGTTTAGTATTAGTGAGCTTTTGTTTTGTTCCACCATAAGTTGAGATCACCTAGAATTAGGTTGTTGGTGTCTCGGAGTGAGCAGTGAGCAACCAGGTCTGACAGGTGTTCAGTGAATGTGGTGGTGTTGCCTGGGGGAATGGTATAGGAGATGGTAGTGTAGTGTCTTGTTGTTGCTTGTGTTAATGTTGGCGGTTAGGCATTCAAAGGTGTTATATAGTTGAAGGTATCTATTTCAGTCACTGACATGTTGTTGTGAATGATTGCTAAACCCCCCGTTCTTTGGTCTTTTTGGTCTTTGTTAATGATGAAAAGCCTGGGGGTACGAGAGTATCCATGATTGGAGGAGATCTGTCATTTAGCAAGGTCTCGTGATGAAGGCTATGTCTCTTTTTTGGTTTCTTTTTTACGGGTGCCATGGGGATGTTGGTGAGGGAGGCTGGGGGTCTAGGGGTTTTTGAAGTGGAGTGATCTCTTCGGAATCCGGTGATTACCTGAATCGTGGATTGAAGGGTGGCAGTAGGGGGGTGTCGTACGAGGAGGCCAGCTCAGCCACTTCGTCCGAGGACATAGCCACCATAGTTCTTTTGGGTCTCAGTGTATGACTCGAGAGGGGGGATGAGGTCCAACTGGGTGGCGTAGCCCTGGGGAGCCTTTGGTGTGTGGGGTTGGAGAGGATGGGAGTACAGTGGGGATTTTTTAAGGGCTTGCAAAGCAAACCGAGGTTGGTTAGGATTATGTTAAAGCCTTGTATTATAATAGCCAATTGGCTTTCAAGCAGGGAGAGACGCTGCCCTGTCTCTTCCAGGGTGGGGGTGGGTGGGTTCTGGGCATAGTCTTCCTGAGAAGGAGAAGGCCTGACGATGTTGTGCCTTCTGGTAGTTATTGTGTTTTCTGTGAAGGCTTTGAGATGGGTCGAGGGTGTGGGTTGGGGCGGGTCATGTTGTGGCAACTGCGTTCTTTTGCAGGTGGGTATAGGAAGGTGGTTTGCAGTCTTAGGCTGTGTATTATGGTCGATCTGTGTTTTTTGGAGGAGGTTCTGAGCGGGGGCTGTTCAAGGGGACGATCCGGCGGGGGAGAGGGAGCCATGTTCTTGGTGCCAGAGGTGCTGGTGGTGTCTTGTGGTGGAGAGCAGGGGTTTATAATAGAGGGCGCAGGAATGAAGTGTGTGTTCAGCTGGGGGATCCAGTTGTTTGGGTATAAGGTGTGGCTTGGGTGGGGGAGATGTGTGTGAGAGGAGGCAGTCTTAAGTGAGGGGACGAGGAAGTCAAATGCCTCAAGATTGTCGTTGTTAGCTTGAATCAGGACTGTGCCGTAAAAGTAGATGGTCACAGAGGTGTTCCCATTCCGCTTCATGCGGTTAGGGATAGAGAATGATAGTTTGCAGCTATGGGGAGTATTGGTAGTTTTGGTAATGTGGAGTTGTGATCAGAGGATGGAATTCCACTTTTCGGGTCTGTCTGTGTGAAAAATGAGATCCATTTGTACTTGGCCTTTGGAGGAGCAGTGATACATGTCAGCAAATAGTGATTCTGGGTATTGTATTGTCTGATCAGTTTATGTTTGAGTTTTTTTTCCGCTTTGGGTGAGAGGTTGGGGGAGACTAATCGAGAAGGAATTCTCGCCATGTGGTTTTAGTAGTTCGATGTGAGGGGGGCGGCGTGATAGAAGGCATTCTATCTAAGTTGGAAGTGGGCTAGTTCCTTTAGTGTGTTACACTACCACAGGGGTCGAGGTGGGTTGTAGTGGTGGACGAGACTGGCAGCATGGTCAAGCCGCTTCTTTACGGGTTGATTGGTTGGCTGCCAACATGCGGTCAGGCCCTGGGGACAGAAAGAGTGTAAGAGTGGTGGGAGCGTTGAGGTATGGCCCGGGCGACAGATACGTTATAATATTAGAAAACCTGACAGGTATTAACATGCCAGATTAAGCAAATGGCTTCCGAAGGGAAGCCTGTATGGCTTGAGCATCTGCCTTGGCATCAGAGTCCAGGCAGTGGTGTTTTTTCAATGTATGGACTGAGTTCCAGGTAGCAGCATTACAAACCTCAGTGATGGGTATATTACGAAGCAAGACGCAGTAGCTGCCTTTCCTCTGGTAGAGTGAGCCCTAGGCTTACTAACAAGAGTTTTGTTGGCTTTCTGATGACATAGTAAAATACAGGAAACAATCCATCTGGAGATGGATTTGCTTGGAGGTCGCTAGACCTGTACGGAGAGAGCCATAGTTTCCAAATAACTGATATGATCTCCTTAGATCTTTAGTTTTACCCAAATAGTACTTCAAACCCCTTCTATCATCCAGGGAATAAAGCGATCTCTCCACTGGAGAAGAAGGATGCTGGAAAAATGTAGGCAAGAAAATAGTTTGATTCACATGGATGTCTGATATTACCTTAGGAAGGAATTTCGGATGAATCCTCATGACCACTTTAGATGTATGGAAAACTGTGTATGGTTCTTGACAGCAAAGTGCCTGGATTTCGCTTACCCAGCGGGCGGAGGTGATAGCCAACAGGAAAGCTGTCTTCCAAGACAGATGCTGAAGAGTAGTCTTTTGAATGGGTTCAAAGGGATCTTGCATCAGTCGAGAAAGAACCACATTAAGCTCCCAAGGAGAAGAAGGACTTCTAATGGGAGGAAAATCTTTCTTCAATCCTTCCAAGAAATCTCTAATGACAGGGTTTTCTGAAAAAGGAAGTTTGTGAAGGGTATTTCCTCTAAGCAGTCAGAGCTGCCAGGTGATGCTTAATGGAAGAAAATTGAAGGCCAGATTGTGCTAGATGAAGCAAGTATGGAAGGGTGACCTCTTGTAGGCAAGAAGTAGGATCCTCATTCTTTGATGAACACCAGATACAGAATCTCTTCCATTTATACGCATAAGCGGAGCGTGTGGATGGCTGCTTAGCTTCCTTAAGGATGCCCATGCAGTCCTGAGGTAAGTTCAAGTGTTCATACTGCACTAACTCAGGAGCCATGCCGCCAAATTCAAGGATGAGAAGTTGGGGTGCAGCATCTGTCCTCCGAATTTCATTAGTGGGTCCGATTTGCATGGCAGCCTGAGATGTGTAAGGATAGACTGGTGAAGAAGGTCTGTGAACCACCACTGACGTGGCCACTCTGGGGCTATGAGAATCATCTTGGCTTGTTACTGTGAGAGCTTGATGAGGACTGCTAGGATCATGGGAACTGGAGGAAAGGCGTAGAGAAATCTGGCTGACCAGTTTATCCACATATTCCCCAGAGTTCCTGGTTGGTAGAACCTCAAGGCAAAGTTTTGGCATTTGTTGTTTTCGGCCGTGGCGAACAAATTGACCTCTGGAGTACCCCATCTATTGAATATATCTCGCACATCGTCGTCGTTTAGGACCCACTCATAATTTTCCTGAAGGAGCCTGCTTAGAGCGTCGGTCTGAGCATTTTGAACACCTGGGAGGTGAGTTGCTGTTACGGTCAGATTTCTGGCTAAGAGCGACTTCCAGATGGTCTGGGCTTCCCGGGATAATGGTCTGGATCTTGAGCCTCCCTGCTTGTTGATGTAGAACATTGTTGTCGTATTGTCCGTCTGGACAAGCAGGGAACTGGCATGGAATGATAGCTGAAAGGCTTTCGGAGCCAAATGAACTGTTCGTAGCTCTAGCAGATTGATGTGGTATGTGGATTCCTTTGGTGACCATTTGCCCTGAATTTGATTGTGCTCCCCATCCTAGGAGAGAGGCATTGGTTACTATGGTTTGCGTAGGTATCTTCTTGTGGAAGGGAATCCTTTGTAGAAGATTGATGGGTGAACACCACCATTTGATGGACCAGAGGGCATGTTGTGACAGTTGAATTTGGTCCTTCCAATCTCCTATTCACTCGTCTTACTGGTCCTCCAGACATTATTGCTGGGGTCTCATGTGGAGACGTGCATTCGGTGTGAGGAAGATACAAGACACCATGGAGCCCAGAAGAGAAGAGACCTTCCTCACAGTTAGGAAAAACATTGTCTTGAGAGCCTTAGCCTTCTGAAGGATCGATAAGTGCCTCTCCTCCGAAGGATACACATTTGTCGTGCCAGTATCGATGGATGCTCCCAGATATTGTAGACACTGTACAGAGGTCGAGATAGACTTTGTTTGATTGTTGTGAAGACCCAAACAAAGGAGAAGGTTGGAGGTCCAATTGAAGTGTAGTTGAGCCTCCTGATACATCAATGCCTTGATCAGCCAGTCTTCTAGGTAGGAGTAGACAAACACTGTGCTTCCTCGAATGGGCAGCAATCACTGCTATGCACTTGAAGGAGGTCCTGGGCACTGACTTCAGGCCGAAAGGGAGTACACAGTATTGATAAGGGTTGTTCCCCACTGTGAAGCTCAGGAACTTGCAATGCTTCCTTATGATGGGGATGTGAAAGTATGCGTCTTGTAGGTCTATTGCGCATACCAATCCCCTTGATGTAGTTGAGGGTAGATCTGGTGTAACGTTAACATTCTGAATCTCTCTCTGAATCCACTTGTTTGCCTTTCTTAAATCGAGAATGGGCCTGAACTAGTTCTTGTCCTTATTTTTTACAAGAATCTTAAATACAGCCATCGTTCTCGTAAAGGAGGAACAGGTGCTATTGCCTGTTTTCGTTAGAGAATGTTGGCTTCCATTTGTAATTGGCTCAAATCTTGACTGTGTTGGAGGTATTGATGGTGGAGGGCTGATGAAACATAGAGAGTATCCATTGCGAAGAATATTCAGAACCCTATTGTCTTATGTTCTTTTTTGCCACTGCCAGGAAATGTTGAATGCTTCCCCCAACCGGAGTGCGTAAGGGAAGAAGGGGAAGACGGGATTCAGAGTTTGGAACCTGTAGGCGCCTTGTTTCCTCATGCAGGTTGCTGTCCTGACCTTCCTCTTGGTTGTCGCTTTTGGAAAGGTTGCTAAGATCGTTGGTACGACTGTTGTGTATAGGTTTGTTTTGCCCTGATACCTTTGAAACCTCTGTGCCAAGTATCTGCGTGAAAAAGGACGGAAAGATTTACGTTGGTCTTTGGATTTTTCGAGACCAACAGCCTTTAGTGTCTCCATATCCGCTTTCATTCCGGCCATCTCCTCATCCGCATGAGAGCCGAAAAGGGTTGTTCTTGAAAAAGGCAGATTCAGGATACGTTATTGTGCTTCAGGCTTGAGGTTAAGCGAAACCATGAATGCCTTCTAAGGGCCACCCCGTGGCAATATCCATGTGCAGACAGAAGGGATGTGTCTGCCGCTGCACTAATAACTTGGGTAGACACCATAAGACCTTCCATTAGGATCTCATTAAAATCCTACCTAGGTAGTCCCTAGGTAGGTGGTCTGCAAACTGCTGGAGAGACTACCACAGTGCCAGGTCATATCTGCCCAGCAGGGCTGTGTCACTAGCAGCTTTCATAGAGGTCGCTGCTGTGTTGCATACCTTACTCCCCACTGAGTCTATCTTACGACTCTCATTGTCAGGTAGAACTGTGGATGCTGGAGCAGTAGTGTGCTGATTTATCACAGCCACCACAATGACAGAATCTGGAGTTGGCTCAGTCTGCAGGAACATAGGATCCTGCTCTGGAGGACGATACTTTTTCTGCAGTCTGGAAGGAGCTGATTTAATGGAAGAAGGAGTTAGAAACAGTTCCATTGCCGGTTCTAATAAGCCAGGCACAGGAGGAAGCAAGGGACGAAAGGCTTGTCTCTGTTGGAGAGTCTAAATATTTAACAGAGGTTGACGGAATCGGAGTGGACATTGGGATGTTCAGTTTGGAAGCTTCTCGCACCAAAACTTCTTGAAAAGTAGTAATGTCATCAATAGGAGAAACCCTTTAAAGAGGAGAATCTGATAACGGAGGGGAACATCTTCCAGTACTCGTTGAGGACATGTCCTTGGTGTGTCTGGAGCGAGATCTCTCACCATGATTTCGGCGATGACAACGAGTTGAGGAATGTATATGGCTGTGAGAACGATCCCTAGCATGAGACTTAGACCTTGGTCTTCGAGGTGCAGGAGGAGGAGGCGTAGTGGGCCGAGGCGTAGTAGGCCGGCAGAGATGGATCATCTGGTCAATGTGAAGAAGACTGAGCTGGTGACCTAGATGGGGAATATGTCCGTGAGTACTCCGAATCGAAGTAGAAATGAATCTCCTCTTTTTCTGAGTTGCCTGGAGTGAAGAATGAGCCACAGATTTTGCAGAAGATCCATCTTTCCCCCTCGACATCGATCTACTTGTCGACGGCAACCTTTGACATTGTCTCGAACAAGAACTTCCTCTCGACGTCGACTGGAGACTCTAAGTCGATAGAGTCGGAGATCAGCGGTGTCTTCTCGACGTTGACCACCAGTGTCTTCTCGTCGGCGACCATCTGTGACTTCTCGACGATGACAGTCTGTAACTTCTCGACGGTGACTGTCGGTAACTTCTCGACAGCCAATGATGGTGAGTGGCCGTCGATCGGCGATGGTACATCAACGTCAAATGACGAGACAATGTTCTTGACGGCAACCTCTGCGGTGTAAGCCCTCTCAACGGCCTGCAAGGAGGTCGCACCTTTGGTTCCGCCACCTCTTTTGTAGATCTTCTCAATGTGGATCGTCAACGTCGTTTTGACCCAGAGTCCTGAGTAGACGTCGAACAGGTTGGTGCTATACCTGCTATCGACGTCGTAGTCTTCAACGTCGAACAGAACCGGCGCTGTTTTTCAGCCCTTCTTCTTCTGAGGAGCCCCCCAGAGGCTGAAGACAGAGCTCTGGTAGAGGACTGATCCTCTCCTCGCTCTGAAGTTCCTCCTGTTGACTTGGCCTGCTGTTTTCTTCTTTCTTCTACTCCTTGAAGCCTAATCTTCTCCCTGTCACGCAAGGTGCGCCTGGAAAAGGTTTTACAAATGGAACAGGCATCAGGAACGTGAGAAGCAGGCAGGCAGGCAAATAATACACACTCTATGAGAATCAGATTTGGCCTTCTTCCTCCACTGTCTGGACACTTATCAAAAAGGGATGGAATTTTTGACTGAAAACTGTGGAATTCCTGTCTGAAAAAGACAGCAAAGGGAAAAGAAAGACCAAAGACGTCGAGTGAAATTCTGAAGAGATTTTTGATGAAAAACACCAATTTTTATATTTTATTTATTTATTTTTATTTATTTATATAGTGCCTGAATCGACCCCGGGAGTGATATTTCTGCGCTTTGGACATTCAACAAGAAGAGCTGAGTAGCTGGAACAAAAATCACAAACAGAAAAGGATGGTCTTAAAGTGCTTTCCTAATTGGAGGTGGTCAGGGCATTGTCTCAAGTGAATGGGGAGCTGATTCCAGTAAAGAGGGCCAAGGTGGATGTAGGAGAGTAGGGTCTGCTATCCTATGGTCACTCCAATTTTTTGCTTTTTGCTTCACTGGTTTTCGACTTATTGAGGCTGTGGGCCTGCTAATCAGACCCCCATCCTGCTGTTCTCTCTCTAAATTCACATACATGTACTATAGGCACATAAACCAATTGGAAATGGACTCCTTGTCAGCCCCTGTACCATGCACTATAGGTGCTCAGGGCATAGGTGCCACCAAGGCTTACCAGGGGCTGCAGCATAGCTTTTGCCACCCCTGGCTGGTTCTTAAATTGACACAACTGGCTGATCACTCAGCTGGGGCAAGTTGGTGTAATCACCCCTTGCTTAGATATAGTATCCCTATATCTAAACCTATATCTGGACACCTATGAACCTGTGAGCAACTCCTACGGCAGGCCTTATCAATCCTGGAGGCAGAGTGCGTGGTTTAATGTGAGATGGAGCTCTAGCATGAGCTGAGCCTGTCTGCAGCTGTCGGGAACAACTCCCTAAGCTGTTCCTGACAACTCCCTAAGCTGTGCCATATCATATACTATTAAGTGCCTTATAATCCTTGCGGTTATATAGCAACTTTGGTTTGGCTTTATCAAAACATGTCGTGTAAGGTGTCATACGATTTGGAATACTATCCCCTCAACAGTCCTGTCGACGGGGATAGCATTCCACCCTTCTAGAGGGAGAAGACATGTTACTTTACTAAAACGCGGTTGATTTTTAAAAGAGCCTCAGATCCACAAAATGGATGCTTCTGCCACAGACACGAGTCTGACCTCCTGCTGCTGACCAAAACTCAGCAGAGGAGGCCTGGACAAAGGCTTTCCTGTCGCAGGGAGGTGTTACACCACCCCAGACAGGAGATAGTGAATTGTAGCAGGGAGGTTTGAAAGAAACCAGACACTGCCTGGGGAGCACAAGGCTTCCCCTTGCATAATCCGGCCAAACCGGTTCTGGGGCACACCAGCCCCAGTATCAGCGCGGTGTAACCACCCCCTTCCTGGGTCCCACCCATAGGAGGGGACCTAGCAGGTAATCCAGCCCCCTATATTGGTATAAGAATGGGAGCAGTGCCAACGCACTCAGATTATCCTGATGAAACATTTGAAACAAAACTCTGGACCCTTCGACATCCTACGCGACGTAGAAGACTGATGAATCTCCCTTGTGGTCAAGGAGTGACCACCCTGTGCAAACAGGCACCATCCAGCACCTCGATGTCTGCTTTGTTGCAGTTCCCACCGGAACTCGAGCGACAGAGATCGACAAGATCAAGCTTGCCTGCCTTCTACCAGCCCAATCCACAGTCCCTGCAGAGCTGAGACCTGTGGGGGCGACCGGAAGCGTGGGGCCCGCTATCTTGAAAAGACCACGAGACGCTGACCGTGCAGCCCACGAGTGACCCTCGAAGCTGTACAACGGGGTTTGAGAAGCCCCAGCCCTGAGCCACTTTTGCACCGAAGCTCACCCCTCTACACTCGACGAGTGCTGCGTGGGGCCCTTCTGCTTCTTTTGGCTCAATGCATTGGCCCGGTCACTTGCCCGCTGGCTTGTGGCCCCTGTGCCGATGAAACTTGAAATCCGACTTGTGATTCTGGTTGCTCCAGACTTGCACCCGCTCCTCTGAAAAGGAGCACCCGCTCTGACCCTCCTGGTCCGAGTGGGAAGCAATCTTCCAGTCCTGTGTGGACTGCTCTTGCCAAGTGTTGTTTACTCCGATCTTGAAGCCGACAACGCCGACGGTGAGAGCCTTTGTGGGTCAGCTCGTGACCCGCTCCTGGACGTCGCAGATGCCCCAGAGCCCACGTGGCAGCGGAGAGAAGCTCCTCGACAACCACCTGATTGCACCCGACATTGCCTGGTTCCGTCCTGGTTCCACCCTGGTCACTGCTGAGTGACCCAGACTCTGTCCCCTCTGCTTTCAGGTACTTTACGACTCTGATCCACCCTTGGATCACACCGGACACTTCTCCTTCACATCGCCTGCAGTATCTTCAGCTTCAAGCACCAACAACCTGTGTGACGAAACCAGACGCCACTTCGACCCTATGCACCCGCTTCCTGTGGATGAGGTAACTCAGCAACGCCGGTGTTCCCACACTGGTACACACCTCTAGGGTCTGTGTCTAAAGTTTTATCCTTCTAGGTTAAGCGGAAGTATCCTTAAACTCTAACTGTGTAACTTTTACGCACCATTGACTTTGCATTGGTGCATGCGAGTGCTTTAAGCGCTGCACCCGAATCCTGCGGGCTTTTCCCGACTTCAGCATTGCTTGTCCAGACTGCTCCCAGCGATTCCCTAGGCCCTAGGCCTAACCACTGTTCGATTGGTATCTCTTATACCACTTTCTTAATATATGGTTTGAGTGGCCACCCGTCCTCATCCATAATTGTGCAACTTTCATATGTTATACTGTGCTTTTGTTTAAACGCTTGTGCCCCTTTGCTCATAAAGAGTACTGGGGATTATTTTAGTAATAAACACATATATTTTTATAATATACTTGTGTGGTGTCCTTTCATTTGATATTACAGGATTGTGATTGGTAAAACAGCTCGCTTACCACGACCTCTTGAGTTTAGCCTTTCAGGCTGCTTAGTCCATGCTACCCCTAGGATAGCTTGTTTATAAGGTTGACTTACAACCAGACACCATAAGGGATTGTTTGCACTGATACAAGGTGGTTCCAGAATTGGAAACATCATATATCAGGCCAACTTCTCACAGTGGAGGAATGCCTTCCCACCCAGCCTGGCTTTCCTAACTCAGGGGACCACAAGAAGGGATTTGGTTCCTGAGCGGAGGGACCTGGAGGGCGTGTATGGCGTAAATTTCTCTGCAAGATAGGCGGGGCCAAGGTTGTATATGGCTTTGTGAACAGTGCAACAAACTGTACACTTAACCCGCTCGCGTACTGGGAGCCAATGGAGCTGACGGAGAAGAGGGCAGGAGGCGGTCCTGGGGGGGCATTCAGGACCATGTGCGCAGCGGTGTTCTGGACCACCTGCAATCTACAGAGCGAGGACTCGGCTGAGATCTAAAGGCCATTGCTGTAGTCCAGACGGCTCAGTATAAGTGCCTGCGTCAGTGTTTTCTGAGTTGAATCAGGAAGCAAGGGAAAAACTCTGCGTAATAGGCCCAACATATGAAAGCAGGAGCCAGCTGTCTGAGCAGCGTGCTCCTTCAAGGTGAGAGCCTGGTCCAGGCAGATGCCTAGGTTCTTAACAAAGGACTTGGGAGCAGGGGGAGCACCAAGGTCCACCAACCACCATTCAGGAGTCTACAGTAAGGGGGCATCTCCGAAGAGCAACATCTCAGTCTACCCGACATTGAATTGGCGGAAATTACATCTCATCCAATTGGAAATAGCCCTCATACCAGAGGAGAAGGCTGACTGAACAGATGGGGTGAATTTGCTAAAAGGAAATATCAGCTGCATATCATCGGCGTATGAAATAGGAATGAAGCCACAGGTCCTAAGGAGGTTGGCCAAGGGAGCAACATAGATATTAAACAAGGTGGGGCTCAAACAGGAGCCCTGAGGTACTCCCTTGGTAAGTTTAATAGACGCCGAACGATAAGGGCAGAGATTGATGATATGGGAACGGAAGGATAGAAAGCTCGTCATCTACTGGAGGGCAGAGTCTCTGAGTCCAGTCTCCTGAGCAATATCTGATGTGAGACCGTGTTGAACTCAGCACGAAGGTCCAACAGCACTAGAATCGCAGATTGTCCCCTGTCTAAGGTGATCCTGATGTTATCTGTGACCACTAGCAGGGCTGATTCTGTGCTGTATTTGGGACTAAAGCCTGACTGAGAAGAATCTAGGCTGCCAATGAGTTCGACATGGTCAGACAGATGTTTGTTGATGTGCTTTTCTAGTAATTTGCTCAGAAGGAGGAGTAGTGAGATGGGACTGAGATTGGAGAGATTAGTCAGGGGAGCTTTGGTGTTCGGATAGGCATAACCTGTGCTGCTTTCCATTCCAAAGGAACATGACCATTTCTCAAAGAGAGATGGAGAAGAAACTCTATGGATGGAGACAGTTGACAGGACAGGGAGGCTGCGATTTTGGCCGGGATAATATCTAGAGGGGAGCCAGATTTGAACCAAAATTGGTAGAGCTCAATGCTCCAGGGTTCTGTTAAAAGGAGCCGGAAAAAAAACTGAAGTAACTGCCACTGGCTGTGTATCATGGGATACTGGTGGTCTCTGGAGATTCTTAAAGGCACAGATTCTATTTTGAGACATATAATGGCATCTTATGGGGCTTCTCTGTCCAGCCCTTTCATCTCTATCATGAAAAAAGGAGTTTTGTGAAGGGGAGTTGTCTCTGTGTAATAAACTCCATAAAAATAGCAAAATATAAGTTTACTGGCTATCTTTTTTCACTTCAAGATGAAGTCATGGCTAGTGTAGCCTAGTTAATGAGGCTGCATTAATGTATTTTCTATCTCTTAAGTGTCTTTACAGGCCTTACTGAAGAAAGGCGAGAAATATCCACTTAAGAAGATATATCTTAGGAAGTGCTCCCTGAGCCCCAGCAGCATGTGGGCAGGACTATTCAAGTGCGTATCACGGAAGTACCCCTACAAGAGAACTGAAGTAACAGGTAAGAAACTATTCCTTTCAGCACACCAGGTAAAACTGCTATTGAAGGGGTACCATAGGTTCTGCTGTAGAATGCAGCGAAGACTGTACCCAAAGTGGCAGAATCTTTCACCGAGTGAGCCATCACCATTGTAAAGCAAATTGTTAATATTCTGTGTTTGTTCTACGGTCCGTATGGGGAAAAACCTCCTCAAGTTAGGTGTTTTCTGAGCTATTCAGAACAGAATTTGCTCCCAACTGGTGAGAACCTTTCCCATCATGGCATTCAGTGTTTGAGGGCTGATACCCGTATCAGCCAATTGAGGTTGTGCAGCCTGAGCCGTCCCCGCAGGGTTAACTGTTAGTGTTCTCATAATGTACTGTGTGAGATTTCTGTAAATCTTTACTAAATCTTCATATAGTGTTGTTATTTCTGCTGCATCTAAATTAGCAAGATTAGGATGCGGTGTATAAGCAGCTAAGACCGGCCAAGTCGCTCCTTCTTTACTGAGCAGACCGAGTCTCACATTTTATACGGTATGGGGAAGGGCGCCTTATACCAATTTATATGATCTTGGTACGTTAACAGAATTTCTATGTCCTCATATGGGAAGCATTCTTCTGGTGTTTCATCTTCAATGTAAATGTGAAACAATTTTGTGTGTGCTTCCACAGGCGGGAATTTAACCCAAGAGTAGAATACCTCAGTTCTGAATGCATTGTGTGCCTCAACCACGAAGGTAACATCACCACCTGTTGCCGGGAGGCTGTAATGTAATAATTTCAGAGTAACTCCATGTCTGCAATTTTCTGTAATCTTTAAATTTGGTCGGTTATTGTTAAAGAAAATACGAGTTTAGTAGATGAATTTGTTGAGCTAGGGTTAGCACAAATGTGGGAACAATTTATCCCACAAGCTTGAATAGCCTACAGCCCATACATAGGGCATACCTACTCAGCTGAGGTGGATTTTTCTTCCCACCACGTACGTCTCCGGTTTGGAGGTGAGTAGGATTCTCTGAGAAAAGCCCAACTGAACTAGTCAGAAAGACTGTTAAATAAGAGCCCAACCAACGTTGGTGGGCCATGTCGTATAGTTCCCATTAATCCGTAGGACCTGAAGTTTGTTTGCGTGGGCAACATAAACTTTGGTGAGGTTACTAAACTGATTCCGGACACTCCCTCAGGATATGTTGTGTTGAACTAGAAACCTGCTAGCTCACAGTGCCACCGTAATCCCCCCTAACCTTACCAGGGAGCGAATGGTTTCTAGCAACCACTGAACATGACAACCCTGACCCCTTAGGGCGCGTGGAAACAGATCAGAAGCTATCGCTCAGTCACTCGTGCTTATCGGTACTCAAAGAAATATACAGAAAATACACCATGGGATGTTTTCAATATATTTATTGAACCAACATTATTCTTGTATAGAATACATGTGCTGCGATAATCAGTAGACAGAAGCAGATAAAAGGGATTATGAGCACAAGAAGAGTAATGGTAGGCACAGCTCTACCATGGTGCTAAAACAGTGTGTGTGTGTATATATGTATATATATATATATATATATATATATATATATATATATATATATATATATTCAGGAACAGTAGTCTCTCACCACATAACCACCAGGCAGGCAGAAAATAGGAAAAACCTCGCGAGTCCCAGTATTCATTCGGCAGATTTATTAGCAAGGAAAGTTTACCAAATCTGACGCGTTTCGGGCGTCCGCCCTTGGTCACAGATCGTCAGGTTAATGAAAAGACATCCTTTTTAAATGGTACACTGCACGAATTCAATTAGTGTTTTTTTCTCATTTGCAACACCATGTGATAAAAGAATAAAAACTGAGGACACGCAAGTTACAAGTTACAAGTTTTTATTGAATGATTTGGCTCTCATTGAGGGCCACATAAAATAACATACATATAGACATCACAGAATAGAAAATAATTACTTATAACTACAAGAAAAGAAAAACTATGAGGATAAACCGAATAATACACACATCAGGATCTCGCACTCGCATTAATATATATCCATAAATTCTTTAAAATAATTAAAAAGTCTGAAACAAAACATTTCATTAGGGGGGGAATACAGAGCATTACGGAACATTGTTATATTCAGAATTCCCAACTCAAGACAAATCGGTTTTATCCATTTTTTGCGCAATGGACTTAGTGTCGGGCAAACAAACAATACATGGTTGAGGTCTTGAGCAGCATAATTACATAGCGTACATGAAGGAGACGTATCATACCATTTAGCAAGCAATGTGTTAAGTGGAAGCAAATTGTGCCGTAAGAGGAGCCATACCCTCCGAACACCATGTGGGATGTTCCACCTTGTATATTGCTGAGCTTGTTTGGGTATATAAGTTAGGACCAGGTCTTCCCTTTCTTTATGCTTCTGTTGATCCCTTATATCCATCCTATAGCACACTTCCCAAGTCCTACTTTTTAGTTTTAACTTTAGTTCATATGGAGAAAGAGAAAATAGCGTACTTTCATCGAGTTCTAATAGGAAAACAGCTTTTCTGAAGTTTTTTACAAGCTGCGAGAACTCATTGAAATTACCTAAAAGCTCCATTTTTACTAATTCGCGTAGGGTTCCTGGTTTAGCTCTCGCCAGGGATGCTACCCACCTTACCAAAGCTGCTAAACCTTGTGTCCAACAGCTCCGCAGGCCAAATTCCAGTCTGCAAAGCGATGTAGAACACGCTGAATTAAGGGAGGAGATTTTCCTCAATATCTTTCCCTCCGTTTTTTGCATGAAATCCCATTGTTTTAAGTCCACCAATTCCATTCCATAGAGGAGGGTGGAAGGGATCTTTGCACGAAATACCTCTAAGCAGGACGAGAAATGCCTCTTCCCTGTTGCATTATAAAAGGATCGTAGACCCATTCCATGAGCCATAGCTTTTCTCGTAATATTGTCAGTGTGAGGCTTTTCACTAAGATTGGAAGATATTATTTTACCCAAAAACGGATAAGAGTTGACTACCTCGAGTTTTTCTCCGCTTAATGACCAATTAAAGCTCCTAGATCTGCATTTCTTCTTACCGAAGATGCACATGATCTTGCTTTTAGAGCTATTAATTTTCATGTAGTGTTTATCCGCGAAGGTGTTCAATGTATGAAGACGATTAGCAAGACCTTTAGGGGTCAGATCCAGAACTAATATGTCATCTGCATACATTAAAATTGATATGGCAGTCCCTCCTATAATTGGGGGGAGACCTTCACATTTAGCAACTATAGTAGGTAAATCGGCCATATACAGGGAAAACAGAGTGGGAGCCAATATACATCCCTGTTTTAAACCATTTCGGGAGGGAATTGCTTGAGTAAGTCCCCTTTCTCCGCCCTGTAACACTCTACACCAGGTATTACAATGTAAGGATTTAACTAAGTCTAATAAATCTCTCGGCATGCCCAACAGCATCAGTTTTCTCCACAGCGTCGGCCGATCAACTCTATCAAATGCTGCGGAAAAATCTATAAATGCTGCGTATATGCCCCCTCCACGTACCCGCACATATTTATCTGTGATTACATGTAACATAGTTAGGTTATCTAAAGTTCCGTGGTCTTTTCGAAACCCTGTCTGCTCCCTAGGAATGATATTATTTGAGAATGCCCAGTCTGTTATTAATATTAGTAAGAGTTCACGCTACATTTGACCGACCTAGATAGTCTGTTTTCCAAACAATAGATGTTACACATATAAATGGAGCAAAGGAAGTATGGTTTTCAATATTTACATATCATTTGACAGATATCTTGCAATTATTTTAAAAATCCAATGTTTGACAAAATGTAAAATTCATGGGAAACAAGCGCTGTGATTGTCCAGTTAAAGTGACACATTATATCCGCATAAATGCTTTGATTAAATAAACTGCCGTTATTTAAAGGCACAATGTATGTGATGGTCATTTGTTATTTGAAAGTGCAATGTGCGCAGATAAAGTGCAAATGCAATGTGCAAAAACGCAGGGTATTCTGTGCACTATGGCATATAAATAAATATACATATAAATATTTATAAATAATTTCATGTTAAAATCGCTCAAGATCGTTAATTGATAGATCTTATCGATAAGCATATGACCATACAATTCAATTCAAATATCTTTATTCGATTGTAAACATTACAATCATAAAAGCACAATTCATCAACAAACAACAATAAAAAAGCAGTCCGGATATTTCACAAGTACAAATTTCTTTAGACAATGTAAAAGACAAAAGCAACGGGCAGCATAATTTTTATTTTTAAATATACAAAAATATATAAATAAATTCAGTACAATAAAATATTAAAAATGCCTAAAGGCATTAGCAGCATAATTATCCCTCCATACTTTTCCTGAAGGGAATTGCTAATTTCAGGAAATTACAGACAAATAAAGGGCAATCACTTTTCAGTAGTTGGAGGTAATAAAGTGCAGGTTTTATCTGTGCAAAATTCAGTTTTTTAAGGCAGGGCTTTAAGTATAGCCTCCGGGGTATTATGTAATAAGGGCAAATGAATAAAAAGTGTGCCAAGTCTTGCGGAGACTTCCCGTCGCAGCCGCAAGCTGGCAACACCTCACCCCGATGGGCCCCACTAGGTACCGCCAGGTCAAAACGGAACCTTGTTAGCAAATATCTTTCATAGCCCGTCATAGGCCATGATAAGTATGGTTCCATTTGTAGACAAGTTTTAAGTAGGACATGTTTCCTAATGCTGTCCTTCTGCAACTCAACCTCCTCCCTGGCAGTATATCTAGTTGTCGTCATGGCATTTTTTACAAAAATAACATCGGATTTGGTGATAAGATTTGGGGTTAAAAACAAATCAGGCCAACCAATTGCAATCAGGCAGTCATTAATGTACTTCAGCCACGGGACCTTAAACCTTCCATCCAATGTTAAGGCTACTTTTAATATTTCATGAGTGAGGGGTATATCATTGTTAAGCCAGCAGTTCAGCTAACACAATACGGGGTTCACTGCTATTCTATCACTTAGGTAGGGTGCACCCAACTCCTCATGTGTCGAAAAATTTCCAGTTCCCCTTGGCAGCCTCAGTATTTTCTTCAAGAAGTTATTTTCTGTAACCTCCAGGTCCCTCATCTTGCTATAACCCCATAGCTCGCTTCCATAGCAGGCGACAGCAACACTTTTTGCCTGGTATAGTTTGAGTAAAGCGGCCACCGGGCTATTGCCAATTTTTTTCGCAAAGCTGAGTATGGCCGCATTAACACGTGTTACCTCACCCTTCTTTTTACAAACGGCGGGGCCCCAGGATAGTTTGTGATCAAAAAGGACCCCAAGGTATGAAAAAGTATTAGTGGTAGGATTTTTTCCCCCATTTATACAGAAACGATTGGATTTTCGAGAACCCTGGCCTGTTTTCAAAACATAGGACTTAGAATTATTAACACTTAGGCCGATTCCATGAAGTCAAAGAAAGAATTTAGTAGTTTCTGGAGACCATTTGCTGTCCTAGAGATAAGGACAGCATCATCTGCGTAAAGCAGCACAGGGACCCCCTTACGGCCTACAAAGGGGTAATCGGCTCCTGTTTTTAGCAAGTACTCCTCCAACTCGTTAATATACAAGTTGAAGAGGAAAGGAGCCAGGATACACCCCTGTCGGACACCCCGATTAATTCTGAATTCCTCCGTTACTTTCAGATCTTGGGTGTAACGGACATTGGCTCTTGTGTTGGAGTGCAGGTCAACCAGAAGATTTATTAAATTCTTCTCTACGCCCATCTTTAACAGGGTAACCCATAGTTTGCCTCTGTCCACACAATCGAAAGCGGACGATAAGTCCATAAAGGCCATGTAGACAGTTCCTTGCTTGGCCAGGGTATATTTGCTTAAAATCAAATATAGGTTCAGACATTGTGTAATTGTCGAGTGGCCATGTCTGAAGCCATATTGTATGGGGGATACAATATTGTTTTCAGCTGCCCACATAGTTAACCTATTCAGAATTATTCCACCTACCACTTTAGCTACAGAATTAATTAAAGATATTGGCCTGTAGCATAACGGGCTACTACGGTCGCCTTTTTTAAAAACAGGGACTATGGTCGATAACCCCCACGACCTTGGGCACCCGGAGATCACAGCTGCATTTACTACAGCGGTAAGGACGGGGGCCCAGAAGGAGATACTGGATTTAAAAAGGTCCGGTGGCAAGCCATCCGGGCCTGGGGTCTTATTACAGGTTAGTCCTTGGATACCCCTTTCTACCTCATTTACTGAAAAGCACAGAGAGTTCTCAATTGAAGTTAAAAAGGCATTTTCTGTCCGTTGCTCGTTGCTCTTAAAAATTGCACTAAAGTGAGTAACCCAATCCTCCTCTGAGATGTTAGTGCCGAGAGCTATGTCACTGGGATTATCAAACAAAGGTTTGTTAATGACTTGCCAAAATGTATTACTATTCCCCAACACTGATGGGTCAAGGAGAGACTCCATAGTACTAGCCTTAATTTCTTTTTTCCGAGCAGCTAGTGATTTCTTATAAATCAGGCGCAAATTTTTAATTTTACCGTGATCTCTAGGTTTAATTTTTAACGCCTTTTTCAGATCTCTGCTTGCCTTAGAACAGTTATGGTCAAACCATTTAGAGTTATTTTTGGTTTGATCCCTCATCGGTACTGTTAACATGGAGCCTACTGTTGACACCAAGGCCTCAAAGTCGGCCAAGGTTTTCTCAGGGGATGTGTATAGTGACGTACAGGTTGCTAGTTCCTCACCACATAACTTATTTATTTCAGCGTACAAATTTTCTTGATTTACCATTGACCACTTCAATCAACGTTTGCCATTTATGCAGCTCAATGTGCCCCGATCTTCTCGGGTCACTCGCTGCTCAAATAAAACCCCACCCAGACTAATGATTATGGGGTTGTGATCACTGTAGATGCTCGTGAGAATGGTAAATCTCGAGACCCAATTTACAAGGTCTGCAGATAGTAATATGTGGTCTGTAAAGGACCCCTGACCTGAACCTTTAAATGTGGGTACATCAAAGACCTTGGTCTCAGGAACCATGGACATGGCTACAGTCAAATTATTTTCATTCACCAGCTCATTTAGATTAACTCCACCCCTGGAGTGGACAAAATGAAATCCTTCCACACTGTTACACCCCAAAGATCCCATGGGGGTGACACCTGGGTTACCACATGGATGTACATTAAAATCACCTACGATCAACACCTTCTGTGACAGTGTACCAGCCCCCTTTCTCATCATCTCATTTAGGATCGAGATGTTACACTCACCATTGCCATTGATAGCGTTATAAAAATTAATCAGGGTCAGAACATGTTTACCTCTCTTCAATTCAAGCATTTGAATGTTCCGATTTACATTAAAACAGGTACTTATTTTACAACAAAGTCCCAGATTGATGAAAATAGCCAGGCCCCCCTTTGCTCTTCCCCTAGTTGAGGGAGCTGCAGGTATAACAAAACTTTGATAGCCCTCAATGAAGGCATTTTTATCTTCCAACCATGTCTCTTGGAGGCATATAACTGTGTGTTTCTTGACAAATGCTAACCAGGCGGGATCACAAATTTTATCAGCCAAACCTGCTATATTCCAGGAGACTAAACTCCCGCTACCGTCACCTGGCACTATTTCTAAAACAGATTCCCTGGTAGTTTGGTCTGGCATCGGGTTGGGCTGTTCTGCATGTATATCCCCCATGGTTTCAATACTAGGGGTATTTAATTCTATATGAGTTAGAAGAGAGTTATGGGCCTCATACAAATCAGGCAATATACTGTTGTTCTTTGGGTTATCTATATTTGTCACTGTCTGACTGGAATTGTCTGATTTGGTCATCAAAGAGGGAGCTGTTGTAACTTGTTTCTGTGCGACCCTAGTATCCCCTTGTACATGGTTACTTTGTGTAAGATCAACAGGCATTGGTGTGACAGAGCCAGCATGAAGTCAATCGACCCCCTCCAAGCCGCTCTGATCATAAAAGGCGTCAAACCTATTTGTGATGGGTACGTTATAGTAGGTACTTGGATATGTTAGTTGAGGGTGGTCTTGATGGTATTACAACCCATGAGGAGCCTCCCAATTGTCTTGGTAAATTCCTTGATAGCTGACCTGCCTAGGCTCCCAAGGTGTGTCCCTCCTAAACTGCCTTTGTTCTCCAGCATTATAGTGGCCATCATTTCTAGGAGTTACTCCATTATGATATAAGTTGGAGTTATCTGGAGCTCTTTCCTGTTCTGCAGTGGAATATGAATACATTGTATTTGAGGGATGGTTGTTTGGGGGGTAGAAATAACTTAGATCCATGGTACGGATCAGGCTACTGATCGAACTATCCTTCCAGCCAGTTATGTACCTTGCCACACGACCATCCTTAAAGTTAACTACAACACAATCGCCCTCTGTGGATTTAAATATATGGCCCACCCAATCGACCCTCCTGACATTTGTTATTTTACCACTGATGTGGGGGGGAATCGGTCTATGAGCAGTTAACCAGTGGCTTACTTTATTTTTCAAATCCCCATAGCTCTCTGTCTTACCCGCTTCAAGTTGCGGTACACCAATCATTACTATGGTATGCCGATGGGATTCAGGGGGGAGATGAATGTGGGTAGCTTTTTTTGGGTGTAGCGTTGTAGGTGTTCGTACTGGGTGTGTGTTTAATGTTGCACTTTGTGTTGTTGTTGGCCTTTGGGGCTCGGCCTGTCCATCAAGTGGATCAGAGGATGAACCTTCCGCGGCCCATTCACTCTCTTCATTGCCAGATATAGGGCTCTCAGAGGTGGTGGGCAAGGTCAATGTTACAGTCGTATCAATATTTGTGGATAGTATTGGAATGTTTTGCACTGCAACATTAGCAGGAAGGGACGATGTCAAGTTAGAACTATCACTTTGAGTATTATTCTTAGCTTGTGTCTTCATGGACTTCGATGGTTTAAGATTATTTTTAGGTGGTAAAGAGCTATCCTTAGATACTGGCACAGTGAGGATCTTTAACCTCATGGCTGCTAATGGTTTTCCCCTCCTGTGCTGAAAAAACGCAAATACCAGTGTTACATGACGAGCTGGGCTCGTCATCAGCGTGCGAGGAGGCTACACCATGACGAGCCCAGCTCGTCATCAGCCTGGAAGGGGTTAATATACTTGAGGTGTCCTTTCTTTGCGATTTCTCAAGCTTCTCTAGGGTTTGCTCTATACTGGTAATTTTATCACTCAAAGGTTGCAGTAGAGATTTAATTAAATGTTCCAATTCAGTTAGATATGTTTTATCTGGTACACTAACTCTTTCAGTCTGACTCATCTGCTCTGTGTGAGTTTTAGAGTGCTCTGACTGTGTATCAATTTGCATTATTGCACTCTGGGCGGTGGACGTAGTAGAGGAATTTGATATTCCAACGAGTGGCTTGGCCAACCTAAAATTTAGCCAGACATCCTTGGCCGAGGGCTTATGAAGGCCTAATGGTCTATATATTTTCCTCACTATAGATTTAGTTTTTAGGTGTTTCCTATGTCGGCGCTTTGACTTGTTCGGGGATAGTGTTTTGTCTACTGCTGTTACATTTACAATAGGCGAACTTTCAGCAAGAACGCCCCTTGGTGAATTTAATGAAATAGTTCCAGGTTGAAAGGAACATGTATTGGCCCCCGAATTGGAAACCAACAAAGGGCTTCCTTCAAGGCTGTTTGCTGGTATAGGTGAGGTCAGTTGTACAGTTTTCCTGCTGCTTTTTTGACCACTAGGCAGCCCTGTAAAAGATTGCATCAGAAGAGATTCCTCTAGGTTAATAGAGGAGTCCACAGTATTATTGTTTGTAGTAGTATGCAGTGAGAGGTTAGGAAAACACAAATTCGGAGTCAGTGAAAGACGCCTCTCCGTATTTTGAATAGCATCAGCAACTACACCTATAGTCTTTTGTAACATTAGATAAATAGCTGTAAGTGTTGGTAAAGGTGTGGTTGGGAGGGTCTTATTCCTGGTGGATGATCTTGTGGCCACAGGAGTCTTTCTTACTTTTGTCATTTTGTGGGAAATATCCGGAAAGTCAAACAAGGGTACCAAACTTTAGAATTAGTCACTTATACAGCGATTATAGCTTTCTGTAAGGATTCAGGTATCACAGAATCACCTTATTCTTTATCCCAGGATGCAGGCGATGTTAGGGGGGTGGCCCGTCCCGTCTCCTTCTGTCCCCTGAGGGCCACAGAGGGCCCGGGCTTAGCCCCGGGCGCTCCCGCGATGCGGGGGTGACGCTGCCTTTATGCGCCGCCTGGCGCGATGAAATCGGCGTCTTGCGCCGCAAAGCCTGTTGGGGATTGTAGTTTAAGAGCCCCCTCCGCTCGGCGGCCGCTTCTCTAGATCAGTTGCGGCGGCGGGAGGGGGACGCTGCAGGTAAGCTCCAAAAGGTCTGTATCAAAATCTCCCTTCTGCTCTGCTCCTCACTCGGTCAGGCTCCTGGGCATTAAGTTTTCAATTGCGTCACCCGCTCTGCCGGGGTGACGCTGCCTTTATGCGCCGCCTGGCGCGATGAAATCAGCGTCTTGCGCCGCAAAGCCTGTTGGGGATTGTAGTTTAAGAGCCCCCCTCCGCTCGGCGGCCGCTTCTCTAGATCAGTTGCGGCGGCGGGAGGGGGACGCTGCAGGTAAGCTCCAAAAGGTCCGTATCAAAATCTCCCTTCTGCTCTGCTCCTCACTCGGTCAGGCTCCTGGGCATTAAGTTTTCAATCGCATCACCATACAAAAACATATTGTCTATTTTCCTTTCGCAGTTGGTTAAATTTCTGCATAAATGCATTGGTAGTGTGACTGCAATATTAACAACACTAATGCACAACATTTATTTTTGTTGTGCACATCTTGATAAAGAAACTCCATCAACCACCTTCCAAAGTATGCTCTACTTAAATATTTCTAGTGAAAACAAACCAAAAAATTATCATAGTGTCTGTGTCCCAAAATTAATAGAGAAAGTAATGTGAGCCCATTGAACCAGTGAATAATGAAAAAAACTAGTTGTGCATGAAGTACAAAAAAAGGGGGGTATAAGGTACTTGTAATGAAATTGATGGCAAGATTTAAAAGGATGAGGCAGATCAAAACAGATAATAACATATAATCAAATCATTGAATAAGGATAGGTTATAGGAAAATATGTAAATCCTCCGTTGTATTCAATCCATTAGGAAACCTGCTGTCTAGTTCAATAATAAATTGAGATTCAAGTCTCCTAAGCATTTTCTCCCTGTCACCACCCGCCTAGATTTTGAAACAGAGGCAATGACATAATATTCCAAGCATTGTAAGTTGTTGTTATGTTTTGCTTTGAAATGCCTGGCAACTGGGTACGTGCCATCATTGTTAACGATGGCACGTAAATGCTGAAGTATCCTGGCATGCACCTGTAGCTTTGTGCTGCCCACATATCTAAGACCACAGGTGCATGTCAGGACATAGACAGAAAAGTCAGTCTTACAGTTGAATGTACCCTTGATATCTTTGGCAACCGGACTGAATGGAGTCGAATATTGGGAGGTGTTTTTTCCAAATTTACATGCTCTACAAGTAGAGCAACGTTTGAATCCCGGCCGGGATTTCAACCAATCCTCTTGTTTAGCAAGCTCAGGGAATTCGTGACTGATCTGGGTTTTAAAGGAGGGTCCCCTCCGATAAGTAACCACAGGATTGTCTGGAAGCCTGGGGGCCAGAACCAAATCTGTTTTTAAGACAGGCCAGCGTTGTTTTATAATGGACTTAATCTGTTTGGCCTGTTTGCTGTACCCGGTACTGAACCTGGGAGTTTGTTCGTCCCTTGAATCAATTGTTGTTGTTGACTCGTTATTGGTGATGGAAAACAAGGACTCAAGGGTTCTAGCATTGGTTTTCTGGATGGTAGTTTTAAGAACCGACTCTTTGTAACCCCTGCATCTAAATCTATCAAGGGCTTCATTTGTACAGACCTCCAAATCATGATCAGTACTACAGATTCTTTTTAATCTGAGCAACTCCCCAAATGGAATATTGTCAATAGTGTGTCGAGGATGAGCACTGCTGGCATGCAAGATGTTATTGCCAGCAGTGTTCTTTCTGTGGAGTTTTGTCGCAAGATGACCATCTTTCACATATATTTTTACATCTAAGAATTCCGCCTCATTTGCACTTACATTTGAAGTGAATCTCAAATTTTCCTGATTCTTATTGATGCATAAAAGAAAATCATTGACACTTTCCTGATTCCCTCTCCACAAAATAAAAACATCGTCTATAAAACGCATCCACTGTATGACATGCTTTTTGTACATCGCGCCATGGGTGCGCAGGAGGACCTGTTCCTCCCACCAGCCTACGTGAAGACACTGTAGCGATTGCATGGCCGACAGGGCTTGTCCCATACCACTCCCGAAGGTCTCACTGTTTTCCTGTTCGATCTAATAGGCAGGTATTAGTCATGAAAACGACGACTACCAGAATGCCTAGAGGCAGGAACCATGTGGCCTAAGGAGGAACTCACTTAGGCACCTCCTTTCCGCCGCGACGGTGCTTGTCAATTGTTCTGGTTTCCTCGAGGGATGGCGGATGGTGTTCCCCGCCGGATTTCAGCTTGAAGACTACAAGCCTTGGATGTTCGGGACTTTGTTGTTGGGATCGTGTGGAATACGGGACTAGTATCAGGTATTGAGGCGGCAGGAGCGCGGGCTCGCCTCCTCCGCCCCTTGAATTGACTCGTGTGTGTTTGTTTAGAGAAGCCGCGGTGCAGTTCTAAAAACGCATGCACACACGTTTTTTCTATTGCGCGTAGCGGGTTAAACAGAATTGCTTTGAACGCGTCTGACTTCAAAGACGCGTTCCGAGTCTATTTCGGTTTAAGGTTTAGTTCATGAACGGTGCTTGCTGCCAAGGACTAGTTGTGAACTCCGCATGGAGATAAGTCTGGAGCAGTGTTATTCAAGTGTCGGGTTGTGCAGGAACAACGCGGACATTGAGGACAACGTTTATTTTTGTGTTTAACTGTGCCCTACCTTTTGGAACCCTCCTGTTTCGTTTGCCGAACAAAGAGACCTACCTTGTTATTGCTGGTTAAGCAATCCCTGGAACTTTGCATTGGACAATTACAATCCTTGGGTCATCTTATTTTCTTATGAGAGGAAAGGGAGGGAATAGCCCTGTTTTGTGGTGTCTTTCCTGGTAAGGTCATACCACGTTATTTTGCGTATCTTAGCTACCCTTCAGATAAGATAGGTGTTACATATTGTGTATTCTCTCCCCTACTGCAGAGTGGATATCCTGCCTGTGTATAGCAGTTCTTTTGACCAGACTTGAGGGAACCACTGGAAGCACCGCTCTTTATTATTGTGTCCACTTCCCTTTTCCCCGGGGCGCGAGTCCACGCAGAGGTTTCATCTTCCTTTGTTGGGTGTCGCACTCGGGAGGAATTGGGAGGCATCTCTTCTAACATCGTCTCCGCTGGTCACAAGGTGAAGGTTAGTGGCATTTATATCCTTGAGTTGCGGCCAATCCCGACAGATTGACAAGCCCAAGAATAACGCCCGGCCTAGACGATGGATGTAGAGGGGGTGTTGGCTTCCATGGTGGAAAGCATGGCCGCCTTGCAGCGAGAAGTGCACGCATCTAGATCCGAATCTCAGGTCTTAAATAAGGAGGTGGGCTCCTTAAGAAGAGAGGTAGCAGGGCTAACGCGTAGGGGTACAGGAGGGGTCCCTTTACTGAAACCTGCCACCCTGCCACCGCCTGGTTCCACCACGTCCATGCCCTCTGTAGGAGCAGAAGGGGGTGGGTTTGCTATACCTCCTCCTCATACAGTTCCCCCTGCTGACCCTACACATACAGTACACCTAGTGCAAAATCTGGGTATCCCTTTGGCACCTCCTGAACGCTTTTTTGGGGATCCCCGGAAATTCGAGACCTTCCTTAATCAATGCAGACTACATTTCTTATGTAAACCTGGGGTGTTTCAAGATGAATCAGCAAAAACGGCATTCATGATGTCCTATATGAGTGGAAATGCAGCAAGCTGGACAGTGCCCTTATTGGAAAGGAACGACCCCGTGTTGCACAGCTTTTCTGATTTTTGCTTGGAACTACGGAAATTATTTGACAGGAAATCCCACATGATGACCCTTGACAGGGAATTGTTAACCTTACGTCAAGGTTCTCAGGACCTGTTGACTTATATTACATCCTTCAACCGACTGGTGGTGGAAACCGACTGGCCTCCTAGTAAGCGCATTTTACTGTTCTATCAAGGATTGAGAGAGGAGCTTAAAGACGTCCTGGCACAAGTAGTGCAACTTCCTAATACCTGTGAAGAGCTCATAGATTTGACCGTCCAATTGGACCACCGACTCCTGGACCGTAAAGGGGATAAAAACAGGATGGGGGATGGTCCGTATCTGTCTCCTCGTTTCAGAAACCTCCCTGAAGATCGTCCCAAAGTAGCTGAAGGCACTGAACCCATGCAAATAGGAGGGATCCGCGGGCCCCTTTCACAAGAAGAAAAAGAAAAAAGGCGTAGACTCAAACAATGCCTGTATTGTGGAAAAGGGGGTCATTTCATTAAGGACTGTAGAGCAAGAAACGCACTACCTGGACGCCCCTTTGTGCCTCATGTGCAGGCGATTGTACAAGCAGGAGAGCCGGCGGAAAACTAAATAACCCAAATCAGGAAGAGGTCTCTGCTTTGGGTTCTCAAACATCTAAGATCTCACCAGTACTCGCCAATACACTACACCCAGCTGTCGTCCATATTAATCTCCAGGTTAAGCTATGGGTCTCTTCCCAGGAAGTCTTGGATATAGACGCTTTACTGGATTCCGGGGCTACGGGAAACTATATTGACCAGGAATATGCTATGAAGCTTGGTATTATTTGTGAGAAGAAGGAAAAACCTGAGTTGGTGAAGGCAGTTGACAGTACTGTCCTGTCATCCGGTCCTGTATCATATCATACGAGTTCTCTATTAATGCAAACCAGCCAAAACCATCAGGAATACATTCAGTTCGATCTCATCGACGCGCCTCAATTCCGACTCATATTGGGTATGCCCTGGTTGACCCTTCATGATCCGAAAGTCAGTTGGGCGGCAAGCACCATCACTCTGTCATCTAACTATTGTAAGGAACACTGCAAACGGGATAATCCAGATCACAACATCCCAAGAATAACACCTTCAGTGTGTCTAGCGGTTGAAAGTCCCGCAGAGCATTTTTGTTGCGCTACCATTCTTCCTGAAGAATACAAGGCATATCTCCCAGTGTTTAGTCCACAAAAGGCCACAACCCTACCTCCACATCGGGTATATGACTGCTGTATTGAACTGGTACCAGGAGCAGACATCCCATGCAGCAGGGTGTACGCCTTGACTGAGAAGGAGACACAGTACTTAAAGACTTATATCGATGATAATCTTGCATCCGGCTTTATCAGGCATTCAACGTCACCAGCCTCATCCCCTATGTTTTTTATTCCTAAGAAAGATTGCGCTGAATTGAGACCATGTATCGACTATAGAGCGATTAATTGTATAACAATCAAAAATCGATACCCTCTCCCTTTGATATCTGTATTGATGGACCAGTTGAAGAGTGCTCGCTTTTTTACCAAACTCGACCTTCGCGGAGCATGCCATTTGGTCCGCGTCAAAAAAGGGGATGAATGGAAGACGGCATTCCGAACAAAATTTGGGTTGTTTAAATACAGGGTGATGCCCTTTGGGCTGTGTAACGCCCCTGCAGCGTTTCAGTTTTTTATGGACGAAGTACTGCGAGGATGCCTGGAAACGTTTTGTGTTGTCTACATAGATGACATTTTGATCTACTCGTCTACCTTTTCAGAACATGTGAACCATGTGAACATTGTGCTCGGCAAGTTACAACAGAATTCGCTTTATGCGAAATTGAAGAAATGCCTGTTTCATGTTCGGGAAGTTGCTTTTCTTGGCTATGTGATAAATGAACATGGATTCCAGATGGATCTGTCGAAAGTGGAGGCTATTACCAATTGGAACACTCCTCAAAATGTTAAATCAGTGCAGAGCTTTCTTGGCTTTGCCAATTACTATAGGAGATTCATTAAAGATTTCTCAAAAATCATACATCCTATCTCGAGCCTTTTGAGGAAGAACACTCCCTTTGTTTGGAGCGAGGCTGCTGATAATTCATTCCGATTTTTAAAGAAACAATTCATGCAAGCTCCAATCCTTCGTCATCCTGATCCGCAAATGCCTTTCATACTGGAAACGGATGCATCTCAAAATGCGGTGGGAGGTGTACTATCTCAAAGACATCCTGTGACTGGCCAAGTACATCCTGTTGCCTTCTTTTCGAAAAAATTTACACCTTGTGAGATAAACTATTCTATATCAGACAAGGAGCTTCTCGCTATTAAAAAAGCATGCGAGGAATGGCGTCATTATCTCCTGGGTTCAGCACACACCGTAGAAATCTATACTGATCATAGGAATTTGTTGTTTCTGAAAACGGCCAAGGCACTCACCCCCCGACAGTTACGATGGACATTGTTCTTTTCAGACTATGATTTTATCATCAAATATAAACCAGGACCCCAAAACGGGAAAGCGGATGCCCTTTTCCGCATCGGAGAATCAGAGGATCAGGGGAGGACCGGGAACCACGAACCTCCTTTCATATTACAGAGTGAGAGTGTTACACATCCTTCGGTAGCACTGCTGTCCTCACAGGATTTCTTGGAGGACTTGAAGATAGCCCTGGCGAATGAGAACCTACAGGAATGGGTTCAGGAAGACCCGGAGCATCGTGCCGAAAAAGATGACCTAGCCTACCATGGCGTAGCTCTCTTTGTCCCGACGGAAGCACTACGACAACGAGTATTGTCATGGGTCCATGATTCCACTCTGGGTGGGCATTTGGGAACGTATAAGACTATTGCCAGCGTGGAACGCTCCTTTTGGTGGCCCCGACTACGAGAGGATGTACGACATTACATTATGAACTGTTCGATATGTGCACAAGGAAAGGCGGTCCATGTGAAACCTGTGGGACTATTGAGGTCTTTGCCTATACCTCCTCAGCCTTGGCATACGCTGTCTATGGATTTCATAGTTGAGATGCCCCCCGTGACGAGAAAACGGTAATTTTGGTCATTATAGACCATCTGACGAAAATGGGACATTTTGTACCATTGAGAGGGCTGCCCACGGCTGCGGAGCTGGCAGAGGTGTTTCTCCAGCATATTGTACGAGCTCATGGCATCCTTGTGTTCTAATAACTGACAGGGGAACTCAATTCACTTCCCGATTCTGGAAGGCTCTTTGTACAACATTGGACATTGATGCACTGCTCTCCTCCAGTTACCATCCCCAGACAGACGGCAAAACCGAACGCCTGAACCAGACTCTAGAACAGTACCTCCGATGCTTCACTCTGCAGAACAAATTGGACTGGACTACCCTGTTATGGATGGCAGAATTTGCCTATAACAATGCTGTGCACTCCACTCTGGGTTGTTCTCCCTTTTTCTGCCTCCTGGGCTACCACCCCAATGTTCTTCCTTTTGATTGGCCTGTTTGTTCCCCTGTCCCTAGTATACACGAACATCATGCACATCTTAGAGCGGTGCTTATAGCTGCGAAACACAATCTGGCGGAGGCACAGGCTTCTCAGAAAACATTTGCAGATAAGAAAAGAACCCTAGAACCTGATTACAGGGTGGGGGATAAGGTCTGGCTCTCCACAAAACATCTTCATTTGAAAGGGGTCTACAAACTGAAACCTAAATATGTGGGTCCTTATGCTATTGTAGAGGTCATTAACCCTGTGGCTATGAAGCTCTCCCTCCCCGATTCATGGCAGATCCATCCCGTTTTCCATGTGTCCCTACTCCGGCCCTGTCCTCCCAGTATGAGACTTCCCGATCGACCCCCTCCAGTTGAGGTAGATGGTCAGGAGGAGTATGAGGTGCAAGAGATTCTTGATTCTCGTATGGTGAGGGGTAGGGTTCAGTATCTGGTGGATTGGAAAGGATATGGGCCCGAAGAGAGGACGTGGGAGCCTATGGACAACCTGCATTGTCCTGAGTTGGTGGCTCTCTTTCATGACACGCATCCTGGTAGGCCTGGGCGACCGCCGGGTCGGCTGTCCTCGAGAGGGGGTTCTGTAGCGATTGCATGGCCGACAGGGCTCGTCCCATACCACTCCTGAAGGTCTCACTGTTTTCCTGTTCGATCTAATAGGCAGGTATTAGTCATGAAAACTACGACTACCAGAATGCCTAGAGGCAGGAACCATGTGGCCTAAGGAGGAACTCACTTAAGCACCTCCTTTCCGCCGCAACGGTGCTTGTCAATTGTTCTGGTTTCCTCGAGGGATGGCGGATGGTGTTCCCCGCTGGATTTCAGCTTGAAGACTACAAGCCTTGGATGTTCGGGACTTCGTTGTTGGGATCGTGTGGAAAACGGGACTAGTATCAGGTATTGAGGCGGCAGGAGCGCGGGCTCGCCTCCTCCGCCCCTTGAATTGACTCGTGTGTGTTTGTTTAGAGAAGCCGCGGTGCAGTTTTAAAAACGCATGCACACGCGTTTTTTCTATTGCGCGTAGCCGGTTAAACAGAATTGCTTTGAACGCGTCTGACTTCAAAGACGCGTTCCGAGTCTATTTCGGTTTAAGGTTTAGTTCATGAACGGTGCTTGCTGCCAAGGACTAGTTGTGAACTCCGCATGGAGATAAGTCTGGAGCAGTGTTATTCAAGTGTCGGGTTGTGCAGGAACAACGCGGACATTGAGGACAACGTTTATTTTTGTGTTTAACTGTGCCCTACCTTTTGGAACCCTCTTGTTTCGTTTGCCGAACAAAGAGACCTACCTTGTTATTGCTGGTTAAGCAATCCCTGGAACTTTGCATTGGACAATTACAATTCTTGGGTCATCTTATTTTCTTATGAGAGGAAAGGGAAGGAATAGCCCTGTTTTGCGGTGTCTTTCCTGGTAAGGTCATACCACGTTATATTGCGTATCTTAGCTACCCTTCAGATAAGATAGGTGTTACATATTGTGTATTCTCTCCCCTACTGCAGAGTGGATATCCTGCCTGTGCATAGCAGTTCTTTTGACCAGACTTGAGGGAACCACTGGAAACACCGCTCTTTATTATTGTGTCCACTTCCCTTTTCCCCGGGGCGCGAGTCCACGCAGAGGTTTCATCTTCCTTTGTTGGGTGTCGCGCTCGGGAGGAATTGGGAGGCATCTCTTCTAACATCGTCTCCGCTGATCACAAGGTGAAGGTTAGTGGCATTTATATCCTTGAGCTGCGGCCAATCCCAACAGACACGTATAGCTGGGGGAGAAACAGGCCCCCATCACTACACCTCGTCTCTGAATGTAGATATTGTTACCAAATAAAAAGAAATTATTGTTCAAACACCAACCAGTGAGTTCTAAGATCATTTTGTTATGCATATAGCATTCCACAGGTTTCTTCCCAAGAAAATATTCCAATGCTGCTAAACCAGTAGTGTGCACGATACTGGTGTAGAGCAATTCAATGTCTAAGGTGATCAATAGTAGATCATCACTCCATGGAATGTCCTTGATTTTAGAAATGAAGTCTCCTGTGTCTCTTATGTATGTTGGTAATTCCTTGACTAAGTCCTGTAGGAAGTAATCAATGTATTCGGTAACATGTTCCACCATTCCACCAATGGCCGAGATGATGGGTCAACCCGGTACTGGCACTACCTGTTTGTGTACTTTTGGGAGGAGGTAGAGTTTAGGTAATATAGGGAATTCCACATAAAGGAAGTCAAATTCTTGTTTGGAGATCATGCTCTCCCTCTTCCACTTATGGAGCAATTTCAACAGTTATTCCTTGGCCTGATTGTAGTCCTTGCCTGTAGATTTGGTATAGCACGAGCAGTCATTTAGTTGTTTCATGGCCTCCTCAATGTAGGCATCCTGGGGCCAAATAACAACATTTCCTCCCTTGTCTGCAGTGGTGACGATGTTTTTGTGGTCTTTACTCAGTTTAGAAACTAGAAATAGATATTGTTCCTCCTGTTGACTTTTATAGCGTTTTTTATGTTTGATCTTATAATGCAGTTGTTTTAGATCTTCCACAACCACGTCGTGAAAAACGTCAATCGAGTCTCTTGGCATTATAGGCATGAACTTCGATTATAGGCATGAACTTCGATTTGGGCTTAAATGGACTACTGTTTGCGCCCATCTAAGCAACGGAGGCCTCTCTAAGTTCATCTTGAGTAGAGGTGGGAATGGTGTTGGATGTGTCATTTCTGGCCAGTTGGTGTAATGTAAGAAATGCCTTGGTGTCTCAAGCAGGTACATTTAAATTTGTAGTGGCCCCACTGATGTTGCTGCTTTGTGCATTGCCCGCAGAACCATCCTTAATATTAAAAAACTTTTGTAGTTTAAGTTTTCTAATATAGCAGTAAACGTCAACCCGGGTTTTGGCATAATTAAAATCTGATGGCGGGCAATAGGTAAGGCCAAGGCTGAGTAGTTGTTTTTCAGCCTTGTTGAGGGTCAAGCTGGATAGATTAATTATCGCATTGTCTTCTACCGCTTTTTGCGCCAGTATTGCTTTTTAGGTTTTTTGGGCGACTTAACGCTTCTTTCTGCGCTCCCTCCTCCTTTTGTTACGTCTTGACTTTTTTTCTGCTGCCTCGTTAGAGGCCTGAGTGTTTGCAGGCGGTCCGAGACTAAAAAATCAACTTCTTCTCCCAAGTCCAGAATCATGGCATTTGGATTCCTTACAGTGAAGTCACCATCTTCAGATGACGGGCCACTAGTCAGTATTTCTTCATCACTGGTGATATTTTTGGAATCAGGGGCAGCTGATGTTGTAGTTTCGGCTTGGCTGGTTTGTTGAATTGATTTTGTTTGCTGTTGTGCAAGTTTATTACTTTTGGCTTTCTCAAACTTGCGCGCAAAAGTATAAATCCTTCCCTGCGCATAATCTTCTTTGTCCCGGGCGTATTTGTATATTTTGCACGCTTTTATTTTTTCCTCCTGTTTAGAAAGTCTCTCTTGAATTTCTTTGCGCGTTTTAGTAATAATATCCTTCGGTTCAAATTTTGCCAGCAATTCATTAATTTCATTGATTTCCTTCATTAGAATGTCTCTGTCAATGGAGGCATATTTTATGAGGATTTGAACCAGTTTAGCTGATGATTCTAGATTAGTCCTGCCCCATTCCCTCAACATTTCGGGATTAGGGTTCTCATAGCTTGGGGCTAGAAGAATGCACAAACCACGTGGGACACGTCCTTCCTCCAGATATTTGGTGAGAGATTTATGTTCCCACCATTTTGTCATTTCTTGTCGCATACATTTTTCTAAACTTTTCAAGGCCATTTTAATTTGATTTTCCTCAGTGTTGTCTTGTTCATTCGACACATTCTTGCCACTCGTTGTGGGATTAAAAGTCACTTTGGGGAGATTAGAATATAGTGCATCTGCCGCTGCCTCTCTTCCCCTTAGAATTTCCTCTGACATTATGGTAAACTTGTAATATCCTTCAGATATATTGTTGCGTGCTTATCTAGGTTCCTGATCGATACTGTGACCTTATGCCCCTATTCGGCTATAAATCCATTTATTCCCTATATTGGCATAACCGTTCAAGTGCGATTTTCTGAAAAGTCATCTCTGGCCTCACACGAACAGAGCCACATTCCAGCATGACTCTCTGCTACTTCCTTTGCGACCAATTAGTGCAATGACAGAGCAGCAGTCACTATCTGATATTCCTAGATAACACTCCGAGTTCTTCAACAAGATAAAAACTTAGCAAACCTGGAAATCCCCGCTTGCTATGTTTTGATTAGTAATGGAACTCTAATGAGCAACTGATAACTGTCACTTCCTAGTGACATCTTTAATTGACGTCTTATGTCCAGCAAACTTGCGTCAAACCCGGCACCTGTCAGGTATAAATATTACCAACGTTGCCTTAAGCAATGTGAGCTGAGAGAGAGATACGAGCTGCGAGTTCGTTCCCTGTTGCTGATGCCAGCTGCCTGCATGACCCTGTGTTGGTAAAAACTAGCACTCTGTCGCTGCAGCCTGCTATCCTGTGGTGGTGAAGCTGCTGATTACCATTATCGCCGCTACAGCGCGAACTATGGTACAGTACGCTTGAGGAGCCGAGCAGCCGTCCTCTGCGAAGACATCCAGCCCAGCTGCCCGCGGACGCTGTCACCCCTCCTTCCTCGACGCGCTGAGAGAAGCTGCTGCATTTCTCGTGCAGAGAAATCCAGTCCCGGCGCTTCCGGTTTACCCTCGCGGGTGACTGGGATATCGAGAGAGACCCCTGAAGGAGATACCAATCCTCCATCATTCTATTCAGAGGTATGGTGTTGACTAAACCCTTAGACTAGAATTCTTGAAACAAACCTTGGCAAAACCAACTTAACTTAAAGCTACTTACTTACTCCCCTTCTCACGTGTTAGGCTTAGGTCAGGCACACTGGGGTAGGCTTAGTTAGAAGCACCAGTTGAGTATGTTAGCCTAATGTATATATGACTGTATATATGTTTTATTACTTTTAAACCATTGTATGGCTAAGAAACCATATCAATGCTTTTACAGTTCTATTTCGCAATACTGATCTTACTGTACGTACTTTTTATAATAACAATTATTGCAATTGTGGCAATACATTTCTCTTGTACGAGAAGAAAGACTGTTCAATAAATGTTAACCCTTTATTGATAAACGCCCGTCTCTCTCTTCTCTACATACTGTGAAAGTAAACTGCACTAGACTGACTGAGTGAAATCTGTGTCTATTGTTTCACACGACCCTAGAGATCGACTCTTGATCTGAGGAGCAAAGTTGTCATGTTGCACGGTTGTTGGAAAACTGAATCCCTTCTTGTCTGTGCCAAGGAAGCTGATCACTTCCTATGCAGAGAAGAAAGTTTCCAGTGACCTCTGAGCTAGTTGGTAACACAACCCAATTAAGTTTAGCATAGTCAGTGGAGGCCTGGAATATCCGCAGTTCCACGTCGATACTACTGTTTATGTTATTCCAATGCGCAGGGCCTAGTGGGAAACTAGGAACTACACTACATGGCGCCCAAACGTTTGGTAAGGCGATAAACTAACGCAAGACTTATAGAGTAACTCAGTCGTGCATATTTCACACCCCTTTCTCCCGTAAATACTCCAATAGACGTCTGGAGTGGGTGAAAGGTTAAAATCCGCCCGACCTTAGTAGGAAGAGATTCCTATGTAAAGCTCTGGTTTATTCAACGTTGAAGGATACAGTGTTCCAAAATATTGTGCACCTAATCTTTGTCTCCTTGGAGACCTACTCTGCAAAAACTGCATTTATACAATGTCAGTAGAAAACAACGGCACCACTGGGGCCGCAGCAGATGCGACTCAGCGAGGTCCCGAATACACAGACCCGGATGCTATTATCATCCCGGTCCAATTAAGAAGATCTATAACTTTAAAACTTATAGAAAACGGACTGACACCACAAGGTGGTACAGTAATTTTCGTGATAGAGGCTCACGAGTATTGGCAGACAGAGGTATTCTATTCATGGATAAACTTTCCAGCGGTAAACGCTATAACACAAGAGTTTCACTATTACAAAATAGAGGAACCTCCGGGAGAGTACGCTCCTTTCGAGGAGGTTGAAATCCCACTTAAATTTCAAGAGCACCTGCTCTGGTTTAATGGCGCCCTAAAACATAATGATCACATAACTAGGCTCGGTCCACTAGGTAGACCAGGAGCCACGTGGCCGGTTCTAGCCAGCTACACACCACATCCTGACATTGCAAGAATGTCTAGAGAAGAGCTGTTAGCACAGCTAAACACATTAATAAAAATACATAGTCAATTAGTCCAATATGTAATGCGGACTGCAACAGTCCAGCCAGCTGTTAATACACCACAGCTGACCCCTCATCAGGGGAACACAAATAAAATTACACCACAGAACATACAGTCATGTCTTGGTAAAACACCCGTAAAACGGGAACAAATTCCTTTCTGGTTAGCCCAGAAAATCACTCAAATAGAGGCAGTATTTCCTGATACTACCCCTATTGAGAAACACAGAATCTTGACCATCTGCCTTCCTATGGGAATCGCACCACACGTGGAGGACTGTGACACTTGGGGTACAGTCTTTGCTTCCATTTACACAAAAACACACGGTGTTCCGTCTATGGCGGTAATACCAGAAGTGCTAAAACAGATTCAAAATGAATTCGGTCCAGAGCCCGCTTTAAATCTAGGTATGAAATTACTGAAAGATTTCAAGCAGGTCACGGCTATATTATTAGCCAACATAAAGGGAGAAGCAGCATCTGTGGCGATCCGCCAGAAGTTGAGGGAAACAGATATAAAAGATCCTGTTGAGCTTGCAAAAATCATAGAAAAGTGCTATGAAGAATTAGGTAGAGACAGATTGGGTGGAAAACCAGTTAAGCCCCAACTGCTCGAAAATCCTGAAAAATTATTTATTAAAAATAATTCAAACACTCCTAAAAAGAGCTGGGATGGAAATAAACAATCCACTCCCAAGGAAAAAGTTTTCCAGTCCAGAGGAAGGTCTCCTCGACGGAGGGAAAGAACTCCGACTCGAGAACGCCAGTCTCCCCAACGGGAGCCCTCTGAGAAAAGATATAACCTTAGAAATAGGGATAATCTGAAAAAACCTGATAGATATCAAAGTATTGATACACGTCCCTCTCGATCTTTTCCACAGAATTCGGAAAGAAGAGGACGGTCAGACCCAGGAGAGCACACCAAGTCCAAAGACAAGGAACCTGCTCAAAATAAGAAATCTCAATTTCAGAAAAAGAAGGTAGCTAGTATTAGAGTAATCAACCATGCCGAGAATACTGAGGACACAGTTGAAAAACGGGGAGTGGGCATTGACAATGTTGGACAGTGCAGCAGAAATCAGTATAGCGCGCAAGAACTTGATGAGTCATCTGGAGACAGTGGACACGAATGAATACATTCAGGTTGAAACTGCCGACGCCAGGCTTAGCGAGCCCCATAAAATATACGAAATAACATTACGTATAGAGGGTGATAAGACTAGGAAAATTAAGGGTCTATTTTGGGATAAGCTCTCAAAAGGCTATGATATTCTGTTAGCTGAAAAAGATTGGCCCCCGGAGTTTGTCAGGGAGTGCCCTCGTGGCGAAGAAGTGATTATGCCTGCCTTCTCGAATCACATACCGATTCACAAAAAATACACATATGCAAGGAAATGGGCAGTAGCCCAGGCACCTGCATTGTATAAAAATCATGTAGGATGGGATGAGGATTCACCGCCTCACAAAATCCAATTAAAAAGTGAACCAACTGCCCAACGGCAGTATCCCATAAAGCAAGAAGCTAAAAAACAAGTCAGGGAGATCTTAGATCAACTTGAGTACCAGGGGGTGATTGAAACATGCACCTCTCAGATGAACAATCCTTTGTTTCCTGTCTCCAAGCCAGACAATTCATATCGTCTAGTTTTGGACTACAGAAATCTTAATACATGTTGCAAAACCTTTGCAGTACAAAACTCGCATAGTGCAGCCCTAATGAATAACATAGTTAGGAAAAAATATAAAACGACATTAGACATTTCTAATGGTTTCTTTTGTCAAAACATTGCACCAGAAAGCAGATACTTGACCGCTTTCTCCGCATTTGGGTCACAGAAAAAATTCTGTCGACTCCCACAGGGGTTCAAGAACAGCCCAGGACTATTCTCAGCTAGGGTAACAGAGTTACTACAAATCTATGATGATGAAGCATTGTCTTACGTAGATGATATTTATCTCACAGACGACGACTTGGATACTCACTTGAAAAGAGTGAACACCATTATACTTGGGTTCGCAGCAGAGGGTTACAAATTCAACTTTAAAAAGTCCCGAATTGCCCATCTGACAGTACTGTTCTTAGGGTACGAATTATCAAGTGAAGGGAAAAGCCTAGCGAACAACTTCTTAGAGAAGTGCGCTGTACTCCAAGCTCCAAAAACGCTGAAGAATTTACAATCCATACTAGGTTTTCTGAATTTCGGGAGAACTTACATACTAAATTACGCAGAGAGGGTTAAACCTCTCTACGAACTAATAAAACCTGATTTAAAACAAATCAATTGGACTCAAAAACACACAGAAATTTTGAGATCACTGCAAACAGACATGTTAGCAAAAACAAAATTAGATACACGTGACAACACGATCGATCTTGTAATCCGAGTCATCCCAGGAAGATGCGGATTCACGTACACAACCTCTAATGAGGGAGAAAAGGTACCAATTTCAATTAAATCTCACTTGTACACACAAGCAGAAAAAACATTCAGTCACACAGAAAGAACTGTGAAAGCAGTGCAAATCGCATTAGCAAATGAACGAGAACTAGCACACGGCAAACGGATTAATATCCTTACAGCGGAATCCGCCTTCGAGGCGCTATTCAGCCCAGTAAACTTGCCTACAGTGTCACTGGACCCGAAATGGATACAGTGCATAGATTCTCTAGGAGCGGAAGACGTGAAATACTATTTCGCCCCGCAATTTGAAGAACTGAATGATTTAGAGTATGAAGAAGAATATCCTCTGCCAATCGAAATACTGCCTCTCCCACAATACGCCTGTATAATCTATACAGATAGCTTTGTACAGCATTTCAACGTAGAGAGCAAATCCTACGATGCAGCATGTGCGATCATTAAATGTCGTTGGCTGTGCGGTAAAATCAAACCGAAAATAACAAAAACTGAATCAGTGAAGTACTGTTCGGCTCAAAGAACTGAAATCAGATCTTTAAAGATGGGGCTCGAAAATGCAGAACGCGAATTCCCCACACTTATAGTGTGCGATTCTCATTTTTGCGTCAATTCTTACAACAATAAACTGCAGAGTTGGATCGAAAACGACTACAAAGATGACACAGGTGCCACAATAAAGCATAAATTGCTCTGGAAACAGGTAGCTCTTTTACACAAAGAACTACAAAAGACTCACGTGATTCACGCACAGAGTCTTCAACGTGATGGCGTTCACGTTGCAGGGAATTCATTGGCTAATACAGCCACCGCGGAAGCAACTAACCCGGCTTCCGTAGCCACAAAAAAGCCTACAGATAAGTACATAGACGGGGACACCATGCTGGCAGTAAAAACGACCGTAAAAGGCGACTGTGCAGCACTACCCATAAACTATCCACTCAATTATGCATACATAATCGATGCAAACTCCGTTCCTTTTGCTCGAATCCCTGGAGTGGGGGATAGAGTAATTCCAAACATGAACAGGAGAATATTTTTAATAGCAGATGCACACATGGGTTTAGGTCTAAGGCACAGAGACATCAAGGAATCACTGACTGAATTACAATCAGTATTCTGGTGGCCGGGAATGAGTGTAGAACACCAAATATATGCAAACAACTGTGAAAACTGTAATAGGGATCGCAGTAGCGAACCTTGCTACCGGCTACCAGTCAGAAAGAGCGTAACGCTGCCTACACCCCATCCTGCGTCCTATTAATAGTTAAGACGAAAAGCACTTAAAAAATGAGGCCCCCAGCGCTCGGCTGACGCTAGAACGGTTATAAAAGATTTGCGAGTCTTTATCGGTACATACGCAATTACCGCGTTCCATTCTGACCAGGGTCCTGCTTTCAGCTCTCGAGCCTATAAGGAGGCCATGGCCGGCATGGGAATTGGGTTGCGGTATTCTTGTCCGTCGCACAAGTGTGGTAGAAAGAAAAAACCGGGGCATAAAGCAATCTATAACAGCGAAGGTATTAGGTTCAGGCGCTGGGTGGGTCAAACATTTAATAAGTGTCCAGACTAGTCTTAACAACATGCCAAGGAATTCTCTAAAAGGTTTCAGCCCATACGAACTATTGTTCGGAATTAGAATGAACGTTCAGGACCTCGATAGTCAGATGTCAGTGGTACAAGAAGAAAAAACGCAGTTTGATGTAAAAGACCGTTTGGCTGTTTTACAGGAACTGAATGAAACAAGAAAATCATTAAGCAACATAAAGTTAAAGCAACAGCCAAGTACCACTGACGAGGCACCACCCGCAACAGCCCCAGCAAGGCCTGTCTGGATTCCAAAGATTGGGGATCTAGTCAGAGAAAAGATCGCGGTGAAGAAGGAATTTGGGCCTTCTTACAGAAAAGCAGTACCTGTCTTGGCAGTCACCGGAACAAGATCAGTTGTGCTACCGCCCCTTGCTGGTAAAAAGGAGAACAGAGTCGTGTCTATCGATCTGGTAAAACCACAAGCATGTGGCCTATAATCAACAGTAGGCCCAGTGGACTCCCAAGAAACAACAGAATACCCAAACTTGCAACAATCCAAGAGGTTCAAACTGAAAGACTCATCACATTCGATCAGCCTGCAGTGCACAATGAAGGACTATGCAATAATGCCATGGAACTCGTGCCTCTTGAAACACAGATTGAAAAAGTTCGTCAAGAAACAACACCAGTCTACAATGATGTGGCATCAGAAAGTGCTACCGAAAGACAGATTGAAAGAACAATCCCATCAATTGACAGAACTGCCTCTGGTTATTTCATCAACTTCGACAACTTCTCTGAAGATTTAAGTGACCCCGAAGTGATGCCAGAAACAAAAAAGTCTTTTAAAGAAAAAGCAACGGAACTCTTTCATCAACTGAAGGAAATCTACCTAATTTCCCCTTGGCTAGAGTTCTGGTTCGGTCTAGGTGTATTTTTCCTCCTGCTTTGGCTCATCATGGTACTGTGTTTGGGAAAATTCATTGAAGGAAAATATATTACAATGGACACAGCAAGTCAGAACATCAACCTAGTCCTGAAACCACACAGATCATCCCACGTGAAGAAAAGAGAACTGTCAACAGTAAATGTCACAGCAATTCCAATACCTGGTGGGGTAGTATGGGAGAAAACAGACTATGAGATCTATGGTCCGGTCGAAATCCTGAAGTATCCTCATCAACTAAAGGTTTCCTTAAGTGACTTTGTGACACCAAGTACATTCTCTGATGATTGGGACTTTAACAGTATTAATGACATGATGTCTGATTTAGTAATGTCAGCTAGATTCACAGATCATGATTATTTACAAGGTTCATCTAGTTATGAGCAGTTATTCTGTTACACCCACTATGGGGATCATTACTTGCATAAATCTGCACAGCCTAGAAATGTTTTTATGTATAATCAATGGGAACATTGTTCTACACCACCTAAAAGCAGTTCTAATGCATTTTTTGAGAAATTCAAATACTTCTCAGGGTTTAACACCAGTGATGCAGAAACGTTTTATTACAAACTGTTAGATAAAACAGGAATGAAAACAATGCTGACAAATTCTAAATTGATATATTCAGAAGCATTTTATGACAAAATGATGACATTTGGTTTTGATTATTGGAAAAATAATATTGAAACGAAAACAATTTGGGGTACAAAAGATTGGCAGGTGCAAGGCATAGAAGCACTGTTTAGAACCTGCATGATACCAGAACAAATGTTATTTTTAAATGACACAATACACCAAACATCTTGTCTTGGCCTAGCCAAGAACAAAGACCTGAAAACACCGTCTATACCAAAGCCAATACCTGAAAATGCAACAGCTGATATTGAGTTAGACGTGTCACAAATTTTACATTTCAACAGAACAAATCCTGATTGGAAAAAGTGGTTAATCTGGCCTACAGACACAAATAGCTGTCAAGGTAGGTTCCTGAATAAAACACAGGGGTTAAAAATGACCAGACTAGACCCTAGATACTCCCAGAGACAACATCCAGGGATTATAACAACATACAGTGTAGGGAAACTCTGCCTAGAATGGCTAACTACATCCACACTGGCTGAAATTAAGCAACACTTGTCTTTATTAAAAGATGGTGCTGATTTGCGCGACTTCATTCTTGGACCACGCAAACAGCGTCAAAAGCGTTTCATAGCGACCAGTATCTATGCTGCTTACAACGAGGCTTGGAAAGTAAAGCAAATTGAAACTGCTGAAAAAATACGAGAAATTGATCGTATTAATTTGGAGAAATCACTTTCTGTGGTAGACAATGGGTTAATGACTCTGTCTTCCAGAATATATTCTTTGGACAATATTGTATCCTCTGCCTTTGATGTGATAGACAGAGATTTGCTAATGTTACAACATGGCCAGTCTCAATTACGCTCTATTATAGAATTAGGCTGGACGCTGCAAAATCTTCGTTCAGGCTATGTGCCTTGGCGTTTAATCAACACAACGTCATTATTTTCCATCTTTAACCTTACTGATAAACAGATCAGTTTGGCACAGAAAGGAGCAGACTATACAATCTTGAGCATCGAGAAACTCGAGAGATTACCATTGACAATGTCAGAGAGCCCTGTCATTGAATGGATAATACACGGAATTATCACAATTCCGATTACAACTTTCCGATTTCATAAATGCCTTGAGTACATACCTGCTGGCCAATATGAACAATTGGGTAAGGGATATGTAAAATCCGAATGGAAATTACCATACACTCATTCTTGCTATAGTGACAGCGACAAAAATGTATTTCTTAGTGGTGACAACTGTAAACACTCACTAAGCGGTATACTTTTGTGTCAAGGTATTAATTTACACGGAGCATGTGATGGAAATTCAAACAACCTCTCATGCCACCAGCTAGTCACACCTGCAACTCAGATAGAGCCCTTCTTTATGCAACTCGCAAACGGGAGTTACATTCTTAGAACGGATCACAGGTGCTGTGGCCTCGCGCCCGGGAGAAGTTATCTAGTACAAGTAACGTCCATGGTCAAATGTTGTATGCAAGCATTGTTCCCGAGCGGGCCTCCAGACATAGTGACTCCTCTCTGGCCTCGTCTGAATCTCTATTCTATACGAATTGATACATTAAGCAAAATGAAATCTGTGCTTTTACAGACAACAGTGCCTATAACGTCATCTAAAGAGACGTATGATCTTCTAGTCGCAAGGACGGCTACTGAAGTCCATGACCTTTTATCAACAAATTGCCCCGTGCATTTCGTAGAAATGTTCAGCCAACTCCTTAACATGTCTAGTGCAACAAGCATCCCAGGCATATTTAAGACAGTCTTTACGGGACTGCTAACACCCTTCCAGGCAATTTTGGGAATCTTTCCTAATTTCGTGCACTCCATTTTTGGCGGCATTCCACTATTTTTGGGACTCATCGCAGGGATTCTATTTTTGACCATCCTGCTACGTTATGGCAAGCCTCGGCTCAGACATAGCTCCCATGGGAATGGAAGAGACAATCCTAGCAATGCGCTACAGGGACAGGATAACTAACGTCCTCGGATTGGCCAGGCTGAGAGATCTAAACATGACCTGGTTCCTTTCATTCAGACCGATATGGCAAAATTGCATTTTACCTGTGCTACGGTGTATGCTTTGCGGCGAGGAATGCGTGTTGGACATCTGTCTTTCACTTCCATCAGCAGTACCAATGGACGTCGATACTTTGCTCAGTCCAATAACGGCTCACGCATTGTGTTGTCCCCAGCGGCTACCAATCCTGATGACGGCATTCGTGGAGACTCCTGTACTACAGCCAAGTGGTAACAGTGGAGCGAGTGACAAAAGCAACATCATCCAGGTACAACGTTCTGTGAGCATTGCTGGTCCTGCCTTCGATGACAGCAATCATTCTCACACCTGCCAAGTTACAGCGCTATCTAATTTGGTTGAACTATCACCTGATTTTGTAGACCAATTCTTTGCGAGCCTGTCTGATACGATATTCTCACCCATAGAGAAACAATAACTTTTGAGAAGCTTTCCGACACACAGCGTTCCCATGAACTCTGAATTCGGCCTTCAGTTATGATCAACAAAAACTGCCAGGAGCTTTGGAAATCTATTTTCTTTGAATTGGACAATTTTTTTAAATTGACCCTTTTTGGCACGAACACTTCTTTGCTTAACGTAAAAACTATTCTTAGAGAACAGAAGATTCACACTTCTATTTCTAAACACATCTAGAGACATAACAACATAACACCAGCCTCTAGCACACATGTTATTACAATGCATTTTTATGTGATGATTTATCTCGCATTTCTTCTGTCAGAGATACTTCATGTGTAATTCCTTTTGCATAATCGTTCATTGATTTCATATGCAATAATTTTTGAATGATTACTATGCTTTTAAAAAACGTACAGTACCTAAATTCCATGTATTACAAGTACGTCTATTTCGAATGCATTTATGTATTTTGGGGTGGGCAATGTTACACATGCATCTAATTGCTTAGTTTTAGTAATTTTGATGGACATGAAAACGTGGAGTGGGTGTTGCGTGCTTATCTAGGTTCCTGATCGATACTGTGACCTTATGCCCCTATTCGGCTATAAATCCATTTATTCCCTATATTGGCATAACCGTTCAAGTGCGATTTTCTGAAAAGTCATCTCTGGCCTCACACGAACAGAGCCACATTCCAGCATGACTCTCTGCTACTTCCTTTGCGACCAATTAGTGCAATGACAGAGCAGCAGTCACTATCTGATATTCCTAGATAACACTCCGAGTTCTTCAACAAGATAAAAACTTAGCAAACCTGGAAATCCCCGCTTGCTATGTTTTGATTAGTAATGGAACTCTAATGAGCAACTGATAACTGTCACTTCCTAGTGACATCTTTAATTGACGTCTTATGTCCAGCAAACTTGCGTCAAACCCGGCACCTGTCAGGTATAAATATTACCAACGTTGCCTTAAGCAATGTGAGCTGAGAGAGAGATACAAGCTGCGAGTTCGTTCCCTGTTGCTGATGCCAGCTGCCTGCATGACCCTGTGTTGGTAAAAACTAGCACTCTGTCGCTGCAGCCTGCTATCCTGTGGTGGTGAAGCTGCTGATTACCATTATCGCCGCTACAGCGCGAACTATGGTACAGTACGCTTGAGGAGCCGAGCAGCCGTCCTCTGCGAAGACATCCAGCCCAGCTGCCCGCGGACGCTGTCACCCCTCCTTCCTCGACGCGCTGAGAGAAGCCGCTGCATTTCTCGTGCAGAGAAATCCAGTCCCGGCGCTTCCGGTTTACCCTCGCGGGTGACTGGGATATCGAGAGAGACCCCTGAAGGAGATACCAATCCTCCATCATTCTATTCAGAGGTATGGTGTTGACTAAACCCTTAGACGAGAATTCTTGAAACAAACCTTGGCAAAACCAACTTAACTTAAAGCTACTTACTTACTCCCCTTCTCACGTGTTAGGCTTAGGTCAGGCACACTGGGGTAGGCTTAGTTAGAAGCACCAGTTGAGTATGTTAGCCTAATGTATATATGACTGTATATATGTTTTATTACTTTTAAACCATTGTATGGCTAAGAAACCATATCAATGCTTTTACAGTTCTATTTCGCAATACTTATCTTACTGTACGTACTTTTTATAATAACAATTATTGCAATTGTGGCAATACATTTCTCTTGTACGAGAAGAAAGACTGTTCAATAAATGTTAACCCTTTATTGATAAACGCCCGTCTCTCTCTTCTCTACATACTGTGAAAGTAAACTGCACTAGACTGACTGAGTGAAATCTGTGTCTATTGTTTCACACGACCCTAGAGATCGACTCTTGATCTGAGGAGCAAAGTTGTCATGTTGCACGGTTGTTGGAAAACTGAATCCCTTCTTGTCTGTGCCAAGGAAGCTGATCACTTCCTATGCAGAGAAGAAAGTTTCCAGTGACCTCTGAGCTAGTTGGTAACACAACCCAATTAAGTTTAGCATAGTCAGTGGAGGCCTGGAATATCCGCAGTTCCACGTCGATACTACTGTTTATGTTATTCCAATGCGCAGGGCCTAGTGGGAAACTAGGAACTACACTACAATATGTTCTCAAAAAGCGGAGGACCTCAACCGATCTAAAACAAAGTCCAACCGCTTATGCCGTTTGTGTTTTCCCCCACCGCACGTGTGCATGGGATCACTCACCACTGCTGCTCGCTGAAAGTGCTCGGCGATTCTCACCATCTCATAATTCAGACGTACCGCCGTTGTTTGTTCTTCTAAATTCTGCCGATACACAGCAGCCTCGTACCCTTGTGGAAACACTGCCACCGCGGGAACAGGAAAATTGTTTAACGCTTTCAGCAAAACACGCCGTCTGTGTTGTTTCAAGCCGTCGCTGCTGTACGAATGATTTCAGGTGCAGTGAAGGTTCCCGTGTGTGCAGGGGCTGTCGCTAAAGAATTTCCATCCAGGAAAACGAAAAGCAAAGGTTGAATGCAGACAGCCAGCTTGTAGGGGGTGGACTCGCCTCGGAAGCAACCTCCTTCCGAAATTGTATTCAGCAACAGTAGTCTCTCACCACATAACCACCAGGCAGGCAGAAAATAGGAAAAACCACGCGAGTCCCAGTATTCATTCGGCAGATTTATTAGCAAGGAAAGTTTACCAAATCTGACGCGTTTCGGGCGTCCGCACTTGGTCACAGATCGTCAGGTTAATGAAAAGACATCCTTTTTAAATGGTGCACTGCACGATATAAATAAGGGAAGGTCCTTTTGTTTCGAAAAGAGCGGAGAGACACCATGGGGTACTTTCAAAGGGAGCTTTATTTCTCGAGCAAGGGCATGACGCGTTTCGGCATAATGCCTTTTTCAAATGCCAGCTCTCACCCCAACACTAGCAGCAGTCCACAGAAGTACCCCCATTCACTCCGCCTTCAATGGTCATCCTGATTGGTCAGCCGGAATCACGTACAGACCTGTAGTTTAAGTGGTAAACCACAGATCCCAGCATGCACTGACACTGCATGCAAGGTATGTGATCCTTCCAACCACGGTGTAGTCCGTTGTAATCAGGTTTGTGCAGGAGCGCTGATCGGGTCTGCAGCTGACAGGGTAATTGAAACAGAGATTCCCTCTCAAGTCCCCAAAACGCCTCAAACCAACACTTGTCCGCTCCTGCCGGTGGCCTGGAAAACTCATTGCAATGAGTGAGAATCCTCCGTGAAGTCACAGTCCGCTATCTGCAGTGGCCAGGTACGAGGGCGGGTGTGGTGGGACAGAGCTATTCACTACAGTGAAGTAAGAAAAATTGCCGAAGCTGTCCGGTTGGCTCTTTCCCTTCGCTGAGACGAGTCTCTCCAATGCGCGCCAGGACTTGCATGCAAATAATGCAAGGGAAGGTCCTTTTGTTTCGAAAAGAACGGAGAGACACCATGGGGTACTTTCAAAGGGAGCTTTATTTCTCGAGCAAGCGCATGACGCGTTTCGGCATACTGCCTTTTTCAAATGCCAGCTCTCACCCCAACACTAGCAGCAGTCCACAGAAGTACCCCCATTCGCTCCGCCTTCAATGGTCATCCTGATTGTTCAGCTGGAATTACGTACAGACCTGTAGTTTAAGTGGTAAACCACAGATCCCAGCATGCACTGCCACTGCATGCAAGGTATGTGATCCTTCCAACCACGGTGTAGTCCGTTGTAATCAGGTTTTTGCAGGAGCGCTGATCGGGGCTGCAGCTGGCAGGGTAATTGAAACTGAGATTCCCTCTCAAGTCCCCAAAACGCCTCAAACCAACATTTGTCCGCTCCTGCCGGTGGCCTGGAAAACTCATTGCAATGAGTGAGAATCCTCCGTGAAGTCACAGTCCGCTATCTGCAGTGGCCAGGTACGAGGGCGGGTGTGGTAGGACAGAGCTATTCACTACCTTGAAGTAAGAAAAATTGCGAAAGCTGTCCGGTTGGCTCTTTCCCTTCGCGGAGACAGGTCTCTCCAATGCGTGCCAGGACTTGCACGCAAATAATGCAATAATAATGCTGCGATAATCAGTAGACAGAAGCAGATAAAAGTGATTATGAGCACAAGAAGAGTAAATAGTAGGCACAGCTCTACCATGGTGCTAAAACAGTGTGTGTGTATATATATATATATATATTACCTACTGGCGGTTTTAGATATTTTTGAATAGGGATTTCTGAAAATTCTATGTTGAATAACTTTGGCGTTGATGGACGGAATTGGCTGAAATTTTCAGGAAAATGGCACATTTTGTTTCTGAGCGTCCCCTGAAAGTTTGGGGGGGTTTCGTCAAGCGGGGGCCGAGAAAAAAGGGGGGTCCCAAAACGTGTTTTTAACATTGAGTTTTCCATAGGGCGGTTGGACTCACTTTTAGCTCGAACGGCTGAATGGATTTCCACAAAACTTGGCAAAATTGTAGGGACTGGTAGCCCGATGTGCCTTTGCTATGTCTCAAGATATATGCTCCAGTGGTTTTTACGAAAATTATCTTTGAAATATATATATTGGGCTACATTGGGCTATATATATGTTAGAGCCCAAATGTAGCCCAATGTAGCCCAAAGATGGCCACCAGAGACAAAAAAAACCAAATGTAGCCCAAATATCAGCCAGATGTAGCCCAACTATAGCCCAGTGACAGAATGTCCCAGAGTGTTCTAAAGAACAACTAGAGCGCTAACAGTCTTACTTATGACAAAAGTATGGCACACCTGAAGTCATCTTGATTGGAATAAAGTGTTAACACTTAAAACATTTAATTTGCAAAGGAACAAAATGAGGGGTTTCATTTTGCCATAGAAATGTTATATATTACCTACTGGCGGTCGCCAGTAGGTATATGTAGTTAGGATTTTTTTGAATAGGGATTTCTGAAAATTCTATGTTGAATAACTTTGGCGTTGATGGACGGAATCGGCTGAAATTTTCAGGAAAATGGCACATTTTGTTTCTGAGCGTCCCCTGAAAGTTTGGGGGGGTTTCGTCAAGCGGGGCCGAGAAAAAAGGGGGGGTCCCAAAACGTGTTTTTAACATTGAGTTTTCCATAGGGCGGTTGGACTCACTTTTAGCTCGAACGGCTGAATGGATTTCCACAAAACTTGGCAAAATTGTAGGGACTGGTAGCCCGATGTGCCTTTGCTATGTCTCAAGATATATGCTCCAGTGGTTTTTACGAAAATTAACTTTGAAAAATATATATTGGGCTACATTGGGCTATATATATATGTTAGAGCCCAAATGTAGCCCAATGTAGCCCAAAGATGGCCACCAGAGACAAAAAAAAACAAATGTAGCCCAAATATCAGCCAGACGTAGCCCAACTATAGCCCAGTGACAGAATGTCCCAGAGTGTTCTAAAGAACAACTAGAGCGCTAACAGTCTTACTTATGACAAAAGTATGGCACACCTGAAGTCATCTTGATTGGAATAAAGTGTTAACACTTAAAACATTTAATCTGCAAAGGAACAAAATGATGGGTTTCATTTTGCCATAGAAATGTTATATATATATATATATATATATATATATATATATATATATATATATATATATATATATATATATATATATATATATATATATTCACTGAAAAAAACATAGGTTATAGACCATATATAGTTAGGAATTAGCATTTACAAAACCTTGAAAATTCACTTAAAAAACCATAGGTTTGAGACCATATATAGTTCGGAATTAGCATTTACAAAACCTTATTTTACTCACACAAAACCATTGAAATTCGCATATATAGTTAGTTGCACTAACTATATATCACGCACCCGCAATCCACTGCTGATGATGTCACATATTACATCATTCATGACATGGTCAGTGACATCACTGATGACATCACTGATGACATCTCAAATGACATCACTGATGACATCATCCAGTGACTGTGTGTTTCTGTAAAGTCTAAATATGTTTTACATATTGAAGAATGAGTGGATGTATAAGTGTCTGGATGAAGGATTTAGTAGGTGCGTGACTGACTGTGTGAGTGAGCGATTAAATGTGTCTTACTGGATGCATGGGTTAGTGACTAAACTGTCTGAAAGTGTGCATCAATATGTCTGTTGTTGTGCAAGCTGCTGCATGTGTTGATCAGTATCTATATGAGTGGCTATATGGGTTATTGATTGGTTGCCCAAGTATTTGTATGGAAGACTGAGTGTGTGTGTGTGGCTAGCTGGGAGGTGTGTGACTCTGTGCAGATCAATGTGTACTTGTATCAGTAATTGTATAAGAGAGTAAGTATGTGTTAGTATATGTTTGAAAAAGTAAGGTGTTCTGTGTTTAACTGTATAGATGAGGAAATCGAAGTGTGATTGATTCTTTTCAGGACTGACTAGGTGTGTGAGTAACTCTATGGATGAGTGGCAGTGTGTGAGTGTCTGCATAGGTGTATGAGTGCATATGATAGTGTTGTAATAATGAGTGACTGTATGTATGAGTGATTGTATGAGTGAATGTGTGTGTAGACGTAGGAATCAGTGAGTGCGTATGTAGTAACTGGTATTGGTGTGTCAATGGTTCCAAAAATGATACTCTGTATTTAACACTGGGTGTAACAGAGGTTATTTTAGAGTGTGAGGAGGTGCATTGTATTATCACATGAATTATATCATCAGTGACGTGATTATTGATGTCAAATGAGATGTCATCAGTGATGTGATCAGTGATGTCAATTGAGATGTCATCAGTGATGTCATCAGTAATGTCATTTGAGATGTCATCAGTGATGTCATTTGAGATGTCATCAGTGATGTCACTGACCATGTCATGAATGATGTAATATGTGACATCATCAGCAGTGGATTGCGGGTGCGCGATATATAGTTAGTGCAACTAACTATATATGCGAATTTCAATGGTTTTGTGTGAGTAAAATAAGGTTTTGTAAATGCTAATTCCTAACTATATATGGTCTCAAACCTATGGTTTTTTAAGTGAATATATATATATATATAAATATATATAAATATATATATATATATATATATATATATATATATATATATATATATATATATATATATATATATATATATATATATATTCACTGAAAAAAACATAGGTTTCAGGCATGTTATAGTTAGGAATTAGCATTTAAAAAACATTAGAAATTCACTGAAAAAACCATAGGTTTTAGGGGTGTTCTAGTTTGCTGGACATTTCACTCGTACAAAACCATTGAAATTCCTCAGTTATAGTTAGTACTGCTAAATATAACTTGAGCGCTCGCAATCCACTGCTGATGATGTCACATATTACATCATTCATGAAATGGTCAGTGCCATCACTGATGACATCATCCAGTGAATGTGGGTTGGTTCGTTATTTAAATATGTATTATACTAGTAGCCCGTCCCGAAGTTGTCCGGGTATGAAATGTTATGTGTGTAATGTTTGTATGCTGACAGTGCCCAGCGTGATCCTGTGCTTGCGAGGGCTGGTTTGAGGCCCCGCCTGAGCCCCAGACTAAATTTTAATTGTGAAGTGGCTTTGATCGTGTGGTACGCTGCCTGCCTTCAGTGTCCGCTGGAGCCGTTGGAGCCTGAATGTCGCGGTGAGTAAATGGCGCGCTTGTGCGCCCCTTTATTTTTTTCCTGCAGCCACTTCTGACAAATCTTACGTGCATAAAGGAGTAAAGTTTTGTTTTGTTAGTGAAATCTTTTAGGCAGTATGGCAAGGTCCGTCAATGCGGCCCCCGTTGGTGTTTTGAGACGGCCGTGTGAGAAGTGATCAGAACGCCAAGGCGGAGTGTGAATGTGCGCGCACATTGGTGGCGAAAGCCTCGCCCCTTTTTTTTGTTAATTTTAGTGCAGCCCCCTCTGACAACGCTGACGCCCACAAAGTTTGGGCCGCACTATATATCATTAATGTCGCGTCATCAGAACACCAAGGTGGAGCGTGAATGTGCGCGCACATTGCTGGCGAAAGGCGCGCCCCATTTTATTTTAATTTGTTGCAGCCCCCTCTGACAACGCCCACAAAGGTTGCGCCGCACTATATATGATTAATGGCGCCTGAATGGCAATGGGCGTGAATGTGGCGCAGCTTGGTGTTTGTAGACGGACGTGTGAGACGCGTAGGTGGAGCGTGAATGGGTGCGCACATTGGTTCTGAAAGGCGCGTTACTGAAGTACGCAGTCATTTTTGGTTTTATTTGTGGCACGCCCCTCTGACAACGCTGTTGTGCCACTCCCCTCTGACAAAGCTGCACGCCCACAAAGGAATAATGTAGTGTAGTTTGACACGCCCATGCCAACGCCCAAGTGTACTTTGACATGCCCACACCAACGCCCACAAGGGACTACTTTACCCCTAAGGTTGTTTGACCTTTGTAATGTATATGGTGGCCATAGCCTATGTCCATCTTCTGCATCTCCCCTTTACAATGCTGTATTGGGTGTTGTGGTTGGTGCTGTACTTCTTGAGTTTACCCGCCTCAAAGGTTTCAGCTCTCTCTTTATAATAGTAGTATAGATATAGCAATCTGCATTGAAAAATGAGTGGTTATATAAATATCTGGATGGAGGATTTAGTAGCAGTGTGATTCACTGTTTACTTGACTAATTTATAGTGTCTCACTAAATATATTGGATAGTGACTAAACTGTGTGAATATCTGTATCACTTTGTCAGTTGTTGTGTAAAGTGCTGCACCAGTTCCTTACTAGCTATGTGAAATTCTATATTAGTTATTGATTAGTTAACTGAGTATTTGTATGGGAGAGTGAATGTGTGTGTGGTTCGGTGGGGGGGGGGGGGGGTGGCTGCCCAAAGATGTGTGAATAGTTGATTCAGTAGGTATATGAGGTTAAGACTACATGTTATAACAGTTGTTTGGGTGAGTGAATATCTTTATGGGTGTGATGATGAGCAAATATATCTCTCAATGGTATATGTCCAACAAACTAGAAAAATAAAAGGTAGTGTATGTGACAGTTGTTGTATATAAATAAGTATACATAAGAGTCTGTGATTGTATGAGTGACTGTATGGATAACTGTATACTTGTAATAGTGATTTTATAACACACTTAGTATGAGTTACTATCTACATGAATGCATAAAGTGGTGTTTGTATAAGTGTGTAGCTAAGTAAATGTAAGTATGATCCATTGTTTGCATAAGTGAGTAAGATGACTTCATAAGTGAATAGGATGTGTGCTAGTGTGTAATGTCTAAATAGGTGTATAAGTACATTTGATAGTGTTCTATTCATCATTGACAGCATGTATGAGTGAATCTATAGGTAAGTGATTAGGTGTGTGTAGATCTAGGAATCACTGAGTGGGTTTTTAGAAAATTGTATTGGTCTGTCAATGGATTCAAATATGGTACTCTGTATTTTACAGTGAGTGATGAAAGGTTATACTAGTGTATGATGAGGTGTATCTGATTGTCACATGGATGATGTCATCAGTGATGTCACTGACCATGTCATGAATGATGTAATATCTGACATCATGAGCAGAGGATTGCGGGCGCGCAAGTTATAGTTAGCAGAACTAACTATAACAAAGGAATTGTTAACAATGGCATAGGGGAACTCAAAAAAGCAGTGGAACCCAATATTGCCCCCGAGGTTTGGGAGGCCCATTTTGGGGAGCTCTATCAAGACACCAACCCCTGCCCTGACACAGCCCTGTTTGCGCCCTGTGGCGCACAGGACTGTGAAATGGAACTATCCCTGGGGGAAGTGGAGGCAGCCCTGAAGCACTTATCATCGGGGAAGGCGCCAGGTCTGGATAGGCTACCTGGGGATCTGTTTAGGCATCACACGGACATCTGGGGCCCATACCTTCTTATTCTTTTCAATGCCATCCTAGGAGGTATGTCAATCCCTGGGTCGTGGCTGGGGGCAGAGATTGTTCCGATCCACAAGAAGGGATCTACTCTGCTCCCCGCCAACTACAGGCCTATTAGCCTAATAGATGTACCCCAAAAGCTCTTTGCGCGCCTCATCCTTAATCACCTCCTGGACTGGGTGGAGGACAATGACATCATGAGCCCCCTTCAGGCTGGCTTCAGAAAGAACACGTCGACCATGGACCAGATCTTCCGCCTTCTTCTCCTATATTGGAAGACTGTAACTATAGAGGGAGGAAGACTGTACATGGTCTTCGTGGATCTGAGGTCAGCCTTTGACCTAGTTCCCAGAGGGAAACTTTGGGAGGTTCTGCAGAAGCTAGGAGTGCCCCCCCACCTCCTTAGCATTATCATCAGGCTGCACGAGAACAACTATGCACAAGTGAGGTGTGGGAGGGATGGTAAGCTCTCGGGCAAATTTCCGGTCCGCCGAGGAGTCAGACAGGGCTGTGTCTTGGCGCCGACCCTGTTCTGCCTTTTCATCAACAGTGTCATTCAACACCTTGACACTGTTGAGGACAATGATGCCCCGGTTTTGGCAGGCAGGAGGGTTCCGGCAATCATGTTTGCTGACGATACCCTCCTGCTTTCCAAATCCCCCATGGGGATCCAGAGGATTGTGAATGGTTTTGGCCTTTTCTGTCGTCAACATGGGTTGGAGGTCAACACAGATAAAACCAAGTTTATGATCTTCAATCCCCCTGCCAGAACCAGACCCAACCCAAAACTGGGGGAAGTTAGTCTTGAGAGGGTCTCGACCTTTATATATCTGGGGGTAACGTTACAAGAAAACTTAGCTTGGGACTGCCAGATAGCGAGATCAAGGCTGAAACTATCCCAGCTAGCAGGCGCACTCCTGAAGGTGGTAAATAAGTCCACCTTTAAGCCTGTAAGCCCGGCCCTTGAAACATACAGATCCCAAGCGAAGGCAGCAGCCATGTATGGCAGCGAGTTGTGGGGTCATAAAGCAGGGAAGGCACTGGCAGCGGTGGAAAATAGTTTTTTGAGACGCCTACTTGCTCTCCCGCAAGGTACGCCACTCCTCCCCCTAAGATTGGATTTGGGGATACACTCCATTGCTGAAGATCTCCTATCGAAACCCGTGAAGTTTTGGCACCGGATATGGTCTACCGAGGAACTGTACCATTATAGGCAGGACCTTATCCATGTACTGAGGCTGAATGGTAGCAATAATATCCCCTGGCTGGCCTATATTAAATCAGAATTGTTCAGTTTGAACTTGCCAGACCTTTGGGATGATCCAGCTCAGGGTTGCCAAAGGATCACGCGTAAAACTCTTGCCCAGCTCTATAAAAACAAAAATCTGGCTGACATGGATAATGCTCATAGCAGCGGCACCTTGACGGGACGTTTTATCGAATCCAAAAATTCTTACCTTTTTGAACCTTTTATGGATTTTATCTTTCCTCTTTTGGCGAGGAAACTGTTTCTGCAATGGAGGTTTGGCACACTCCCCACTAAAGTATTCACCCATAAATGGACCATAGGGGGTGATAAACTCTGTCCTTGCTGTAAAACCAAGGATGAAGATGATTTGCACGTAATGTTTGTTTGCCACGCGTACCAGAGTCCCAGGAAGCGCTGGATAGCACCGATGTGCCGAAACCTGGGTTTTCGGGAGTATCTACAAGCTTACAGGGTCATGAAAACCAATACCCTGGGACATATTGTCTTTGCTGTTTCAAAATTCCTAATGGCAGCTTGGATAATAAGGAAGAAAATGTCCCCCTGAACTGGTACAACCGTGCACTCCTTACCCCATGCAGACCCTCCAGACTTTTTATATATAAATACTGTGTATTATTTATACTGCATTTTATTGTGTAATATATGTACTGTATTTTATTGCATCTTTTATGGCCTATGTGGCCGAAATAAAGAATTTTTTGAATTGGAATTGGAATAACAAAGGAATTTCAATGGTTTTGAACGAGTGAAATGTCCAGCTAACTATAACACCCCTAAAACCTATGGTTTTTTCAGTGAATTTCTAAGGTTTTTAACTGCAAATTCCTAACTATAACATGTCTGAAACCTATGTTTTTTTCAGTGAATTTCAAAGGTTTTGTAAATGATAAATTTTAAATGTATTAATTGTTAAATTTATTTTTTATACTGATTTACTATAAATGTTTTAACTATTTTTAGATATTTTTAAATTACATTATAATTACATTATACATTACATTACAAAATATACTTTCTCATAATGAATTACTTTAGTTTAAATAATTTGCAAATAGGCAATAGACTTTTAAGTACAGTAGTTACAGTTGTTGCAATGGGCAACACAATTTCAAACACAATGCAACATTGAGCTCAATGGGGATTTCTAGTTAAATGGAATTAGCTACTTTATGGATTACTTTTCTAACCACAGGACTGGATCCTAGATTCAGTCCTGGGACATCTCCTGTAAACAGTTGAGTAAAAGCGTTTTGGTTACAGTAGTGATTTTTAAGGAATATTATTGTATATTTTTTTTTTATAAATCTTTTTATTATTTTAAAAACAAGGAAAAAGCATAGACATATCCGGTGCCATACATTCATACATAATAATAGGGTGGACAGGTACAATGACAGGATAGATATGGAACAACAAAAGAATCGCTGAGACGCCTGCGCTAGTGAGTATGAAGCAGGATTTGCAGCATTACAATCAACAAACAACTAAGCGGGCCCTCAGACTCCGCCCACCCATGAAATCAGAATAGTAGAAGAAGCATGGCAACCAGACACTGGAATTTAAACAAAATCAGGATATTTCACCAATATTACTAATAAGGGAGAGACTAAAGAAAAGATTGAGGAAAAAGAAAACCAAAAGAACAAAAAAAACAGAAATAAAACAATAAACCCATCCCCCCACCCTGCACCCCTGCATATGGCTATCGCCTAACCCCAACTAGCAGTGTGCCTGTCGCCCTAACTAACTAAGTTCTAAAAGTAGAAAAGAGAAAAAATGGGGGAGGGCATTTCCGTATGGGCTCCCGGTCCCCTTCCCCCCCGCCAGAGACAAGCACCCCCTATAATGAAAATACAACTTTATCTGAGATCACAGAAAAAGTAAATTAGGGGGAGCTGTGATACACCGCCCAGCCTCCCGTGAGTCCAACAGTTACAAATCCCATATCCATTAAGGCCATAGTACCAACTCCGCTCAATCGATCTCAGCCTTGGCCCTTCCGAACCATCATGCGAACCCCTCCCGATAGGACCACTACGTCTACAGGAGAATCAAAGTGCAAAAAGAGTCCGAAAAATTTCAGTCCAAAACAAATCAAAGTCAGTAAGTAATCAAGAACCCCATCCGCACAGAAACGCTCCCTCATGGACGGATAGTCACAATGTTGTTTTCTCCACAATCGTATAGTCACCAAAGAGGAAAAGGATGAAACTGAAGTCCAAGAACAATCACCAACAGGAGTCTCCGGCAAGGGAACGCCAATCTATTCTCCCAAAGTCAGCAATGATGGTAGGCGTAGCAATACGTTCGAAACACCGGGTTCATGATTCTCCAGAGTACTGACCAAGGGTTTCGGCGCCTCTTGTCGCACGGGGTCCTCGTCCAGAATCAAAATGGTCGTCATGTGAATCGTAGCTGGTTGCAGTTCCTGCAGTGGAGCAGGGTCCGGTTCCACACACCCCGTCTCAAATAGGCCCGTAATCATTTTGTGAACCAGGGCATCCATATGTGAATGAAATGCCCCGATGGCTGCCAATACTGTCTTCAGCAACGGCTCAAGCTCCGTCCGGTCCATTTCTCCTCGCTCAGTACCGACAATATTCACTTCCCCCAGAGAGCCCGGTTTCTCCGGGGGAACAGACAGGAGCGGAACGGACGGCGTCGGAGGGTGACTGATCGGTTTCTGCGGCAGCAATCTGCACTCCGGCGCCGCGAGCGAAGACCCCGACTCACCGAACCCCGGTGGTGGCAAACCGGGTCCACGGGACAAGGACCTCCACCCACAGCCACTGTCGTGCCACGTCACTCCTCCCTCGACGTTAGACAATCAGAATGACCGCCGTCAAATTCGGGCAAAAAAGACCTCCACTGCGATAGACCGGACCCTGCTTGATTCTCACGTCCGATGTTGTTCAACTGCAACCCGGCTGGGTCAAAACTCGAGGCCCCGGCTCTCCTGCTAGACTAGGCCGCAAACTTAAACTCGACGCAACTCCGTCTAGCAAGCCGATTAAGTTTTCGGGATTGCACCATCGGAGTGTGCATTAAGCATGGGCGAATTTTGCGGATCTCGCGTTCGCGAATTTTGCGGATTTGCGAACTCGCAATCCGCAAAATCCGCGAATTCCCGCGAATTTGCGGATTTTTTTTTTTTGTGTTCGCCCGTGTTTCTGCCAGTTCGCGAGGGTTTTTACAATTTCGCAATTTGCGAACTTACCTGTCGGGTCGCAAGTTTTGCGAACTTGTTGTTTCTACGTGTCCAGCCTGTTTGGGACACTCTTCTTCATCACTGCCACTCTCTGTCACCACTGCCACTCTCTGACTACTCATGCCACCCTCTGGCCCACCCATGCCACCCTCTGTTTCATCACCACACCCTCTGGTTGTCCAGTGTACATTATTTTCGGCAAAGCAAAGCACACCTTCCCTGCCTCAAGTGACCTGAATTAATTTGGGGCTGATTAATGTGTCACAGAATATTTTTTTAGCTGGCACCTGCTTCCTTAGTGCGCCCTGATTAGTGATCTTTTGCACTTGCTAAGTGCTTTCATTGTTGCAAAATTAGTTACAACACCTGCCCTGCCCCAACTGACAATAATGAATTAGGGGCTGATTAATGGATTTTAACTTCCAGCCTGGCTCCTGCTTGTCTCCCTTAGCTGTAATTCAGGACCTTTGTGGCATATGTGTAACTATTCTGAGGTTCAGAGCAGGGTCACATAATAGTTGCAACTGGCAACTGAACTCTGGAGGGGCCCCTCAGGAAGCACTACAGGAAATGGCTACTAATGATGAGCCTGAACTTTTGAACCTGGCAAGTAGTTTCAGTTTTGCTAAGATCGTATTTCTGCAATTTAGCACTTATTCGCGGGGCGCGAAGTTGTACTGGGAAGCCGCGAACTCACGCGAACAGTGCGAGCAGTGCGAGCAAAATCCGCTGCTCGCGGATTTGCGGATTTTGCGGGAGATTCGCGAATCTCGCGGATTGCGGATTTCCCGAAAATCCGCAAAATCCGCGAGCGAAACGGATTTTCCGCCCATACCTAGTGTGCATCAGTTCATCTACACAGAAGTCGGGCGTAAAATCAGGATCATCTGGCATGATACGGAGGTCGGCGGAGGCGGGAGCCTAAGCAGCCATCTTGTTTGCTAGCGTAGCTCCTCCCCCCTATTATTGCATTTTAACATAGAATCACCAATGTTATCATATGGGAGGAAATTCACTTAGCAGGTAAGTAGTGTTATCGTTACTTTTTCTTACTCAGTGGTGGATCCTGGATCCACCACTGGTGCATCTCCTGTAAACAGTTGATAGAATGCGTTTAAGTCATACAGGTGATTTTTAAGGAATATTTGTAGTTTGTGAAAATCGACACAGAGAAACTTTACTGGTGAAAACCTACACATTGGATTCCTATGGATGAAAATACAACTTCCTGGTAAGTACGGTTAGAATGACTTTTCAGGGTCAGTACTGGGCTAAAAGATGCAGCACTAACCTGGCCACGTCAGGGACTGCATAAAACAAGAAGTACAAAAGATGTTGGAATTGGGAGTCATTGAACCCTCAGAGAGCCCTTGGGCTAGTCCTGTAGTTCTAGTGCCTAAACCTCACACCCAGGATGGTAAGAGAGAGATGAGGTTTTGTGTAGACTACAGGGGTCTCAATGCTGTCACTAAGACAGATGCCTATCCAATACCAAGAGCAGATGAACTCATAGATAAATTGGCTTCTGCCAAATTCTTGAGTACATTTGACCTGACAGCTGGTTATTGGCAAATCAGGTTAGCTGAGGATGCCAAGGCCAAAACAGCATTTTCTACCCCAGGAGGTCATTACCAGTTTGTGGTGATGCCCTTTGGTTTGAAAAATGCACCTGCCACTTTTCAAAGGTTGGTGAACCAAGTTCTCTCTGGGCTGGATGACTTCTGTGCAGCATATCTAGATGATATTGCTGTCTTTAGCTCCACCTGGGAGGATCACCTGATCCACCTGAGGAAAGTTTTGGAGGCCCTGCAAAAGGCAGGCCTCGCTATCAAGGCTACTAAGTGCCAGATAGGGCAGAGTCAAGTTGTATATCTGGGCCACCTTGTAGGTGGAGGCCAGGTTCAACCTTTGGAGAGCAAGATACAGGCCATGAAGGACTGGGCTCCTCCAACCACCCAGACACAGGTCAGAGCTTTCTTGGGCCTGTCTGGAAGCATTGTGACTCCACTTAATGACCTGACAAGTAAGAAAATGCCAAAGAAAGTTCAGTGGACAGTTAGCTGTCAAAAGGCATTTGATGACCCAAAGCATGCCATGTGCACTGAACCTATTCTCAAGAGTCCAGACTACTCCAAACCTTTCATTGTCCAAACAGATGCTTCTGAGTTGGGTGTGGGAGCTGTTCTATCTCAACTGAATATTGATGGTCATGACCAGCCCATTGCTTTTATAAGTAGAAGGCTGACCCCTAGGGAGAAACGTTGGTCAGCTATTGAGAGGGAGGCCTTTGCTGTGGTTTGGGCCCTGAAGAAGCTGACGTCATACTTGTTTGGCCCTCACTTCAAGATTCAGACCGACCATAAGCCCCTCTTATGGCTAAATCAAATGAAGGGTGAAAACCCCAAACTTCTTAGGTGGTCCATTTCCCTACAGGGGATAGACTTTACAGTGGAGCACAGACCAGGGACTGACCATGGCAATGCAGATGGTCTGTCCAGGTACTTCCACTTAGAACAAGAAGACTCACCTTGTCAAGGTTAGTTTAATGTCCATAAGTTTGGGGGGGGGGCTATGTAGGAGAGTAGGGTCTGCAATCCTATGGTCACCCCCGATTTTTGCTTCTTGCTTCACTGGTTTACGACTTTCCCTGGCTGTGGGCCTGCTAATCAGACCCACAGCCTAGCTGTTCTCTCTCTAAATTGACAACCATGTACCTTAGGTGCATTTACAAATTAGTACTGGGCCACCTTATCAGTCCCTGTACGGTGTACTATAGGTACCCAGGGCACAGGTGTACCCAGGGCCTACCAGGGGCTGAAGCATGTATTATGCCACCCCTGGCTGGCCATCTAAACAGACACAACTGGCTGCACGACAGCTGGGGCAAGGTGGTGTAATCACCCTTTGCTTTAGATATAGTTCCCTATATTTAAACCTAAAATGGACACATATATTCCTATCAGTCACTCCTATGGAAGGCCTTATCAATCCTGAAGGCAGAGTGCTTGGAATTATGTGAGATGGTGCTCTGGCATGAGCTGAGCCCGTTTGCAGCTTGTGGAACCAAGTCCTAATAGCTGTTCCATGATAACGCTATACCATATACTCTTAAGTGCATTATAATCCTCGCGGTTAAATGCTAACTTTGGTATAGCATTATCAAAACATGTCGAGTAAGGTGTTATACGAATTGGAATACTACCCCCTCGCCAATTCTGGCGACGGGGGTAGCATTCCACCCTTCTAGAGGGACACGACATGTATGTAACGGTGAACCCCGGTTAAAGTTAACTCGAGCCTCAGCATCACAAAATGGATGCTGCCACCACAGACACAAGTCTGACCTCCTGCTGCTGGGAGTCCTCCAGCGAGGGAGGCTTGGACAAAGGGTTTCCTGCCTTGGGAGGTGCTAGGACCACCCCAGACAGGATTTTGTGTATTAGGTAGGACAGGGCTGAAAGGAATGAGACATGCCTGGGGCACACAAGGTGTCCCTGTGCATACTCCGGTCTAAACCAGTTCCTGGGGCACTCCAGCCCCAGAGCTGTCGCAAGACCGGACAAAGGAAAGGGGGTGTAACCACCCCCCTTCCTGGTCTCACCCAGAGGAGGGACCTAGTCGTAGTGCAGCCCCCCTTCAGCCGGATAAAGGTAGGAGCTGGTCCCATTCCAAATTAGATTATCCTGATCAACTTTACAAGAAGAAACTCTGGACATCGACGTTCTGCTCCACAGAAGACTGAAGAAATCTCCCTTGTGGGCAAGGAGTGTCCACCCTGCACAAGCAGGCACCATCAGCGTACAGCGGCTTCCCTTTGTCGTCTTCCTGCAAGGATCCAGACTTCGGAGCCAGATGAGACCTGGATTCCCAGACCTCTCCGACCTCTACCTACATCTGCAGCACAGCTGAGATCCGTGGGTGCAACGAGACACGTGGGACCGGCCATCTTGAAAGAAGCAGCACTTCGCTCCAGCACGACTTCAGGGGCATCCTCGTCCAAGTGCTTTGGGGACTGAGAAGCCCCGACCCGAGCAGCTCCCGCATCGAAGACCAGCCCTCCAGCATCCACAAGATCTGCGTGGGGCCCTTCTGCCTGTTTGCTGCTCGACGCGTTGTCTGGTCACTTGCCGGCTGGCTAGTGACCTCCAAGGTGACGAACTCCAACAACTTCACTGCTGGTCTGGTTGCTCCAGACTGGCCCTTGCTCCCTTCCAAAAGAGGAGCACCCCGGACCCTCCTGGTCCACTCCTGACGCCGTTTCCACTCACCGCGTGGGTTGCCTTTGCCAAGGCCTGTTGAACCCGAATCCGGAGACGACACCGCCGAAAGCGAGAGCCTGCGTGGGACAGCTCGTGCCTCCATCCTGGTCATCGAAGACACCACCTGGTCCTCGTGGCTGCAGAGACAAGCGTCCACCTTCACCTGATCGCGACAACGACATCTGGTTCCACTCCTGGTTCCACTCCAGTCACTGGCTAGTGACTTTGAACATTGTCCCCTCTGCTTTCAGGTTCTTCTCTTCACTGATCCACCCTTGGATCACACCGGACATCTTCCTCCTGACCGCCTGCAGCATCTTTTCCTCCAGGCTCCATAGACTTCAACGCCGGAACCCGACACGACTTGGCACCTATGCACCCGCAGCCTGTGGGTGAGGTAACACAAGCATTTCGGTGCTCAAGGGTAGCTTGACGCTCCTAGTGTCCAGTTCCACAGTCGTTTTAGTCCTACCTAGTCAGGGACGTCCGTACTCACCTTTTTCTTAAAAATGTACTGTCCATAGACGTTTGTACGCATCTCGCGTGTGAGTTCACACTCTGCACACGCGTTCCGTGGGCCTCCTAGTACTTACCTCAAGTTAGTATAGCGTGGTCCCAGCGATCCTACAGCCTCTGGACAGCTCCATTCCTATTATTGACTTTCACATTCCACTTACTTAGTATATGGTTTGTCATGCCCCTAGGGCACCATTGTAAATCGTGCAACTTGAACGTATTTTTCCTAAGAGTTTGTCATGTGCTTAGCCCTCTGACCTCATAAAGAGTTCAGAGGTGTATGTTAGTTAATAAATACTTGTTTATGTTCATAACAACCTGTGTGGTGTCCTTTCACTTGGTATTCAAGGGGTTATATGTGGTAAAACAGCTGGCTTCACATGCCAAAAGAGTTTAGCCTAAGACTGCTTTGTCCACGCTACCACTAGGATAGCTGGTCTATAAGGTTGACTTACAACCAATCACCATAAGGGTTGTTTGGACTGATACAAGGTGATCACTAGAACTAGTGAACATCATATATCAGGCCAACTTCTCACAATTACTTCAAATCTGCCCTTAGCAGCCAGTTTTCGATGAACAATCATCTGTGTATTCTTGACTTGCGAAGGTGCACCACAACCACTACATCATGTTTGTAAACACCAAAGGGGCATAGGTGAGGCTGAAGAGTAGAACGACAAATTGGAACCACCACAAACCAAAGGTACCATCTGTGGGACTACCAGACAGGCACATACAAGTTTGCATCCTGCAGGAACAAGGACACTCTCAGTCTCCCTGACGCAGGGTAGAAATGAAATGGGCCAAAGTTAGCATCTTTAATGTGTCCTACCGTATGAAGCAGTACAGGGGTAAAGACCAACAATTTGGCTGAGCCCTCCATCTTGCTTGGACACCAAAAAATAATTTGAGTAATACCCCTCACTTTCTTCCACTTTAGGGTTTCGCTCTATGGCCCCTGTGGTTCAAAGCGATTTAACTTGCTGCAGCGGGATGGCAACATGTTCAGTTGAATTTAGAGTGAAATCAGAAGGGCTGTGGGTGGGGAGGAGATGTGAGGCATAGGGCCTAACTCCTCTGAACAATCTGTAGCACCCACTGGTGGAACTGATGGGCCAACAAGTGTAAGCCTACATAGCTGACCCAAGTGCAGTGGTCTTTAATAATCTCCAGAACAGAGTTGGCTTTATTTCTAAAAAGTCTGGAACCATCAAAAGTAATGTCCGAAGGGATGCCTGAATGTCACTGGAGAAACCAGCTAAGCACATCTAGGCTTGACGTTGGCATACTAGTATGACTGGCGTGCCCTACACAGTCCATTGCATCCAGCACCTGTCCGTCTTGGATTGTTTCACAAGGGCATTTCTGAAATTGTCAGGGATGGCCAGCAAAAGCTCACTTGCCATGTCCATAAAGTTGTGAGTTTATCTTCCCAGGAGACAAACAGTATTCAGGGAGCAAGGTGATGTAAGAGAAAACTTTTGCCAAAAGCCTCATTGCAAGCTCTCAAGAGTTAGCTGTAAGGTTAAAAAGACTGGGTTTACAGGACCTAGATACTGGTATAGTCGAGAAAAGCTTAACTGACAGTACCCGTGACATTGGAGGTGGCTCAGGCTCAGGTTATTAGATTTTAAAGATGTTGAGTCGTGATGCACGACTGATTTGATAATCAAAGACCAGGGCAGAAGGCTGGAATGGTCTAAAGTGACCCCGGTCACTTTTTTACAAGAGGTACTAGTAAAGGTAGAAGACGAGGTCGGTATTTGCCTAGACCCTGCTGCCTCTAACAGCAGAACAGTTGAGGCTTTTACTTCAATATGCCAACAGGTAAATATTGATTTAATGCTCAAAGTAAAATCAGGAATACAGAAAGGAAAACGGTGGTTTGACTCTAACTGCTCGAAGGCTCACTCCGCCCTTTTAAAGGGACTAAAGGTAACACCAAGAAATAAAATACATATAGCCCAACTCAGGAAGAATTACAAACAGGTAATCTACGCCCGGAAAAAGCAGATCAAAGATCAAGCTTGGCATGACCTGCAATCGGACGAAGTATTGCAGGATGGTTCCAAATTCTGGGAGGTGATTAATCAGCCCTATTTTTCAGGGGTGGAGGGCCATGGGGTAGGATGTGTCATCCCGGACGAGCAGTGGCTATCTCACTTTGGTAACATCTACAGCCAGCCTACCTCTGGCAGCACACAGGAGCTTTTTTCCCACCCTCGCTCGGAGTTAATTCAAGCATTTGAGGAGAAGAATGTTGAAAAAGCCATTAATGAAACACTCAAGAATAAGGCGCCAGGCCCTGATGGGGTTCCCGCGGACCTATATAAATCTGCACCTAAATTTTGTGCCAAGATTTTGACAAAGGTTTTTAATTGTACAAGAGAAAATAACTTTCCTCAATCCTGGGATAGGTCTATAATCATACCAATATTTAAAAAGGGCCAAAGGGGCGACCCAACCTGTTATAGACCTATTTCCCTAATAGACTCTGCTGTTAAGATTCTGGGCGGAGTCATCTTGGGCAGAATAACAAGTTGGTTAGAAGGTAGAGGAACCCTGTCGAATACCCAGTATGGTTTTAGGTCCAAAAGGAGCACCCTGGATCAATGTTTAAAATTGCATTTGATCATTAGCAAATACACCATAGTGAAAGAAGGGGCCCTGTATATGGCCTTTATGGACCTCTCCTCAGCCTTTGACCTGGTTAACAGGTCAAAGCTGTGGGGAGTCCTCTGGGATATGGGTATCGAGCGAGCGTTGGTGGGCTTCTTGTCAGATCTCCATCAAGGACTACAGGCTTCCGTTAGAGTCACCCAAGGGGGAAGATGCACTAGCTCTTTTAAATCTGAGAGGGGGGTGAGGCAAGGGTGTATCCTTGCCCCTCTCCTATTTACTTTATATATAAATGCACTTGAGCCTGCTCTTACCACCTCCGCAGTTGACGTCCCGCGTGCAGGAGAGAGTAACATCCCAGTCCTCCTGTACGCGGATGACGCAGTCCTTCTGGCCCGAACGGTTGTGGCCCTTAATAAACTATTGGCCTCTTTTTGTGATTTTATGACCTCATTAGACCTGAAAATAAACACCAAAAAATCACAGGTCATGATTGCGGGACTAAAGGGCAGGAAAAAGAAACCTATAACCTTCTCTTGCACAGGGAAAGAAGTACTAAGGGTCTCCACTTTCACCTATTTGGGCGTGATCTTCGATGATAAAGGAACCTGAGGCACTCAACATAATTCTAAAACAAATGCAGTCGCTAGATCTGCCGCAGCCCTCCTGAGTTTCATTAAAAGAATGAGGTCACGACCAATGGAGGCCATTCTTTAAGTGTATAAAGCCAAATGCCTGGCAATAGCCACCTATGGATCCTCAATTTGGGGATATACAAAGCCAGATACCATCCAAAAGGTGGAGAATAGATTCCTTAGATCACTACTTTCCATCCCCCAGGCTACTCCCACTTTTACCGTTCATTCAGAGTTAGGTATTGGGTACGTCACATATCAAATTAAATCTGCCCCTGTTATCTGTTGGCTAAAAACCTGGCTTAATGAGGAAATTTCTTCAAATCATCAGATCCTCAAAGATTGTCTGGCCCTGGATGGAGCCCAAAGAATCCCATGGCTGGCCTACGTAAAATCTATGTTATCCTATGTGGGGCGCATAGATCTTTTTTATTCTCCTGACACCATTAAAAAAGAGGATTTCACGATGATAAAATCAACACTGACAAACTCATTCATGGCAGAGCGGGAAGAGATAGAGATGAAAAAAACGCTAGTCAGAAGAAACTATGCCCTCATTACCGTCCCAGGCCCTGAACCCTACCTGGTTTTTGTTACCAAACCTTTTCATCGTTTTCTTTTAACTAGATTCCGTCTTAATTTGATACACTTTTTGTTGGGCTCCTATGCTACATGGGACACTCCCGATAACGCAAGTCCCTGAGATTGCGATCATTTTTCGTCACAGGGCACTTTACATTTTATTATGTTTTGTGATCATTATGCACTAATTAGGAAAAAATATTTACTACCAATTCTTCGAGAGGCTGGCTTCACACAGGTTAGGCCAGCACTCTTGTTTTTACAACTTTTGTCTAGTGCATGTATAACCTTCCATGTAGCTAACTTTTTAGTGGCAGGAGTCCGTATAAACAAGAAGCGTAATAAAGCACAATTCTTGTTATCATAATCTATTAATGATGCGAGAAACGTTTATATATACTGTTTTTATTGAACCTATGAAATTCGTCTATTTTACTGTTTTTACTGAACCTATGAAACATGTCTATTTTCATCATGATATACTTGTACATATTCTATTGTTGTATTTTATTGTTTTTTTGATGATGATCTGTACCATGTGTCTTTTTGTGATTTTTAAAAAAAAATCGAATAAAAGTGATTTGACTGACAGTACCATCAGGGAGTCTTTTAGAACCTAGGTAGTAGGGCTCAGCCATAGTGGGCATAGAGTGCAAGATACTTTTTCCTCTCTGCAGACAACAACCCGAAAATACTCACTTTCCTCAGTGGGATGTAGTAATAGAGAGTTGCTCTTTATCAGGAGAAGTTTCTTAGCCACTAGTATTTTGTAAATCTTGGTGCAGTCCGGCATCAGTATAATGAAGCCAAAAGCAAGTTGTCTGCCTCCTCATCATCGTTCTCATTGTGGAGAACATTTTGGATCCGTTGAACCACTATTGACTCTGAGCCGAACAGGCCTCCAGCTTTCACAGTACAGGCATGGAGGAAGAGTCTGGGCTTCATCCAAGTTTGAAAATGTATCTCATAGCAAAACGTAAGTTTGGCATGGGCTGGTGTTGGCTATGGTTCAGAAATGGTCATGGAATCAGATCTTATGCAGGTGCCACCAGAGTTTCGATCAGTGCAGGAGCAGTTAGGACCAGCATCACTTCCAGGTCCGGAGTGGAGGTATTGCCCAGCATTTACAGGGGGCCAGGAAGAGGCTTCACAGAGTGAGCTTGTGCCGGTGAAGGGCCCACAAACAGAACTATAACTGGGGGTTCTGCAGCTCCAGTGGGGCCAAAGGCACCTCATGTGGAGCCAGCATCTCTTTGAAAATTTGTAGGATGACTCTTTAGAGGGCTTTATCTGCAATGGGATTGATAAGAGCCCAGAAAACTATTGGTGCGCTGGGATCAGCATCGGAATGGGCTTGGAGTGTAGTGCCTCCCTTGCGCTGGCTTCTGCCCGTTCCCCGGTGCTGCGTATGTTCATATGTGGCATGCTACCTCGATGTAGTTTGGTGGTGGTAAAGGTGCGGGTCAGATGGCCCTTTAAAGCTGGGGTACGCCTGCCCATTGTCGGCGCTGACTCAGAACCTGTTGTCACCATCGACCTGTCTGTTGGTCGCTGCCAGGGGCTATTTTCCCTTGTTTTGGGTGAGCATCCCAGGGCGCCCCTGAGTACACTAAAGGTGTTTCCCTGGTGAGTCTCTGATTCTGGGCTGGTTCTCCTCAGGAGAGGTGAGGGATAGGCTGGTCTTTGTAGAGAGACCAGCTTGATGCCCCAGGTCTTGAATTGCTCTGCTTCCGCTGCAATCAGGTCTGCGATATTGCTGGAGAACCAGGTTGTCCTCGTCGCCTCTTGAATGTTTGGGTTTGGAGCAGTCAGGAATTCAACAGAAGTTTGGTCCTTGGTACTTATCCCCCCTAGGTTTGGGATACATTCCATTAGTTTGAGAATGTTGCCTCGATTCAGCAGGTCCTGCTGCCCTTGTGTTGTGTATTCCGGGTAGAAGATCAGAATCTCAGTTGATTGCTGATTGCTTCCTTCCGCCTGCTGTTTCATTGAAGTTTGATATCTCGAACTGCTGCTCCGTGAACAGACTGAGCTTCGTGAGTTACCAGGTGTTTGCCATCGCCTGGCATGTTGGAGGTTTGTCTTGTTGCTTTAGTTGATGTTAGTTGCTTTGATGCAGATCGCTTCTCTAGTGGCCCTTTTGCCTGTGGGTAGTCAGTTTGGCTAAGAGCAGAATGGATAGTCGTGGTAAGTGAGACTCTAATTTATTCTTCATCGTTTGGGCTTTACGTAAGGCCAGTGCCTCTTTCCCCAGCCCCCTCCTTGGGGTTTGACAGAGGTGATTTTTTGCTTGCGGCTGTTGTTAGTGTGGGTTGGTTGGTGGACTCGTCAGGTATGTCCCTTTGGTAAGGGGGCTCCCTATTTAGCGGTGGTGAGTCTGCCGCTTGGCAGTCGGGGACCGGCTCTTGATTTTTCATGGTCCCGATGGGCTGTAGAAGCTGGTTGGTCATTGATGCCGCTGTTCTGTGTGCGTCTATTTATCCTGTTGGGTTTGTTGCCAATTGAACTTGAGGCCCTTGTCCTTCTTGGTTCAGCTGACTGCTGTTTAAGTTTTGCTGCTGGATTGGGCCGATGGGTACGTCAATTTCCCCTTCTGTGGGATGAACGTTGTTTGTGTTGGCCGAGCGTGTTTCGTCGTTTGTGCCAAAGAAGATGGGAAAGAATTTTGTTGTGGCTGTGTTAGGTTTTTGCTTGCGCCCTTTTCTTTTTTGTTGGTGCCGTTGTTTGGCGTTGAGTTTTTTCAGGGACTCCAAACCCGACTGGTTTGGCTCCTCGTTTACGGGGGCCTTCTGGACGGTTCGGTTTGTACCTGGTGTTTTGCTACTGGTTTCTCCCTCTTCAGATTTGTAGGGGCCCGTTTCTTTGATTGTGTTGCCTCTATGGTTCTTTATATTGCCTATTAGGTCAGTGAGCATTGAAGGCAATGTGGCTAGTTTGTCTACGGCCTGGCTACAGTTGCAATATAGGTAGGTGTTTGTCTGTGCTCTCAGTATCAGATTGTTCAGGTTGCCCAACTTGCCATCGATGCCGGCTGTAAAGACTGCCAATGTGTTAAGAAGATTGATTGTAGCTCCATTTTATCTGATTGGTATTGCAGGGCGTCTACTGCTAGCTGGATTGTGTTTAGTAGTGAGATCCAAGTTCCGGTGTTATGTTCTTTACCCCGCTCTTTCTCGTTGGCGATGTGGTTGGAGTTGTTGGTGTTGTTGACTGCCGTGGGTGGGTGGAGAGGCGGTCTTTGAAGGAGTCTTTAAGATCTGGTGTGTAAGTTGCTAGCATATCTTCCCATTCTTGTGTATTAAGGGAGGACACTGTTGCCCTGCCTTCAACTTTCCGGCTGGAGTTGTGAAGACTGGGTGCCTCCCTGCCCGAGGAGCTTGATGCTAAGCCGTGGTTTTGCAGGTCTGTAGGTGAAGAAGAGCCTGCAGCTGTTGGATGGAACTTAATGGGTGTGCTGTGGCTGTGGCTCGTGGATAGTAAGCCCGGCTCCGTGCTAGATTGTTTTTCCCTGGGGATAGCCGGTGTTGGTAAGTGTATTGGTGTTATTGCCTGGAGGCCGTCCCCAGGATCCTCTTTACTTGAACAGCATTTCAATTTGTCAGGTTTATCGACTACTTTTGGTTCTAGAGTAGGTTTTGGGTTGGGTTTGGACTCAACCGGTGGGGGCCGCGTGCCGTTGCCCTTGCTGCCTAGAGCCCAGCCGGCTGAGTGGGTGGTTTGCTGTTTGGGAGTTGAATCGATGTACTTTCCTCTTGCAGTTGAGGTCTCCAGGATCTCAAGTGATGTGCTTGTGCTTATGTTCCTGTGCTTAGCGGTGCAACATTGGTAAAGGTCGGCCATGGAGTTCTCTGGGGCCAAGGTGCTTGTGGCCATTTCGCACAATGGTGGTAATAAGCATGTTTGCCTCAGGAGCGAAGGTAGCAGTGGGGATTGCAGCCCATGTAAGTGTTTGTTGCTCGAGAAAATAGCTGAGCCCACATCCTTTAAGAATGCAAACTTTGTGTATATTTTGGGTTGGTGAAGCTTTTTTCCAATTTGTGGTTCTTTTGCTGGTATCTCTTGAAACAAGGCCGTTAGTGATCCCTGTTTTGTTTTAGTGTTAATCATCCCAGGTGCCTGCTCAGTTAAGGAGAGATTCGGCTCCATGCCGGTGGGGGAGCATGGATATGTTTTGTCCTTTTTCTTGTTTCCCTTCACCTGTCCATCGGCTCTCAGAGTCTCCGAGGCCCCCCCGCAGAGTCCGGCGCTGTCTGCGGTGAAGGTGGAGGTGAAGGCTGTTAGTTGGAGGAAGGAGCAATTGAGACCTAGACCCTACTCCTTCAACCTGGCACCTGACACTGGGGGAAGAGGCACCGGCTATCGATGAGTGTGGCCTCGCAGTCCCTCGGTGATGCCCTCCGTCAGACAGCCGAGGTCCAGATGACACCCGTGGAGCGGGGGCTGGTGGTGCAGGGCAAAGTTCAGGGCTCAAACCCTCAGCAGTCCCAAGTTGCCTCCAAATCAGGCTCGGGCTTGTGGGCAAAGGAAGCGCTGTAAGCAGCACCCCCCCCCCCCGCTGCTGCTGGTGAAAGGTAGAGGGGGTGGAGGGGGAGGCTGGCTGGCTGGCTGTCTGCGAGCGAAGCGCGCAGGGGGGACCGCTGGTCAATCGGACCTGGTCAGACTGCCTGTCGGTCGACCCCCCGGGCTCTTACCTCGTGGCTGCCTCTATCGGCAGCCGCGCTCGCGTCTCGCCCCCCCCGATACCTTGGTCCTTATGCTGTTCGCCGTGCCCCGTGCGCGTTGGTGAGTTGCCTGTGCATGCAAAACTCACTTTCGTCCTCCTTAGTTCCTCCTTTCTGCCCAGCGGGTGGTGCAGGGCGTTTTCAGCAGTGGCTGTGTGCCCCGGGCTGAAGGGTCCCGGGCCGCGAGGGAAGTCCGATGTTCCGTTAGCGGGAAACAGCAATTTCCCCTCACCTGCTCCTGCTGCTCTCTCGCCTCGCCTTGCGAACTGCTCTCGCCTCACCTCACCTCGCCACACCCCGCCTGCTCGTCACTCGTCACTCTAGGAGATGATTGTGGATGATTCTGGTGTGGGAGAAGTACTGGGAGGGGACTCTGGGAGTTGAGACTGTGATATTCAATCTTCCTTGTTCCTAGTGGCAGGTGGTGCCCTGTATCAGGGTTGGGTAAGGTGCTGAATGGCGCTACGCTCCCCTTCAAGGATGATTTCCTTGACGAACATTAGTCATTTTCCAGTCTGCTTCTCACCTGCTTTGAGATTGTGTTGTGTTGTACGATGGTTTGGGAGGGGGTTTTGGGGGCTCCGCATCAGTGCGGGGAGGGGTTAGGGGTAGGTTGGGGTGGTTGGGTGCCTCCGAGATGTCCCTCAGTGGTCCAGTAACAGAAACCCTGTCTAATGCCTTTATCCCTCGCTGGCGAGTATGGGTAAGGATTTGAAGATTGTTAGCTCGACGCCATCTTCTCATCCAGCAAAGACATCGCCTTCAGCCACGCCACAGAACTCCACTGGACGGACCACAGATGCATCCACTTCACCTTCAGAAGAACGACGATCCACCACCACCAGCAACAGGTTGCCCGAAGAAGCTGGAACACGATCACAGCCGACCAGCTCGCCGCTTCCCTGAGCCAGCACCCTCCGGCAAGCTCAGCGAACCCCAGCCAGGCCGCCGACAACCTCTCGAAGTGGATCAGCAAATGCGCAGACGAACTCGCCCCTCTGAGGATCCCGCCCAGCAGACCCGGCAGTAAGAGAGCCCCCTTGTTCACCGACGAACTCAAGAGCTCCAAGAAGAACTGCCGAGCCCTCGAGAAAGCCTGGAGAAAGGAACCCACACCGGACAACAGGACCACCCTCAAGCTCGCCACCCGGAAACACCACCAACTGATCCGCACCGCCAAGAAAACGGCTTTCAAGAACCGACTGGACAACAACGCACACAACTGCAAGGAACTCTTCAACATCGTGAAAGAGCTCTCCAACCCCAACGCCGGAAACAACGACATCACCCCATCACAAGACCTCTGCAACTCCCTCGCCTCCTACTTCCACAACAAGATCGCGGACATACACAACAGCTTCAGCACTCAACCGACGCACGCCACGACCGCAGCAACGCCGCCCACCAACACCCTCCGCGCCTGGACTCCGGTCAACACCGAAGACACCATCCGCATGATGAGCTCCGTCCACTCCGGATCTCCGTTCGACCCCTGCCCTCACCACGTCTTCAACAAAGCCGACGCTGTCATCGCACCCCACCTGCGGGACATTATCAACACCTCATTCGACACCGCCACCTTCCCCGAGAGCTGGAAGCACGCCGAACTCAGCGCTCTACTCAAGAAACCTACAGCAGACCCCACCGAACTCAAGAATTACCGCCCCATCTCTCTACTCCCGTTTCCAGCCAAAGTCATCGAGAAGACCGTCAACAAACAGCTGGCCGCCTTCCTCGAGACGAATGGGTCCCTCGACCCATCGCAGTCCGGATTCCGCGCCAACCACAGCACCGAGACCGCCCTCATCGCCGCCACCGACGACATCCGAGCCCTGATGAACAACGGAGAAACAGCGGCCCTCATCCTCCTAGACCTCTCCGCGGCTTTTGACACGGTCTGCCACCGCACCCTAGTGCAGCGCCTCAGCAACGTCGGAATCCAGGAGAAGGCACTGGAATGGATCGTCTCCTTCCTCGACGGAAGAACACAGAGAGTCCGCCTACCACCGTACAAGTCAGAGGCCACCGAAGTCATCTGCGGCGTCCCTCAAGGATCCTCGCTGAGCCCTACACTCTTCAACGTCTACATGAGCCCCCTCGCGGCCATCGCACGCCAACACAACCTCAACATAATCTCCTACGCCGACGACACCCAGCTGATCCTCTCCCTGACCAACGACCCCGCCGCCGCCAGAGCCAACCTGCACGAAGGGATGAAAGAGGTAGCCGAATGGATGACGACGAGCCGCCTGAAACTGAACTCAGACAAGACGGAGGTCCTCATCCTGGGCTCCTCGCCCTCCGCCTGGGACGACTCCTGGTGGCCCCCCGCCCTGGGCACCGCACCCAAACCGACGAACCACGCACGCAACCTGGGCTTCATCCTGGACTCCTCCCTCTCCATGACCAGGCAAGTCAACACCGTCTCCTCGTCATGCTTCAACAACCTGCGCATGCTTCGGAAGATCTTCTGGTGGATCCCCACGGAGACCAGGAAGACCGTCACCCAGGCCCTCGTCACCAGCCGACTGGACTACGGCAACGCACTCTACGCCGGAACCACCGCCAAGATCCGGAAGAGACTCCAGCGGATCCAGAACGCCTCAGCCAGACTCATCCTCGACATCCCACGGAACAGCCACATCTACGGACACCTGAGAGACCTGCACTGGCTCCCCGTCAACAAAAGAATCACCTTCCGGCTCCTCACCCACGCACACAAAGCCCTACACGATCAAGGCCCGAGCTACCTCAACAACCGAATCAACTTCTACGCTCCCAAACGCCACCTCCGATCTGCCAGCCACGCCCTCGCCGCCGTCCCACGCATCCGTAGAGCCACTACAGGAGGAAGGTCCTTCTCCTACCTGGCCGCCAAGACCTGGAACTCCCTCCCGGCCGACCTGCGCCTGACCCAAGACCACCTCTCCTTCAGGAAGAAGCTCAAGACCTGGCTGTTCGAGCAGTAACGCCCCCCCCCCCCCCCAAGCGCCTTGAGACCCTACGGGTAGGTAGTGCGCTCTATAAATGTCGTTGATTGATTGATTGATTGATTGATTAGCTTGAATGTTCGGTGTCTCAATAACCCTGTTAAGCGTGCAGCCATACTATCGCTGTTGGAGAGTGCGGAAGGGGATGTGTGTCCTCATGTCTAGGGAAAAAGCAGGGGGTGGCTATCCTGTTTAGCACTAAGGCCCACCGCAAGATCCTATCCCAAGTAGTTGATATTAAAGGGCGCTTCCTGGCGGTTAGGGTCCAATGGGGGACCACGCACTTCACAGTAGGCTCCCTGTATGCCCCAAATGAACGCCAAGAGCCCTTTTTGAAGACGGCGCTTGCTGAGGTGCTAGCTTCCCCGGATGTGTATGTGCTGGTGGGGAGAGACCTGAATGTAGTAATGGATCCTGTGCTGGATAGATCTGCTGCGCGTTCGCATCAGACGGTGGCCATATCACAGGGAGGGAAGCAGTAGTTGCAAGATGGGGTCTGCAGGACTTTTGCCGCACTCAGCATCCCCTAGAGTGCAACTTCAAGTATTAGTCCGCTGCTCATAAAACTTATGCGCGCTTGGATCACTTCCTCGCTACGACGCCTCTAATGCCCCCTTTGTCTGCAGCAGATATTTCCCCACGCTTTTTGTCTGACCATGCCCTTATTTCTGTACAGCTTGTATGTAATGGACATAGGCGCCATCGTCCGGTTGGCGTCTTCGGGACTCTCTCCTCAATTCAGAGTCGGTAGTCACTTGCATGCGGGCCACGATTACTCAATACTTCGTGGATAATGACAGGGATGGTATGTCGCTGGGGTCCGTATGGGAAGCCCTCAAGTTAGTGGCCCGGGGGGACTTTATTGCGGTGTCTGCATCATCTGCCCGGATTCGTAGGGAGAAGCGCGAGGAGTTAGAAAAGGAAGTGGGAGTCCTGGAGGCGGTACATAAGAGGACGGGGGCTCCACGCATATGGAGGGAGTTGGAAACGAAAAGGCGCATGCGCAAGCATCTCGATTTGGACCGAGCAGAGTACGCCCTCTTGCGCTTGCGCCACAAGTTTAATCTCAGCGGGGACAAGGGGGCCGGATGTTAACACACAGGTTGAGGGCTAGAGTGCAGCAGTCCGCCGTTCAGCCCATTAGGGATGCGGGAGCGGTAGAGCAAACCAGCGATTCCCTTATTGCAGATTCTTTCCAGCAGTTTTACCACACCTTCTACCACCGGGATCCCACGGATCCTGAGCGTGTGGAGGCATATTTGGCATCCTGTGGTGTAACGCCCCTCTCTCAGACCTCGGCAGCAGTGCTCGATGCTGAAATACGCATCGAGGAAGTCATCTCTGCGATTGAAGCTGGCCAAATCCCCGGGGCCAGACAGCTGCTCAGCCATCTTTTATAATAAGTTTTGTGTGGAATTAGCACCCTTTTTAACTCGCCTTTTTAATTCCTTCCTGGAGACAGGAGAGGTGACCCCTTCCATGTCGGAGGCCTCAATCACAGTTATCCCCAAGTCTGGGAAGGACCCCAAGGAGTGTGGATCGTACCGTCCGATCTCACTCCTCAACATTGACGCCAAGCTTTTCGCTAGTGTGCTGGCTGCTCGCCTTAGCCCACTAATGGACAGCATCATAGAGCCAGATCAGGTGGGGTTTATGCCGACGCTGCAGGGGGGGAAACACTAAGAGACTTCTGCACCTCATGGACTCTGTACACCGCTCTTGCAAACAGGCCCTCTTTTTATCAATAGACGCGGAGAAGGCCTTCGACCGCGTCAACTGGACGTATCTGTTTGAGGTCCTGAAAGCTTTCGGCCTGGGGGCTAACTTCCTGCGATGGGTACGCTGCCTGCATGCGGCGCCGAAGGCAGCGGTCTGGGTGAACGGCTGCAGGTCCACACCTTTTCCCATCTCTCGAGGTACGAGAAAGGTGTGCCCCCTGTCACCGTTGCTTTTCGCCCTCTATATGGAGCCCTTTGCCCAGAGAGTGCGGTCCAATGGAGGCATTGAGGGGGTTCCGTTTGGGGCAGACATACACAAAGTAAGCCTTTACGCCGATGACGTGATTCTTTCGTTCACGCGGCACCTATCAACAAAATTGCGCGAATTTGGTGCCGTTGCAGGTTTTAAAGTTAACTTTTCTAAATCGCAGATTCTTAATGTTTCGGTCCCTGCTGCTGACGTGCCAGACCTACAAAAGGACTTTGCCTTCCAGTAGGTTCACTTTGACATCCCGTACCTGGGGATTCGCCTTGCCCCCTCTAAAGCGCAGACAATCTCTCTTAACTACAAGCTCTTAGTTGATCAAAAAACTAAATCGCTATCGGACTGGTCCCATCTCCAGCTCGCTTGGTTTGGTAGGCTGGCGGCAGTCAAAATGACGGTCCTTCCGCGCATTCTATACCTTTTCAGCTGTTACCTTTGAGCCCCCCACCGGGTACCATAAAGAAGCTGCAGGGGCTGATTACCAAGTTCTTATGGAATCACAAACTTCCACACAGCTTGCCTCCTCGTTGGTTACAGCCCCTAAGGCCAACGTGGGACTGGGCTTTCCCTCTTTACAAGCGTATTACCAGATTACCATTCTCGAATGGAATAGGCCATATTCCAGTAAGCACTGGAATTTTAGGGACCAAGTGGTGGCGGGCTGCAATATTTGGCGCGAGTTATGGCTCCCTCGAAAACATGGAGCTTGGGGCTTATACTCGTCCCCAGTGACGTCGCCAACCATGAAGGTGTGGGATCAATTGGCGCGGCGAAAGGGCTGGACCACCTTCCCATCGCCGATGACACCTATTGTTGATAACCCGGACTTCCCGCCTGGTTGCTCATCCCCGATCTTTCAGCGCTGGAGGGAGAAAGGCTGCAAGGGAGTGGGTCACCTCTTTGACATCGACGGCCTAATCTCGTTCCCCTCGCTCCCCCGGGACCACTTCTCCCTCTCCGAATCTGATGCCTTTCCTTACTCGCAGGTGGCGCATTGGGTCACTCAACCCCCTAACATCGCTGCTATGTCCCGCCCACTGACAGCCCTAGAACGCTGGGTGGTCTGCAAAAAAGATGACCGCAAACTTATATCTGACTTGTACGCCTTGATCATTGAGCGCCCTAAGGCGCCCGCTATCCCGCAAGGAGTGGGAGAAGGTGTTCTACAGCACGCACCACACCGCTGCCAATGTTGCAGGTGCTGATTCTGCCTATAAGGCGGTGGCATACTGGTACTATACCCCAGCACGTATTAAGTCCTAGGACCCGAAATACTCAGGCTTGTGTTTGCGGGGATGTGGTGCTCCGGGCACCTTGACGCACCTGCTCTGGCACTGCCCGAAGCTGGAGCGCTACTGGAAGGTGGTCCTTGATGATCTAGATGACGCATTTCACATCACATTCCCCAGGGCTCCTGAACATGTGCTACTAGGGCTCCTGCATGCGAAGGCGTTTCCCTTGCGCTCTATGAGGGGTAAGCAGATCGCTCTGGCCTTGTTAGCGGCACACTTAGTTATCCTTGCGCAATGGCGATCCACTGATTCTCCTGACCAGAGGGACTGGATTTGACGGCTGTGGCATCTATTGGCGATGGAAAGACTCTCTGTGTGCATGGATGGTAGGAGAGAGGATTATGCGGAGCTGTGGGAACCATTCATTCATCTCCTATCCCGAGATGTGCGCGAAGTAACATGTCCAAAGTATCTGCAGATCCTGCAACTTATCCCGGTGGCGCCCCAAGGTGCAGGCCAATACATTCGGATGATCTGGGATGTACTAGGGGGCGGGTGTGACTTAGCACGTGCAGGGGGGATACAAGAGACTGATGCGGAGGAGGGTGATGGGAGGGGTGGTGGGGGGTGCGAGGGTTGGGGGGTGCAGGGGTTGGGGTGGTGGGAGGAGGGTTTGTTTTGTTTGTTGTTCCTGTTTCTATTCCGAATTGCAGTACAATGCTAAAAGTGCTGGCTGTTCCTCCTGGCATTGCATGCGTCCTCGCCGGGTTGCCCTCCGGGATGTAGACTCACAGGCTGTTTCATACTATTGGATCTTGCCCTGCCGGCCGGTGGATGTAGGCAGCTGAGCTGTGTTAAGTGACGCTATACTGCTCAATAAAAATTATTGATACCAAAGTGGAATCATAGGTTACTTCTTCACGCCATTTTTCTTCCGAAATGAATATCGTGAGCCACTAAACAAACCCATTCTTCATCATCATCTACTCTTTGCTCACAAGAAGAGTCAGAAGAAACAAGGCGCGACAAAACCTCAGCAACCCCATTATTGATGCCAGGTAAATACTTTAATCAAAGTTATACTCCTGAAGGCTTATGATCCACTTAGATATCCTACTTGAGATGGAATCTAAGCCCTTTTTGTTAAAAATTTCAACCAATGGTTTATGATCAGAATGGACCTCAAATTCAACTCCCCACAGGCATTTTTTTTATTTCTTTATAGCCCAAGTTACAGCAAGAGATTCTCTTTCAACCACCGAATAATGTTTTTCCGGATCCCTCAAGCACCTGGACAAAAACATGACTGTTTGAATCCCTGAAGAACTAGATTGTTGTAAAACCGCACCTAGCCCTTTTTCACTTGCGTCGGTGATCAAAATAGACTTGGCAGCGGGATCAAAACTTTTAAGAGATGGGGCATCATTAAGTTTGTTTTTAGGTTTAAATCATTTTTATTGCATGTCAAGAATAAAACACAACACAAGGCAAGCAGTGTAAGTCTCGGGGAGCACACCCCGTCTCTGATTCCGGCCCCCCCCAACCTCTCGGTTGATCCGGGTGCAAACAGGAATAGGAGATGTGTCCATGTGAGCAGGCGAGGGCGCAGTGTTGAGCGACATTGCCTTGAACAGTCCCAACTTAACAGTCCATCCCACCCTCCCCCCCCCCCCGGATCCACTCCCTCCGGACCCCCCCCCTCCGGTTTGGGCATTACACTGCTGGTCATTGTAAAAGCTATAGAATCTAAAAGCTCTAGGTGGGTGGGGCAGCTGGTCTCTGGAATTCATCAACGAGTCGGAGAACCTTGAGGTATTTTGGGCAGGTTAGCTCGTTAAATTCATCGGACAAGAGGTCTACCAGGGGTTGCCAGGTGTCCAGGAACGTGTTTTGTGTTTGGGTGAGGGAGGCCTGTATTCTTTCCATGCCCATCGTGTACCAGAGCCTGTGGAGCCATCCCGTATGTGTGGGTTTCCGTGTGGAGCCCCATAGCGAAAGAATGTGTTGTGTCGCCGCCCCCATTGCCAGCCCCATTTGTTTACCTCTGAGTGATTTGAGTGGAAAGGTGAGTTTGTTGGGTAGCCCCAGCACTGTGTAAGCCGGGAAGCGAGGTATATCTGTATCAAAGTACTTATCTATGTCCCTAAGTACTTGCTCCCAAAATTCCTGCACTTCCGCGCAGTCCCAGAGTATGTGGGTTAAAGTGCCTACATGTCCGCAGCCCCTCCAGCACTGAGGATCCCGGCGAGGGTTACTTTGGTGAAGCCGTGCTGGCGTCAGGTGCCAATAGTAAGCTATCTTGACTGCCGATTCCTTGCTAGCCACATTCCTCGCAGTGTGGTGGGCCCTATAATATTTATCTTGCCACCCCTTGTCGTGAGGGATCGGCCTAGTTCCCGTTCCCATCTTTTTTGACCTGCTGAACGGGAAGCGGCGGTCACAGCATTTTGTACAGCTCCGTTATCACCTGCTGTGTTCCTAGGGCGCAGAGATACTCCTCCGGGAGTCGATTCAAGCGCGATACAAACCCGCAAATAAATAAATAAATAAATAAATAAATAAATGCTCTGTTTTCTTGGTGTGGAGACATTTTTCAAAGGGTGTGAGGTGCCTACTGACCTGCGGTAACACGTCTCTGCTCGTGAGCCAGTGACGGATTTGAAAGTATTGAAAACGCGGAAGCCGCGGGAGCGCGTACGTCTCCTGCAGGGTTTGCATCGGCATAAATCCTTCCTTGTCAAATAGGTGACCCGCTGACCTGCAGTCCAAAGACCTCCAGTGAGGGAAAGAGCCATGGACCGTGCCCGGCTCAAAAGCTGGGTTGTTGAACAAGGGTGTCATCGGTGATGGATATGTAGTGAGGCCCCTAGGCACCGCCACCTTGTCCCACACCTGCATTATAGTGCGTGTGATGCATCTGTGCCATTGCGCGATCTTGGAACAGCCACCTCTTTTCAGATTCGGGGCGGTGCCATTCCAAGAGATATCTGAGTTGCGCTGCCTGAAAATATCTCTGGAGGTCCGGGACCCCCAGTCCGCCAACCGACGTGGCATGTCCGGTGAGGTCTCTGCGCAGCCGCTGTCTTTTCCCGGCCCAGACAAACTGACGGATGGCATCTTGGAGTTTATGAAGCAGGCCCAGTGGGGGTGTGACTGGCAGTGTCTCGAATAAAGATAGGACCCTCGGCAGCAGAGACATTTTTATCGCCGCTACCCGCCCCAACCAAGATAGTGAGTGTATTTTGCCAGGTCGCCTAGGAGCTGACCAAGGAGATCCGAATAGTTCTGTTCCACTGTTTGTACAGTGCTAGGTGTCAGGGATATGCCCAGGTAGGGCACCGACATGCTGAAGGTGAGCCCCCCTAGGTTTTGAGGTAGCTTGCTAGACGCAAGGGCATTACGCGCCAGTGGGAGTACCAGGGACTTCTCGATGTTCATTTTAAACCCCGAGACTTTCCCGAACGCCTCCATTTCTGGTAAGAACGCTGGGATCGATTTGAGAGGGTCCTCCTCTGCTCCTAGGATGTCGTCCGCATAGAGGCTTATGGTCTGCGCTCCCCCCCCCAAATGTGACTCCGGTAATCGCTGGGCTGTCTCTGACCCTTTGTGCTAACAGCTCGATGTAAAGAGCGAAAAGTAGTGGGGAGAGTGGGCACCCCTGTCTGGTCCCACGTTGGATGGCAAATGGTTTGGAACACACCCCGTTAACCCGAATGACCGCTTGTGGGGCAGCGTAGCAACTAGCGACCCAGGTGCGGAAGCTTTCCCTCACCCTGAAGCGTGCCAGGGTGGAGTCTAGGTACCCCCAGTCAACCCTGTCAGACGCCTTTTCCGCGTCGACCGAGATGAGGGCTACGTCCGAGTCATTGAAGTGGGCCTTGTCAATGACGTGCAGCAGACGTTTTGTGTTGTCCGCACATTGCCTATTCGGGATAAATCCTACTTGATCACGTTCAATGATGCCTGGCAGGTAGGGGCACAGCCTTGCGGCTAGTATGCCAGTGAACAGCTTCAAGTCCAGGTTGAGCAGCGATATGGGTCTATATGCTGTGCTGCGCAGTTGGTCTTGTCTTTCCCTGGTTTCGGCAGGACGATAACGTCAGCCTCTAGCATGTCACGCGGAATGGAGCCGGGGCCATGGAAAGAGTTAAATAATCTAGTCAGCACCGGGGCTAGCAGATGGCAAAATATTTTATAGAAGCCCGCCGAGAAGCCGTCCGGGCCTGGCGCCTTGAGCGGCTTGAGAAGCGCTATTGCAGTGAGTACCTACGTCCGTTCTTATCGGTGCATCAAGAGAACGCGCGGTCGTCTCGTTGAGGGCTGTGACCGTCGACGTCCGCAGATACGAGTCTGCCTCTCCTTTGTCCAGGCCGGGCTCCGCCACGTATATCGACGCGTAAAATGCCCGAAACGCTTCAACGATCTGCTCGTCTTCCTGTAGCTCTTGCCCGTTGCTATCCCGAAGGGACGAGATCTTGGAGCGTAGGACCTTATCCTTGAGTCTACTGGCGAGCAAGTGGCCCGTTCTGTCTCCACCCACAAAATATGTATGACGCAATCGCAGCACCGCGTATTCCGCTCTGTCCAGGTCAAGGCTCGCCAACTGGGCTCTTGCCGCTTTAAGCTTGCACCATATTCTGGGGGCCCCTGTTCTGCTGTGGACCCGCTCCAGCTCAAGCACCTGGTCGGACAGCGTCTGTCGTTTGTCTCGGCGCTCCCGAGCTTCCGCTGCCGCTATCGCGATCAGTTCTCCTCCCACTACTGCCTTCAAAGCCCCCCACAATGCTGTCAGAGGAATGTCTGCCGTGTCGTTTGTGTTTAAGTAATGAGTGATGTGCGTGGTGAGCTGTTGTGTGACCCCTTTGCGGTAGAAGAGAGTTTTCTTAAGGCGCCATCTACCCTTCTGTGCCTTGGTTCTAGGAACCCGTATGTGTAGTGCGAGTGCGTCGTGGTTGGAGAGTGCTGCCGGGATGACTTCAGTGTCCGTGATCAGGGATGCCACCTCCGAGGACCCTAGGAAATAGTCTAAGTGTGCGTACATGTGGTGTACCTGTGAGTAGAAGGTGTATCCCGGGTTATTAGGGTGTGTCTTCCTCCAGAGGTCCACAAACCCTCTGCTCAATAACCATTGCTTCCCTTCCTTGGATATCGCCCCCGTATCGCCATACATCTGGCCTGACCTGTCTTTCGCTGAGTCCATCACGAGGTTAATGTCACCCCCCACTAGCGTTGAGTCGATGTTGTGGGACAATGCGTCCGCCAGAGCCCCTGTGAGAAAGGATTCTTGTTTGGTGTTGGGCGAATAAATTGACCCGATGACAGCTGACCACCCCCCTATTTGTATTTTATAAGCCAGGAGCCTCCCTTTTATGTCCGCGACTTTGTCTCCCACCTGGCCCTTGAAGTGGCACGCAAACAGAATGGCCACCCCTGATTTCTTCTCTGCGGCGGAGGAATAATATTGTGTTGGGAATGCCCTGGAACGCATGCCAGTCTTTGGGTAGTAAATGCGTTTCCTGCCGAAGGCATATCTCTGCCTTGGAATTTTGGAAGGATAAGACAGACCTGCGTTTGATGGGGTTGTTGAGCCCCTTGACATTAAGGGAAATGATCTGCAGAGTGGGTTCAGTCGCGCGGGCATTGTAGGTAGAGTTCTCTTCACCACAGGGCATTTCCGTCCAGACAACCAGTCCCGCGCTGCCTATGTTGCACCACACCGGAGCGCCCCCTCCCCTTTCAACCCGAAACCAACTCCCCTGTTCCAACTCAAACCCCACCCCCCCTTAAAATCCCCCAACGACAACCCCCCCTCCCCCAAACCCAAAACAGTGAAAGGTCAAAGTCCCAGACCTGCCAGTCCATCGTAGGCCTGTGGTAGCGTTACCTTGTGAAGCGGATCGAAGTGACGGCCATCGTGGCCCCCCGCCCGCCGCCCCCCGCGCGTGCAGTGTAGATGAGTTGAGTTGTCCCCCCTGGCTAGAAACTATGCAGAGGTCGACGTTTTCTTGGCCACCTCCCAAATGGCAGTGGCCCTTTCCTGTGAGAAGACGTGGGCTTCGGGCTTTGATTGCAGTTTGAGTGTACGTCTGATTGTCTGCCATCCGTCCAAGGCTTTCCCTTGTGACTGGTGTTTGGGCGATTGGTCTTCCAGTTGCTCTATCCCAAGAAGTGCGCAAGTGTCCTGAAGCGATCGCAATTGTTGCAGAGTTCCGTTCCATTTAAAAATCAACCTGAAAGGGTGTCCCCACAAGTAAGTGATCTCTTCCTTACGCTTAAAGTCTGTGGCTACTTTGAAGGATTTCCGTTTCTGGAGGGTTATGGCTGAAAGATCTTGATAGAGGGCCACTGGGCAGTTGCGGAACCATATGGGTTGTTTCCGTCTCGCTTCCCTGAGGATCCTTTCCTTAAGAGGGAAGACGGGCAAAAAAGCCAGGATGTCCAGGGGAGGGGGAGCTGGTGAGCGCCTAGGTAGACCCACTCTGTGTGCTCTGTCAATCCTTATTTCAAAGTCTGATGTTTACCCCAGAATGTCACGGAAGAGAGCTTGTAAATAGCCGGCGACGTCGGCCTCCTTTTCCTTCAATGGGACCCGTCGGACCCGTATGTTGTTCGACGGGACCGGCTCTCCAAGTCCTCCGCGTGTGCCTGAAGATCCAGCTGTTGGTCCTTCAAACGGATTACCTCTTGTTGTAGGTGGTCTACCTCCTCGCTCCTGACTTGGTCCTTCTCTTCAATGGCCGCCACTCGTTCTCCAAGTCCGTCCACCTCCCGTCTGATCTCCCTGACTTCTCCCGCCACTTCCTGTTGTAGCGTCCTGAAGTCATCTCTGAGCTAGTTGAATAAAGTTTCTAGGAAGGACTTAGTGAAAGGAGCGTCCGCTCCGGAGGGACTAGGCTGTTGTTTCGCGGCTTCTAGCGAGGATGGCCCTTTGTCTGTCTTTGTTTGGCCCTTCGCCAACATCTCTGGGAGCGTGCGGTCCCTTTTTTGCATTGGCCCGCCATGTTGCCCCCAGCCCTGCTGCTGGCCTTCCTCTATCTGCCCCTTGGGGCCTCCTGGCGTCTGGGCCTGTGTAACGACCGGATTTTCGGACCAGATAGAATCAGCTCACCAAGACACCATCAATCCAGCCGAAACGTAACCACCTCCCTCCTCAGGACCTACTTAGCAAAGGCCCCTGGGTACCTACCTGAGGATGGGGAATTAGCAATATACAAGCTCATATCATCAAAAACACCACTAAATCTATAGGATTACTAGGAATACTCACTGATTACTAAGGACTTCCATGCTCTACACCACACTCATACCTTATAGTCTCGCGGCAACTCAGACCCAGACTATGCTACCCTCCTACTCATAGTGAAGGGGGCAGTTCCGATAACTTACCATTACACACTGATCACGTGGGTATAAGCACTGTATCCCCCCAGTGCTCTCACTATTTCATACATACACAAGCCACAATCCTGTGGGTATACACACTGACCACAATCAGTGTTCTCACTAATGCCACTCTCTCTAGCAGCAATCTCACTACACACCGTGTCCCTCCGGTGCTCTCACAAGCCACAATCCTGTGGGTAAACACACTGACCACAATCAGTGCTCTCACTAATGCCACTCTCTCTATCAGCAATCTCACTACACACCGTGTCCCTCCGGTGCTCTCACAAGCCACAATCCTGTGGGTATACACATTGATCGTAATCAATGCTCTCACTAATGCCACTCTCTCTAGCGGCAATCTCTGTCCTATGAATACCTTCAGCTCTCTCTCTCTCTGTTGGGAAGTTTCTCTATATATCTAATATCTACTGGGAATGTCTCATATACAATTGTTATATTTTATGTGGTACACAAGAGTGGCCAAATTACAATATGCAAAGGTTATTTCCTAATGTAAGTGCTCCTCTACTCCCTTGCTCAGTTACCATTTACCTGGACGGGAGATGCATCCGTTCACATAACAGCATCTGACTAGAAGAAAGGTTAACTTTATTATGAATAATAACACTTGCACAGCTGTTCACTAAGAACTGGGGTCCCTTTATTTAGACAATAGTAAATTATAACATCACAATAACTAGCAATCTAGACATAGCCTGAAAAGTAAAGGGGAATAGACACATACACAGATCTGCGGGGTCTCTATTATAATGGAAAGCTTTATTACTAACACAGTTCACATGTAACTGACAGGAACTGTAGATAGCTAAAAAGGTAAATGGATTATAACAGACTGCACACCGCTGAAAGAAAAGGGATTAATCAGTATAACAATACAGTAGGGATTCTAACCTAGGAAATAAAGGACAAGATTAATGTATGTATATATATATATAGGCACTAATATAACAGGACAGATATCACCTGATTAGTATGAAGTCTTGTTCTAACTGTCATCTGGGTTCCTCTCTCATCTGTGCCTTGGCTCATCTCAGATTCTCCCCTGCACTCTTGGACACACATCTGCGCTGATCACTCTGCACTGGATTCCTCTCCCCCACGAACTGTCTTCACCTTCCAACTTCAGTCTAATGATATAGTTTCTGCCGCTCTGATAACCGTTCGCTCCACTAGCTTCTTCACTCTGTCTGATTGTTCCAGCTCCAATGGCCAACTCACTCCATCTGCTCCCACAGACTAATCCTCAATATAACTTCAGTCTCTTCCAAAAGGCATCACTCCAAACTCCAGCTGTTAACTGCCTGCTCCAACTGATCACAACTCCTTCTGATAAGTAAACTGCTTCTGACTGCTTTCTTCAGCTCCAAAAATCATCTGACTTCTCTCTTCAGGTCCAAACACCATCTGCCTTCTCTCTCCAGCTCCAAACACCATCTGCGCACGACTGCTTCTGACTACTCCAAAAACCAACTGACCTGAACTGTTCCAAAAACCAACTGACCTGAACTGCTCCAAAAACCAACTGACTACTCCGCCTCTTCTGCACTTCGCTAATATGGAATGCTCTCTCCTAGTGGATAGTTCCAGCCAGTAGCCTCCTCCCACCAAATCCATGCACCAGGCTTCGTGCTCCAGACGCCCCCATAGTGATCAACTGCTTGTTTCGTCTAGAGACTTGAGCCCAGGGACATTTCCTGATAAGATTCAGCTCCGGCCGGTTCTCTCTAGTTTGCAAAGAGCGAACAACACCTCATAACTAAAACATCACCTTTACCCTGCAAGCTCCTCAGTCAGCAAAGGCCGAAAGCAAAATGGAGTCTCTCTGGTTCTGGGCCTTGTAGGCCCAAAAAGGATGAAATAGACACTTACCTCTATACACAAACCCTACCAATAGGTAATATAAAGTCAGAACTACAGGATCCACCCTCTACTATAGGTAGAATGATGAAAGGACACATAATTATGTCAAAGCCAATAGGCAATAGATGGATTAGAGTCAGGAATAAGGGATCTATCATCATATAAAGCGGCTATCCTCTAGTTTATGCTTCTAGGTCTGGAAAAAGGCCTGAAAAGGACCAAAACAAGCTAAGAATGGGGATCTAGGATGGTAGCAAGCTTAAAGTCACCATCACTCAGAAATAGAGCCAAAAACCCGGTCAGCGCATTGCACCCTTGACTTTAAATTGCTAACATCCGTAAACAACAACAAACAAATAAACAAACATCAACATAACCTGTCAACAAAAACAAAAAGAATCCCTAAAGTGAATGACAACTAAGGAAAATACCGCCTAAAACTTGATGTAGGGAACGTAAATCAGACAACCAATTGAAAACTAATCAAAGCACCCTTGACCTAAATGTTAAAATGTAACTAAGATTAATCTATTAACAACAGAAACTAACCAAAGCACCTTTGAACTAAATGTGCCTCAACTTCTAGTGATAACTCATGAAATCTATTAATGTGGGGAAATGTCTGTGAAATAAAAACAACAAAGGGCCTAAATGAGGCCTAACTACTTCGGTCAACTTAAGAAAGGATTTGGTAAAATCTGACAAATAAACATAACAAAGGGTCCTCAAAGTCTGGGCAACTATTACTAATAGATCTAGGACATGACCTAACTAAAAGACACACCTCCCAGGATAACTTAAAGTCTAAGGTGACCACCCTTGGAACTAATCCCACTGTTCTAATTAAGAGTTCATGGATCAAAGTGGAAGTGTAATAATAGGAAAACAAGGACAACCCCATTTCTACAAAATAGCAGATGTAGCACTATGCATATCAAGCAAGAAAATCAAAGAAAGTTATCTAAGTGTGGTGCATATACTCTTCTAAAAGATAATTCAGACATAAATAGTCTGTCCAGAAATCCCTATAGCTAAAATAGCTAAATCATAGACTTAAACTTGGAAAATTAAGTAATAGGAGACCATGCCAAAGTCAATAGGCAAAGGTCATGTCATCTAACTTAGGAAACAGTTTGCACCTAATCCCTCTGTATCAATTTGTGGAACACATGTGTGCACCATCATTCAAAACACTGCTTTCACTTCATTGGCAAGACTGTTTTACAGAAAACAGGAAAACTATAAAATAGGTGAAAGATAGACAGGTGCAAAGTCAATCTGTATCAATAATGAAATAGCGTAGCATACTAAAATCAAAATATCATGTATCACAGGGCATCAGATTATTAAAGCTCACTAATTATATACTGCACCCTATGACTTTCAAACAGTATCATTTACATATATCAAAAGGAATCATTGAACCAAAGGCCAAATCATTAATGTGGCACTGCATCTTTTAAACTGGAAAATCAAAACCATGAACAGGACTGGAAAATTTAGCATTGGGGCCTGTTTGTGGTCATTGCAAAAGTGGCATAATGTCCATCTGAAATAGAAACATTGGAAAAATGCAAGAATGCAGGCCAAGGAATTACATTGCAGACTCCTTTTGTGAGAAATAGTATCATAACCAAATAAAAATGGGTTCTTTTAGATCATCACTTGCAAAAGTCAATTAATAAAAATCTTTTTTTTTCAAAAATAGAACGATTGGCTTTGTCAAAAAAAAAATTTTAGGCAATCCAGATATGTTATATAGAGTTTTAACCTGACTGCGGAGGCAGCCAACTCTAGATTGTAATACTAATTTTAAAAGTTCAGTCAATATATTTAAGTGAAAAGTTCCCTTCTATAGGAATCCATCGTTGGTTTCTCCTTAGAAAAACAGTTCATTCGTGTAGGCCACGACCCTCCATCTCATCTGTATCCTTTGCCAAGGAAGCACGCCCTCCAGTCTGATCGTCAATCCTCAGCTCCAGGCATGTCAGCTTCCGGTCTGGGTCCAGGCTCGGGGGTTTTTGGGGAAGGGGCACTCACTCCGAAAATAAGAAAAACACATCACTCCAAAATAAGAAAATACAACACTCATACAGGGCCCCCACATATCAGTCATCTGAAACGAAAAACAAGAATCATCAATCTTGCAAAAACAAATTTTCCATTCAAAAGCACCCCATTTGCTTTTCATTTCTGTAAGAAACCCTATATTTCATAAAAGAACTCTTCTAAATCTAAGGAATGATTTAAACATTCTACCTAAACCATATTCTTTAAATTTGTTTGGGCAAAATCTAATTTTTTCATACACAGCCAGAAGGGCTGGGCAACTAGCCTGACCATTCTCTCATTCCTTTGAGAAGCAGCCCTCCCCTCCAGAAAGATGTCCGCGGCTCAGAGTTTTGAATCAGCTCCAACCATAACAAGCAGGAGACGGGCTACACTGCACCTCCCTTCGATGAGGTCACTTTCAAAAAACGAAGCTGTTGCCAAGTTTTCTCTCTGCACTGCCTTCCCCTCATCGTGATGTCACCTGCGGGGCACCTCCACCCTTTCAAAACTCTGTGCGTGGAGAACTCCTGAATATTTGCCAAAAATAACAAGGCAAGGGCAAGTCTGCCTCGGACGCTCCAAAAAGGGCCCCTCCTTACAAAACGGTCCTGAGAGCCTGGCTGAGCTATCATATAAGCCCACTGAGAGAAATACGCTCTTATGCTATAACAGTTGTCACCCCCGGGCTCTCAGAGATAGTCTGCCATATTCACAGTTTCTGAGGCTACGGAGAAACTGCTTTCAGAAAACTGATTACTTTAGGGAGGCAAATACCCTAGCTAACAAACTCAGGTCTAGAGGCTATCCAAAAAGACTGATAAAAAATGCCATGAAACGGGCGTGGTACTGTCCACGTGAGACATTGCTTGAACCAAAGGCCAAAAAAGAGTCAGACAGGCTGGTGTGCGTGACGACCTTCTCGTCTGCCTCAAACAGAATAAAGAAAAGCATTAAAAAAAACTGGCACATTCTCAACTCTGGCGATCTCTCACTTGATCAACCCCTTTTTGCCTTCAAACGCAGCAAGAATCTAAAAGACCAATTGGTGAGGGCAGCACTACCACCTCCCAAGAAAACTAACAACACTCTGAACGATCTGTGGAGTCTCCCTCCCTTGATAGGCCACTCCAAATGCGGTGCTTGTGTTGTCTGTGATTTTTGTATTGAGACTAAGGAATTTGTGTTTAATGAAACTAGGAATGTTCTCAGGACTTTTACCAACTGCAACAGCTGCAACTTGATTTATGCAATTCTGTGTCCTTGCAACATGATTTATGTTGGTCGGACGAAACAAAAAATTAAACTCAGTATATCACAACACCGCAGCAGAATAAGGTGCAGAACAGCAAATGCACCATTGGTCGAACATTTCTTGGAAAAAGGACATTCTGAGAATCAACTGAGATGGACAGTGATCAACCAGATCATTTTACCACCGCGAGGAGGTGACCTCACTCGGATGCTGAACAAAGAGGAACTTAAGTGGATTTTGAGAACTAACAGTCTCAACACAGGACTCAATCTACAGGAAGATTGGACTAGCCTACTGTAAACTGGTCCATTGAATTGTCATATGAACTGTATGGGTCAATTTATCAGGATGTTTTAATAATTTCTCATTGACTAGGATGTTTTAAACACTCATGGATGTCACTTCACTTTTTGCATGCAATCCACCACATATTCAAAGATGGCCGCCACGTTTATTCCCTTCCCTTCCTCACTGTTTACTAGTAAATCAACCACCTAACCCAAGATGGCCGCCGCCACTAGTCCCTCGATTATTTCTAACTTTCTGCCCACCTATCAGCATTCAACCACTTGTGGTTTATACTCCCCTCCCTCGCCCTCCGTGTACAACGCGGAACCACACTGCTGGTATCCTGGACTTTGCGAAGCCTTCGGTAAGTGGAACTAACTCCTTAGGCGCTATCTTAGCTCTACCGCGACACGGGTTATAATTATGACCCTTCGTGTCCTTCCTAACAGGCTCGCTTTACCGCGCCTTATTTGGCGGCTGTATTAATACCCAGTGCCCCATTGTGGACATCCTTGAACTTCACCGGTGACCTCCCTGTTCCTCCGGTAAGTGCAGCTCTAATCGGCCAGCTCCCCTGTTAGTGCGAACATTGTCTGATAGCCTCCCCCTCTCTCTCCAGACACACAGAGAGGCGAGGCACCTCCGTTTTCGGAAGTACAACTGATCGGCCATTCTCCCGAGTACACCAACAATAGGACCTGGGTAAGTCCACGGACGTGGTCTACCGACCCGATCCACCCAGTCGAATCCTTACTGACCGGATCTCTTTCCCTCCTCAGCCCAGACCAAACCCATGATTGGCGCCATCCCTGCACCTAGACGTCAGGGCTTTCAGGCAATTGCCATACAGGTAAAACTTCAGCCCCCCATGCTCCTTGGACTATCTGCGCATAAATTCACCACCGGGCACTACACTGACACTCGTTTGGCCATTCCAGTATTTTATCACGTCGGTCATCAGGTTTTTCACTTAAGGAGCTGTCACTCACGTGTAGACACTCGGGAACCCCCTATTTAGAAAAAGTATTCACTCTTCAAAATCACGCGTGTTGTATTCTGCTCCCTTATGGACCATGTAGTCACTTAGACTCACCAAAAGTCACCAGATACGTTCTGTTCTGTGTTCCTTTTGACTAAATTTTCCTAATTTCTTTTTTCTCTAGGCTATTGTGTAGAACAGGTTTTAGGCATAACACTTTGTGTCCTGATGATGATTCCTTGTATTTTGGCTATGGAATCGAAACGTCGTCGACCTCTTGTCGCACCATATATGAATGTGTATATTCATTGAGATATGCTATTTATGGTGTGGTTGAATTTCTGTCATCGTTATAATTAACAGAAATCGCTCACTTTCTGCCTAAGATTCTTTCTCTCCCTTTCCTTTCACCTTGCCGAATTGTAAGCGTGAAGGCACAGGCTTGTGTCTCACTCTTTGATGAATGTAAGAGAATTGTCGTTGTTCATTATATATAGTAAAAATTTCTTTGATCACTGTCCGGCTGGACAAATCACTCTAAAACAAATATAGTTCCATTGTGTCTATATTATTACTTTTTTATTCTAAACTTGCATGGGACCACTGTTGTTAGATATATCATATCAGCCAAGGTCAAAAAGCAAATTCCTCCTGACTACAAACATAATGGTTCTCAAGCTTCAAAGAAACCTTGCATTTAATTTGAAACACTGCATAGTTATTTCTAACTAATTTAAGCAAAGTAGACATGGTGAAAAGCATCATGAAAACATGAATTAATAAAGACATTTTTGCAACCTAGACACATGCTAGCATTCTCAAGTAAGAAGCAAAATATTTCTGCAGCCTATTGAAAAACGAATCTAAGACAAACTATATACCATAATGTACTGTTACTGGCTGAAAAGCAAAACATTAAGCAGCATTAAAAACAAATGCATTGGTAACGACATGCAACAACATAGAAAATCACAACACATTTCTTAAAATAACATTTGAGACACCATCAATTCAAACAAGGGAAAAAAAAGTTATACATGTAATTTTGCACAGCATAACCAGGAATTCATACATTTGTGCAAGCTTTTCTGTTCTAATGATTGAAAGAGTCAGATTTATTATTGCAGATAGCCTTTTTTCTTAACTGAGTGGGAACATTTTATCACATTTATCTCTCTCACGCTGTTCTGCTTCATATCAGCGCAAAATATAGAATCATTTGCATTTGTACTTTAAACAAAAGGGGCAGCTTGCTTTAGGGAAATAATCAGGTATATATTCTACATGTGCAAAATACACTACAGAGCATTTTTTTTTTAAAAGCACACGGTTGCATTTCACTTTTTTCTCAAGAACATTCTACATTGGATCTGTTTTATTTCCACAACCGGTGAACACTAATTCTAAAATACTGGTTCGTTTATCTCTCTGCACAGTCCATTCTCAGCTGAAAACCCTCTCCTAATGCTCATTTTAAAACACCTCCTCGCAGTCTGACTGGTTGATTTATAACACTCTGACCTCTGAATCAGACACATTTAATCTTGTGTTCAAAGACAAACCCACCCAGACTTGTGGACGCATATCAAACAGTATGTTTAATGAACACTGCTTTTTTCCTCTGTGCAAGATGTTACCCTTCCGTCAGCTACCTGTCAAAGTACATAGGTGAATCCAAACATTCACTGACTTTTAGTGTCAGCTCATGTAACCATGCATGTCAAACAGCATATTGAAACAAACACTGCCGTCTCAATCCAAGATATTAACCCTTTGGCAGCTCAAACACAATTGTTCCCCGATGCCTGCAGACACATGGGGGAATGCAAAACTTATCTCTCCACGTTTTCACATAACACTTGTGCACAGTTTCTAAATATTTTCTCTAATCACTTGGAAGAGATCCAGCTCTCTCCTGCCTAACGTAATGATAACATGCTATGTACAAGCCATATTCACAAGGCGCTATTTACAAGGAACTCAATGATAACATGCTATTTACAAGGCATATTTACAAGGCACTATTCACAAGGAACTCAACAAGTCATATTACACTGAATACATGTCACATTTCACAGCATAAGCAAATGCAGCAAGCCATTTAATAGGCAATTTACAAGCCTTTTTCATACACATATTTACAACTGCATCATCACCAAGGTGTAATTGGCTCCATCACGTACTGTTACCCTTCAAGCTTGTCAGTTCAAACACCAAGATGAAAAGCATTTCTTCTACACTGCATAAGTCAGATGTCATGATGTACTGCAATCTCCTTACACTCCAACTGTTCAAGCCCATAGGTCAGGGACCACACCTCACCATGCAAATCATAGACTGTTCCCAGATGTCAAATTTTAAAGGGTTTTAAGTCCATATAAATGTCAAGAGCCACTCCCCATGTGCTTTATTCGAAACTGCAGACTACGCCAAATGTAACGACCGGATTTTCGGACCAGATAGAATCAGCTCACCAAGACACCATCAATCCAGCCGAAACGTAACCACCTCCCTCCTCAGGACCTACTTGGCAAAGGCACCTGGGTACCTACCTGAGGATGGGGAATTAGCAATATACAAGCTCATATCATCAAAAACACCACTAAATCTATAGGATTACTAGGAATACTCACTGATTACTAAGGACTTCCATGCTCTACACCACACTCATACCTTATAGTCTCGCGGCAACTCAGACCCAGACTATGCTACCCTCCTACTCATAGTGAAGGGGGCAGTTCCGATAACTTACCATTACACACTGATCACAATCAGTGCTCGCGCAAGCCACAATCTTGTGGGTATAAGCACTGTATCCCCCCAGTGCTCTCACTATTTCATACATACACAAGCCACAATCCTGTGGGTATACACACTGACCACAATCAGTGTTCTCACTAATGCCACTCTCTCTAGCAGCAATCTCACAACACACCGTGTCCCTCCGGTGCTCTCACAAGCCACAATCCTGTGGGTATACACACTGACCACAATCAGTGCTCTCACTAATGCCACTCTCTCTAGCAGCAATCTCACTACACACCGTGCCCCTCCGGTGCTCTCACCAGCCACAATCCTGTGGGTATACACATTGATCGTAATCAATGCTCTCACTAATGCCACTCTCGCTAGCGGCAATCTCTGTCCTATGAATACCTTCAGCTCTCTCTCTCTCGGTTGGGAAGTTTCTCTATATATCTAAAATCTACTGGTAATGTCTCATATACAATTGTTATATTTTATGTGGTACACAAGAGTGGCCAAATTACAATATGCAAAGGTTATTTCCTAATGTAAGTGCTCCTCTACTCCCTTGCTCAGTTACCATTTACCTGGACGAGAGATGCATCCGTTCACATAACAGCATCTGACTAGAAGAAAGGTTAACTTTATTATGAATAATAACACTTGCACAGCTGTTCACTAAGAACTGGGGTCCCTTTATTTAAACAATAGTAAATTATAACATCACAATAACTAGCAATCTAGACATAGCCTGAAAAGTAAAGGGGAATAGACACATACACAGATCTGCGGGGTCTCTTTATTATAATGGAAAGCTTTATTACTAACACATCCACATGTAACTGACAGGAACTGTAGATAGCTAAAAAGGGAAATGGATTATAACAGACTGCACACCGCTGAAAGAAAAGGGATTAATCAGTATAACAATACAGTAGGGAATCTAACCTAGGAAATAAAGGACAAGAATAATGTATGTATATATATTTAGGCACTAATTTAACAGGAAAGATATCACCTGATTAGTATGAAGTCTTGTTCTAGCTGTCATCTGGGTTCCTCTCTCGTCTGTGCCTTGGCTCATCTCAGATTCTCCCCTGCACTCTTGGACACACATCTGCGCTAATCACTCTGCACTGGATTCCTCTCCCCCACGAACAGTCTTCACCTTCCAACTTCAGTCTAATGATATAGTTTCTGCCGCTCTGATAACCGTTCGCTCCACCAGCTTCTTCACTCTGTCTGATTGTTCCAGCTCCAATGTCCAACTCACTCCAGCTGCTCCCACAGACTAATCCACAATATAACTTCAGTCTCTTCCAAAAGGCATCACTCCAAACTCCAGCTGTTAACTGCCTGCTCCAACTGATCACAACTCCTTCTGATAAGTAACTGCTTCTGACTGCTTTCTTCAGCTCCAAAAATCAACTGACTTCTCTCTTCAGCTCCAAACACCATCTGCCTTCTCTCTCCAGCTCCAAACACCATCTGCGCACAATTGCTTCTGACTACTCCAAAAACCAACTGACCTGAACTGTTCCAAAAACCAACTGACCTGAACTGCTCCAAAAACCAACTGACTACTCCGCCTCTTCTGCACTTCGCTAATATGGAATGCTCTCTCCTAGTGGAAAGTTCCAATGAGTAGCCTCCTCCCACCAAATCCATGCACCAGGCTCCGTGCTCCAGACGCCCCCACAGTGATCAACTGCTTGTTTCGTCTAGAGACTTGAGCCCAGGGACATTTCCTGATAAGATTCAGCTCCGGCCGGTTCTCTCTAGTTTGCAAAGAGTGAACAACACCTCATAACTAAAACATCACCTTTACCCTGCAAGCTCCTCAGTCAGCAAAGGCAGAAAGCAAAATGGAGTCTCTCTGGTTCTGGGCCTTGTAGGCCCGAGAAGGATGAAACAGACACTTACCTCTATACACAAACCCTACCAATAGGTTATAAAGTCAGAACTACAGGATCCACCCTCTACTATAGGTAGAATGATGAAAGGACACATAATTATGTCAAAGCCAAGAGACAATAGATGGATTAGAGTCAGGAATAAGGGATCTATCATCATATAAAGCGGCTATCCTCTAGTTTATGCTTCTAGGTCTGGAAAAAGGCCTGAAAAGGACCAAAACAAGCTAAGAATAGGGATCTAGGATGGTAGCAAGCTTAAAATCACCATCACTCAGAAATAGAGCCATAAACCCGGTAGGCACAGCCTGTCTTGTGGGACGGTGGGTAGGCCTCCTGTCCTGTCTGGCCGAGGAAGCCTTGTCGGGCGTGCGTCAGGGAACTGTCGCTCTGCTGGTGGCTGCAGTTGGCGAGGGAAACTTGAGATGTGCTAATGTCAGTGAGCCTAGTGGCCTAGAGGCGGGAAGCGGTGGTGATGGGCCCTGCAGCGCTGCTTCCTCGCTCCCTACGATGGCTGATGATGTGGGCCCTTCCCCGTGAGGTCTTGGCCCAGCACGACCCTGTAGTGGCTGTTGGTGCCGTTCTGGACCTCTTATGCCTGGTGCTCCTGGGGAGGCGGGAGGCGGCCTGGTGGTGTGACCTGCGCAGTGTCTGGAGTCGGCACGACTCCGCAGCGGCGGTTGGTGCTGTTCTCTGGGCCCCTTATGCCTGGTGCTCCTGGGTAGGCGGGAGGTGGCCTGGTGGTGTGGCCTGCGCAGTGTCTGGGGCCAGCACGACCCTGCAGTGGCGGTTGGTGCTGTTCTCTGGACCCCTTATGTCTGGTGCTCCTCGGTAGGCGGGAGAGATGGCCTGGTGGTGTGGCCTGCGCCGTCCCCCCTCCAGGCGTCGCCGGCCGAGCGTGAGCGCGCCCCCACCGGCGGCCCAGGACCGGCACTGGTGGGTGTCTGTGTGCCTTCTTCTCCCCGCCTCCGCACCCCCGACTCCTCACCTCCTCAATCGAGGGCCGTCCGCTGTGGTTGCTCCCTCTTCACTGGAAAAAAAATGAGAGCAAAGAATGGTGTTCACCCGTGGTGAACGGAGAATACTCCTATTCCCCTGGTCAAGGACTTAGTAAAACAAATGGAGGAGTATCACCCGAAGTAAAGCTGAAGGTTTCCTAAAGGTTTTTTTTTCAATGATGAAAAGGAAAGATTCATCCTTTTGTAAGAAACCCCTCACTCACCAACCTAGTGGTGACATGCTTCATCATCGGGGTCAACCCTGGTGGCCTAGCGTCACCAGGGTATGCTTCGACACCTGTAGTACAGTGGAGCAGGTTGTGAATGTAGGTGCAAAAATAAATGTTAAAAATTGTCCTGGTTTAACTTGAAAAAATGAATTTTATTTTAAAGCAACTGGACAATGTTAAAAACAGGGAGCGAGATACTGGAAGGGGAGTTACGACCAAAGTATCTCTATATGTGTAATGGTGAGTTGGTCTTGGTCAACATGTTTCTACCATGTGGGTTAATACCCGGTATTCGTCAGGACCATGAACAAGGAGATGGACAGTGTGGGCCTCCTAAAAGGCACACCCTATCCTAAATCCTTTTGTACCTCTTTGCAAAGTTGCCAGTGGTAATATGCTCAAAAAATGATGAGCGTATGTGTTAAGAAAAGCAAAAACCTGTGGGGAAGAGAGAAAGTAAACAATTGTCAGGCGTGAACATTCTTACTAGCCTGTTATGTCGTGCTGTGTCTCAGTGCTTTCATACTTCATGCCACGGTAATTTAGGAAAACGTCTAATGTTCAGCAGCATGATGATCAGGTGTCCGTGGGGGTCTTATTTTAGGTCCCAGGACAGGTATACGTATCAATGAGTGCGTGCTCTATAGCATGCATTATTTATATTTTTATCGCAATTCCACATTATCTTGTAGATACCACACTCGGCGCGATGACACATTTCATATACCAGACTATGGTGGTCAGGAAAATCAGGGTGCAAACTATGCCCGTAATGTTAAAAATGACGTACAAGGACTTACAAACATGTAACATTGAGAGGCACACAGATACTGCATGGCAGGGGAGAGGATTACTTATTTTAGTGCTTTCGAATGCTTCGGCGGGCAGGGGGAAGGCTCATCTCGCGGTACGACATATTCTGAAATAATATGAATGTGTACCGATAGTGAGAGGTGAGTCTGCTAAATACCGAAGGGCGGAATGAGTGGCCGCCTCGGTAGCATCATGGTGCGAGGTAAATGCCAAAGTGGGAACCAAGGTTTTCTCTGGGAGGAAAGAATGCGGTTTACTTACAGTTTACCGGTGAAGAGTTAGGCCAATAACCTACTACTACCTTCCGCTGCTCGGCTAGTGGTGCCGTGCGGCTGGGTGCCGGTAATAAGGAGAGCGTTGCTTCCAGGTGCGGTCACGTGGTGATGGCGTAACGAACCCGTGAATGTGCTATGGGAAGCCGGAAGGACAGCTGGTATCCCTAGCGATAGGACGCTGTGCATTACGCATGCGCGGGCTTGAAAAGTGCTGAATGCTTGTGTAATGCGTTACAGCAAAGAAATGGGGAATCCATGCTCCGATCAAAAAGGACCTTTGTATGAAAACGGAGGATGGGTCATTCCCATTGGGGGTGGGAGTTAACCTCAAAGAGGGTGGGAAACGCACAATGCTGAATTTGTTAAGTGCTTATTTACAAAAAGGGGTGGTGAGGGACAGAGTCTCTGAATTAAGCAGAAAGCTCTCACCCAGTCAAGAGATCAGGGCTAGATCCAACACCGTTTTTTAGCTCACTGCACCATCCCAGTTTCAGAACATGGCTGTATGCAAATTAGTCTGTTCCTGTCCTAGTGCATGATGGGAACAGGGCAAACCAAACTACAAAAGCCAATTCTTACACTGGGAAGGAAACAAGCTCCCGGGGACCGGTTTCTGGCATTACAGCCGTCTTCGGCCCGGTTTGCTTGAATCCTGATGGTGCAATGAGCAAGGGTCTCACATCTGAGAATACCCTTCCACGCTTAGGGTGGACAAAAATATTTACAAAAAGGGGTGGTGAGGGACAGAGTCTCTGAATTAAGCAGAAAGCTCTCACCCAGTCAAGAGATCAGGGCTAGATCCAACACCGTTTTTTAGCTCACTGCACCATCCCAGTTTCAGAACATGGCTGTATGCAAATTAGTCTGTTCCTGTCCCAGTGCATGATGGGAACAGGGCAAACCAAACTACAAAAGCCAATTCTTACACTGGGAAGTAAACAAGCTCCCGGGGACCGGTTTCTGGCATTACAGCCGTCTTCGGCCCGGTTTGCTTGAATCCTGATGGTGCAATGAGCAAGGGTCTCACATCTGAGAATACCCTTCCACGCTTAGGGTGGACAAAAATATTTACAAAAAGGGGTGGTGAGGGACAGAGTCTCTGAATTAAGCAGAAAGCTCTCACCCAGTCAAGAGATCAGGGCTAGATCCAACACCGTTTTTTAGCTCACTGCACCATCCCAGTTTCAGAACATGGCTGTATGCAAATTAGTCTGTTCCTGTCCCAGTGCATGATGGGAACAGGGCAAACCAAACTACAAAAGCCAATTCTTACACTGGGAAGTAAACAAGCTCCCGGGGACCGGTTTCTGGCATTACAGCCGTCTTCGGCCCGGTTTGCTTGAATCCTGATGGTGCAATGAGCAAGGGTCTCACATCTGAGAATACCCTTCCACGCTTAGGGTGGACAAAAATATTTACAAAAAGGGGTGGTGAGGGACAGAGTCTCTGAATTAAGCAGAAAGCTCTCACCCAGTCAAGAGATCAGGGCTAGATCCAACACCGTTTTTTAGCTCACTGCACCATCCCAGTTTCAGAACATGGCTGTATGCAAATTAGTCTGTTCCTGTCCCAGTGCATGATGGGAACAGGGCAAACCAAACTACAAAAGCCAATTCTTACACTGGGAAGGAAACAAGCTCCCGGGCACCGGTTTCTGGCATTACAGCCGTCTTCGGCCCGGTTTGCTTGAATCCTGATGGTGCAATGAGCAAGGGTCTCACATCTGAGAATACCCTTCCACGCTTAGGGTGGACAAAAATATTTACAAAAAGGGGTGGTGAGGGACAGAGTCTCTGAATTAAGCAGAAAGCTCTCACCCAGTCAAGAGATCAGGGCTAGATCCAACACCGTTTTTTAGCTCACTGCACCATCCCAGTTTCAGAACATGGCTGTATGCAAATTAGTCTGTTCCTGTCCCAGTGCATGATGGGAACAGGGCAAACCAAACTACAAAAGCCAATTCTTACACTGGGAAGGAAACAAGCTCCCGGGGACCGGTTTCTGGCATTACAGCCGTCTTCGGCCCGGTTTGCTTGAATCCTGATGGTGCAATGAGCAAGGGTGGCTTGGTAGTTTAGTCTGCCCTGTTCCCATGATGCACTGGGCCAGGGACAGACTGATTTGCATATAGCCAGGTTCTGAGCTGGGATGGTGCAGTGAGATAAATAACGGTGATGGATCAAGCCCTGATCTTTGGACTGGGTAAGAGTGGTCTGCTTAATTCAGACACTCTGTTCATCACCACTCCCTTTTCTGAATCGTTTTTGGCCACTATAGGTGTGGCAGGGTATACTCAGACATGAGTCCCTTTCTCACTGCACCATCAGGATTCAAGCAAGCCGGGCCGAAGACGGCTGAAATGCCAGAAACCGGTCCCCGGTAGCTTGTCTCCTTTCTGGTAAAGAATTGGCTTGGTAGTTTAGTCTGCCCTGTTCCCATGATGCACTGGGCCAGGGACAGACTGATTTGCATATAGCCAGGTTCTGAGCTGGGATGGTGCAGTGAGATAAATAACGGTGATGGATCAAGCCCTGATCTTTGGACTGGGTAAGAGTGGTCTGCTTAATTCAGACACTCTGTTCATCACCACCCCCTTTTCTGAATCGTTTTTGGCCACTATAGGTGTGGCAGGGTATACTCAGACATGAGTCCCTTTCTCACTGCACCATCAGGATTCAAGCAAGCCGGGCCGAAGACGGCTGAAATGCCAGAAACCGGTCCCCGGTAGCTTGTCTCCTTTCTGGTAAAGAATTGGCTTGGTAGTTTAGTCTGCCCTGTTCCCATGATGCACTGGGCCAGGGACAGACTGATTTGCATATAGCCAGGTTCTGATCTGGGATGGGGCAGTGAGATAAATAACGGTGATGGATCAAGCCCTGATCTTTGGACTGGGTAAGAGTGGTCTGCTTAATTCAGACACTCTGTTCATCACCACCCCCTTTTCTGAATCGTTTTTGGCCACTATAGGTGTGGCAGGGTATACTCAGACATGAGTCCCTTTCTCACTGCACCATCAGGATTCAAGCAAGCCGGGCCGAAGACGGCTGAAATGCCAGAAACCGGTCCCCGGTAGCTTGTCTCCTTTCTGGTAAAGAATTGGCTTGGTAGTTTAGTCTGCCCTGTTCCCATGATGCACTGGGCCAGGGACAGACTGATTTGCATATAGCCAGGTTCTGAGATGGGATGGTGCAGTGAGATAAATAACGGTGATGGATCAAGCCCTGATCTTTGGACTGGGTAAGAGTGGTCTGCTTAATTCAGACACTCTGTTCATCACCACCCCCTTTTCTGAATCGTTTTTGGCCACTATAGGTGTGGCAGGGTATACTCAGACATGAGTCCCTTTCTCACTGCACCATCAGGATTCAAGCAAGCCGGGCCGAAGACGGCTGAAATGCCAGAAACCGGTCCCCGGTAGCTTGTCTCCTTTCTGGTAAAGAATTGGCTTGGTAGTTTAGTCTGCCCTGTTCCCATGATGCACTGGGCCAGGGACAGACTGATTTGCATATAGCCAGGTTCTGAGCTGGGATAGTGCAGTGAGATAAATAACGGTGATGGATCAAGCCCTGATCTTTGGACTGGGTAAGAGTGGTCTGCTTAATTCAGACACTCTGTTCATCACCACCCCCTTTTCTGAATCGTTTTTGGCCACTATAGGTGTGGCAGGGTATACTCAGACATGAGTCCCTTTCTCACTTCACCATCAGGATTCAAGCAAGCCGGGCCGAAGACGGCTGAAATGCCAGAAACCGGTCCCCGGTAGCTTGTCTCCTTTCTGGTAAAGAATTGGCTTGGTAGTTTAGTCTGCCCTGTTCCCATGATGCACTGGGCCAGGGACAGACTGATTTGCATATAGCCAGGTTCTGAGCTGGGATGGTGCAGTGAGATAAATAACGGTGATGGATCAAGCCCTGATCTTTGGACTGGGTAAGAGTGGTCTGCTTAATTCAGACACTCTGTTCATCACCACCCCCTTTTCTGAATCGTTTTTGGCCACTATAGGTGTGGCAGGGTATACTCAGACATGAGTCCCTTTCTCACTGCACCATCAGGATTCAAGCAAGCCGGGCCGAAGACGGCTGAAATGCCAGAAACCGGTCCCCGGTAGCTTGTCTCCTTTCTGGTAAAGAATTGGCTTGGTAGTTTAGTCTGCCCTGTTCCCATGATGCACTGGGCCAGGGACAGACTGATTTGCATATAGCCAGGTTCTGAGCTGGGATGGTGCAGTGAGATAAATAACGGTGATGGATCAAGCCCTGATCTTTGGACTGGGTAAGAGTGGTCTGCTTAATTCAGGCACTCTGTTCATCACCACCCCCTTTTCTGAATCGAATTTGTTAAGTGCAGCAAAGTAATGAAAAAATGTGATGACTATGCCCTGGGAAAGTATTCCGTGTGAAGCAAAAAGGCACAGCTCAGACCAAATTTGGTGTATGGTAGGTGCTTACAAGGCTCAGGGATGGGATAATGGTGAGGTGTCAGCCATCAAATGGCGAATGTTATCAGAGCATGGTTCATAGGACAAAGAGAGACACATTTTATTTTAAGACAGATGCCCATGAATATTGTCATTCAGGCCCATCTTGTGGGTTGAGAGTCTATAAATCCATTGTTGTTCTTTTTCGAAGAGACGGGATTGTACATTGGGACCTGGTTGTATTTGCTCGATCACTGTCCACTTCATATCGTTCGGAGTGTGATGTACCGCCAAGAAGTGGTCTGTGAGTCTGGTTGTATTTTTCTTACATCGGATGGTACTTCGATGTTCACAGATGCGCTGATTTACCTTGCGTGTGGTCATTCCTCTGTACGGTTTTCCACATGTACATTTGATCAGGTATATAACATTGCTGCTATTGCAATTGGTATGTGATCTTTGTTCCCAGACCTGGCCTTCTTCAAGATTTAGAGTTTTGGTATTGTCAGTGAGATTGCATACACTGCAATCTCCACACCTTGAGTGTCCTGTGACGGGTGGGACCCCCCTCATCTGTGTGATGCTGGGGTTATTGTTGGTTGTTGTAGTCTTGGGTCTGGTGTTTACCAAGCTGTCTTTTAAGCTTTGCGCTTTTCTGTATGAAAAAAGTGGTTTGTCCCATTTGAAGTTACCTGAATTGAGTATGGACCAATGTTTGTTTATGCTTTTGCTCACTTGGTTGGAAATAGCGTTATAGGTTGTGACGCATGTGAGAGGTATTGTTTCGCTGTTTGTTATTGTATCTTCCAGTAGAGCTTGTCTGGGTTGGTTTCTTACTCTTTTTTGGCATTTGTTGATGATTTTGGACGGATAACCACGGTTTCTCAGTTTCTTAGTGAGGTCTTCCGCCTGATTTTTGTAGTCTGCCAGCTTGCTACAGTTTCTTCGTAGCCGCAGATATTGGCCATAGAGCTGGTTTTCCCTCAGAGGGCGGGGGTGAAAGCTCTCATATCTCAACAGATTGTTTTTGGCTGAGGGTTTGAAATGGGTTTTTGTTGTAAGGCTGTCGTTTTCTCTTTGAATTTCTATGTCCAGAAAAACCATTTTGTTCTTATCTGCGCTGTGTGTGAAGTGCAGGTGTGGGTCGCAGTTATTGAGCCACGTTATAAATGACATTAATGTCTCTTGTGGGCCTTGCCAGATTGTTAGAACATCGTCTATATATCTTCGCCAGAATTTGATGTGGTCAGTATGGGGGTTATCTGGTGATAAAATGTATTTTTGCTCGAAATCGAACACATAGAGCCCCGCTACACTGGGGGCAAAAACACTGCCCATTGAAGTGCCTCCTGTCTGGAGGTACAGAGATCCTTCATATTCAAAAAAATTCTTCTTAAGGGCAAGTGTTGCACACTCTATGATAAAGTGTTTTGGCGTGCGGTGGTCCCAGGTGGCATCTTCCAGGGTTTTTTTCAGAACATTTATGGTCGCATACTGGGGTATGTTGGTATAGAGGCTTTCAATGTCAAAGCTCACTGGGATGGTGTCTTCCTCCATTTTGATGTTTTTTAAGAGTACTAGTAGGCTCTTGGTGTCCTTCAGGTATGTGGATGTTCCTTGGACAATGGTTTTGAGAAATAAATTGCAGGTTCTAGTAATGAACCAATGCCTAATACGATCGGTCTGCCTGGGGGGGCAATTTGTCTTTATGCATTTTTGGTACCACATAGAAATACGGGATTTTGCCTTCAGTTTTGCTCAAATAGTCAGCCTCTTGTTTTGAAATGTGGCCTGCGGCTTCTGCTGTTTCCACCAGGTTTATGATTTCAATGCGTAGATCTTCTGTCGGGTCCGTTTGGAGTGGTAGGTAAGCACTAAAATAAGTAAGTCTCTCCCCTGCCATGCAGTATCTGTGTGCCTCTCAATGGTTCATGTTTGTAAGTCCTTGTACGTCATTTTTAACATTACGGGCATAGTTTGCACCCTGATTTTCCTGACCACCATAGTCTGGTGTATGAACTTTGTCATCGCGCCGAGTGTGGTATCTACAAGATAATGTGGAATTGCGATAAAAATATAAATAATGCATGCTATAGAGCACGCACTCATTGATACGTATACCTGTCCTGGCACCTGAAATAAGCCCCCCACGGACACCTGATTATCACGCTGCTGATAATTAGAAGTTTTCCTAAATTACCGTGGCATGAAGTATGAAAGCACTGCGACACAGCACGACGTAACAGGCTAGTAAGAATTTCACGCCTGACAATTGTTCACTTTCTCTCTTCCCCACAGGTTTTTGCTTTTCTTAACACATACGCTCATCATTTTTTGAGCATATTACCACTGGCAACTTTGCTAAGAGGTACAAAAGGATTTAGGATAGGGTGTGCCTTTTAGGGCGCCCACACCGTCCATCTCCTTGTTCATGGTCCTGACGAATACCGGGTATTAACCCATATGGTAGAAACATGTTGACCAAGACCAACTCACCATTACACATATAGAGATACTTTGGTCGTAACTCCCCTTCCAGTATCTCGCGCCCTGTTTTTAACATTGTCCAGTTGCTTTAAAATAAAATTCATTTTTTCAAGTTAAGCCAGGACAATTTTTCACATTTATTTTTGCACCTACATTCACAACCTGCTCCACTGTACTACAGGTGTCGAAGCACACCCTGGTGACGCTAGGCCACCAGGGTGAACCCCGATGATGAAGCATGTCACCACTAGGTTGGTGAGTGAGGGGTTTCTTACAAAAGGATGAATCCTGCTCCCTCTTCACATCCGCAGGCAGGGAGCGCCCTCCGCCCCGGAGCCGGGGGGGGGGCTCGAGGCCACCGGCGTCCACGGGTGAACAGTTTTTACGACGTGGCTGTTACACCGCCGTGCCGTTACCACACGGTCTTTTCAACGCAAGTCGTTACCACGACTTGCGCTGGAGGGCGCTGCAGGACAAGGAATTTTTGTATTTACTATCCGACACCTTCCCTGCTGTACGTAGGCTGGTGTTGGAATAGTAAATTAAAAAATTCCTAAGTCCGCACCCCCTCCAACGCAAGTCGTGGTAACGACTTCCGTTGAAAAAAACGCGTTGTAACGGCACGCGTTGTAAAAGTACGCGTCGTAAAGCCGTACATCCGCGTCCACGAGCCCTCCAGCGTTGGTGGAGAAGCCAGGATAGCTCGGACCCGCCGGGGGCGTCTCCTGGCTCAGGCCTCCAACGGTCGCCCTGAAATCGCGGCCAGTGAGCCGCGTCCTTGTACCGCTGCAGGGGGCTCACCAGGCACCGCCGCTGTGTCCTCAAGCCCCCGGGGGCAGTCCGGGCGCCGAGAATGGCAGTTTCAGAGGACACACTGTGCGGGAAAACGGCTACAGGGGGCGACGGGCCGGGGAGCTCACAGGACCCGCGTCCGACTACGCCGCCATCTTGGCCACGCCCCCTTTAAGTTTGTTTTAAATGTTAATGAATTCTTCCTCACACTGGGAAGACCACACAAAATCTACACCTTTGCATAGCAAACTTCTCATGTTTACAGTCGAAGAAGCAAATCCCTTCACACATTTGGCATAATATTCTATCATGCCAAGAAATTTCATCAGCTCGCTTTTATTTACTGGAGCACTCAAATTATTAATTGTGATAACTAATTCTGATTTAGATTTAATACCATCCCCGGTTATGTTATGGCCAAGGTAGCTGATTGAGTCAGATCTAAACTTACACTTTTCTGCTTTAACCGTAAGGTTATGTATGCTCAAAATTTTTAACGCAATTCTCAATCTTGAATCATGCTCACCCATGTCCTTTGCAAATATCAAGATGTCATCCTGATATACACACACCCACACACCCACCAGGAAGATCCTTTAAGACTTTCTTCATCACTCGCTGAAACACTGAGAAAGCCGATATTAATCCAAAAGGCATGCGTTTGAATCTTTATCCAAATGGGGTGATGAAAGAAGTATAATCTCAAGAAGACTCATGCAATTCTATCTGATGATATGCGGATGTTAAGTCAATTGTGCTGAATACTTTAGCACCACCAAGAAGGACTAAAAGCTCATTAATGTTGGGTAAGGGGTATCTGTCAACTACCACATTTTTATTTAAACCTCTCAAATCTATGCAGAGACACAGATCTCCATTGGCTTTGCGTGCTGCGACGACCGGAGCCAACTATTCAGTGCCCTCAACTATGAGTCCTCCCCCCAATAGCTTTTTTTTTCACAACAGGTTTTATTGATTGATTAGGCAAGGGATAATCACAGTTTTCCACAATCAGGAAGACACTGTCTAGTAGCAAGGCACATTTCCATATACATACAACCCAATCAATTGGAGGAAAGGAAATGAAAAAGGGAAAGGGAAACAAACCCCCCTACCACCCCCAGTCCCCCCCAACTACCCAGTGTCCCATCTACCCACCCCTTATCCCACCCTAACCCCATGCACGTGATCACAACAGCTCCGTCAATTGATTATGATATAGCACTCTTCGAGTGTCATTCTAGGCCTGAAGGTCCTCCACAGCAGGCAAGCCTTCGTCCGGGGCAGCTGGAGGTTCCAGAGTCAACCCCCTGTAGTCTGCCCAGCGCTTCCATATTTTTAAAGTGTTTCCGTGGGCATCCTCTGGCCTCAAACACGGGCCGCTCCAGTCCCATAAAATAATCAAGACCTGCCTTCCAGGGCCCCAGTGGCGGAGCACGGTCACTCTTCCAAGCCCTTGCCAGGTCCCGCTTAGCCACCACTAGACCCAACAGCAGAAGGTGGCGTTTGTAGATATTCCCGCCCACATTCTCCAGAACATGTAACAGACCCAACCGGGGGGGTCGGGGGAGATCCCACCCCAGCACCTCCGACAGACAGCTCCAAACCCCGTTCCAGAACCGGGTCAGACCAACACAAGACCAAACCGTATGCAACAGCGTACCTCTCTCAGTCCCACAACGCAGGCACTCTGGGGATGCAATCAGGCCCGCCCTCCACAATCTTTCCCGAGTATAGTATGCCCTGTGTAGGTATTTAAACTGGATCAGGCGGAGACGTACTGCGATTGCAGTTCCACGTGGGGACTCCAGGGCCTCCCTCCAATCGTCCTCATTAAGGGGGCCAACATCTCTCTCCCAGGACTCTCTGAGGGGGAGCAAAGAGGCGGAGCAATGAGTGACTAGGGTTTGATAGATTCGGGACACCTTCTTGTCTCCCAGGTCTCCCATAAAGATTTTGGCTTCCACTGGACTGAATTCCGGTAGTTGCTCCAGGCCGACCGAGCTTGGGGCGAGCGCGTGGCGGAATTGTAAATATTTAAAGAATTGAGATTTGGGCATTTGAAATTCTGAGCTGAGGTCCTGGAAGGATTTAAGTGTAGTCGCAGTCAGGACGTGTCCAAGGGAGGAGATTCCAATGGAATCCCAGCCTCCAAAGCCTGATAAGGAGGACAGAGCAGGAAGCAGTCCGTTTCGCCACAAAGGGGTCTCCGCTGTCAGTTTACCCCACCATCCCATGCGGCGCAACACTTGGCGCCAGATCAGGAAGACCACCTCCTCCAATAGCTTTTGATTTTCTCTTTTCATATCATCCCTAACAGGTATGGGATTGTTCCTTACTTTGCAAAATGTAGGAATGGAATTTCTTTTTAGTTTAATCTTATGACCGTATCCTTTTAAACATCCTAGTTCTTCTTTAAAAACATTTTGAAACTCAGATTTCAATAAATGTACAAATTCCTCCCCAGACTTTTTAGACACTGAACAAATATCCTCTCTGAGTCGAATTAGAGGATCAGAATTGGTATCAAGATAAACCCCTAAGTCACCTTGATGTAACCAACTTATTAGGCTATCACCACTCTCTGAAACATATATTTTCCCAGAGGTTAACCTATTTTTATATTCAATTAAGCTTATGAAATATCCATGTAATTTAATTGGCTCTCCACCATATGCAAAGGAATTATGTCTGGTTTCAACAATTGTACTTTTCCTTTAAGTTTTTCAACATAAAACTCGTTTGATATTAGCGTAATTTTTGCACCTGAATCAAACAAAACTTTCGTTGACTCACCATCAATTAAAATTTAATCAAGCGGACTCTCTTTACCTTTCGGATTGCTGACAACTTGTACAACAATTTGACCACACTCAGCATCATCAGAACTCGATTCACCTTCACACTCATTATATACTTCGACCTCCTTTATCTTGCTATTTGGCTTAGTTCTGCAATATGATGAGAAATGCCCTTTTTTCTTACATTTGCTACATGTTTGATTAATTGCTGGGCATTTCTTATCATTGGCAAGATGGCAAGTTTTGTTTTGCCACACCTCAAACATTTTCTTTGAATACCGGATTTCTTGGTGTCATTCTTATTTCTAAAACCATTTTCCCAGACTTCTGCTTAACAACTTGAACCTTCACATCTTTGTTGCTTTCCTTCTTAAAGACTGCCAAACATTTTAATGAGTGTTCTATTCTCTTTGCCACTGCTAAAACTTCCTCCAATGATGGCTCATCACATCACCAGAGTTCTTCCCTAACCTTTTCTATGTTGCATCCAAACATAAATTGGTCATGTATCCTCTCATCTGTAAGATTGTCAAATTTACACGAAGAAGCAAGCTTCCTTAAATGAGTGACATAAGTTTCTATTGATTCTTCCTCTGCCTACATACGCTTAGCAAATTCATACCTCTCTAAAATCGTACTGACCTTGGGAAGATAATGGTTATCAATTTTTTTTATACAGATTTCATAATCATTTAAACCTCTGGCATCATTGGCCGAGAGCTCAGGTAGATGATCGAATACATCCTGACCCTCGGATCCTAAATAATGAAGAAGGAGGGCGGATTTCCTCTCTGCGCTGAGAGAAGGACCACACACTCTCGCATATCTCTCAAAGACAACTTTCCATTGTTTCCACTTAATGGGAGGTGAGCCTGGATCTGATAGAAAAAACAGAGCAGCAGTGACTTTTTGCATTTTCACCAATAACAAAATTGATAAAGAAAATTGTTATTGCATTCAGCTAAGAATTACACTAGTGTAAAATCATGACAAATTTGGGTGTATAAGTTCCCAAAATGTGAATACTAGTACAATGTGGATAATATCGACTTCCCTGAATATACATGTTAGTTTTACCTTCTTATATCAGGAGCTCTGTAGTGATGAGGATACCGGAGGGGGGCCACTGTATTGAAAATAAGAGCACTGTTGGAATAAAGAAGTAATCTTATCTTTCAGAAAGATAAGATTACTTCTTTATTCCAACAGTGCTCTTATTTTCAGGGAAGTAGATAAAAATAGAAATGTCTATAATTCAGGACTTAAGACCACAAGAAAAGTAATCATAATCATCTTTTTACTAAGGGACTGCAAACTGGAAATTAAAGATTCCAGATGTCTGACTGAAGCCGACCATAAAAACTCCTCCAAATTGAAAGAGTGAGGACAGTGTTAAATCAACACACAGGTATGCTACAGGTCTCTTGAACCCTCATAGCTACCTTCATGAGGACTATTTGTTCTCATGCCACAAGACCCAAGTGTAGAGTCATATAGACCGAATGCCTTTAGTAATGTACCACATAGAGTCTATCTGTGATTGTTTTAATATAAATAAAACCCCCTTCTTTGTGTGTCATAATGTGCGCCACATAGAGTCTATCTGTGATTGTTTTAATATAAATAAAACCCCCTTCTTTGTGTGTCATAATGTGCGCCCAAAAATTAGGGAGAATGTGAAACAATAAAAAGGTAGAATATGCCGTTTTTCCAAACCATGGCATGCTTCTAACTGCAATGTTCTTTTATAGAATTGTTTGTCCTGAAGAAGGTGTTATCACCGATTCACCGAAACGCTGCGTCGACTACAAGAACAACTGTGACATTCATGATGAAATGTTTTTAAAATAGTGATTTTTAACTGTTTTTTATTAATAAGCTATTGTGCATTTGGGCACATTTATTGTATAAATTGTTTGTTTTTATCTTTGAATTGTAATAAACTGCATATTTTTATAAGACACACATTTTCTATGTTTTATATTTTGCGTAACATCTGTTTATGTTTAAATGGTACAGACTTTAAGCTAGACCTGGCATTTTGAGGAATATGTGAACTACACTTGGGTTCTTTTTGAGTTGATTTGGTGTGGGACCTTCTTTTGTTCCTCCTACTTAGACTCCTTGTCCCCTATTTAACTATAGAGGAGGCCTCCCTTCTTTTTTTCACTTCAGCTCACACTAAAACATTCTACCAGCTTAGAACCACTTGAACATAGAACTATGTTACATACATAACATTCTAACACATTTACATTGACTAAATAAGACTATTATTTCATTCTCTATGAAATACTACAAAGCATTTTTGCTATCTCCCTTTCACGCAACCTAGCAACTTTGCTTGCTGCCCTGGGTTTCATGAAAGATAAGCAAATATGCCCCTTGGTGCGTGGGGGTTTAACCATATTACACAAGCGCCAGAACCCCTTCAACGAGGGTTCAGCCCCAGTGATCTGATCTACTCTTGACGAAGAGAAAAGCGCACCCTACAGATCTCCCCTAATGTGTCTCTTCAGTTTTTCTTGAGCCATTTCAAGAGACTAGGTGTGGCCTGTAACACGTACCTTGCAGCGCCTGGGGCCACAGGACTACTCCATGTCCCCATCTCCCCTTCTAGACAAAGCCAGCTTCCGCCGGATCTGGCTTCTTCAGCAAAGTACCTACACTGCCTCGGCTTCTTTAATTTTTAATGTTGTGTCTATGGATTCATATTTCTTGTATTCTGCTGCCACCTCGCGGTTGGATCGGGCCTGGTCATGTCGTGAAGGCCCTGGAGAAGCGTGCTAATTGGATTGCGTCTAGAGTGAAGGCGAAGCAAGCCTTGTACGAACCTTGCCTAGGATCGGGGTCCCAGAGGAGCGTACTGATTCAAAGTTTGACCGCGTCATGAGGGTCCAGGAGAAGCGTGCTAATTGGATCGCGCCAGGAGTGAAGGCGACGCAAGCCTTGTCCGAGCCTTGCCCAGGATCGGGAGGAGCATACTGATTCAAATTTCTCGAGCCTGTCCCGCAGGGCGGAAACTATCGTCGGATCACCAACAGCAAGCAACTTCAGCACGACGGACCCAGGAGCATAGGAAGGAGACGCAAGTGGCTCTTCATCTTGTGGCACAGCGGCCGGGCTTGGCTCCGCCAGAAACTCCACTGCAACCGACCGGCCAGGCTTGGCTCCGCCGGCCGGACTACATCCCCCAGCATCCCTAGGGGGGCAGCGGCGACGCCAGCAAACAGCGCGCCAGGAGGCGCATAAAGCACCGGCAGGGGCCGAGTTCCCCGTCTTTCTTTTATCTACCCTTGCTGCCTGCCTGGTGACCCACTTGTGGGACACCCCCGCGCCGCACGGCCACCAGCTGCTGCGTGTGCCCCTTGCCTGCCCTCTGCCTCGCTGCTGCCTCGTTTGCCGGTTGCCGGCTGCCTCCGCTGCGGTTGTTTTTGCCCTTGTTTTGTCGAGAATTTGTGCCTGTTTTGTTTAATTTTCATTTTGCCCTTGTTTTGTCGAGAATTTGTGCCTGTTTTGTTTAATTTTCATTTTCCCCGTGTTTTGGTTCTCCTTCCTTGTTGTCCGCCTACCTCGCCGCCCTCCGCCCTCCCTTCCCGCCACCGCCGCTTTTCCCCGCCCCTTTTTCTATTCTGTACCCTCCCCGCTCCCGCCTCCCAGCTGCTCCGCCCACCCGCGCACTTCGCCTTAAATGGCGACCGTGCGAACGCGCAGCGGTCACGCGCAGCGGTCACGCGCAGCGGGAGCGCCGATTGTGCGCCGAAGGCGTGCCAAAGGTAAGCCCGTCTACGCCCGTCCGCGCCTGGACCGCGCCCAGTGCCAGGACCCCTGGACCTCGAAGACCCCGACCGACCCGCCTGACGTACTCCGCCGCCACCCTCACCGCTCTCAACACCGGCCGACTCCCAGAATGCCATCAAGCCACTCTTCGACGTACCCACGGACCTTTCAGCTGCCACGCCTGCAAGTTCACCTGCATCCGGACCAGCCTCGCACCAGCACCCACCAAGCCGAACACCAGCAGCACCCACCTCAAGTGCATCCTGCTCAACACCCGCTCCGTCCACAGACACGCCATCGAACTCTGGAACCTCCTCGACGCCACAGCCCCTGACGTTGCCTTCCTCATGGAGACCTGGATGAACGCCTCTTCAGCTCCCGACATCGCCATCGCCATCCCAGAGGGCTACAAGATCGTCCGGAGGGACCGAAACGCCAACCAGATGGGAGGAGGCATCGCCATCATCCACAGGAGCACCATCCGTCTCACGACCAGCACCGACAACACCCTGACCAGCGCCGAACACCTGCATTTCCAGATCCACACCAACCCGAACACCACCCTCAGAGGCACCCTGATCTACCGACCCCCTGGACCACGCACGCAATTCAGCGAGGACATCGCCGACTTCGTCAGCCCGCATGCCCTCCCCTCCGCTGACTACATCCTCCTAGGAGACCTCAACTTCCATCTGGAGAACAACAACGACCGCAACACCAGCACCCTGCTCGACAACCTCGCCAACCTGGGACTCAAGCAACTGGTGTCCACCCCCACCCACCTCGCCGGACACACACTCGACGCAGTCTTCTCTTCCAGCACAGACATCGACTTCAGCCACGCCACAGAGCTTCAATGGACGGACCACAGCTGCGTCCACTTCACCTTCAAGAGAACGACGACCCACCAACACCAGCAACAGGCCGCCCGCAGAAGCTGGAACAAGATCACAGCAGACCAGCTCGCCACCTCCCTGAGCCAGCACCCTCCTGCCAGCTCAGCGAACCCCAGCCAGGCCGCCGACAACCTCACGAAGTGGATCAGCAACTGCGCGGATGAACTCGCCCCACTGAGGACCCCGCCTAGCAGACCCGGCAGCAAGAAAGCCCCATGGTTCACCGACGAACTCAAGAGCTCCAAGAAGAACTGCCGAGCCCTCGAGAAAGTCTGGAGAAGGGAACCGACACCGGACAACAGGACCTCCTTCAAACTTGCCACCCGGAAACACCACCAGCTGATCCGCGCCGCCAAGAAAACAGCATTCAAGGACCGGTTAGACATCAACGCACACAACTATAAGGAACTCTTCAACATCGTGAAAGAGCTTTCCAACCCCAGCGCAGGAAACAACGACATCACCCCATCGCAAGACCTCTGCAACTCCCTCGCTTCATACTTCCACAACAAGATCGCGGACATACACAACAGCTTCAACAACCAACCAACGCACACCATGACCGAGCAACCACCCCCCACCACCACCCTCCACGCCTGGACCCCGATCAGCACCGAAGACACCATCCGCACGATGAACTCCATCCACTCCGGATCACCGACCGACCCCTGCCCTCACCACGTCTTCAACAAGGCCGACGCTGTCATCGCACCCCACCTGCGAGACATCATCAACACATCCTTCGACACCATCATCTTCCCTGAGAGCTGGAAACACGCCGAACTCAGCGCTCTACTCAAGAAACCAACAGCGGACCCCACCGACCTCAAGAATTACCGCCCCATCTCGCTCCTCCCGTTTCCAGCCAAAGTCATCGAGAAGACCGTCAACAAGCAGATGGCCGCTTTCCTCGAGACCAACGGATCCCTCGACCCCTCACAGTCCGGCTTCCGAGCCAACCACAGCACCGAGACCGCCCTCATCGCCGCCACCGATGACATCCGAGCCCTGATGGACAATGGAGAAACAGCGGCCCTCATCCTCCTAGACCTCTCCGCGGCATTCGACACGGTCTGCCACCGCACCCTAGTACAGCGCCTCAGCAACATCGGAATCCAGGACAAGGCGCTGGAATGGATCATCTCCTTCCTCGACGGAAGAACACAGAGAGTCCGCCTACCACCGTACAAGTCAGAGGCCTCCGAAGTCATCTGCGGCGTCCCCCAAGGATCATCTCTGAGCCCCACCCTCTTCAACGTCTACATGAGCCCCCTCGCGGCCATCGTACGCAAACACAACCTCAGCATAATCTCCTACGCCGACGACACCCAGCTGATCCTCTCCCTGACCAACGACCCCGCCGCCGCCAGAGCCAACCTGCACGAAGGGATGAAAGAGGTAGCCGAGTGGATGACGACCAGCCGCCTGAAACTGAACTCGGACAAGACGGAGGTCCTCATCCTGGGCTCCTCTCCCTCCGCCTGGGACGACTCCTGGTGGCCTCCCGCCCTGGGCACCGCACCCAAACCGACAGACCATGCACGCAACCTGGGCTTCATCCTGGACCCCTCCCTCTCCATGACCAGGCAAGTCAACAACGTCTCCTCGGCGTGCTTCAACATCCTACGCATGCTACGGAAGATCTTCTGGTGGATCCCCACCGAGACCAGGAAGACCGTCACCCAGGCCCTCGTCACCAGCCGACTGGACTACGGCAACGCCCTCTACGCCGGTACCACCGCCAAGCTCAAGAAGAGACTCCAGCGGATCCAGAACGCCTCAGCCAGACTCATCCTCGACATCCCACGAACCAGCCACATCTCCGGACATCTGAGAGACCTTCACTGGCTCCCCGTCAACAAAAGAATCACCTTCCGCCTCCTCACCCACGCACACAAAGCCCTACACGACCAAGGCCCGAGCTACCTCAACAGCCGAGTCAACTTCTACGCTCCCAAACGCCACCTCCGATCAGCCAACCACGCCCTCGCCGCCGTCCCCCGCATCCGAAGAGCGACTACAGGAGGAAGGTCCTTCTCCTACCTGGCCGCCAAGACCTGGAACTCCCTCCCGACCGACCTGTGCCTGACCCAAGACCACCTCTCCTTCAGGAAGAAGCTGAAGACCTGGCTGTTCGAGCAGTAGCGGCACCCCCCCCCCCCCCCCCCCCAGCGCCTTGAGACCCTACGGGTATGTAGCACGCTTTATAAGTGTCACTGATTGATTGATTGATTGATTGTCTGGAAGGCTCTTTATCTTGTGGCACAGCGGCCGGGCTTGGCTCCGCCAGAAACTCCACTGCAACTGACCGGCCGGGCTTGGCTCCGCCGGCCGGACTACATCCCCCAGCATCCCTAGGGGGGCAGCGACGACGCCAGCAAACAACGCACCAGGAGGCGCATAAAGCACCGGCAGGTCCCTCGTCCCGCGAGGACGCGCGCGGGACGCGCCGGACGAAGCCCAGACAAAGGGCGAACAGTCTAAGACAGTCCAAGACTGGCCATGACTGGACTGGGCCAGTAACTCTGCTTAAACATTATTGTGAGTTGAGCTTGATAAAAAATGTTGCTGCTGTAGTTTAAGCTATTACTAAATTTGCAATAAGATCTGTTAATATACGATTTTCTTGTTCTATTGCCACTCATTGAGAATAATTAGGAGAGGGCTATTAGCGGTTTTCACTCGCTAAGTCTAAAATAAAGACCCCCCTAGTATCAAACCCTATGGATAATTATCTGGTCCAGGTGGTCACTAAAATTAATAATGATAGAAGGTCCTCTCTGGGCCTGAGTATATCCCCAATCGCCACCCCCACCGTGGTGGGAGACATCCTTGTTAATACACTTGAGCCAGACATTAGCCACGATCCCGCGTTACAGGACCAGCCTGTTAATGACACACTAACACAACTCATAGAGGCAATAGCTGAGACTGACTCGGAGATTACACCCGAAGAGGAAATAGTACAAATTGAGGATGAGCCCCCGGCACCTGTACCTGCACCAAGAGCATCTAGAGGGGGGGGACAAGGGTCACTCAAAGCGTGGTGGGCTGCGCTCAAGCAAAAAGAAACCAAATACCCCACCCACTAAGATCGATACAGTAGATGGTCGGGGGTCAAACGGGGGAAAATCACACCTGGACGAAGACCACCTCAAGAGAATAGTAAACTTGTTGGACATCAAGATAAAAGCCATCACACAACCATTGCTTGCTAAAATCGACCAACTAACTGAGGAGGTCCATAGATTAGGGGGATTATTAAAAAAGACCCTAGATGAAGTGGGAGACATCCCAATCCAAGTAGTATCTAGGTTAGAGCCTAAAATAGCTCCTACAGATCATTTGTCAGGGGGAGGAGAGAGCGTAACTTCCCTGCCACCTGAGACAATTTTACAGGCAGAAGGGGGACAGAACTTAGCGGAGGGGGGCTCTTTGTCTTCAAGGGATAAGCACTCCACATATTGTACAGAGAAAGGCCCTGTAGAACTTATTGTTGAGGCTTCCCCCCTGGTATTGGTGTTGGCTAATGTCCCCCATTTGAAACCTGGCCAGATAGAATCTGCACCTTCGCTGATAAGTAAGGCGTTGCACTGGCTAACTCAAAATATGGCGTTCTCACCTGGGGGTAAGCAACAGTTGGCAAAGGAGATAGCTAAGGCAAGAAGGGTTGAATGGATTGGAAGCAGTAACAAAAAATTTAGGGGTGATTGTGTGGTGCTGCACTTTTCGGGCCCGGACGTCCTTCCGAACATTCTGTCCAATTTATACCCTCCCCAACGTAGAACAGCTGAGATTATCCCATTAACACTGGATTTTTTCTATACCAGGCGAGGTAACATCTCAAATCCCACAATATTAAGAACAAAATGGAATACTGTGGCCAACAAGGGGAATAGGAGTTGTCCGTATAGTAGCTGGGGTGTGTCTCTTGAAAATAGGTTTTCGGCACTCTCAAATCTAAACGATTGTGACTGACTTCATAGGCCTGAAGCTTTTAAACATCTAAATACTACCACGCTCAATAACAAAAGATCTAGTAGAGACAAGAGAAGGACAGTTAATGTAGTTTGGCCTGATAGCAGGGTAGAAGACCACATAATAGACGGTGGGATTGACCAGGACGCCTTGGAAAGGAGGATTGTGAACACATTGGTGGAACATCGAGGTGGGATTACCACGGCCGACCTTAGCAATCCTAGTGATAATAGAACTCATAGTCCACTACTAAATAGAGGAGTAGAGCCCTCTGGCTGTGATCTAATGCCATCCCTGGATCTAAATAACCTAGATTTAAATAATGGAAGATTAACCCTCCTTTCATGGAATCTTGCTGGAATAGCAAACAAACTGGCCTCCCCGGAATGGTGTGTGTTTATAGATCAGTATGACATAATTTTGTTCCAGGAAACCTGGGCATTAAGCCCAATTTGCGGCTTGGATATCTAAACTTTTTCGTCCCAGCACAAAAGAACCCAAAAGGGCGGCCGTCAGGAAGATTGCTAATCTGGGTCAGACAATCATTGCATTGTAAGATCCAGGAAAGAATCCTAAAATCCAATGACATACTGTCCATTAAGATCACTTGGGCAAATGGCCAAGGGACAGCCATTTTTAACATATATGCCAGGGGAGCTCCAGGGGGGAAGATATCTGAGGTGATAACAGCCCTAGACAATGAACTTGAACAGCTTTCACCGAACCTATCCATTATGGTGGGAGGCGACCTGAATACCACCTTCGAACATCTGGGTCAGGAGGATTGTACTCTATCGATAGAGGAAGACAGTAAATGGGGAGTGCCCCAACTAGACTTGCCATTGGTCAGGAGATGGACGGATGTGGCAATCCAAGTTAAGAGTATGTACCTAGCGAGGGGGAAATGGGCGTACCCCATCGGACCAACAGGGGAGCTACACATTTGATAATGGAAGGGCGAAGAGCCGAATAGACTATTTTCTGGTGTACGTGAGGGACTGGCATAGGCTCCTAGACATGAGCATCATACCACGATTGGAAAGTGACCATAACCCACTTTGTATGGTTCTTCAATGTACTAAGGAGCCATCAAACCCATGCCAGGAGAGGGATGCAGTGATATAGTTTCTTCTAATAACCAGCGGCACGTAAGGTGGGCCAAATTGGTAGAAAGGCAAGAGACTTTAGAAGACCTTAAGCAAGTAGTAGTCACTGAGGTAGCCACCATAAAACAACATTCCACCAAACCTAACTTTACTAAATTCATGGAAGTAGCTCATAATGAGTTATTTTCCAAACTGCAAGGGTTCTTTTTAAAATCAGTAAGCAAAAGCAAGGCGGCTAAGCCACCTCCCAGACAGGGGTGGTATGACCAATCCTGTAGAAGTGCCCGTCAGAAACTCATCTTGGAACTTAGGAATATAGAAATCCAGTAGGGGTGAGGATAGCCAGGGATGTTTATAGAAAGGCCCAAATTAAAGCAAAAAGGAAATGGGACGAAAATCATTGGCTTGACTTAAAGTTTGCATGTGCATCCAAGAACCAAAAAGAATTCTGGGCAATTGTTAAATGGGATAGAGGGGGGATAGCAGAGCGCCCCCAAAACAATGTTGCAAATAATTCATGGGTAGATTTTTTTAAGCCACAGTATGCATGTAAACAAGATCTCTGCCAGTGTGAATCGCCCCCCATGGTTTTTTTCAAAAGGGAATTGTTCACCTTAGGTGATGTGAACACTGCACTAGATGGGGTGACTGGTGGTAGAGCGCCAGGTATGGACGGAATCCCAGCCGATGTATTTTTAAGTGACCGGGACTCATGGTGCCAATACTTCATGTGGCTAGCCAACTCACTCGCCCAGGGTGCCCCAATTCCAAAGTCCTGGAAGGGAGCGGAAATTATTCCAGTTTTTAAAAAAGGGGACAAGGCACTACCGAGTAATTACAGACCGATCAGTCTCATTGATTCTGCACAAAAGCTGATGGGGCGCTTAGTGCAAAACAAACTACAAGCCTGGATAACCAAGAAGGAAATCTTATCTCCCTTTCAGGCAGGGTTTCGCCCACTAACAAGCTCCATTGATCAGGTCTTTTACTTTCTAGCTTTATACTGGAGAAACGTGACCTTGAGTGACGGCCCGTTGTATGCAGTATTTGTTGACCTGAAGTCAGCATTTGACTTAGTTCCACGGCAAAAATTGTGGAGTGTCCTTGCAGAAGTAGGCATCAGTCCCGAATTACTTACACTGTTAGTTTGTATGCACGAACATAACTATGCCAGGATTAGATGGGGGGGCCCAGGGCGAAGTAACTGATCCATTCCCTGTAGAGCATGGGGTTAGACAGGGATGTGTCCTGGCCCCCACCTTGTTTTCAATATACATAAATGGCATAGTAGACTACTTAATGAAATCCCCTACAGATGCCCCAATATTAGACGGGGTTCGTGTCCCAGTACTTATGTTTGCTGATGATACGCTGCTGGTCTCGCGAACCCCTAGTGGCCTCCAAAAGGCAATAAACGCTTTTGGGGAATTCTGCCAGGATCGGGGCTTAGAGCTAAATACGTCCAAGACAAAGTTTATGTGCATGAACCCATCTAAAGCATTCAAGGGCGTAATTACCTACAATGGGATTGCTCTGGAGCAGGTTGACGCTTTTACATATTTAGGCATTTCCATGCAGGGCAACATGAAATGGAAGACCCATATAGACACTGCAGTTTTGAAGTTCCATCAATTAGCAGGTGCTGTAGAACTCAAACACAAAACCTCATTAACTAAACCTATATCTCCAGCCCTAGAGATTTATAGTATGAAGGTGTTAAGTGCTTGTTTATATGGCTCAGAATTGTGGGGTTTTGCTAACCTGAAGGAATTGACCTTGGCCGAGAATAAGTTCCTACGGCGCCAGGTTGGTGCCCCACAGAGCACTCCAATCGTTCCTCTAATGTTTGAATTGGGAAGGAAAAAGATTGAGGACCTGGCTCGGCTGCGCCCATTACTATTCTGGAGGCGGATTATGACGACGCCTGAGCCTGGCCACTATGTTTCTGCACTTATGGACATTATAAAGTGTGACCGATTTCACACTATTGAATGGTGCAAAGAAATTCGGAGGCTGTTGGCAAAGCTTCATCTTGATCACCTCTGGACCAACACAGATAGAACTGCCTTTCCTCCCAAGGAGACCCTTAAAAAAATGTATTGGGATATGATTTGGGAATCTATTTTGTGTTCCAATTCAAATTCTAAACTAACCTGCTGATTTCTAGAGATTAAATCGACCCCGTCTTGTGAAGCATACTGGGACTTTATTACAAAAGTTATGGACAGGAAATTATATCTACAATTTACAATTGGTACTTTGCCTCTTAATGTCTTCACTCAAAAGTGGTTACCGAATAAGTCCAACAAATGCCACCATTGTAAAGTCCGAGTAGAGGATGTTCCGCACTTTTTGTTTGTCTGCCCCCTCTATACTCGCCCAAGAGAAAGGTGGATAAAACCAGCGTGTCAGAATTTGGGGACACGTAGGTGTCTTGTGGCGCTCAGAATACTGGAATCTGACTGTTCCCCCCACTTAGCAATTGCAGTAGCAAAATTCTTAGGGTGGGCATGGAATATACGCACTCGCACTTTAGCAAGCAGAGACTTAGAAAATGTAATGTGATTTTCATGTTTCCCAGATCAATTAATTAAGATGTATGGATGTAAAAAGTTTTTTTAATTATGTGTCTTTTTTAATTGCTTAATATGAAGCGACAGCTTAATCAGTTTAATGTGGTTTTTACTACTTGATTGTATTTTTAGCTAGTATTTATTGTTGTATAGATAAGGTGTTCAATGCTTTTATGACAAGCTGTCAGAATAAAGCTTTTGAATTGAAATTGAATTGCTATCTCCCTTTCACGCAACCTAGCAACTTTGCTTACTGCCCTGGGTTTCATGAAAGATAAGCAAATATGCCCCTTGGTGCGTGGGGGTTTAACCATATTACACAAGCGCCAGAACCCCTTCAACGAGGGTCCAGCCCCAGTGATCTGATCTACTCTTGACGAAGAGAAAAGCGCACCCTACAGATCTCCCCTAATGTGTCTCTTCAGTTTTTCTTGAGCCATTTCATTGAGCCTGTAACACGTACCTTGCAGCGCCTGGGGCCACAGGACTACTCCATGTCCCCATCTCCCCTTCTAGACAAAGCCCGCTTCCGCCGGATCCGGCTTCTTCAGCAAAGTACCTACACTGCCTCGGCTTCTGTAATTTTGAATGTTGTGTCTATGGATTCATATTTCTTGTATTCTGCTGCCACCTCGCGGTTGGATCGGGCCTGGTCGTTGGAAAGAGTGTTAATGTCAAAACACCCTGCAGGCGTCGATGGCTCTGCTGCTCTGCCTGTGTCCAGGGGTCTTTAATCTGTGGGGCGCGACCCCCAGGGAGGGCGTGGAGTCCCAGAAAGGGGGTCGCGCAGTCCCATCACACAAACTTTTGCATGGAACTGCCTGAATCTGGAATCCAAAACGTTTACTCTTTGTTTTGGATTCCGAAAAGTGTGTCATCTTCAGGCGCACTCTGATTGGAGGACATCGTGAAAGCATACAGCGATCAGTGATTGTCCTCCAAACAGAGAAATTGCAGATTGAACACCAGGAAATGCCGGGAACAGGGGACATAACTATGCTCCTGGGGAACTGTCTGCAGTGTTTCAATGTTTTGTTGTTGCTGCTGCCTTTCACTCCTGCTGCATTTCCTGGACTTTCTCGTCGTCGTTGCTGCTGCTGTGTTTTTCCAGCTGGTGTCCTTTTTGTGCTCCTTCTTCGTGGATGCTACTGAAAAGCCGAAAATTATGTTTTCTGCTGAGAGTCTAAGCAGAAAACATAATTTTCTGCTTTTCAGTAGCTGAGATCCAGCAGAAGTTTTCTACATAGGGCCTGATTACAAGTGAATGGAACAATACTAATGCATGCTTTTATGCGTTAATTGCGCTCTACCTGATGACTACTGGTTGGATTTTTTCGCACCCATTTTTACTGGATGTGAAAGAACATGGCCCCATTTTTCGGACCGGTAAAACCTGCCGGAAAATTCGCGTTAGACTTTGATGACAGTAGCAGCGAAGCCTCATCCCGTATTTTAGAAGCATACAATGCTGCCCTGCTAGAAAAACAAGCATTGGAAATGCAATAGGTCTCGCAGCATTAGAGTTAGTGCTTTTAGAATTGTTTATGGGTTTTTTTGTAAATCTTTAGCATTTTTGTTTCCTGTAGCCAATGCTAAAGAATTAAAAAAAAAAAGCCATAAACATTTCTAAAAGCTCAAACTCAAATGCTCCGAGACCTATTGCACTGTGTGAGGGTGAGGGGTTGAGGGTGAGGGTGGGTGAGGGTGGGTGAGGGTGAGTGAGGGTGAGTGAGGGGTTGAGGGTGAGTGAGAGTGAGGGTGAGTGAGGGTGAGTGAGGGTGAGTGAGGGTGAGTGAGAGTGAGGGTGAGTGAGGGTGAGTGAGGGTGAGAGTGGGTGAGGGTGAGTGAGGGTGAGGGTGAGTGAGGGTGAGTGAGTGAGGGTGAGTGAGTGAGGGTGAGTGAGGGTGAGTGAGGGTGAGGGTGAGGGTGAGTGAGGGTGAGGGTGAGGGGTTGATGTTGAGGGGTTGATGTTGAGGGGTTGAGGGTGAGTGAGGGTGAGTGAGGGGTTGAGGGTGAGTGCTTGTGTGTGAACAGTGCCTGTGTGTGTGAGCAGCCTGTGTGTCTGAGAGCATTGTGTGTGTGTGACAGTAACTTGTGTGTGTGAGGGCAGTGTGTGTCAATGCAACGGGGCTCATGTTATCGACCTCAGAAGCATTAAAAGTGTGTGTCTTGGAACGTCTGAGGGCAGCTCGTGTTACAAGCTTGCTTTGAAGATGGTCATGCAGTGCTGGGAGTGGAGCAGATGGTCCTGTTTATGACCTGCAGAGCGCGTGTGAAGTGGGCGCGGATGAAGTGACTGGGGGGTGAGGGGTGTGCAGCCTGGTGTACTGAAGCCTGTCAGCAGAGGCGGCGCGCGCCAGCAGAGGCGGCGCCTGCACACAAATTGGCTAAGTGGCTAAGTGGCTGGTGGCAAATGGACGCACATCAAAGGAGCCGCGAAAGTAGCATGCAGAGGGCTTTTTTATTTATTTCCACTCATCTGTACTAGTGTTCGTGCTCAAATGACCCCAGATTACACGTAAATTATACATGATGAAAGGCCAAGAAATGATGTTGTGAGGCCGTGGAATGAAAGGACCGCTAATCTCACACAAAAGAAAAGACCGTGCAGGAAGGCAGCACGAAAGCCGCACGCCGCCTTCGCAGCACGCCATGCATAGCAGGCAGGGAAACCGCCACTGCCCAGAAATAGGAACGTATCTTAACCACCATCTCCCCACAATCGGGTCCAAAATCACAACGCAAACGCACAAATCGCCGACACAGCCCCTTGAACCACAAGGTAATATGTAAGCTTTGTGCTATCTAATGTCGTAGTCAGTTCTCTCGTGAGAAAAAAAAACACGAAGGCTAAATGAAGAAAATGCCCACCTCGTGGGTTTCTAGATGCATTAAAGCCGATTGTCACTGAAAACATTTTAGGTCCGACGCGCCTGCTTTCGGCACGATGGGATATTCGTTTCGAAGTAGCACATGAAAATGCAGCTGCCTCCATTTGGAAAGCGAGCATGCCCTGGCATCTGACATAGCTAAAAATAGCACGCTCGGTCTGCACCGTGCCTTACATGAGCAAATCATCCAGTTACCTTTCGGCTTTAATTCAGCGGCTCGCAGTGCAATCTGGTTCTATGCTTGGTTAAAATTCTGCTTCGTAGCACAAGATGATTATAAAGCGGTAAGCTGCATTGTCAGAAAAATGCCCACGCGTTTATCATGCAGTTCAAGACACAATCGGACCGAAAGAACCGCTCCCTTTCTAAATCTAGATGCTGTGTTTGGAATATAACACGAAAAAGCACAAATACAAGCAAACGATACAAATCGCCAGAAGATTGCGGCAAAGCAAATAGAGGAAAACAAGACGGACGGACGGAAGAGAGGGGAGGGGGGAGGAGAAATGCGACACGGAGGGAAGGGGAGGGGGCGGAGCGGGTTAAATTATACCAAGCCTTTCACCGTAACACGGCGGGCAGGGGAGGGGGCGGGCAGGGGAGGGGGCGGAGAGGGGAGAGGTGCGACACGGCAGGCAGGCAGGGGAGGAGAGTAGGAGGAGGAGGGGGGAGCAGAGTAGGGGAGGCACGGCCTAGCGGCAGGCAGGCAGGGGAGGAGAGGAGGAGGGGGGAGGAGAGTAGGGGAGGCACGGCCTAGCGGCCGTGCAATCAAGTAGTGAGGGGGCGGAGCTGGGGGAGGCTGTGAGAGAGAGTAGGCAAGGCAGGCGGCTGGGGGCATGTGGCACGCGCATTTAAGCTCAATGCGCATGCGCATTGAGCTTAAATTTCTCGTGCACTGCAAGGAATCGCCACGATTCCTTGCAGTGTGGATAAAGAGCGGATAAGTGCCAATACTCTCGCCTTGCTCGATGCGCATGCGCATCGACAGGCGAGACCTAAAAGTGTTTCCCTCCCTCCTACTCTCTCTCTTTTCTCACCCCATCTCACACACCGCCTGCATACATTTACCTCCTGCTCAAAACAGTTGGGAAAAGTATGTAGAAAATGTCCGCAGAATAGCGAATTATGTGTGACTATGAGCGGAAAAATCATTTCACACAGTAATTCCCTGCTCGATGAGGCATAATGACCACAAGTAGTGTAAGGACAAAGGTTACCCAACCAGCTATGCAACTTTTCTACTTCAGCCATTTTCTCACTTCATTCGATCAAGCTCCCATCCATTTCTTAATTCAGAGAACAGTTTATGGGCTCCCTGATTTTAATTAGTTCTTTAAAATCCTTATGAGGTGCCCCTTAGGTACACAATTACTGTGCCTTAAGACGGAAGGGTGTCTATTGTTGTTCCCACCCTTTACTCTCGAGGTGGTAGCCCAACTTGATTTTCTATGTACAGCACTTGGCTTGTGGCAACATTAATATGTTTTTGGTGCTGTTACAGCACTGAGGGAAGATGTTTGCTGCTCTAATCTTCTAAACTCAGGCCCAGATTTATTAAGCCCCCGCGTTGCATTGTGTCAACTAATATGACAAAAGGCAATGCAAGGGCTTATGTGATATTTACTAGGCTCTTTGAATGGCTCTGCATGGCTTAGTTAAGCCAGAGTAACGCAAGGCAGCCCAAATTGCTGCGTTGTGTTACTCCTCGTTGGGATGGAGTTCCTACGCATCCACCCATGGATTTTGGCAAAGCCCCCAGGGGCCTCATTTATGAGCTCCTGCGTCACTTTTATGCCGCCGGTGCGTCACTTTTTGTGACGCACCAGTGGCGTAAAAAATGTGCCTTGTTGCGTCATCTTTACAAAGTGACGCATCTAGGTAGATGCGTCACTTTGTAACCCCCTGCGCCACATTATACCTGCGCCAGGTATAATGTATGCAAGGGGTGCGTATTGACGCAAGTAAGGGCCGTAGAAGTGACACAGTGAAATCTATGAGATTGCAATGCGTCACTTTTAGGACACCGTTGCGTCAAAATCCTGCGCCTGCCTCACAGCAGGCGTAAGACTGACGCAGGCCCTTTCACATGGGGCTTGTCCCATGTGAAAGGACGCATTGCTGGAGTTGCGTCACTTTTGTGACACACTCCAGCAATGCGTCACTTTTGCGCTTACAGATACGTCGGAAATACTGACGTATCTGTAACTCCTTGCGACATGATGCGTCATACATTAAATATGACGCATCAGGAATGTCGCAAGGAGTGCGCACTGAGAAGTGACGCATCGCTGCTTTCACGCAGCGATGCGTCATTTCTCATAAATGAGGCCCCCGGTTTACTACAGGCAGTAAAATTTGGAATGCATCACAATGCTACCCCATCCCAACAGCGGCAGAATTATGAGAAAAATGTTTGTTTTTCCACGTTATTTCCTCTTTCTAGAAAGAGGAAAATGCCTCTGATGATTATTTTTGTGCAGGAAGGTGTCCATTCCTACACAAAAACAATCCTGCTTGTAACGTAGCCGTTGCAACATGGCGCAAGGGTGCCTGCATTGGCGCTAGGCTTCACACTGTGCACCACTGCAGAGAGAGCAGGAAGGCACCATATCTTAGTAAATATGGTGCATTCCTGCTCCCTATTTGATGCAGCACAGCTCAGCTCAGCAAGTTGTCTTGCTGTGTTGTGCTATGTCAAATGTTAGTAAATCTGGCACTAACAGCATTGATTGGCCTGTGGCAGGTGGGGCATAGTTTGTGTTTATTTTTTATGCATGGAAATGTTTGTTGGCATTATGTTGATGAATTGCAAACATTGAACAGTGTGTGCATGGGAGATAATTTGTGATAACTAGCAGTGAACTATTCAATAAGATCACCATTAATTTAGCACACACTTCTGTACTAAGGATTTATCGAGCCCTCAATGAGCTTGGTTGACCGACTAATGCCTGTGTCAAAGGAGGATTTTGCAGACTACAAAGATCAGCATCCTATCACTAATAATGGGTCACACCTTATCACAAGTTTACACAGCCATATATAATTTGTGGCTGTTTTCTGGTTACCATGGCAACCGGAACTTTGTGGAACTTGTAAGTATACAGCCTCCGCCACAACTCCTCCACCATTTTCTGGCTTTTCACCCCTCAGACCCACACACAAGCATAACTGCATGCACACACACACACACACACATTTTTAACTCCAAAAATTCACGCCCACTCTTTCCCCACTACTGCCTTTGGGATTCCTCTGCTAAAGTAAGTCACACAACCAATAGCACGAGGTTGGAATAGTGAATGCAGGCTGGAGAGCATTTCTCATAGGTTCAGCCAGGCACCTGCTGACTTGCCTTGGCTGTGCTTTCAGACCTTTTATACTTTGCTTGATAACACCAAAAACTCTGAAATGTGTTTTATGACTACTTAAACATTCTCTAAATATGTTATTAGTACATGAGCTAATGCTGTGTTTTTGTGTTAAAGTACAATTTTCACACATTCCCATTCTCTTCCATCCTCTGCTCAAAACCTTGTCTCATTCCACACATCTTTGTCTTTTATTCTCATTTCTTTTCTTTCACGTTTGTCCTGCTGTTGACGTCACCCATATAATGTTGTTGAATGTGCAGCTTCCACCATAGAAAGCCCTGGTGGTCCCTTCGCTGTATTTCTGTTTAGAAGATTGTCCATGGCAGGGGGTGGTAGTGTATTTCTTCCTTACCTCCTTGTCGAACTTCCTGTCTCTGTTCCTATCTCCTCTCGCTTAATTTCCTTCAGGTGACTTCTTCACTTCTGGATTTGTTTTCTCTACACCTGTCCTCCCACCCCTTCTGCTGCCATCATGTCCAGGGCAGGCATGACTATCTGTTTCACTATATAAGTGCATTTCCCACCATCCGGATCATGTGGGTCCTGTCCCCTCACTCCTCCAGGGGTCAAGACCTAGCTCTGTGTTAGACAAGGTCTCTCTCTGTTGTGAGTAAGGAGTGTCTCTCCCACACTGGGGCTCTCTCAGGTGAGTCCTGCCCTCTGACTCCTCCAGTGGGTCTGCCAGGCCTGGCTCTGTTCTACAAGGTCTCCCTCTGGTGTAAGGAGTTTCTCTCCCACACTGTGGACCTCTTGGCTGGGTCTTGCCCTCTCACCCCTCCAGTGGGACTGCCATTCCACAAGGTCTCCCCTTCCATTAGTATCCAACATATTAACCAGAGAAACTATGTTTTGACATTAATGGTTTCCTGGAGAACAGGTGGATTGAACAATTTTTTAATTTGCCTCAAACTTCATCTAGAACCTGGTCTCTCTGTAGAGAGGAACACAGTGTTTCCTGTTCTGCCTCTTTATTTGAACAAAGTATTGTTCACTGTGAATTGTAGTCCTCCAATGTTTAAGCTCAGTTGGATTGCTGCACCCGATAACAGTATTTTGCAAAAATAAAAGCCTGACAGTGGATGCATGGACACTCTTTTACTAATGTTTTGTAAGGGTGCTTGCATGCTGAAAGGCTACACAAAAGTTAGTGTCAATCTACTTACTTTTTAAAGGCCTGTATGCTTTCTTGTATTGTGTTATGTATCTGCCAATGCATACTTTAGTAAATAAGTGCCATGGTGTTTGGCCTTTATTCTGAAATCTAGATCCATAGTGACCTGGTAGCATAGTGTAATTTAGCATCCCTATGGATTCTAGGGATCTTTGCGGCACTCTAAGGCTGGCTTAAGCGCCTGGCCTCTCAGTAAAGAGGGATGCAATGTAGTTCCCTGGAGAAGGTAAGGTGTGACCCTGAAGAGGCAGGAACTGGGTGGTCTGCTCCATAGCACCCTTAGTAGTATGGAGGTTGTCCATGATGAGTAAGCAGGTGGTGGTTTGCATCCCAAATTTTATTGATGGGGCAAAATGAAACCTGGGGGATGGCAAGAAGCAGTGGCGGTTGGCATGGACCCTGAGAAACAGAGATGGGTAGGTAAGTCTATCCTAGGTTGCTTTGTGGGCTGTGGCCCAGGTCCTGATCTCTAAGAGTAGCAACCCTGAGACAGAGAAAGTAAGGACTAGGAGGCAGGTTTGAGCTGTAGCAGTGAGGCTAAAGGAGGGTAGTAGGAGAGTGGGCCATGCTTAAGAAGAATTGCTGAGAAACATTTTCTACTCAAACCAGTCTCGTGCTGTCTGTATTTATCCATATTTATTTTTTGCCCATCTTATTGGTATTTATCCATATTTATTTTGTGTTTTGTGAACAGATGATGTGATAACTTGTATATTTCCACATTTACTTAACAGATAGACGCGCACTCATACTTTGTCGCATTTTAGCAAATTACACTGCCAAAATAATATAATACACACATCAAACAATTTGCATAATAGCACAAATACCTGTTGAGAAATGCAACAATTAATTTAAGCAAATCTCAAGCTACTGGCCTGAAAGTCAATAATCTCAGCATAGAGAGTCACACAAAAGAAGCCACTTATCTGTATTTTTCCACCTTTAAAAGTAGATACAGACAGGATACACAATGTGTACTGTCTTTAGTTATCTATAAAAAAAACGGAAAACAGGGAGCCCTAATTATGAGGAGTACTAAGTTCTAGAACTTTTTGTAAGGAGGGGGTCCTGCTGCCTGACAAATTTTAACAGGGGGGACTTGGCATCCAAAAGTTTGAAACCTCTAGTGTAATCAGACCCTCATGACTTGTCCAAAAGATGAGAATCTTCTTGGCTTCAACATACCCTCCATCTCACGCTCTATCTTTGTGTCATTGCTGGGTCAGGCTTGGCAGCACAGCTGTTTGTTCCCTATTAACTTAAGTCTGCCCAGTACCATAAACTTAAAACAAAATATCTAGAACGGACAACTCAGTGAAGTAACCAGCTAAGTGGCCTATAATTATGAAAGTAGCATAAAGTGACCTGCACAGCTGCTTAAAGCTGCTAGCTTACTGAAAACCATAAACTGTGCGCCTGTCTCTCACAACTCTTCATCCACCAAGCTGCTATGCACTGCATCCCATAACATGATAACCGCACCTTGGTGGTCATCCGCAATATGGAAACAAGTCCCACACAGAATCCAAACAAACACATTACACTCCCAATCACACATGCGACATGTTGCAGCATAAAATCCATGTAGGCAAGCACTTCATGACCCCACATACACAGTAATGTGTTACAGTACAGTACGATGTACACTTACTTGTCAAGTTTTGAAGATGAAAATGAGGGTGATGTCTGCATAGCAGCGCAATCACCTTCAGCGAGTCATGGAGCTGGGGCGGCCAGGAGCAAATGTCTTTTTTTGTCAATTGTGGGAAATAGTGCATTCTTGGGTTTATTGGACTCTAACACCGACGGGAACTGATATGGCTAAAAATGAGGGGGACAGGATTTTGAAAACCAGAAATTGGAAATTCCACCAACATTGACTGAGGACAACAATTTATGCATTGGTCAAGGGGCACAGAATGATTGGACATCGCTTCCCAGCATAGAAAACATAGATAAAGAGGCACTTATGGGAATTAAATGCAACTTTTATACACAACATCCTGTGTGGATGGGGCTGCTAGGTAATTCTCAGCTGGAACACATGAAGACTTACCTTACTCTGTGTTCACTCAGCCTTCTCTGTAAACCCATGCATATGAGAAATGTACTGAAATTTGCCAGGGCATATGGCGGTAAACCATGAGAGTGCCATCAAATTTGGAGTGCCTAATCATCACCCTACTAACAAGCACTGGCAAAACCAATAGGTTTCGCCTCTGCAAAGTCTATTGCGTTTGTTAATGTTTTTTTGACATGTAACCCATGTTTTAGAAAAGGACTTTGGCGTGATCAACACTGTCCTTGTGATCACTCTTTTTCTCTCTCAAAACTGTACAGCAATCAGTGCCGCTGAGCAACATGTCTTAAAACAACATTGTCAAAACCAATAGATTTCCCACAGGCGAAACCTATTTGCTTTGCCAATGCTTGTTGTGTTTAGGCACAGGGAAATTAAGTGATTTACTTCTAATCACAAGATGCTGAACTGCGGCCGAGGGTAGGGAGAGGATGTTGCATAAGGGCCCTAGCTGCTGACTATGGAACTGGGAACCCAGGTTCGAGTCTCGGCATTGGGTCAACATCCTGTGATTCTGGGCAAATTACATAATCTCCCTGTGCCTACAAAAATGAATATGTAACTGGTGCTCATGCAAAGTGCTCCAATACCTTTGGGTGGCGCTCACGCTATATAGAACTGCAATAAAAAATTAAAAAAGCAATGGGAAAAGCAGGGTCAGGGGAGGAGGGAATCAGAGGACAGAATCAGCGGGGGCAAGCAGCGGTGAGTGAGAGGGTGACCAACCAACAACAAATGTGGGCAGGCACGGGGCGATTAAGTGATTTGCCATAATTTCAAGATGTTGAGCTTACGGCTGGAACGATGCATTAAATAAGATGCAATTTAGGGGCATATTCTCAAGGATTTATCACTGAGTTATCAGCACTTCATTGCATCCAAAGTGGCGATGAATTTATCTCCCCATTCACAAGCAGGTGCTAACAGCCCATATCACCAGTTTACCTGCGATAGCAGCCGCAAAAAACATCACCACAAATGACCCACGCAACTATCACTAATGAGATGCAGAGTAGGCGTTCCAGTGCAAAAAGCTGTGACAACAACACTCCGCAACATTCACAACAACCAGCCAGATCTGCAAAAAGATCACAAAACAGGTATTTTTTTTTTTTTTTGGCACAATGGAGGCGCAACCGTATGAACCTGCAGAGGCTCCAGTTGTGAAAATAAAGGTTAAGGGAAAACGTCAGGCACCTAATAAAGTAAGCACAGAAAGTAGAGAAAGAGGCAATGTGACTGGTCTACAACCTACTGTTATCTCTGGATATGTGCTGAGAAGTGTGGGTGGGGAAAACAGTAGTAAGTTGGTAGTTACCAAGCCACAGGAGAACACTGTTAAATGTGCCAAAGAGCTGAGTGTGTACAAGAGAGAAGTAAAAGAAGTAAAACCTAGGGGAGGACTACTGAGCAAAGAGGTTAGAGGTAGGAAAACAAATGTAAAAGGAGATAGTAAGGAGTATAAGATCAAAGTGACCCCTTCTTTATGGTCTTACTTTAAAACAATACAAAAAGCCTTAGGGTTAAGGGGGAACCCTAATTTGGCAGTAATGGAATCCCACCCCACTCAACAACAACAACAACCAGTAGGAGATGGACTCACAGATGAAGGTCCGAATTCAGTAGATTGGACAGAGCATTTGAGCCTGAATCGTTTTCAGGTGCTGACCCCAGAGTTGGGGGGGCTGGGAGAATTTGCCAATGGGGAAGTTCTGTAGATAAGGGTACGGTCTCTTTGGCTCAGCCCCCCCCACAATTTACAGGGTGGAACTCGAAACAGTAAAGCAAGCCAGCCCAAACAACTATCTGGGGACCAGTATAGGTCTGTGCAGAATAAGAAGGGCTTTGTTGCTGTCAATTCTGAGAATGGAGATCCCCCCCAATTAGTAGTTTGATTGCCTCTCTCACGCTTGAGATTCGTAGCAGATTTGAAGTCTCAGAGCTAAACCAGAGAGAAATAAAGTCTGCTTGTGAAGTGCTGGAGAAAAAGATAGATGACCTAAGTGGAAGGACTCTAGCTTTAGAAGCGGAAGTGAGCTACCTTAAGGCAACGGTACAAGTAAACAGAAGTGAGATAGAAAACCTGAAAGCAAGGGGGAGAGATCAGAACGAAAGGGTGGAGAGGTGGAGAATTTTCAAAGGCAAAACAACTTAAAAATCCTAAGACTTGCTGAGGGTAAGGAAGGCAGTGACATCAAGAGTTTTGTAGTACAATTGTTCAAAAAGGAGTTTCAGCTGGAGGAATCGGAGGAGGAAATAGCTAGAGATATCCAAAGGATTCAGAGACCTATTTAGGTTGAGTGCAAACAGGTCTAAACCAAGGAGAATTCTAGTTAATTTCCTTTCGTACTCCCTAAAAGAAAAAATCCTGGCCAAGGCCCTGAAGAATAAATCACTTGATCTAGATGGGGTAAAAATTGAAATAAGATCAGACCTCTCAATAGCAACATCCAACAGGCAATTGAAGTTGGGTAAAAGAATTGAGCCCCTAAAAAAGCTATGGGCTTCGGTCCAACTGAAGTTTCCAGCTTTGCTTAAGGTGATGTTAAACAGCAAAATGCATTCTTTCTGATTTGTGGAGGAGGTAGACAAATTTATAGAGGAGCTCCAACCGGAGGTCTAGTAAGAAGATCCCGCTTAAATGGCTCTGCTCTGTATATATTTGTATGTATTAGATTAGAACCCGTATGCACACCTCGGGGTTCTCCCATATGGCTATACTGGCCATGGAAAGTTGGTTAGGGTTTTCCAAGGGTGGTGATGTAGTTTGGGGGGAGCACAGGGTGGGGAGCATAAAGGGGGGGAAAAACTCAAATGTCGAATCGAGATAGCAGCAGCGCTCGGGGGTGGGATTAGTGGGGTGGGGGGGTGGTAACAGTTAATTTCCTGTGTTCTTTCTCCTTAAATCATTCAATGCTGAACTGTAAAATGCTGAAATTGATATTATGTAACCATGGGGCAGCTGCCTCTGGCTTTCAGAGCTGTGCAAAAATATGTGTCTTCAGCCAATAAAATTTGTTTAAAAAAAAAAAACTCAAATGTCTTGCTTTACGCCAAATCAGTCAGCAATGCTAGCCTTTTCCTTTCTTAATTTTCTTTTCCTTTTTCTTTTAAGAGATGTCTAGAAATAGGGCCAATGAGATATCATTTTTAGCATGAATGTAAATGGGCTTCGGGCAAAGAGTAGCAGAGAAAGGATAATGTTGTATTTAAAAGAATGTCCAGCGCAAGTCATTATCCTGTTAGAGACACACTTTACAGAAGAAGAAAGTAGGGAGTTCTTTAAATCACAGAGGTGGATCGCACATGCTGTCTACACGAAGCAGACACTGGTTTACGAAGGGGGTAGCTTTACTGGTTAAGCAAGGGAAAAATATTCTAGTAGAAAGAAGTGTCTCTAATAGTGCAGGAAGGAGGCTGGTAGCAAAGTTAAATATTTTTGGTCAAAACGTTACATTGATAGGGTATTACGGTCCGAATCAGGAAGAAATAGGTCTATTAGATGAGTTGGCAAATGTGATTTTAGGTTTTCCAGATCAGATTATAATGGCAAGAGATTTGAATACTGTTCTAGTCCATAAAATGGACAGATCCCAACGTAGTAGAGCGGCCTGAAATCCTAAAATGCCATCTAGAGTTCAGATGTTGATGGCCCAGTGCGGTCTTTATGATATATGGAGGTGCATGGCAGGCGCGCAACTTGGTTTTACAATAAAAAGTATAAACATAAATCTCGTATCAATTACTTTTTGATTGACAGGGTACTCAAAGATGTGGTAGTTTAAGTTCTAGGTGGATGCTTGATCGCACTAGTTTACTAGAAGAGGAGGTCATTGAGGGGTTAAAACCTGAGACTGAAGATTGTTTTTCTAGGTTCAGCCAAGATTGGGACAGTCTGGGATGCTTATAAAGCTTATTTAAGGGGAAGACTGGGCACTCCAGCAGCAAATAAGAGGCAAGTTTACCATGGTAAAGTATTGGGACTAGAAGAACGGATTCAGAAGTCAGAGGGGGCTTTGAATAATCTAGGTAGACCGGTGGATGACGAGAGGTTGGTGACCAAAATCTCGAAGCTAAAGGCAGAGCTGTCAGGAGTTATAAGCGAGCGTGTCAGAGAAAGATGGGAAGCTAGCCAGTTGGCACATTTTGAATACAGCGAAGGCTGCAGTAAATTATTTGCATGGAAGGCGAAGAGTAGGTTAGAAACCTTATAAATGAGATCACTTGTGAAGATTCAGGGGAAGTGTTGAGTGATAGTCAAGGGATTAGTTCAGCTTTTTTTTGTCACTTTGGGAGAGTATATAAAGAACATTTGGTTATAAATGAGGAGGCTGGGTCACCCTGGCTAGAGCACCTGGAGCCCCTTCCTGATGAGGCAATGGAAGCCCTAGATAATGAGATCACTTCGGGGGAACTTGAAGAGGGAATAAGGGGGGATGCGTGGGAAGGCTCCAGGGCCGGATGGCCTCCCTCTTGAGGTTTATAAAGTTCTGGCTGGTACTATAATTCCTATTTTTAGACAAAGTTTTAACACAATATTTCAGACAGAAACTGCCTTTCCTGATTCTTGGAAGGAAGCTATTATAACCTTAATTCCAAAACCTGGGAAATCCCCCAAAAAAGTGGACTCATGTAGGCCCATTTCTCTGTTAAATGCAGACTATAAGGTGTTTACAAAGGTTATGGCAGGAAGGCTGAATGGTTATATGTCTCGGATGGTGAATGAAGACCAAAAGGAGTTCATAAGAGGAAGGGCGTTGAAAGAGTTGTCATGCTCATTGATCGGTTCTATAGACATGGCAACTGCCTACGGCCTCCCCCTGGCAGTGATAGCGTTGGATGCGGCTAAAGCGCTTGACCGAGTCAACTGGGCCTATTTGCAGAAGGTTGTTAAACATTTTAATCTAGGTCCTAACCTCCGTAGAGCCTTAAATAGTATCTATGCCGCTCCGGAAGCTAGAGTGTTAGTTAATGGGATATTGACCTCTCCAGTAACAAGAAATGCTAATGTACGTGGGTTTTCACCCTCGGTGAATGCATTTATCACCCCCCTGGGTATTAGCAGTGCCGGCTTCCGGGCTGGAGAAGGGGACTCGGGCCCGGGATGTGTAATCGGCACAAGGTATAGATTATAACTTATAAGGCCTCCCTGGCGACTAATTGACTAATGTTGGTGTGAGAAACCGAGAGCAAGTGCAACCAATAATGTTACTTTCCTATAACAATACTTTAAACACGATGTCAGGCAAAAAAGTCCTTGTTTGGTTGTATAGAATATGGATATTATATGGCATGAAAAAATACTGATAATAAAGAGAGATGTACGTTTTTTTCTACTTATAACAAGTTAACATTAAAAAAAAAATGAAATTCACCACAGTTAAGTGTACGGTGAGCTGTGTATCCAGGTGAGTGCTGTGTGCCTGTGTGAGTGCACAGGGCCGCACATTAAACCTAAACCTACTGGCACTGGCAATGCATGTTTTGTAAATCTAGTCCAGGTTTATGGAACCCAAGTTTTCCCTCTTATGCAAGTGAAAGTTCACTTCACAGCTGGATGATTGGTATGTAGCAGAGGTTTTAGGAAACAGGACAATCCTTGTCGCTTAACTTGAAACATATTTGCAGAGCTTTCAGGCATTACCCTCCCTCGGCCCCTGGAAAGGAGTGGGAGCCCAACGATGCCAAGATATACAAGGAAGGAGGAGGTTCGTGCTTCACTCTGCGCATCCCTGCCCGGGAGATGTTTGCTTTTAGAGATGAAGGTAAAATGAGCCTGGGGAATATTTTTAATTCTCGTTATCCCTCGATACAAAGGCTCTATTTGTCCTGGTAGAGATAAGGGAGTGCTCGTGCAAAAATACGTAAAGACAAAGCCTCACTGTAACAGCTTCCAGTTTCTAAGCAATTGCATTTTGTTTACTATCTGATAACAAAATATCTGCTGGTCCTTGGAACACTTCACGAGAAGGTCTTCCTAGAAAATGTAACTGCGCAGCTAGCAAACAGGCGCCAGGGTCCGTGGAAAGTCGCGGCCTTTACTGGATAGAAAAACTAAATGTATAGAATGTTACCGTCCACTACAACAACAACAAATGAAAACATTTTCTTCTCCTGCGATACTAGTAACACTACAAGATGGCCGCGTCACGGTTGCACATATGCTTCGCTGGCACTTTCCTCTAACATCCATCCAGGTGGGAGTCTCTGAGTTTTATTCAGTGAAGGCTGCGGACTGCGCCACAGCTGTCAGGTGTTGTAAACAAAAATACTGCGGTTAATTACTGCACGCAGTACCGGCAGGGTCGGGTGATTACAAGAGTGAAGCCACAGCTATTACAACTTTAGCAAGAAACTCTGGGAAACAAACACTGGCAAGTTCTGCAGATCTGTCCTTGGCATACTAGTTCGGTGGCTACAATTCATTTTTCTTAATTTCAAGCACGTCACAACATTAACATCCTGTTGTGTTGGCCATATGCTTACAGTAAAACTTAAACATTAAAAAAACAAGCTCTTGGCATTGCTGTAGGGAGGGGGGGAGGAGAAATGTGAGACACGGCCTGGCAGCCGTGAAAAGTGTGAAGCAGGGGGTGGGGGAGGAGAAATGGGAGACACGGCCTGGTGGCCGTGAAGTGTGAACATGCAACAAATGGCTTTCATGTGGTGATGCGAGGCAGGTGGATAGAAGCGTGTTCACTAGACCACATGCACTTCTGGAAATCCGCATTTTTCAGAGTTTAATTTAGCTCTTAATTTAGCCCCAATAGTCTCGTCCAATTCATTCCTTGCGGAATGGAATAGGACAAGACCTAAAAATCATGAGAGGGACCAGGCAAGGGTGCCCTCTCTCACCGTCACTGTTTGATCTTCATATCGAGCCTCTGGCTAGAACATTTTTGAGTTGTAACAGTATTGTGCCTTTTGAATTTAACGGCTGGACAAAGAAGGTTGGGCTGTACGCTGACGACATTTTAATCTTTACAACAAACCTTGCAAAAACCATGAAGGCCGTAATGAAATTAACAACCGAGTTTGGCAAAGTGTCAGGTTATGATATTAACAAAGACAACACAGAAGTGATGAGTTGGAATATGGGCGAGACGGGGATTGCTGTTAAAAGAGAAATGAGATATTTGGGGGTAAGGATCACCCAAAATATTGCCGACCTTACTAAAGTCAACTTTGACCGGGTTAGAAAAGAGATTTGTGCTAACATTCAGGGTTGGATGAATCTTCCGCTAACTCTGTTTGGCAGAGTGAATTTAGTAATCCCCTTATCGTTTAGAAAAGAATGGTTTGTTAAGTTGCAGAGTGATATAAGTTTGTTTATCTGGGCATCAAAAGGGCAGAATGTTATTGGATATTACCCTAGATTCAGAAATAGGTAGGCTGTTTAGAGCGATGCATATTAAGGAGAAAGGGAGCAGGAGTTGGTTTTATGTTTAAATTCGCTGATCCGAAATACTTTAAGAAGATCCGGCTGAAGACTGAGGGAGATGGCGGAAACATGGTTTAAAATCAGGAACGTGTTAAATATACCATATTTTAGCCATTGGGCCCCTGTCTGGGATGCCCCAGGTTCTTCAGAGTGGACAAAAGATTCCCTGGCTTTACCTTTGAAAGAAGCGGGCATTCAAAGATGGAAGCACATGCTGTTGAATGGTCAGCTGGTGCTGTGGAACTGGTGCAAGCAGGTGGTGGGCCCAAGGCTTTCAAGGTTTAAATATCTTCAAGTGCAAAGTTGGTTTTAGACTATGGGGGAAAAGTTAGGAGAACCAAATGAGTTAGAGGAAAAACTTCTCTCCGCTACAGTCGTTAAAAAAGAAATCGCTCTATGGTATTGGATGATCCTGGAGATGGAGGATGGTGTATTTACCTTGCCGGCGGATCTGAGGGGAAGATGCTTGCCAGAGACGGAGCTGGAAGACCAATGGCTGGTATCTATGACTACATTTTATAAAACAGTTAAACCCGCATATCTCAGGAAGAATAATTTTTTTACTGTACATAGGGCACACTGGACTCCACGAAGACTTTCTAAATTTGGGTCAGGAAGAACGGTGGTATGTCCAAAATGCAGCAGTCAGAGCTCCGATGACTTACATATGCTTTTCTATTGTCCGAAGTTACAGCTCTTCTGGGAGGCAGTAAGTAAGTGTCTGGCTAGCGCCCTAAACCTGCAGATCAAGGTAAGCGCTGTTTAGGTTATTTGTGGAGTATTGGAATGGCAATTTTTTTTTACTAAAGACAATTCAAAATTAGTTTTCTATGCTATGCTTTTAGCGCATAGGGAGATATGTAAACTGTGTGTATCTCCGACACCTCCAACTTTGGATTATTGGTTAAAATCTATGAGCTATTGAAGCTAATTTGGATGTTTCGGATCAGGGGAAAATAAGATATAAATTCTGGACTCCCTTTGTGTCTAGGGGTGCCACATGTTTAGAGGGAAAGGTCTAGGTGTGAGCGGGAAATCCGTTACGCTCGCGGATTTTGTGGATTTTTGGGAAATCCGCAATCCGCGAATTTTGCGGATTTCCCGCAAAATCCGCAAAAAAAAAACCGCGAACGTAACGGGTTCAAAAGTTGAACCCCCACTCATGCAACTATTTTACAATGGCGCCAGCAAGCTGCCAGCGCCGTTGTAAAATAGTTACAAAGTTAGCTTGCACAGGAACCACTAGATAAAACGAAGCAGGTGCTGCTTTATTTTATCTCAGTGCTTCCTGTGCAAGCTAACTTTGTAACTATTTTACAACGGCGCTGGCAGCTTGCTGGCGCCATTGTAAAATAGTTGCATGGCTGGGCACAGGTCAGGTCTGCAGCTCACTCAAGGGACCCCTGCGCCCTTCGGGGCGATTGCATAGTAACACACACAGGGTCGCTTGAACTAGTTGATGCTCAAATTCAGTGACTCATTCATTAGCCCAAAAACAATCGTGAGCGTCGTCGAGGCTGGACAGGTGTGCCTTCTTCCCAAATCTACCGTGGAAAATCAGCTGTGATGCTGGATAGGCTTTGCATCCTTGACTTTCACGAGCGCAATACCCGAGCTTCTTTCTCTTCATCTGCTGAACTGATCTTTCTCTGACCTTTTATTCACACAAGAGGCACATACCCTACTGGGCACATTGTGTTCGCACGGGTTTCTGCAAGTTCGCACGCGTTTTGTACAATTTCGAAATTTGCGAAATTGTGCAAAACCCTCGCGAACTTGCAGAAACCCGTGCGAACATAAAAAAAAAATCCGCAAATTCGCGGGAATTCGCGGATTTTGCGGATTGCGAGTTCGCATATCCGCAAAATTCGCGAACGCGAGATTCGCAAAATTCGCCCATACCTAGAAAGGTCCCATGATTAAGTCTTTCTCTGCCTCTGCTGTGTATAGTCTTTTCTGCGCGAGCAGAAGGATATGGGGAAGGGTCTATGTTGGATAGAAAGGAAGCTCTTGTTAAAAGATAGCATGGTCGCTATCCTGGGAGCCTAGACCTTATTTATCCCTGTCATAGCGAATGAGGTCAGATAACCCAAGGCTGGCATCGATAGAAAGACAAAGGGTGGAAGCAAGGCAAATGAGGAAAAAAAAAACAGGTGATAAGGAGCATTAGCAGACGGAAATTAACACCTGCTCTGACCTGGTGTAAAGTCGGAAGACAGCCTGCACCAGAAAAGGGCGCCCAGCCCAGAGCCACACCTGAAGGGCAACAGATGCCATGGAGCCACAGATCATGTGGGCCAGACATTCAAGAGGGCAACAACACCCCCCCCCCACCCCCCAGAACCCCACCCACCCCCCTGGACCCCCACTGAGGCAGCGCAGACAAGGACAGTGACCTTCAGAAAATGCACCAACCTCATAGACCCAACACCAGAGAATGTCATTGCCCACTACAGGCTCAAAGGGACAACCATCCTCCGCATCCTGACCACCATTGCCCACAGGCTGACGGTACCAACACAACGGACAACTAACATCCCACCTCAGACAAAGCTGCTGGCCGTGCTGCACATGTTGCCTTTGGTACCATCCAACCAACAATCGCCTGAGCAGGAGGAGTCACACAGCCAGCCCAATCCAAGTTCCTCACAATGGTTGTGGATGACACCATCATCTTGGTACCCCACCATCTATACTTCCCCCACACTGCGCAGGAACAGTTGGAGACCAAGCAAGGCATCTATGCCATAGCTGGCTTCTCGCACGTGTTAGTGGGCAATTGACTGCACACATGTCCCACTTGTGCCCCCGGGCCCCCTGGCAACACTGCACACAATAACCGCAACATAATGCGCAAGTATTCCATCAATGTGCAGGCAAAAGTGGACCACCCGGAAATCACCACCAACGTTGACGCCAACCACACAGGCAGTGTGCATGATTCCTACATCTGCCAACAGTCCATCATCAAGCAGCGCTACCAGGATGGCACCTATGGAAATGCATGCTCGTTGGCAAGTACCAAATGTACACAACACACACCTCAACTCCACAATCATGCAACTCACAACACTGGGAATGCACACGTTACAAACTCACATTCAACATACCAAACAACATGCCCACCCACCAGACGCGACAGCACAACTTACTGTGGGAACATGGGCCAGCCATGCACATAAGCTATCAATGGCATGAAACCTCAGCCACATGATAGCAGATGGTGGGAAGAGGTGGGGACCAGGCATGTGCGAAGGAGGCAAGTAACCGATTAATGTGAATGTACACAATGCCAAGTGTGGCGTGAATGTGATGGCCAGACTGCAGTATGCAGACCACACACATATCCATGTCAACATACACCGCTGGTGTTTGGAGTGTAGTGGACAGTGGATGCAACCATGTCACCCTAGCCAGTGGGGTAGCTCGCGGAAATGTAGCTTGTTACTTACTCCAGTAAGCGTGAGCGGAGTGGGCTGGCCTGGTGTACGCTAGGCCAGCGTAGTGGTGTGAATAAAAGGCATGTAACTCTGGGTGTGGTTCTCTTCCAGAATGCCCAACGTCTGTGCCAGGGTGGAGCCTCTCACCCAGCTAGAGGCCGACACCGTTGCCGTGAGCGGTGTTGCCTATGATCCTGTACGCCTGACCACCCCTGGCCGCTGGTCCCCGAACCAGTCTTGCCCGCCCCAGCGCAACCAGGCCTCACTGCTCACCTACCAACACTGGTGTGTGTCGAAGAGGGACAACCACGTGCCGGTGCAAGCTCCAAGTCTGAGGGCCGCGACCCTGGTAGCCTCCTCAGACCATCACGGCCTCCGCGACACAGGCCCGCAGTAATCCTTTCTTATTGACTTACTCCACCAGCATACACAGCGGACTAGTAGGTCACACATTTGGAACTGAGTCTTGATTACACTATGGGGGAGAACATTATGGCAGAGTTTATATCACTATACTCCCTTCGATGTGGTGCCACCAAGTCTGTGCATGGCGGTACAAAAGGGGGTGGTGATGGACGGAGAATCTGAACCAATCAAACACTCACACACAGTCAACAGATCTGTGCAAATTAACAACCGAGTTTGGCAAAGTGTCAGGTTATGATATTAACAAAGACAACACAGAAGTGATGAGTTGGAATATGGGCGAGACGGGGATTGCTGTTAAAAGAGAAATGAGATATTTGGGGGTAAGGATCACCCAAAATATTGCCGACCTTACTAAAGTCAACTTTGACCGGGTTAGAAAAGAGATTTGTGCTAACATTCAGGGTTGGATGAATCTTCCGCTAACTCTGTTTGGCAGAGTGAATTTAGTAAAAATGATCTTGCTTTCGAAATTAACTTTTTTGTTTGATTCCATCCCCTTATCGTTTAGAAAAGAATGGTTTGTTAAGTTGCAGAGTGATATAAGTTTGTTTATCTGGGCATCAAAAGGGCAGAATGTTATTGGATATTACCCTAGATTCAGAAATAGGTAGGCTGTTTAGAGCGATGCATATTAAGGAGAAGGGAGCAGGAGTTGGTTTTATGTTTAAATTCGCTGATCCGAAATACTTTAAGAAGATCCGGCTGAAGACTGAGGGAGATGGCGGAAACATGGTTTAAAATCAGGAACGTGTTAAATATACCATATTTTAGCCATTGGGCCCCTGTCTGGGATGCCCCAGGTTCTTCAGAGTGGACAAAAGATTCCCTGGCTTTACCTTTGAAAGAAGCGGGCATTCAAAGATGGAAGCACATGCTGTTGAATGGTCAGCTGGTGCTGTGGAACTGGTGCAAGCAGGTGGTGGGCCCAAGGCTTTCAAGGTTTAAATATCTTCAAGTGCAAAGTTGGTTTTAGACTATGGGGGAAAAGTTAGGAGAACCAAATGAGTTAGAGGAAAAACTTCTCTCCGCTACAGTCGTTAAAAAAGAAATCGCTCTATGGTATTGGATGATCCTGGAGATGGAGGATGGTGTATTTACCTTGCCGGCGGATCTGAGGGGAAGATGCTTGCCAGAGACGGAGCTGGAAGACCAATGGCTGGTATCTATGACTACATTTTATAAAACAGTTAAACCCGCATATCTCAGGAAGAATAATTTTTTTACTGTACATAGGGCACACTGGACTCCACGAAGACTTTCTAAATTTGGGTCAGGAAGAACGGTGGTATGTCCAAAATGCAGCAGTCAGAGCTCCGATGACTTACATATGCTTTTCTATTGTCCGAAGTTACAGCTCTTCTGGGAGGCAGTAAGTAAGTGTCTGGCTAGCGCCCTAAACCTGCAGATCAAGGTAAGCGCTGTTTAGGTTATTTGTGGAGTATTGGAATGGGAATTTTTTTTTACTAAAGACAATTCAAAATTAGTTTTCTATGCTATGCTTTTAGCGCATAGGGAGATATGTAAACTGTGTGTATCTCCGACACCTCCAACTTTGGATTATTGGTTAAAATCTATGAGCTATTGAAGCTAATTTGGATGTTTCGGATCAGGGGAAAATAAGATATAAATTCTGGACTCCCTTTGTGTCTAGGGGTGCCACATGTTTAGAGGGAAAGGTCTAGGTGTGAGCGGGAAATCCGTTACGCTCGCGGATTTTGTGGATTTTTGGGAAATCCGCAATCCGCGAATTTTGCGGATTTCCCGCAAAATCCGCAAAAAAAAATCTGCGAACGTAACGGGTTCAAAAGTTGAACCCCCACTCATGCAACTATTTTACAATGGCGCCAGCAAGCTGCCAGCGCCGTTGTAAAATAGTTACAAAGTTAGCTTGCACAGGAACCACTAGATAAAACGAAGCAGGTGCTGCTTTATTTTATCTCAGTGCTTCCTGTGCAAGCTAACTTTGTAACTATTTTACAACGGCGCTGGCAGCTTGCTGGCGCCATTGTAAAATAGTTGCATGGCTGGGCACAGGTCAGGTCTGCAGCTCACTCAAGGGACCCCTGCGCCCTTCGGGGCGATTGCATAGTAACACACACATGGTCGCTTGAACTAGTTGATGCTCAAATTCAGTGACTCATTCATTAGCCCAAAAACAATCGTGAGCGTCGTCGAGGCTGGACAGGTGTGCCTTCTTCCCAAATCTACCGTGGAAAATCAGCTGTGATGCTGGATAGGCTTTGCATCCTTGACTTTCACGAGCGCAATACCCGAGCTTCTTTCTCTTCATCTGCTGAACTGATCTTTCTCTGACCTTTTATTCACACAAGAGGCACATACCCTACTGGGCACATTGTGTTCACACGCGTTTTGTACAATTTCGCAATTTGCGAAATTGTGCAAAACCCTCGCGAACTTGCAGAAACCCGTGCGAACATAAAAAAAAAAAAATCCGCAAATTCGCGGGAATTCGCGGATTTTGCGGATTGCGAGTTCGCATATCCGCAAAATTCGCGAACGCGAGATTCGCAAAATTCGCCCATACCTAGAAAGGTCCCATGATTAAGTCTTTCTCTGCCTCTGCTGTGTATAGTCTTTTCTGCGCGAGCAGAAGGATATGGGGAAGGGTCTATGTTGGATAGAAAGGAAGCTCTTGTTAAAAGATAGCATGGTCGCTATCCTGGGAGCCTAGACCTTATTTATCCCTGTCATAGCGAATGAGGTCAGATAACCCAAGGCTGGCATCGATAGAAAGACAAAGGGTGGAAGCAAGGCAAATGAGGAAAAAAAAAACAGGTGATAAGGAGCATTAGCAGACGGAAATTAACACCTGCTCTGACCTGGTGTAAAGTCGGAAGACAGCCTGCACCAGAAAAGGGCGCCCAGCCCAGAGCCACACCTGAAGGGCAACAGATGCCATGGAGCCACAGATCATGTGGGCCAGACATTCAAGAGGGCAACAACACCCCCCCCCCCACCCCCCAGAACCCCACCCACCCCCCTGGACCCCCACTGAGGCAGCTCAGACAAGGACAGTGACCTTCAGAAAATGCACCAACCTCATAGACCCAACACCAGAGAATGTCATTGCCCACTACAGGCTCAAAGGGACAACCATCCTCCGCATCCTGACCACCATTGCCCACAGGCTGACGGTACCAACACAACGGACAACTAACATCCCACCTCAGACAAAGCTGCTGGCCGTGCTGCACATGTTGCCTTTGGTACCATCCAACCAACAATCGCCTGAGCAGGAGGAGTCACACAGCCAGCCCAATCCAAGTTCCTCACAATGGTTGTGGATGACACCATCATCTTGGTACCCCACCATCTATACTTCCCCCACACTGCGCAGGAACAGTTGGAGACCAAGCAAGGCATCTATGCCATAGCTGGCTTCTCGCACGTGTTAGTGGGCAATTGACTGCACACATGTCCCACTTGTGCCCCCTGGCCCCCTGGCAACACTGCACACAATAACCGCAACATAATGCGCAAGTATTCCATCAATGTGCAGGCAAAAGTGGACCACCCGGAAATCACCACCAACGTTGACGCCAACCACACAGGCAGTGTGCATGATTCCTACATCTGCCAACAGTCCATCATCAAGCAGCGCTACCAGGATGGCACCTATGGAAATGCATGCTCGTTGGCAAGTACCAAATGTACACAACACACACCTCAACTCCACAATCATGCAACTCACAACACTGGGAATGCACACGTTACAAACTCACATTCAACATACCAAACAACATGCCCACCCACCAGACGCGACAGCACAACTTACTGTGGGAACATGGGCCAGCCATGCACATAAGCTATCAATGGCATGAAACCTCAGCCACATGATAGCAGATGGTGGGAAGAGGTGGGGACCAGGCATGTGCGAAGGAGGCAAGTAACCGATTAATGTGAATGTACACAATGCCAAGTGTGGCGTGAATGTGATGGCCAGACTGCAGTATGCAGACCACACACATATCCATGTCAACATACACCGCTGGTGTTTGGAGTGTAGTGGACAGTGGATGCAACCATGTCACCCTAGCCAGTGGGGTAGCTCGCGGAAATGTAGCTTGTTACTTACTCCAGTAAGCGTGAGCGGAGTGGGCTGGCCTGGTGTACGCTAGGCCAGCGTAGTGGTGTGAATAAAAGGCATGTAACTCTGGGTGTGGTTCTCTTCCAGAATGCCCAACGTCTGTGCCAGGGTGGAGCCTCTCACCCAGCTAGAGGCCGACACCGTTGCCGTGAGCGGTGTTGCCTATGATCCTGTACGCCTGACCACCCCTGGCCGCTGGTCCCCGAACCAGTCTTGCCCGCCCCAGCGCAACCAGGCCTCACTGCTCACCTACCAACACTGGTGTGTGTCGAAGAGGGACAACCACGTGCCGGTGCAAGCTCCAAGTCTGAGGGCCGCAACCCTGGTAGCCTCCTCAGACCATCACGGCCTCCGCGACACAGGCCCGCAGTAATCCTTTCTTATTGACTTACTCCACCAGCATACACAGCGGACTAGTAGGTCACACATTTGGAACTGAGTCTTGATTACACTATGGGGGAGAACATTATGGCAGAGTTTATATCACTATACTCCCTTCGATGTGGTGCCACCAAGTCTGTGCATGGCGGTACAAAAGGGGGTGGTGATGGACGGAGAATCTGAACCAATCAAACACTCACACACAGTCAACAGATCTGTGCATAGCATTCCAACCACATTTGTCTGTGGACACACACGGACTACTACCCTCGGGCCACACTGAACTCGAGTAGGTCACACATTTGGAACTGAGTCTAGATTTTTCAATGGTAGAGTACATATCATTGAACGCAAGGAGAGGTGTAAGAGGATGATGCTTTTCAGTCAGGAGGAAAAAAGGATCGTTTCGGAAGTGATCGAACACTACAGACAAATGCCCTGGTGTCACTAACTCTGTGCATCACGAGCCAACGGCACATGGCTGTGGGCCACTGCTGACCACTGCCTCTGGCCTACACTGCGGTCGAGTTGGTCAAACATTCTTGATTTAGCAATGGGCGAGTTCATATAATTGTAACGGCATCATCGCAGACGGATTCCCCACTCAGTCCCGGTGCCACTAAGTCTGTTCCCCGACATTCATGGACACTCTCTGGTTGAACTTTGTTGGGGTCTGAGTCTACGGACTGGGGGTTGTCTTCATCCTCATGTAGCTGATACCGAATTGGTGATGAAAAAGAGGCTGTAGCATTCCACTCCTCCATTTGCTGCTTCCATACGGCTTCTGCCCTCTGCATCATGCCCTGGAGGACACCTTTCACTGTCCCCCGCAACCCTCCGCCAGATGCTCCTTGGACATCGACAAGGACCTGGTCAGTCAGCGTGGCCCTGCCTAAGGGCACTGCAAGTCACCATCCCGTGGCGGTGTGCCTGTGCCGGCTGCTGTGCATCTGGGGCCACTAACTCTGTGCAGCTCAAGTCAGGGACCCTGTCTTCTGAGATATTGGATGGCCTCTGAGACGATGGCCTTGGGGTCCTCAACACCATGTGACTGTGGCCCTGCGCTGTCCGCTGCCTCCTGCCTCAACTGTGGTACAAAGCGATACAAAAGGGGATGATGGACGGAGCGTTTGAGCAAATCAAACTCCCACCCCCAGTCAACTGATCTGGGTTTATTCCATCACCATTCTTTAGCTCACTCAGCCACCCCAGTTCAGACATGGCCATATGCAAATCAGTCTGACCCTGTGCCTCATGGGAACAGTCCAGCCCGAACTGCCAAGCCAAATCTTCCCTGGACCGGAAACAAGCATCCTGGGACCGGTTTCGGATTCATAATCCTCATCAGTCAGGCTATCTTGAAACTAGTGGCCAAGTGAGCAAGGAATTCACATCTCAGCATACCCTGCCAACTTAGGGCGAACAAAGCGATACAAAAGGGGATGATGGACGGAGCGTTTGAGCAAATCAAACACTCCCCCCCAGTCAACTGATCTGGGTTTAATCCATCACCATTCTTTAGCTCACTCAGCCACCCCAGTTCAGACATGGCCATATTCAAATCAGTCTGACCATGTGCCTCATGGGAACAGTCCAGCCCGAACTGCCGAGCCATGTCTTCCCTGGGCCAGAAACAAGCATCCTGGGACCGGAATCGGATTCATAATCCTCATGAGCCAGGCTATCTTGAATCCAGTGGTAGAGTGAGCAGGGTACCCCTGTCTGGTGAAACCCTGCCAACTCAGAGCGAACAAAGCGATACCAAAGGGGATGATGGACGGAGCGTTTGAGCAAATCAAACACTCACCCCCAGTCAACTGATCTGGGTTTAATCCATCACCATTCTTTAGCTCACTCCACCACCCCAGTTCAGACATGGCCATATGCAAATCAGTCTGACACTGTGCCTCATGGGAATAGTCCAGCCCGAACGCGGCAAGCCATGTCTTCCCTGGGCCAGAAACAAGCATCCTGGGACCGGAATCGGATTCATAATCCTCATGAGCCAGGCTATCTTGAATCCAGTGGTAGAGTGAGCAAGGGACCCCTGTCTGGTGAAACCCTGCCAACTCAGAGCGAACAAAGCGATACCAAAGGGGATGATGGAAAGAGCGTTTGAGCAAATCAAACACTCACCCCCAGTCAACTGATCTGGATTTAATTCATTACCATTCTTTAGCTCACTCCACCACCTCAGGTTAGACATGGCCATATGCAAATCAGTCTGACCCTGTGCCTCAAGGAAACATTCCAGCCCGAAACGCTAAGCCATGTCTACTTTGGACCGGAAACAAGCATCCTGGGACCGGTTTTGGATTCATAATCCTCATCAGCCAGGCTATTTTGAATCCAGTGGTGGAGTGAGCAAGGGACCCATGTCTGGACATACCCTGCCAACTTAGTGCGAACAAAGCAATACCAAAGGGGATGATGGACGGAGCGTTTGAGCAAATCAAACACTCACCCCCAGTCAACTGATCTGGGTTTATTCCATCACCATTCTTTAGCTCACTCCTCCACCCCAGTTCAGACATGGCCATATGCACATCTGTCTGACCCTGTGCCGCATGGTAACAGTCCAGCCCGAACCGCCAAGCCATGTCTTCCCTGGACGGGAAACAAACATCCTGGGACCGGTTTTGGATTCATAATCCTCATCAGCCAGGCTATCTTGAATCCAGGGGTAGAGTGAGCAAGGGACCCACGTCTGGGCATCCCAAAAAGGAGAGACCATGTTGTCATTGTAAAGTGTGCTCGATGCAGGGAAAGAGTTAGGAGGCTCGTGTTTACTGTCCCCAGTGCCCAAGTAAGCTTGCCTTCTGTTTTCCTACTTGCTTTATATTGTATCACACTAAAGCAAAATACTAGGAAATTGACTGAGGTGGAGCAGCCAATAGGTTAACCTTTCAACTGGTGTGAATGGATACCTGCTGTCTGTGGGACACTCCTTCACTACGTAAGCAGCTGCAGAATATTTCTTCCTCTACTTCAGGAAATCATGGACTTCTCAATAACATTTTCTGCTTTGAGAACGTGGCAGTTGTGCTGTTCGCCAATGGACAAGTGCATTATAGTCCCCACGCTGCACGTACTGGTGGACAGAACATACGCCACGTTGTCACGGGGTACCTGTGTTTCAGATTCAACCGTTCTTCATAGTTTATGGTGTTCGCTTTAGAAAGCTTTTGAGAATTTCCAGCATCTTTGCCTTAATTTCAAAGGTAGATATGCTTGCTCAGTTCAAGGAATGACTTTGCTGCCTACTCGGGCACCCCTAACTTGCATCCACAAACTGGAAGGAGTTGGATTTAGCAAAGTGAGAGCATTATTAGCATGTGACAGTAATATGTTCTCATGCTTCAAGTAGCTAGAGATGGAAGGCATTAGTATATGGTCCCTTGACAATTCGACAGGATTAGTTAGGACTCTGATGAGGACATCCACGCAAACGGGTCAGAACACCTTATGGTAGGTGCGCATTCCGAGGAGTATTGCAAAGGTAGAAGGCAGATAGTAAAGGTAGTGTAGATACACGTCATAACTTCTTCATCTTCACCCATGGATTCAAATCCATTGCTGCCACACTGGCACTGAATTTACTACTGTACTTTTAGGTCAATGCTGCTTGCCATGTTCATCCTCCATTAGAACTTAGTAGATGGTCAGTTTGCTGTATGATAAGTGCATTACAGTCACTGCACATAACGGTGGATTGGACATATGCTACGTTGTCATGGGCTACCCGTGTTTCACATTCATCCGTTCTTCATAGTTTATGGTGTTATCTTTTGACAAGTACCAGCATGTTTGCCTTAGTTTCAAAGGTAGATATGCTCCCTCAGTTTGAGATATGGCCTATAAGGATACTCGGACACCCCTCAACTTCCACAAATTGGAAGAAGTTGGATTTAGCATAGTGAGTGCGCCAAAGGCGCATAAAAGAAATGTCTTCCTAGGCCTCATGTGGCTGTCTTGGAAGCCAGTCGTAAAGGCTCACTCTGCATGTGTTCGGTAGTGTTCATGAAGAAGGCGGGAGAGACTTGACAGGTGGTAAAATATAGTCAAACTCATTATGTCTTGTGGCATATGAATGTGATGGGCCCTTGCCTGGCGGTGGTATGTTTGTGTGAGAGGAAGTGATTTGGTTGTTTGGGCCAGTGGCTGGTGGGTTGGAAGTCTTGTGTGTAGTGTGTGAATGGTGTGTGAATGGACCCTAAAGCGGTTGGTGCCGTTAAGTGGCTTTATGGCTCACCTTCAGAAGGCTTGGCTTCAATATTTATATACCTCGATGAGTATTTGTGCTTTGAAGCCAGCGTTATTGGAGGTGCTAAAATCAACCAGGGTAAGTGGTTAATTAGCTTTATCAAATTAGTGAAGATTTATATTTGTGGCGGTGTAATGGCCTTTTGTAAGATTTTTTTTCCGCAATATGGGTAGCATGGAACTTTGTGCCCTAGCTCAGCCGTCACCTAGGCAAACCTTCACATTTGTGAGTAGTAGACGAAGGGGAAAGTACAAGGGTGAATGACTTGCGTGGCTCTCACTGTTTTTTTTTTACCCAACACGCCTTGAAAAGCTCAAATGTGGGGGGCATAATCCGACGATCCGAGCCGTGAGGGAAACGGCAATACCACCTCGAGAACTGACCCAGGGCAGGAGCGCTGCAGCCACCATCCTCGCCGCCACCGCCGAGAGGGCCAGACTCCAAGCCCCAGGTGCCCCGGCGGTAGCGGACGCAGCCAGCCTGTCACAGCTGAGCGCCCGGAGGCGCGATAAAACAGAGGTGCGCCGAGCGCACATTGGGGGCATAATCCGACGATCCGAGCCGTGAGGGAAACGGCAATACCACCTCGAGAACTGACCCAGGGCAGGAGCGCTGCAGCCACCATCCTCGCCGCCACCGCCGAGAGGGCCGGACTCCAAGCCCCAGGTGTCCCGGCGGTAGCGGATGCAGCCAGCCTGTCACAGCTGAGCGCCCGGAGGCGCGATAAAACAGAGGAACGCCTCTCGCCTCGCGAGTCACGCGCGGGAGAAGCCCGGGACAAGGGCGGGGCCGTCTGTGGCCGTTAGTGGACTTCAGCGGCCGGCCGGCCCACCCATCTGACATTCCCTCTTAGGTAAGTGAAGTCCCACTGATCATGGCAAGTACTGTTATTACGCCTGCACTGGATGACTTCCCATTTCCGCCCCCCTCTTTTGAAACTCTACTAGAAAATGCTTTAAATATGGTGTCCAATGAAATCGCCAACACAGAAAGGAGAATGTCAATGAGTAATTCTAACACAACCCCCAGGGATCCACCAACCTCTATTATCCCTATTTCCCCTGTGGTATTGATTACGAAATCTACCTCCGGTTCTGTGCCACAAGAGCCCGTCCCGAACGAACCTGGCTCTGCCATTATCATCGATTCCCAGTCTGACACTATCTCATCTAATCTGGTGAATGGAAGTAATAAACCGGCAGGGGAAAAACGTAAAAGGGCCTCCACCAAACCTTCTGCCAACAAAAGGAGACAACCCACTTGCAACAAGAACCAGCCCACACCGCAGAGCATGTGGACTAAGCAGAAGCACCAATCCTCGAGTGGCCCATTAATCTCCATAGCTGACCCGGAACTTGTTGATCTCGATGTTACTTCCACTCATACTGACATTCCTATTGGTAACAACAATACAATATGGACCCAGACTACCCCAGTAGGGGATAATAACCCCTTAACTAAGCAAAATGGGAATCTAATAGAGACAATTGTGGACACTATTTTTAAACGCTTATAGAGTCAAATGATCGTACAGTTTAAAAATGTTTTTAAGAGATTGGATAGGCTGGAAAACCTGGTAAAAAATGAGGAAGCTAAAAGAAAGGGAACTGTTGTCCTTGACCAGATTAGGGGGGATCGTCTTCTGAAAGACTTGGAGACACTTAGTAACACCATATCCACCGGGGGACCTGTCACCCGTGGTATTACTAGCATTAAATCTGTCAATGCACCCAACACTGGCGGTACCCAGACATCTAGCCAACTACCCACCCCTCCTGTAAGAATCAACAGTGCTGGACATAATAAGGCTGCAACTAGTTTGCAACCTAAAACAATTACACCTAATGTCTCGAGCACCTTACATCGTGCCTGCTCTACCACTAGCAACCCGAAAGACTCTCAGACACCAGCACGATCAGGGTCTAATTTGGCCAGTACTAGTAACACGAGTCGGTCAAGGGACAGTAGACCTAAAAAACATCAGGGACCCGCCTTGCACTTGCCCCCTGATGCCTGCCCTTATGTCTTGGTTTTGGCAGGCATTCCCTCACTCAGAGAGGGACAAGGCGAATCATGGGTCCAGTTAAACAACAAATGTATTGACTGGCTGACAAAGCACAAAGGGGTGGGCTATGATATATCAAATGAGCAGGGTATCGTGGGTAGGCCCCCTATTTAAAGACATCCAAGGTGACTGCATTGTCATTAATTTCAGGAATCCTGGCACAGTCAGATTTTTGCTTAATACAAACTCGGCTCGACCAGGCCCGTCCACTGTTGTAATTCCACTTCCCCTAAGTTATTTCTATAGACCCCCACAAAGGCCACTATATCCAGCACCCTCTCCTTTTGGGCTATATAATAGGTTTGCACCCCTATAAGACCTGGATACTCTGGACTGACCACCAGTAGTCAAGTTAGCATCCACTACAGTGAGTGATCAGTTACCAGTACCAGCGAATCAAGATTTAGTACCAACGACCTCTGACCATTTCGCCTATAGTTAAGAATAAATCGTCATGCACCACAGAAACGTTAGGGCAGAATTCAGACCTGTCCCTTATGAGTTGGAACATAGCTGGCCTGAAGTCGAAATTAAAAATCAAAGAATGGACAGACTGGATAAAAATAAAAAACTTTGATATATTAATGATGCAGGAGACCTGGTGCACCACCCCACTCACACTAGAAGGGTTTTGTTGTCATAACCAAATTGTAAATGCCTCGCCCATGGGTCGACCAAGCGGGGGTCTTTCAATCTGGGCAAAGATAAAAGCTGGTGTGCAAACCAAATTGATTAAGAGCAATGCAAAGTGTTTTATGGCCTTGAAATATACCAACAGGTTAAAGTTATGTTTAATTAATTTTCATAATAACGATTTTATATCTCACCCAATTTTTTTTTTTTTAATATTGTTTAAATTTATTGATGATGTGATTGTCGGACAAAAACATGGAATTTTTGATGGAATTTGTATCGGTGGAGACTTTAATGCTCATATGTACCGTAGTAATTATACGTGTAGGAGTGGAGAAGAATTGAGGGACCATCTTGCCCTTCGTGTCTTATTAAATGTTATGGAAACCGCTGGCACTGGGGGGAATGATGTCTGTACCCCCACATATATTGGTCAGGGGAGTCCGTCAACTATAGACTATATATTTGTCTCCCCAACACTGTGTGATATTTTGGAAAAAGCTGAGGTTGTTTGCTCCCCATATAGTGACCATTATCCCCTATTAATACAACAAAAAAACCATGGGACTAATCAAGTTGAAATTAATAGGTTAACCGGAATAAAAAACCTGGAAGCATCAACTGATGGGTTAAGGGTCGTATGGAAGGGAGTAGACAATAAGGGCATCCTAGCACATGTGATCCATAAACATCTTACACTAGTTATGAATTGCCTGGCCTGCGACAAACCGGGGCATGTTATCATTGACTCTTTCTGTGAACTCTGTATTGCCATCAAAAGAGAGACCTCTAAACCAGCACGGGCTAATAGAACTAGCAACCCACGCTGGTCTGATTAATCGTGTTCCCGGGCTAACAGAGATTTGAGGGACGCTATTAAGACTACACCGAGAAACTTGGCACTTGTAAGAACTTTGAGGGCCAGATATAAGTCCACATTACGTATCAGCTCTGAAGCATTATTGAAGGATCATTGGGAGGCTCTTGTACGTACTGCTACCTTAAAAGACACTACTGGGTTTTGGAGGGAGGTTAAGGCCCTCAGATCGCTCGGCTCCAATTTAACACCTATCAATTGTAATATTACGGGGGATACATGGGCCGAGCACTTTTCTAAAATTTATGCTGTCTCAGGGCACCCCCCTGATATTATCTTCCCGGTTAGGCCCTTGAAGATTGAGTTACACGAGGTTGAGGATGCCATATTAGAAAGTGTGGGCAATAAAGCCCCTGGCCCTGATGGTCTATCAATAGATCAAATACAATCAGAATTTAGTTTTTGGGCACCTCTCCTTTGTAACCTTTTCAACAAACTATCTGATAACTCCATCCCAGATTCATGGTCTGACAGTGTTATCGTCCCGATATTTAAAAAAGGCGACAGATCAGACCCAGGCTGCTATCGCCCGATATCACTGATCGACAACACTTTAAAGGTTCTCGGGAGGGTGCTTTTTAAGAGGATAAATAGCTGGGCTAACGATAATGATATTTTACACTAATGTCATCTCGGCTTTAGATCCAATGTGGGCACTGTTGAGCAATGTTTGAACTTAAGTCTGTTAACAGCAAAATACACTATAGTAAAAAAGTCCCCCCTGTATTTTGGTTTTATGGATTTAAGTTCTGCTTTTGATTTTGTTAACCGTTCACGTTTGTGGTCATTACTCCTTAAATATGGTTTAGATGATTCCCTGGTTTATTTTCTTTCCTATTTGCACAGGGACTTAAAAGCCCGTGTTCGCATCAATTGTGAGGGTGAGCTTTCCAAGGACATTTCAATTTGCAGGGGGTTTAGACAGGGCTGTGTGCTCGCCCCTCTGCTTTTTATTCTGTATATCAACGAGCTGAGCAACACCCTATGCACTTTAACCAACGATGTTCCAATCGTTAATGGCACCCCCATCCCCGCCCTATTATATGCGGACGACGCTGTGCTAATGGGCCGCACACCCAACGCCTTACGTATTTTAATTTCAGGCTTTGTTTCCTTTATGGCAGATTTGGGTTTATCTACTAATTTCAACAAATCGTATATTATGAACTGCGGCCCTAAAAGATATAATATTACTAGAATTAAATCTGGAGAAAATACCCTAAATAGCACAAGCACTTTTCTGTATCTGGGACTACTCTTTTCAAACTCCGGATCCTGGCAACCACATGTTGCGTATGGGAGAAATAAGATTGGGAAATCTATTAACTCGGTTCTTTCCCTTCGTCAACCTAGACATGCAGATGTTGTCTCCTCCCTCATAAAGATTTATCGTACTCAGTGCCAACCTACTGGCACGTACGGATCAGAGGTGTGGGGATATTCCAACTGTCTGGGCAATAGCTTGCTTAATCTCCACTACGGCCCCTCGCGGCGGGATGCCTGGCTTTCACCTTGTGGATACCCTGCTGGGGTTATCTCACAGGGGAATACCAGGACGGGTTCCCAAGGCAAGCGCCTTGATGCCTTCGGGTGATACGTGCGCTATATAAATCGCAATACATTTACATTTTGCAAATGCTACTTACCAGTATGCATCTGTTCTTGGCATGTAGGGCTGCTGATATTCACATCTGTGCATAGATCGCCGCCTAGAGTTGGGTCCGGATGATTGCACATTGTTGTCCTGGAAGAGTCTTCGAAGTATCACGAGATAGGTGGCTCCTCCCCTGGACTACAGTGCGCATGGGCATCGACTCCATCCCCAGATTGTTGTTAGCCATTGTGGCCAAGATGGAGTGAAACTCAGTGAAAGATGACCATGCCATGAAATGCTATGTGAACACTGCAGCTGCTACAGGCGCCGGGGAGGAGGGCGGGCGATATGAATATCAGCAGCCCTACATGCCAAGAACAGATGCATACTGGAAGTAGCATTTGCAGTTCGAGGCATGTGGGCTGCTGAATTCATATCTGTGCATAGAATACATAGCAGTCCCTCCCTTAGCGGCGGCCGCCCGTGCCAGCTGCAGCAGTTTGGAAAAGCGTTTTGAGAACAGCCTGCCCTACAGCTGCCTGCTGTTTGGAGTGCACGTCTACACAGTAATGCTTAGTAAATGTATGTGTGGTAGACCATGTGGCTGCTCTACATATGTCCTCTAAGGGAATGTTTCCAAGGAAAGCCATAGAGGCCCCCAATTTTCTGGTGGAGTGGGCTCTTGGTGGAATGCTAAGAGTGCGCTTTGCCTTTGCATAGCAAATTTGAATACATTTCACGATCCACCTAGCAATACCAGCCTTGGAAATAGGGTTACTTTTGTGATGTGGCGCAAAGGCAACGAAAAGCTGTTTAGTTTTCCTAAAATCTTTGGTCCTATCAATGTAATACATTAGGGCCCGTTTAACGTCAAGGGTGTGGAGCATCCGCTCCGCCAGTGACTCTGGATTCTGAAAGAAAACCGGCAACTCAATGGTTTGGTTGATGTGGAACTGAGACACAACCTTGGGTAAAAATTGAGGGTTTGTGCGGAGCACGACCCTATTAGCATGAACTTGGAAGAAAGGCTCTTGGATTGTGAGGGCTTGCAGTTCACTAACCCTCCGTAGCGATGTAATTGCTACCAGGAAAGCCACTTTCCATGTTAAGAATTGAACCTCGCAGGAATGTAGAGGCTCAAAGGGAGGACCCATCAGTCTTGTAAGAACCACATTGAGGTTCCATTCAGGAGCTGGTGGAGTCCGTGGCGGAATGACTCTTTTGAGGCCTTCCAGAAATGCTTTGATGGCAGGTACCTTGAAAAGGGAAAGGTGCTGTCTATTTTGGAGGTATGCGGCCATCGCAGACAGGTGAATGCGAATGGAAGTATATGCCAGATTACACTTGTATAGATGGAACAGGTAACAGATGATGTTCTGAATAGAAGCATCTAGTGGATCAATGTTGTGGTTTGTGCAGTAGATGACAAACCGCTTCCATTTCGCCGCATAACAGGCTCTAGTAGTGGGCTTCCTAGCCTCCCGAATGATGTCCATGCAATTGGGAGGAAGGTTGAGGTAGCCAAACTCTAGGACTTCAGGAGCCAGATCGCCAGGTTGAGCTGTTGCGGATCAGGGTGCTGAATGTCGCCATGGCTCTGCGTCAGAAGGCTGGGTGTGAGACGAAGCCTTTGATGCAGTACCACGGAGAGTTCCAGAAACCTGGTGTACCATGGTTGGCGAGCCCACGTTGGAGCAACTAGGATGAGAGTCATTGAGTGCTGCCTGAGCTTGCGCGCCACCAGCGGTATCAGGGGTGCTGGGGGAAAAGCGTACGCAAATCTGCCTGACCAGTTCATCCACATCGCATTGCCCTGTGATTGCGGGTGTGGGAACCTGGCGGCAAAGCTTTGGCATTTTGCGTTCTCCCTTGTGGCGAACAGGTCGATCTCTGGATGACCCCATCTTTGGAAGTACGGTTGGAGTACTGATGGATGTATCTCCCACTCGTGCATTTGATGGCTGTGCCTGCTGAGCAGGTCCGCCATCTGATTGTCCTTGCCTGGGAGATGTTCTGCCATGAGGAAAATTTTCCTCTGATTGGCCCACTTCCACATGCTCTGAGCCAGATGAGACAGCTGCGGAGAGTGTGTGCCCCCCTGTTTCTGAATGTAGTACATGGCTGTCATGTTGTCCGTTCGGATCAACACGACCTTGTTGCACAGATGTACTTTGAACGCCTTTAAGGCCATGAAGATTGCCATAAGTTCCAGTACATTGATGTGCATCTTCCTTTGCTGTAGTGTCCATAGTCCCTGCACCGTGTATTGGAGTACATGCGCTCCCCAACCCTGGAGAGAAGCGTCCGTTGTCAGGATGATCTGCGGCACAGGCTCTTGAAACGGTCGGCCCTTGCAAAGGTTTCGTGGATTCCACCAATGCAGAGAGGTGTATGCCCGACCGCTCACCAACACTAGGTCTTTTAATTGCCCGTGAGCCTGAGTCCACTGACGTGCTAAGCACTCCTGAAGCGGACGCATATGTAGTCTCGCATGCGGGACTATGGAGATGCAGGAGGCCATCATGCCTATCAACTGCATGAACACTCTGGCTGGAAGCGAGTGTTGAGGTCTGAATCTTTGGATCAGCGACTGAATGCTGTTGACTCTCACTGAATTTGGCTGCGCAGTGGCCGCCAGAGTGTTTATAGTCGCACCCAGATACTGTCGTATGTGGGCGGGCTGGAGATGTGATTTTGGATAATTCAGTGAGAAACCCAGATCGTGCAGAAGGTGAATGGTGTGGGACACGTGGTTGGCGCACTGCTGGGCCAACTTCGCTTGAATGAGCCAGTCGTCCATATAGGGGTAGACGTGGATGTTTTGACGTCTCAGATGCGCCGCCACCGTCGCCAGGCACTTTGTGAAGACCCTTGGCGCCGTGGTGACCCCAAAAGGCAAAACCTTGAACTGGTAGTGCTGGTTTTGAATGGTGAATCTGAGGTACTTTCTGTGTGAAGGATGCAGTGGAATGTGAAAGTACGCATCCTTGAGGTCTAGAGTCGCCAGGAAGTCCCCTTGCCGAAGCAGTGGGAGAACCTGTTGCAGCGTGAGCATATGGAAATGTTCCGACAGAATGTAAAAGTTTAGAGGTCTGAGGTCTAAGATGGGCCTGAGGGATCCGTCCTTTTTTGGAATCAGAAAGTACAGGGAGTAAACTCCCGTACCTTGTTCTTGCAGGGGCACGAGCTCTATTGCACCTTTTTGCAGCATGACGTTGACTTCCTGCTGCAACAAGTGCAAGTGCTCGCCGGACATAGGACGGCTTTTTGGGGGTATGTTGGGTGGAGTGGATGTGAGCTCCAGATAATAACCATATTGGATAAGAGATCTGACCCACCTGTCCGTGGTGATGGACCTCCACACGGGCAGGAACTGCTGGAGTCTCCCCCCGACCGGTGTTGCGTGGTCGGGGGGCAGTGACAAGGCGTCACTGTTTGTTGGCGGCGGAGGACCTGGAGCTGTTATTACCACGTCCTCTGCCTTTGACGTTGTTGCCACGGTATCCACCACGACCCTTGTTGGTATAGGAGGTTTGGGTGTTACTCTTATAGAACTGCGTTGACTGAGACGCTTGACCCCTTGAGGTGCCTCTGTTATTGGAGCGGCGAAAGGAACCACCCCGAAACTGCTGTGATTGGCACCCATAGACTTACAGTGTCGGTGTCCTTCATTTTTTCGAGGGTGGTATCGACTTCTGGGCCAAACAGGTGGTCTGGCTTGACAGTTTGGTTGAGGATGGTAGTCTGAATGTCTGGCTTGAAACCTGATATTCTGAGCCATGCATGCCTACGCAGTAGAACGCTAGTGTTTATTGCTCTGAGGCGGTGTCAGCCACATCCAGAGCGCACTTAATTGAAGCATTGGTGATAAGCTTCCCCTCCTGTATCAGCATCTCAGCTGCTTCCTTATACTGCTCTGGCAGGTGTTGTAGAAGGGTCTCTAGAGTGTGGTAGTGAGCCCTGTCGTAACGCGCAAGCAGCGCCTGTGTATTGGATATGCGCCATATGTTTGCAGCCTGCGCAGCAACACGTTTCCCCGAAGCCTCAAAGACCTTTGATTCCTTGTCTGGGGGAGGAGCATCACCCGTAGTCTGTGAGTTGGCTCATTTGCGAGCATTGGAGACGACCAAGGAATCCAGAGGCAACTGTCCTTTGATGTACGTTGGATCAGTGGGCGCTGCCTTGTACTTTTTGTCAATACGTGGGTTGACAACTCTTGCTCGGGTGGGCTCCTTGAAGACCTCCGGCGCATGTTTTAACACCCCCTTTAGCATTGGCAAAGTCTTTACAGTTTTTTCAGCGACTGAAAAGGTGTCAAAAAGAAAATCGACGTCTACCGGGTCTGCATGGAGATCGACGTCATGGTTGGCTGCCGCCCTTTCAATAAGAGCATTGAAAGCTGCAGAGTCCTCAGTTGGAGAAGTCTTTGCTGAAAAGAGCTGAGGCTCCTGTCCGGAATGCGAGTCCCCAGGGTCGCCCCCAGCAGACCATAGCTCAGTCACATCCTCTGGGTCTGAGTAGACCGGGTAGGCATACTCATCTTCGTCGTCACCATCACCCTCCTCCACATTAGAATGAGTGGGTGAAAGTTCATGACCTTGAAGTGATGCTGGCTCTAAAGGGGCAGAGGCACCAGCAGGGTTTGTCTTCTTTTTTAGTGGGATTTGGAAATGCTCCAAAGCTGGTTCAGGGGTGATCTTCTTTTTAAGGAGAGAGAGCTTGCCTGTGTTGGCGTCGATGATTACTTCTCGACGCTCTTCTTCTGCCAGTGGTTGGTGGCGCGGGCCTGGAACCACCAACGATGCCTTCGGCGTCGAGGATAACTTTGGCGTCGAGGATAACTTCGGGGGCCACCCGGCCCCGGGCTTTGGTGCGAAAGCCTTCGGCGCCGTTTTCGGCGGTAACGTGAAGAGGATCGGCGTTGCCACTTTCGCCGGTTTTTGAAGAGGCTTGGGCACAGTGTCCTGCGCATCGACTGCCGCGGTCCCCTCCCTAATACGCTGAAGGGACTCATTGACCTTTTTTGTGAGCGAGGCGGAGGGACGGACCGACTCGAGAGAGTCTTCTGAAGCAGTTTTTGGCCCGGCGACCGAGGCCGCAGTCTTCGGAGCCGATGCAGCAGCCCCCTTTGCCTTCTCGAGTGGAAGCGGGTCAGCGATAGACTTGGGGTCGTCCTGCCGCTTCTTTGTGGTCTTCTTATGGTCGTCGACCTTCTTGGCATCGATGCGACTTTTAAGTGCGTCGACCAACTTCGGCGCCGACGCCCCCGCGTCGCCCGTTTTCACCTTCGGCTTCGACACCGTAGTCTTTGGGTCGGCCATTTTGGCGTGCCCCTTGAGCTCGACGGCCATCTTGGATTTCTTCGGCGCCGAGGCCTCCGAAGCCTTTGATCCGACCAGTGCGCCTTGCGCTTTCGGTTTCGAGACGTCTGGCGTCGAGACCGATGGTTTCACTTTCGGTTTCGGTACCGTAAGTGGCGCCGCATCCATGTCCGTGGCCGGGCCGGAAGGCGGAGCCGTGGGACGGGAATCAAGACTTTGGGTAAGGCCCTAAGGCGATCCCTCAGCCTGGGCCTTATAATGTTGGCCGGCCCCGGAGTCAGTGTGAGGAAACTCCTCCTCCGAGCTATCCTCTACGGTGGTAATGGCCCCGTCGTCGTCCCCTACCCCCTCGGCGACTTCATCGAAATCCTCGTCTTCCGCGTCGTAGTCTTCCTCGACCTCCGACGCTGGGTTAGATTCCGTGATATCTTGGATAGTGTTGTCGCCGACATCCTCCGCGTCGAAGATGTCCGTCGGAGGGGGTGCCGATCGCTGGGCCTGCAGTCTCGCAGCTCGGCGGAGCTTGAGCGTCTTCTTTGACCGGAACTTGGAGCAGGCCATACACTTGGCCTCGTCGTGGTCCGGCGACAAGCACTTATTGCACACCGGGTGCACATCGATATGTGGGTACTTCGAGGCACACACCGGGCACCTCTTAAATGGACTTCGTTCCATGATGAAGTAGAGTGGAGCGTCGTGTAGGCCCGTCCGCGCCGAAAGCACGCGGAAGGGCGGAGTTGGCTCGGAGTCGATGAAACAAACGAACCCGAACGATAGACAATACCGACGCGAGTCCTAAAGACCTTTTGGTCAGAAAAAGAAATTAAACAACTATCGATTCCGACAGAGGGAACCGAAACACATCCGAACCCAATGGCGGAAAAAAACAATCTGGGGATGGAGTCGATGCCCATGCGCACTGTAGTCCAGGGGAGGAGCCACCTATCTCGTGATACTTCGAAGACTCTTCCAGGACAACAATGTGCAATCATCCGGACCCAACACTAGGCGGCGATCTATGCACAGATATGAATTCAGCAGCCCACATGCCTCGAACACATATTTCCATTCAAACTGAGGAAAACAGATTTTGTCGAAAGGTATTGGGGGGAGTTGTCTCTGCTGCAACATACGTTTGCCATAAAGAACTTAACTTACCCTTTATAGAAGATTTCATCCGTTCAAGACCAGCACTTTTTTGGCTAAAAATTTGGCTTAACCCTTCGGCCACTTTAACACGGAGTATACTTACTGACTGCCTACAAAGTGATAGGTCCCATCATATTCCATGGTTGAACGCGGTAGAGAAAAGTCTGACTAGCGTGGGGTATGGTTCTTTATTCACTTCCCCCAACACCATAGACCACTCCCATAAGAATAAAATCAAAGGGGCTTTGTACAACCTTTACAATATGGAACGGATAAGACTGGAATATCTAAAGCCATCTGTTATTAAGTACTCTACCCTTTGCGACTCTAATGCTGGTCCATCAGTGTCACCTCAGAGATATCTGCTTACTACATTAGGTAGATGGAATAGGAGTCTTCTGTTCCGTCTCCGGGATGGTAGTATTGTGAATCTGTTAAACTTTCCTCTGGGATACAACAAACATCTTGATAAGCTGGATTGTCCATGTATGACGGGTGGTAAACAAAGCCTGGTGCATTTTTTCTTTTTCTGTAATTTTTATAGGCTGTATACCACTCGCTACTTAATGCCGTACTGTCGCAGATATGAACTCAGAGACTTTAATCTGGCATTAAAAACTTTTCGAATGTTAAAGTCAGACGAGGAGATATACTGTGTAAGCAGCTTCCTTAAAGCTGCTGTCCGCTCCCGTGCTTCTATGGATTCAGTAGGATGAAAAGAGTGAAATTGCATCTTTTGCACAAATTCCTTTTTTGCACATTTTGAAGGATGTATATACGATTGTACATGTGTAAGCTCTCCTCTATATAAAATGATATTTTTGACTTTTATAAATTTTTGTATAAATCATTATTTGGCTCTATTAATTGTACTAATATGACGCACCTGTTGTTTTAACTATGACTTTTTAAATGCATACTGTACTTTTATGGATGTATCTATTCCGAATAAAGAACATTTGACTTGACTTGACTTGTAGTTGAAAATATTTTTTTTACACACATTTTTGTATGGGAAAGTTGTGGGATCACCAGGCTGACGAAAATTTCCTACCACCCAGCGTTCCCCCAGCTCTCCCGAAAAAAATAGTGCCTCCATCGTTTGGGCGGCCCAAGTACCCGTGACAGGCAAGGGCCCAAACAGATAGAGGAGACATCAAAATTGCCTATCACAAAACAACCTGGTTTTGCAAGGGGGGGTCACCTGTGTTATTGGCCCCGTGCTCAGTGGCCAGCTAGGGAAACCTACCAAAACCACACATTTCTGAAAACTAGACACCCGGGGATTCCAGGGAGGTATTGGTTGCATGAATCCCCCAACAATTTCTTACCCAGAATCCTCTTCAAATTTCAAATTTAGCTGAAAAAATCACTTTTTCCACATATTTTTGTGTGGGAAAGTTGTTGAATCACCGGGCTGACACAAATTTCCTATCACCCAGCATTCCCCCAGGTCTCCCTATAAAAATGGAGGCTCACTCATGTGGGAGGCCCAAGTACCTGCGACAGGCAAGGGCCCAAAAGGTATTGAGGAGACAAAAAAGTTGCCTATCACAAAACAACCTGGTTTTGCAAGGGGGGTCACCTGTGTTATTGGCCCCGTGCTCAGTGGCCAGCTAGGGAAACCTACCAAAACCACACATTTCTGAAAACTAGACACCCTGGGAATTCCAGGGAGGTATGGCTTGCGTGGATCCCCCAACGTTTTCTTACCAAGAATCCCCTGCAAACCTCAAATGTAGCTGAAAAAAAAATCACTTTTCCCACACATTTTTGTGTGGGAAAGTTGTGGCATCACCGGGCTGACACAAATTTCCTACAACCCAATGTCCCCCCACCTCTCCCAATAAAAATGGTTCCTCACTCGTGTGGAAGGCCCAAGTACCTGCGACAGGCAAGGGCCCAAAACGTATTGAGGAGACATCAAAGTTGCCTATCACAAAACAACCTGGTCTCAGTGGCCAGCTAGGGAAACCTACCAAAACCACACATTTCTGTAAACTAGACACCCTGGGAATTCCAGGGAGGTATGGCTTGCGTGGATCTCCAAACGTTTTATTTTACCCAGAATCCCCTGCAAACCTCAAATCACTTTTTCCACACATTTTTGTGTGAAAAAGTTGTTGGATCACCGGGCTGACACAAATTTCCTACCACCCAGCATTCTCCCAGGTCTCTGGAAACAAATGGTGCCTCACTCGTGTGGGAGGCCAAGTACCCACAACAGACAAGGGCCCAAAACAATTTGTGATAGGCAATTTTGATGTTGCCTCAATACGTTTTGGGCCCTTGCCTGTCGTGGGTACTTGGGCCTCCCACACGAGTGAGGCACCATTTTTATTGGGAGACCTGGGGGAACGCTGTTTGGTAGGAAATTTGTGTCAGCCTGGTGATCCCACAACATTCCCACAAACAATGTGTGGGAAAAGTGATCTTTTCAGTTAAATTTGAGGTTTGCAGGGGATTCTGGGTAAGAAAACGTTGGGAGATCCACGCAACCAATACCTCTCTGGAATCCCCCGGGTGTATAGTTTTCAGAAATGTGTGGGTTTGGTAGGTTTCCCTAGCTGGCCGCCGAACACGGGGCCAAAAACCCAGGTGACCCCCCCCCCCCCCCCCCCTGCAAAACCAGGTTATTTTGTGTTTTTTTTTTTTGTAAACCTTTTTATTGGATTTTATCATGTTACAAGTCATACAGTAGTCAACCTGATCACTTCGGTAGTACAAATAACATTAACATCTTTATGTTTTCTGTTATCTTTACAGGGCAGTGGAGTAATTAATCACGGAGGTGCCGGAAGGCATCGAGTAGATGGTCGGTGGTAGGATTACTGCCGTTCTCCGACCGTATGACTGTCTCTAGTCCAAAGCACCCTGTAAAGGGTATCGTTAATAGATAATCCAGTTTCCAAACTAAACTTGGGGGTGTGTAACTCAGGAACTATGGGGTCGGTGGGGGAGGAGAGGGGCCTGAGGTCGCAGAAAGCGGGGGCAGTGTAGAGGGGCCCCACGTCATTCTGCTATCATCGTGCACTTTACCCACTCTTGTCTGGAGTTATGATTCCTGGAGGGTGACCAGGGTGGAGCTGGCTTTGCACGGAGGAGGGAGGGGAACACAGCGCGCGGGTGGGCTAAGATGCAGTTGATTCTGGTGCCACCTGGGGGTCTTGCATGTGCTCTGTGTCATTTGTGTGTGTTTGCTTAAAGTAGTGCCGCCCATTCTAATGAGATAGGCCGCCGGCATATGCCACAGGCCTCCTCTTGCCGAATAAGATCTTCGGCTGTGGCCCACTTCTTTACCGCCCCCACCATGCAGCTATTGGGGGCCCCTCTGCCGCATGCCAATGCATTGCCACACTGCGCTTGGCCAACAGCACGGCCAGCAGGGCAAATTTGGTCTCTACTTTCTTCCGTTTATTGCGTTTAAAAATGCCTAGGGCACATGCCTCCCATGTATGGAAGTCTGAGAGACCTGTGACTGTCTTCAGAGTGGTGCGTACCGTCATCCAAAGGGTTTGTATCACTGGACATGACCAAACATATGAGCAAATGTGGCGTCCGGGGTGTGACATCGGGGGCAGTCAAAGTGGTATGTCGGGTAAAAGCGTTTAAGCCGCGCCGGTGTGAGATAAGCATGGTGTAGTATGTTGAACTGGATATTTTTGAATCTCTGGTTGCGGGACACTTTTTTGTGATGTTCTAGGGCCATCAGCCACTCGCGATCATGGAGGGTGCGGCCAAAGTCCTCCTCCCAGCGGAGCCATAATTGGATCAACAGTATCTGTGTGAGTTCCATAATGGATTTGTAGATCCATGTGATAAGGTGTCTGCAGGCCCTCATATGTAATAATGTGTGCAGCACCGGGTGAGTCTTGGGTTCCCTGCTTCCGAGGTCCCAGGTCCCAGGTCCGTCCACAGTCCGCCACCAGCTGCCTGTGCAGCAGGAATTGGCCGGCTGGAAGCCCGGTTTCTTCGACTATGTCTGCGAACGGGACCAATTGACCGTCAGAAAACAGGGCCTCTGTTTCAGTGAGCTGGTATTCTGTCCAAATTCTAAGCTCTTCCATGGTGTAAAACCCCCACCCTTTAGGTAGTCCTGCCAGCGGCAGTAATGGGAATCCCCATGGACATGTGGTGAACCCGCATGGTACAGGCTCTGGCCGCCTTGACCAGCAGCGGATGGGCCGGATCGGATTTGGTGCCTGGAAGGAGCATTCGGGTTAATTCCGGGACTGTTACCTGTCTGTCCTGGGTCTCCGTTTCCCCAAGGTTGCGATGCGCTGTCCAGTGTGATAACCACTGCAGCTGCGCTGCCAAAAAATAGGCTTCCAATGATGGGGCGCCCATCCCTCCCTTATCGCAAGGCAGCTTCAGGGCCCATAGGGCCACTCTGCAGTGGCCCCTCCCCCAGATCAGGGAAATGAGTAATGAATTGAGCTCTTGGAAGAAGGACAGTGGTGGGACAACTGGAATATTGGTGAAGTGATATAGAAGCCGGGGCACCATTATCATTTCGGATAAGGCTTACCCTCCCAATGGGAGCCAAGGGTAGGGTCCGCCAGAAGGCAACTTGGCTTTAAGTCCTCGGAGGGCCCGATAGTGGTTGCCGTCCAGGCGGTCTTGGGGCTCATGGTAGAGCCTGACTCCCAGGTAACGCGGGACGTCGCCCGACCATGCCAGTGAGGCGTCTCCCATACGAATCTCCCTATGCGGGGTGTTCAGGTGCAAGGGGTAGAGAGAGGACTTCTTCCAATTCACCCAAAGTCCGCAGCCCTCTCGAAGTCTGCGAGCGTGGTCCAGAGGGTGGTGAGGTCCACTGCAATGTCTCTAACGTATATAAGGAGATCATCCACATAAAGGGAGATGCAATGTGTGCGACCTCCCAAAGGGATGCCCCAGTGCTCGCCCACCTCCCGCAACCTAGCCGCTAGTGGCTCCATAGCAATGGCAAATATGACAGGGGACAGGGGACACCCCTGACGTGTACCACGCATGATCGGGATGGGAGAGGATATGGAGCGGCCTATTCTGACCCTTGTGGTGAGATCGGTGTATAAAAGCTGAGTGTACGCTATAAATTGGGACCCTATGCCCACCCTCCGTAGCACATCGAAGAGGTATTGCCATGCCAGGGTGACAAACGCATTTTCAAGATTCTATCGGGAACCCGTCATGTCCCGGAGCCTTGTTTTTGGCCAGGTGGTGTATGCCGGATTTGATCTCCGCTTTTGTGAGCTGGTCATCTAACGTCTTGCGTTCCTCGTCCGTAAATTGGATTATGGTATGTGAGGTCAGCATGTTCCGAAATGTTCCCTGTCCTGAGTTGGCTCCCTGTAGAGCATGGTGTAGTAGTTATGGAAGGTATCTAAGATAGCAGCTTGCGTGTATACTACTTCCCCCATGGCATTGCGAATGCTGGTGATCGGTTGTGTGTGTGTGTCCTGCCGGATAAGCCAAGCCAACAGGGTGCCGGCGAGGTTCCCTTTGCTGTGGACTCTAGTTGTGTATGTGCAGAAATTATAATGTCGCAGATCGGCACATGCCTCTTCGTATTTGGTTTTGGCCTCTGCTAATAGTAAGGGGGGGAGTTCCCGTTGGTCAGCCGCTTTAGAGAGCCTTGCCACTTGCTGTTCTGCGGTCTGCACAGCCCTTTCTATTGTCTGTTTCACTCCTGTGATTTGTCTGATGCATGCTCCTTGCAGGACTACATTGAAAGCGTCCCATTCTAGGGCCCTAGTCTATCTAGTGCCTGTATTTTCAGTGAAGTAATGGTGAATGGTTTCTGACTGCTGGCGTTTGAACACTGGGTCCAGAAGGCAGTCCTTGGGGAGGCACCACGTAGGGATTGGCGGCACTGGTAGTCGCCATACTAGCGATAGAGTATGTGCGTCGTGATCCGAAATTATCCTGCCCAAGTAGTTTGAGTGTCTGATGTGGGGAATGAGAGACAGCGTGCACATAAAGCGGTCCAGACGGACTCGTAAGTTGTGAGGTATCAAGTGAAATGAGTATATTTTGGAGGTCGGATGTGTGTGTCTCCATACGTCCACCAGGGACCAGTGGGCAGCCCAGGCGCGGAATGTGGCTGTGTGCACATGGGTTGGGGAGTGCGTGGCAGGGGGGGAGGATCGGTCCAGTGTAAGGTCTAGGGAGCAGTTGTAGTACCCCCCAGTATCCACGGGGACTGTGTGAATCCCGTTAACACACTCGTCAAGGTTCCCCAAAACGGTGTCTGATCTACATTTGGGGCGTAGACACTGCCTACAAGGAGGGGCTGCCCATTTAATAGCCCTTCTAGTAATGCATACCGGCCCTCAGGATCCACTCGTCTGGCGGTTTCGCGAAAGGGCACTCCGGGCCGAATCCAGATGAGTGCTCCTCTTGCGAAAGCGGAGTAGGTCATGCCGCAGAAAGTGCCCCGCCATTTCTTCTTGAGTTTGCGCAGTTCCTCCTTAGTGAGGTGGGTCTCCTGAAGGGATATAATCTGTGCCTGTTGCCGCTTGACGTATGCATATATCGCATAGCGCTTCTGGGCTGTGTGCATCCCCGAACATTGAAGGTTAAGAACTTGAAGTCTGTGTGTGCCATAGTAGGTCCGAAATTGTGTCGTAATTGCTCTGTCTCCGAGAGAGTAGAGTCTCATATCTCTAGCCAGTAAATGCCATGTGCAAACTACTTGGGGATGTATGTGCATGCCCCTGCCCCGAGTATGGTAAGTAACCAGAGATCATGGTGAATGGGGTGGGTAAAGTGAAAACTGGGTTCGGGAAACAGTCCCAATACCCGGGACCTATCGCTGGGACCGATACGTCCAAACTGACGCTCTGGAGAAAGGAGAGTGTCAACAAACAATTAACAACCTTGGGGTGGTGGTACGTGTATGCGAGGGTGGTCCATGGGTGGGTCCTTGAAGGATCAATGTGCGTCGTGTGGTCTCTGACTGCTGTTGAGCCGTGGTGCGTGGGTATTGTTAGAGACCAACAATTGTGTGGGGGTTGTCCTCAACTAGCTGTGAGCAGGGCCACCCGCATCCATTTGCTACTAGAGTCTCGTGACAGTGTTTCCATGGCCGTCTCTGTGGCGCAAACCTGCGTGTTTCCTACCCCATAAGATCTGCTGTCTGGGGGGTGACCTGCGGCAGAGTGATGGAGTCTCCCTTAGATGACGCTCCGTCACTGTCCTCCTCACCGACGGAGGAAAACAAGTCCATGTCCATGTCATCTGAGGGCGAAGAGGCCTGAAATGCCGTTACGGCCCAGAGAGAATCTCGGCGTTCCTGCATAATCTGCTCTAGATCTGGGGAGTCAAATGCTGGGCTCCTAGCTATAATGTTCTCGCCATGCACCGGGTTGTGGTCTGTGCGCTGGGACTCTGTGGGCGCGTTCAATGGAGAAGACGGCTGACCTCTCAGCAGCTGGGGTAAAGGACTTCAGCCGCGCCTCCATGTGACCCACCGTGTCTTGTCCCTCAATCCCCTACGGTAATCCAAGCACCCGTATATTGCAGCGCCTGGAAAGCCCCTTCAGGTCCCCCACGCGCTCCTCCATTATGGGCAGGCGGTTTAGGACATCCCAAATCATCTTTTGCTGATTTTTCACTGCGGGCTGCAAGTCTGCCATGATCTTTCCCCCTTTGTTGACCTTGTCAGCTAGTTTCCTATGGTCATCTTTGATGAGGCTGATGTCTGTTGTCAAAGAGCCAAGCCTCTCCTCCATACACACTCTGGATAGTTCAATGGCTGCTAATACTCAGTCAAGTTTGTCCGATATGGACATGTCTGAGGGGGGTCGCTGACGATGTGTCCCCAACCTTGGATTGTGGCATATTTTCCAGCGCAATCTCCGGCACCATGGTGGTCTGTGTGGCTCTGGGTTTCCCCATTGTGGCTCCCGTATGGTCCAGTCGCTCTTGGGTCCGCGCAATGTGGTGTTGGAGCTTATCAGGTGTCATGCAGGGTCTTTTCCCCTTGACGTAAGTTCTGGGTACAGTGTGTCCCCCGGCAAGCTCTGCAGCTGGTCAGTCTAATGGCTCCCCTCTCTCATTCGCATACTGTGGCGGGCACCGCGTGGGTTACTCTGTGGGGGACAACCCTCACTGGCACTGGTTCTCCCCTCCTTCCTCTTCCGCTGTCCTTGCCGGTGAGCACCTCCTGTAGGCTGGAATATTGGGGGACCCAGACCGGTACGGTACGAGCCCCAAATGCCTTGCGAGGTCGATGAGGAGCAGGTGGTGGCTAGCCAGGTGGTGAGGTGGAAGATCGGTCCTGGCACCAAGCGGTCTGCTACTCCGCCATTTTATGGTCAGGCAGTAGATAATGGTGGGCTTCGGGGGTGGCAGTGGGGGCTCCCCACTCCCTCCCCGGTATCAGGCAGCCTGGGGGGGGGGGTTCCCCCACCACTCACCGCCCACAGGATGATGCTTTTAACTCCAATGTTGTCCGGTGCCTTACTCCCTCCCTATGAATGCTCAGCGATCGCTGCCGCCGGGCGCCATGATAGAGTCAGGCAGCCTTGGCTGAAATGGCGGTCCGGTGTCCGACTTTTCAGGGGGGAGGGAGGTCTGTGATCACTGGTCTTCCGCGATGGGGCTCACCCCCGCTCAATAGTCTTATCCAGCCGCAATACCTGATATACATTCTATCCCAAGGTATAAAAATAATCTATTGTTCAGATTTGAATAATATTATACATAAAGTAACATAGATTGACAATGCGTGATAGGAAGTCACTTGTGGGTACTAATAAGACCAATTTTTCCTATAAACATATAATCAGAACTGAAACTTACAACACTACAAACTGGGTTCTAAACTATATAAGTCGGGTCGCTGTAACATATCTGACCGTGATGATTTACTATCTACACACCAGCATCTTATGGCTCACCTATTCTGGGGCTAAATAAAGGCATACACCTGCCTATAGCTATAACAATAGCAACAAGCATCTCCCTTCTAGGAAGCGCGTGGGGCTTTGGTGATCACCAGTAATGTACCGGGGATCTTCTGGATGCATGATTGTCTGTATGTCAGGGTGCAGCAGCAGCTTGTGATCATGCAACTGGGTATTATCAAGTCTGTTGCAGATCAGCGGATTGTGTATTTTCATAGTTCACTGCGGCACCACCTTGAAGGGCAGTTAGTTTAGTGTCCCAGCCCTGCGCCATTGGGTATTTGCGAAGCCCGGCTGTTTCCTCCCTGTGTAATGCTGTGCTCTCCGCCTGTGCCCATGTTACAAGTGAACGCTTCCAACCAGACACCTCTGGTTTCCATCTTTTCGTTATTAATCTTTTTGCCGTGATTAATCCCAGATCACGGAATCTCGAGGTGATCTTATTGTTTTTTTGATCTGGCATAGAGTCTTAGCAGGCAAATCTCCCATGACAGTGGGAAGGGCATGCCTGTACATGAGGCTAGTGTTATGACTACCTCTTGCCAATATTGCTGCAGGGACGCACAAGCCCAAAGCATGTGAAGCAAGTCTGCATCTAGCTGCTGGCAGCGCAGACATGTAGAGATGGCAGTATGGAAAAATCTATTTATCTTGTCAGGCGAGAGATATGCCCTCTGTATGATAAACGTCTGTATAAGTTTGAATCTGGAGTTCCTTGGTATGTGCCTGGAGCTTGCCAGCACAGCATCCCATTCCTTATTAGTCCATTGCCAGCCTCTATCTGTTTCCCAACTACCGCAAAGCCGTAACATCGGCTTGAGAGTGTGCGTAAGAAGCGCTTCCACTAACCAATGCACCATGTGGGTGCCCGCCCCCATGACATTTAGATATTGAAGTAGCAAGTGTGTCGGGGGTTCCACCGTCAAGTCCCCCCAGGTGACTGATAGTGCTTTCAGAAGGGAGGTGTGAAAGAGGAATTGGCCTGCTGGCAACTCAGCGTCCTCATCTAGTGTTGCAAACGGCAGTAGCGCACCATCACTATAAAGATCACCCAGCGTGGCTACTCCTGCGGCGTGCCACGTTGCCAGAGCTGCTTCTGATGTATCCAGTCTGCCTCCTGGTGTACCGAGTAGTGGCATGATATGGGCATAGAGGAGGGTTGCACGGGTAAGATATAAGCTCCTCTTATAACATTGTATCACCAAAACTAAATGTTGTTGTTTGGCCTTGGAAGTTTTGTGACGGAGTGAAACAAATGACAGACATGAGAGTGGGTCCAGGGCTGTGCCACGGTTTCTGTGAACTCCAGACTCTGACCATCAAGCTATTTTGTTGCCCATTGGAGTTGGGCAGCCAAATAATACAGTTCCATATTAGGGGCAGCCAGCCCGCCCTGATCAGTAGGAGCATATAGTTTCCACAGAGCCACTCGCGGCCTCCCGGTATTCCATATGAAATCCCGGAACAGCCGTTCTACCTCTCGAAAGAGCTTGGGCGGAATATAGAGTGGGAGATTTGAAAAATAATACAGGAACTTAGGCAACACAATCATGTTCAACAGAAAGATACAACTCATGATGTTTAGAGGAAGTGTCTTCCAGAATCGCACTTGTGCTCAGAGTGCCGAGATTGCTCTCGTCAAATTACCCTCAAATAGGTCGTCAGGAATACTGTATATAAAAATCCCGAGGTATCTAAATGTGGTGGGGTACCATGTGAGAAGTGAGCCATTTAGGGCCACAGCTTCCTCTGTTATGGCAGTGCTGAAGGGATAAATCCCCGACTTGGCCCAGTTAACCCAGAGTCCAGATATTTCCTCAATGGTTCTGAGTATATCTGCAATGGACGTCAGGATCGCAGTGATATCCCGAAGGTATAATGAAAGATCATCCGCGTACAGGGAAATAGCGAGTAGCCCATCTCCTAACTACATTCCCCACGCTTCCCCATCCCTCCGGAGCATCATCGCCAGTGGCTCCATTGCTAGAGAGAATAGCAACGGGGACAAGGGACAGCCCTGACACTTCCCACGTCTCACCCTGATTGGGTCCGAAATCACCTACCAGTGCGGACTCGAAGAGTGGGGCGTTGATACATTAGGCAAACCATATTTAAAAAGTGATCTCCCAGTTCAGATTTGCCTAAGACTGCCGCCAGATAAGGCCATTCCAGAGAGTCAAAGGCTTTCTCCAGGTCAAGAACCAAGCTTCCTGATCTAGGCCAACTATGTGTTGCATATTGCTGTATTCTAAAAAATCTACGAATATAAAGAGAGGTGCACCAGGCTGGAACAAAGCTGCTTTGGTCAGGGTGTACCAATTGTTTCACTACGGGAGAGAGACGCTTAGCCAATAGTGATGCAAAAACTTTGTAGTCAGTGTTGAGGTGTGCTAATTGGCGGCAGGATCCCAGGAGGTCGGGGTTCTTTTCAGGTTTAAGGAGGGAGACCAGCAGGGCCTCATTTTGTGTATTTGTAAGGTTAGAATCATCTAGCGAAGTTTCGTACACCTTCAATAACTACGGTACCAGAATGTAAGCGTATGGTTTGTAAAACTCAGTCGAGAGACCATCAGGCCCTGGCGATTTCCCGTTGGATAATGAAAAAATGCTATCACAAAGTTCCTCTGACAGGAGAGGAGCATTTAGGTCCTCGCATTGGGCACTTGCCGGCTTTGGTAGATCTAGGTCTCTGAGGTAAGCTTGTAGCTGTAGGGGAGTGGCCCGCACACGCGACTTATATAAGTCCTGATAATGCATGATGTCATGTCATGTCAAAATAAACTTGTAGAGCGCACAAACACTGAGGAGGTTTCATGGCCCTGGTTCAGTTGAGATCCAAGTCCCAGAGAGGATGTCGAACAAGCCAAGTTTTTAAGAGACATCTAAAGCCAAGGAGATTGGTGCAGAAGCGGTTTTCGGAGGGGAGGGAATTCCAGAAGATGGGGGCCAAAGTAGAAAACCTGGCACCACCGGTGCGCTTTAGTTTGAAATGAGGGGTATGAAGTAAATGTTTATGCGCTGAACGGAGGTTACGTGTGGGAGCATATTTGTTAATCATATTCTTGACAAATTTCGGGCTCCTTCCGTTGAGTGACTGTTCTAACCGACTTTTTCGGCCCTTTCTTGAGGGAAGGTGATTGGAGGTGACTTTAGTCTGCTATCATTCTAATAGAGGGATTAGAACCGTAACTAGAGCCTATTCACAAGGCGTTTTGACATCATCCCGTACCCTTTTCCTTAGATCAGGGCTTATAAATCTATGTTAAGGGATAGATTCATTAGTATTAGTGATAATCCGTCCTTTTGTAAGAGTGTTAGTATACTTTCCATGGAGTTATGCTTATATCGGGCCTTGTAGGCCTCAAACGGGAGAGACTCCATCTTTCTTTCTGCCCCGGCAGCTTGAGACGCTTCTAGGTCAAATGTAATGTTTTAGTTATGAGGTGTTGTTCGCTTGGAGAGAACCGGCTCAGGCTGGCCCTTATCGAAAGACTGTATTTTTCACCATGCCGAAGACATAACATCAGGCCGGCCGGCTGAGAACGTGTCCTTGGTACGGGGAGGTACAAGAATTTGGTGGGCGGCAGGTTACTGGCCGTAACTTTCCATCAAGGGACAAGCTTCCATATTAGTGAAAGCACGAGGCAGTGAGTCAGTCAGTTGGTAGGCGGCAGCTAGTTGTTAGCATCAATGCAATTAATTATTCCAAGGCAGACAGTCGCCATTTTGAAGTCCAAGGAAGACCGAGAAGCTGATACTCTCTTAGAAAGATTGAAGTTACTTTAGTTGGAACAGCTGGCGAGCTTTGACATTAAGATCAGAGCATACAAAGTGAAGACAGTCCGTGATTGAGAGGAGAGAGGAGTAAAGCAGAACAGCTAGAGAGAAAGCAGCTGATGAGAGGAAGGTTCCAGTGACTTGGAGGGAAGCAGAGGAGACAGAGCATAGCAGTGCAGACGTGTATCCGTGACTGCAGAGGTGTGACCCTAAGACGAGCCAAGGCACAGACGAGAAGGGAACCCAGATGACTGCCGAGTCCAGACTTCATATTAATAAGGTGACGTCGACCCTTTCTTATTAGCGTGCACACATTCTAACCTTTCACTTTCCTTTTCAGGCTATATGTTATAGTATAGTATTATATTATATTTGATGTTATTAATTAACTCCATTGGCTGCTAAGGCAATTTCCCTCCTGTGCTGGAAATTGCAATTTGCATTGTTTCATGACGAGCTGGGCTCGTCATCAGCGTGCGAAGAGGCTACACCATGACGAGCACAGCTCGTCATGAGCGTGGAAGGGGTTAATAAAGATACCCCAGTTCTTAGTGAACCATTGTGTGGACATACTTCATTCTTATATAGTAAAGTTAGCCTTTCTTCTAGTCAGGTGCTGTTGCATGAACGGATGCTACTCCCGATCAGGTAAATGGTAACTGAATAATGAGGGAGAGAGGAGCCCTTGAAATAGAGAATAAGTTGTACACCGTGTAATTCGGCCATTCTTGTGTGATCCATAATATTGTAGTATTGTACCTCTAGTGAATAGTGAGAGATTCCCCAACATGAAGAGCTAACGGTATTCATAGGAAAGTGATCGTCGTTGTAAGGCGGCGTTAATGAGAGCATCAGGGGGGATACTGATGTTTATACCCACAGGATTGTGGCTTGGATGAAAAATAGAGAGAGCATCAGGGGGGATACTGATGTTTATACCCACAGGATTGTGGCTTGTAAGGAGGAAGAGAGCACCAGGGGGGACACTGGTGTGGATCTAATGAGAGCACTGGTTGTGATCAGTGTGTAATGGTAAGTAATCAGAACTGCCCTAGGGTAGATTAGTCTGGGTCCGTGTGGCCGCGAGACTATATTGTATAAGTGAGGTATTGTAAAAGATCCAAGCATGTATATTGCTAATTCCCCATCCTTGGGTAGGAAATATAGATACCTGTTGTAAATAGGTCCTAAGGAGGGAGGTGGTTACGTTTCGGCTGGGTTAGTGGGGCTCTGGTGAACTGATCCTATCTGGTCCGCAAATCCGGTCGTTACAGTGACTTAAAGATAAAATATCCAATCTTAAAGGCACACCGCTGGGCAACAGGAAGCCAGTGGAGTTGCTTCAAGAGAGGAGTGATGTGATGATGCCTTGGCTGGTGAGCGATCATACGTGCAGCCTGGTTTTGTACCATCTGCAAACATTTTAGGAGATAGAGAGGGATGCCAAAGTAAAGTGAGTTGGCATAATCGACATGGGACATGACCATGGTGATGGCCACCTGAATCCGGGCGTCGTGGGTGAGGAATCTACAGATCTTTTTTTTTTTGCAGAGTTGGACAACACATGTGGAGATCACTGATCTGATTTGAGGTTTCAGAGTAAGATCCTGACTGATGACCACCCCAGGCTCTAAGCCAAGCAAAAGGGGGCGGGGGCTGACCCAGCTCCCTGGGCCAGAAGTGGGGTCCCCATGGATTTTATTCGATGCCACCTGTTAAAAGCATCTCCGTTTTATCCGGATTAAGTTTCATGATGAATGCATCATGGATGTCATGTTGCGTATAAGCAACTCCCCCGCTTGCCGTCCTCACCGATACGATCAGCTCGGATGAGTCATTCTGGCGAATGAGCCACGTAAGTAGCTTGCCTGTTTTATCCCCAATTTGATGCGTCCTTGCCGAATGAGCAGCATGGTTCAAACACTTTAACTGCTCTAATAAGCGTGCATGTTCCGCTCTGTGTGTATCTAGCTGTCCTCAAGCTCCGTCTGCGATGGCTTGTTCATTGGTGGCCATATGCCACTCTAATGCGGTAAGCTCCTTCTCCAGTTGCGCTTGTATGCCTGCTTTCGCCCCCAAACAGTGCCCTCTGACGACCACCTTAAAGGCATCCCACTCCACCAGTGGCGAAGTGGCCATGCCCGCATTTTAATAAAAATATTGAGCCACAGTAGTGGCCAGTAAATCACGGAAAGACGCGTCTAGAAGGACATCTGGCTGAAGGCACCACACAGGGATTGGCGGTTTCCCAGCCTTCCATCGTAACTCAATCAAATGTGGGTTGTGGTCGGAATGTGTGTGCCCCAGGTATGAGGTGTCGGAAATACATGGGAGGAGGTCATTTGATACCCTAAAACGGTTTAAGCACACATGGAGCTTGTGGGCTCCTGAATAGTAGGAGAATACCCTGTCCAACTGATTCCTGAACCTCCACACATCAGTGAAGTGCCATTGCTCTGCCCAATGCGTAAAGGCTTTCGCAGCTACATAAGTGGCTGTGCCCGGCAAGGGAGGAAAGGAGCAATCTAAGGAGACATCCAGTGCACAGTTGTTGTCCCCACCTAGAATTTTGGGTGTGTCATGCCTTGCGGATAATTTCTGCAATATCTGGTCTAGGTAAGCTGCCTGTCAGTGTTGTGCGCATATAGTGGGGTCAGTACTACTGGTCTGCCATCCAGTACACGCCGAACCATCACATATCTGCCCTCCCCGTCCACTATTGTGCCTGCACCCGAAATGTAGTACCTGGTCTCACCCATATTAGGGCCTCACATGCATAAGCAGAGTAGCCAGTCACATACAATCGACCCCTCCATCGTTTGAAGACGAGTGACTTCTACTTGGGATAGGTGTGTCTCCTGAAGGAGTGCTATTTGTATGCGATGTCCCTTTAAATAGGAGTATATGAGGTAGCGACGCTTCGGGCTGTGGGTCCCTCTCCCGTTACATGTTCCTATCTTGACAGGTGCCATATCCTGTGTGTGTCAGAGGTACCAGTAGCCCCCTCCAGCCCAAGGTCGGGGGGACAGTAGTGAATACAGGAAACCCATGCTTATACACCTTATTGTATGAGAATTAACTTTACAGCAGTTGTATCCCCACTCAATAGTGATGGCATAAAAAACATAAAAAACAACTTACGAAAATGACTACCATGAGAGCAATTCTACAACAGGCTGTTGCCCAAACTATCAATAAAATAGCACAGAACTAACGTCTGGGGAAGACTATAGCGCAAAGCAAAATGGAGGCTTACAGTGACTTATCACAAATGAATAAAGGACTGTCCCTGATGGTTAGGCCCAACTCTGGCTAGCCACAGGTATAGGCAGGTCAGCTATCCGTTTGGTATATATAATATTCCCATATAAGGAGGGACCCAGAAGGGGAGCTCAACAACAGGTCTAGCTTTGCCGCAGAACAGCTACATTCCCCTGACCACCCCACACTAACAATAAATCGCATGAGCAGAAAACACAATCTCTTGTACTTGCGAGTCCGATAGGGCCTGGAATCAAGTGGCCAATGAAGAAAAGGAAACACAGATTTGTTATTGATACATTTCTAAGCAATATCATCAGAAGTTTGTGGAGTAACAAGCGGCAGCGCACAGAAGCCCTGAGAAACAGGGACATTGTCCGACAGTTCATGCTCACTGTGTGGCCTTTGCATGTCAGAGTCTGAATTGGTGTCTTCAGCCGGTGAGCCACTGATGTTCGCCACAGCTTGCACCGCTTCCAGCTGTCCACTTAGTAACAATTCAGCTGATGGGCCAGTTGCCTGCAAGATTGGGGATTGTGATTTATGTTGTCGTCTTCGGCGTCATCGCAGAGGGGCTTCCGCCAGTGTCTCCTTCCGCCCCGTTTGTGACGAGCCACGAGTGTCCAACCACTCTTCCACACTCTCCGTGGTGGTGAAAAAATGAGCTTTACCATTCACAATGATTCTTAACTTTGCAGGGAACAGCAGCGAGTACTTTAGATCAATCTGTCGCAGGCGTCACTTCACCGCAAGGTAAGAATGTCGCTGTTTCTGTACTTGGAGGATGTAGTCTGGAAAGATCAACACTTTGTGGTTATCTACTTGTATGCCTTGTAATTTCCGGGTTTCCTGAAGTACGGCATCTCTATCTCTGTAATTTAATTATCGAATTAGCAGTGGCCTCGGTTTCGAGCCTGGTGGTGGGGGTCTGGCAGGCATTCTGTGAGCTCTCTCGACAACGAAGTGTGGGGACAGGGCATATCCTGGAAACAGTGTTCCACACCTCCACTCCTTCCGGAAGGCCCACTACTCGCAGGTAATTGCGACTGAACCCTGCCTTCTGCATTCTCCGCTCTGTCTTCCAAGAATTCCACTCTGTTGAGTAGATCACGAATGTGCGTCTCGGCCGTGGACATCTGAGGCGAGACCTCCGCAATGTCTCATTCTGCTGCTGCAGTGCGGTCTGTGAGCTTCAGCGATCAGCATGCAGCAGCGTGAGATCTAGCAGCGTGAGATCTAGCGCCACCTTATCTATTTTGTCTTCCAGAGAGGTGCCGATTTGATTCATCATCTCTCCCAGCTTCTCCACTGTCGCCAACACTGCATCTAGTTTGTGCGACATGGGATCTGCTGCCTCCGAGCTCGCCATCTTATCCGCCTGTGCTCGTGTCTGCGGGTGAGGGGCTGCCGTACTCCCGGTACCAATCTTTGCACGCCCCCCCCGCGACATGGGGTAACAATTGATAAAGGCTAGGCTGGATGCAATATCTCTTTGATGATTCTGAAGTAGCTGCCGGGAACTGCCTCCGTCAACAGCGTCAATCTAGGCCCAGCGTGAACCGTGGCACACCTGCCCTATTCGCTTCCAACCCAGTCTTCCAGGCGCAGGGTCAGCCAGACCAGTCACTCAAGTTTCCAACACAGAAGAACAATGGGCCAGGCGTGGCAACCGTACCTCACATCTGTGTGTGGCTCTCTCAGGGTCACGTCCTGCCGGTCAACAGGCACCAGCATGAGGAGGACAGGATGTGGAGGTGTGCATCAGATTGGAATGCGCAGGTATGGAATATTACTAGCAGCTTATTGTAGGGGACATCAGGACAAAGTCATCATGCTCCCCACACAAAGAATAGAGCGGCAGGGCCTTCCAGGAGGCCCGGCCACCACTGCGCAGGCGGCCCCTGATAACACATAAAAGTCTGGGCAGCACAGGCTTCACCAATCACACTCTAAGGACCCCATACATCTGCCTCATGGTATCTCAAAGCACTTGGGTGGTGCGATCGGGGTAGAAAGTTGCATACTGGGCCTTTGTGTGCGAGAGGCAGGCTTCTCACGTTGTCAGACAGGGCTCATTTCCCACATCTCACCTGTCGTACTTCGCCTGTGTTTCTCTCTGCCAAATCAGATCTGCGCTGCGGGCCCTGGAGTCTCCACAGAGGGTTGCAGCCTAAACCAGCGCCCGGCCGCCTGAATGGGTCTAGAAGGCAGGTCAGATCCCCTGCCCTGCTTGCCACTCCACAGGCAACGTCACAGCTCCGCCGCCGACTGCTGCATTCTCTGTAAAGATTTTTGGCGCGCACAGCAGCGCCAGCTTCCCACCTCTTTTTCGATCCAGTCAGGCCTGATTCGGGCCTCCCTTGATTTCCGGCTGCACATTGGGCAATGTAGATCCCCAGCGTATGATGGGGCATGAGGGGGGGGGGGCAATCCCCGGCCTCGCACTCAGCGGCACTCCCGGCGTCGTGGAGCCTCCGTCAGCCAACTTGCTAACGGCAACGCCCGCTGCCAGAATATAGGATTTGCTGCGTTCTGCCACCTCACCAGAGCTCCAGGGTTACCTCCTGGGTAATATCAGCAATACGCTGCCTCTGCTACTCAGCTATGCACGGATATATGCAGACAGAGATGGGAGCCGAGGACAGAGCTCTACAGCAGCACGTTCGGTTTCATTGCTGGCTAAGCCACGCCCCAGCTAAATTTGAGGTTTGCAGGGGATTCTGGTTAAGAAAACGTTGGAGGATCCACGCAACCAATACCTCCCTGGAATCCTCCGGGTGTCTAGTTTTCATAAATGTGTGGGTTTGGTAGGTTTCCCTAGCTGGCCGCCGAGCACGGAGTCAAAAACCCAGGTGAACCCCCTTGCAAAACCAGGTTGTTTTGTGATAGGCTATTGTGATGTCCCCTCTAAACGTTTTGGGCCCTAGCCTGTTGCGGATACTTAGGCCTCCCACATGAGTGAAGCGCCATTTTTATAATGAGACCTGGGGGAACGCTGGGTGGTAAGAAATTTGTGTCAGCCCAGTGATTCCACAACTTTCCCACACAAAAATTTGTGGAAAGGGTGATTTTTTCAGCTACATTTGAGGTTTGCAGTAGATTCTGGGTAAGGAAATGTTGGGGGATCCATGCAACCAATGTGACCTCCCTTGCAAAACCAGGTTGTTTTGTGACGAGCAATTTTGATGTCCCCTCACTACTTTTTGGGCCCTAGCCTGTCGCGGGTACTTGGGCCTCCCACACGAGTGAGGCACCATTTTTATCGGGAGACCTGGGGGAACGCTGGGTGGTAAGAGCAATGTGTGAGCCCGGTGATCCCACAACTTTACCACACAAAAATGTGTGGAAAAACTGATCTTTCCAGCTAAATTTGAGGTTTGCAGGGGATTCTGGGTAATTAAATGAAATGTGTTGCTTATAGAGCGCTAACTGCCACTCCCACCGGAGTCTCCTGCCACTATCAAATAATGAGAATTAGCTGTAGCAAATTAAAGCCTAGATAAGTGCAAGGCATGAGGCATCCGATGTTATAAAGATCCGTGTCTTTAGTGCCTTTCTAAACTGCTCCTTATGTTCCATTGCTCTGAGTTAATTTGGCATGAAATTCCAAGCCTTGGCCCCTAACACTGTGGCAGATTTCCCTCCTCTGGTTTTCAGTTTGAAACCTGGCCGTTTGAGCAGGTTTATTGAGCTGGATCTAAGTGTCCTCATTGTCGTGTGTGACTTAAATCTTGTTGAAAGGAATACAGGACCCAGCCGGCGAATTGCTCTGAAGGTCGTCCACAATAGTTTAAACTAAATTATGTTATGAACCGGGAGCCAGTGAAGGATCTTCAGGGCGGCAGAGGCAGACATTCTACGGGAGCCCTAAGATGAGTCTGGCTGCTGCATGCTGTACTACTTGTAGTCTCCTCAGAGTTGCTTTATTAGTCCCTGCCAGAAGGCTATTACAGTAGTCTAACTGCGAGAGTATTAGAGACACTCCCATTGTTTTCCTTGCGGCAAGCGGAATCAAGTCAAATAATTTTTTCTGAGTTTTAATCAAGCCAAAACATGTCCCTGCTACCTTTAAAACATGGGATTTGAAAGAGAGGGGAGAGTCAAACCACACTCCCAGATTTCTTGCCACCTCCATTGTAGATGGGGGGGCTACAGCCTCCACTGGCCACCAGTCATTAGGTTGGAAAGGATTATTTTTTCCAATCAGAAAGATTTTGTTCTTATCAGTATTACAGCCAATATGGTTATTCTTCATCCATTTGATGACTGACGTAAGACAGGCTTTGAAGTTTTCTTCGGCTTCCCTGGAGTTCTTTTCCAAGGACAGGATCTGCTGGATATCATCAGCGTAAGACGTAGTTTTGATACCCAAAAGCCGAAATAAGCCAGATAAGTGAGGCCATATATATATTAAAGAGGAGTGGACTGAGGGAGGCCCCCTGTGGGACACCAATGGTGACGGTGCATTCTGATGAGGGAAAGGATCCCAGAGAGACAACTTGCTTCTTATTCGACAGGAAGGATGTGATCCATGCCAGGGCAGAATTGGAAATGCCACAAGATCTCAATCTGGCTAGCAAGATGTTGTGAGAGATGGTGTCAAATGCGGCAGACAGATCCAAAAGGATCAGAACTACCTTCTTGCCATTGTCTGTTATGAATTTCAGGGTATCCGATATATCAAATAACGCCGATTCCGTAGAATGTTTTGGGCGAAACCCAGGTTGGCGGGGGTGAAAGATCAGAGATGACTCAGAGAAACTGGAAAGTTCTTTATAAACCATTCTCTCTGTGATCTTACCTAGAATCGGTAACAGGGATATGGGCCTGTAGTTAGAGAGATTAGATGAGTCTACATTTTGTGTTTTCTTAAGTGGCTTCACAATGGCGAATTTCCATTCATCCGGCACTATGCCGGTGGATAAAGAGGAATTCACAATATTATTGATCACGGGAATCACTATGTCAATAATATGATGTAATATTTTTGGGGGGCAAGCGCCCAATGGAGAGCCTGATTTACAGGCCAGTATGGCCTGTAAAGTGTGAGATAACGTAAGGGTTTGGAAGGCTTGAAGGACAGGTCTGCCCTTCCTGTGATCTGGCTCATATTCATTAATGGGTTCCAATGGACTATGGGTCCTAAAATCTTTTTGGATGTTCTTAATCTTATCTTCGAAATATAATGCGATCTCATTGCAAATCTTTTGTGAGGGGGTAATTTCTGAATGTAGAGCTTTAGGATCTGTGAAGGATTTTACAATTTCAAAGATTTATTTTTGGTTATGCTTTGCCATAGTTATTCTATTATTGAAATACTCTTGTTTGGCTAATTTAATAGCTGAGTGATATTGCTTCCTGAAAATCTTGAAAATCTGCAAGTTGGATACTTCATATCCCCTTTTCCATCTATGTTCAAGTTGTTTACATTGTAAATGTAGTCCCTCTAACTCTATCGTAAACCATGGATCATTATGAAGTTTCCTTTGAATCCTTATGGCAGAACACCTTAAGGGAGCTAATTCCTCACATATGGACATCATCCAGCTATGGGAGCGGTAAAGTCCTCTCCTGGTTCGCCAGTTAATGTTGGAACTATGTCTTGGGCAATTATAGGTAAGGAAAGATTAGTGGCTAATAGATGCCATTCACGCCTCAGTGCCCTGTGTTACTATTCGTGGCTGCATGTTCCATATTGGGTATTGGAATAGCAAGAGGAATAAAGCAGTGGTCTGACCTGGCCTGTGGGTTCGGGGCTTCTATCTGAAGTGAGGTAAGGCTGGTGCAAACAGCGTCCAATGTATGTCCTGCTCTATGTATTAGCCTCTGAACAACTTGGTTTATGCCCAGCCGGGTGACAGTTTCCAAAAAAGTAGTGACCCCCAGGCTATTACTACATTCTAGATGTAAATTGATATCTCCGAGCAGTGAGAAATTTGAATATCTGAGCAGCGCTTGGCTGAGAGAATCCCCTAATGAATCCAAGAAAGTATTTCTATTGCCTGGGGCAGTATATTAAAACCCCAGAAAAGGAGGGGTAATAATTTATGTCACAACAGAAGACGATATTAGGCCATGTAAAGTAAAAGTATTCCATTGTAAGGTCTCTCTATGGATAATGGCTACTCCCCCACCCCTGCCATCCTCTCTGTCTTTCCTACACATGGTAAAGTTGGGGGGCAGTGTGACTGCAATATCTGGATTACAGTCCTCCTTTAGCCAAGTTTCATTGATGCACAAGAAGTCTAAATCATTATCCATGATTAGCTCTTTGATGTCTAAGGCATGTTTGACTAGGGAGCGTGCATTAATTAAACCGCCCTTAATTGCCGCCTGTTGGCAGGCTCCTTTCGCTTCCTCCCGTGCCTGACAAGGTTCGATGAAAGGTATCTGTACCTGACATTTCCAACACATGACCGGACCTCTGATTTTGTTAACCTCCAAGTAATGTTCACACTGATTTTTAGTGTTCAATTCCCTCAGGAGATTCGATGTAAATACTTTTTCTGGTTGAAAACCGGCAGCATGGCTGGCGCTGGCCGCATATCGGACGTTGATGGGTGCAGACGGGCTTGCCTTTGGCGCTCTGCCAGTGCGGCCGCTGCGCATGACGCAGAAAACACAAAGTTTATACAAAGGTGAGAACTCAAATTACCCCCTATGTCTCCCATCCCTCTGTGTGACCGGATTCGACTACGAGCAGGCTTTACAGAGCACAGAGGTATAAGTAATTTAAAACATATGGCGCAGTGCACAAAGCAGTGCATAAAGCAATCTGAGGATGTGAATACGTGGTAGGTTTCCCTAGCTGGCCGCTGAGCACGGGGCCAAAAAACCCAGGTGACCCCCCTTGCAAAACCAGGTTGTTTTGGGATAGGCAATTTTGATGTCCACTCAATACGTTTTGGGCCCTAGCCTATTGCGGGTACTTGGGCCTCCCACACGAGTGAGGCACCATTTTTATCGGGAGACCTGGGGGAACGCTAGGTGGTATGAAATTTGTGTCAGCCCCGTGATCCCACAACTTTCCCACACAAAAATGTGCGGAAAAGGTGATTTTTTTTCAGCTAAATTTGAGGTTTGCAGGGGATTCTGGGTAAGAAAACGTTGGGGGATCCATGCAACCAATACCTCCCTGGAATCCTCTGGGTGTCTAGTTTTCAAAAATGTGTGGGTTTGGTAGGTTTCCCTAGCTGGCTGCCGAGCACGGGCAAAAAACCCAGGTTACCCCCCTTTGCAAAACCAGGTTGTTTTGTGATATGCAATTTTGATCTCCCCTCAATACGTTTTGGGCCCTATACTGTCGCGGGTACTTGAGCCTCCCACACGAGTGAGGCACCATTTTTATTGGGAGACCTGGGGAAACGCTGGGTGTTAAGAAATTTGTGTCAACCCCTTGATCCCACAAGTTTACCACACAAAAATGTGTGGGGAAAAAGGGATTTTTCCAGCTAAATTTGAGGTTTGCAGGTGATTCTGGGTAAGAAAATGTTGGGAGATCCATGCAACCAATACCTCCCTGGAATCCCCCGGGTATCCAGTTTTCAGAAATGTGTGGGTTTGATAAGTTTCCCTAGGTGGTTGTCGAGCACGGGGCAAAAAACCCAGGTGACCCCCTTGCAAAACCAGGTTGTTTTGTGATAGGCAATTTTGATGTCCACTCAATACGTTTTGGGCCCTAGCCTGTCGCCGGTACTTGGGCCTCCCACACGAGTGAGGCACCATTTTTATCGGGAGACCTGGGGGAACGCTGGGTGGTAAGAAAATTGCATCAGCCCAGTGATCCCACAACTTTCCTACACAAGAAAAGTGTGGAAAAAGTGATTTTTCAGTTAAATTTGAGGTTTGCAGGGGATTCTGGGTAAGAAAACGTTGGGGGATCCACGCAACCAATCCCTCCCTGGAATTCCCCGGGTGTCCAGTTTTCAGAAATGTGTGCGTTTGGTCGGTTTCCCTAGCTGGCCACAGAGCACGGGGCCAAACACCCAGGTGACCCCCCCCCCCCCCCCTTTGCAAAACCAGGTTGTTTTGTGATAGGCAATTTTGATGTCCACTCAATACATTTTGGGCTCTAGCCTGTCGCGAGTACTTGGGCCTCCCACACGAGTGAGGCACCATTTTTATCGGGAGACCTGGGGGAACGCTGGGTGGTAAGAAAATTGCATCGGCCCAGTGATCCCACAACTTTCCTACACAAGAAAAGTGTGGAAAAAGTGAATTTTCCGCTAAATTTGAGGTTTGCAGGGGATTCTGGGTAAGAAAACGTTGGGGGATCCATGCAACCAGTCCCTCCCTGGAATTCCCCGGGTGTCCAGTTTTCAGAAATGTGTGGGTTTGGTCGGTTTCCCTAGCTGGCCACAGAGCATGGGGCCAAACACCCAGGTGACCCCCCCCCCCCCCTTGCAAAACCAGGTTGTTTTGTGATAGGCAATTTTGATGTCCACTCAATACGTTTTGGGCTCTAGCCTGTCGTGGGTACTTGGGCCTCCCACACGAGTGAGGCACCATTTTTAGTGGGAGACCTGGGGGAATGCTGGGTGGTAAGAAGTTTGTGTCAGTTCCGTGATCCCACAACTTTCCCACACAAAAATGTGTGGAAAAAGTAATTTTCTCAGCTATATTTGAGGGTTTGCATGGGATTCTGGGTAAGAAAACGTTGCGGGATCCATACAACCAATACCTCCCTGGAATCCCCCGGGTGTCTAGTTTCTTAAAATATGTGGGTTTGGTAGCTGGCCACTGAGCACAGGGCCAAAAACCCAGGTGTCCCCCCCTTGCAAAACCAGGTTGTTTTTGTGATAGGCAATTATGATGTCCCCTCAATACGTTTTGGCCCCTTGCCTGTCGAAGGTACTTGAGCCTCCCACACAAGTGAGGTAACATTTTTCTCGGAAGACTTTGGGGAACGTGGGGTGGGTAAAATTTTGTGGATACACGCAGATTCCAGAACTTTCCGCCAAAGAAATGTGAGGAAAATGTGTTTTATTTTGCACTTTTTTAGGTTTGCAAGGGATTCTTGGTAACAGAACCTGGTGGGAGCCAGCCAAGTCACCCCATCCTGAATTTCGCTGGGTGTCTAGTTTTAAAAAATGTATAGGATTGATAGGTTTCCCTAGGTGCCGGCAGAGCTAGGGTTCAAAATCTATAGCTAGGCACTTTCCAAAAAAAGGGTCAGTTTTCACTGTGGAAATGTGGTGTGTCCACGTTGCGTTTTGGGCCGTTTTCTGTCGCGGGTACTTGGGCCTCCCACACAAGTGAGGTACTATTTTTCTTGGAAGACTTTGGGGAACGCGGGCTAAGTTGAATTTTGTGGATCCACGCAGATTCCAGAACTTTCCACCACAGAAATGTGGGGAACATGTGTTTTTTTTGGACAATTTGTTAGGTCTGCAAGGGATTCTGGGTAACAGAACCTGGTGAGAGCCAGCCAAGTCACCCCAGCGAGGATTTCCGTGGGTGTCTAGTTTTAAAAAATGTATAGGGTTGATAGGTTTCCGTAGGTGCCGGAAGAGCTAGGGTTAAAAATCTACAGCTAGGCACTTTGCAAAAAAAGGGTCCGTTTTCACTGTGAACATGTGGTGTGTCCACGTTGCGTTTTGGGCCTTGTCCTGTCGCAGCTACTTGGGTGTCCCACACAAGTGAGATACCATTTTTCTCGGAAGACTTTGGGGAATGCGGGGTGGGTGGAATTTTGTGGATCCACGCAGGTTCTGGAATTTTCCACCACAGAAATGTGAGGAAAATTTGTTTTTTTTGGCAATTGTTTAGGTTTGCAAGGGATTCTGGGTAACAGAATTTGGTGAAAGCCAGCCAAGTCACCCCATCCTGGATTCTTCTGGGTGTCTAGTTTTAAAAAAACGTATAGATTTGATAGGTTTCCCTAGGTGCCGGCAGAGCAAGGGGTCAAAATCTACAGCTAGGCACTTTACTAAAAATGGGTCAGTTTTCACTGTAAAAATAAACTGTGCCCATGTTGTGTTTTGAGTTGTTTCGTGTCGCGGGCACTAGGCCTACCCACACAAGTGAGCTACCATGTTTATCGGGAGACCTAGGGTAATATAGAATTGTAGAGCAACTGTTATTACCTATTGACTTTCGATGCATTTCTGCCTTCCAAATGAAAGAAAATGTATAAAATAGAAGTCATTTTGAAAAATGACCTATAATTCTCATGCTAGTATGGGTACTCACAATTTCGGAAATGTGCAAACTCTACTGTTTCTAAACTCTATATTTTGTTTCAATTTCAGAAATGCATAGGTGTCTTTCATACAGATTTTTCCATGTATAGATTTAACTAAATTAATTGCTAGATACCCGATACATAATAACAAACCATTGCAAGAAGCTGCTCAGTTATTGGCTCTGGGTTCGTCGGGTTCTTGGTGAACCTACAATTCCTCTATATCCCCACAACCAGAAAGGTTTAGCAAATGTAAAGGTATGTTGCTTTCAAACAGCTGTCATAATTAGAAGAAGTTACAGGTGAAAACGTTGACACAAATGTCTGTTTTTTTCAACTAATTTTCAATTTTTCCTTTTTTCAATGGTTAGTTTATATAAAGAAACCTTGAATGATCTGCACAAATGACCCCTTGATAAATTTAGAATTTTGTCTACTTTTTCAAAATGTATAGCTTTCCATTATTGCTTTCATACCCATTTCTACCATTAACTGGAAAGAGTTTGAAAGCAGAAAAAATAGCAAAAATGGTCTGCGTCCCAGAAAAATGCCAAAACTGTTTAAAAAATGTTGGTTTTCTGACAAAAGTCTGCTTGTCCCTGAAAGCAGGGAAGATGGTGATTTCAGCATCACAATCCCTTTTTTTATACCATTTGGAGGGAAAAAACGGACGCTTTCATCTGTAGCCCTTTTTTCCCATTTTTCCCCAAAAAAACAAAATTTACATGTATTTTGGCTATTTTCTGGGTCCCCTCCAGGAAAATCCACAAACCCTGGATACCTTTAGAATCCCCATGATGTTGGAAGAAAAGGACGCAAATTTGGCATGGATACCTTATGTCGTCAAAAAGTTACAGAGGCCTAATCGCGAACTACCCCAATAGCCAAAAAAAGGCTTAGCACTGGTGGGGGAAAGGCCCACCAGTTAATGGGTTAAATTACAGCGCAGTCCGCTTTAACTATAGTGGCCATGCTTATTTAATTATTTAATTTACGGCACAGTCCGCTTTCATTTTAGCGGCCACGCTTATTTAATTACCAGTGCGGCCCCTGTCACTTAAGCGAATGCGCAACAGAAAATGTAGAAATTAATTTTAGAAAATCATTTTGGGTGGAAGTGCCCCATACGCAGGGGCGTAACACAGGCCCCCGCAGCCCACGCGGTGTGGGAGGGGAGGGCAAGCTCCAAGAGGCCACCTCGGCACTGCACTCTGGCCAGAGAGCTCATGATTGAGCCCGGAGGGGGGCCCTCTACGTACCGTGCAGGGAGGCCCCCTCAGTTTTCGTTATGCCAGTGCCCATACGCACTTTCACTTTAATGTTGGCTGCGACCCTTTCTTTAGACGCTGATCACTCTAACCTGAATACGCGAGCAGCGTCTAAAAAAAAGGGGCGCAGCCACCATTAAAGTGGTCTCGCATTTGCGAGAGTTTGAGCTCTTGGAATTAAAAATAACAACGCCTTTTATATATGTGTTGCTTATAAAAACACACTAGCAGCCCGTCCCGACCTTGTCCGGGAGCAACAGGCTTCCCCGACCCCCGCCCTCCCCGACATTGTCCAGCAGCCCGGGCCCCCGCCTGCCCTGACATGGGTCCCCTTACCTCAGCCGCCACTCCTCCCGCCTGTCCGCTGCTCACACTGCCGCTGGCCTGTCCGCTGCTCCTCACGTCACCGCTCCTCCCCCGCGCCATGTCCGCCGCTCCTCGTCGCACTCCTGGACGCCGCTCCTCCCCGCACTCCTGACGTGAGCACGCACGTCGCGGCCGGCGCTACTTCGGAGGGACTACTTTTTTTTTTACTGTACATTTTTTAAATAACGTTTTAAAAAAAAATGTATATAGCCTATAACCATCTACACACCCTGACGATTCCAACGGTGTATCGGGTGTGTGGATTGGCGCTGTGGTTTCCGAGTTTACCCGCCTCAAAGGCTGAAAGTTCTTCCTTTATTATAGTAGTATAGATAAGCGAAAGGTATTGTCATTTATAATGCCAGCCAATAGCTTAAACGCTCGCAAATGCGAGACCTCTTGCATTGAAAATGCTTGTTCATGAGGTGGAGGCAGCCGAGCAGCTGGAGCGGAGGGCTCTGTTTGACGCGGAGACGGGGCGCCCCCACTGGTGTGTGCAGCGTGCACGGCCCGCTCCGGCCCACACCTCGCCCACACCCTGCCAGCGGTGACAGTGCCTCCGTTTGTGCAGAAGTTAATTAGAGGAGGGAGGCGTGATGCTTGTAGAAATAGAATCCACGTTTATATACGGTGTGGGTGCTTGGAGACTGATGTCAGGGATGTGTATTAAATTGTAGATTGTTATCTCTGAAGACACTTTTATACTTACTCTTTTAATATGAATTAAAATCAGCTTTTTCATTTGAAATATCGCTGTGTCACTCTGTGAGAGAAAACTATTGTTTTGCTCTTTATTTGGGTCGTTTGTGGCTCAATATGAATTTTCCTATTCTCCCTCGAATACGTGGTGCGTGTCAGCATACCAACCAAGGTGCCGCTTTCTCTACTTTTTGCATCGACTTGTACAACAATTGGAGAGATACCTCCCTTGACATTTGTGCCTCGTGCCCATGAACTTTATGTATACATCCTAACGGCAGACATTCTGGATACACGTTTTATGACATATGTACTAGTGGGCAACAAATCATCAGGGTGAGACGAGCCAAAGCCAAGCTCGGCTCTTAGAGTTCGTGCACGAGTCGATTCTGAAAATGTGTGAAACCCACTTGTAGAAAATACAATGCTGAGAACCTTAAAAATCATGCTTTAAGTGAATCAGGCTAACTCAGTCTCCGTTGTCCATCTGTGATATGACGTTGAGCTAAACCACGTGATTAATTCTGCTGTTTCCTTCCTCACCGTAATAAAGAAATGCTAGGCTCCATGCAGCAAGACAAAGACTGTACTGAACGTTCCTGATGAAATGTACTTTTCCCCAGGCTAAATAGCATATTATTTAACAGTTGTGTCCTACGTACGAGATGTTGTGACCACAGAGACCCATGTAACAGAATTGTGAGAAAATCTTTGAATATATTCTGTCAGAAAAGTTACTCTTTTTTGATTTCCCGTTGGTTATGATGAGCCTGAGATCCATGTACTAACATAGTGAAAGTATGAACGTTTTGTCTAGCATCCTATAAAACGGTGTGATTTTATGACGTGGGGAGGAGTCCCTTTTCCCATACTTTAAAGAAAAAAGTTTTGAAGTTTGTTACATATACGCATTTCAAGTTATTTTAGTAAACTTAACCAAACATACCACGTGTGGCATAGAAAAAGGTACAGTAGTACATACATTCTGCGAACTAAGTGCATGTATATATTGCAATACAGTAAGTACAGTAAGGCGGTGTAACCCAAAGTAATCATACCTCAGAATCAGGTGGTGCTTCATTGGATTGTGAGCGAAGGTACTGTCTCAGCGGTTCCCAAATGTCCTTTGGCCTAGACGTGGTGGGCAATTCCTCTGCGTATACAGCCAGGGATTCCTGACAATATACCATGTCTTTAAACCACTGGGTAGTGGAGGGGAACCCATGGCTCTCCCAGGACATAGCCACCTTGCGCTTGGTTAGTAATAACGCTATTTTAATTAATCTGCACGTCATGCCTTTCAGGGGTGGCACCAGGCCCATGTCATGTCTTACTGCAAGCACAGCCACCCAGAATTCTGCTATCTTCCCACACTCCCATACCAGGTGCCAGAAGTCCGCACCCGGACGACGCCTGTGAATGCTAAAAGTAAATAGAGGTGTTTGATTGAGTACATAGCTGAGGTCAGTTTGAGTTATAAAACTACCATTCGGGAAGACGTCCTGTATTTTGTCAATGCGAGCTAGGGTTAATGTGCGCATGACACCTTTCTCGTGTGTGACTGAGAGATCCGCGTGTTGTGCCAGAGGCATCAGAGGGGAATACAGCGGAAGTTTGTCTGCCCTGCGGCATAATGCTTGCCAGGCAGCAACCGTGGCGTTGATGGAGTTGATTTCTGACCAAGGTACACCCGCCGCATGTGGGACAGTATAGAGCTTAAGGGGACGGGATGTGCGTCTCCATCCTCCACTGCCACATGCCGGATATAATCATGAGTGCCATACCAATAAAAGGCAAACTTAGCCTGTGCGAATAAATAACAAAGATCTATGTCGGGCACACTGAACTCTCCTCTGCTGAAGTCTAGAGTGAGGGTCGATAAGCACACTCGTGCTTGTTTACCCCCAATATCAATTGAATTTGAAGTGATCGAAGTGTTTTGATCAACGTTGTGGGGAGAGGTATTGGGATGGTGCTGAAAAAGTAAAGAAACTTAGGCAGTATAACCAATTTAATAAGCGCCGTACGATCAGCCAGTGATAGCGGTAGTCGTATCCATCGATCTACTTGGTGTTCTTTTCACGGATCACGACAACTGGGTCGCGATGGACCCATACCCCAAGGTATTTCACAGGCTCCGTAGACCACGCCAGCGGAAACTCCTGCGAGTGGGGAGCCGTGGAGGCGGTGAGTAGGACTACTATTGACTTAGACCAATTGATAATGAAGGCTGGAGAACCGCCCAAAGCGGATGTATTCTCTCAGTATTGGAGACAGAAAAGTCTGTGGCTCCCTCACAAATAGAAGCATATCATCTGCATAGAGTGAGATGATCACCAGGCGATGGGCAAACTGCAGTGCCACTGCTCTGTGACGTTGCAGAATAATACAGGCTAGCAGCTCTAGCGTTATTGCAAATAATAATTGTGAAAAGGGGCAGCCCTGCCTCATACCCCTTCAGATCAGAATGAGATCTGAAGTAACACCCTCTATCCGAACACGCGCTGATGGGTCGGTGTTCAGCAGCGGTATCCACTTGATGAAGAGTGGCAGGAATCCCATCCGCTGTAGAATACCGAAAAGGTAACTGCACTCTATGGAATCAAAGGCTTTAGCTGCATCTAACATCACAGCCACCGCCTGCAATTCAGGGTTGAGAATGTGGTACATGGCCAACAGTGTCCTCAGATTGTGTGATTTGGACTGTTCGGGGATAAATCCGGACTGGTCTGGTAGAACTAGGTTAGGGGTTAACGGTGTGAGGCGAGTTACGAGAATTTTAGCCAGTATCTTTGCATCTAAATTTATGAGTGAAAGCGGGCGAGAGGAATCACATCAGTTTGGTGGTTTGTCTTTCTTGAGCAAGGTAATTATGAGGGCCTCCCTAAGTGTCGGAGGGAGCAAGCCTATCGCGTGTGCCTCCACGTACATTTCAATAAGGTAGGGCGTCAATTCTTCTGCAAACTCCTTATAAAACTTACTGGTGAGCAGGGGCGGTGGGTGACATTTGAAAGTGGTGGGCGCAAAGTGATTTGCATACAGCACCGTAGCGAGCAAGCGCAGCGAGCGAGCCCGAACCCCAAAACGGGGGTTTGGGGGGATAACCCCCCCCCCCCGAAAATTTTGAAAAAAAAGAAGAAAAATCGTGCATTTTCAAGCAAATTTGAGAAAGCAGGAAGGTTAATAAAGCAATTGTAAAAGTGCAGTTATTACATTAATAGATGGCATAACATAGGTAGCTGCTTATTCAGTATAACCACAGAGCTTCATACATTCACACTTGTAAAAGCCTCTAATGTGAGCCATGATGTCTTGCCTAAGGCGCAAACTGGACTGATTACGGTAATGCATTTTAAATATAAAATGGAAATGTGAAAGGAGTGTGTAGAAAGACTTCATGGACATTGTTGGTAATTTAAACACCATTATTCAGCTCATGGATATCTTCTAATAGTTATGCGCAGCAGCTTGCCTATCTAAAGGCATAGAAAATCCTCTAAAACATCACACATGATGCATTCTAAAATGTTACAAGTCATGCACTAGGCTGCCTTTTTAACTACATTAAGCACGTACAGGGATATTATTACAGAGTAAAAATATTTGATGTAAATAAGGGAGTAGCCAGAAAAAGAAAATATGCCCCAGACAGGCTTAGAGGGAGAGCTCCCCCTGAGGGAGTTCTAAAACATATTTCCTGCCCCATCACACTTTCAGTCTTTTTCGTCCTTTCAGTCCTTCAACACATATTTCTTTTTCTATCGGTTTCCGTCCTCCTTTGATAATCTTTGTAATTTTTCTAATAGTTCTTTATTCTTGCTGCCCTTCGTTCACCCATCCTTCCTTCTCTGCAGCTGTCATTCTTCCTTTCTTCACCAATACATTCATGCTTTTGCCTGTGCATCTCTATCTTCACCCATACTTCCTTTTTTAAATCCTTCCAACTATTAGTCTCTTTATTGAGGCATCCTTCTCTTCATCCATCCACCAGTCCACCCCTTTTCCCATCTATCCATCTCTCATCCCCACTTATCTTTCTTCCTTTGAGGCTATCTTGTGCCATTTGTTCCATCGCTTCATAAAGTCTTTATACTGCTCCCCTACAGTGGTTTTTATGAGCATCATTTTGGAAACTAGCGGTCTCTGATCAAACTAAGATCAGCTATAAACAAACAATTGCATGTTTCATATTACTCAGAACTGCTCAGTGTCACCCACCTTTTAAGCTGCTAAATTGGTAGTTGATGATGCCCCTGGATGTAAATGTGGAATGTCCAGTATTGACCCCTTTTCCCCTTGAGTTTGTGAAGCATTTTAGTTTTTCTCGAAGGGGAGGGTGGTGGTGGTGATCTATAGCTTGCCAGTTGCCACGGTGCGTCCAGGCTTAGTGGGGCTACGCCCCTACCCCCCCAATGGACGCACCGCGACTGTCACAATGCCTCTTTATTTCTGATGCAGGTCATAATATTGCTGTCATGCTCTTTCTGTACACTTGATACAGGTGGTATTTTTATTGCCATATTGTTACAGTGCCCTTAACATGCTGATGGAACGACATTCAGCATGTACTTGTTTCTAAAGTAAATTATGGTAATAAAACAAATATTCAACTTTTCTCTATTTGAACTATACTGTTACACCAGCTTTAGGTTTAAAGCATTTTTATTGAAACAAAAGGAACATGGGGAAGGGGAGTAGGAGGTTAAGGTTACATACAATCCAGCGAAAAGAGAAAAAAGCGCATGTCAACAGTCCTGGTTTAGGGAGGTCAGAGGTCCAGGAGGGGAAGATAACGATTGTAAGGCAATAAGGCAATGCACATAACCCACTCGTGTTCCCCAACCCCCCTCCCAAAGCTAAGCGCTAATAGCTTACAGCGATCCAACCAAACAGAACCCAATCCCTCCGAGCCCCCCATCCCCAAAAAGAAAAAAAGGAAGAGAAAGGAAACAATACCCCAACATCCCCATCCAATGGCCCGTAATAGAATAATCCGCCCCAAACAGCCCACCCCCGTCCCCTAATCCCCCGTTCCCTAGTCGTCCTAATCCGCCGGGGCCGCTGGTGGCGTTAGTCTAAGGAGGCGAAGGTACCTCGGGCAGGTGAGTTCCCGAAATTCCGTGGATAGTAGTGCGAGGAAGGGTTGCCATAGTTCCTCGAACTGATCTACGTTCCCAGCCACCGTGAGCGACATTTTCTCCATACCCAATACCTGCCAGAGCCTATGTAGCCAACCAGTAATGGAGGGGACAGTGGAGGTGCGCCAGTGGACAAGGATATTTTGGACCGCTGAGCCTAGCGCAATAGCAATCTGTCTGCCCCTGCGGGACTTCAGCGGGTACATGAGGTCATTGGGGAGGCCCAACAAAACATACGCTGGGAAGCGCGGCAGCTCAATCTCGAAATGCCTATCTACCTCATCCAAGACCTCCTTCCAATAAGCAGTTAGCACCGGGCAAGCCCAAAGAATGTGCGACAGGGTACCCTCCTGTCCGCAGCCCCGCCAGCATCCCTTGTCGGTGTGTTTGTGCATTTCATATAGCCTCTCCGGGGTGTAATACCATTAAGTGGACACTTTAGTGAAGGTCTCCGTAAGCCCAGTGTGGTATGCAGAATGCCTCGCCCGATATGCGATCCCGTCCCATTCCTTGTGGCTTAGCGTCCTGCCCAATTCTCTATGCCTTGTAACAACAAAGGGAGTTTGGCCCATGCGGACGGAAGTGGGGTAAGGGCCCAAATACTGTATAAAAAAGAAGGAACCCACACTTCAGTAATTTCACACCATTCAACTTAAGGTGAAAAAAGAGAGATAAACAAAGTTTAATATGTTTATCCGGGCGATTAGTTGCGCCGTTTTATTTTTTCAATTTTATCAAAAAGTGCTTTGGTCTAAAGAAATCACAGTGTCTTGAACGTACTAGCCACCAGCGTACAAAAAGAAACTTAAATCAAACAGTGCATCAAAACACAATAATTTAGCACAACATACAACGTGAAATCTGAAAGCATACTATGAGTGAAACTTACAATGTGTAAAAAACACAACAAAACACAAAAAATGTGGCAAATTATTACAGCAAAAAGGGGGAAAAAAAGATATATATAATCATATATTTTAAACATGACATGATCAGAAAATTGTTAATTGTTAAATGTAACCAATAGGGAGTCTATTGATAAATCTCAAGAAGGAACAAGACCACCTCTCGGTGGCCTTATTAGCAGGCTTGTAGTTCCTAACAATTTAGTCTGTTTGTCAGAACTGAGGACTTAATCCTGTCCGCCTACGCGTTTCGAGTTTGTGATGTGTCTTCTCAAACTCTCTTCAGGGCAAATTGAATTCTTTTCCCCGTGTGTTAAACCTATTCATAAAAACATAAAGGTGTGGGGGACACTTGTTACTATTAGCTCCCATCAACCTAATCTCGCTTCCTCATGTATACTACTATAAAAATGACACGTACCTCCGGGGAATAGAGGTGGTACAATTCATCCAACCCACATATGTCGGTTTCAAAGTGGTTGGTGGGTTCTGTGCGTGCAGGGAAAATCAATGGTTTTGCTCCGATTTTCAAATCGCTTTCCACATAGTTAACTGCAGGTAAAATGGGCGTATTACTCGCTGTTCTCAATGCGGGAAATATAACACTTTCAGGGGTATTGGAAACCAATAGTCACTTACTTTGTTTACTTTTCTTGTCGAAAATTATGAATGCCTTAGTTCAAAGGGTTGTACCGGTTGTCTTTCAACAGCGACTGGTGCCGTGATTCTGTTGAAAAAGCACGGGCGGCAATTAATAATCCCTCGGGAGCCTCGAGCTCCTTTATAAGTGCACAAAGCGCGCGTTGGAGTTTACCAAAGGCTGCGCTGGAACGGGTCGACTTTTTAATGTTGAACGCTCGTTCCACGATGGAAAGGCGTGTGCGTCTTGTTTGGGCTTCGCTTCGTTACGCGCTGTCAGTTAGCAGAGCGCTTGTCCTACCTGGCCGCTTGGCAGCGTGCTCCACTTCCTCATTCCTTCACTGCGAGCGAATGTGAAGTCGATTACCTCAGTGATTCAAAGGAGTGAGCTCATCATGGCTAAGCCAATCAGAAGAGGATTCTTTTGCGTTCTCGTCTGATGCATTATGGGGCATGAAGTCCCTTTGATGGTGAAGACGGGATTATAATCTAGAGACTTCACTCATTGAGTTCAACCCGATATTTATGGTATTGAACCGGAGTATCAAGTATGCTTCTTTTCGTAGAAGCGCTTTCTCTACATCTGGTGACCGGTGCTGTGGGTCAATGCCAGATAGGACTGTCCATGTGAAATCAGTTTCCTTGTGATTTGCTAACGTGAAGTGTTCAACCATTGGGGCATTCTGTACTTTTCTCTTGAGCCTAGAGCGATGTTGTGTTATTCTAGCGTTAACCTGCTGGCATGTTTTGCCTATGTATAATTTGTCACAGGCGCACAGGATCCCATAAATTACGTTCCTACTTTTACAGTTGGTTTGCAAACTGTGTCTCCATTTGATGCCATTATGACAAAATTCATCTCCCTCCACTGCACTTGCACAAGCCACACACGTGCCGCATTTATGGTGGCCTGTGATGGGTTTGAGGTTCCATTTCGCAATCAAATCACTTTTGGGTTTTGGTAAAGAGCTGTCAGCTCTAATGATTTGTTGGCCTATACTGGGGTTTTTTTTCAGCGCAAAAATTGGCTTTTGAAGGGGGAAATCTAATCCCTCCAACAAGTGCCAGTTCCGTAGAATAATCTGTCTGAATTTATTCGTGTGAGATCCATAGGTCGTGACACACACGAGTTTGTCCAACTCTTTTTTGGTTTTTATTTGGAGTAACTCTTCTCGGGGAGTGTAGCGTGCTCTTTTTTTCGAGTGTTTGAGGAGTTTGATCGGATATCCTCTTTTGGTCAGTTCATCACAAAAGGTATCAGCATGCACATTAAACTCCTCGAGATCCGAGCAGTTACGCCGAATTCTAAGTAGTTGGCCGTAGGGTAGGTTCTGTTTGAGCCCTTGTGGGTGAAAGCTTTTGTAATGTAAGATCGTGTTTTTGTCTGTGGCCTTTTTAAACAAAGTGGTGGTAAACTTGCCACCTTCGGTGCCCACGGCTACATCAAGAAATGTCATTCGCTGATTACTGCAATCAATCGAGAATTTTATATCAGGATGTCTCTGATTTAACCATTCATGGAATGCCATGAGGTCAGTCTGGCTCCCCTGCCACAGGAGCCAGACGTCGTCAATGTATCTAAGCCATTGTATGATGTTGGCATCATATGGGTTGTCTTTATAAATGAATTTCTCTTCGTACTGTGACATGTACAGTACCGCCATTTCTGGGGCGTAAGGACAACCCATGGCTGTGCCCTTGGTTTGTACAAAGAACTCATTTTCAAATTTGAAATAATTGCTTTTCAGTGTAACCTGGGCCAAAGCTAGAATAAAAGAGGTTGGAACTCTATGTGGTCTCTCACGTTGGTCAAGATAAATTTCCATCACCTCAAGAGCCTCATCTTGAGGAATTTGTGTATACAACGAGGTCACGTCGAGTGTTGCCATCAGCTGTGTGTCAGGGTTGAAAGTCATTTCCTGGAGTTTATTGAGAAAATCAATAGTGTCTCTCAGGTACGATCTAACCCCAGTCAAAAAAGGTTTCAAGAAGAAATCTATATATTTCGAAGCTGGTTCAAGGGCCGAATCACAACCTGAGACAATTGGTCTCCCTGGTGGTTTCGAGCTGTTTTTATGGATCTTGGGAAGGAAGTAGAGAACAGGTGTTCTCGGTGACTTCTTGTTTAGAAATTCATATTCTTTAGAACCAAGGAAGCCATTCTCTAAGGCCTCTTTAGTGATGGTAAGGATTTTGTTCTGAATTTCGACAACCGGGTCATTTTTGACCACTCGGTACCATTCTAAGTTGTCAACGTGTGTCCTTCCTTCCGACAGATACATAGGGCGCGGCCACACAACCACCGCACCACCCTTGTCAGCCTGTTTGATTATAATGGAAGGGTCTGTTTTTAACTCCTTTATGGCTGCGAGTTGTCCCTTGCTTATGTTGTAGTTGACAAATGATTTGCTTTTCTCCAGTTTAGTGAGTGCAGACAACACTGCTTGCTCGAAAGCGTATACCTGTTTCGGGATATTCGTGGTAGGTAAAAAATTAGATTTTACTCGAAGGCCTGTAGTCTCACCTCTTATTGGAGTATCCACGCCGGCAAAGTATGTTTTGAGTCTGATTTTCCTACAAAAATCTAAAGCCTCCAGCTTAAGTTTTGTGAAATCAGTTCGTCGATTAGGGACAAATTTGAGGCCCAAATTGAGGATCATGCTTTCGTCTTTAGTGAGTGGTCTATCGGAAAGATTCACTATTGTTGAGGAATCTAGTTGTTGTAGTACCTGTTCCTCGTCCGCATTTCCCAGCGGGGTTTGAATCGGGCGTTTTGTTGTCCGCCCCTTCCTAAAAAAGGTTGGTTAGAGCCCTTTTTACTTTGCTGACCTTGGTTGGAGTCAGGGGACGATCCTGACGAGGCAGACGAGAAGGTGGTAAATCTCGTCCTTGATCTGCCTTGGTAATTGTTTAAAGCTCTTTTAGACTCTACCGTAGTGTAGTAGTCTTCCTTTAAAAAGGGGTACACTTGTTCTATTTTAAACGCTTTAGAGTCTTTCTCAAATTGAGCGGTTTTGGTGTTGATGGTGATGTCTTTGAATGTTTGAATTTCTTTTTCAATTTTCTCAAGCAGATTTTTAGCTTCTACCTCAGTTTTATTATCAGCAATGGCTTTCAAAAGTTCAGCAATTTCTTTTTCTTCCTCACTACATAAACGTTGTGCCGTCTCAATCGTGTGGACCATGAGGTCTCTACTGCATTTAGTATTTATAAAACTAAAGCCTTTCTTATATTCTGAATCTTCCACAAATATCACTGGTGTGTTTTTGACTTGTAGGCCCCAAGGTATTGTGCCGGCCCGCAAGTGCTGTAAAAGAAAATAACCATGCAATTCTGTCCTAATATGTTTCTTTTGGAGACGAGTTAATTTATCAGCCTCATTTTGATGTTTAGCAGTAGTACTTAGAGAAAGACCCGAGAAGGGATTAGAAGCTATCAAATTCTTTATGTGGCTTTCTGTAAAAGACAGTGTTTCATTCTCTGACATGCTTTAACAAGGAAAATGTACCTTGTGGTAGAATTAATCAATTGGGTGGCAATGAATGTCTCAGTCCTAACTCACTCGGGTAATGACCCGCTCCAAAACTTGTAACAACAAAGGGAGTTTGGCCCATGCGGACGGAAGTGGGGTAAGGGCCCAAATACTGTATAAAAAAGAAGGAACCCACACTTCAGTAATTTCACACCATTCAACTTAAGGTGAAAAAAGAGAGATAAACAAAGTTTAATATGTTTATCCGGGCGATTAGTTGCGCCGTTTTATTTTTTCAATTTTATCAAAAAGTGCTTTGGTCTAAAGAAATCACAGTGTCTTGAACGTACTAGCCACCAGCGTACAACAAGAAACTTAAATCAAACAGTGCATCCAAACACAATAATTTAGCACAACATACAACGTGAAATCTGAAAGCATACTATGAGTGAAACTTACAATGTGTAAAAAACACAACAAAACACAAAAAATGTGGCAAATTATTACAGCAAAAAGGGGGAAAAAAAGATATATATAATCATATATTTTAAACATGACATGATCAGAAAATTGTTAATTGTTAAATGTAACCAATAGGGAGTCTATTGATAAATCTCAAGAAGGAACAAGACCACCTCTCGGTGGCCTTATTAGCAGGCTTGTAGTTCCTAACAATTTAGTCTGTTTGTCAGAACTGAGGACTTAATCCTGTCCGCCTACGCGTTTCGAGTTTGTGATGTGTCTTCTCAAACTCTCTTCAGGGCAAATTGAATTCTTTTCCCCGTGTGTTAAACCTATTCATAAAAACATAAAGGTGTGGGGGACACTTGTTACTATTAGCTCCCATCAACCTAATCTCGCTTCCTCATGTATACTACTATAAAAATGACACGTACCTCCGGGGAATAGAGGTGGTACAATTCATCCAACCCACATATGTCGGTTTCAAAGTGGTTGGTGGGTTCTGTGCGTGCAGGGAAAATCAATGGTTTTGCTCCGATTTTCAAATCGCTTTCCACATAGTTAACTGCAGGTAAAATGGGCGTATTACTCGCTGTTCTCAATGCGGGAAATATAACACTTTCAGGGGTATTGGAAACCAATAGTCACTTACTTTGTTTACTTTTCTTGTCGAAAATTATGAATGCCTTAGTTCAAAGGGTTGTACCGGTTGTCTTTCAACAGCGACTGGTGCCGTGATTCTGTTGAAAAAGCACGGGCGGCAATTAATAATCCCTCGGGAGCCTCGAGCTCCTTTATAAGTGCACAAAGCGCGCGTTGGAGTTTACCAAAGGCTGCGCTGGAACGGGTCGACTTTTTAATGTTAAACGCTCGTTCCACGATGGAAAGGCGTGTGCGTCTTGTTTGGGCTTCGCTTCGTTACGCGCTGTCAGTTAGCAGAGCGCTTGTCCTACCTGGCCGCTTGGCAGCGTGCTCCACTTCCTCATTCCTTCACTGCGAGTGAATGTGAAGTTGATTACCTCAGTGATTCAAAGGAGTGAGCTCATCATGGCTAAGCCAATCAGAAGAGGATTCTTTTGCGTTCTCGTCTGATGCATTATGGGGCATGAAGTCCCTTTGATGGTGAAGACGGGATTATAATCTAGAGACTTCACTCATTGAGTTCAACCCGATATTTATGGTATTGAACCGGAGTATCAAGTATGCTTCTTTTCGTAGAAGCGCTTTCTCTACATCTGGTGACCGGTGCTGTGGGTCAATGCCAGATAGGACTGTCCATGTGAAATCAGTTTCCTTGTGATTTGCTAACGTGAAGTGTTCAACCATTGGGGCATTCTGTACTTTTCTCTTGAGCCTAGAGCGATGTTGTGTTATTCTAGCGTTAACCTGCTGGCATGTTTTGCCTATGTATAATTTGTCACAGGCGCACAGGATCCCATAAATTACGTTCCTACTTTTACAGTTGGTTTGCAAACTGTGTCTCCATTTGATGCCATTATGACAAAATTCATCTCCCTCCACTGCACTTGCACAAGCCACACACGTGCCGCATTTATGGTGGCCTGTGATGGGTTTGAGGTTCCATTTCGCAATCAAATCACTTTTGGGTTTTGGTAAAGAGCTGTCAGCTCTAATGATTTGTTGGCCTATACTGGGGTTTTTTTTCAGCGCAAAAATTGGCTTTTGAAGGGGGAAATCTAATCCCTCCAACAAGTGCCAGTTCCGTAGAATAATCTGTCTGAATTTATTCGTGTGAGATCCATAGGTCGTGACACACACGAGTTTGTCCAACTCTTTTTTGGTTTTTATTTGGAGTAACTCTTCTCGGGGAGTGTAGCGTGCTCTTTTTTTCGAGTGTTTGAGGAGTTTGATCGGATATCCTCTTTTGGTCAGTTCATCACAAAAGGTATCAGCATGCACATTAAACTCCTCGAGATCCGAGCAGTTACGCCGAATTCTAAGTAGTTGGCCGTAGGGTAGGTTCTGTTTGAGCCCTTGTGGGTGAAAGCTTTTGTAATGTAAGATCGTGTTTTTGTCTGTGGCCTTTTTAAACAAAGTGGTGGTAAACTTGCCACCTTCGGTGCCCACGGCTACATCAAGAAATGTCATTCGCTGATTACTGCAATCAATCGAGAATTTTATATCAGGATGTCTCTGATTTAACCATTCATGGAATGCCATGAGGTCAGTCTGGCTCCCCTGCCACAGGAGCCAGACGTCGTCAATGTATCTAAGCCATTGTATGATGTTGGCATCATATGGGTTGTCTTTATAAATGAATTTCTCTTCGTACTGTGACATGTACAGTACCGCCATTTCTGGGGCGTAAGGACAACCCATGGCTGTGCCCTTGGTTTGTACAAAGAACTCATTTTCAAATTTGAAATAATTGCTTTTCAGTGTAACCTGGGCCAAAGCTAGAATAAAAGAGGAATTTCTAAACAAGAAGTCACCGAGAACACCTGTTCTCTACTTCCTTCCCAAGATCCATAAAAACAGCTCGAAACCACCAGGGAGACCAATTGTCTCAGGTTGTGATTCGGCCCTTGAACCAGCTTCGAAATATATAGATTTCTTCTTGAAACCTTTTTTGACTGGGGTTAGATCGTACCTGAGAGACACTATTGATTTTCTCAATAAACTCCAGGAAATGACTTTCAACCCTGACACACAGCTGATGGCAACACTCGACGTGACCTCGTTGTATACACAAATTCCTCAAGATGAGGCTCTTGAGGTGATGGAAATTTATCTTGACCAACGTGAGAGACCACATAGAGTTCCAACCTCTTTTATTCTAGCTTTGGCCCAGGTTACACTGAAAAGCAATTATTTCAAATTTGAAAATGAGTTCTTTGTACAAACCAAGGGCACAGCCATGGGTTGTCCTTACGCCCCAGAAATGGCGGTACTGTACATGTCACAGTACGAAGAGAAATTCATTTATAAAGACAACCCATATGATGCCAACATCATACAATGGCTTAGATACATTGACGACGTCTGGCTCCTGTGGCAGGGGAGCCAGACTGACCTCATGGCATTCCATGAATGGTTAAATCAGAGACATCCTGATATAAAATTCTCGATTGATTGCAGTAATCAGCGAATGACATTTCTTGATGTAGCCGTGGGCACCGAAGGTGGCAAGTTTACCACCACTTTGTTTAAAAAGGCCACAGACAAAAACACGATCTTACATTACAAAAGCTTTCACCCACAAGGGCTCAAACAGAACCTACCCTACGGCCAACTACTTAGAATTCGGCGTAACTGCTCGGATCTCGAGGAGTTTAATGTGCATGCTGATACCTTTTGTGATGAACTGACCAAAAGAGGATATCCGATCAAACTCCTCAAACACTCGAAAAAAAGAGCACGCTACACTCCCCGAGAAGAGTTACTCCAAATAAAAACCAAAAAAGAGTTGGACAAACTCGTGTGTGTCACGACCTATGGATCTCACACGAATAAATTCAGACAGATTATTCTACGGAACTGGCACTTGTTGGAGGGATTAGATTTCCCCCTTCAAAAGCCAATTTTTGCGCTGAAAAAAAACCCCAGTATAGGCCAACAAATCATTAGAGCTGACAGCTCTTTACCAAAACCCAAAAGTGATTTGATTGCGAAATGGAACCTCAAACCCATCACAGGCCACCATAAATGCGGCACGTGTGTGGCTTGTGCAAGTGCAGTGGAGGGAGATGAATTTTGTCATAATGGCATCAAATGGAGACACAGTTTGCAAACCAACTGTAAAAGTAGGAACGTAATTTATGGGATCCTGTGCGCCTGTGACAAATTATACATAGGCAAAACATGCCAGCAGGTTAACGCTAGAATAACACAACATCGCTCTAGGCTCAAGAGAAAAGTACAGAATGCCCCAATGGTTGAACACTTCACGTTAGCAAATCACAAGGAAACTGATTTCACATGGACAGTCCTATCTGGCATTGACCCACAGCACCGGTCACCAGATGTAGAGAAAGCGCTTCTACGAAAAGAAGCATACTTGATACTCCGGTTCAATACCATAAATATCGGGTTGAACTCAATGAGTGAAGTCTCTAGATTATAATCCCGTCTTCACCATCAAAGGGACTTCATGCCCCATAATGCATCAGACGAGAACGCAAAAGAATCCTCTTCTGATTGGCTTAGCCATGATGAGCTCACTCCTTTGAATCACTGAGGTAATCGACTTCACATTCACTCGCAGTGAAGGAATGAGGAAGTGGAGCACGCTGCCAAGCGGCCAGGTAGGACAAGCGCTCTGCTAACTGACAGCGCGTAACGAAGCGAAGCCCAAACAAGACGCACACGCCTTTCCATCGTGGAACGAGCGTTTAACATTAAAAAGTCGACCCGTTCCAGCGCAGCCTTTGGTAAACTCCAACGCGCGCTTTGTGCACTTATAAAGGAGCTCGAGGCTCCCGAGGGATTATTAATTGCCGCCCGTGCTTTTTCAACAGAATCACGGCACCAGTCGCTGTTGAAAGACAACCGGTACAACCCTTTGAACTAAGGCATTCATAATTTTCGACAAGAAAAGTAAACAAAGTAAGTGACTATTGGTTTCCAATACCCCTGAAAGTGTTATATTTCCCGCATTGAGAACAGCGAGTAATACGCCCATTTTACCTGCAGTTAACTATGTGGAAAGCGATTTGAAAATCGGAGCAAAACCATTGATTTTCCCTGCACGCACAGAACCCACCAACCACTTTGAAACCGACATATGTGGGTTGGATGAATTGTACCACCTCTATTCCCCGGAGGTACGTGTCATTTTTATAGTAGTATACATGAGGAAGCGAGATTAGGTTGATGGGAGCTAATAGTAACAAGTGTCCCCCACACCTTTATGTTTTTATGAATAGGTTTAACACACGGGGAAAAGAATTCAATTTGCCCTGAAGAGAGTTTGAGAAGACACATCACAAACTCGAAACGCGTAGGCGGACAGGATTAAGTCCTCAGTTCTGACAAACAGACTAAATTGTTAGGAACTACAAGCCTGCTAATAAGGCCACCGAGAGGTGGTCTTGTTCCTTCTTGAGATTTATCAATAGACTCCCTATTGGTTACATTTAACAATTAACAATTTTCTGATCATGTCATGTTTAAAATATATGATTATATATATCTTTTTTTCCCCCTTTTTGCTGTAATAATTTGCCACATTTTTTGTGTTTTGTTGTGTTTTTTACACATTGTAAGTTTCACTCATAGTATGCTTTCAGATTTCACGTTGTATGTTGTGCTAAATTATTGTGTTTTGATGCACTGTTTGATTTAAGTTTCTTGTTGTACGCTGGTGGCTAGTACGTTCAAGACACTGTGATTTCTTTAGACCAAAGCACTTTTTGATAAAATTGAAAAAATAAAACGGCGCAACTAATCGCCCGGATAAACATATTAAACTTTGTTTATCTCTCTTTTTTCACCTTAAGTTGAATGGTGTGAAATTACTGAAGTGTGGGTTCCTTCTTTTTTATACAGTATTTGGGCCCTTACCCCACTTCCGTCCGCATGGGCCAAACTCCCTTTGTTGTTACAAGTTTTGGAGCGGGTCATTACCCGAGTGAGTTAGGACTGAGACATTCATTGCCACCCAATTGATTAATTCTACCACAAGGTACATTTTCCTTGTTAAAGCATGTCAGAGAATGAAACACTGTCTTTTACAGAAAGCCACATAAAGAATTTGATAGCTTCTAATCCCTTCTCGGGTCTTTCTCTAAGTACTACTGCTAAACATCAAAATGAGGCTGATAAATTAACTCGTCTCCAAAAGAAACATATTAGGACAGAATTGCATGGTTATTTTCTTTTACAGCACTTGCGGGCCGGCACAATACCTTGGGGCCTACAAGTCAAAAACACACCAGTGATATTTGTGGAAGATTCAGAATATAAGAAAGGCTTTAGTTTTATAAATACTAAATGCAGTAGAGACCTCATGGTCCACACGATTGAGACGGCACAACGTTTATGTAGTGAGGAAGAAAAAGAAATTGCTGAACTTTTGAAAGCCATTGCTGATAATAAAACTGAGGTAGAAGCTAAAAATCTGCTTGAGAAAATTGAAAAAGAAATTCAAACATTCAAAGACATCACCATCAACACCAAAACCGCTCAATTTGAGAAAGACTCTAAAGCGTTTAAAATAGAACAAGTGTACCCCTTTTTAAAGGAAGACTACTACACTACGGTAGAGTCTAAAAGAGCTTTAAACAATTACCAAGGCAGATCAAGGACGAGATTTACCACCTTCTCGTCTGCCTCGTCAGGATCGTCCCCTGACTCCAACCAAGGTCAGCAAAGTAAAAAGGGCTCTAACCAACCTTTTTTAGGAAGGGGCGGACAACAAAACGCCCGATTCAAACCCCGCTGGGAAATGCGGACGAGGAACAGGTACTACAACAACTAGATTCCTCAACAATAGTGAATCTTTCCGATAGACCACTCACTAAAGACGAAAGCATGATCCTCAATTTGGGCCTCAAATTTGTCCCTAATCGACGAACTGATTTCACAAAACTTAAGCTGGAGGCTTTAGATTTTTGTAGGAAAATCAGACTCAAAACATACTTTGCCGGCGTGGATACTCCAATAAGAGGTGAGACTACAGGCCTTCGAGTAAAATCTAATTTTTTACCTACCACGAATATCCCGAAACAGGTATACGCTTTCGAGCAAGCAGTGTTGTCTGCACTCACTAAACTGGAGAAAAGCAAATCATTTGTCAACTACAACATAAGCAAGGGACAACTCGCAGCCATAAAGGAGTTAAAAACAGACCCTTCCATTATAATCAAACAGGCTGACAAGGGTGGTGCAGTGGTTGTGTGGCCGCGCCCTATGTATCTGTCGGAAGGAAGGACACACGTTGACAACTTAGAATGGTACCGAGTGGTCAAAAATGACCCGGTTGTCGAAATTCAGAACAAAATCCTTACCATCACTAAAGAGGCCTTAGAGAATGGCTTCCTTGGTTCTAAAGAATATGAATTTCTAAACAAGAAGTCACCGAGAACACCTGTTCTCTACTTCCTTCCCAAGATCCATAAAAACAGCTCGAAACCACCAGGGAGACCAATTGTCTCAGGTTGTGATTCGGCCCTTGAACCAGCTTCGAAATATATAGATTTCTTCTTGAAACCTTTTTTGACTGGGGTTAGATCGTACCTGAGAGACACTATTGATTTTCTCAATAAACTCCAGGAAATGACTTTCAACCCTGACACACAGCTGATGGCAACACTCGACGTGACCTCGTTGTATACACAAATTCCTCAAGATGAGGCTCTTGAGGTGATGGAAATTTATCTTGACCAACGTGAGAGACCACATAGAGTTCCAACCTCTTTTATTCTAGCTTTGGCCCAGGTTACACTGAAAAGCAATTATTTCAAATTTGAAAATGAGTTCTTTGTACAAACCAAGGGCACAGCCATGGGTTGTCCTTACGCCCCAGAAATGGCGGTACTGTACATGTCACAGTACGAAGAGAAATTCATTTATAAAGACAACCCATATGATGCCAACATCATACAATGGCTTAGATACATTGACGACGTCTGGCTCCTGTGGCAGGGGAGCCAGACTGACCTCATGGCATTCCATGAATGGTTAAATCAGAGACATCCTGATATAAAATTCTCGATTGATTGCAGTAATCAGCGAATGACATTTCTTGATGTAGCCGTGGGCACCGAAGGTGGCAAGTTTACCACCACTTTGTTTAAAAAGGCCACAGACAAAAACACGATCTTACATTACAAAAGCTTTCACCCACAAGGGCTCAAACAGAACCTACCCTACGGCCAACTACTTAGAATTCGGCGTAACTGCTCGGATCTCGAGGAGTTTAATGTGCATGCTGATACCTTTTGTGATGAACTGACCAAAAGAGGATATCCGATCAAACTCCTCAAACACTCGAAAAAAAGAGCACGCTACACTCCCCGAGAAGAGTTACTCCAAATAAAAACCAAAAAAGAGTTGGACAAACTCGTGTGTGTCACGACCTATGGATCTCACACGAATAAATTCAGACAGATTATTCTACGGAACTGGCACTTGTTGGAGGGATTAGATTTCCCCCTTCAAAAGCCAATTTTTGCGCTGAAAAAAAACCCCAGTATAGGCCAACAAATCATTAGAGCTGACAGCTCTTTACCAAAACCCAAAAGTGATTTGATTGCGAAATGGAACCTCAAACCCATCACAGGCCACCATAAATGCGGCACGTGTGTGGCTTGTGCAAGTGCAGTGGAGGGAGATGAATTTTGTCATAATGGCATCAAATGGAGACACAGTTTGCAAACCAACTGTAAAAGTAGGAACGTAATTTATGGGATCCTGTGCGCCTGTGACAAATTATACATAGGCAAAACATGCCAGCAGGTTAACGCTAGAATAACACAACATCGCTCTAGGCTCAAGAGAAAAGTACAGAATGCCCCAATGGTTGAACACTTCACGTTAGCAAATCACAAGGAAACTGATTTCACATGGACAGTCCTATCTGGCATTGACCCACAGCACCGGTCACCAGATGTAGAGAAAGCGCTTCTACGAAAAGAAGCATACTTGATACTCCGGTTCAATACCATAAATATCGGGTTGAACTCAATGAGTGAAGTCTCTAGATTATAATCCCGTCTTCACCATCAAAGGGACTTCATGCCCCATAATGCATCAGACGAGAACGCAAAAGAATCCTCTTCTGATTGGCTTAGCCATGATGAGCTCACTCCTTTGAATCACTGAGGTAATCGACTTCACATTCACTCGCAGTGAAGGAATGAGGAAGTGGAGCACGCTGCCAAGCGGCCAGGTAGGACAAGCGCTCTGCTAACTGACAGCGCGTAACGAAGCGAAGCCCAAACAAGACGCACACGCCTTTCCATCGTGGAACGAGCGTTCAACATTAAAAAGTCGACCCGTTCCAGCGCAGCCTTTGGTAAACTCCAACGCGCGCTTTGTGCACTTATAAAGGAGCTCGAGGCTCCCGAGGGATTATTAATTGCCGCCCGTGCTTTTTCAACAGAATCACGGCACCAGTCGCTGTTGAAAGACAACCGGTACAACCCTTTGAACTAAGGCATTCATAATTTTCGACAAGAAAAGTAAACAAAGTAAGTGACTATTGGTTTCCAATACCCCTGAAAGTGTTATATTTCCCGCATTGAGAACAGCGAGTAATACGCCCATTTTACCTGCAGTTAACTATGTGGAAAGCGATTTGAAAATCGGAGCAAAACCATTGATTTTCCCTGCACGCACAGAACCCACCAACCACTTTGAAACCGACATATGTGGGTTGGATGAATTGTACCACCTCTATTCCCCGGAGGTACGTGTCATTTTTATAGTAGTATACATGAGGAAGCGAGATTAGGTTGATGGGAGCTAATAGTAACAAGTGTCCCCCACACCTTTATGTTTTTATGAATAGGTTTAACACACGGGGAAAAGAATTCAATTTGCCCTGAAGAGAGTTTGAGAAGACACATCACAAACTCGAAACGCGTAGGCGGACAGGATTAAGTCCTCAGTTCTGACAAACAGACTAAATTGTTAGGAACTACAAGCCTGCTAATAAGGCCACCGAGAGGTGGTCTTGTTCCTTCTTGAGATTTATCAATAGACTCCCTATTGGTTACATTTAACAATTAACAATTTTCTGATCATGTCATGTTTAAAATATATGATTATATATATCTTTTTTTCCCCCTTTTTGCTGTAATAATTTGCCACATTTTTGTGTTTTGTTGTGTTTTTTACACATTGTAAGTTTCACTCATAGTATGCTTTCAGATTTCACGTTGTATGTTGTGCTAAATTATTGTGTTTTGATGCACTGTTTGATTTAAGTTTCTTGTTGTACGCTGGTGGCTAGTACGTTCAAGACACTGTGATTTCTTTAGACCAAAGCACTTTTTGATAAAATTGAAAAAATAAAACGGCGCAACTAATCGCCCGGATAAACATATTAAACTTTGTTTATCTCTCTTTTTTCACCTTAAGTTGAATGGTGTGAAATTACTGAAGTGTGGGTTCCTTCTTTTTTATACAATTCTCTATGCCAGCGCTCCCTCCCCGGGTTGTGATAGTGAAACGTCGGGGGCTGAAGGAACTTATATAGATCGGTAATAAGTTTGGCGTCCGAGGCCCGGGTCACCAGCCACCGCTCATAAGGTGTGATTGGACGGGCTGCGACATCACGCACTTGGGGTTGGAGGGCCCAGTGTCGGACCTGCATGTAGCGCAACCTATCCGTCTCCGCCAGGCCAAAGTCCCGCCGGAGTTGTTGGAAGGGAATCACGCCCTCCGGCCCGTAAATCTGGAAAAGTGCCCTGCAACCAGCGCTCACCCAGTGGGAGAAAGCTCCCGGCTCCAAACCCGGGGCAAAGTCCGGGTTACCAACGATGGGTGTGAACGGGGAGGGGAAGGTAGTTAATTCACGGGGCTCGCAGACCGCATCCCACACCCGCAGGGGGACCCGGGTGACAAAAGAGGCGTAAAGATTAGTCGGGCGGTGCGCGCGGCGCAGGAATGGGACCTCCTGGAGGGTACGGCCCGCCACCGCCTGGTCCTGAAAGAGCCAGTGTTTGTCGGATTCCCACCTGCTCCACTCCACCAAATATCGGAGTTGCGCTGCCTGAAAGTACTTCCGGAGATCCGGGATACCAAGACCCCCCGCCTCCGGAGCGAGCGTGGAGAGAACCCTCTTCATCCGTGGTTTACGACCCTGCCAAACGAAGCGGGAGATGTCAGCCTGCGCTTGCTGTATCCAGCCCACAGGGGGCTGGAGAGGCAAAGCGCGAAAGAGGTATAAGATCTGAGGCAGCACCGCCATCTTCACCGCTGCGATACGGCCCAGCCACGAAAGCAGGCTCTTGCTCCATCGGCCTAATTCCTCTTTAATCTTCCTGCTGAGGGAAGAGTAATTAGCCGTAACCATTTCAGGCAGCGAGGGCGCTAGCAGGATCCCCAGGTATGGCACCGTCGACGAGGACCACTGCATGGGGAAAAGACGCTGAAGGTCTCTCCTAGTGTCCGCGGTTAGCGACACGTCCAGTGCTGCCGACTTGGCCATATTCATTTTAAAGCCGGCCACACGTGCAAAGGCGTCCAGTTCCTGAACACAAGCAGGGAGCGACCTCCTGGGGTCGTCCAGGGTCAGCAGGACATCGTCCGCGTAAAGGCTGACAGTATGGACATATTGGCCCATCTTAACCCCAATAGCGTCAGGATTATTGCGAATCCTCTGGGCAAACGGCTCCATGTAGAGGGCGAACAAAAGCGGCGAGAGGGGACAACCTTGTCTCGTACCGCGCTCGATGACAAAACTGCCAGAGCTATGCCCGTTGACCCGTACCGACGCTGACGGTCTTTTATAGCAATTAAAGACCATGGTGCGGAACTTCTCGCCGATTCCCAGTTTCCTGAGAACCAGCTCAAGGTACGGCCAATGAACTCTGTCAAAGGCCTTCTCCGCATCCACTGACAGCAACATCCGTTCCCCCGGAACGCGTGAGGCCTTTTCCAGTATGTGCGTCACTCTCTTGGTGTTGTCAACCGTCTGCCTACCGGGTACAAAGCCAGCTTGGTCCGCTTCCACTAGGCCCGGCAGGTGTAGTCCAAGCCTGGACGCTAGAATCCCCGTATAGAGCTTAAGGTCAACATTCAAGAGTGAAATAGGCCTATACGAACCACACAGGGTCCGATCCTTCCCGGGTTTCGGAATGACCGACACCGTCGCGTTAAGAAGATCCGGCGGGATAGCGCCCGGTTCGGAGAAGGAGTTGAACAGGCGGGTCAGGATTGGTGCCACAGCGGAGCAGAAGGTCTTATAGAACAAGGCTGTGTAACCATCCGGGCCTGGGGCCTTACCGTGCTTCAGTCGAGCTATAGCAGAGATGACTTCCTCCACATGGATGTCCCTCTCTAGGTGGTCCGCTTGGGCGGGTTCCAGCACCGGGAGGGCCACCGACTCCAAATAGTCCTCGGCGTCCCCCGGTGAGGAGGGCTCCGCGGCGTATAATGCCTCGTAGAAGCTGCGAAAGGAATCCGCCACCTCTGCATCACCAGAAACAGTGACCCCGTCCGCACCTATTAGTTCCTTCACCACATTACGCTGCTGCGCAACCCTGAGCCGATGGGCCAGGAGCTTACCACACCTGTCCCCCCCCCCCGTGTAAAAGGCATGTTTCAGGCGCAAAGCGGCATATTCCGCCCGGTCTAGGTCTAGTGCAGACAGGAGTTTCCTCGCCGCCTTCAGCTGCCTCCATACTCGAGGAGCCCCCGTACGGCGGTGTATCTGCTCAAGTTCTCTGACCTGCGCAATCAGTTCGTCCCTCTTACGCTGCCGCTCCCTGTTCTCGGCCGAGGATATGGAGATAAATTCCCCCCGGAGGACTGCCTTCAAGGCCGCCCACTGCGTCGCCTGAGACGTGTCGGAGTTGCCATTGTGGACCAAATAATCCTGAATGACCTCCCCCACGCGCTCCACAACCGACTTCCTATGTAGAAGAGTATCACGAAGCCGCCACAACCCTCGAGAGGGGGGGGCCGCTGGCCATGCGAAAACGCCGGAAACCGGCGCATGGTCGGACAGGGACAGGACCCCGATGTCCGCCGCCGTGGCGGCAGTGCGCAGCGGGCCACTCACCAGGAGGTAGTCCAACCGCGAATAAGTGCGGTGCGCATGGGAGAAATAAGAATAGTCCCTATCGGTGGGGTGCATAGTGCGCCAGAGGTCGTGCAAATCCATCTCTGCAATCCGGTCTTGCACCGCGCGAGAAAGTTCCCCCGTCTGTGGGGAGCGTTGCGCAGACCTGTCCGTAGCCGAGTCGAAGACGATGTTCAAGTCTCCCCCCAGGACAACATGGCGATCGGGCGAGGCAGTGACGTCTACCAACACTGAATCCAGGAAGCGATCCTGGTGATCATTCGGGCTATAAACGGAGCCAACCATGAAGGCAATACCCCCAAGTCGCATGCGGTATACTAGAAGCCTCCCCTTTTGTTCGGCATATTTATACAGCACCTCGCCCCTGAAAGAGCTAGCTAAAAGAATGGCTACGCCTGCGGTCTTGGTCGTTGCTGAGGAGAAGAATTGGGTGGGGAACTTGGCGGAGCGCAGCCTATGACAATCCTTGGGCAGCAAATGAGTCTCCTGCAAAAGGCATATGTCCGCTTGCGTCCCCTCCAACAGGGATAGGACCGCTCTGCGTTTCACAGGGTTATTCAGACCCTTAACGTTAAGGGTCACTACCTTTAAGGACGGCATCCCACCCGGGGAACAGAAGCGCTATGTAGCAAGCAAGGGATCAGCGGGGGGGGCGCATGGGGCAGGCGCGCGGGAAAGGCCAGGACAGGCCGGGTGTGTGCACGGGCAGCATCGGACGGGACCCCCCCAACAACTAAACAACTCTTACACCCTCCCAAAACATACTCATGGCAACTAGCCAAAACCAAAAACAAGTAGAAACACCCCATTGTCTCAGTCAAGCCCGGACGGGCAAGTCCAAAGAAACCAACTAAGTGGACGTTCAGCCACTCACCTCTAGCTGCACCCTCCCCACTCCCGGACCCAGCCCAGCATCGTAGAGGCTAAGAATCTCTCCCCCCGGAGTGAATTTAGGCCGTCAAGGCCACGCCATCGGAGTCAGGCAAGTTCCTGGCCGCCGTTCTCAGAGCATCCGCCATATCTGCTCTGATGGTGGGGGAGTCAGGGCGGCTCGCACTCGCCGATGATTGTCGCCTCGTCGATCTCCGTCGGCTCCGTCTCTCTGGGCGCCTCCACGATGGTGTCGCTCCGTCTTCTTCCGTGGCTGTGAGTCCCAATACTCCGCAAATGTCTTGAAGGGAGCGCAGCTGGTGGAGCGTTCCGTTCCACCGAAAGATCAGACGGAAGGGGTGCCCCCAGGAGTAGGGCGTCTCATGCTCACGAAGAAAGTCAGTGGCAATCCTGAAGGACCTGCGCTTCTGCAATGTAATGGCAGACAGATCTTGATAGAGTGCTACAGGCCGCTCCCTGAAAGTTAGAGGCTGCTTCCGTCGGGCCTCTGCCATGATGCGCTTCTTCAAAGGAAAGTCGGGCAAGAACGCCAAAATGTCCGGGGGGGGCGCCGATGACTGGCGCTGTCGGCCCACTCTATGTGCTCTGTCGATGCGGATCGGAAAATCTGCATCCTCCCCCAAGATCTCACGGAACAAGTCCTGCAGATAGGCCACCAAATCGGTCCCCTCGTCCGCAGACGGGACACCTCGCACCCGGATATTGTTTCGTCTGGACCTGTTTTCGAGGTCTTCGGAGTGGGCCTGGAGCTCGACACATTGCTCCCGGAGGCGGAGAACGTCCTGTTGAAGATGGACTATCTCTTCATCCCGGCGCTGGCTCGCTGTTTCCACCGCGTCAACTCGCTCACCAAGGCCCTCCACCTCCCTACGTACTTCGCGGACCTCGCTGGCCACTTCCTTCTTTAAAGTCTGGAAGTCTTCTTTGAGGGAGCTAAATAATTCCTCCATGAAGGACCTCGTGACCGGCGGTTCGCCTCCAGTTGCGTCCGCCGAGGCCCGGGAGGACCCCGGCGACGGTTGTGTTCTGTCCCGAAGCTGCTGGGCCCTGCCAAGCATGTCCGGAAGGGTGCGGTCCCCCTTCCTCGAGCCTCCTCGTCCAGACATCTTGGCCGCTGCAGCAGGAAGGGCTCAAGTCCGGCCGCTGCAGAGGCGCCCAGTCGTCCGTGGGCACCAGATGTGGAGTCCGCGCCGAAAGCAGGGGTGCTGCGTCACAAGCGACAAAATGGCGGTCCGACCCGGGCAGAGCCAGTCGCGGCGCCCAGCCAGGTTGGCGACCGGGGACCAAAGTCAGGGTCTCTCCGCTGCACTCCCCTCGGGAAGTTAGTCCGGGAGCCGAAGCAAAAGTAAACACCCGCCCGCCAGAGGTGCGGATGGAGGTCGCCAGCGCCAGCTTTCCAGAGGCAAGATGGCGGCAGGGCGGGGTCAAGGAGAGTGGCCCGGGTCGGCAAGACCACCGGCAGCCCCCGGGGCACAGCAATCAATGAGAGTCCGCAGCCAATGCCCCACCATGCCACCGGAGGGCCCAAACAGTCCGGCCGCCGTTTAGATGCCTCCGGTCCTCGCCTCCAAATCCGGGGTCTGCACCACCCCGTGTGCCGTCGTCGCCAGCGAGAGGCCAAAGCGCCAACTCAGGTCCGAAGGCCGCTGCGCCTCGGCAGCACCGGTCACTTAGACACCTGGTGGAGGGCTCCGTTATTCCTCGGAGCGCGGTGGGTCCAATCCCTCGGGGTCGCCGGCATTCAGCACCAGGCCCAACCGAGGCGCCTGGACAGCACTGCAGTTTGCTCCACCCTCTAGGCTCTCCTCCGTGCTCCGATCTTCAAACAAACTTTCGAAGTGCTTCCTCCGGGGCGATGAGAGTCAAAGTAGTATCAATGTGTGCACCAGGAGCTCCGGCACATGCCTCTCACCCGCCGGGCAGCCGCGGGGGGAGAGAAGCGCAGAAAACGGGGCTCGAGCTGAGCCGGGCCGGAGGAGCTACGGGAGGAAGCGTCCGCTCACCCCGCCATCTTGGCCACGCCCCTACACCAGCTTTAAACATGAGGGGCCTTATTTATGAAGGACTTGCGCCGCCGGTGCGTCACTTTTAACATGGGAAAAAGTGACGCACCGGCGGCGCAAGGCCTTCATAAATAAGGCCCGAGAAATTTAAGGCTTTCATCAGCTAGACCAACAAAGATCTATCAGGATTTTCAGAAAAGTATGGACATAAGCCTTTGAATTTATTTATAGGCGCCACCACCACAGAGAGTAAAAAAACATCTAAAAACGTAGAAAAATTATTTTAACACGAGAATTTACCACAGGCCAACCTTCCTAGCATGCATAAAGGTGCACATCAGATCTGCTCAGCCTACTAACACCGTTCATTCTCTAAGGTCTATCAATTCTAGGACCAGCGCTTAATTGTAAAATAGTAAGTGCAGGGGGGCAATGGATTACTTGGGAGCCCACTGCTTTACTGTCAAACACCAGGGTTGCTAGTCTTGATTCTTTCTACCTTGTCCCTCTTTCTTCCACATTCATTACTTTCTTTTAATCCCATGCTTGCAGGTTCTTTCTCATCTCTGCTTTCTACCTATGTCACTGAATTCTGTCTTTCTCTTATTCGTGCTTTCTCCATTCTTTGCTTTTCCCTCTCTTGCTCTGGGTCAACGTCTGATAATGAAAAATAAGTGCCAGTCGCCCAAAATTTGCACCGGTGCCCACCACCTGCAACCTAAGCTATTACTAGGACCATCTTCAGAGAAAACAAGCATAGTATTCAACAACCAAATTCACCCATGCGCCAACAGAAAACCCAAGAGCGACAGAGTGAACATCACGCTGTAAAAGGGCCCTGAAGAAACAGAAACTGCAAGTCGACATGGTAGTACCCCTACACAGTGAGGGTACCCAAACCACCAGTCACTGTGGGCCACACTAAAAGCCATGCCCCGCTAAACAAATCTCTGTTAAAATAACAAAACAAATGAATTGATATATAAGCAATGGTACCAATATGTCTCACTTAAAATTTTAAAGAGATATTAAAGGAAAAGGAGACTGAGACTCTAAACAAGCGAGTATGCTGTGTATGCATCTTTTAACAATATGAAAAATGCATGGATCATTTGACAAATTTGTATTAAACAACAATGTTCTCGGCTAAAATAACAAACTCATTAAATTCTCTGCAGAGATAGATAGCAGGCTTCTACAGTGATTGGTATCGTATTCTGAATTGGAAGTATCAATGAAGAAAAACATGTTCTACATTTCTGCCCTGCTAAGGAATATGCTCTGCCCTCCACTTGTGCGTGCCAGGCAATTCTTGGAAAGCAGCTTCCCGTGAGTAGCTGTAGACAACAAAGGAGGCCTGTGCATGGAGCAAAAACGAGCATGGGGCATACTTCAAGGGAGCTGGCTAACCTCTCCTGCCTGGGGAAGTTCAGACCGCTCTGACGCCGAACAAGCAGGATTTTCTAGGCCGTAGAGTGATGATGCAGATAAGAGTGAACTGAAGTAACACTAAATATCTTTACTCCCAACAGAGTGCATAACTTCAACACTCTGAAACACGCCGCTTCATAAACATGGGCAAGAAACTTGATGGAGCTGTGAGGTCCTGCGACAAAGACAGCGTTACTCTTCCTATAAGCCGGGAAGCTTAGTGTTCCTGAATGACATGCATGCATGTGTACCTAAAGTTGTGATGTACCCGTCAATAAAACAAGGTATATAACGCATGCTTAGGTAAAACATACTTTCACCGAGGGCTATCTTAAAGCGAAAAAGCGGATGCTATTGTTATCCAACTCAACTGTATTTATTTTATCGACCTTAGAAAAATGAAAGGCTAAGTGGGCAAGCTAGGATTGGAACATGTGATCATGGAGTCCAACAGAGAGCTATGACATAAATGCTTTAGACCACAGACCATCGCTGTTTTGGAGATGTGTTGGTGGGAGGGGCAGAGAGGGCATGGCCACAGACTACTACTGGATAGTTTTGCATGTCTTAAATCTAAGTAATACTGCAACACCTAGAGACAAGGCCACTGGAATTATGCGCCAGGGAAGGACCAAAGTATGTGGCAGTGTTGGCTAGATTATGCATCAAGAAAAGTCAAATTGTGCAGTGTAATGTGCCACACTCTGTGATAGTATTACTTCATAACTTTGACAGTTTTACACACGGTAACGGTGTTAAGGCAAATATTTAACCTTACTAATCCCCGAATATGCGGAAAACGCTGCGGCAACAGAATCGCATGATTCTGGTGGTCTTGCCTATAGGTGTGAAACAAACTAGTGATGCAGAGACCTTGTCTGAATGTTGCAAGTGACCTCTAACCTTCAGAGCTCGCAGTGTCACTTGAACTTTGCCAGAGACGTCCAGCGCATTAAGCCTCTGACAGTGATGCATAGGCTTGGCAGTGGCAGAAATCAAGCAATGTTCTTTAAAACTGGAAGATCTGGCTACAGAGGCGGACTAGAAATAAGTTAGTTGAAAAGTTGCAGAACCGCCATGATCCTAATATTCAAGTGATCTACATTTTGAGAAACCTGTAAAAAATGCAAAATGTATCCCTCTGCTACCATCGGCGCAGCTATCAAACTCAGCTTTCATGTGAACTACACTGGACGCCTTCTCTCAAAGTGAACACATACATGATAATAATAACAAATAACAATTCATGCCTTTTTGCAAATGCGTCACATAACCCACACAGCAATAACTCCTCCAACAACGTTATGAGTGCTATCAGCAGAAGCAGCCTATCCAGATGAACGTGATTATCGACAGTTCATCACAGTGAAGGCAATATTTGCAAAAAGCCACTCACCTGCTGACACAGAATGGTCTGCTGCACCAGCCGGGCATAGTTAGACCCTGCTGCCCGTTCTCTCGCTACTGTTGGTCTAGTGGAGACTCGGATATTCTGGGAGTCTCCTTGGCAGTTGCCACGCGCGCTCTCCGGATCGCCTCACCTGTCGCCTGTCTGGTGATGATGACACGCATACAGACTGTGCCCCCCTAGCCAATCCTGGCGCTGCATGCAGCCCCAGGATTGGCTAGGGGGGCACAGTCTGTATTCGCCCTGAATCCTCCCGGCCCTGGCGGCCTGAGCAGCATCCCTGGGACTCGCTGGTACAGTGCGCTGCGCATGCTCGAGCTGGTCACAGCCCTGTGTCACTCAACTTGAGTGACACAGGGCTACACCAGCCCGAGACTTAGGATGCCGGCCCGCAGCTCAGCCACCCCCCGCCCCACCCCGTGGCTTCAGCGGCATGAAACACTGGCAAATGCAATTGTATTTTGCCTGCTTAGCGGATGGCTAAGCAGGCAAAAATACAATTGCTTTTATTTTGCCAATAGCGTGCGTGCGTCCATGTGGCTTGTTGGGGCTACGCCCCCACGCCCCAATGGACACACCGCGGCTGCTGGTGAGTCTGTCAGGGCCTGGGGCTTTATAATTCGAAAGGGATTTTATTGCTGTTTTTATGTCATCTTCAGTTGTCGGTTGGCATAGCTATTCCCTTTGGTTATCTGAGAGCCATGCAATCACAATATCCGATAAGTATTCCTCTAATTCTGTTGGCGATGCAATGGTCTGTGAAGAATACATGTCTGTGTAAACTATCCGGAATTGTGAGACAATGTCTCTCATTGAATAATGGTCTACTTCGTGGGTGTCCGATATTGTAGTGATGGTGTGTGTGTCTTTGCTGGCTTTAATTTTGAGCGCTAATGTGTTTCCCGGACTGTCCCCCTCCCTGTATGCACGACCAATGTGGCGCCGGGATAAATATCGGCTTCCTCCTCTGCTACCTTGTGTTGCTCCATTTTGGAGTCCTTGATCTGTGCCAGGAGCGCTGTGCTGGGGGAGCATTCATAGGCACTCTCCAGGCGCTGCAGAATGTGTTCAGTCTTTTCTAGCTGATCCCGTATGTCTTTGAGGATCTCCGCCGACCTGCTGATACATACTCCACGTATTGTGGCTTTAAAGGCGTCCCAGAGGACCGCAGCACTATCAACAGACCCCTTGTTCTGCGCAAAGTGTTGTGTTATCGCCATCTGAATGGTGTGGTTGTATAGGGGATCCAGCAGAGTCACAGAGCGGTGAATTGTCAGGAACATGCTTGTGGGATATGTAGTTCTAGTCTAACTGGGTTGTGATCAGACAAAGTTGAAGGTAGCCCCTCTATATTTGAGACCCAAGTAGTGCTGCTATCCCACATGAGCCAGTAGTCCAGTTGTGACCAACTAGAATGTGCAGTGGAGATATGTGTGCCGGCTAGCTTTGCTGGATTACGCAGTCGCCAAACATCTGATAAGCCCAGCTCCTCGATACCTTCATTAATAACCTTGGCAGAAGGAGGAGCTTCGCGGGCAACCAAGATGGCCGCGTAAGCTCGGAGCTCCGCGGACCCTCCGACCCTCCACAATTATCCTGCTCGAAATCCTGTTCCACGTTGGTGGATTCTACTTGCTGACGGGTCACTGACGCGGGAGCCGCTTTCCGCCTCCGAATCGGTGGTTCCTACGCTGAGCTACGTCGAGTGGGACTCCGTGCCAGGGATGCGCCATTGTCTCCCTGATCTCCGCCACTCCGCACGACTGGAATGCGTAGTGCTTGCTTGCGATCCCTAATGGCGAAGTGCCTGTGACTGCGGTGTTTACTATCATCGGCCTGGCCTGAACATCTGGCTTCAACCACTGCTCTTGATATACTTGGCTCGGACTCGGGTGGTGTGCCCCCTTTGTTCTCGTCGGACCCAACATGGCGGGCAAAGGGGACCCCGACAAGACGTCGAACAAAGGCGTTCGCGGCAAATCCCAAATACAACTGAACAGGATTGAGCGATATGTCCAGCCGCGTACTTCACCTGCTGCGGGGGCCTCCACTAAAGACCTTCCCTCTGCGGGCTCGCCCGACGGATCCGAGCCCACCCTCAGTGACATTATGGGGGCCATCGCGGGCATACGGTCCGAATTGCAGAAACAGCATGAGGTCTTAACCCACAAGGTGGACACTTTGGCAGTGGATCTCACCCTTATCAGGGCCGACCTGGGTAAAACTAATGACCGAGTGAAGTCGTTGGACATCAAAACCTCTAGCCTCACCACCGACGTCTCGGACCTGCAGACTGAGGTCCGGACGTTGCGGCTAACTTCTGAACATTTCTCCAGGAGGCTGGAGGATTTTGAGGGACGTGCCAGGCGGCAGAATGTCCGCATCATTGGTGTTCCGGAAGGCTCGGAGGAAGTGGCAGTGGACCTGTTTGTGGAGGAACTGATACAGACCCATTTAGCTCCTTCTGGGCTGAGTAATTTCTTCTCGGTGGAGCGCGCTCACCGGGTACCGGGCGGCCCGCCGAAGTCGGGCGTGGCGCCTAGACCCATCATTGCTAGGCTCCTCAATTTCCGAGACCGGGACGCTATTTTGCAAGCGTCCAGAAGGCATGGACCGCTCAAGTTTCAGAATTCTGAAGTGCATTTCTATCCTGATTTTACCAGGGCGGTTCAGAGGCAGCGCCAGAGCTATGCGGGAGTGAAACGGCGATTGAGGGACATGGGCCTAAAGTACTGGATGATGTTCCCTGCCAAGCTTCGGATTGAACATGATGGTCATGCCCTGTTCTTTGACGTCCCGGAAAACGTTAGCGACTGGCTGGACACCCTGCCGCAACGCAGTGAGGACCACGACGAGCACAATGGGGGCGCGACTGGTGGTTCTGATCAATGAGACTTGGCTCTACTACAAGGACTTTGGCGGTTGGTGGTCCTGCAATATGTGACTATCGTTACTTTATTGAGTTGACTTTGCAGATCTCCTGTCGCTTCAAGGAGGGTGGTGGGAGGTGTCCGTGGGGATTCCTTACTCCTTTGGGGGCTTCTTGTAGACTAGTTAATGGGGCGACAGGCACACTGCTGGTTGGGGGGGCTCTTTAGTCTGATGCAGGGGTGCAGGGTGGGGGGTGGGATTGGGCAAGTTAATTCATTTGTTTATTCTTTCTTTCTTCCTTCTCTTAGGCAATGGGTTGTGTATACTGTTGCTTTTCTCTGGCTGCTGAGGATTGTTGGGGTTGGATGGGGCGGGCGGCACGATGATGGGGGGTAAGAAATTAAAAGCAATCAGTTGGAATGTTAATGGGCTGGGTGACCGTATCAAGAGAGGAGTTGTGCTTCAGCTGCTTAAGCGCCGCATGCCTGATGTTGTCCTTCTACAGGAAACGCACTTGTTTGGTAACTCATGCAAAGCGCTCAATCGCAAAGGTTACAAGATGGTGGCCCACTCGGGGTTCTCATCAGGCTCTCGGGGGGCGGGTGTCCTTGTACGTACGTCCCTTCCGTTTGAGATTGACGTCACTATGATTGATGATAGAGGGCGCTACGCTGCAGTGGCAGGGAGATGGGAAGGGCGTGCCCTCACTCTACTTTCGGTTTACGTCCCCCCAGGCCTACAGGCTAGTACTTTCCGAGACCTTGGTGGCGCCATTTTAACTCTGCCTGCTGGCTTGTTGATTGTGGGGGGTGACTTCAACTCAGTTTGCTCTGGCTCCTTGGACCGACATCCGCCTAGAGATCTCCGTAGTTCCCAACTGTGGTTGCCTTCGTTCCTAGAGTCCATGGGCTTAGTGGACAGTTGGCGGCTCTTGCACCCCACGCTTTGCCATTTCTCCTTCCTTTCCGGTGCACATGGCAGTCTCTCTCGTATAGACTACGTTCTCACCTTAGCAGCACACGCGTCTGCCGTGTCTGAGGCCCGATTTCTGGCGCGGGGCATTTCCGACCATTCCCCGTTATGGGTCTCCTTCGATTTTGACGTCATCCTGTCGGACCGGCCGGCGGCGGTTAATCCGTGGTATTTCCGCAATCCTAAAACTTGCGCTCTCCTAGCCAAAGCCATCGACCTTTATTTCTCTGAAAATGAAGGCTCGGTTAGGTCGGCCGAGACCTTGTGGGAGGCATTTAAGACTGTTTTGAGGGGCGAGGCTTTCGCTCTTATAGCGGAGGCCCGTAGAGTCAGAGATGCCGACCTGCTACGCATCGAGGAGGAGGTTATGAACCTTGATTCCCAGCTGGGGCCCGAACCTGACCCCGCTCTCCTGCATGCCCTTTCCCTTAAACAGTCGGAATATCACGATCTTGCCACGAATGCCGCCCTGACCTTGGCTAAGGAACAACAAGGTCGTATTTATGACGTTGGGGACAAGGCTGGGAAGCTGCTGGCCTGGTTGGACAGGAGGGAGATGGCTAGCCGCGTCGTACCTGAGATTCTGGGGGACGACGGGGTTGCTGTCACTGACCCCAGTGCCATTGCCGAGTCTTTTGCTGATTATTTCCGGGGTGTCTACACCTCTACTTCAGACTACTCCGAGGCTGACTCGACAGCGCTTCTCTCGACGGTTGACCTTCCCTGTCTCTCTGAGGAGGACCGTGACGATTTGGATAGAGACATATCTACCGACGAGATCGCTCTCGCGATCCGCTCGTTGCGGTCTGGTAAGGCATCCGGTCCCAACGGCATCCCGGTCGAGCTATATAAGGTAAGACCTGACGTGGTTTCCCCGTATTTGCGTACTATGTTTTTGGAAGCGCGGGACGCCGGCCTTCTTCCCCTTGACCAGAGGCTGGCCACCATTGTGGTCATACACAAGGAAGGGAAGCCGAGAGACATGTGTCGATCCTATCGTCCCATTTCTCTCCTGAATGTCGAGCCTAAGGTTCTTGCCAAGCTGCTCGCCAATCGACTGATTGGAGTTATTGGCGACTTAGTGCATCCGGACCAGTCGGGCTTTATTCCTCACTGCAACACGGCCCTCAACCTGCGTAGACTCCACGGCGCCCTGGCTAGGGCCCATACCCTTGAGGAACCGGCAGTCCTTGCCTCCCTTGATGCCACAATGGCCTTTGACTCTCTTGAGTGGAACTACCTCTGGGCAGTGTTGGCGAAGCTCGGTTTTGGTCCGGTGTTCGTGGGTTGGGTGAAACTTCTCTACGCTAGCCCACTGGCTAACGTTACAGTAAACGGCCGTCTATCGACGTCCTTTGCCCTTCACAGAGGTACCAGACAGGGTTGTCCTTTGTCGCCTCTCCTGTTTGCCCTGGCTCTTGAGCCGCTCGCGGCCATGTTGCGTGTGCACCCTGATCTGCATGGCATAACCTGGGCCCCCGGCTTCGAGGACAGGGTCTCCCTGTATGCCGATGATATCCTGCTCTACTTGACTTCTCCCTGCAAGTCCCTCATCGTGGCTTGTGACGTACTCAGACTTTTTGGAAGGTACTCTGGCCTAGTCATCAACTGGGCCAAGTCCTCCCTGTACGTCCTGAAAGGGGGTACGCCGCGCCTCCCCAGAGGCTGCAATATCCAGGTGGCCGGACAGGGTTTCAAGTACTTAGGGATTTACATCTCTGGGAGTTCGAAGGCGCGATATGACCACAACTTGCTCTCTCCACTCCAGCGTCTCCGACGTGATGTAGATAGCTGGCGAAAGCTTCCGCTCTCCCTACTTGGCCGTGCGGCATTATTTAAGATGATGTCCTTGCCCAGGTTTCTCTATGCTTTGCAGAACACCCAAGATCCGGTTCCGGCCCGTTACTTCAGGGAGATTGAGAGTCTCCAACGAGCCTTGCTCTGGGACGGTCGCCCCCGCGTCGCTGTCACGAAGCTCACGCTTCCGTGGTACGACGGGGGCATAGCTCTGCCGGACGTGCGTAGGTATTACTGGGCCTCCCAGCTCGCGGCTCTCAATCACGTTTTTTACGGCCCGGTGAATAGCCCCGGCTACGCCATGGATAGATGGCTTCTGGGCGGTGGTAACTATTACCGGGCCCTGTACTCGAGGTCCTTAGATCGGCGGATGTCGGGTCCAACGAAGTCGGCGGTCTGCATCTGGCGGGCGATTACCAAGGCGCAGGGATGGCAGGACAGACTGACCAGATTCACCCCTCTGTATGACTCTGATATTTTGGGCAGACTATGGCACACCAAGGGTTTCGACAAATGGGACCTTATAGGCATCTCTAGGGTGGACGACATGATCTCTAAGGGTGAAATCAAGACCTTTCCTCAGTTGCAGGCTGAATACCAGTTGGGCGGCTCGGAGTTCTTCCGATACGCCCAGCTGAGGCACGCGCTGCTCTCTGCCATGCCAACGGAGGGGGCGATTCCAGAGAGCTCTCCGTTGGAGGACAGAGTGTTGGACGGCCATATGCCTGATAGTGCTATCTCATTGTCATATAAAAAACTAATCAATGTCCGCACCGACCTTCTCCTTGGAGTGCGTGATCAGTGGGTGGGTGATGGCCTAGAGATCGACGATGAGGATTGGCAGAGCGCAGTGTCCTCCCCTAAAGAGGTTGCCATCTCTTCTCGTCTTAGGCTGGTGCAATTCAAGATCTTGCACAGAGTGTATGTGACTGGCCCCCGGCTTGTACGTATGGGATACTCGCCCGACGGTCTTTGTCGTCGAGGCTGTGGTGCCCTCGCTACCTTCCTGCATATTATATGGGAATGCCCCATCATAGCCTCCTATTGGAGAAGGGTGCACAGTATTATGAGTGAAGTGACTGGAGTGGCGGCTACGGCGGAGGCTCGGAGGTGTCTCCTTAACATTTGGGAACCATCTGATCATAACACGGCACAGACCCAATGGGTGACCCTGGGCAATATGGTGGCCAAGCGGGACATTGCTCAGAAGTGGGGTGCCGCCACGGCTCCCCTTGTGGTACAATGGAAAGCCAACATGGATTGGTGTATGTTCCGGGAGAAGACGGTCTATGCTGCCAGGGGTAGGCCCCAGAAATGGAGTAAAGTGTGGGGAGCCTGGAATGCTTACCGGGGTGATGTATGCCTACCGCCCGAGCCTGCTTCCCTGGATGAACATATGTCGCCGTAGCCTGTGACGCCAACTGTGACACGTTACCTGATTGATCCTGTCTTTCCTCCTCCCTTCTACTATCCTTCACTCTCCTGTATCATTGATTCGCTGTTTGCTCTCCCCTACCTGCTACCAATACCTTGCAGAATTCTCTACCCCATTGCCACTCTTTAGCGCCGGTTGGCGTTTCTTTTCTTTTGTTCTCTTCTCTTTCACTATAAAATATTAAAAAACAACCTGCATTGTTCTGTTGTACCTGTTTTTTGCACTATTGCGCTCCTGCTTCACCATGCTGCCTTGCCTCCGGGATGTTAGGCTGAATAGCTGTGTGGTCTTTCAAAATAAAGGTTTTAAAAATAAAAAAAATAAAAAAATTAATAACCTTGGCAGATCTGGGAGAGTGTTCCGCCACCCCATTCGATTTGTTCTTTCTCGGATCTAGATGTGTATTCAGATCACCGCCCCACAATATGGTGACGTCCGGCCATTCACGTAGTATGGTGAATATGCGCTCGTAAAAATCAGGATCTTCTACATTGGGCCCGTATACGTTTACCAAAGTGATTAGTTCTTCCACCAATTTCCCATGGGTTATGGCATATCGTCATGCATCATCTATGCAACTTTTTATCATAATAAAAGGCAAGTTTTTCTTTATTAGGGTGAGTACTCCCCTGGAGTATGACGAATAGGATGAGGTCTACCTGTAGCCTGCCCATTTAGCCCCCACCCACGCCTCAGTATGACATGTGAGGTGCTTTTCCGGGATGAGTGCAATGTTTACCCCGTGTCGATATAAGTAGGCCAGTTCCTGTTGTATTTTTTGGGGGGAGTTAAGTCCCCTCACATTCAACGTTAAAGATATAATTTTTTCATGGGCCATCAAGAGTCTTCCACATATGCCCATTTACCTGTACCATAAAGCATTTGTACAAATTGTATGCACCAAATATTCCAACATGTCTCAGTACCTTTATGCCACAACAAGAAATTCCCTCTGACCCCCTCCCCCCAAACCCTCGGCTCACTTCAGCAACTCCAACCTGCCAAAGCCATCCATATCCCCCAAACAATAACCCATATGAGAGAGAAGCTGCCACAGCAGCTGTGGGGTATACCCATGGGGGAGCGCTGGAGCACTGTCTCACTCCCAGATGTAAAGGGAGGTGGCCAGAAACATACAACGTAATGACCCACCCTAAACTTAGCAAAGGTCATTAGAGGTCAGCAATAATAACTATAAAATTTGGGAGCATAGAAAGGATATAAAAAGTTTTATCTGCCGTTTCAGAGCACAGGCCAGCATACAAGAGGAGTTGGAGTGCCACCAGGACGTGTCATCCGTGCTTTCTGTAATGAATATCCAATGTAGTGCGAATATACTTTCCCTCTGCTGTGCCTTACGATGAAGCATCATTGTCGACCTCCTCTTGAGTAGGGGATCTCCTGAATTTCCGCTTTTATGTCTTCGCGTAGTCCATTGCGCCTATCGGTGAGGTGAAGATGTGTGTTTTACTAATGATCTCAATTCGCAGTCTTGCAGGGTACAGCATTGCGTAGGGGACCTTTTCGGTCATAAATATTTTCTTTGCCGGTTGATACTCATTCCATACTGCTTGCACTGCTGCAGGGAAGTCCGGGTAGAATGCTAGGGAGTGGCCCTCGTGAACAATATTTCCCTTTTCCCTAGAGATACGGAGGACGGCATCACGGTCTCAGTAGTTGAGAAGCCGTGCTATTATGGGACGTGGTGGGGGTCTAGCTGCCTGAGAGCGATGCACAGGCTCAATTATCAGCACAGGTGATAGATTCTCAGCTTCAGAAACTGTCTGTAGGAGAGTCTCAAGATATGTTTCGAGGCGTCCCGTGTTTGTGGACTCTGGTAGGCCCGTGATGCGCAGGTTTATGCGTCTTGACCGGGCCTCGAGATCTTCATTCTTGGCCTGGATCACCACCAGCACTTTCTCCATTGCCAATGTTTTAGCTGCCCCTTATAGAAAGTCCGTCCTCAGCATCTGATATTCTCGTTTCTGCCTCACCAATGCGCAGATCCTGCTTGTCCATTTTAGCTGACATGTGATCCATTCGTAGATTCAATGTGTCAATCTTGCCATCAATGCTTTGTAGGCTGGCCTGGACTGCCACAAGCGTCTTTTCTGTTGCAGATAAGCTGTACGTTGGATTGTCCATTTCCTAATCCGATGTGGCACGTTGATAAGACTTGCTTGATTTATGCGGCTCAAAGGTGAGGCGAGGCTAGCTGCATTCTGTTTTACCCATTGTCAGCTTGGACCTGATGCAATTAGAAGAAGGCAGGGGATGCACACTATGCTGGTGCACGTCTCAGTGGTGGTTTGTGGGCCCTCTTTATGTGGGTGCTATTAAGGATGGTCTGCACAGTTCAAGCGCAAGGTGTCCGTGACCAATGTCTCAGTACTGCCAGGGCCAAAGTGCTGCAGCTCCCTCAGTTCAGCACCCAAACAGACAGCCTGGCGTATCGTGATATCTGCCCCACCTCTCTGAAGGTGGTAATTAGCACGATACTGTGAATAGCCTCCCTGGCCCTCGCAATGTTAGTTATGTCACATATACAGTTTCAGGGGTGCCTTAATACTCAATGCGCAATTTTAAAAGCAGCATTTAATTATTGTAGGGATATTGCAATGCTATTATCTCCCTCCAGTAATGTGCTGTTAGGGAGTTATGATGCATATATTTGAGTCCACAGTCAGCAATTATTTGTATCTCAGCTTCGTTAACAAGGGTCCAACAGGAGCTGAGTGAAGAGGTCGCTCTTCCGGGCGCAATAATTGTGACTTGGCAATGGCAATTGTAGGGGCCCCCTGGGGTCCATTTGCCTCTTCTGTGCACCGTAGGTGATGGGCGAGGACACCGCGGCTGCACAGTGGTCCCATGGACATGCCTGGCTCTGCTCCATTAGGCGTGGACTGCCGTAGTTGATGCAAGCCCCTGTGCAGTCCTGGGTGGGGATTCCCCGATCCGGCTTTCGACTCCCGCACCCAACCTCAGGTGGCCGGCTTGGATCGGTTGGTGATGTCTCTTTATGTTTTCCTCCAGCGGCGCTCTGGGTTGGAACCACCCACTCCCTGGTTCTCCACGACGCTATATCGGGCACGGCTGGGCCCGCACCACAGTCAAGCGGAACGGCGAGGCAGTCTGCGTCCGCCGACGCAGACCGCACTCACCAGCCTCACACGCCACCAGGGGTCCATCGGCTGGCAACACCACTCCCGGCTCCTCTGAAAGTATCCGGCTCCACTACAGCCATCAGCAGGGCGCCGGTCTTCGGTTCCCACACTAGGCCTACATCCCGGGGGGGGTGGGGGCCCCTCAGGAAAGACTCCGCACACTGCTTCGCTCCAGCCGCAAGGTCCCGGAATTTTTCCTCAGATGATGGCGCAGTGTCAGCGCATTCAGCTCCGTTGCTCTTTAGCATGTTTTTCGGGGGGCAGAATCTGCAGGTTTATTAATGAATAGTCACTGCGGCTGGCAGAGCTGCACTAACGTGCGGCCATCATGCCTGGACCCCTCTAGCGCCCCCACCCTTTCCCCCTATTTCGAAGACGAATCTGTTGTTATATATGAGAACTCTCCATAGTTTATGATTTTCTGTATTTAGGCTTAGCGCATAGACTGAATTACTAACTGATTTATTGCAACTTTGTGCTATTGTACTTTGAATATTTTCTTAGTAAATCTTTAAACTCAAGTCCTTTGTCTGTGGTTCTTAAAGATCTAAGGGGCATATGTATGTAATTTACATTTTGCGATTCTCAAATAGCGAGTTTTAAGGAATCGCTATTTGAGAATTGCAAAATGGAATGTATGTAATGAATTGCAATTTTTTTGCGAATCTCTAAAATTCCTCAATTGCGATTAGCAAATTGCGAATCGCAATTAAGGAATGAGTGTCCCATTCATTCCTATGGGCCAAGAGGTCCATAGGAATGAATGGGGATACATTCTCAAATTGCGAATTCTATGAGAAAATCGCAATTTGAGAATCGCAATTCCAAGGGTGACAGGGTGTCCAAAGGACACCTGTTGCATCCCTGGAATGTGCATTTAAGTACATGTGGCATTTCTGTGCGCCACATGGCACGTTGAATTTTTAAAAAAAAAACATTTTAATAGGAAATCTACTTGAAGTAGGCGGTATTGTGCGATTCCTTAAGCCAAAATCGCAATTTGCAAGGCACCCCTACATAGCATTTAAGGAATCGCAAAATTGCGATTCCTTAAATGCTTGAGCAAAATATGGAATCGCAATTTTTGCGATTCCTTATTTTGCTATGTGGCCCATACATACCAAAATGCTGTTTGTGATTCGCAAATGCTGGAATTCTGTGAATTCCGGCATTTGCGAATCGCAAACAGCTTCTTACATATGCCCCCTAAATGTATATTTGAAACAAGACATTACCAAAATTTCCCTTACCAGAACGACGGGCCATCAGGGAGAACCAGAGTCCACCTTGGTACTCTATCTCTCCCGGTCCAGTAGATCAGAGCGACAAGGTGTTTGTGTGGGTTTGAGTGTTGACAAATGTTTGCTATGTAAATCATGCAACAAGCATCATGTAAAATATGATAAAGTCTTTTCAAAATTATAAAAAAAAGTGGATTTCCTTAACACGTGGGAGCTTTGTGGTTGATACAGCACATTATATTACTGCGCTTAGAAGTGCTTATTAACAGTGACAGTTTTAAACATGAACCATTAGTGATTTAAGAGGCAAGACATTTGTCATGTAAACCTTGTTACGTGGCCGAGATTGCTATAGGGCAACATAATAGTCTATTGAATCACACACAATAGGTTTTTATACAACTGGTATTCTGAACTAACATATTTAAATGTGCTTTCATACACAATGAAGAAAAAGGAGTTTTGTGACCAAACTCGACCCAGAGGTATTAGCGGACTTTATGTGAGTACCAGTTAAATTACACAAGGTCACATTCATGTTGTTTAGGCACAGGGACATTAAGTGATTTGCCCTGAATCACAGGATGTTGCCCGAGTTGCCTCTAATATCATCAGGTGGGCCTTTAATAGCGGTCATGCCGTTCCACACTAAGACATATATTAAAACTGGAAACTTTTAGAGATGAATCGGCTCGGTTCACCTTAAATAGGAACCTCATAAAAGCCCTTGAGGTGTCACAATGTACAACTGTACTTTTGCAGGCCTGGTCCCCAGCGCATCTGAAGGTCTTTTTAAAACAAGCATTTGCAATGCAATAGGTCTCGCATTAGGAAAGTTTGAGCTATTGGTATTTTTATTTATGTGTTGGTTTTGAAAATAGTGAAATTAATAGCTTTGTCATTTACAATGCCAATAGTTATAACTTTTGCAAATGTGACACCTATAGCATTTGTAATGCAATATGTGTTGTATTTACGTGACTTACATACATTGATATTACAAATAACAATGGCTTTTAATATTTTAAATAATTAATACTTAAATAAAAGTTATTGTAATTTATAATGGCAGTAGCTTAAACTTTTGTAAATAACGTTTGTTAAGATTGTATTCAGTGTATTTTATTGTGAAAAAAATCCAAGAACAGCAGTGAAATATTAACATCTTTTTGTGACTTTTGTAATAAAGCTTGAAACATTGAGAGAATATATTTGAACCAGTTGTTGTTAAATGGCTGCACAGATTGATGCTTTGGTGGCGCTGAGTGATGTGGTGGCGAATGAGTGATGCTGTGGTGTTCAGTGATGCTGTGGTAGCGCATAGTAATGTTGTGGTGCCTCTGAGTGATGCTGTGGTGGTGCTGAGTGATGCTGTATGCTATGCTATGTTTTGTTTTGCTATCCTATGTTTTGTTTTGTTATGCTATGCTATGTTTTGCTATCCTATGCTTTGATTTTGTATGCTATGCTGTGTTGTGTTATGCTATGCTATGTTTTGTTTTGTTTTGTTATGCTATGTTTTGCTATGCTATGCTTTGTTATGCTGTGCTATGTTTTGTTATGCATACTATGCTTTGCTATGCTATGTTTTGTAATGCCATGCTATGTTTTGTTATGTCATGCTATGTTTTGTTCTGCTATGTTTTGTTGTGTTTGGTTATGTTATGCTATGTTTTGTTGTACTATGCTATGTTTTGTTTTGCTATGCTTTATGTTATGCTATGCTATGCTTTGTTTTGTTATGCTATGTTTTGTTGTGCTATGCTATGTTTTGTTATATTATGCTATGTTTTGTTGTGTTTTGTTATGCTATGCAATGTTTTGTTATACTATGCTATGTTTTGTTTTGCTAGGTTTTGTTTTGTTATGCTATGTTTTGTTATGCCATGCTATGGTTTGTTGTGTTTTGTTATGCTATGCTTTGTTGTGTTTAGCTATCCTATGCTTTGTTTTGTTATGCTATGCTATGTTTTGCTATTCTATGCTTTGTTTTGTAATGCTATGCTGTGTTTTGTTATGCTATGTTTTTTTTATGCTATGCTATGTTTTGCTATGCTATGCTTTGTTATGCTATGCTATGTTTTGTTATGCTGTTTTGTTGTTTTTTATTATGCTATGCTTTGTTTTGCTAAGCTATGTTTTGTTGTGTGTTATTATGCTTTGTTTTGCTATGCTTTGTTTTGCTATGCTTTGTTTTGTTATGCTATGCTTTGTTATGCTATGTTTTGTTATGCTATGTTTTGTTGTGCTATGCTATGTTTTGTTGTGTTTTGTTATGCTATGTTTTTTGTGTTTTGTTATGGTATACTATGTTTTGTTTTGCTATGCTATGTTTTGCTATTCTGGTGTGTGTGTGTGGTTGTGTGTGTGTGTGGTTGTGTGGGGGGTGTGTGTGTGTGGTTGTGTGGGGGGTGTGGGGGTTGTGTGGGGGGGTTGTGTGTGTGGGGTTGTGTGTGTGTGGGGTTGTGTGTGTGTGGGGTTTTGTGTGTGTGCGGTTTTGCGTGTGTGGTTTTGCGTGTGTGTGGTTGTGTGTTTGTGTGTGGGGGGGTTGTGTGTTTGTGTGTGTGGGGGGTGTGGGGGTGGTTTTGTGTGAGTGTGTCTTTGTGTGGGGGGGGGTTGTGTGTGAGGGGGCAGTGTGTGAGGGGGCAGTGTGTGAGGGGGCAGTGTGTGAAGGGGCAGTGTGTGAAGGGGCAGTGTGTGAAGGGGCAGTGTGTGAAGGGGCAGTGTGTGAGGGCAGTGTGTGAGGGGGCATTGTGTGAGGGGGTATTGTGTGAGGGGGCATTGTGTGAGGGGGCATTGTGTAAGGGGGCATTGTGTAAGGGGGCAGTGTGTGAGGGGGCAGTGTGTGAGTGGGCTGTGAGTGAGGGGGCAGTGTATGGGGGAGCAGTGTGTGAGTGTGCAGTGTGTGAGTGCACAGTGTGTGAGGAGGCAATGTGTGAGTGGGCTGTGAGTGAGGGGGCAGTGTGTGGGGGATCCGTGTGCGAGTGCGCAGTGTGTGAGGGGGCAGTAGTTGCAAGCAAGCTAGATGGAAGGGTGAAAAGATTGCCAGGTGAATAGATAGAATGACAGAAGAATAGACAGATGGGAAACAGTGAATGAGAGGATATATATATGAAAGGATGAATGGACGGAGAAATGAAAAAGGTTGGATGGGGCAGTGGCTGGGCTGATAGAAATGTGAAACAATGGCAAATAGATTAATAGATCAAAGGGTGAAAGCATTGATGGATGAAAGGAGTGACAGCCTTGCTCGCATTCCGCTCTCGGTAATATTAGACGAGTGTTTCAAGTGGGCTGGGATTTTTATTTTCTGACTAGTGCCCTTTGTAGCTTTAATTTACAGACACAAGCATGCACAAATGTTGCATTGAAACATGCACTTACCAGAATGATATGCTGTCTGAAAAACGTATCGTGGCACAACAGCTTGTAAATAGCTAACACTGTTAGGAAATGCAATATTAAGGAAAGTATGTGAAATATAAATACGAATGACATAGATTACCTTAACCTTTTTTTCACGCACTTTAAACAAAAGTCTAAACCAGACAAAGTCGATAGACTGAATCACCTTTATTCCTCCACTGTAATTAGCTTGAATGAAAATAAAAAAAAGCAAGCAATGTGTTCTCTTGGGCTAATCAGTTTGTCAACTCCCTCCTATCTCAGTGACTTTAGTAGCAAAAATATGGGGCTGCAAACTATATATGTACAATTGTACATTACCTTAACAGTGAATCTATATTCGGGTAAACTCTGGTGGGTATACAAAAAGTTCCAAGTTTTATAAAAGAGGCCCTTGGTAATAAAATGGATCCCATCGCCTGAGGGTTTATTTCCAGCAGAGAGGTGTCAGGGGGTGGTGTGCTCCCTGAGTGGAAGGACCTCTGCTGGGGAGGGGGGAGCACCGTGTGCTTGTCATAAGGCAGAAACAAGCGGATGACATGAAGCAAGACATTCAAGAGCGGTGTCTGCAACGTCAGGTACTGGGGGTGAGCATCACGGCTCGGAACCCTGAGGGAGGCGGGGGTAGGGGCTTCACAGAGAACAGCCGGTGGAGAGAATTCAGGATGGGGTGGGAGCAACAGTATCAGAAACCGAGACCTACTGCATTGCAAATGTTTTTTTGGAAGATACGGGGAGATTAAGTCATTTGCCCTGATTCACAAGATATTGAGCCGACCCCGAGCCTCGAACCTGGCTCCTCAACTCCAAAGTCGGCAGCTGTTGCCGTTAGGTCACATCCTTTTTTAATTTAAAATATCCCTAGTACTGACTGTGCAGTACACTATGAAAAAAGGGCTCTTGGGAAATAAATACAAGAGGTGCAATAAGATATGCTAAAGGCTGATTGGAACACAACAGAACATGCTGCAGCATGGGGCGACTAATAAGTATGCAGAATCTGGACCTGTCCCATACCTTATAAAACCTGAAAGGAAGAGTCGGCAGAAGGATTTGGCTTTGAACAAAGATGCTGACTTCCGAAATGACGCCCCGCCCACTGTGAAATGTTTTACCCTTAATCTATGTATGAATGATGAAAAAAAAGGAAACATTTCAATTCCAGTCAACGCACACCTCTGGAAATTATTTAAAATTCCATTTTTAAATGCACGTCACTTTTGAAATGTTTTTCTCACGTGGTAGCGGTCCCAAGATAAATAAAAATACAAAGCTGGAAATAAACATGCAAAGTGAGAACTGCGAGGTGCAATTTTGGATAAAAGGCCTTACTTATGTAACATTTGAATGTGGTTGATGCTACTTACATAGTGCAGGCAGATTTGTGCCCTGGCGGGGCAGGCAGACCCCCGGGCAGAGGGAGGGGTTCGGCCAGACACCAAACGCAGCGGAGTAGGAGTGAGTACTGCAGAGGCATTGCCGCCTCATTAAGGGGAAGCTTACGTGTGTGCTAAGGGGCGGTGAGGACTTTTAAGGCAAAGTGCGAGAGGTAAAGCAAACAGTACTTTAAGGAGCATGGGGGAGGGGCAGTGCTGGGGAAGCCTTTGATGTGGCCTGGCGGCCGTGGAGAAATGCTGCTGGCAGTGGGAGGGTGATTGATGGGCGGGGCAGTCCTGGGGAAGCCTTTGATGTGGCCTGGCGGCCGTGGAGAAATGCTGCTGGCAGTGAGAAGGCTGGGCATGCTCGTCCACGAGGAGTCACGTTACTCTCTCGTGCACTGTCCAAAATCCGCCGAATCCGCCTGTTAGGAAGGGAATTTTTTGGATTGACAACAATAGGTTCGAGTAAACTCGACCTAAAGATATGACGCCAAGAATAAGCTATGAACGGGACAAATAATATTGTAACCAATTAAAGTATTATTAAAAAATTGCGGAAAACATAGTATTTAAAACCCCGAGCACTATCTACAGTTACAGTTAGAACACAGAGTAAGGCACTGTATCCTTCTTTTGCGATAAGGAATTCTTCCTTCAAAAGCATATTCCACTAGATGGATCGCCACCGAAAAGTATCTAGGTAAATGTGACTTGTGCAATGGCGGATCACAAGATCTCTCTCACGTATTACTAATTTGTCCTAATTTGACTTTGGTAGAGGCTCGGCGTCGATTCATAAAGCCAATCCGTTTAAGATACAATGCTATTTTAGTTCAAGATCTATTTGTGGCATGCAAGTCAAGTCTACCCCTAATGAATTTGTATGCTATAACTTGTTTAAGTTTTTTAAGCGTTTTCTTAAAACTTTTTATTTTTCAACTGCACAAATCTAATTCATTTAATTAATCCCTGCTGTTCTCGTGGACCATAAACTATTTTAACCTGTTACATTTTATAAAGAGCTATTTAAAATCACTTTAAAAAATATAATTTAACATGCTCTATTTTTATGCAACTGTATTTGTTGACCTCAGTTGAGGTCTGAATCAAATAAAATTATTGATTGATTGATGATACAACTGGTATTCTGAACTCACTCACATATTTGAAAGTGCTTTCATACACAATAATGAAGAAAAAGGATTTTTGGGACCAAACTCGACCCAGAGGTATTCAAGCACTTTATGTGAGTACCAGTTACATTACACAACGTCACATTCATGTTGTTTAGGCACAGGGAGATTAGGTGATTTGCCCAGAATCACAGGATGTTGGTCCAACGCCGGGACTGAATCTGGTTCTCCAGTTCCAAAGTTGGCAGCGCTGGCTGTAATGTAACTACGAATGTTTCAGAGCTTCTCTTTGCTCCAAAGACAGTGGCGACAGGCTCTTTTTATTACGCATTGGCATTCAGTATTTTTGAATTCAAATTTCCTGTTCTGCCTTTTTAAATCCATTTTTCTTTCTATTCACAATGTTCACTTCATGTTCACTTTCTCCACTAGAGAAGTCTTCCACTTCACCATGCAACATGCCATTTTCCATAGTTTCTCATATTCCTGTCGGCCTTTCGAACCTTTTCTTCCAAGAATACGCACAAGAAGCACCATTCATAAAAAGCAGTTTATTTGTAATCCAATGCATTTTGGACCCCCAACCCCAAGGGTCCTTGGTCAGGGAAAACTGTAATAACAACAAAAACATCCTATTAGACTTTTATCCCACCTCGTCTGTGTTCAAGAGAACTTATTTTTAAAGAAACGTTTGTTGCACGTATTTTACTATGCTGATTTACTTCGGTGACAAACACCCTTCACTTTGCTGCAACCTTCCGTTTCACCGTAACTAACACATTCCACCCTTCTATTCCTCCCACTCCGCTTTGGCAGATCTTAAATAACACCTTCTTTCCTCCCCTGTACCCATCTCTCAACATTTATTCGCCTCCCCGTTTTACTCTCACCGCATACCTGCTGTATCGTGTCATTATCGCTGCTCAAGCCAGCGTGTAAGATCTGCTCACTCCATTTTAACACTGCACTCTTTATTCACTACCTTCCCCCCGCCTCTTTGTCTAGATCCTCCCTCTACCTCCGTGGAATGATTAACACCTGAGCCTTCCTTCGAAACTACAACTCCCATAATGCTAGTGATTTCTCATTTGAACAGTGGTGTTATAAAATCTCTCTACATCCTTATTACAAAAAGGCTTCATTTACGACAAACAATTTGTCATGAAAGAAATGATGTCCGTGTTCTTACAAATAAATATTTCAATGTTTTTGACGACAAATTTCTCATAAACATACTCCACGAATGTCGATGTCTCTCCTTGCATGGGAAATGTTCGAATATTTAAAGGGTCCTGATTCATCGTGTGTGCTTACCCGGTCCGACTAAAGCATTAAAATTCACATATAAATGGGTAGCACACCTTCTTTAAAGCGCACAATTTCACCTTGGTTTGATTAACAATTTTCACATTTGGCGTGCTCACTATATCGTGCCAAGCCCAAACAGCACGTGCTTGAACGTAACTACGAATGTTTCAGAGCTTCTCTTTGCTCCAAAGACAGTGGCGACAGCCTCTTTTTATTGCGCATTGGCATTCAGTATTTTTGAATTCAAATGTCCTTTTCTTCCTATTTAAATCCATTTTTCTTTCTATTCACAATGTTCACTTCATGTTCACTTTCTCCATTAGAGACGTCTTCCACTTCAGCATGCAACATGCCATTTTCCATAGTTTCTCATATTCCTGTCGGCCTTTCGAACCTTTTCTTCCAAGAATACGCACAAGAAGCACCATTCATAAAAAGCAGTTTGTTTGTCACCGAAGTAAATCAGCATAGTAAAATACGTGCAACAAACGTTTCTTTAAAAATAAGTTCTCTTGAACACAGACGAGGTGGGATAAAAGTCTAATATGATGTTTTTGTTGTTATTACAGTTTTCCCTGACGAAGGACCCTTGGGGGTCCGAAATGCATTGGATTACAAATAAACTGCTTTTTATGAATGGTGCTTCTTGTGCGTATTCTTGGAAGAAAAGGTTCGAAAGGCCGACAGGAATATCAGAAACTATGGAAAATGGCATGTTGCATGGTGTAGTGGAAGACTTCTCTAGTGGAGAAAGTGAACATGAAGTGAACATTGTGAATAGAAAGAAAAATGGATTTAAAAAGGAAGAAAAGGAAATCTGAATTCAAAAATACTGAATGCCAATGCGCAATAAAAAGAGGCTGTCGCCACTGTCTTTGGGGGAAAGAGAAGCTCTGAAACATTCGTAGTTACGTTCAAGCATGTGCTGTTTGGGCTTGGCACGATATAGTGAGCACGCCAAATGTGGAAATTGTTAGTCAAACTAAGGTGAAATTGTGCGCTTTAAAGAAGGTGTGCTACCCATTTATATGTGAAATTTAGCGCTGGCTGTAATGCCCCATCCTGGGTAGATGGAGGGTGGCAGGCAGACGCCACTTGAAAGCTCGGCTTGTTGTGGGATCAAGGTTCAATCTGGACTTGGAGCTGAGCCAGTTCCAGGGTTCAGGCTTCAGCCTGGCTTGAGCTTTCAGTGGCTCTTCCACCTCCAGTGTGTACTCATTATTAAGACAGTCAATGAGGGTGGTGCCCTACTGTTGTAGGCATGGTGCAAGGCCTTATTTGCATTTATAGTGCAGAGCCTGGTTGAAGGGTTTCTCTTTGGGGTTATTATGCCTTCATTGCAGTGCAAACTCAGTTTGCTTTTTACTCCTGTCGTTAGAGGAGGGACATACGGGATTTTGGAAAGTGTGTGGCTACTTATGATTGCATTTGGGACTCTACTTAGTATCTGACTGGTTATGAGCCGAACCACACCAAGGGTTACGGTAGCTGGGATAGAACAATGGATTCCTGACGGGGCTGAAAAGAACTGCGTAACATGGGGTGACTCCATCTGGGTTTGAACCAGCGTCCAAGTGTGAAAGAAACACCCCTGTTTACACTTTAGCTGGCGTTATTCTGCCTGTCATCTATGGACCTACTTACTCCCTCTTACATTCATATGCTTTTCGCCTACTCACCTTGGGATCACTTGCAACACTCCACCCATCCTCACTGCCTCGGCCTCACCACCATACCAAATTCTTCTTCCTCATCAAACCTCCTCAATCCCTTGTCATTTTCCAGTGTAAACGATCGTATACCTCTTGCACCCACTAGAGAAGCCTCCCCGGAGCTCACTTTTTTGAAGATGCCAGCTCCCCATGCCCACCTCTGTCATCAGACATCGCCTCAAAAAAACACAGCTTCACTGCGCTTATACTGTATAAGAAAGCCTTTGAGGACTCGACCTGTGAAAAAGCACATGCCTTAGCTCCATGTTCCACCTTCACCTTTGGGCGGGAAGCCCAGGGTACTGTGAGACCTTTCAACGCCATCTTCTGTTTGATGCCTACAAGAGAATTCATCCTTGCCAGCATGGCTGGGCGTCAATCATGGAATACCAAAAGAAGTCTGTCCTGTCTGCAAGGTGGACTACTTTTTATTTTTTAACAAATAGCTTCCCTGTGGAGCTGATCTCTCCTTGCTACAGACTTCACCATCTCCATCAAGGTCCCACTCCACCCTCTCCGTCAATGGTGTATCCCAAAGGAAAATTTGTTGATATTGCACACAATTCCACCACCTCACATTGTAGGGGGAGTGGGTTAGCCGTCACCTCCATTAACCTACTCTAAAGAGCTTCATCTAGAATCTCTACTGGTACACCCAATAACCACAGATGGGTTTTTCTTCGTATATTATTCTGGATCTTGATTCTTTCACTGAGCTTTACATTGACGTCAACAACATTCATCTTGAAGGAATTTAGATCTTTCATTTCGGCTCAAACCTGGGATGATTTCCCCTCCAGGGCATTCCTTCTGCCTTACGTTGCTCCCAACAGTTATTCTGCAAACTGCACTGTAGTAACCAGGCACACACCGATGTGCCACAGATTTGTAGGCCAGGATAGGCCCGAATCCACCTCCAGGTATTGCACTGCAAGGAATCATCTGAAACTAGTACCGCCTGGGGCCAACCCTCATCAAACCCTATTTTGTCAGCAGCAGTAGTTCCTTGCAAAGGAGAGCACACCAGTGTGTCAAAAAGTTGAGTTGATCAAAAACTTCAAAGATGTGCAGCCATTCTGGATCCTGGCCAGCCATCAGTGGCAGCTTATAACCTTTGAAAGGGGTGGGCGAGTGAACTGCCCCACCACTTCCCCAAAAAACAAAATAAACCCCCTCTCCCTCCAAAAGCCCATGATTAAACACCCCCTCCCAAAAGCCAAAAACAATACATTCCCCACTCCAAAAACCTATATAAAGCAACCCCTCCCTCAACCCAAAATAACACTGAGATTATAAATTTTAAAAAGTTAAATAGACCATACTTACCAACTGCCACATGTTATACGGTCCTCCTCAGTGAAACTGCAGTCTGCTGTGGAGCTACCGTAATCTTTCTTTCGATAACTTTATTTCGGTCGCAGCAGACCATAAAAGTACAAGATAAAATACATGCATACACAGGAAGACACGAATAAATAGCATAAAACAATACAAGGAAAATCACAATCATATATGTACACTTAATTCACAAGGTTAAAACTATACCCAATTCATCCCATCATAAAACCAGATTAAACATTCAATGTAGTTATTGACAATATGCATTACATTTTATGCAGATATTCCAACCATCCGATTATTTTGATAAAAAATTCCTGCGTTTAAGCCACATCCCCTTTAAAAAACGGGAGAGGGCAAAAACGATAGGAGGGTGCGTATCGTACTTTAGAACTCTAAAGGCTTGAAAACAATGTCTAAAGCCTAGGTTTCTAAAAATGGGTACCACCCAACGTTTACGTGCAGCCTGATAAGCGGGGCAAAAAAAAGAACATGGATCTCATTTTCAAGGTTGTATTTTCATGCTGGGCACTCAGTGTTTTTTATATTGACCCCTTTGCTGGTAAACAACATAAGCGGAAGACTGCCCATCCTGAATTGCATACATAATTTCCTTGCCAAAGCTGGATAAATCAGGTCTAGGAAGTCTTCCTTTTTATAATCCTCTTTTATTTGAAGAAACTGAGTTGTCAATCTGCAAGCTGTAGAACTCACATGAAGAGACAATAGGTTATAATCCCTGTAGTGGCGAACCAGATCCGCCCAGGATATTGCCAGACACGCTACTTCTGGTGTTCCCCATAACTCGGGTAAACCAATCCTACTGCTAATTTCCTTAATGTGAGTTAACCACAGGATTTTCTTAGTTCTTATGTCAGCCCAAACTTCCCTAAATTAGTTTTTATAGGCAGCTAATTCAGGAACTGTCCATAATCTTCTCCAGTACGTAAGTGGCTGTAATGCCACTTCCTCTTCAATAGGGAATAGCCCTAGGTCCAACCGGAGAGGTACTAATGGAGTACTAACTGGGAGTCCCAGCAGGTTCCTCATAAATGTATGCTCTACCCTTGTAAGGTTAGTAGGCCTATGGTGCCCCCAGAGCTCCGCCCCATAAATGGAAGCCGCTCTAGCCTGTGATTTATACATTTCAATAACAGGGGCAGCTGGCTTAAACTCAGAAGCTCTGTGCATTTTCGATATCCCTCCTGCCATTTGAGTTAGCTTTAGAGCAGCCTTTGCTAGCTGGGTATCCCATTCCAGATGTTCTGCAAGGATAATGCCCAAGTACTTAAAAGTTTTCACTCGCTCCAGGGGAGTGCCATCCGATACTGGATTTGGGCGGGTCTGCCTGGGGGGATTGAAAATCATAAATTTAGTTTTAGATAGATTTATCTCCAGGCCTCTCAATGCACAGAAATCAGAAAAGCCGTCCAAGGTACGTTGGATACCCATTTATGTCTTGGACAACAGCAGAGTGTCATCCGCGAACATCAATGCGGGCACCCGACCTGAAACTAGCCTTGGGGCATCGGTATCCTCCACACTCACCGTTTTCCAATACAGGACCTGAAGTCTGAATATCTGGTCAGTGGTTGGTGTACTCATTCTAAAACCAGCCTGGAAGGGGCTTAAGATCTCATTTTCCTCAATCCAGACCTGGACTCTTTCTAGAATAATCCGTCCCATCAATTTTTGGGTGATGTCTATCAGGCTGATAGGCCTGTAGTTGGACGGTAGTAGGGGACAACCTTTTTTATGGATAGGAACTATCTCTGCACCGCGCCAGGAATCCGGCGGGTCCATGCACTTTAAGATGGTATTAAAAAGAACACATAAATACGAGGCCCATATTTTTGGTTCTGACCAAAAAAGGGCCCCTGGAAGCTTGTCTAAACCGAGCGCCTTATTGGGTAGTAACTTGACAATAGCGAGTTCAACCTCAGCGGAAGTTATCTCCCGAACCCCCACCAAACGATGCTCATGGTGGAGGCTTATAATTGAGGTTGATTAATAGTCATTGCCCGAGAATGCATACAGAGTTCCAAAATGGGCTTCCAACACTGCTGGTGCTATGTTGGGTTCTAACGCTAATGCTAATCTACCCTCCCTCCCCCTAGCGCTAACTATTGCCCAAAAAAGATTTTGAATACCTTCGCTGAAGAGCAACTCTGAGATCATCCCATTTATTGGCTTCCCAATCTTTTTTCTCAGATTGGGTAACCCGCTTGTACTTCAACCGAAGTTGCTTTACCCTCAGCTTGTCCCTGGCCTTTACAGCTTCAAACAAATCTGTTTTGACTTTGCGACAGGTAGCATTATACCAGGGATGTGCTGAGTCAGATTTTACCTTGTTGCTTCCTTCCGAGTAGAACACTCCAAACAGCTTAGAGGTCAACTGTTTGTGTATTTCCATCGGCCTGTCGTCCAGCCCTACTTGTGTGCCCAATGACCCAGCCTCAGCCATTTCTCTGAGGTATGGCACAACCTGCTGGTATATATATGTGTTAATTTATTTGGAGAGCCTTGTATGTGGGGCCATTTTACTCTCTGCCTGTTGTTATGTAGAAAGAGAGGTTATTGTGTTGAGTTGGGCGCTGCTACGGGGTTGGACAGTCCCCAACTCCCTGGTTTAAGTGTCAAAACTAAAGCGTTATGGTCACTATCTTTCCTCTGGTGGATCTGAAAGTCCAGGACCCTATCCCATGATCTAGTTTTGACCAGAATATAATCTATAGTCGATTTTTGCCCTTCTCTATTAAAGGTGGATAGGCCAGGTCTGTCCGATTTGTCCTCCCGTTACAAGCCCTCAGTGAAGATGAAAGGGTGAACGAGTTTATTTGGAGGACCATCGGCGTCCATGCTCTAACAGGTGGGTTCTGGGGTTCCGGAATATGCCAGTACTGGTCCTCATCGTCTAGGTCATCTGGGCTTACATTGATAAGGGGCTCGAACTGGCAGTTAAAATCGCACCCTATTATTATAATGATTTCAGGGTCGAGAGTCAGTATATAGTCCCTCAGTTGATCGATGACTCTAGACTCCTGCCCACTCTGCGTTGGCCTTGAGTAGATAATAATTAGGGCAATTTGTATATTAGCTGGAAGAGTTAAGAGAACACATTGTATATCCAGAGAATTCGTTTGTAACTGCTCTGCTTTAGCACCCAGGTGCATACCCACCCAGATGCTTAATCCCCCGATGGTCTGCCCCTGCCCCTCGTTGTGGCCAGTATCCTAAAGGTGGCAAAACCTCTCCTTTGGTTGTTTTCCAGAGCCCACGTCTCCTGCATTAGACAAACATCGTGCATTTCTACAAATGAACCCCAGTCTGGGCAAAATAGTTTGTTTTTAATCCCAGCCAGGTTCCAAGAGAGAATTTTAATATTGCTGTTTGCCTCCCACACTTGGGAATTCCTTTGTACCGTAGTACAACTGGCATCCCCAACTAGTAAATCATCAGTGTACATCCCCACCCTCCCAGGGTTACACCCCTTCTCCCTCAGCTCTCTATCATGGGCCCTTCCCGTTACCATAGTAGCTCCCATGCTACTTACACCCTCCTGTATTACTGAAGAAGGAGCACCAGACAATGCACCAATGTACTTGCTCCTGCTGCCCCCCTGCCATTACCCCTATTTGCCTCCAAGATGCTGTCACCCCCCTGAGAACTATGTAGGGAGATAGGGTGTTCAATAACCACCATACCTTCCCTAGCTCCTAGTAGACCCATTTCATCAACATTGGGGGATGGGGACAAACTGCTCCTCAACTGTCAGCCTACTTGATCCAGAACACTGAATCTGTTGTTGTGACAGAACATGGCAAATACAGGTGTGTGATTTTTGTCTCCCTTCCAGTTAAAATACCTTGCCAGGACAGTGACCCAGAATGTCCCCATCCCCCCACGACTGCCCTCTTTTAATGAAATTAGAATTAGGATTGGTGAGAGTGGGCGGATAACAATAGGTTAGGGGAAGGAATTACATTTGCGTTATTGGACATCCTGAAGCCCAGTTACAGATATGCTCAACGGCCCATCTGTTCCTAAAATTAATTACAACGCAATCACCCTGAGTATTTTTTACCCGAGGCCCAATCCAATCCACTCGTCGGGCAAAAAGGATTTCACTAGATACTTGATTGGGAAGTGACCTATTATAATTTAGCCAATGGATGCATTGGTTTTTAAGCTCACTGTAGACCTCCTTTTTTCCCTGGCTCAACACAGGAACCCCTACAAGCACCACCACATACGGTATAGACTCGGGAGGGAGATCTATACATGGTAGTGCTTTCTTAGATACATCATAGGTCGTAGTGCTGTTTTCTGGAGGTTGTTGTTTCTCTACCCCTCTGTCCCCCCCATTCTCCACACTTCTACTCATTGCTAAATCAGTAATCACAACAGTGTCACTAGATTGGATTGGGAGTTCATCAGGTAGTACAGTGGGGCGGATGATACAGCTACATTATTGGGGGCAAGCGGGAATAAAGGGTAGCAAACTGCATTTGTTGGCCCAGACAGCCCCTCTGGATTTCCAATACCACCTTTGTCCCGTATACCACCCTCTGCCTGTGCAGGGATGAACAATAGTTCAAGGTGCGAAAGTCTGTCTTCTATGGAGTTAAGTCTATCATAGATAGGAAGACATGTCTTGGTAAATATGATTTCCAATTTGGCCCAGAGGTCTTCTCCAAACTCGGTAGGGAACACATCACCAGTGCTTAGTGTAGCCGTAGTCACGTGTTCAGTAAGTTGGGGTATATCAGGACTAGTTACAGTTCTTATCGATGGACTTACCCCCATGTTGCTACATTTCAGAATTTTCACTTTTCTATTTTTCAGTGTGGCTCCTCTGCGCTTCCTTTTGGCTATTGGATCTAGTCCTGTGTATTGAGCCCCCGCTTTAGAACTAGATGCAGACCGTGTTTGCAGTCTTGGAATTGATGGTCCGGGATGCTCGTCATTTCGCGAAGAAATACATAGATCAATTGATACTGCGTCCATGTTAGTGGAGGGACTAGGCAACCCACCGACAACTTGGGATGACTGGTTGCCCTCGCCAATGTGGCCTATAGACGCAGTATCTGTGGCTAATTGTTGAACTGGCGACGGCGCCTGGGCCAGCCTGCCCATTGATGACCGTTTGTCAAATGCGGGCTCCATTGATAGCCTCTTTTCGGTTTCGTGTGTCATTTCGATTTCGATTTCCACGGAGGATGCCCTGGTTAAAAATTGGTCCATTGTGCCCACAATAGACCCACCCGGTATAGACTCTACCCTTTCCCACCTTAGAGGTAGTCATTGTCTGAATTGGTTACGATGCAACTACTCCGCTAGTCGGTTACAACAAGAATAAAAACAGAAATGGAGATACCAAGGCGGTCTAATAATCCAACATGTGGGTACTGACCTTCCTATTAAGATTAAAAAGGTGAATTATGGGGGGGCCCGTCCCGTCCTCGTCTGTGCTGAAACAGGCTGCCTTTGGTCCGGGCTTTGCCCGGCGCGCGCCCGCGCGCGTCCCGCGAAGCGGGGGCCGCGAGCCGCTAAGTAGCGGAACAATGAGGCACAGGTGAGGGCGGAGGAAGGGCTCCTGGGCGTTGTAGTCTGATTCCCTCTGCAGCATAATGCCCCAGCAAGAGTCTGCAGCTTCGAGCGGCATCCGCGAAGCGGGGCCTCGAGCCGCTAAGTAACGGAACAATGAGGCACAGGTGAGGGCGGAGGAAGGGCTACTGGGTGTTGTAGTCAGATTCCCTCTGCAGCAAAATGCCCCAGCAAGAGTCTGCAGCTTTGAGCGGCTCCCGCGAAGCGGGGGCCACGAGCCGCTAAGTAGCGGAACAATGAGGCACAGGTGAGGGCAGAGAAAGGGCTCCTGGGCGTTGTAGTCTGGTTCCCTCTGCAGCAAAATGCCCCAGCAAGAGTCTGCAGATTCAAGCGGCACCCTACCGTAATCAATCCTGGCACTGCTCTAATGCTGGATAAAAGAAGTGCCAGGATTGGATGGAGTGGGCTGGTCAGATGCTCCTTCGGGCCGTGGAGGCCTATGCTTGCTCCCTACCCAGTGAAGAACTGCAAAGTGCCCATGTCAGGCTGGCCGTCACTAGACAGCCGGCCAAACTGACATGCTCACTGTGGAGTGTCTGGCCAGCGATCCAATCCTCTATGCTGCCAATCAGCAGTTGAGGAAACGCCCCTTTTTTGACTTGGGACACTGCGTGTGATGCACACAATGGAAAAATAAAATGTAAATTAAATCATTTATTTCATTTTTATTTTATTTTTTCCACAGGTGGCTTTTGGCTGGCAGGGAGCGGGGTGAAGCTTTCCCACTGTAATGGAGAACTCGTCATTGCCAGCAATGCTCCCTGGTATAACTTATAATAGAAAAATAATTCAAATCATATAAGGCCACAGTATATATTAGAAAATGTTTATCACAACTGTGGGTTGCACCACCAATACTCAAGATCCAAAATAACTTTGGTCCATCGAGTGTTGTTACTAATACATTTCTTTATTCTTCTTTTATGATAAAAGAGCGCCAAGTAGCCAACGCGTTTCGTCCCGCTTTAGAGGACTTCATCAGGGCTGTAAGAGCACATAAGATGTATAGTGTATAATACAATATAGTGTGAATATACAAGACAAAACATATATACACAGGAATTTTGACAGTAATTATAACACCAAAGATCCAACATAGGAATACACATATAACATTCACATTTAAAAATAAGCATAGGAGGATCTACATTACAAAACTCACATTTAAAAACAGCAATTTAACTTATAAAATATAAAACATAAAACGGACACAGGGACAATTTACATATATGTGTAAGTCAACAAGTTTAGCAGATAGCTAGCTATTGTGTTAACTTGATTTTAGAAACATTCACCAAGAATCAAGTAGCAAAGGATCGAAAAAAGTCAAAGTGTACAGACTTTGTGATACATTGTCAGTCCATGCCAAGATGCAAAAGGACAACGAAAAGCATAAAAAAGGAGAAGTAAGAGAAATAAGAGAGTACAGGGAAGTTTCCAACTTAAGTCAAGAGAGTAATAGCCAGTTTTACTAAATAGCCAGTGAAGTAGTGCCCAATACTATTTCTGAGTCATAGCAATGTTGGGTATAACGTTCCTCCAGAGTAAATGGTATGAGGTATCTCATTATTTAATATCATTTTTAATGTATCACAAAGTCTGTACACTTTAACTATACAGCTAGCTATCTGCTAAACTTGTTAAGTAAGTAAGTAATTCTTTATTGCTCAGTTAATTAAAACCATTGCAATCGGCATATTTACATGAAGTGAACTTAAAATAGAATTTTTGTCTAATAAAACATTGCTTTCAAACATTTCGATAAAATGAACTTTAAAATATTCGGAGCATTTCATGAAGCCAAAAAATACAGGTTGCGTGTCGTTAGGCTTTCGCTTATCCAAATGCTAAGTCATTGTGTGGACAAAAAGAGTCTTTGTTCTCATCCGTACCGCAATGGGCTCTTGGAGCAGTTTTGAACAGTACCATCAAATGGACGTGATAAAATAAAAAGCACCTTGTACAGTTTCTTAATATTTCGTGACCTGTCCGTGTTGATCGTGGTATTGAGTTTGTGGTAGGGGCATACAGGGACGGCAGACGGAATTAAATGTTGTGTAGGTTAGTTTCTTCCGGACTCTCCCTTCTGTCATTCTGCTTTTTTTCCGCTTTTTCCAGAAATTTGACCAGATGACATGCTAATTGGATGTTTTTTCCGTGGAAGCATGCTTTGACTGCCTGCCGGCATGTCCTTATTCCAAGTTTTTTAGGGTTGGCTTTAGATGTTGTCGGCGCTTCTTATCCAGACCTTTACAGATGCATATTAAGTGAAGGATGTCCTCTTTTGTATCCCCACATAATCAGCAGCTTGCTGTCGTTTGTGGCCGTTTCCACGGGGGAAGATGGTTTTGTGATGGAAGGATGCCCAGCCTTAGTCGTGTACATTTCTCCTTTGTACACCGTGTATAACCGGCTCCTAAGTAGCTTTGGCAGGAGCTACTGGTGTAGTTTTGGATGACTGTTGTTAGAACTGTAGGAGCTGTCGGAGGCCTTTCAAGTCAAAATCACACCGCTCATGTGCAGAGGAACAGTAAAAAAGGTCAAGCCATGTAAGAAGCGCTCTGAGCCGCCTTTGGAGTTCGGCAGTTCGTGAACGGAATTCCAAGATGGCCGCCGAATCACAGGGAAGAAGGTTCAGGAGAGTTAAGAAGAGATTTAAGAGTTTTTTGTTATGTGTGCATTAGGACTTCCATAAGTTGTAAGAAGAAAATCGACTTAGAAGGAAGAAACCGAACAGAGCAGATCCGGAGCAGACTCTTCTTGGTTTATTATTTTATCTAATCCCCCTTTCCCCCACAGGGGTCCTGGAGAGTCTAGTTTTTTCATATAATGGACCCTGAGTACCCTGGAGGTGGAGTTGGGAAAAAGGCAACCACCTGTTCCTGTGCAAGCTGTGGCAAGGGAACACTTCAAAGTTAATAGCTCCTTGACAACGGTCCACCCGTGTGCCCTTTTAGCTCACATTGCTTTGTCCTCTAATAGTGACATGGTCCTTACAGATTTATTCGCTAGTTGTTTAAACGAGTTATGTGAGACAATGCTCTACCAAGCATCTTGAAGCTCCAAAGTTTCTATTGAATGCTTTAAATAAGTTGCGGCGGCACTCGTGTTTCTCCTGGCTAGCTCGTTCCAGAGATGGTGGTCCAAGGATGAGACATCGGCTCCCCGTATTTTATGCCAACCTTTGGCATAGGCACCCATTCTTTCTATTCTTTGGTTCCTCAGGCCAAATTCAAGTCTTATTTGTGCTTGAGAGGTGTATTTAGGCAGATTGAATAACATTTGCATTGCCCTGGCTGTTGTATTGTTCAGTATCTGTGCATCCCTTCCTCGGAGGCATTCACTTCCGTAGGTGATGGCCGCTGTTAGTTTTGCTTGAATTATGTTTTGGAGTGGAGTGAAACTGCGGCCGGATACTTTCTTTTTGACATTTCTCAGTGCAACCGATATTGTGATTCCTCTCCTTGACATTACTTCCTTCTGAGGTAGGAATGTCCCTTTTCTGTCAACAATTACACCCAGATATTTGTATTCATCCACGCTTTCCAATGTTAGTCCTCCCATTTGCCAGAAAAATTTGGGTGTGGCCGTCTTCACATTTATTCTCATGGCTTTTGTTTTGGAGAGGTTTATGCGGAGGCCATTCGTAGCCGCATAGGTGTGTGTTGTGTTGATTAGGGGTTGTAGCCCTATCAGCGTGCCGCTAATAAGCACAATGTCATCGGCGTACATTAAGTTTGAAACAATTAGTCCTAGTTTTGGTCCGTGAGGATTGCATTCGTCTAGCATTGGAGAAAGATCCGACATGAAAATGTGGAAAAGGGTCGGGGCTAGTACGCACCCTTATTTGAGGCCCTTGTTCGTTTGTATTTTCATTGACAGGCAGTCTCTTGCGCCCAGCTTGATTTGTACCCACGTGTCCGTGTGTAATATCATCAGTTGTGATAGTAAAGTTGTCGGTAATTTCCTGTTCTGAAATAGAGAAGAACACCTTGGCAGAGTAAATACCCAATGGTCCTCTAAGGGATCCAGTTCTGTTAGTGAAGGAGCAATATTACCAGGTATCAGAGCCAGAAATACAAATCATACTTTTTATGAAAAATATATATTTTTATTGATTTTTATGCACATATTTATAAAAAGACATTCAGGGATTGGATATTCAGGAATTTATAAAACAATCAAAGTGATATTTCATGTCAAGTCAGGAAGGAAACATCATCATACAGTTCAGTGTTCCAAACACTCCGGGGCACTTTAGGGGGACTCAACAGACATTCACACCTTCAAGGGATCATTCAGACTCATACACATTCAAACCGTTCAACCAGATAAATTTCACAAAGCCTGCAACAGATAGATGGACTTATGGTTGCAAGGACAGGGCTGCAACAGTGAGAGGGCAAATTAGATCGTATAATGTTGCCGTTCTTGATGGTAGCGCCGACGCGTGTTTCGGTGTAAGGCACCTTCGTCAGGGCAAACAGATGTAGCCAGGGAGGAGAACACACACGCTGAAATTTAAACATACTTTCTTGTATTAGGTTGTTCAAAAGATTTCGTACATTTTTATCTACATATTTATCAACATGATTGTTTTACATACAGTTTATTGGTTTCGATAATATATTTAAAAACATAAGATGTTGTGGCTCTAATACCAGTAATAGCTCCTAAGATAAAGCCCCCCCATGATCGGGGACTAGAGGCCAAACAAGAAGGAGGGCCTACATTTTTTAGCAAAGCTGATCCAGCACACAAACTGTTATTTTATAAACATGTACAGCAGTAATCAAAGTTAATGAATCACAATGAAAAAACATTCGGTAGCACAATCTTGGATATTTTTGGAAGTTCAATCTTTATTTGGTTCTTCACAATCAAATAAAGATTGAACTTCCAAAAATATCCAAGATTCTGCTACCGCATGTTTTTTCATTGTGATTCATTAACTTTGATTACTACTGTACATGTTTATAAAATAACAGTTTGTGTGCTGGATCAGCTTTGCTAAAAATTGTATGTCGGAACAATTCTTTGATCTAGGAGATTTAGGGGAATAGAATCTCCGATCCGGAGCACCATAAAAAAAGAATAAATTAGGCAATACACAGGATAGGTGCAATTTTGCTTAAAACCCCTTTCCCCAGTTCTCTTGCTCTCAAGGATGAGGGCCTAGATGAAGACAGAAAATACAACTATCCAAGTTCTAGGAGTATAAATCGCCCTTTACGACCGGATATCCATTCAGGAACTAACCCCCACATGCATCAAGCATTTTTGAAGTCGCAAACGGTGCGATTCCTTAAAATCGGCCGTTTGCGATTCCAAAAATGCTTTTTTGGATGCATCAAGCAATTTTAGAAATCGCAACATTTTTGCGATTTCTAAAATTGCGATTGCTTTTAAGAAATCGCAAATTTGCGATTTCTTAAAAGCAATGCATGATTACTTTTTAAATTGCGAATTCGCAATTAGAGGGATACATTTACCGAGTGGTTGAACCACTCGGTAAATTTGCAAAAAGTGTAAAAAACGCAGAAAATGCATTTTTAAAACATTCATGTTACGGACACACATGTCCTTAGGACATGTGTGTGTGCAACATGATGCGAAAAAGACATTTCAGGGGTGCATGGGGGGGGTCCTTTGGACCCCCCCCTGCACCCATGAAATGCATTAACAAATTGCGATTTTCAAAGTGAAAATCGCAATTTGCTAATGCCTTTCCATTGCTTCCTATGGGCCTTTTGGCCCATAGGAACCAATGGGAATAGCGATTTCGCAAATAGTATTTCGGTAATTTATGCGATTCGGTAAAAATTGCGATTTTTACCGAATCGCATAAATTTACCGAAAATAATCATGCATCCCGTTTTGCGAATTCTAAATTGCGAATCGCTATTTTTCGCAATTTAGAATTCGCAAAATCCCGGGATGATGCATGTGGCCGTAAGATCCAACGGCAACATTATACCATCTAATTTGCCCTCTCACTGTTGCACCCCTGTCCATGCAACCATAAGTCCATCAAATATATATTTTTCATAAAAAGTATGATTTGAATTTCTGGCTCTGATACATGGTAATATTGCTCCTTCACTAACAGAACTGGATCCCTTAAAGGACCATTGGGTATTTACTCTGGCAGGGTGTTCTTCTCTATTTCAGTTTTGATCCCCTCCCTTCCTGCCTACATCCTGTATCGCCTTGGGGAACCCCCTTCTATTGGGTATTTTCCTGTTCACCAGCTTCTCCCATAGTAAGTTTCTGTCGATGTTGTTGAATGCTGAAGCAAAGTCGATGAAACATTCATAGAGGGGTAAGCTGGCCAGTTTGACAGCGTCTATTAGGAGAGTTAGGGCCAGAATATTTGTTGTTGTTCCTGATTTTTTCCGAAAGCCTGTCTGGGTTATGGGGATTACAGCATTCTTATTCACCCATTCCGTGAGCTCCTCTAGTAATAGACCAGCATAGTATTTGGCCTCGTTGTCGATTAAGGCAACAACTCTATAGTTTTTTGATCATTTTTTCTGCCTTTCTTGTTAATTAGAGCTAATATTGAGCCTTTCCATGAGTCAGAAATTGTTTCAGTTTCAGAAATCTGTTTGAACAGTGGCGATAGAGCTGCTGCCCAGTATTCCGGGTTTCGTTTATACAAGATGGGAGGAATTCCATTTGGGCCTGGCGCCCCCTCTGTCTTTCCTTTTGCTATTCTGCTTATAATTTGTTTTTCTGTAAACCTCATTGTAGTTGTCTCTGTTAGTTGTGTACAGTCTAAGGTTTTTCTATCGAGTTCTGATAGCTTCTTAGCAGTATTCTTGAATGAATGAATGTGGGATTTGTATTGCGCGACTTAGCCCGGAGGCATCAAGGCGCATAAGATGGAAAAACAGCTGAGTGAGATGTGAGCACAGATGAGGGGTTACAGGTAGGCTTCTGCGAAGAGCCAGGTTTTTAGACCTTTACGGAACAAGTCTAGGGACGCCAGGCCCTTGAGTTCTGCAGAAAGCAAGTTCCAGAGTTTCGGGCCAGGGAAGAGAAAGCCTTCCCTCCCCATCTGGCCCTAGCGGATCGAGGGATAGACAGAAGGTTTTTATTGGCGGAACGCAGGGCCCTACCCGGGGTGTTGAAGGACACAAGAGATGTCTTCTGCACCAGATCCGTGAAGAGCACGGAAGGTAAGAACTAGAACCTTGAAGTTTATCCTAGCCTGCACAGGAAGCCAGTGAAGGTTCTTTCTAATCGAGGATCCTTTGGACCGCCTAGGAGCATCAACAACAAACCTTGCTGCTGCATTCTGGACAACTTGTAAGAGGTGGACTAAACATTTGCTAATGCCCAAGTATAGGGCGTTACAATAGTCCAGACGAGGGGAGATGAGAGCCACCGAGACTTGTTTATGAGCTTCCGGGGAGAGATAGTGTGTAAGCTTTCTCAGAATCCTTAGGACACCACAGCAAGTAGAGACCGTTCTGTTAACTTGCTTATCAAAGGAGAGTGTGGTGTCGAGGATAACACCCAGATTACGGGCAACAGGGGAGGGCTTGGGGCATGTTTCAAGAGCAGTGGGCCACCAGTCGGCCGACCAAACGACTTGTTTGCCTCTAAAGATGAGGACCTCGGTCTTTTCCCCATTTAATTTGAGGAAATTAGAGGTCATCCAACTGCCACTGCTTCCATACAATTCCTGAAATTAGCGGCCGTGATCTCCATAGATTGCGAGAGGGAGACCATAATCTGGGTGTCGTCAGCGTACGACAAAACGTCCAATCCGAAAGATCTTACAAGCCTAGCAAGTGGGGCCTCATATATGTTAAAAAGGGTAGGGCTCAAAGATGAGCCCTGAGGGACCCCACATTGCAAAGGCTTGGCAGAGGAGAGGAAGTCGCCCAGTTTAACCCTTTGTTCACGCTGACTAAGAAAGGAAGTTAGAAGGCTCAGAGCGGGCCCATCCACTCCCATCTCACTAAGACGGGTGGCCAGAATGGTGGGAGACAGGGTGTCCAAGGCGGCTGTAAGGTCGAGCAGGATCAGAAGAGTCGTCTGACCACTGTCGACCTTAGCGCAGATGTTGTTGACCACCACTGTAAGCGCTGATTCTGTGCTGTGTGCCTTCCGAAAGCCATGTTGAGAGGGGTCTAGCAGGTTGGAATTATCAAGGAAGGTACTGAGATGGTGATTGAGATGGGCCTCGAGCATCTTAGCAGGAGCAGGGAGGAGGGAAATAGGGCGGAAGTTCTTTAGTATCCCAGGGTCCATTGTGGCCTTCTTCAAGAGGGGCTTGACAATGGCCATTTTCCAGGGTGCGGGGAAAGCACCATTGGAGATTGCCAGATTCATTACGTCAAGAAGCGGGGGAAGCAAGACCTCTCTGCAATTCTTTAGAGTTTTTAAAGGGCAGGGGTCCAGGGAGGATCCTGATTTAAGTTTGTCAAGGAGCTTATTAAGAGCTTCGAAGGTAAGAAGAGGAAAATTGGATAGGTTTCCGTGAGGAACAGAGGTCGGCTCCTGTCAGGAGGATAGAGCGGGGGTGCGATTGAGGGCTTCTAAGGTAGTATAGATGTCTACAATTTTGGTGTGAAAAAATGTGGAGATCTGGTCGCAGAGCTCTTGAGATGCAACAATGGGATCAGGGTACTGGGCAGAGGATAAAGAATCTACAATTTTGAATAATTCTCTGGGAGAGCTGAGGGAGGTAGTAAGCTTAGTAAAATATGACTGTTTTTCGGCCGGAACTGCAGTCTTACATTCTTTAATAAGGTCTTTATGTTTAGCCCTTTCGTCGGGGTCAAGGAGGGTCCTCCAGACCGTTTCTTGCCTTCTATACCCCTGCCTGAGCAGTCTGAGGGGGTCTGAGTACCAGGGAGCCGACGGTCGTTCCTGGCGCAATAGTAAGGCTTAGCCGGGGCTAAGATGTCAACAGCCTTCGAGATGGTAGTGGCAAGCTCAGAGGCAGCAAGATGAAAATCAGGATTGGGAGAGAACTTGAGGTTAGAGATAAGGGGGCCAAGGTACTCGTTGTTCAAACCTCTGTAGTTCCTTTTTGAAGCCCAGTTATACTTGACCTTTAAAGGTACAAGTTGGTAGACAAAATATAAACTCAATAGGAACTGCCATATGGTCTGACCAAGAGAGGGGAAGGGGAAGGTCTGCTTTCAGCCTAGAATCATTGGTAAATACTCCATCCAGAGTGTGGTCGGCAGAGTGGGTAGGACTTCCCTCAATTTGTAAGAGCCCGCAGGAGGCCAGCGAGTCCACCAAGGATATAGGGTCGGCCGAGATGGAGTTTTCCAGATGGAAATTGAAGTCACCAAGTATGGTGAGATTGGGCTTATCAATGAAGGGTTCCAGTATTTCAAGGAGCTCGGCGGTGAAAGCGGACCTGGGACCGGGGGGCCTATAGATAAGGATTCCTGCAAAGGATACCGTAGGAGATGGGCTGAGAGAAAAATGTAAAGCCTGGAAGGAATTCTGAGGAGATGGAAGACACTCGATGCAGCAATTTAATGAGGTTTTATGTAAAATGCCAATTCCCCCCCCCCTTATGTCCCTCTTGGTCCAGTCTCACTAAGGCATAACCATTGGGGATGGCATTAACCAATTCGGGACCAGAGGAATCGGAACCCCAAGTTTCGGTGACAAAGGCCCATAAGGTCTTTTTCTCCAAAATGAAGTCTCGTAAAGCAATATTGTTTTTTTTTTTTTGTTAAAGATATTTTTATTGAAAGTACAATAAGGAAGAAGGAATAAAGTGAGAGGAAAGATAGAAACACAGTAAATGCGACAAGGGCCCTCGCAGGAGCTCACTTTACATGGCAGAGGAGACTGAGCATTGCTGAAGATTGTTTAACGCGGCCACCCTAGCCAGGATGGCTCTCAAAGTTCGCCAGCGAATAATGTTGCCCCAAGGGGGAGTCCATATGAAGGCACCGGCTCACAGTGGCGCCAGGCACAAGCCACCCAAGTCGGGAGCTCAGTCGATCAGTCTAATTTGCGCCTCCTCGTCTCTCCGCCAAAAGAAAAACAATACAGTGAGATGAAACACAAAAAGAAAAAAAGAACCCACCCCCGATAGAGATAAAAGGAACAGAACACCCTCCCCCCAAAACTCCTTCAACCCTCCATCCCCCCTTCCCCCAGTGGTGGCAGCTAAGTAACAGGCACACATCAAAACATCCTCTCACACCTGGAACAAATGGAGTGCACGCAGTGTGGGCGGGCAAACCGCCGACGGCAGGCCCTGAGAAAGGAAGCGGACCAGGGGGCCCCATCGAAAAACGAAGTTTTTGAAATCCCCTCTGAAAACATCCGCCATACGCTCCATGCTCAGCAGTTTCCACAACCTCGCATGCCAGAGGGAGAGTGCAGGAGCCTCCTTCTTTTTCCAGGCCGCTGCCAAGGTCAGCTTGGCCGCACCAATGCAGAGCCAAAGGATTTGTTTATCCGCCTTGGTCTGATGCTCCAGAAGCGGATCACGGAGACCCAATAGAACAAAGCCTATCGAGTCAGGTATCGGGTAACCCAGCACATCTTTGATTTGGGACAGTATCTCCTCCCAGTAGGGGCGAATGACAGGGCAGTCCCACCAAATATGGCGAAAATCCCCCAAGAGGCCACATCCTCGCCAACATCTATCCGATGTGGAGGGAAAAATCTTTTTCAACCAGTCCAACATCGTTTTCATGTGGGCCTCCCTAAGATCAATGGAATGATTAAATCTGTGCAAGTCACACCAGAGGTGAGTCCACTCCTCGTCGGAGATATCCCGACCCAGGTGGACTTCCCACAAACCCATATATCGAGGGCGAGGCGAGATAGCCATAGCAAGCAGAAGGCCATAAAGGAATGAGATCACCCCTCTCATGGATGCGGTGCGGGTGATAAAGGTCTCAAAATCTATAAGAGGCCTTGTCGCTGCATCCCGCACCTCAGGTGACAATGCTCAGTGTAGCATTTGGGTATGCCGGTAACGCTCGGACGGTAGCACCGCATAGTCACGCATGCAATTATGGAAGGTGAGTGGCTCCTAACAGTGAAACAGGTGCGTAAGCGCGTGACAACCTCCCGCCCTCCACACATCAAAGGGGCCCTCCACAAGCGCCGGCGGAAAGGCCGGGTTAAAATGTATAGGGGTGAAGGGGGACGGGAAGGAAGTCCACCTCTCATCGCTGGAAACCGAGTCCCAGACCTTCAGGGTAGTGCTCGTAGGTGTGCTAAAATAGGCATTCCGAGAACGATCCCCCTTCACTTTCCAGACCAGGTCCCATATCGACCTCCCCGCCACACTCCTATCCATATGCAACCAGTGCTTCTCCGATTCCATCTGGGTCCATTCCACCAGCACTCGGAGTTGCGCCGCCTTGTAATAAAGGTGCATATCCGGGAGGCCGACCCCTCCCTTCTTCAAAGGCCGTCGCAGCGTGAGGAAGGAAAGTCTAGCACGACCCCCTTGCCAAATGTAGTGTAGGATCATAGTCTTAATGCGCCTAAAAAAGCCCCCATCCAATGTAATAGGGAGCGCTTGAAACAGATACAGGAGCTTGGGGAGCATCGTCATTTTAATAGCATGGATTCGGCCCAGCCAAGAAATGAACATGGGCTTCCACCGATTAAGCTCATTCTGTATCTGGGTCAACAAAGGCGGGACGTTGGCCGCATACAGAGTGGTGACGGACGTGGTCAGCCGGACACCTAGGTACTGTATAGAGGTGCTGGCCCACGACAGGGGTGAGAGCGGCCGGATGCGGTCCACCTCAGCAGATGGTAGCGTGAGGTTAAGGATATAGGACTTGCTAGGATTGACCCTAAAACCCACCACTGCCTCAAACTGAGAGAGTACCTCCTGTACCCGTGGAAGGGAGCTTCCCGGGTCCGCCAGCGACAGCAGAACATCATCAGCAAAGAGGGAAATTTTATGCTGCTCTCCCGAAAAGGGGAGACCACTGATGCCCGGGTCTTCCCGTACCCTAAGAGCTAGGGGTTCAATGCTGAGCGCAAAGAGAAGGGGAGATAAGGGACAGCCCTGCCGCGTACCCCGGGAGTGCGCAAAGAAGGGTGAAACATGGCCGTTAACCATGACTCTCGATCGAGGACCGTGGTAGTTGGCCCGCAGCATAGCTATGAATCTGGAGAAGAAACCATAGGCCGCCAGCGTTCCAAAGAGAAAGTTCCAGTCTACCCGGTTGAACGCTTTTTCAGCGTCAAGACCCACCAAGACCGCCGGGATCTTGAAGCGATTGGCCTTCTCAATCAGGTGAATCAGCCTTCTGGTGTTGTCGTGGGTCTGGCGACCCTTTTTGAATCCCGACTGATCGGGATGAATGAGGGCAGGCATAAGGTCCTGGGCCCTTATTTATGAAGGCCTTGCGTCAGTTTTGCGCCGCAGGGGCGTCACTTTTTGTGACGCACCAGCGGTGTAAAAATGCGCCTCGTTGCGCCATATTTAAAAAGTGACGCATCTAGGTAGATGCGTCACTTTTTAAACCCCTGCGTCACATTATACCTGCATCAGGTATAATGTATGCAGAGGGGGCGTTCCCCCGCAAAAAGCCTCGTAATAGTGACGCAGTGAAATCTATGAGATTTCACTGCGTCACTTTTAGGACGCTGTTGCGTCAAAATCTTGTGCCTGCCTCACAGCAGGCGTAAGACTGACGCAAGCCCTTTCGCATGGGGCTTTCCCCATGTGAAAGGACGCATTGCTGGAGTTGCGTCACTTTTGTAACACACTCCAGCAATGCGTCACTTTTGCGCTTACAGATACGTCAGAAATACTGCCGTATCTGTAACTCCTTGCGACATGATGCGTCATACATTAATTATGACGCATCAGGAATGTCGTAAGGGGTGCGCAGTGAAAAGTGATGCATCGCTGTTTTCATGCAGCGATGCGTCACTTTTCATAAATGAGGCCCCTGGAGTCTTGCAGCCAAGATGGAGGAATATAACTTGGCATCTACATTCAGTAGAGCTATGGGCCGGTAGGACTCGCACTTCGAGGGATCCTTCCCGGCTTTGGGGATGATCGAAATCATCGCGTCCGCCATAGAACCCGTAGTCTGACCCGCCTCCCTCATGCCATCAAAGAGTGTCACCAAAAAGTTGCCCAACTCAGAGGCAAAGGTCTGATAGAAGGGTGCCGTGAAGCCATCCGGGCCAGGCGCCTTAAGTGGTTTAAGGGACTTAATCGCGATCAACACCTCCTCCCTAGTAAAGGGGGCCTCCAATAGTTCATTCCACTCCTTGGAAACCTGCGGAAGCGGATGAGCCCTCAGGTACTCCTCCTGATCCTCCGGCACCAGGCTATCCGCCGAGTACAGGGCGGCATAAAATTCGCTGAAGAGCGCCGCCTTGGCCGCGTCTTGATGCTCCAAGGCGCCCGGATGCCACCTATGTATTCTCTCTCGCGCTTATCGCGAAGCTGTCGAGCCAGATGTTTCCCTACTTTATTGCCTTGTGCGTAAGAAAGACGCCGTAAGCGCAGGAGGGTATACTCCGCCCGGTTATTATAGTGGGCCCTGAGTTTACCCCGCACTGCCGTAAGCGGACGGAGCGTCCTTCGAGAAGGATTCTGCTTGTGCGCAGTTTCAAGTGTCGTCAGCTCCGCCTCCAGCGCCTCCCTTTCCTCACGCCTAAGTTTGTTCAAGGCGGAGTTCAAAGCAATGCACGTGCCCCGTGTCGTCGCCTTAAAGGCGTTCCATTGGGTGAAAACCGAAGTGTCCCCTTCCCTGTTAAACTCAAAGAATTCACCAATGGCCGCCCTGAGTTTGTTGCATGACTCCTGATCTCACGTGAGAGAGATAGGGAAGTACCATTTGCGGTGGGGGGACGTCCCCGGGGCCCAAGTCAGGCACACTGCCAGGAGGCTATGATCCGAAACAGAGAGCGGGAATATCCTACTTTCCCTCAGGTCACCCTGTAACGACTGGCTCAGAAAAATGTGATCAAGACGCGAATACGTGTGGTGAACATGGGAGAAGAATGTATAGTCTCTAGTGTGGGGGTTGAGGGCGCGCCAGCTATCAATGAGACCCAAGCTTTCCATAGCGTCACGCAACTCGGAGGAAAAGAGGCCTGCCTCCGTCCGCTGCTGGTGCGAGCAATCAAGTTCTTTGTCCCAAACCAAATTGAAATCTCCCATGACCACCAAAGCACCCTCCCCAAAGTCCCCCACCTCCCGCAAGAAAGCCTCAAGGAACCCATTTTGGCCCGTGTTTGGCGCATAGAGAACCACCCACGTGCAGAGCTTGCCAAGGAGCATCCCCTTCACCATCAGCCATCTACCCTCCCTGTCGCTACGCACACCCATGGGTTGGAATTGTAGTGTAGAGCGAAACAAGAGTGCCACCCCCCGGTGTTTAGTGGAGGCCGAAGACCTGTAAATCAGTGGGTATTGCCTATTCTTGAGCCTGGTTTCGTCCCTACGAGCCAAATGAGTCTCTTGCAGTCCCACCACATCCAGATGATGATCTATAATGTATTTCCACACCTTCTGATGCTTTTGGGGGGAATTAAGGCCTTTAACATTCCATGAACCTATCGTGACTGGCATCATTTAGACATTCCCCTCCTCCACCCCGCTCCACACAGAACCCCCTGTAGTGCCATAAACGGCCCGAATACACCCGCAGTCATACCAGTTCCACCGCTACCACCACTGAGCCCACTCAAAATCAGCACCCCCCCCCAGCCCAAAGGAGCCCCAAGATACTAAACAAAGAAAACAGCCCCAGAACCTTAAAGAGAAAAAACAGTCCAAAAGAAGAAGCAGCTGGACATGACCATAAGGGTCGGGGGTAGAAGACCCAGGTAATGCCCCCCTCGAGTTCAGGGTCGGGGTAACCCTCCATTGGAGCAAGGTCCCTTAATGTACCTGAGGTGGTAGAGCCCCTCCGGCACAATAGGCCGATGTTTGAAAAGCCTAGGCTGCCGAAGAGCTGTCTATCCGGCTCGAGTCAGTCACCAGAGCCACCGAGGCAAGAGCCTCTCCTCTCTCACTTTGGCTCGCCGATGGATCCGGGCCTTCCGCCATTCCAGTGCGGCCCACTCTTTGCCATGCCGGGGAGCGGGAACGGCGTCGTCTCCTTGGGAAAGCGCTGGTGCCAGCTGACGCGGCCTCTTCCTCCATGCCCAGAAGTTCCCTGGCAGCCGCCAGGGATCGTATTTGCACCCGTCTGTTCTGCCATCTAAAGATGAGCCGAAAGGGGTGGCCCCAGGAATAGGACACCCCGTGCTCCTGCAGGAAAGCCGTGACCGGGCGGAAGTCCCGCCGCTTCAGTAATGTGGAGGCCGCCAAGTCCTGAAAAAGCTGGGGGCTGTGTCCCCGGAATTGTATATTGTTAGTATCCCTGGCCTTCCGTAGGATCCTCTCTTTCAATTGAAAGTCATGGACACAAACTAAAATGTCCGGCGGCGGTGAACGCGCGCCACGTGGCAACCCAACTCGATGAACTCTGTCCATGCGGATCTCCGAGAAATCCGCCTCTGCCAGAATCTGCAGAAAAAGGTCCTCCACATACTCCTGCAAGTTTCCACCTTCTCCTTCCCAGGGCACCGCTCGGATTCGAATGTTATTACGGCGGGATCGATTTTCCAAATCCTCCCAGTGGGCCTGAAGGTCTAAATTTTGCTCCTGGAGTCTGAGCATGTCCTGCTGTAACTGGTGGATGTCGCCAGCAAGGCCTAGATTGTGATCCTCCAGGGTCGCCACCCGCTCTCCGATGCCATCCATATCTCGGCGGACCTCGCGCAGATCGGAGGCCAGCTGGGACTTCAGCTCTGTGATGTCGTCCTTGATGGATGCAAAAAGTTCGATCAAGAAGGCCTTTGTGACGGGGCCGTCCCCGTCCTCCTTCGGGGGTGACTAGCTGGAACCGGGGGGCGATGCAGACGGACCCTTCCCAGGACCGTCCTTCCCTGGCTTGGTCGTGCGGTTCCTCGTCGTCATGATGGAGAGCGGCGGCTAACCCCCGCGTGCTCCGCGATTGCCAGGAGCGTCCCGGGATCTCAGGCCACACTCCCTCGCACCCCCGGGCCCCCCGCTCTGCAGACTCCGGGAAGCCGGAGCTATCAGGGGACAGCGATTGCCGTGCTCGCTCAATGTCCGTTGAATCGTCCCCGGGCTGTATGGGGTAGGGTCGGATCAGCTCCGCTTCTCCTCTCGTCCCTCTGCGCTGTCCAGCAGCCGCCAGACAGGTCGGCGCCTCCCCGTCACCTCGTCCAGATGATGTTAGCCGAAATGATCCACAGAGGGGTAGATTAAGCTCGGGACGGTACCAGTCAGGGCGTCCTGCAATTCGATTGTTCTTCTCCGTAGGTCGCGGTGGCCCAGGGTCCCCCGGGTAATAGCAGCCGAGGATCTCCGGGTGATGCAGTGTAGGCCGCACCAACCTCGTGTTTCGCCGCCTCGTCACCTCAGCTAAGTCCGCCGTTCTTGGTCGTAGCTCGACAGGGAAAGGCTCAAAAGCAATCAGGGCACCTCAGCAACCCCAATAAAGTCGATTCCGGAGCAAAGATCGCCCCAGGAAAGCTATACAAGGCGATGAAGGGCTCGAGGCACCGGAGGAGCTCGCAGGCACGTCTTACTCCGTCGCCATCTTGGCCACGCCCCCCGCAATATTGTTTTTAACAAGGGAACGAGCATTGATAAGAAAGCCTGTTTCCCTCGAGGGAGGGGGCGGGTGTTTCTCCATTGTCAAAGTCGGGGCACATGGGGGTGAGAGTGGGGAAGAGGTTCTTGTATCCCTAAAGCACCAGCACTCGAGACCGTCCCGAAGTCTCTCAGGCACATACTTATGATGACAAGATTGCCAGGATGGCTTGAGTGCTTTGAGAGTGCATAGGGGGTAGACATGGCTTACTGCGTGAGGGATAGTCACTGGGTCAGCCTCCCTGGACCCTGGCGCCTCTTTAGCGCAGACGGGCAGGACTCTGGCACGACTCTGGCACAGGTCCGGCACGTCCGCTGATCGCGTCTGCTGCGCGGAGACATGTCTGTCCCCTTACAACTAAAGCGCGTCAGAGCGCTAGAATACACTCAATATGGCCGCAGTGAATTTTTACCTCGGACCAACTCAGCAGCGTCAATACTCGGCTGAGAGTGGCCCAGGCAGCGAAGAGGTGGGGTGGGGAGAGGAATGAGGAGTTAAAAGCTTATTAAATCAGGTACAGTAACAATCGAGTTAAAAATCACGAAAATGACAGAGCAACAAAACCTCCCGGCTTCCGCCTCAGGAGGGACACGGACACACAGCCTAATCGGGCACAGAGCTCAGAAATTCCCCTTTTATGCGCAACTAGAGCGCGTCAGAGGGCCAGAACACACTCAATATGGCCGCCGTGAATTTTTACCTGGGACCAACGCGTCAGCATCAATACTCAGCTGAGAGCTGCCCAGGCAGCGAAGAGGTGGGGTGGGGAGAGGAATGAGGAGTTAAAAGCTTATTAAATCAAGCACAGTAACAATCGAGTTAAAAATCCCGAAAATGACAGAGCATCAAAACCTCCCGGCTTCCGCCTCAGGAGGGACACGGACACACAGCCTTTAGTGTTGTATTGAAGTGGAGCAGTAGATAGTTGGCCCAGGCTTCTTCAGTAATATGAGAATTTATACTGGGTGTTCTTGAGTTCTGAAGGTCGTTCACTGTCTTCCAGACTCTTTCGCTGGTGTTGTTTCCTTTTGCATCGTGGAGCAGATTTGTCTATGCCTCCCTTTTCAGGTTCCAGATTAGTTTCTTTTTGATGGATTTTTATATTTGCAGTTCCCTTTGGACTTCTTTGTCCGGACCATCTCAATGTAATTGCAGCTTTAGTTTATTGATGTTTCTCTTATGGTACTTTAAGTTTATGTTCTGTTTTATTGTCTTGTCTTTCTCTTCCTTGTTATGAGAACTATTTTTGGAGCTTGGTTGGTTTTGATATTCCGATATTATGTGGTCCGTTTTTAATCTTGTTTGGACGGTTTCAAGGCTGCTGGTAAATAATTCCCATTGGCTTAGATTATCTGTCCAGGTCTCAATGCTTTTTTCCCACAGCTTTTTAGCTTCTTTTTCAAAGCCTTCCAAGTTATGCGTTTTGCATTTTATTCTTTTTTGTATGACCGAATATGAAGATCCCACATTAGCTACTGGTAAGGTAACCGCCGCCCCAAAGGTGACAAGAGTGATCTCTTGCGGTAAGTGGTCGCTGGCTGTGGTTGTTCCTATTCGGAAGTCCAGAATTTTACCAAACAGTTGTAGTGATGAGAATGTAAAGTCTATTGTGGAACTTGCTATTGCGTTGTGAAAAGTGGCTGATGATGGGCTGTCGTTTATGAAACGGCCGTTTAGAGCTACAAGGTTGAGATGTTCCAAATCTTTCAAGCTGTCTCTTGACAGTCTGTTTTGTTTTCCCCATTTACTTGCCACCTGTTGTGGTATTCCCCATGTGCTAAAATGTTCTTCCAATAGTGAGTCCCTTGTCTGGGGCCCGCCTAAGTACATATTAAAGTCTCCTGTTACTAAGAGGTTGGATGTTGACTCCTCTGACAATATCTTTGTTACTACCGCAGTCAGTAGTTTCACACCGGCTTTTTTCTCTCGAGGGTGAACATATACGTTTAGCAGTGTTAGCTTTTGGTTTTGATCTTTCCCCCCTAGTTCCAGCTCTATTGTTTTTATGCTGTTTTTACCTGCCTTAGTAGCGTCTTTATTCTTTATTTCGTTAATACTCTTTATTGAGGTGTATATTGTTTGGCCACCTTTTGAATAGCCATATTTGGCATTTCTTGTAGCTGGTATGTGATGTGCTTTGAAGCCCTGTATTTGCTACGGCTGGTCCGACCAGGTCTCTTGAAGGGCAATTATGTCAAATTTCTGGAGGTAAAGTAGAAGCTGAGTGTCATCCGCTTTATTTCCTATGCCGTTTATATTCCAGGAGCAAATTCTTAATTGGTGATTTTTTGGAGTGTTTTGTTGTGTGTTTTGTCATTTCTTCTCGGGCCTTGTGTTGATGGTCCTTGCTACCCAATTCCACTCATTCTCTCTGAATGGACCTTGGGCTTGCCTTGAGCTCAGTGGATGTATGTCTGTCTGTGAGACTGAAATGCTTCTGGCCCCTTTCAGGACACTTATCCTTTTCTCTGTATTTTGTTTGTTTTCGAAGCAATCGAATCTCTCATTTTGTGCTTGGTATAGTGGTTCCGGATATCCTGCTTTTTCCTGTCTTTTTAGGCGAATCCCCCATGCTTTAAAGCGCTGTTCAAACTCCATAATTCTTTCAGTTATTTCCTGCATGGCCCATGTGGTTTTAGTTACCTCTTGGTCAGACAGGTGACTATGATATACAAACTCGACAGATTCTAGGTCGTTTGTTTTTATGTCCTCCAAGTTGCTGATGGTGGACAGTAAGTGTAGTATGTTACCTCGGTTGAGGATATCCCCTCTGCCTCTTGAACTGTACTCCGGGATAAGTAGGATTGTGACTCTTTTGACTTCCTGCCGCTTATGGTCCCGTTGTATATGTTCTTCCGTGACATGTTTAACCAGTGTCCGGTCGGCTCTTTTTATGAGTGGTTGCTCTTCAGCTCGTGCTTCTGTTGCTTCCTTGTCTTCTTCCTGCATTGAGCCCTGTGCAGCCGAGGCTCCCCTAATGTCTATTGGTGATTCTCCCAGATTTGATGTGATATTTGCCCTCTCTGTTCCATTGGTGGGCTTACTTTTTTCTTGACTGATTTCTGTTTGGCGCTTATTGATCTTGTTTCTGCCTATGTGATTGGAGTTCTGACTTAGTGTGGTTTGTTCGGTCTCCTTGGCCGGTGAGGTTGTTATGGCTACAGTTTGCCTGTCTATTTCTGCTTCATCATTACTTTCCGGCTTTAAGTTTGCCACTTTAAAAAATGCTTTTATATTGCTTGTCTTTTTTCTCCCTTTCCTTTTCTGTTTTCGACCTCGTTTATTTTGTTCCCTGAGTTTTTCTGGGCTTTCTTTCCCCGTGCTCTTGTTTCAAGGGCTGTCATGGTTAGTGATTTCTGGAGCCTTCCCCTGTTGTCCCTGCACGTAGCTGAGCTGTGTGTTCTTTTGTTCCAAGCGAACCTTTCATTGTGATTCTGCAGGCGTTTGTGTTACTTTCCCTGCCACATCGGCAAAGGTTTCATCTTTGTTTTTCTCTGAGGTGATCTGCCATGTTGGCCCTTCCCTGCTTGAGTTTTGTGCCTTCTGTCCATGCTTGGTTCCGGGATTAGATGTGTTGTGTGGGCTCCTCGTCTCTTTTTTATCCCGCCCTGTGCGGTATTTGTCTTTGGAGGTCATAAGCTGTTCGCTTGACTGGTTGTGGTTTGGATCTGTTGATATGTTTGCCATGTCCTTGATTCTTCCATTTATTGGATTGTCAGTTGTAGTCAATCCGGATGCCCCCCAGTAGTTGTGGAATCAATGAGAATTTGTCCATGGTTGTGTAGCAGGCCCAGCTTGGCTGCGCTATTTTTGTTTCAGCTTGTACTCTTTTGATCATGTCGTTCATGTCTGCAAGCTTGTTGTCAATGTTTGCTACATGTATTGCTAGAAAATTTAAGAGGGAAAATTGAACATCCATTTTGTCCGAATGATACTGCATTGCCTTTATTGATAACTGTAGTGTGTTTAGCAAGGATGACCATAGTATTTCCGGTCCCTTAGAAGGCTCTTCTGTGATTGGGGTTGTAACGGGAACTTGTTGACTGTCTTCCTCCTGTGGGATAACTGGGGAGTAAGATGCTACTACTAGCCTCTCCCACTCCTCTGCTGTGAGCTGGCCAGTGTTCTCTAGTTTGAAGATGTCCGTTTGGTCTCACTCAGTTTTTTCTGTCTCTTCTGGTTCTTCTTTGTCCTCGTTTTTTGGTGATTTTCCTAGCTCTCTTCCGACATCCACTTGTGAGTGTTCTGGTTGTAATGACTGAACATTGGCCTGGTTAGTGGAAATGTCTGTCGCTGGTTTACTGGTGTTGGGTCCTACGTTTGCTTTTAACTGCTCCTGTATTTTGTAGTCCTTGTTTGTTGGCTGTCTTGAAAATTGTAGCCCTGATTTTCTGGGTGTGAGTTGTTTTCTGTTGTTGGTGAACTCTTGATTATTTCGCTCCATCTTTATAACTGTTAATGGTTGTGAAGTTGGCTGGATTGCTATCCTTGGCTCAGGGGGGTAGCCCCTTTCTTCCTCGATGCTGTTGTGGACGTTGTAGATTTTGCTGTAGCTGCCTTTGCCTGTGCCGGTCAATTCTGCTTGGGTTGGGCTTTCCTTGGGTGTGTGTGTTACCAGTTCACCCTCAGCCTTACCCTCCCTCCTTCTTTCTTGATCTTCCTCCCGACCGGCCCCGGTGTCTCTCTCGGTCCTCAATGTTTCTTGTCTTGTGTTTTCTCTTTTTTCACCTCCTGGGGCGGTGGCAGTTATTTGAGTAATCCCCTCAGGTTCCAGAGGGGAAGGGAGGCCCTTGAGATCGCTAATTGAAGTGCTTAAGAATGACCCAGAATCTTTAAAAAAAGAGAAGATTGTGTACATTTTTGGTTGGTATCCCTTGTGTGCTAAATTGCTCAGAGTCTCTGTCTCGTCCTCCTTGCGCGCCTGATTTTCTGGTGATACTAGCTCCTGCCCCAGCAAGTGTTTTGTTTCGTCTGGTGGCTTGTGCTTGCTGTTGCTGCGCCTTTTTGTCTGAGTGTTGTTGGTCGCTTTCCTGACTTTTTCAGACCTCATCCCACTCTCAGTTGTTCGCTGGTACGCAGTTGAGGTTAATGCCCCTCAGGTGATTGTTTCTTGTTTGTCTGCTTGATCGCTCTCCTGCTCAGCTGGTTCACTGATCTGGTGTGTTTTTCTTTTTTCTAGTTTCCTTGTTTCCTGGTGCTTTCCTGGTGTACCTGTGTGGGTTATCTCTCTGTGGTTCTGTGTTCACTGTACTGCTCGCTATAATGTTTACCTCCTTAGGCAGCTTATTGGGCCTTTCACTGCTAATTTTTTGATACTTGGTTGTTGTTGGTTGGTGGTGTGGTGGTAACATGTAGAGGGGCCTGGCTTTGCCCCACTTTGACCTGGTTCCGCCTAAAGGAGCTCTCACTCAGGGGTCACAATCTATCGCCCCTCTGCTCCTGCTCCAGCTCTTGCCTCCTACCTCCACTTCAGCCTGCTCCAATCGCTCTATTGATGTGGCGCGGAGGTGAGCTGCCTGGGAATGTGCTCGACCGGTGGCAGCTGGGGGACTACAGGTTCTCAAGGTGGGGTGGAGTCACGAGTTCCCCCGGTTGAATTCTGGCCCCCGTGCCCCCCAGCTCCCCTGTGCCCCCCTGTGCTAAGGGTGTGCACCTGTGCCCTCTCGCGTGTAGAGCACAGACGCGGAGGCGTGGGGCTCGGGAGCACAAAGGATCCTGCAGCAGAGCGATGGCAGCTCTTTTAGTTTTTTTTGTTGTTTATTTTGCCCGCCTTTGTCGTTACCGCCCTCGACTGCTGCGGTGCTTCTGTCTCTCCCCGATTCCACTCTCACCCTCTGGGTCTCTGGGTGATGGGGTGGAAAGCTGCGGCCGCGTGAGGCTTCAATGTTGCAATGATTTGCAGGCCGGCTACCTCCGTCTCCAACGCCGGCTTGCTCGCTCGTTCGCCGCTGCTCCGTGTGCTCAGCGCTCTGCGCTGCTTTATCGCTCCACTGTGCAGACTTTGATCCAGAAGACGATTTGGGATCAGGTCCTAAACTTGTTGAAATTCACACATGGGTAAATTGTCCCTGTGTCCATTTTATTTTTTATATTTTATATGTTAAATTGCTGTTTTTAAATGTGTGTTTTGTAATGTCGATCCTCCTATGCGTATTTTTATATTTTAATGCTATATGTGTATTCCTATGTTTAATCTTTGGTGTTCTCATTTATGGCAAAATTCCTGTGTATAAATAATTTGTCTTGTTTATGTACACTGTATTGTATTATACACTATACATCTTGTATGTTCTTACAGACCTGATGAAGTCCTCTGAAGCAGACAAAATGCGTTGGCTGCTTGGAGCTCTTTTATCGTAAAAGAAGAATAAAGAAACATATTAGTAACAATATTGGATGGACCAAAGTCATTTTGGATCTTGAGTATTGGTGGTGTAACCCACAGTTGTGAAAATCTTTATCTTGGTCATGAAGACTGCTCTGTAGAGACAGCGGGTGCAGTGGTGGTGCACACTATTGGAGTGTAATACTCCAAGCACTGGATATCTCAGTGGGGTATTTGTGTGGGAAACTCTTGTTTCTTTCCTGGAGGGAGGTGCATCACATACACACTTGGTGTGTATGTTTGATTTCACTGTTTCTTTTTTGTATTATATATTAGAACATATATAAAGATGTACAGTGAGTGATAATAAATACAGTGGATACTTGTCACAATGCACAACAACACATCTAATAAAAATTAAATAATAATAAATGGTATTAAACTTACATCATTGTTGAAAGCAGGTAACACACAAGTTTTTGTTAGTTTGGTGAGGCAAAAAATCAATGACCAACCTACATGTGATGCCATTACATTGTACGTATATATATATATGGTATTTCTATAGCGCAGCCCTAGCTAAAAGGCAGCTGAGTGCTATATACAGTTGAAGACAAGCATAAAGTCATCAAGTGATAGGAGAGAAAGTTGGGTTGTGGACGGTTAAAGCATTGTCATGTATATGTGATGTAAGAGGGTATTCTTCAGCTCTTTCTTTACTTGGAATAGTGTTGGGGTGGTCCTGATGGATACAAGGATATTGTTCCAGATTTTGTGTGTATAGACAGAAAAGACCTGTTGTGTAGTTTTGTTTTCTTTATTGCAGCCGTATCGGTGTTCTGGCTGTGGGTGTTTTGACAACTATCTGAGGTGGACATCTGCATTATAAGCGGGTTTGCTAATCGATATGGCTTACTAAATGATGCAGCTGCTTTTGAAGATGATGGCGGCTGGTAATAGGAGCCAATGGAGTTCCATCAGGGAAAGGGTGATGTGTTCATATTTCTTCTGGTACTGTACGAGACATGCTTTGGCACTTAGGATGCCCCTAAAGGGTGTCAATGTGGAGTCTGGGGGGCTCTGGAGTAGAGCATTACCACTATCCAGATGCGACAGTATGAGGGCTTGAACAGCAGTTTTGAAGTCACTTTCTGGAACAACCCATTTAGAGTGAATTTTGTAGAGGTAGGTCATTTTGCTGCCTAATCCTGATAAGTAAATATATCACAATGTTAGAAATTACTCCTAACAACAGCAACATGAAATCACAGGGTTCATCAGAAGACTACATAATGAAAAATTGAGTGGCAGCCTTCTTGGGGGAAAACAATTGAAATAATGTAGAACAAATTATTATCAAAGGTAAAGCTTTGGAACATTAGACAAGTTATACTAAATTAGGCAGTCATAAGAATCATGCTAAGTCAATGTGGCTCATTTGTAACATGTTCCTGGCTTTTGGCAATCAGTTTCATGCATTTTATCCTGAACATACTTACCTCATAAAATGTGACAAGAACTCTGAATCAAGCAAACAATGCCAAAAATATAAAAATTAACTTAAGGGGGAAAATGGCGGCCGCTAGTTAGTAGCAGTCGCAGGCTCGCAGTTCTCTTGCATGCAACAATGAAATACTGAACTCGAAGCACAGGATCTTAATCGAAAGGCGGACTAAAACTCTCTTGATTAAGTAAAGAAACCAGGACTTCCACACAAACCTTTTCTTGATGCCGTTTGCATCTATCTGCATTGCGGCGCTTGGTCTCTCTCGGGCCTGATACTTGTGCTGATGTCGGTCCGCTTCCCACTGTCTCATCGCTGCTCGCAAGGAGCGAGGCGCCGCATCGTTTGATCTCCCCCCGGCCAGCTCTGACACCGGAGCTGACCCCAAATCACTGCCCTCCTGCTGCCGATTCGCTGCCCCTGCAGGCTGCCCCACTCGCTACCGACTAGCAACTTCACTTTGCTGCCGTTCACTGTCCGCCGGTAGGCGGAGCCCAGCGTTCAACGTTCATCGAGGCGGCGGCAGAGAGGAACCGAGGAGTTCGGGGAAAGATACGCGGTGAGCTGGGGAGGGGGCTACGGACCATCTTTCTTTTTTCCCGGGGAGTGGAGGAAGCAGTCTGGGCAGTCTAGACATTAAGGAGCAGGAGCAGGCATGCTGGGGAGAGACGCCCAGTGGTTGATATCAGGCATATAGTTTGACCTAGCCTGCCTCTAGAAGTGGATACACTCCATGTAGGGACCTGCGGAGTTTCTCAGTGGAGAAAAGCTTGGGCAGCTGGTGCTCGGTGCCCCGAAGTGCAGAGGTGGCGGCAAGAGGGAAACTGACCTCTAGCAGAGTTCGCTGGTCAGAGGCTGCAGCCGGCTTAGCACAAAGGAGAAACATCTCTGCCAGAGTTAGCTTACGGAGAAACTCTGCTCCAGCAAATTTGTTTCTATATCTTAAGGCAAATCAAACTGTTCTATCCCTGGACTCACCAATACAAATCCAGAAAAAATCAGGAGTTAAAGAAGTAAAGGAACAAGATGACCGGTGGGGGGTTACGCCCAATGCATGGCTTACATCAATGATCCCGGTAAGGAGAAGGGGAGAGATTGGGGGCCTAAACTGCACCTGGAAAGGGAAGTAGAGGAACTCGAATGCAAAGAAGGGCTAAATAAAGTTAGTCAAGTCAAGTCAAGTCAAGTCAAGTCAAAAGATTTATATAGCGCACTACATACCCGGAGGGTCTCAAGGCGCTTGAAGAGGGTGGGGAATTACTTGTCGAATATCCAAGTTTTAAGTTGCTTTCTGAATGCTAGGTGGTTCTGAGTGAGACGAAGGTGAGTGGGGAGTGAGTTCCAGGTATTAGCTGCGAGGTAGGAGAAGGATCTACCTCCCATGGTGGTTTTGTTGATGCGAGGTACAGTAGCAAGGGCTTGGTTGGAGGATCGTAGCTGGCGGGAGGGGGTGTAGAAGGAAAGTCGTGTGTTGAGGCATTCGGGTCCAAGTTCGTAAAGTGCTTTGTGTGCGTGGGTTAGGAGGCGGAAAGTAATCCTCTTATTGACGGGGAGCCAGTGGAGGTTTTTCAGGTGACTAGAGATGTGGTCTTTACGCGGGATGTCTAGTATGAGTCTGGCTGATGCGTTCTGGATGCGTTGGAGTTTTTTCTGGAGTTTTGCGGTGATACCGGCGTAAAGGGTGTTTCCGTAGTCCAGGCGGCTTGTAACCAGTGCATGGGTGACCGTTTTTCTGGTTTCGGTGGGGATCCAGCGAAATGTTTTTTTGAGCATGCGAAGAATGTTGAAGCAAGATGATGAAACGGCGTTGACTTGTCTGTTCATAGAGAGTGAGGAGTCCAGGATGACACCCAGGTTCCGTGCGTGGTCCGTCAGGGTGGGTGCTTTTCCAAGGGCCTAAGATAAGGACTTCTGTTTTGTCTGAGTTCAGTTTCAGACGGCTGTGCTTCATCCACTCGGCTACTTCTTTCATTCCTTCATGTAGGTTGGTTTTGGCGGTGTTAGGGTCTTTGGTGAGTGAGAGGATCAGTTGAGTGTCGTCGGCGTAGGAGATGATGTTGAGGTTGTGTTGGCGTGCGATAGCCGCGAGGGGGCTCATGTATACGTTGAAGAGGGTGGGGCTGAATGAGGATCCTTGTGGTACGCCGCAGATGACTTCAGTGGCCTCTGACTTGAATGGTGGGAGGCGGACTCTCTGGGTTCTTCCGGTGAGGAACGAGGTGATCCATTCCAGTGCTTTTCCTTGGATTCCGATGTTTCTGAGGCGCTGTAGAAGGGTGCTATGGCAGACTGTGTCGAAGGCTGCGGAGAGGTCGAGGAGGATGAGGGCGACTGTGTCTCCATTGTCCAGTAGAGTTCGAATGTCGTCTGTTGCTGCGATGAGGGCGGTCTCCGTGCTGTGTTTGGCTCGGAAGCCGGACTGTGAGGAGTCGAGGGATTTGTTGGTTTCGAGGAAGGCGGCGAGCTGGTTGTTGACAGCTTTCTCGATGACTTTGGCCGGGAATGGAAGGAGCGAGATGGGGCGGTAGTTTTTGAGTTCGGTGGGGTCCGCTGTGGGTTTTTTCAGAAGGGCGCTAAGTTCTGCGTGTTTCCAGCTTTCCGGGAAGGTGGCGGAGTTGAGGGAGCAGTTGATGACGTCTCGGAGGTGCAGTGCTATGATGGAGTCTGCTTTGTTGAAGATGTGGTGAGGGCAAGGGTCTGTGGGGGATCCTGAGTGGATGGAGTTCATCAGGTGGATGGTGTCCTCAGTGGAGATTGGGTTCCAGTCATTAAGGATGTTCAAGGGGGGTGAAGGTCCTGCAGAAGGTTGGGTGGGTTGGTCTCCGGGTCGGTTGTCGAAGCTGTTGTGGATGTCTGCGATTTTGTTGTGGAAGAACGAAGCTAGGGAGTCGCAGAGGGGGTGATGTCGTTGGAGTTGGCTGAGGGGTTGGTAAATTCTTTGACAATGTTGAATAATTCCTTGCTGTTGTGGGCGTTGTTATCTAGTCGGTCTTTGAATGCGGCTTTCTTGGCAGACCGGATTAGTTGGTGGTGTATGCGGGTGGCGTTTTTGAAGGCGTCCCTGGTGCTGGTGTTTGGGTCTTTTTTCCAGGCCTTCTGTGTCGAACCAAGAACCTCCACAGGTAGCTACCAAGGAGACATTCTCAAAAGAAAAGAAAATAAGAGTGCTTGAACTAATTTTAAAAACAAAAGCTCTGAATACTAACACTAATACTCCCTCAAAAAAAAAAGATCGTAAAAGGTCTAAAAACAAGTTAAACAGCACAGGAGTTACACCTTCACTAAGATCCTTTTTTTAAGGTTAAGGGTGCGGAGCCCTTGGTAAAAGAAGTAAACACCCCTAATACTTTAGATTCAGTAGGGGTGGTGGAAAGTAGCACACCTGCTCTAAAACAAACCCAACTCCAAATTCAGAAAAATAATACTATAAGGGAGATGGAGCATCTACCTCTACAGAATAGATATGAATCACTTGGACAGGAGACTGCCGAGACCGGTGAGGCTGCAGAAGATCTGCTACAAGTTACCTTTCCCTCCACAAATACTACAGTGACAGGAAAGGGAAAGGGAGTTATATTAGATGAACCAAGCTCCCTATGGTACAATACTCATCGACGCAACTACATGGACTCCAAGGCCCTTGGCTGATTGACGCCTCTGTGAGCAAGTATATTAATAGATTGGGACTAATGGCCTCCTCCCCTTCCCCTTCCTTTCTTGCTCCAACCCACCTTGTCCCTCCCCCTCCCTCCTCCCGCTCGGATCCCCCGGTTGGAACCAAGCCTACCTCTCTCTCGATTTGCTATCTCAATACGCGCTCTGCAGTCAAGCATTACCATGAACTCTTCGTTCTTCTTGACCTTCATAAACCTGACCTCCTATTCCTGACTGAGACGTGGTTCCGTGAATGTTCCCTCCCCTCCCTATTAGCATCACTTCCTGCCACTTACTACGCTCTCCGCGCCGACCGCCCATCCGACAAACCGGGCGGGGGCATTGCTCTGATCGCCCGCAAAGAACTTCCCTTCCAGACTCTCACTTTTCCTCCGATCGACACTTCCGATTTCCTAGTTATCTGCTCACTTTCCCTCAGTGTACCCCTCACCTGCCTACTTATGTACCACCCCCCCAATCCTCCCAAGTCTTCCTTACTGGGTTTCAAGAGCTTGTGGCCACCCTGGCGGTTAACAACTCCTCCATCATGGTGCTAGGTGACTTCAAATTTTGGCCTTCCGACCCAGCCGAATGCCCCACCTCCAAGGAATTCTCCGAGACCCTACGATCTCTTAATTTCATCTCTCACGTCCACTCCCCTACTCACATCCAAGGTCACATTCTTGACCAGATCTGGTCCCTTCATTGCCCTATTACGTCCCTATCCATTTCCCCCCTGCTCCTGGTCCAACCATTTTCTGATCTCCTTCTCTCTACAACTTGGCCTACCCACCAAGCCCTCGCATCCCAAAAACATCTGGGTACGCTCCTGGGGCCGGGCGGACGCGGCCTCTATAGCTTCCTCTTTCTCCTTCTCCAGCCCAGACCTACCTGGTCTGTCTATCTCAGAACAAGCCGACTCCATCAACTCCTGGCATCTATCAGGCTGCGATTCCATCACCCCTCTTAGGCGAGTCTCCTCCAGACGCACGAACGACTCCAACCGCTGGTTCAATGACAAACTGAAGGCGCTCAAACTTACAGTCCGTCACGCCGAACGAGCCTGGCGACGACATTACTGTCCCACCCTCAAAGCCCGGTTCACTTCCCTCCTGTCGCAATATAAAAAAACTATTTTGACCACCAAAACGAACTACTTCTCCTCGAAAATCTTAGCCACCGAGAACCAGCCCAGAGAAATTTTCAGTATTGTTCATAAACTCGCCTATTCCGACAGAACTACCCTCAAACCTCCTCCGTCACAATCTTTATGCAACTCCCTGAACACGTATTTCCTGGATAAAATCGCTAAAATCAAAGCCAACATCCCTGCCCCCCCTTCTCCCTCATTCCTCAATCCCTCCCGCCCTCCTCCAGAGGCTCGTCTTGATTCTTTCCCTCTCATAACGGAAGAATCCTTTCTTTCCCTTCTCCCTCTGGTCAAATCAGGCTCCCCATTGGACCCGTGCCCTGCTCACATTCTCAGGCTCATCTTCACGATCTGCCCATTACCTCCGCTCACCTTTCTTAACAGCTCCCTGTTGCAGGGCGTTGTCACCCCAACCCTCAAAACAGCTATAATTCTTCCGATTCTCAAGAAACCTGGTGCCGACCCCTCCGCTCCCGTCAATTATCGCCCCATCTTTTTACTCTCTTTACTACCCTATTTGGGGAAAGTACTGGAGCGACACGTGACCAGAGCACTTACCACCCACGTGGAAGCAAACCGAGTTTTAGCCCCCCGTCAGGCTGGATTTTGCCCAGCTCACTCTACTGAGTCGGTAGTGTTATCAGTGCTTGACAACCTTAGAGAAGGATTGGACACCAACCTCCCTCAGGCCTTGGTCCTGCTCGACCTCTCCGCCGCCTTTGAAACGGTGGACCATTCCATCTTACTCTCCCGTGTCAGGGCGGCAGGAGTCGGCGGCTTGGCCTTGGTCTGGTTGTCCTCCTTCCTAAGAGACCGCACCCAAGCAGTGCGCCTGGGCGACTCTCGGCTGAATCTCGGAAGGTCCCATGTGGGGTCCCTCAGGGCTCCTCTCTTTCCCCACTACTTTTCAATTTGTACATAGCCCCCCTCATCTTTGCTCTTCAGCAAATGGAGGTCTCCGTATACAACTATGCGGATGACCTCCAGCTCATATTATCTCTATCTCAAACTTCTGACTCCAAGTCTAACTTCCAATCCACCATGATCTTCATCCGGGACTGGATGAAACTAAACCCTGATAAAACAGAGCTGGTTTTGACAGGTGGTTGCTCCAGTCCCTGGTCTCCTCTTTTCTGGCCCCCCTCTCTTGGTCCCCCTCCGTCCTCTGCCTCCTCCGTCAAAACACTCGGTATCAAGCTCAACGATCAACTCACCATGCACTCCCAGGTGAGCTTGGTGCTTTCCTCCTCCTTTCTTTCACTCCGCACTATCCTCAAGGTCTCCCGCTTCTTTTCCTTTTCTGCCCTCAAACTAATTATACTAGCAATGGTCGTCTCTCGCTTGGACTACGGCAATGCCCTTTACTTCGGTATGCCCGCCTACAACGTACGACGACTGCAACTGTTCAAAACCAAGCCGCCCGTCTGGTCCACAATCTAGCCAAATCCCATCACGTCACCCCCCTCCTAAAGTCCCTGCACTGGCTCCCCATCCGCGAACGCTCCCAGTTCAAGGTGGGTTGCATCACTTTCCAGGCTCAGCTGGGCTTTGCCCCAGCATTTATCTCCTCGGAGATTAAAGCCTACGCCCCCACTAGAGAATTGCGCTCATCCTCTCAACACCTGTTGATAGTGCCCCGTTTTCGCCGAAAAAATTGGGAGGCTCAAAATTCTCCACACTGGCCCCCACTTTTTGGAATTCCCTCCCAGCCCATATCAGATCCTCCACCCAATATTCTCTCTTCAGAAAGGCACTAAAACTTTCCTGTTTTTACAAGCCTTCCCTCAATAATTTCTTCCATGTCCACCCTCCGCCCCGCCCCTTGAGGCATCAGTAAACTGTAGCGCCAAGAAACCGCAAGGTGTACGCGCGCTTTAGAAATATTTTTAAACTCAAACTAAACTCAAACTATGGTCTGCAGGTGCACTATGCGAGAAGGAGGCGACATCTCACACTGAAGGGCTACTAAATACATTACTAGCGGAGATCAGAGATAAGTTTGCGGTTTCAGAAAGTAACCAATTAAAAATCCAATCAGTATGTGAAACTCTTGAGGCTAAGATGAATGCTATCTCAGATAGAGTTGGAGTTGTGGAGGCAGCGGTTGAGGACCTAACAAAGAAGGTTGGGAAAAACTTGCAAGATATTCAAGCACTAAGAGGGGAGGATAAAATCCTGAAAGAAAAACTGGAGAGTTTGGAAAACGCTGCCACAAGGAATAACATTAGATTGTTAAATGTTCCCGAAAATGCAGAAGGTGAGGATATAAGATCATTTATTATTAACCTTCTGGCAGAAATCAATACAGATATTGACAAGAAAACTCTGGAGGAAGACATTCAAAGAGTTCATCGTGATCCCTACCTTAAAAAGCCTGGGAAGAAAAACCCCAGGAAGATTTTGGTGAACTTTAAAACATTCACATTAAAGGAAAAAATCCTGACAAGAGGCCTGAAAGTAGGGACCTATAAGAAGGCTGATTGGACATTCCGTATTAGATCAGACATCTCCCAAGAAAGACAATGGGAGTTAGGAAAATCAATGCAGGCATTAAAGAACTTATGCGCAACCGTAAACCTACGTTTCCCCGCTTTGCTCAAAGTCATGTGGAACAATAAAATGTTTATTTTTAAAGATCCAGCTGAAGTAAACATTTTGATAAATCAGATAAAGAGTTCTTCATCTAGATAAGCGGAAGTCATGCTAGAGACAGAGCCTACAAAATTAGAGGAACCCCTCTAAACAGGAATAAGGGAGGTTTCCCAAAGGGGTGGGGGTGGCCCTACCCTTTAAAATCAAAAGTAAAAAAATGGTTTGTACATATACACAGGGTGGGGGAGCATGTGGGAAAAAAAATGTCTCCTCATTTAAATCTGCTGATTTACAAAATCACTGGCCCTTTTTATATTACACGAAAATTACTTAAGTTTTTATGTCTAAAAATATCAGAATAAATGACTTGGAAATCATGACATGAAAAGTAAACGGCTTGAGGGTTCCCCGGAGAAGGGAAAAGATTCTGGAATACCTGAGACTATCAGAGTGTAAGGTTTTTTTATACAAGAATCTCATCTACTTAGAGAAGAATGGTCGTTGATTTTAAAATAACAGAAATGGATTGAATACTGTATCTGTACTAATCAATCTTGTACAACTAAAGGAGTCGCTATAATAATAAAAAAAAACGCATCTGCTGTGCTGAGTGAAAGTATAGTTGATCCAACAGGAGATGGGCTGTCACTAAATTTAAAATCAACGGGACTGGGATTAACATAGCAAGCTATTACGGCCCTAACTTGGACGACCCTGGACCCCAATATACTTTGCTCTCTCACCTAACTGATGCCAATAATTATACCACCTTAGGGGGTGATTTTAATATGGTCTTAAACCCAAGTAGCGACTCCACATCACATAGAGCTACATTAAGTACACAAAAAATGAGAAGAGCATTAAGACAACTAATGTCTGACATAGGTCTAATAGACATCTGGAGGGACATGGTCACTAAGTCTAAAACTAAGGGTGGGAAGTTCACTTTTCATAACAAAAATGGGGACATAAGTCAAGGATTGATTTCTTCTTAGTTAGTGCAACAGTAGGTAGAAACACAAGTCAAGTTAGTCATGCCCCTGAACATCTGGCGGACCACTCGGCAGTCATCTTAAAAATAACGGTTAGTAATGCACAAGTACCAAGAAGATACACTATTAACCGTGCACTATTATTGGAAGATAATATAATTGAAAAATTAAAGATAGAAACTAAAGAGTTTTTTAACATCAACTTAAATTCTACCCCAATCCAAATAGCTTGGGGCACATATAAAGCTTTCCTAAGGGGGGTGATATTAGTAGGCATGGGCGGAAAATCCGTTCCGCTCGCGGATTTTGCGGATTTTCGGGAAATTCGCAATCCGCGAGATTCGCGAATCTCCCGCAAAATCCGCAAATCCGCGAGCAGCGGATTTTGCTCGCACTGCTCGCACTGTTCGCGTGAGTTCGCGCCCCGCGAATAAGTGCAAAATTGCAGAAATACGATCTTAGCAAAACTGAAAGTAACTACTTACCAGGTTCAAAAGTTCAGGCTCATCATTAGTAGCCATTTCCTGTAGTGCTTCCTGAGGGGCCCCTCCAGAGTTCAGTTGCCAGTTGAAACTATTATGTGACCCTGCTCTGAACCTCAGAATAGTTACACATATGCCACAAAGGTCCTGAATTACAGCTAAGGGAGACAAGCAGGAGCCAGGCTGGAAGTTAAAATCCATTAATCAGCCCCTAATTCATTATTGTCAGTTGGGGCAGGGCAGGTGTTGTAACTAATTTTGCAACAATGAAAGCACTTAGCAAGTGCAAAAGATCACTAATCAGGGCGCACTAAGGAAGCAGGTGCCAGCTAAAAAAATATTCTGTGACACATTAATCAGCCCCAAATTAATTCAGGTCACTTGAGGCAGGGAAGGTGTGCTTTGCTTTGCCGAAAATAATGTACACTGGACAACCAGAGGGTGTGGTGATGAAACAGAGGGTGGCATGGGTGGGCCAGAGGGTGGCATGAGTAGTCAGAGAGTGGCAGTGGTGACAGAGAGTGGCAGTGATGAAGAAGAGTGTCCCAAACAGGCTGGACACGTAGAAACAACAAGTTCGCAAAACTTGCGACCCGACAGGTAAGTTCGCAAATTGCGAAATTGTAAAAACCCTCGCGAACTGGCAGAAACACGGGCGAACACAAAAAAAAAAAATCCGCAAATTCGCGGGAATTCGCGGATTTTGCGGATTGCGAATCCGCAAATCCGCAAAATTCGCGAACGCGAGATCCGCAAAATTCGCTCATGCTTAGATATTAGCTATCTCTGGTACACAAGCAAAGAAAATAAAAGAGGAAACAAAAAAACTCGAAAATTAGATTCAAAGACTACACGAGTGTCTTGAGGGAGATCAGGAAAATGTTACAATCTTAAGTAATTTAGCCTCTGCTAAACAGAAATTAGCCGATTTCCTAGAAACTATTATAAAGAAAAAGTGAGCTGCCAGTAAACTTGCAAACCATGAATATGGGGAGGGTTGTAGTAAACTCCTCACCTGGAGAACAAAAACTGACCAGACTAGGAACTGGATAAAAGATATACGATGCCCAGATACTAACAACATAGTCTCAGAAGACGCTAAAATTGAGGAGGCATTTGTCCCGTTTTAAATAAAATTATATACGGAAGATATGATTATGGAAGACACCACTATGGAAAACTTCCTAGCACAGGTTTCCCTCCCTACTCTCCAACAGGAAAATAAAGCTCTAAGAAATTGCCCTATACGGTCAGAGGAAGTAACCCAAGCAATTAACTCCTTAAAAAAGGGGAAAGCAGCCGGACCTGACTGCATCCCAAATGAGATCTATAATGTACTAAAGGAGGAATTAACACCTATCCTCCTCCAACTATTTAACTCCTCCTTCATAGAGGGTGAAAACCCTCCCATATCTTGGGAAGAGGCGACAATAACTATTCTCCTAAAACCTAATAAAAACCCACGTATATGTGAATGCTGTCGACCAATATCACTCTTGAACTGTGATCATAAAATATATACACAGATTATTACCAAATGACTAGACAAAGTAATAGGACCTCTGATCCATCCCGATCAAAAGGATTTATGAAGGGGAGACAGCTTAGTGAGTTAACTTATGACCTGATTGGTGCTTTAGATATGACCCAAAAATACAAGTCTTCCTTGGCGATAATGACATTCGACGACGCTAAGGCATTTGACCGAGTCAATTGGGCATTCCTATTTAAAGTAATACAGTCCTTCGATCTGGGGGAACAATGCTTGGCAGCAATCAAGGCCATTTATAAGAATCCTGTAGCAAAGTATTAATGACGATTTAAGCAGGTAGAAACTTGTCAGGATCAAGTTTATTCGCAGCACAGAATAAAACAGCAGAACACCATCTGGCCAAGCACCAACTGACCAAGCTAGAATTCTTAGCTGGAATCATAACATTAGGAACACACTAAAGTTCCACATAAGAAACAGTGAAAACAAACTGAACACAAAGAAGCTATTTACAACATTTCTCCCTCCCTTAAGCCCATAAAGCAAAGTGAAAAACAAAAGAACAACTAATGAACATAATCACTGAGATAGACAGGCGGACGACGAGAACGTGCACTTCTTGAAGTAATACCACCTGTAGAGATTGCTTCACTGGAAAATAAAGGTGTAGAAGAGGAGGCAGTATCACCAGAGCAAGAAGGCGTGGGAATAGAAACATCACGCCCAGAGAAGGAAGAAGAAGAAGTATCACCACTACCCACCTCCCCCCTTACACTGGATTGGGAACAAGAATTGAAGTCACACTGAGCAGATAACATGTAACCATTACTGGAGGAAACAGAAAAAGGTAGAGTAGCCTTTACATCCACATCAGAATTACGTTTATACAAAGCTACCCTTCTGAAATTCCACCACTCCCCATTGTCAAGAAGAACACAATGAGGAAAGACACGCTTTACAGCAAAAGGACCTCAAAATTTCGAGAGACCCTTAGAGAACCTCCCAGGCTTTACCTTGACCAAATCCCCCACAGAAATTGGTGAAGAAGAGCCATCCAAAGAAGACTTCAGAGGAGAAACATTGTCCTGATTCCTTAACCAAGAAGGTGTTAACTTAGTTACAGGAGGACGACCACGCATCAACTCAAAAGGGGACTTACACTAATGTTTGTGGGGAGTTGAACGATAGGCCCAAACAAGTTCTTGAACCTTATCGTTAGAAAAGCAACCAACCTCAACAGACATCTGTATGATCCCCTTAATTAACCTGTTGACCCTCTCACACATACCATTACTTTGTGGGTTGTATAAACTGGTCCGATGATGACGAATCCCACACTCTTTTAGAAATGAAACCATTTTTCCAGAAGTTAATTGTGAGCCATTGTCAGTTATTAACACAGAAGGAAAACCCTCATCCAAAAAAACACTTTTTAAAAAGGTGATTGTAGAGTCAGTAGTGATTTCCTTGACAAAGTGAACAGTGAGCCACTTCGGAAAACAATCAGTGACTACAATGGCAAAACGCTGGTCGAAAGGCAACTCATTTATAGGCCCAATAAAATCTAGACAGATGTTGTGCCAAGGAAAACTCTCAAAAGAAATATTACACTTATTCTGAGAACCAATAACCTTCAAACGTTTTTCGCCCTCCTTACAAAAACTACAACGCACCACACAGTTCACAGCGTCAGCATCGATGGAAGGCCACCAGAAATTTTCTTTTACCCTACGTTGGGTGAGAGACTGGCCTAGATGTCCCTCATGCGCTAGATCAAGTATTTTCTTTCTAAGTGAAGAAGGAGGAATAAACCTATCACCTCGCATTAACACATTGTTGTCAGAAATAGACAGCTCATCCAAGACTCTAATATAGGGCCTAACAGAGGGCTCAACAGAGCTCTCCCTTCTAGACCCCTTAACAATAAGATCCACAACCTGTTTCAAAACAACATCAGTCTCCATTCCCTTAGACCATTCATCAAACGAAAACGACTCAGCACAAAGAAACAAAACATCCTGGGTAAAAGCAATAGCACAATCATCCTGAATCTCCATCAAAGGATTTTTACTAGCTGTGGGCTGAATGGGCAAACGTGAAAAACAGTCAGCTTGAATGTTCTTCCATCCCTGAACAAATTGCACAGCAAACTGAAAATCTTGTAAACGTGATGCCAACCTTGCTAATCTGGGTGAGCCCTTGCCAGTACCACCAGTAGCCAAAATATTTACTAAAGGTTTGTGATCAGAACGCAACACAAATCTAGTACCCCATAAGTACGTCCTGAAATAATAGGCACCCCACACAGCAGCAAGAGCTTCACGTTAAATTACGGAATAATTGCATTCCAACACAGTTAAAGGTCTGGAGGCAAAAGCAATGGTCTTTTCTTCAATCCCATGGCGTTGAAAAAGTACAGCACCCAAACCAACTTCACTAGCGTCTACCATTAAAATTGACGAGCGTTTGATATCAAAAAGAGTGAGAACATTTGCAGAAGAGAGTTCAGCTTTAATTGAATTGAAACAAACTTCCTGTGTATTATCCCATGAAAATGTAACCCCTTTTTTCAGTAAAGCCCTCAATGGAGCAGTCTTACTAGAAAAGTCCTTCACAAATTTGGAATGAAATTCAATTAAGCCCATAAAGGACAGTAACTGGTCTTTGTCAACAGGAGAAGGAGCAAGCTCAATTGCTTCTAACAAATTCCTTTTAGGTTTAACACCTTCAGCTGAGAGAGAAAAACCCAAGTACTCAATTTCAGAAACTAAAAATGCACACTTCTCCTTCCTCAAAGTAAGACCAACTTCATCTATTCTATGCAAAATACTTTGAAGAACATCATTATGTTCTTCAATCGAGTCACCAAAGATTAAAATATCATCTTGAAAGTAGATGACCTTCTCCAACCCTTTAAATACTTCAGAAACCATTCTCTAAAAGACGCTCGCGGATGAAATCAGACCGAAGGGTAACCTTGTGAACTGAAAGGTACCTTCCCCAGTGATAAATGCAGTGAGATGTTTAGATTCTTCATCAAGTCGAATCTGGTGGTAGACATGCTTGAGATCAAGTTTGCTGAAAAATGTAGCCCCTTTTAAGGTAGAGACCAGCTCCCCAATATTTGGCAATGGAAAAACATATGAAACAACACATGTATTTAGTGACCTAAGGTCCACACAAAATCTGATTTTGTTATCGGGTTTCTGGGAAATAACCACAGGAGAAATCCACGGGGATGCCTCCACAGGCTCAATAATCCCTCCCTGCAGCATTTCTTTCAGAACAGCCTTCACTTCCTTCCTTACAGCAAATGGAACTCTTCTTGCCTTATGCTGAATGGGGATACTACTTTCTTTTAACAAAATTCTATGAGAATAGCCTTGTAACTCTCCCAATTGTTCTCTAAAGACATTGTTGAACTTTAAGAGTATATCATTCACACTAGAATCATTCACAACCATCACAGGTTCCTCTGCTCTGGGATTTATCACTATGTGAAGATCATATTGTGAACACGACCTAAAATAGCCGGTCCATCGACAGAGACATAAACTTTACCATGTGTATATCTGTTCTTGAAAAGAATTTCAGTTTTAAAGTACCCAAGAAGGTCAATTTTTTCTCCCTGATAACCAGAAGGAGAAATATCACAATCTAGTAAAGTCCTCTGACCCCATAGTTGTTTAACTAATGACATAGGAATGATGGTCCATTTCGAACCAGTGTCTACCATAAGGCTGATAGATTTTTTGTCAATTATAAAATCAGCCTTGAGAATTTTTTCTCTTCTGTCTTGACAAGAACATACAGAATCATGTAGAACAAGTAATTTGTTGACATCCCGATTCAGTTCACAATAATGATTAACAACAGTCACTCTAGCATTGCCTCTATTTTTACACATTTTAGTAAAGTGACCCTGTTTGCCACATTTTAAACATTCCTTATTATTGGCGAAGCAAAATTTTGCATCTGAAGAATGTGTATTGCTACCACATCTAGAACACATTTTAAATTGAGACTTAGAATACTGCTGACTAGTATGTTTTTTCTGAAAAGCATACCCTTTTTTTCTGAGAAGAGCAACAGCACAACTTTCAGTATCACTATTGTCATTAGAGACAATCGCTTTGTTGGAAATCTCAGCAACTTTGAGATCAAGACCACTTTTTTGTAATTCTTTCATACATTTTTCACTTTCCTCAACAATTTTCGCAAGTTCAATAGCAACTTTTAAAGTTGGGTTTTTTGCTGCCCAAAAACCCTGTATTTTTCGATTGTTACATTGAACAATTAGCTGATCGCGAATGAGTTCATCTGTCATCTGGCCAAAACTACATTTCACAGAGAGTTCTCGCAAACGAGCGACAAAGTCATCAATGGATTCATCATCACGCTGTTTGTTTTTGTAAAATTTAAATCTTTGCAAAACAAGATTCTCCTCTTTAGCAAATCTAGTCTCAAGTCTAGCGACGGCCTCTTTAAATTCATCAAGAGGAGACTGAGATCCAGAAGGCAAAACTTGGGTAAATAGTTGAAAATTCGCTGACCTTCCTTACCCAACGTTGTCATTAAAAGTGCCTTTTTCCTTTTAGGAGAAAAATCCTCCCCGTCCAATGCTTCAATGTCATTATAAAACATAACATTCCAATCCTCCCAGGAAGTAGAAGGATTTCCCGGTTCACTAAGAAATTGGGGTGGGAGTGCCACATTAACTTGCTGTGACATAGTTACCTTTGTAAGAAAAATGTATAATGAAATAAAATATTAAATGAAAGGTATAGAAATCAAAGGTAATAAATAAATGAAAATATTAATTGAGACTAACAGTCTTGTCAATATTTCCACCGATGAATCTCCACATCAACAATGTTATATTTTAAATATGTTTGTCTTACTGATTTTCCAACGTTGAATTCCTACAGGAACATGTTCAAATGTCAAAGAAAACCCTTAAAGAAGTCGCACTGAAACCGTTGGATCGGTAATGATCGATGGCTGCATGCGTATGACAAGCAGCGTTGGAAAGAAACTGACGGCTGAATGCGTGTGTGTGACGAGCAGCGTCAAGTGCGGAATAATGTAATCAGCACAGTCCGTGTTGAAGGATCGCGCTAGGAGGCAGCTTGCGCAAGGAGCGTTGACAATGGCAACGAAGAAGAATGTAGGTCACGAGGCGTTGCGAAGAGGTAACCAAGCAACTGGGGTAACCGATTCAAGTAAGCTTATCGGATTAAAAATCATCCAAGTATTGTCAAAAACGCTCACCTTTCAAGGACACAGAAGCGCAATGAGTTTTCTGATCATTGAAAATAAAGATGTCTCAAATGTTGCACATGGAGTTCTTTTGTAGTGAAAGCCGCATTTACTCTGTAAACTTTTGTCCCGCTGCGCCGTTAATCATCTGTCCAGATACAGGTCCTTGTCGCCAAAATGTAGCAAAGTATTGATGACGATTTAAGCAGGTAGAAACTTGTCAGGATCAAGTTTATTCGCAGCACAGAATAAAACAGCAGAACACCATCTGGCCAAGCACCAACTGACCAAGCTAGAATTCTTAGCTGGAATCATAACATTAGGAACACACTAAAGTTCCACATAAGAAACAGTGAAAACAGACTGAACACAAATAAGCTATTTACAACAAATCCCTCAGCTAGAATCTTGATTAATGGAAAGCTAACCAGAGCAATACAGATTGGTAGAGGGACCAGACAGGGCTGCCCCCTCTCACCATTACTTTTTAATATGTATATCGAACCTTTAGCTTGCAAATTAAGAACCTCTCAGAAAATCATTCCTTTTAATTGTAATGAATGGGAGAAAAAAATGGGGCTATACGCAGACGATCTAATTGTCTTCACAGGAGATTTGGAAAAGTCTTATTCAGAAATCTGGTTAGAAATAGAAAGCTTTGGAAAGGTCTCGGGATATCTCCTCAATCAACAAAAAACAGAGCTATTTAAGTGGAATACAAATTTTAATAGTGTCTATGAAAAAAAGGAGATAAGATATTTGGGAATCCAGATAGTACACAATATAGATAGAATTGCGCAAGTTAATTTTGATAGAGTAACAAAAGATGTAATCTCCCAACTACATTCTTGGCGGGCTCTCCTTTCTTGGTAAATTCAACTTAATAAAAATGTAACTTTTACCAAAATACACCTTCCTGTTTAATAATATCCCACTGGAGTTTCCAAAACTCTGGTTCAGGAAAGTTCAGGAGCTTTTCTCAAGTTTTATATGGGGGAACAAATGTTTGCGGATTGCTCACAAGAAATTTAGAAAAAAAAAGATCCAGAGGGATCGCAAGCCCGGACTTATATTTGTATATGTGTGAATTTCAATTGAAGAATTTTCGTCAATTGATGTTGGAGGACTCTAAATTCTCTCCCCTATTTAAAGCCCTCTCTAGAGACAGTACTCAACAAGCTGGGTGCTATCTTCTAAAATGTGGTCACCCCAAATTTTTTTAAAAGATAAAGTTAAAGATTTTGATATCAGCAGCAAAGCTCTGGTCCCAAGTGAGCCGAATTTTAAAAATTCCATACTATAATGACATTACCTCAGTTTGGGACTCCCCCGGGCTGCCACTATGTATGTCAGATGCTTTGGTGACCCCCTTAGAAGATGCAGGATTAATACTTGGGGACAACTCATAATTGATGCAGAACTTATCTCATGGCCGCATTTAGCTGCTATCACCAGAAATCAAGTCTCAAAGTTTAAATATTACCAGTTGTTGAGCTGGACAAGAGCAATAGAAAAGGAACTAAAAGGGAACTCGACTCTGGCATTTAAGATCTGTTCACATGGTAACAAAAAAAGAAGTAGCAGAGTGGTACTGATTACTTACTCAGAGCGTAGAAGAGGAGCAGGCCTCATTTATTGAAATATGGAAGAAGGACCTGCCAGATGAAGACCTGGAAAAAATCGGGCAAGTATCTATGCCTCTCCTTTGGCCAAGTGTAAATGCTGCTTCTTTAAAACAAAAATCACCTTTTTACAGTTCACAAGGCCTATTGGACTCCCCAAAAGCTATTGAAAATGGGTAACCGAGTGACCAAGAGATGCCCTAAATGTGGAGAAGAAAAAGCTAATAAGATTCATATGTTCTGGAGCTGTCCGGCTATAGCTCCATATTGGAATAAAGTGGGTAAGACCATTTCTGATATTATGGGGCTGGAAATGAAATTAACAACTTTAACAGTAATTTTTGGGGTGCTCCCGAGGGAAGTAGATGAACGAGCATTTACAAAAAATCATAAAGCATTACTATTTATCTTGATCTTATTAGTGTGTAGGGAGCTCCGCATTAAATGGATATTATCATCCTCTCCTACGGAAGGAGAATGGATTTGTTCCATTCAGAGTATAGCCATGTTGGATCAAGCTAGTAATTGTTTGAAAAAGACAAAATTCTGGGAAACTTGGGTGGCCTAGGTCGAGACAGGGCGAGACATATATAGATACACCTGCTTGAGTAATGGGTTGCTGATTTTGTTTTCTTTCATTTTGTGTTTTCTTTTCTTTTCCTTCTTTCTTGCAACGTTTACTATGTTCTGGTTTTATATACATGATTTCCAACTCCTATGATTAAATAATATGCAACAGACAATTGTCCAGGGGACTGGCCTGATTGGCCACCCTTCGAGGTGGGTGAAGGATTCACTTAAAGAAGAGATGACTCCATATGTTGAATCTTCATAAATGTATTCCTCAATAAAATCCCATCCAAGATCAGTCAGCATACAGCAACAGCTTCACTTCTAACTGTCCTTGTTTTCCTATGAATCTCCCTACTGTAATCCATTGACATCACATGTTACACCCACAATATTCTACCAATGACATTACACATTCTACAAGTATCTAAGCTATTAAAGAAACAGAAGGAGTAATGTACTACACACCTCCCTTCATTGACTAAAAAGAATAAAATAAATAAAACTATAATAATATAAACTAAAACACAATACATGAAGCAAGGCCATTTCACTTTACATAATCATCCAGATATGATGGACGTTTACATACTCTTGATGATAATTTTCTTCTGTTTTCTCCATTGTCATTTGTATCTTGTAAAGGAGAAGCTCCAACCGATGTTTCTTCTAATATTTTTTCTTTCACCACCACAACTCTATTCATACTCCATATCCGATAATCCTGTGTCTTTACTGCATTTTTAAACACTTTGACAACCTTGATGGGTTTCATAAATTTAGACACTGAACTCCCCATCAAACCAGGACGTTTGATCATCAGAACTTCTCCTACCTTTACAACAGTTTTTTTTAACCTTTTTCCCTGCATCAAAATATTGTTTCCTAAGTTTAGCCATTTTATCCTCTCTTTCTAATATACGTTCACTCACACACTTACTTTCCTGTCCTTTATTCAACTCATATTTATTGACCTATGTTGGCTCAACCACCGTATTGGGAATTCTACCTTTAAACAATAAAAAAGGAGTTTTCCCTGTAGTGCAATGTGGAATTAACCTATACTCTTCTACTTTATTCAAAACCTCACCTTTCCAATTTAAGGATTGACCTTTGGCCACTGAGATTGTATCTTTGATCACCCTGGTAAACCTCTTTATCATTCCATTTGCCTCAGGATGATAGAGAGCACATGTCTTGTGTTTAATCCCTTTGAAAGAAATGTTTCCATTTCAGAAGAGACAGGTTGTACACCTTTATCTGTTAACACCGATTCTGGTATGCCTTCTCTAGAGAACAATTCCTCCAAACAGGCTATAATACTCTTTGAGTCAATCTTCGTACAAAAGAATACCTTCGGCCACCTTGAAAACATGTCAATCACTACCAATACAAAAGTTTGTGATCCATCATGATGTATTGGACCAAGAATGTCCAAAGCTATCTGCTGCCAAGGACCTGAAGGGCGTTTCCTCAAAACCATGGGCTGTGTGCGTGCACATTTTGATTTATCGCTCAAATTACATGGAATGCAGTCACGTATAGCTCTCACAACTTCTTTGTCCATGCCTGGCCACCAATACGAAGAACGAAGTCTACCTTTACATTTAGAGATTCCAGAATGACCAGAGTGAACCAAATCTATTAACCCCTTCGTGAGCTTCATGGGAGGAACCAATCTAGGTCCACGGAACAACCCATTATCAGAAGATAATTAATTTCTTGTTTCCCAGAATTTTCTCGAATTATCTGCACCCATTTTATTGCTACTCCATCCATTCTTGATCAAATCAATGACCTCCATCAACTCTGAATCATTAATTATTTCATCATTCCACTGTTTTTCCGATATCATCACCTCATCAATCGCACAAACCCATTCCTCAGAATCATCTTCATCGTCACCAATCAAAGAAGATCTAGGGGTGAGTCTTGATAAGGCATCAGCCACAGTATTCTCAATCCCTGGAATATACCTTACAGAAAAATTATACACTTGTAATCCTATCACCCACTTGGTAATTCTGATGGAAATCAAATCTAAACCTTTCTTTGTGAAAATCTCAACCAACGGCTTGTGATCCGTTCTAACTTCAAAATCAACTCCCCAGAGAAATTTCTTCAACTTTTTCACTGCCCACATACAGCCAAAGATTCCCTTTCTACCACCGAGTACCTAGTCTCAGGATCCTTAGGACTCCGGGACAAAAACATTATAGTTTGCAAACCCTCTCGTCCTTGTTGCTGCAAAACTACTCCCAACCCGTTTTCACTTGCATCAGTGATTAAAATGGGTTTCGACTTAGGATTGAAACTCTTCAAGGACGGAGCAGATTTGAATTTTTCCTTGATTTCAACAAACTCTCTTTCACAAGCACTAGACCAGACAAAATCTGCACCCTTCTTTAACAAATATCTCATATTTACTGCACACTCCGCAAAATTCTTAACAAATGTCGCATAGTATTCCACTACACCCAAAAACTTCATCAACTCTGATTTATTCGAAGGAGGACTCATCTCCTGTATGGTGTTAATCAAATCAGACTTCGGTTTTACACCATTACTCGTGATAATATGACCTAAGTAATCTATTGAATTGGTTTTGAACTTGCATTTCTCTGCTTTAATTTTCAAATTGCGACATGACAACCTCTAAAGTACCAAGTTCAACCGTGCATCATGCTGACTATCATTTTCCTCAAAAATCAGTATATCATCCTGAAACACATATGTCCCTTCCAAACCATCCAGAACATCCTCTATGACCCTTTGGAATACTGAGGATGCCGAAACTAACCAAAAGGTACACGTACAAACCTATATGTTCCAAATGGAGTAATAAACAATGTCAAGTCTCTGCACGAATCCTCCAACTCAATCTGATGATACGCAGAAGTAAGATCTACTGTACTAAAAACCCTCGCCCCATTGAGAAGCACAAGAAGTTCATTGATGTTTGGCAAGGGATACTTATGTATGACCACACACTTGTTAAGTTGCCTTAAATCTATGCAGAGCCTCAAGTCGCCATTCGGCTTGCATGCTGCCACCACTGGCGCAAGCCATTCAGTGCCCTCCACTTTTTCAATGTTGCCCCCTGCTTTCAATTTCTTAATTTCCTTCTTCATATCTTCTCTCACTGATAACGGGACATTCCTTACTTTAGAACACAAAGGAATTGAATTGTCTTTCAAGACAATCCTATGTTTGTACCCTTTTAAGCAACCTAATTGTTTCTTGAAAACATTAGGATGATTATTCATGAGATCCAAAACATAATCACTCATATTAGACTCATCTGCATTCACCATGCTCCTTAACTGTATGGGAGGATCTGCATTGGGATCCAAGAATGTTAACAATTCCCCTTGATGAATCCAGCTAATTAAGCTGTCCCCTTCTTTAGAAACATACATTTTACCTGACATACAGGTTCGGATCCTGCTGACTACGCCAATGTAGGATTCACTTAAAGAAGAGATGACTCCATATGTTGAATCTTCATAAATGTATTCCTCAATAAAATCCCATCCAAGATCAGTCAGCATACAGTAACAGCTTCACTTCTAACTGTCCTTGTTTTCCTATGAATCTCCCTACTGGAATCCCTTGACATCACATGTTACACCCACAATATTCTACCAAGTATCTAAGCTATTAAAGAAACAGGAGGAGTAATATACTACAGTAGGGGGTTATACTGGCCGCTAAACATTCAAGACTAGGGTAGAAACCTAGACAAGTAGAAAAAGGTGCGGTTCTAGAGATACAAGGTATCCTTTCTCCCCTGCGGGGGTATAACCAGACAGGTAATTTAAAAATGTATCCTTCATACACTTGGAAGGGTTAGAGATACCAGATCTTGAACTACTGAGCATATTATATGTAAATGAGGACCAAAAAAAATATTTAACACAAAAATACGCTCTGGCAAGTGGTTGCTGTGTTTTTTGTAAATTAGGCATATGCCACAAAAATAAGAAGAATGAAAATAAGAAAACCAGTCTAGGTCTTAAAGTAAGGGTCGAAGGCTTGCAATAAAATTAAACATTTCTTTTGAAATAAACATTGTGAAATACAAATGAACACCACTGCATGTAGTCTAAATAGAAAATTACATGTGCTTCCTAGCAGACAGTTGTACTTAGAATATGTATAGAAGCATGCTTTAGTTTTACTGCATATCAGAGGAAAATATTCTTATTGGGGGAACACACTTAGAATCACTCTAACCTAAAGAAAGAGTTTAAATACACAAGGATGTCTAAAAACGTATCGAAAAAGAATGGAAAGACTGGCAAAATGAAAGTATTGGCCCACCATCCCTTACACTCAAGTGCACTTCTTTTCAGGCAGATATGCACGTATGATCAGGCAAAATGCCGTCACTCACAGTGCAAAAGATTCAAAGGCCGGAGTGGGCGGACCCCTTTCCCCACACTTTATGCTTCAATGGTGGGAAGCAAAATGTTAGTAATGCATGAACAGACCAATGGATGAAGTAAGTTGACATAAAGTCCCTCTTTGTACGGATATAAGTATATTTGTAATTTGCATTTGTGTGGGTTTTTTTTACATAAGACTTGTGAGTCAGCCAAACCTGCTTCTAGGCTAGACCTAATCAAGCCTCACGGCCAGATGCATGGTGCGATCTAAACTTGCTAAGTGTTTAACACTTAAATACAGTGGGCACTGTAGCGCCCTCCCCAACCAGGGAGCAGGTAACAGACCATGCAATACATGTAGCTCTGGTTTACACATCTTTATTCATCAGCATACAACCGTTAAATGAATGCACATTGTCACAAACTTTATTAACCACATTCAGTCACACCCACCACATTATGTAATACGTGTAAGGAGTCTGCAGAGGGCCACTGGAGGCCTTATACATATAAGTACGGGATACAACATCTCCCCCTTTGTTAAATAAAAAGTACAACAAATATATATACATATACACATTATAACTCCTCGATGAGCCATTGATGTGCTTGCACTAGCTTTCTAGATCTAGTTGGGGGGAGGATGTGGCCTAATGGCTAGAGTGGCCAACCTTGAGGGTTGGGAACTGGGTTCGTGTCTCAGCAGGGACCGTCACCTTCCTGTGATTCTGGGCAAATCACTTAATCTAACCGTGCTTAGCAAAAATTAATGTGTCTGTCTGTAACACAACTGGTGCTCGTGTTTCAGCGCCCTGAAACCTTTGGGTTGTACAAGATAGAGGAGGGGGTGGGCGTGGCCAAGAGGGTAATGATGGCGGACGTCTCTGCTTGAGGCTCCGGGGAGCAGCCCGATTAACAGCAACTATCGTAGCCGGTGGAGCCCAGAAAATGCACTGAGGTCGGTGCACCATAGGACAGCACCCCAACTCACAGTGAGTGCCCGGAACCGAAGGACGAGCTGGACACTCCAAGCTCATACAGTTCCGGGCGGAACAGAGCCCGCATCCAACATAGCCATGCCCGGGGAGTAAACGATGGGCCCGCGAAGGGGAAGAACCGGAGTAGCAAGTGCGGTGCCAATCTCGCATCGCCGGAGCACACTGCAGCAGCGAAGAGCTCCCACGCTGCTCCTGAACAGAGACCGTTGAAACCCGAGGTGAGAGCTAAGCTGGAGCCATCAGCGGGGGCACCAAGGCAGGCGGGGGCCAGACAGAGAGCGGCCCAATGAGGCTGCCGCGATTGATCGGCAGTGCCAGAGAGAACCCCCAATCGAGCGACACATGAGTGGCCACACGAAGATAGCTCCTCACCGCAGTAAACAGCCCCCAGTCGATCGCTAAGAAGTCACTGGTGGACCAACCGAAACACCCTCCACTTCCTCGCTCCATTCAAGAACTCGAACACTCGGCGCCAGGCCTCGAGGTACGAAAGACGAGAGACCGGCGGCCAGCGGGGGAGTGCACACAGGGGAGAGAGACGCCAGAGAGGGGGGAGAGAAAGCACCCACCTCACACTGCAGGGAGAGAGGGAAGCGGGAAATCAGCAAAACACACAGGAGGAGGATCGAAATGGGTCGCACTTTGCGGGAGATCATGACATGCCCCCATTCTGAGCCCCCATTCTGAGCTCCCTAAAGTCATATAGACCAACACCGTGGGAGACAGCACAGTTAGTGCCTTGAAGATGACAAGATCAAATCACATAGAACATTTGGCACCGGGGGTAGCACTCCGAACCAGAAAACAACACTGGCTATAGTGTATACAGAGGGAGGCACTGGACGACAGCCAAGAGCACCAGGAAAGCAACTCATAGCCCAGACATAAAAACCTGGCCAAGAGACCACAGGCATCCCACCACCTGGCCCAAGAATGGGACATCAGCGCAATACCGGGGTCTTGCAAATGTCGGCCCACACTAGAAAGTCTTCCCCAGAGGCTAAGGATACCCGATCAGAAGGGGAGACAACATACACAGTGACAATGTCAGACAAGATAGACAAAGTGTTGGTGCCCATAGAACATTCCCGAGTCACCATGGAAGACAGTTTTGGGGCGCTGGCCACTGAGCTGAATCTCCTCAGAGATGATCACAGCAAATTGGTGGACAAAGTAAAACAAGGAGAGAAAACTATCCAGACGAAAGAACCCAAAATTAAATCACAGCAGGAAACACTGAGCGACCTTCAATCACGAGTCAAGATACTGGAAGAAAAGACAGACGATTTGGAGGGACGCTCAAGACGAAGCAACATTAGGGTCCTGAACCTACCGGAGGGGACAGAATCACTTCCCCCCAAAGGGTACGTAGAAGCCTGGTTCAAATCATTCACCCAGGCATTAGAACTGACCCCCTACTTCTCGGTGGAAAGGGTGCATCGGGTCCCGTCATGCAGACCACCCCGGGGTCCCCGCCCAGGCCGTTGTTACTGAAACTCCTGCATTATCAGAACAGAGATGCAGTGCTCAGAGCAGCTAGACAACAGGACCGCTTCGGGTGGAAGACAAGCAGGTCATGCTGTTCCCTGACTACTACTGGGTGGTACAAAGACAACGTGCATCATTTTTTGAGGTCAAACGCATGTTGCGGCAAAGAAATGTTCAATACGCCTCCTGTTTCCAGCACACCTTAAAATCATACATGAAGGTCACACAAACTTCTTCTACAGATTCAAAGGACGCATATAACTGGGCATAACAATGACTACAAGGAAAAGGGCCCGAGGAACAATGCAAGAGAAATGAGAATGCAGAGGCTAACAACGACAACAGAAGAAGATAACACTGAAGCAGATTGGAACACGATCAGGGTCAACTGCAAGAAGCTCCCCGGACCTGAAGCAAAGATTAGCGGAGTGTCAGAAGGCACTGTAAGTGGCAGCGGAACTGGGCCCAACAGCGGGAAGCTCGAATGAGGAGAAAGGCACCATCTCTTCACATCGGAGGACATAGGTTACACTAATACCTCCCGAGAGGGCTCGATAACCCCACCAGTGGTACCCACACAGATGTCGGACACATTTATTTAAGTGATTCTGGTAATTGTATACTGGTCCCTAATATACCCAGTGTGCTCTACGGGCCCAGCAGACTGACACTGATATGGTAACGAGTGCTGGTATAACTAAACCCACTGAACGATGCGAGCACGCAGCTGTCAAACAGGTACAACATGGGGTAACACAAGTCCCACCCTCACAAGTTCCAACACTCAGTCCCACCCTCTTCAACGTTTACATGAGTCCACTCGCATCCATCGCGCTTCAACATAACCTTAACATCATCTCCTACGCCGATGACACCCAGCTGATCCTCTCCCTCACCAAAGACCCTAACACCGCCAAAACCAATCTTCACGAAGGCATGAAAGAAGTAGCCGAACGGATGAAAAACAGCCGCCTAAAACTTAATTCAGACAAAACGGAAGTCCTCATCCTAGGATCACCCCCCTCTGCCTGGGACGACTCATGGTGGCCCTCGGCTCTGGGCACAGCACCCATACCCACAGACCACGCACGTAGCCTTGGCTTCATTCTGGACTCCTCACTTTCGATGACCAGACAAGTCAACGCCGTCTCATCCTCCTGCTTCAACGTACTTCGCATGCTCAAAAAAATCTTCAGTTGGATCCCCTCCGAGACAAGAAAGACTGTCACCCACGCACTGGTCACGAGTCGACTGGACTATGGAAACACCCTCTACGCCGGAATCACAGCCAAACTACAGAAAAAACTCCAACGTATCCAAAACGCATCAGTGAGACTCATATTGGACATCCCTCGCCAAGATCACATTACTGGTCACTTGAAAGACCTCCACTGGCTTCCCGTCAACAAGAGAATAACGTTCCGTCTCCTCACCCACGCACACAAGGCCCTCTTCAAAATAGGACCCGAATGCCTCAACACTCGACTGTCCTTCTACACACCCACCCGCCAACTAAGATCCTCCAATCAAGCCCTCGCCGCAGTTCCGCGCATCCAAAGATCCACCATGGGAGGAAGATCCTTCTCCTACTTGGCGGCCAAAACCTGGAATTCACTCCCCACTCACCTCCGCCTTACTCAGAACCACATATCCTTCAGAAAAGAACTTAAAACCTGGCTATTCGATAAATAATGAACCCCCTCCCTAAGCGCCTTGAGACCCTCTGGGTGAGTAGTGCGCTATATAAATTCCTGAACTTGAACTTGAACTTGAAGGGTTCCACCGGCACCACATTCATACTAACAAGCTGCAATTGGCAACGCAGACCACTTCTAGCGGAAGCAAGTAGCCCCGACCCCTCCAATAACGTACTATAGTATGTGCATAATGTTTAGTTTGGACTTATCTCCTCGAGCGATAGGTCCACTTAGATGGGATCATTTCCTTTTGAACAGTTACACCCCTTTCCCCAACCGAATCACATTCTCAATACCAGATGGGTAGCACCATCACATAATAATAACTGGCGCAAACGGGGGGAAACCAGGTCCTGATACATTACTGGAGCGTAGCCTCTGAGTTCCATAGACACCATAACATGGCTAAGAAGACCACAGCCATGGACATTAGCGTCCTTACAATAAAGGTTAGGGGTAACTTGGCTATGAAGCGGTGGTATGTACCACATTAAATGCCCCTATACGGGGTGTGGTGATCTTGAAGAAAAGGCAACTACGAGGGGAAGTAATTAAAACATCATCAGATAATGGAGGCAGATGGGGCATTGCCCAAAGTGAGTTGGAAAATTGTAAATATGTTTTTTGTGCTATTTATGGGCCTAATACTGACGAACCACGTATTTTTGATTGGCTGAATATCGAATTACTTGCATGGGAGGGTGAATTGATACTGATGGGTGATTTTAACTGTGTTATGAACTATGATCAGGATGTAACCAAGAAAGGCTTATTCCGACGTATGTGGAAAACCAGAGCTGCGATTTTGGAATTAGCACTTATACACAATGTTAAAGATGTGTGGAGGAATTTACATCCTGGTATAGCTGGCTATACGTACTACTCCCCACCTCATAAAGTGTGCTCACGCATCAATATAGCTTGGGCATCGGATAAAGCTATTGAATCTGGGTATATGGAGATCTGTCCTAGAGTAACGTCAGATCACAATCCCATACTCTTTTCGTTTAGTTTAGCTCAAAGGGCACCGGAACCCAGACCTTTTACGTTCCCTAGATATTTATTAGCCGATCTAGAGTTTCTAGCACAACTTAAGGAGCACATTAAAGAATTTATCGAAATAAATACTAATACTGCCTCACTCCTATCGGTATGGGATGCCTGTAAGGCCTCTATGAGAGGACTTGCTCAACAGTTTATATTCAAACAAAACGCAGAGTGCAAGAGAGAGATAAAGATGGCTACATTGAATATTATGATACTTGAAAAACAACTTGCTGATACACTTAGATCTGGCGGGCAAAGCACGCACCATATCGCTCAATTAGAAACTAAATTAGTCACTCTACGTTCAGCATTAAAAAGCTCGTTTAGGGAGAGAAATAGTTATAAAATACATAAATTTAAACTGTCTCAATATGAGTGCGGAGATAAGGTTGGGAAGGTCCTCGCTTACAAAGTCGCAGACGATCGTGCAGCAACATTAATTAAATCTATTAAGGGCCCTCATGACATCTTGTATAGTCAACCGGCACAAATATTGGATCAGTTTGTTTCATACTATGGAAAATTGTATACCCCGGAGAGCTGCCCTAGTGAGGACCATATACAAATATATATCAATAAGAACTTGCCTATAGGAGATTATTTAGAACAAGAATGTATTGATCGACTGGAGGAAGAGGGTACACTAACTGAGCTGCGCCTTGCTATCAACTCTCTCCCTTCTAATAAGGCGGCAGGGGAGGACACACTCCCCATAGAACTCTATAAAATATCCGCGGATTAACTACTACCACTTCTTTGCTTAGTTATTAACCAAATTGGTGACACAAGGAACGCTCCTGATTCTTGGAAGACAGCTAAGATTATGTTTTAAAAAAAACAAATAAACTACCAACGGATTGTGGGTCTTACAGACCCATCTCCTTGATAAACACTGACGCAAAAGCGTATTCTAAACTCTTCGCAACACGGCTGGCTCCACTCATGCCGAGGCTTGTTAATGCTCAACAACACAGCTTTGTTATAGGGAGGTATACAACCACCCATTTTAACATGGCTATACCTGCTTTTGATGTGGCTGCAACTAATCTCACCCCACTCGGTATGATACTTTTAGACGCGGAAAAGGCGTTTGACCGAGTGGGCTGGGATTATTTGTGGGGGGTTTTGAACCAATTTTACCTAAAGGGTCGATATTTGAGAAGTATACAGGCTTTGTATAGGGACCCCAATGCTAAGATAAGTTATGCTGGGATAATGTCTTCAAACTTTTCAATCTTAAGAGGAACACGGCAGGGGTGTCCGTTATCACCCCTGCTTTTTGCTCTCTCAATGGAGCCATTTATTAATGCTCTCCAGACCCAATCTAAGATCATACCTTTCCAGTATGAAGATAACATTCTTAAAATCACAGCTTATGCTGATGATTTAGCGTTTTTTGCGACGAATGTGGCGGACGCCATTGTTGGGATTACAGAAGAAGCTAATAATTTTGGTGTCATCTCCGGCTATAAATTAAATTTAAACAAAACTCAAGTTATAATGAACCACCAATCTCCCTCTCCAGTGCAGGGTATGTGTCAGGCCGCAGTATATTTAGGTGTGAAGATATCTGCTAAGATCGGAGATATAAACGCACTTAATTATGACACTCTATTAAAAGAAGTGGGCATCCTCCTGAAAAAATGGCATACGGTTCCGCTTAATCTCCTAGGGCGAATTAATCTAATTAAGATGAACATTCTGCCGAAATTTTTATATCTTTTCTTGTCTATTCCTTTTTGCGTTCACAATTCGTTTTTTTAAAAATTAGACGGCATTCTCAGTAGTTTTTTATGGGGCTATAAAAAGTCTCGAAGATCGATTTCGATATTAAAGCTTCAACTTGATAAGGGTGGTCTTAACTTTCCTGATTTCAGAACCTATTTTTTCGCGACGTTTTTGGGACGGCTCCGTAGTCTGTACGTTGTAAATAATCAATTTTTTTTCACCAGTTTATGCTTGGAAGGGATGCGAAACAATTTTTGGCAAGAGTGCAAGACCCGAATTACTTTAAACGTGTTAAATTTAAGACTGCGAAGGATGCAGTTCGAATTTGGAATCTGATTTTGACCATTTGTAGAACTTCTTTTTTTCATATTGATTTGCCATTGTGGGATAATCCAGGGCTTCCCGGTATTTATAGTGATAAAACAGGGCTTCTGGGCTAATTTTGGTATTAAGTCTTTAGGAGACTTATATGGCACAGCGGGTTTCTTACATTTAGAAACATTGAAACTTTTGTATAAATTACCTGAAACTATGCGTTTTAAATACATCCAAATAAGGGATTTTTTATACGCAAGATGAGTCTGAAGGAAGTGAGTGACTCGGATATCTTTAATTGCTTTTATTCGGGCAATAGGAAATCATTAATTAGTGTGGGATACAAGTGCCTTAGTCAAAACAGAATAGATGATTGTCCAAAAATGGCTCTAAAATGGACCACTAGATTAGGATTTATTGTAACAGCCCAGAATATCTCTGCTGCACTAGTTAATATCAATAGAGTGGTACAATCCTCAAGCTTAAAGCTCCTATCTTATAAAACTATATGTCATTTATATCACACTCCACAAAGAATTTCCAAATGGTCGCAAAAGAGTGCATTTAGCGACTGTACTAAATATCCTAAATGTGGTCTGGTGGCAGCAGACCTCGAACACATGATTTATTCATGTGCCTCATTAACTAAGTACTGGACAGGAATAGAAAATATTTTACTACAAAAACGAGTGATTAATTCTGCACTATCAGGAGCCTCAGTTCTATTGGCTATACCCTCTACTAATAGCTTTAATAAAGATTTGTTAAATATTCTACTGTCCTGTGCGAGATTGGTCATAGCTAGAGCTTGGATCTCTGTGAATCCTCCTCATACGATGGAGTGGTGGGCTCTTGTTAATGAAATTCACACTATGGAAGGTTCACTTGCCAAGATTAGAGGAACTAAAGCAATGGGAAAATGTGTTAAGATTTGGGGTAACTTTCTGTAAGATGTGCAATGTTACGGACTACGGATGCTATGGCGTTATGTTGACTTTTTATCGGCAAGGTTTATTACCTGTTCTATTGGGGTTTTATTGTGTTTAAACAAAGATCAAAGGAAATGTGAAGAGACTGCTTTATTTCATATTTTTATTTGTCTGCACTGTTCTTGCAAATTGATATTGTAAAATGCCTGGGCTTGTTTGTCAATAAAAATAATTTAAAAAAAACAATAATGGTTAGGGGCATGCATACAGCGAGCAAGAAGTATGCCATATACTCCTACATTAAGAGTCAACAAGCGCAGATAGATCTACTACAAGAAACACATTTAACAGCACTAGAGATGGGCTGGAAATGGCGAGGAACCCTATGTGCCATGACATACTCAGCCTTTGCAAGAGGAACCCTGATCTGACTCAGGCCGGGAGCTCCTTTTCAGGTAATCAGGAGAACGGTGGATAAAGAAGGCTGGTATACATTCTTAGAGGGACTCTTAGAGGGACAACAGATACTTATAGGCAGTATCTATGCTCCCAACATAGAAGAAGACAAATTCTGGGACAAGCTCTTGGGGGTTTTAGCCCAATATACATCTATACCATGGCTCCTGGGGGGGCGACTACAATTGCGTTCTAGACCTTGTTCTAGATAGATCTCAGCCTCTGCCTACACATTCCCCAGCACACAAACAGACTGAAGGCTACCGAGCATGGGCTACACACTGGGCGCTTTTGGATGCAGGGCGAGCCCGACATCCAGACACCAAGCTGTACTCATTTCACTCTATCCCCCACAATTTGTGGGTAAGACTAGATAGATTCCTCTGCACCACAACAATACTCTCCAAAATTCAACACTCTGACTACCTGTGCAGGGTCCTTTCGGATCACGACGCACACATCCTAACCCTTAGATGGAGACCCCCCCAATCTTCTGTACCCACCTGGAAACTACCACAAGAGTGCCTGACCTAAGGTAGTCACCAGGGGCAGATGCATACAACAAATAGTGGGAGTCAGGAGGACACTCGAGAAAGCGCTAATGAGGCAGAAACCTAATTGACGACCATAACCAAAGAAGCAGACATGAACAGGGCCACCCAGACCAAGTTGGTGGCGCCAAAACGGTCTACGCAGAGACACTACTGGATCTGCGCAGATATAATTTTAAGGCGCATGCAGCAAGGGCACACAGAGAGGGCAACAGAGCCTGGACACTCCTAGCCTGGTTGGCTCAGCAGGATACAGAGATACAGCCCATCACAGAAATAATAGACCCGGCCAGGAACCTGCACCACTTGCAGGCAGGAATATTGCAACTCTTCCACTGCTACTACTCGGGGATATATAAAAACCTGGCACAGAGAAGCCAGAGGGAAATAGAACATTTTCTGCATCCCATAAATATACCACGTATCTCAACATCAGAAAAGGCCTCCCTAGACATAAAGACTGCATCCACAGACATAACTCAGGCAACCCAAGCCTTAGCACATAATGAAGCCCCAGGCATGGACTGCTTTCCGTTAGAATATTATAGTACATTCTCTACACTGCTGGTACCTCATCAGGTAGAAATGTACGACGAAGCATTGGAATGGGGCAAACTCCCGGGGTCACTCAGAGAATCCATCCTGGTGACCTTCCGAAACCGAATCGGGACCCGAAGCTCCTTGCCTCATACAGGCCCATTACCTTACTGACCGCGGACTTCAAAATCCTGGGGAGGATACTGGCAGATCCTCCTACCATTGATCCACCTGGATCAATGCGATTGGTTCCAGGTAGAAATACAACTCAGAACATATGCAGACTGTTCCACATTCATGACAGAGCGAGCGTCCAATATCCAAGAGCAGCGTGTATGATCCTGGACCTGGAAAAAGCCTTTGACACGCTCACATGGCCAAACATGTTCACAGTTCTTCGACAAGTCAGACTAGGTCCCACCCTACTAGCATACATGTGCCTATTATAGACAAATCTCACTTCGAGGGTACGACTGGGAAGATATATCTCCGCCCAATTTTAAGTAGAGAGGGGCACGAGACAGGGATGCCCCTTCTCCCCACTAATGTTCGCCCTCGCAGTGGGGCCATTAGCAATACATCTGCAACAAGAGGGGGAAAACTGGGGTATCTCAATAGCGGGCACTATCCACAGTGTATTGCTGTAAGCAGATGATCTGCTATTGTATGTATGCGACATTACCACTGACCTGACTCCAATTTGGACATCACTAACAGAATTTGCAGAGGTTTCGGGTCTCAAAGTAAACTTGGACAAGTCCACAATTTACCCACTGAGCCCGAATCTCATCCCCAGGACATTACAACATCTCCTGGAGCGACAATGCCCCCCCCCCCCCAATACTTAGGAGTCCGACTATACCACTCTCCTAATGACATATATGAGGGAAACCATAGTAAGGCGCTAGCAGGGATACGGACAGTGGTGGGATTTTGGAAGACCCTACCCCTGGCCCCAATTGGACGAGTGGCCCTGGCCAAAATGATCATAGTACCCAGATTATTATACCACTTTGCTAACCTCCCGGTCACTCCTCGTCCTTTCTATCGGGAATTAGACTCATTGCTCACCTTCCTAATTTGGGGCACAGGCCGACACAGGGTGGCCCTGTCCAAATTACAATTACCAGCTGACCACGGGGGTCTGGGAGCCCCATCGTTTGAGACATATTTCTTGGCCACACAGTTGCAATGGTTCTCACATTGGACGGCAGAGCGATACCTAGGAGAAACCTCCACTGAGACAGGGCATATATCTTTACAGACAATCCGTCGCCTATTATTATCCGGCATCAGATCCATGTGAACTTACCCACTACAGGTGTCAATAGCCCGTACATGCCAGCTGAGGATACATCGCATGTTCGGGGGTGGCCCCTTTATTCTCCAATGCTCCCACTGATAGGGCTACCTAGAAGCGAGAGGTATTATACAGCCCAGACCCTGCGAGTATGGACAGATCACTCGGTGACCGAGGTCGAATTCCTATTTGAGGATGGACAATTACGTCCATACAACCAAGTAATGGAGGAGTATGACCTCCCTCCAGGGCAATTCCTACTACACAGGCAAATCATCGCCAGCAGCCGCCCATTCTAGAACCTAACCAAGGGGGAACCAGTGACACGCCCAGTAATACACACAATTCTTCACTTGGGCGCGGGAAGACACTTAATCACTTGGCTCTACAAAGCCGCCCGAAAACTCATAGTGACACCACTGGACCCACTGAGACAGACATGGGAAGAGGAAATAGGATGACCATTGCACGGAAAAGAGTGGGAACAAGCAATAGAATACCACAAAAAAGTGTCGAGTAATGCACACTTTAAAAACATAGAATTTTACATCCTAGCTAGGGCATTTTTAACACCAGAGCGCCTCCAGCGATATCACCCGGACATACGGTATCTATGTCCCCATTGCCAGGCCCGAGACGGATTTTCAGCATATGTTTTGGAGTTGCCCCACACTGCAACTATACTGGAGCTCGATACACAAGGTATTGCGGGAAACCACAGGCATTCCAGACATGAACACATCGGAGGCGTACGCACTGGGAGTGTTCCGGCTCCTGAAGACAGACATGGTACAGATACGCTTTATGTCCCTGTCAATACTAATGGCTGAGGAATAGTCATGAACTGGTGAGCCCCGATGGGGCCCCCTGTGGTGCCTGGGTGGGAGCAGTGAAAAAATGGGGCGCAGCAGGGCAGGAAGCGATTAGAAGCAAAGAAGTGAACAGGACACGTAAACATTACATATCCATGTAATGGGCACCACTCCTACATCAATTCAAACAACAGACTACACATGACGAACCACCCGCTGCATCCCTGACCCAGATAGCTCAAGCAACCCAGAATATGCCTGGAGAAATGCACAGAAGGACCAAACAGTCACGCGCCAGGGACATCCCACTACAACCCACATGAACACCAGGGTCTCATGACAGACCAGTAGAAGCTATTGCAAGCCCCCACACACCTAAACAGAAATGCCAATATTATACCAGCCACTAAGCCGAAGGCTTCTGCCTGCACATAACTCACAGCCCCCCACAATCATCCCAGTTAGACTCAAAAGTTAACAGTTAATGAACACACTGTAGTTTTTAAACCAGAACATATAGGAAGGGTGCGCATCTCAAGCCATAATAGACTATACTACAACATTAGCAGAAGCGCATACAGACAAAACTCCCACATCAGGCGCAAGTTATCCTACCTATGTTACTGCACACCTAAACAGTCGAAGCAGAAATGTATAACAAGAATGTAACAAACATAATGCAATAACTATGAATGTTTGATATATATAAAGGAACCAAATGTCAATAAAAACATGTTGAAAAAAAAAGATAGAGGAGGGGCGCCTTCATCTGGCATCTCTAGAGAAGAGTTGGATGCTTGACTTGAGCACTCAGATGGACTTGCCTCACTCCTGATGTCTAGAGCTGACAAACATCGAGGCAAAGGCTTAAAGTGTGATGAGACTGGTTATGGATTTTCCAGGGCTGTTGGGCAGTTACCATATGCCCTTTGCTGGCTGCAACTCTTAGTGGTTTAGCATCAAATGGAGCATCAGTCTTGCATGTCTGATCAACACAAGCCTTCATTTTGCATGTGTGAGAGGTGTCAGAGGCATGAATCCCATCAGGGTCTATTAACTGACTGGTGGTCCTTTGTGGAATCTACGTTCCAAGAACTCTCCCGAACATCAAAGTAGCAGCACTTTCTCCTGTCATGGAATGAGGAGTTGAATGGTAGGCACTGAGGGCTGGCCGTAAAGCTGACTTGAGGTGGATGCTTTCCAGTGCAATACGTTGAACAATGCCATTTCCCTGCAGTGAGAGAGGTGTACTTTTCAGATGTTTGATGTTAAAGAGATTAGGAAAGTATTTGACCTCTCTGCTATTGAAGGGTGCACTGCTGTCAGTTTTGAGAATAGAGGGAACACCCCATGTTGTGAAAATATCATCTAACCTTTCAATGACTCTATCATGGGTGGTTGATGATAAGTCTTCCACCAGAGGAAAATGTGAGTACTCATCTACAACTACCAAGAGATGATGTCCGCTATGAAGAAGTTAACTGCAGTTCTCTCCCAGGCTTGCCTAAGAAGATCAGACATGTTCAGCAGCTGCTGAATCCTTTTGGGAGACAGACAGGGGCACAGATGACAAGCTTTGAGTACCCATTCAACTTGTTCATCAAGATGCAGGAACCACACTCGGTCCCTGAGGGCTCTTTTGGTTGCAACAATTCCACAATGTCCTTCGTGTGCCAATTCAATAACTTGTTACCTCAGACTTTCAGGGAAAACCATTCTTGCCCCTCTTAGTATGATACCATCAAGTGTAACAGAAAGTTCTTCCCAAACATTCTTGAACTTCTGGTACTCAACATCATCTGTAAGAGGTTGAGTATGTTTCGTTCATGATTGTGTTGTAACGATCTCCTTGAGCTTAAGCACGTCTTTGTCAGTATTAGTATTTGTCAGAATATTTTCAAAAGAAATAGCTGCAGGTGCACTTGACTTTACTATGGATTTGATGTAGGCCTCAGCCGCTTTGGACATTGTACTATGACACTGTAGCGGCACTTGTGAAAAGTATTCTGCAGGGTTTTGATCCTTCCCTGGTTTGTGCACAATAGTGTATTCATACCCCTGAAGACACAACTCCCATCTTGGTCTTTCAGATCTCCGAAAATGGTGAGCAACGCCTGATAATCTGTGCCAAGGACGAAATGGTTTCCATACAGAACCACAAGGAAGTGTTCACGTGCCCATTCTATAGCTAAGCTTTCTTTCTCCGGTTGAGAATAAGCACATTCAATGAAGTGGTGCAAATTATGGCCAAAGTTACAGGTCTTGTGGTCCAGTTGGAGACCAGATGGCAGTTATTATGCATAATGGGAGACGATGCCTGGCCCAGATACTCGGAGATCTGGTTAATGTTGGCCGTGGCAGCAAAGGCATGGGGTGTGGGTGGACCCCTGAGCGTCCACGATTGGGAAAATGACTTAGCTTGGTGACATCAGGCTGAGCGGGTGATTTATCAAAGTTGGGGCTGTCCCAGTAAATTCGGAACGGTTTGGGACCAATGGGGCGCATACAGAGAACATAAAGGCCCAGTTTGGAGAGGCTAGAAGGAGGATTTCAGGTTCCGAATGGGAATTGATGATGACAATACTTTTGTACCTATAATTACAACTATGCGATCTGTATTATGGCGATTATTAACTGAGACTAATAAGCATGGGCGGAAAATGTGTTCCGCTCGCGGATTTTGTGGATTTTCAGTAAATTCGCAATCCGCGAACTCTCGCGAATTTACCAAAAATCCACAAATTCGCACGCAGCGGATTTTTTTTCTTGGTGATACAATATTGCGGCATGCGGCGTTCACTTACCGTCATTCAGCGTTTGCCGAGTTGTTTTTCTCGATATTTTGCGAGTGCTGCACCATTTTGGATCTTGCTGCGGGATCCCGCGGGAGTTTGGCGACGCATCGCGAGAGTTCGCAATTGCGAACATGTAGGTGCAGCGGGCAGCAACAATCTCGCACTCGCGAAATTACAAAATTTGCAATTCTGCACAAGAAATCCACTAGCAAGCAGCATAGACCTTCTGAAAATGATGATTTTTATCAGAATAACTCCTCAGGTTGACATTTGCCTGCACTTTTTTGGATTTGAGGCCTTTTGACTTTCTTTGGATCACTTTTGGATTAGAAATCAACTTTCACAAGTAAGTTTGTTTGGGGCATTACAGTTGCTGTTCTGCAGAAAAACGAGTTTTGCAAAACTGAAAGCACTCAGCAGGTGCAAATGTTCACTCATCATTAGTAACCATTCCCTGTAGTACTTCCTGAGGGGCCCCTCCAGAGTTCAGTTGCCTATGTTTGTTTGGGGCATTACAGTTGCTGTTCTGCAGAAAAACGAGTTTTGCAAAACTGAAAGCACTCAGCAGGTGCAAAAGTTCAAACTCATCATTAGTAACCATTCCCTGTAGTGCTTCCTGACTGGGGCCCCTCCAGAGTTCAGTTGCTAGTTGCAACAATTCTATGACCCTGCTCTGACCCTCACAGCAGGCTCATAGAATAGCTACAAGTAGGCCACAAAGGTCCTGGAAAAATAAATTGCACTGCAACAGAAAGCAAATTACAGATAAGGAAGCAGGTGCCAGACTGGAATTTTAAAACAGTGACACATTAATAAATCAACCCCAAATTAATTCATGTCAGTTGAAGCAGGGCAGGTGTGCTTGCTTCCCCCCCCCCCATAATCTACAGTGATGAACCAGAGGGTGGCATTGATGTACCAGAGGGTGGCATGTGTGAAACAGAGGGTGCTGTGAACCTGTGATGATGAACCAGACATAGAAACAACATAGTCGCGACCATTGCGAGCCGACAAGTAAGTTCGCAATTGCGAACTGGTACAAAACCCTCGCGAACTGGCAGAAACCCTTGCGAACACAAAAAAACGCAAATTCGCGACAATTCGCGGATTTTGCGGATTGCGAGTTCGCAAATACGCAAATTCACGAATGCCAGATTCGCAAAATTCGCCCATGCTTAGAGACTAATAATATTATGCCTTTTCATCACGAAGTGTCACATTATTCATAAAAGTTGTATCATCTATAGAGAACTGATCAACTGTTTAATAAAAAGATTTATTTAAAAAAATGAAAATAAGCATATTCAGTCTGAGATAGACTCCCGCTGGCATAGGCCACAATGTGTCTCTTAGCATCAGCAGTGGTGGCCGCCACAAAGGGTGGAGAGAGCGCGGGAGAGGAAGCGCGGGTGGTGTTAATATTAAAACAAAAAAAGAACTTACCTTAAGCTGTGGCCGTGTCACACCTCCTGTGTTCTTCCTGTTCCCAGCAGACACTGGGACTCCCTCTGCAATCCCATCGCTGCTCTCATGCTAAGAAAGCAGCGCTGGAATTTGTCTGGGAGGGCTGAAAAGACACTCTATTCAGGACATGGAGTCTAGGCAGTTTCTCCAGCCCGGCTGTACAATAATCGGGTTGGAGAAACCTAAGTGCTCATGTGTGTTTCACCAGGTGGAGACGGCCCGCCACAAACACATGCGCACTTAGAAGTGCATATAGCGCTACTCTTCTCCCCTCCAATGCCCACGCCACACCCCTCCCTGCATTGCCTGGCTTCGGAATGGCAAATGAAAAATAAAACAATGACAGAACATTGTTTTATTTTTCACCTGCTGCTCTGAGCCAGTGGGGCCACACTCCTCCGCAATTGTGCAGGAGCCGCCCCTGAGCATCAGGCTGTCCATTGTGTTGGGCAAATATTGCACCCAACGTCACCAGGCTGGCAACCACCACAATCTCTGTATGCAATTTTGGAACAAAGTGAGCCATTTCAGTTGCATTTTCAAGTGTGTGTTTTCATTTCTTGAAACTTCGATCACATTCAGATGAACAAACGGAACATCTTGCTTTGTTAGTTCTCTTAGAGGGGCACTCACAGTGTCACAATCAGGACTATACCTAGAGCAGTGGCTGGCCATGCCTAAGAAGGATCGCAGCATTGTCACGTCTTCTAGAGTAAAAGTAGCCAACAATGCTTGCAGGGGAGGTTTCTCCATTAGGGCTGTGGGGCTGCGTCCCTCTGAAAACTCCTACACATTTACATTGAAAAATATAAAATTGATTGATTTATTTAGCAATACAACTGTATCTCTAAATAAATTGATGTATTTAAGTCTGAGTTGTCTGTTTCAGGCTGCCTGCCCCGCCTCACTCTGGAGCAGGAGATGGAAGACAGGCAGTAAATCGACTTAACGTGATGCACAATGCAGGGCTTTCTGTTCTGTGAAATGGATCCAAATAAGGAGAAGGGTTCGCTCTTGTTCCCTTGCGAAATGGGTCCAAATATCTGAGTCAGGCCCAAAGCGCCAGATACGTGCTTACTTTGAAACATGTGTTGCAGTGGCCAGTTCTCTGATGTATGGCATTAAAACTGGCCTTGTGTACATGCCCCTAAGTTAACACTGATGCTAAAAACATGGATTGACTTGCAAACAATGAATGTTTCAAAACGTTGATGGAATGCATTTCAGCAATTTAGTTCCTCTCTTATTTTACATGCTTGACTTAATCTTGCATTCCCCACAAGTTAGCTATGTTATAATGTTGTTGTCTATCTTTATTTTCTTCTGTGCATATTTTGAAGCTTGAGCCATGCCACGTGTTTATGGGGGGGCTTTGATTGAGCACTCAGGCGCTATTGCTAAAGCCAAGCAAAGTGCCTGTCAATGGGTTGACCTCTCTGCAAAGCCCACAGAACAATGTTTGTGTATTCCATTTGCAATTGAAATTCTGTGGATATATGTGTGAAGAGGGTACACTGATGTCAAAATATTTGCAAGGCAAAAGTAAGAGAAATGAAAGTGCTTACATTTGAGGGAGGGCAGTGCATGTTGGGGCGGTGAAGTGACAGAGGTGCAAGGAAGGGCATTTCGGGAAGAGTTAAAAGAGGATGCTGAAGAGGAAAGAGAGGCTGTTAAAGATGTGCAGATGGACAAGATATACAGAGAAAAGAGGATACATATCTAACATAAAGAACACATAATTGAAGGCCAAAACTCCTTCCACAGGCCTCAATGCTGTTTAATTCACAGACTCGCTATTTCAGAATTTAAACATTTCCAATATTAATTATTTATAAGAAATTATTGTTGTTACTCTTTTATCTTAAACAGCTAACACCCAGTGACAAACCAAATCATACTGACAGGCTTTAGGTGTATGTCAGTTGCTGTGCCCTTTATCTGGATAAAATTACATCTCAGCGAGAAACCAAAATACTGGTCTGATGGCACACTATGGGAGTCAGAGAAATGTATTTGGCATGTTCCTTTATAGAGAGCACCCACTTTTTTCATCTCACTTAAAGACCCGTCAACACATATTTCTATATGACTGGTTACAGCTAGCATCTGTGGGCGCTTCTAGAAGTCTGGTACAGCATATTTTTCGAAAGTTAATGCTACATGCAGTGCAAGACACTGGGCAAGGATACATTTTAAAGGGCTAAAGTTGTCATGCAGAACAATTTACACATTACAGTAAGTGTTGAACAAATGAATGCAAGAAGATAAGGGGCAGGTTTAATGTGTTTAATATTTCGTTCCCACTGCTTAATAAGCCTTGCTTTATCGCTGCATCATTTGCTTTAAAATACACCATTTGCCAATCTTTTTTTTTAATTTCTTTCTCAGGGGAGGTACTCCCTCTGGACCCCAGGTTTGTCCATAGAACTTGTTCACATTGCTTGCTATATAAAAATCATGCCCAACGTTTACGCCTCATCGCTTTCAAATGTCACCAGCTGCCACTGAATGTTTGTATATTTTCAGGTGCGTGTATCAAGAGGGAGAGAGAGGACCAGATAGCTAGTCCAGATCCCCGGTTTATATGTTCAAATAATCAAAAAAGGACTAGCTGGAATGGGGTTGATATGATATTATATTATAATCATAATAGTGACTCAGTATTATTTTGTCAGAAGGAGATGGCACCTGCTGGGTGTCTTTTGAAAGCCCTCACCCACCAACCTAGTTGGTGGCATGCTTCATCATCGGGCCCACCCAGTGACACCTAGCGTGTCCCGGGTGTGCTACGACGCCTGATTACAGCGGAGCAGGTATGTCACTGTGTGTGCGGTGAAGGGTGTTAACTAAGTGAGTTTAAAACGGCTTGGCGGGGGTCCCAGTACCCGGAGGGTAAGGACACTTTATTAAATGGGCCTCCGCCAGCGGTTAAAAATAAGGCTGTGGGACGTTAGAGGCGAGTTACGACCTCCTACCTCCTTTGATGTGTCAACATGTTTCAGCCAGTGCCTTATCAGTAATCTGGCTTTCTTCAGGACAGGTAAAAGTGTGTGTGATTAAAATTAGGGGATGTGTAGTGCAGGCTATGTGTCTACACGCCCTAAAGTGTATCTAACTGTGAGAGGGGGGATTCCCTTCTCAAGATCACGCTAGTTTTAGGTAGGTTTGGCTTCAAGGTTATTGAAGTGGCAAGGGGTTGACCAGGATTTCTGGTCAGCGCCGGCGTGGGACCTGTTGTGCCTCCTTCACCGGTTCTGCGAAGGAGGCACAACAGGTCCCACGCCGGCGCTGACCAGAAATCCTGGCACTGGCTGAAACATGTTGACACATCAAAGGACGTAGGAGGTCGTAACTCGACTCTAACGTCCCACAGCCTTATTTTTAACCGCTGGCGGAGGCCCATTTAATAAAGTGTCCTTACCCTCCGGGTACTGGGACCCCCGCCAAGCCGTTTTAAACTCACTTACTTAACACCCTTCACCGCACACACAGTGACATACCTGCTCCGCTGTAATCAGGCGTCGTAGCACACCCGGGACACGCTAGGTGTCACTGGGTGGGCCCGATGATGAAGCATGCCACCAACTAGGTTGGTGGGTGAGGGCTTTCAAAAGACACCCAGCAGGTGCCATCTCCTTCTGACAAAATAATACTGAGTCACTATTATGATTATAATATAATATCATATCAACCCCATTCCAGCTAGTCCTTTTTTTGTGTGCATATTTTCAGGGTCAGGAGTCATTCCCTTGTCAGAGAAAATATGCCCAAATAATTTGTCTGTTTTTGTGAAATTCACACTTCTCTGCATTTAGTGTGAGACCTGCATCAGCAAGCCAACGGCATACTTGTGTGATTGCTTTGTCATGCTCCTTTTGTGTAGCCCCAAACACCAGTATAACATCACTAGAAAAATCATCAGTGACAGGCTGAATTATTAGACAAATTACACCTTGAAAGATTTCTGCAGCTAACGACACACACCAAAACTGAGGGGCATATTTACAAGAAATTGCCATAGGGCAGCACCGAAAGGCTTTTTGCTGCTCTGCCCTACGCCAATTAGAAAGGGCAGGAATGCACTGTATTTATAAGCTACGGTGCATTCCTGTTCTTTCAGCTGGCACACATTTTGCAGCTATGTGCCAACGCAGGCACCCTTGCGCTATGGTGCAAGGGTGCCTGTGTTGTTAGTAGGATTGTTTTTGTGCCACAAAAATAATCCTAAAACGCGTTTCCTCTTTCTATGTGTACTGCACAATGCAGTACACATAGAAATCTACCCCACCTCAATTAACCCATCCTACTCCACCCTACCCCAATCTACCCCATACCACTCCAATCTACCCCACTCCAATCTACCCCACTCCCTCCTTGACTCAATACACCACTTCACTCTACACCCCCCACCACACCACTTACCTCATTCCACTCAATCTTCCCCACTCCAATCTATCCCAGTCCATATCAATGTACCCCAATCTACCCTTCTCCATTGCACTTTGCTCAAATCTACCCAATCTACTTCACTCTATCTACCACACTCCACTCCACCCAATTTATCCTACTCCACTCAATTTACCACATTCCACTCCAATCTACCCCACTCAAATCAACCCCACCTCAATTAACCGTCCCTATTCCACCCCATCCCATTCTATTCCAAGACCAATCCAATTTACCCGACTACAATCTACCCCGCTTCACTTTACGGACTACAACACAGTCTACCACACACCACTCAAATCTACCCCACTCTGCTCCAATCTACCCCAGTCTACCCTACTGCACTCCAACCCATTCCAATCTACCCCAATCCACCCCACGTCCCCAAATCCAACCCACTCATCTCCAATCTACACGAATCCACTCCAATCTAGCTCACTCCACTCTACCCCACTCCACTCGAATCTATTCCAATCAAATTTACCCCACTCCATTCCGATTTACCCAACTCCACTCCAAACTCCACTGCAATTTCCTCTCCACTCCAATCTACCTCACTCCACCATAATCTACAACACTCCAATCTACCACAATCTACCCCACTCCACTCCAATCTACCACACTCAACTCCACCCAATGTAACCCACTCCACTCTACTCAAACCTACCCCACTCCACATCACTCTAATATACCATACTCCAATGCACCACACCCCACTCAAACCTACCTCACTCCACTTCAATCTAACCCATTCCACCCCAGTCCAATTTACCCCACTCCAATCTACCCCACCCCAATTTACCCCATCCCAATCTACCCTTCCCCAATCTACCCCACTCCAAACTACCCCAATCTACTCCAATCCAATATACTCCACTCCACTCTATTCCCCTCTACCTCAATCTACACCACTTCACCCCACCCCCGCTTCAATCTACTCTACCTTCCTCTAACCTGATGCAATCCACCCCACTCCACTCCAATCTACCCCACTCCAATAATCCCTCTTTAATCTACCCCACTCCAATCTACCACACTCCAATCTACCACACTCCAATCTACCACACTCCAATCTACCACACTCCAATCTAACTCACTCCAATCTACCTCACTCCAATCTACCTCACTCCAATCTACCTAACTCCACTCTATCCCCCCCTACCCCGCTTCAATCTACCCCACCCCACTCTAACCCGATGCAATCCACCCCACCCCACTCCAATCTACCCCCACTCAATCATCCCTCTTCAATTTAACCACTCCAATCTACCCCACTCCAATCTACCCCACTCTAATCTACCCCACTCCAATCAGCCTCACCCAACTCCAATGTATCCCACTCGATTCCAATCTACCCTGATCTAATCCACCCAATCTACCCCTCTCCATTCCACCCTAATCTACCCCACCACACCCCACTTCTTTCTACCCCACTACGCTCTTCCCCAGTCTTTCTCACTCAACTCCAACCTTGACTCTACTCTAATCTATCCAACTCCACTCCACCCCAATCCACTCCAATCTACCCCACTCCACTCTACCCCAATCTACCCCACTCCAGTCTGCCCAATTCAATCCACCACACTCCACTCTACTCCAATCTTTCACACTTCATTACACTCTACCCAATCAACTCCACTCCACTTCATTTCAATCTAGCACATGCCACTCAAATCTAACCCATTCCACCCCATTCCACCTCACTCAATCCCATTTTAATCTACCCTACCCCTGTCCACCCCTAACTGCCCTACTCCAATCTATTCCATTCAATCCATCCCAATCCAATCTATCCATATCTACTCCACTCCAAACTACTCTACTCCAATCTATCTCACACACCCTAACTCAATCTACCCCACTCCAACCTACCCCATTCCAATCTACCCCACCACATTCCAATCTACTCCACACCGCTCTATCCAACTCCTCTCCAACTTACTCCACTCCAGTCAACCCCAATCTAATCCAATCTACCCCATTCCAAACTACCTCACTCCTAGCTATCCCATTCCTAGCTATCCCACTTCAATCTACCCCACTCCACCCTAATCTACCCCACTCCACTCTACGTCTAACCACTTCAATCTACCCAAATCCACTGCACTCCACTCTTCCCCAATCTACCATATTCCCTTCCAATCTACCCCGAAATATCCCACTCCACTCTACTCTGATCTACACCACTGCAATCTACCCCACTCCTCTGCAATCTACCCCACTCTACCCCAATCTTTTCCATGTCACCCCAGTCAACCCCAATTCAAGCTACCCCACTCCAATCTCCCCCAATCTACTCCACTCCAATCTATTCCACTCCAATATACCCCACTCTGCTCCAATCTACCCCACTCTGCCCAATCTACCCTACTCCAGTCTACCCTACCCCATCCTAATCTTCCTCACACCATCCCAATCTACCCCAGTCCCCCAATGTAACCCACTCCACTCTACCCAAATCTACCCCACTTCCACTCTGATCTACCCCACTTCAATCTACCCCACTCAAATCTCAAATCTTCCCCACTCCTACCCACCCAATCCACCCCATTCCATCTCAACCCACTCCACTCCAGTCTACTTTATCCCAAGTTACCTTCCCCATATACCCCAGCCCAATCTACCCCACTCCAATCCACTTCACCCCAAATCCACCACACCCCACTGCAATCTACCCCATCCTACTCCACTCCACTCCAATCTAACTCAGACCAAACTACCTCACTCCAATTATCCATTTTCAATCTATCCCACTCCAGCCTACCCCAATCCATTCCAATCCACCCTATGCTAATCCAACCAATCTACCCCACTCCACTACCCCATTACACTCCGCTCCAAACTACCCTACTCAACTCCACTCTTCTCCAATCTATTTGACTTCAATCCAATTTCGACCCCACTCCAATCTATTTAACTGTACTCCATTCTACCCCCTCCACTCCACCCCACTCTACACCACACAAATCTACTCACTCTGATCCACCCAATCTACCCCACTCCAATTAACCCCAGTCTACTTCAATCCAAACTATTTTTCTCAAATCCAGTCTGCCCCATCCTAACCGAATCTACCCCACTCCAATCAACCCCATCCCAATCTACCCCCACACCAGTCTATCCAACGCCACTCCAACCTACAATACTCCAATCTACCTCACTCCACTCCAATCTGCCCCACTTCAAACTAACCCACTCCTACCAATCTCACCCAAATCTACCCCCTCCACTCCAATCTACTTCACTTCACTCCAATCTACCCTACACTAATCCACCCAACCTATCCCACTCTACTTTACCCCATTCCACCCTAATCTACCCCACTCCACTCCAATCTACCCCACACCAATCTACTCCACTCCAATCAAGTGTACCCAAATCAATGCACTCCACTCTTCCCCAATCTACCCCACTCCACTCCAATTTACCCCAAAATAACCCACTCAAATCCTCCCCACTTCATTCCAATCTACTCCACACCCATCTGCTCCACTCCACTCCACTCTACCCCACTCCACTCCATTCTACTCCCCTCCACCCCAATCAATCCCAATTCAATCTACCCCACTCCAATCTACCTCAATCTACTACACTCCAATCTACCCCACTCTACCCCATTCTACCCAACTTCAATCTACACACCCCACCCCAAGCTACCCCACTTCCCCAATGTTTTCCACTCCACTCTAACTCAATCTACCTCCAATCCATTCTATTCTACCCTTCTATAATCCACCCAATCTACTCCACTCCAATCGACCCCACTTCGCTTCATCCCACTCAACTCCAATCTACCCCACTCCACTCCAATCTACCCCAATATATCTCACTCCGCTCTACCCCAATCTAGCCTGATCTACCCTACTTCCATCTATCCCAATCCAGTTTAACCCACTCTAATCTTCCCCAATCTACTCCACTCCAATCTACCCCACTCCACCCCAATCTACCCCACTTCACCCCAATCTTCCTCAATTTAATTTACGCCACTCCAATCTACAATGCTGATCTATCCAACTCCCCATTCAAATCTACCGCACTCCACCTCACTCCACCCCACTCCAATCTACCCCACGCCATTCTACCCCTGCTCCACTGTACCCCACTCCACTCCACCCAAATCTACCCCATTCCACTCTACCCCTATCAAATTCACCCCAAGCCACTCCTTGCCACTAACTTTTAGCCATGCTGAACAGCAGCCACACGGGCAAAACAAGGCTAAAACACATTTCCAAAGCCAGTAGCTCTCTCATAGGAGAGACCTATTGGCTTTGCCAATGCTTGTTTATGCCTGACTCCACTGCAGTGCTGGGAACTGGCCAGTAGTGAGTAGTAGTTCTCAGAGACTAGACATAAAGCACACGTTAAAGTGTAACACTGTAGCAAAGCATATTGTACCCTAAATGTGTTGCTTTAATAAGGAACCCAAGGACACACATGGCTACCTCAGTCACACCTGGATTAGTAGTGGGTGACTGTCCTATAGGCGAGTCAGTTTTCTTCTCATATGTGTCCCTAAAATTCTAGCAAGGCTAAGGTATAGTAAGTCACCTTTCAGTCTGACACCTCTAAGAGGACACTAAGGGCCCCATTAGGATGACGGGCGGACATTGTCCGCCCGCCACCCTATCGTAGAACGGGACCGCCCGCCATAAGGGCGGGGGTCCCGCGGGGGGAATTAGGATGTGCCCCCCACAGTGGCGGGCACATCCTGTAGTGTTTGCATTGTGGCGGGCGGTGCACTCTGCACAGCCCGCCACAATGTAAAAAATGCTCTTTTGCATTTGCATATGCAAAGCGGCAGGCACCGCGCGGTGCCTGCCGCTTTGCATATGCAAATGTGGGGGGGGGTACCATAGGTACCCCCATGTGCCCCCCAGACAGTAGCGCCAACCTGGGGGCCCTGCAGGGGGCCCCCGCAGCAATCACCGCATGCCTTTCCGTGGCGGCATTGCCGCCAAGGAAATGCCTCTGCTTTTTGCAATTGTAATATGGCTGGCGGTGTCCATTGGACACCGCCACCATATTAATCTATTACCGCCGCGGTCGCAAGCCGACCGCGGCGGTAAAGTGGCGGACGGTCTTTCTGTCTGCCGCTGTCCCCTCCGCCATCCTAATCAGGCGGAGGGGAACACGAGAGTGGTTGTCGGGCGGATTGCCTCCGCCTGGGTGGCGGTGGCCACCGCCACCATGGCGGAGGCAATCCGCCCAATATCGCAATGGGGCCCTAAGGCTTGTGCAGAGGCTGGCATCTGCCAGGCTGGCCCTCTGAAATGTTTATATGACTGGGTCACATGGCAGAGCCAGTGACATGTTTATGGTTTATATGGAAGTGTCAGTCACATGTTATGTTGATCTTTGAAAACTCGATGCCGACCGGTGTAGAGTCAGTCACATGTTAGTGCCACGAAAATCCTCATAATCAGTGGGAACAGTCTGTTACTTGCCAGGAGTATACCGCTGAAAGTAATGTAGGGCTGGGCAGTGTCAGTCAAATATCAGACTGGGACGTCAGTGACTAAGAAGGCCCAGGGCAGAGGCAGCCACATGTCAGGACGGTGCCTCTAGAAGGCAGGAGTTTGGCCAAAGTCAGCTACCTGCTAGTAGGGCAGAGTTAGTGTTGCTCTTTGAATGCTCCAATACATGACACCAAGAGTCTGTCCCCTCTGGCTTTTGCATGTTTACATAGTGTTGGAGTTGTCTCTCTGGCAGTTTGGCACTACCATATGTGCCAGCTTGAATGGACCAGTGAGTAGGTCATTTTGTGGTCTCGCCCTCCATACAGTACAAGATGCCTGTTTTGCAAAAAGGCCCATTGACAGTTACAGTGGTCCTCATGCCTATCCATTGTTTACCAGCTTTATTGTCACTCACGTTTCCTTGCTGCTTATTCGTTAACTTGTGTTGAATTGGCTTTAAATTCTTGTGCTTGTCCTTCCCCTGAAGGGTACCCACATTACATGTGTCCTTTCACTGCTCACCTTTCAGGCACTACTTTTTTATTTTTGGTTAAACTTTCCACAAGAGTACATGTTTTTTATAGCTGGTCTCTTGTATACTCTTTCCCCCTCTGACGCACACTCCTGTGTGTGCTTCACCCTCTCATTGTTTTCTCTCCTGGGCTTCTTCACCCTAGCAACACGTTACTCTTTCTCTCTTGTTTGCTTTAATCCCCCGAACTCCATGTTGCTCTCTCTCTCTTGTTGTTTGCTTCTTCCACCCAGACCTAGTCAATCCATGCAGTTTTTCCCTCCTGTGCACTCTGTATAGCTTCAGCCCACCCACTTTAAAATATACATTTTGTAAACCAGGGCGATAAATAGAATATATATGCAATATGTTCCTGTGTATAACATAATACTCTGCAGGATGTTATGATATTTACTTTAGCTGATATTTCTAGTACCAACCCGTATGTCAAACAAAATGTGTCCTCCATGCGGTACTCATATGTTTTACAAACATAAGCTTGTCTGTAACAGGGAACCGCTTATACCTTCGCTTTATTTGTAATTAGTGTCTCTTATTCATTATTGGGGTTTTTTCTTTTTCTTTTTTGATTACTGTTCTCGTTTTGCAAAACCCAATACAAATTATTTGAACAAAAACAAATAAACATAAAACTCTTGTGCATTTTTTTCGTTTTATTTACAGATCCAACTTGGATCAGTAAATAAAGAGAAAAAAGTGCCGGCATTATTATGTAGTCACACGCATGTGTGGTGCCTCTGCCTACAAATGACTCGGCCGGATGAACCATAGTCTTCTTTTTATTCCTCTTTAGCTATGTTGCCCAGCATCAGGGATGCTGTACGGCATTGCTGAACACCATTAACAAATCCAATAGGTGTCAAAGGCGAGACCTACTGAAGCTTTTTTTTTGTGTCCCTGGGCTGTAACAGGACAAAAAGAAACCAGCAAACACACTGCTCTTTTAAAGCTGGCCCATCTGACACTGCCAGAGAGTCCCACAGGCCAAAGCAATGCTCCTTTTACGCCCTTTATTGTCATTATTAGGTAAAGCCTATGAGGCAGCACATGTGCTATCTGCTGCAAGGCATATTGTGGTTTACCAAGAACATAAATAGGGTTGGAGCCCGTTGATTGCTTACCATTGGATCGATTTTCTTATAACTCTCATGTCATTTGCCCACTTCTTATTCATGTCTCAGCTTATCATCTTGTGTTTGTCCTTCCCATGGAGCATTGCCACTTCACAATCTCTTTGATCGTCTTGCATCTCTAATTCCACTGCTTGCTTTTCAAGCAGTACTTTTTTTCTTTTGTGTGAAGCACTTCATTAGAGTGCAGGTGTTTTAAAGCTCTCCCTCTTGTATGCCCAAATGCTTCTTGAAAACTGCCATGCCCAGAACACTTACTTCTAATATGGTACTCTCCCTTTAACGACCTAACTGCGATCTTCCTCGAACCCGAATGTTGCAGCTGGCCTGCAGCTCGGGGGCGAAATGCTGGTTCCTGATCACGTGATCCAGGTGCGGTCGTGTGACGCGGCACGCTCCGGACACGTGATATGGAACACTAGACCGCTGGGGGATAGTCTTGGAGGAAAACGTTATTTTTTTTTGTATACAGCCCTTTTCCCTCTTGCTCTAACCCATGATCTTGTCCAACTGCTCCCCCCCACTGTGCACTCCATGTTGCTTACCCCAAATCCCTGTGCTGCTTTCCCTCTCATCCTTCTACCCTGTTGCTTTCACATCCCCTATATTAACAACTAGAAATAGAGGGATCTTCACTCTGCTTCCCCCTGACGAATATACTTGGTAACAACAGAAGAGTGAAAAAGAGAAGGAAAGAAAATGAAAACTAAAGGACAGCACGAGGAAAAACCTCTTTATTTAAAAGAAACCTTCACTCACCAACCTAGTTGGTGACATGCTCGATCATTGGGTTCCCACCAGAGGGACTGAGTGTCTCCCTGGTGTGCTACGACACCTGAATTAGAGCAGAGCTTTTTTTTCGTGAGACAGTGTCAGTGTAAGAGTGGTGCAGATTAAAAGATGGCTGGTTTTATCCAAAAGTGATTTTAATGGCAGAAAACCAGAAATCGTTAAAAACAGGTGAGACGAACATGAGCTGGCTGGTTAGGTTGACCAGGCTCATCCGATTTAATATAAGGAGTGAATGATGGTCAACATGTTTCTGCTTTAGACCAGAACCCCACAGTGGTATACGCACGCTAAGGCGTACCTTGACTTGTGGAGGTGTACGAAAGGCAAAACTCACGGTTTTACCTACGCGGCCTTCTGGGATTTCCAAAAGCCACGGGACTCTGAAAGAGAAAGAACACTCATAAAAAACACACAACTATTACGTGGATTCAGTGGTATCTTTCATCAGATATCCTAGAGGTCTAATGTGATTGGCAACCTCGTGCTGTAAGTGATCTAGGTTCTTATGCAAGTTACACCACGTGTACCCATGACTTTGGCACTCGTGACACACATACTGCCACTCAGGGATACTTGAGCTGACGGAGGGGTCATAGTTGCGGGTAACAACCAGTAACTTTATGGCTGTAGGAGAGTAGGGTCTGCTATCCTATGGTCACCCCAAATGTTTGCTTTTTGCTTCACTGGTTTATGACTTAATGTGGCTGTGGGCCTGCTAATCAGACCCACAGCCTGCTGTTCTCTCTCTAAATTACAGCCAATGCACCCTAGGTGCATTACGAATTGGAACTGGTTCACCTTATTGGCCCCTGTAACAGTGTACCCTAGGTACCCAGGGCATAGGTGTTTCCAAGGCCTACCAGGGGCTGCAGCATGTATTGTGCCACCCCTGGCCTGGCCTCCATATTTGACACAACTGGCTGATCACTCAGCTGGGGTAAGTTGGTGTAATCACCTCTTACTTAGATATAGTATCCCTATATCTAACCCTAAACTGGACACATATGTTCCTATCAGCCACTCCTATGGAAGGCCTCTTCAATCCTGGAGGCAGAGTGCTTGGAAATATGTGAGATGGTGCTCTAGCATGAGCTGAGCCTGTCTGCAGCTGTCGGGAACCACTCCCTTAGCTGGTCCGGGATATTGCCATACCATATACTCTTAAGTGCATTATAATCCTCGCGGTTATATGCTAACTTTGGTTTGGCTTTATCAAAACATGTCGAGTAAGGTGTCATACGATTTGGAATACTATCCCCTCGACAGTTCTGTCGACGGGGATAGCATTCCACCCTTCTAGAGGGACACGACATGTGTGTAGCCTTAACCCCGGTTAAAGTTAACCAGAGCCTCAGCATCACAAAATGGATGCTGCCACCACAGACACAAGTCTGACCTCCTGCTGCTGGGAGTCCTTCCAGCGAGGGAGGCTTGGACAAAGGGTTTCCTGCCTTGGGAGGTGCGAGCACCACCCCAGACAGGATTTTGTGTATTGGGTAGGACAGGGCTGAATAGATTGAGACATGCCCGGGGCACACAAGGTGTCCCCGTGCATAGGCCAGTCCAAACCGGTCCTGGGACTTTCCAGACCCAGGCCTGGCGAGGAGCTGGACAAAGGAAAGGGGGTGTAACCGCCCCCCTTCCTGGTCCCACCCAGAGGAGGGACCTAGTAGGTGATCCACCCCTCAGATTGGGAATAAGAGTGGGAGCAGTGCCATTGCACAGCAGATCATCCTGAAATCAACTTTAAACGAAGAAGACGACTGGACTTTGACATTCTGCTGCACAGAAGACTGAAGAGAATCTCCCTTGTGGCCTAGGAGTGGCCACCCTGTGAATACAGGTACCAACCAGCGAATCGATGTCTGCTTTGCCGCCGCCTCCCGCCGGAGCCCGAGCCCAGAGCCTGACAAAACCCAGACTCCCAGACTTCGCAGAGCCCGATCCACAGTCCCTGCAAAGAAGGCACCCATGGAGGCACCGAGAGACGTGGGACCGGACATCTTGTAAGACACCCGAAGAGCTGACTGCGCAGCATTAGAGGCATCCTCGATGTTGTGCTTTGGGGACTTAGAACCCCCACCACCGAGTAGCCCTTGCACTGAAGATCAGCCCCCCAGCATCTCCACGATCTGCGTGGGGCCCTTTTGCATTGTGCCACTCGACGCGCCATCCCGGCCATTAGCCACGTGGTCAGCGGCCATCTTGGCGACAAAACCGAAGAACTACACTGCGGGTCTGGTTGCTTCAGACTTGCCCTCGCTCCTGTAAAAAAGAGCACCCGCTCTGACCTTGCTGGTCCGAGTAAGAAGCCTTTTTCAACTCCTGCGTGGCTTGCATTAGCCAAGGCCTGTTTGCTCCAATCAAGTTGCCGACACCGCCAACAGCGAGAAGCCTGCGTGGGACAACTCGTGACTGACTCCTGGACGTCCTTGACCCCCGGTGTCCACGTGGCTGCAGAGAGAAGCTACACCTCAACACCTGTTTGCACCCGACATCGCCTGGTTCCAATCTGGTTCCACAGTAGTCACTGGCTAGTGACTTTGAACATCGTCCCCTCTGCTTTCAGGTCTTCACATCTTCAGATCTACCCTTGGATCCACCGGAACTCTTCACCTCGAGCCGCCTACAGCATCTTCAGCTCCAAGCACCATCGACCAGCGTGACGAAACCCGACACTACTTCGACCCTGTGCACCCGCTTCCTGTGGGTGAGGTAAATCAGCAACACCGGTGTTCCTACACTGGTACACACCTCTAGGGCCTGTGTCTCAAGTTTCAGCTTTCTAGGTCACTCGGAAGGTTCCGAACTAACTAACTTTCTAACTTTTACGCACCATAGACTTTGTATTGGTGAGTGCGTGCACTTTAAACACTGCACCCGAGTCCCGCGGGCCTTTCCCGACTTAGTCACTGCTAGTCCCGAACAGCTCCAGCGATTCCCAAGGCCCTAGGCCTGTTTCCTTTTAGATTGGTATCTCTTATACCACTTTCTTAGTATATGGTTTAGGTGGCCCCTAGGGCTCATCCATATTGTGCAACTTTTGTGTATTTTAAACTGTGTTTTGTTTAACGCTTGTGCTTCTGTGCTCATAAAGAGTTCAGGGGATATTTGTAGTTAATAAATATATGTATATTTTTAATATATATCTGAGTGGTGTCCTTTCATTTGGTATTCAAGGGGGTTGTGTATGGTAATACAGCTGGCTTCACATGCATTTCAGAGTTTAGCCTAAGACTGCTTTGTCCACGTTACCACTAGGATAACTGGTCTATAAGGTTGACTTACAACCGATCATCATAAGGGTTGCTTGGCATGGTACAAAGTGATCACTAGAATTAGTGAGCATTATATACCAGGCCAACTTCTCACAATGGCACCTTAAAATATTTGCGTGATTCAAGCATTTGATAATTTATACATTGAAATTTCAAGTGCTCAGTGATGTAACCGCGCCGAAGCGCTAAATCTCGATGAATGCGCTTTGGAGTTTGCATGCTAAAAAGTTGTTGCAGAATGGAAAACTTGGCGCTTAAGTGAAGTGGGTAACGGCTTCACATCATGAGTCCGGGAGGGGGTAGAGCTAACTGTAGGATCTAAATTAAAAGGAAATCAAATGGGATCAGCGGTAGCGCGTTCCCCAGAGTAGCCGTTACCGCCCAACCAAACACCCCAGAACACTTACTTCCAATATGGTACTCTCCCTTTAACGACCTGACTGCGATCTTCCTCGAACCCGAATGTTGCAGCTGGCCTGCAGCTCGGGGTAGAATGCTGGTTCCTGATCACGTGATACGGGCGCGGGTCGTGTGACGCGGCACGACAGGACACGTGATATGGAACACTAGACCGCTGGGGGATAGTCTTGGAGGAAAACGTTATTGTTTTTTTGTATACAGCCCTTTTCCCTCTTGCTCTAACCCATGATCTTGTCCAACTGCTCCCCCCCACTGTGCACTCCATGTTGCTTACCCCAAATCCCTGTGCTGCTTTTCCTCTCACCCTTCTACTCTGTTGTTTTCACATCCCCTATATTAACAACTAGAGAGAGAGGGATCTTCACTCTTCTTCCCCCTGACGAATATACTTAGTAACAACAAAAGAGTGAAAAAGAGAAGGAAAGAAAATTAAAACTAAAGGACAGCACAAGGAAAAACCTCTTTATTTAAAAGAACCCTCACTCACCAATCTAGTTGGTGACATGCTTCATCATTGAGTTCCCACCAGAGGGACCGAGTGTCCCCCTGGTGTGCTATGACGCCTGAATTACAGCAGAGCTTTTTTTCGTGAGACAGTGTCAGTGTAAGAGTGGTGCAGATAGAAAGATGGCTGGTTTTATCCAAAAGTGATTTTAATGGTGGAAAACCAGAAATCATTAAAAACAGGTGAGACGAACGTGAGCTGGTCGGTTAGGTTGACCAGGCTTGTCCGATTTAATATAAGGAGTGAATGATGGTCAACATGTTTCTGCTTTAGAGTGCAATTATGCTAAGCATTCGTCAGGACTAGAACCCCACAGTGGTATACGCACGCTAAGGCGTATCCTGACCTGTGGAGGTGTACGAAAGGCAAAACTCACGGTTTTACCTACGCGGCCTTCTGGGATTTCCAAAAGCCACGGGACTCTGAAAGAGAAAGAACACACACAAAAAACCACACAACTATTACGTGGATTCAGTGGTATCTTTCATCAGATATCCTAGAGGTCTAATGTGATTGGCAACCTCGTGCGGTAAGTGATCTAGGTTCTTATGCAAGTTAAATCACGTGTACCCTTGACTTTGGCACTCGTGTCACACATACTGCCACTCAGGGATACTTGTGCTGATGGAGGGGTCATAGTTACAGGTAACAACCAGTAACTTTATAGTGCCTTAAAATATTTGTGCGATTCAAGCATTTGATAATTTATACATTGAAATTTCAAGTGCTCAGTGATGTAACCGTGCCGAAGCGCTAAATCTTGATGAATGCGCTTTGGAGTTTGCATGTTAAAAAGTTGTTGCAGCATGGAAAACTTGGTGCTTAAGTGAAGTGGTTAACGGCTTCACATCATGAGTCCGGGAGGGGGTAGAGCTACATGTAGGATCTAAATTAAAAAGAAATCAAATGGGATCAGCAGTAGCGCGTTCCCCAGAGTAGCCATTACCGCCCAACCGAACACCCCATAACACTTACTTCCAATATGGTACTCTCCCTTTAACGACCTGGCTGCGATCTTCCTCGAACCCGAATGTTGCCGCTGGCCTGCAGCTCGGGGGAGAAATGCTGGTTCCTGATCACGTGATCCGGGCGTGGGTCGTGTGACACGGCACGCTTCGGACACGTGATATGGAACACTAGACCGCTGGGGGATAGTCTTGGAGGAAAACATTATTGTTTTTTTGTATACACAGCTCGTGGTTTCCAAATGAGCCCTTAATAGTAGTCAATGATTGGATAGGGATATAGCTAAGTGTGGCAAAGTAAATATTTAGATGAGTGGTAATAAATACTTGTCTGAATGACGGTGTACGTCTGCTGTCGAGTATCGTAATATTGATTCATGCTAATACTAGATCTCCTCTAGAAATACGTCATGTTACAAAAGTATGTTTCACTGGTTGGATACCTAACTGTGGCAGTTGTGAGCCAATTTTAGGGCAGTAAAAGGGGTGCTCTAGAGTACCTGTCAGTTGTTGGTTAGGTTTATCAGATGCAAAGTATCTGGAAAACGGAGGAAGGGGTATATATGCTCCTGATATGGGTGTAAATCAGTGTAAACCAGTTAGTCTTGTCATTTGCTGATGTGGGTCCTAGTGGCATGAGATCTACCCAATGTGTTTCCCAGGTTAGTTCATAAAAATATTAAAGACACGGAGTACACAGAGCAATCAGTCTTGTGATTGGTATATGTAGGTCCTCAAAGGGTGTAGGAAGGTGGCTACCTGACTATGGTTACCCCAGATTTTTTGCCTTGTGTTTAGCTGGTTTTCGACTTAGTTGGCCTAGTTCCCTGCTAATCAGGGCCCCAGGCTATCTGCTCTCTCTTTAAAATGGAATCCATGTACCCTAGGTGCATAACTAAATTGGCTTGGGTCTCCTTATCAGCCCCTGTACAGGGCACTATAGGTGCCCAGGGCATAGGTGCATCCAAGGCCTACCAGGGGCTGCAGCATATATTTTGCCACCCCTGACTGGCGATCCAAATTGACACAACTGGCTGATCACTCAGCTGGGGCAAGGTGGTGTAATCACCCCTTGCTTAGATATAGTATACCTATATCTAAACCTATATCTGGACACATATATACTTATAAGTCACTCCTATGGCAGGCCTTAACAATCCTGGAGGCAGAGTGCTTGGTTTTATGTGAGATGGTGCTCTAGCATGAGCTGAGCCTGTCTGCAGCTGTCGGGACCAACTCCCTTAGCTGTTCCGGGATATTGCCATACCATATACTCTTAAGTGCATTATAATCCTCGCGGTTGTGTGCTAACTTTGAGTTGGCTTTATCAAAACATGTCGTGTAAGGTGTCATACGCTTTGGAATACTAACCCCTCGCCAGTCCTGGTGAAGGGGGTAGCATTCCACCCTTCTAGAGGGAGAAGACATGTTACTTTGCTAAAACTAGCCAGAGCCTCAGCATCACAAAATGGATGCTGCTGCCACAGACACAAGTCTGACCGCCCTACTGCTGACCGAAACTTGGCAGGGGAGGCCTGGACAATACGTTTCCTGTCGCAGGGAGGTGCTACACCTCCCCAGACAGGAGATAGTGGATTGGGTCAGGGTGGGCTGAATGAAACTAGACACTGCCTGGGGCACACAAGGTGTCCCTTGCATAATCCAGTCAAACCGGTTCTGGGGCTCTCCAGCCCCAGTCCCAGCGGGACCCTGGACAAAGGGAAAGGGGTGTAACCACCCCCTTCCTGGGTCCCACCCATAGGAGGGACCTAGCAGGTGATCCAGCCCACAGATTTGGAATAAAGGTGGGAGCAGTGCCAACGCACATGAGATTATCCTGACTGAAACTTATGAATCGAAACTCTGGACCCTTCGACATCCTACTCGACGTAGAAGACTGAAGAATCTCCCTTGTGGTCAAGGAGTGACCACCCTGTGCAAACAGGCGCCATCCAGCGCATCACCGTTTGCTTTTTTGCAGTTCCCGCCGGAACTCGAGCAACAGAAATCAACAAGCCCCAGCGATCCTGCCTTCCAACAGCCCGATCCAAAGTCCCAGCGAATCTGAGACCCGTGGAGGCGACCTGAACCGTGGGGCCGGCCATCTTGGAAAAACCACAAAGTGCTGACTGTGCAGCTCCCGAGGGTCCCTCGATGCTGTGCATTGGGGTCTGAGAAGCCTCAGCCCTGAGCAGCTTTTGCACCGAAGCTCACCCCTTCACACTTGACGAGTGCTGCATGGGGCCCTTTTGCATTTTCCTGCTCAACGCTTTGGTCCGGTCAATTGCCCGTTGGCTAGCGGCCCCAGTACCGACGAACCTTTGAATTTGCTCTGCCAGTCCGGTTGCTCTGGACTGGCCCTCGCTCCCCTGAAAAGGAGCACCCGCTCTGACCTTCCTGGTCCGAGTAAGAAGCGATCTTTGAATCCTGGGTGGGTTGCGCCTGCCAAGGTTTATTTGCTCCAATCCGGAAGCCGACACCGCCGACAACGAGAGCCTGCATGGGACAGCTCTTGATCCACTCCTGGACATTCTCGGTGCCCCAGAGTCCACGTGGCAGCGGAGACAAGCTTCACGACAACCACCTGATTGCGCCCGACATTGCCTGGTTCCTTCCTGGTTCCACCCTGGCCACTGCTGAGTGACCCAGACTCTGTCCCCTCCACTTTCAGGTACTCTTCATCTTCGATCCACCCTTGGATCGCACCGGACACTTCTCTTCTGGCCGCCTGCAGCATCATCATCTACAGGCTCCATAGATCTACACGACGAAAGCCGACACGACTTTGCACCTGTGCACCCGCTTCCTGTGGGTGAGGTAATACTTGAACACCGGTGCTCCTGTATTGGTATACACCTCTAGTGTCTAAGTCTAAAGTTTTGTACTTCTAGTCCAGTCGGAACACTCTTAAATCAGTAACTCAATAACTTTTACGCACCATTGACTTTGCATTGGTGCATGTGTGTGCTTTCAGCGCTCCACCCGATTCCCGCGGGCTTTTCCTGACTTCAGCATTGCTATTCCCGATTGGTCCCAGCGATTCCCCAGGCCCTAGGCCTGACCACTGTTCGATAAGTGATACTTATACCACTTTTTTAATATATGGTTTGCGTGGCCCTCCTGGCCTCATCCATAATTGTGCAACTTTTATATGTTTAACTGTGCTTTTGTTTAAACGCTTGTGCCTCTGCACTCATAAAGAGTACAGAGGATTATTCTAGTAATAAATACATATATTTTTATAATATATAACTTGTGTGGTGTCCTTTCATTTGATATTACAGGATTGCATATGGTAAAACAGCTGTTTCACATGCCCTCTTGAGTTAAGCCTATAAGGCTGCTTAGTCCATGCTACCCTTAGGATAGCTTGTCTATAAGGTTGACTTACAACCAACACCATAAGGGATTGTTTGGACAGATACAAGGTGCCCCCCAGAATTGGAGACATCATATATCAGGCCAACTTCTCACAAAGGGTGAGACCTATTCAGGGTCTATCTAAGGCTAGATCATGAAAACTAACACTGGGTACGCAGATCATTGTTCAGAGAGGCGAAGCCCAAGGGTATCAGCGTTTTATTACTGAGCCCAGCGAATGTTATAATTCAGTCCTTGTTTATGCGAAGACAGGCGATAGATTCAGGGTTGTTCCTTTTCAAACAGAGCTTGCTGCGTGTTCAGACCTAGTTTCAGTTGCTCAATGATTGTCCAGCTCAGGTCATTGGTAGTATGGTTCCTTTGTAGGAAATGGTCAGTGAGCTTCGTGATATTTTTCCGGCATCCGATATTGCTGCGGTGCTCGCATATTCGCTGTTTAATCTTGTGTGAAGTCATGCCCACATACCTGAGCCCACAAGGGCATGTTATCAGGTATACCACAATGGTGGAATTACAATTGGTGTTGGCCCTTTGAGACCATTGCTTCCCATTTTCAAGTGCTAGGTGTTTTGTTGGGGATGTCGAATAACAAACGCTGAAAGCCCCACATGGGAAATGTCCCGTTACTGGGGGGAGTCCCCAGGCATTCAAGACCGACTGGTTACCATCCTCAACCAAACTCTTAGGACGTGTCTGTACCAGGGAATCCTTGATGCTCCTGGCTCGTTTAAAGTAGATGAGTCGTTTTTCCCACTTGTGGTTGTTGCTCTCCAAATTTCTCCAGTGCTTCCTGATGGATTTACTGACAGCATTAGAAGGTACGTTATACATTGTTACACATGTGAGAGGTATATCTCCTGCCATTTTGGGAGTTTCTTCCAGGAGGGCTCCCCTATGTTGATTCCTTGCCCTCTTGCAGCTCTTAGTTAGTATTTTGCCTGGACACCCCCGTTTCTGAAGTTTGTTAGTCAGATCCTTGGCCTGAGATCGGAAATCCGTCAGTTCACTGCAGTTGCGTCTGAGGCGAAGGTATTGGCTGAAGGGAAGATTCTCCTGCAGTGGGCGAGGATGGAAGCTAGAGAAGTGCAGCAAGTTGCTTTTAGTTGTAGGGTTATAGTGCGTTTTGGTCTGTAGATGGTTCCTAACTTTCTTGATGACAACGTCTAGGAATACCATCTCATCCTCTTTGTAAGTGTAGGTTGATCGCAGGTTGGGATCGCAAGTGTTGATCCAACCAAAAAAATCTAGAAGGGCTTCCTCTGTTCCTTGCCAGACAGTGAAAATATTGTCTATGTACCTTTTCCAAAAGGATACATGTGACGCATAAGGGTTCTGTGTCGAGAATATATATTTACACTCAAAATCGTACACATACAACCAGGTAACACTAGGGGCAAAAGAGCTGCCCATCGAAGTGGCAGTAGATTGTAAGAAAAGCTCTCCCTTGTATTAAAAACAATTCTTCAGTGCAAGGGTGGCACACGGGACCACAAAATCTTTGGGCATAATGAAATCCCATGCCGCTCTCTCCAAAGTATCTTTGATAACCCTGATGGTGTTGTCCTGCGGGAGGCATGTGTAAAGGCTCTCAATGTCTAATGAGACCAGGAACATGGGTTTATCTGCAATTTCCATTTCATGTAGTAAGGATAGTAGGCTCTTGGTGTCCTTGAGGTAGGTGCTGGTAGCCTGGATCAAGGGTTTTAGAAAAAAGTCGCAGTACCTTGACAGTGGTTCGAGCAATGAGCCTATGCCTGACACAATTGGCAGGCCAGGGTGGAAGCATTTTGTTTTTATGCGTTTTGGGCAGGGTGCAAAAGTATGGAATAATGCCCTTACTGGTAGTCAAGAAATCGGCCTCGTGTTTAGTGATGAATCCGTTGGTTTATGCTTCATCCATTAGTTCCTTGATCGTGGCTCAGAGGTCTGGAGAGGGATCAGTGTCAAGGCAAGTATAGTTGACCTGATTGTTCAAGAGACGTCTGCATTCTGTGTCATAAGCTCCTGCTTCTTAGATCCTGATGCCGCCCCCCTTGTCAGCTGACTTTATGACAATGGTTGTGTTAGACTGTAGAGACCAGAGTGCCTGGAATTCACCTGCTCTCATGTTCTTGAAGAACGCCGTCTCCTGAAAGGTTTCAATATCATTGAAGACAGCCTGTTCAATGGCTGTGATTTCTGGAGGTACAGTATGGGGAGGTGGTGTCAAGATCGATTTTAACCTCAGCCCTGAGTCGCCCAGAGGTGCTTGGGTCCCTTCGGTTATTTGCCTCTCAAAGAAACATTTACATTTTAATTTATGGAAAAACTCGGATAGTTTGCAGTGGAGTTTGAACCAGTCCGGTCTTGCCGTGGGTACAAACTCCAATCCCTTCTCTAGGACTACGTTTTCATCGTCGGTGAGGACAACCGATGAGAGGTTGGTGAATAAACTCTCTGGTTGCTGGAGCCCGCTTGTTGGTCTCAGGCCTTGCTCCGTGTATTGTCCCCCACCACTTCCTCGTTCTTCCCAGTGTACCGGATTCGTACCTCTCCTTTTGCCGCGTCCTCTCCGGTCCCTCTCTAAAAAAGGAGGGCGATACATATTCTGATGAAATTGGGGATGAGGCATCAAGTTCGGATTCCAGCCCATCACTGTCAAGATTGGTCAGATTTTACACAGACATAAGAGGTCCGGTCCCACCTTCAAGATTAAAAAGGGTTACGCTTTGCCATCCTTTGCTTCTAATTGGAGTCGTTTGGTGGCAAAAACATCGTTTTCGCACTGACTCAAGATGGCGGTTCACTTTCTCAGTTAGCGTTCTAGTGTTTGATCCAACAGGTGGCAGCTCATCTTGTTCGAGCGCGCTCACCTGTTGATCTGCGCACTACAACTGAAGTAATTCTCCGGTTGAGACGCGTTTCTCTGTCGGCTCGACAGAGAACTTTTCTCAACGTTTGGTTCCTGAGTTTCCAGTCTTAGCTGAGACCATTTGTGGACTTTGCAAGGTATTTTCACACTCGCATCTTTCTGGCATTTCCAGTGTGAAAGTTCAAGCGTCCAGCTTTCCTCACGCACGCATTTTCGAAGGGAAGAAAACGCTTTTGTTTCTGTGACGTTTGGCGTCAATTGGTGAGGTGATATTCTCACTTTCCTTTTCTGCAATTCTGGTGAGGCTTTCGTTATAATCTCAAGTAGACAGTTCAAGGTATGCCTATTTGTATCTATTATTTTGGCAACAGTTGCTGAGAGACTTTTATTCAAATGAGACACTCAGTGTAATAGTTCTCTACAAGAATACATTGTTGGGCGCTATTGTTCTTAATATTATTTCAAAGACTTACAAAAGAAACCTGCGAAGCAGTTGTTCCATTCTACAGAGTATTTTCCTTCAAGCACTTCCAGTTCTAGCTGTTCTTGTAAGCGAGGTTATATATGCATATATAAATCGTTCTTACCCATGTTCTCAGATTTCCTGTACCTCTTCCTGAGGTATCTCTACAAGGATTGGAACCTAAATATATTTTCGTTTATGTATTTGCTGAAACCAAGGTCTAGCACTGAAAAGAAAAATCTTACATACACACATTCAGGAATAGTATAAGAGAGAGGCAAGATTCCACACAAGTCAAGGTAATACGTTCAAAGGATAACAGCATTAGTATAGAGGGGTTTACCTGGGTGTTCTGAGCTTAGTAATGTTATGTTTCTTATTGCAGGTGCGGTTTGCTCCTATCGGAACGACCCAGTGAAAACACCAGTGTGGCAGTCTCTCTTTTTCTCTCCACTTCCCCTTTCCCCCCTGTTTCTAACACCAGATATAATCTGGGGTTAGGGGCGTTGGGGAGCTGGGAAAATATCAGTGCGGTTCTTCAGCCATTCAGTTCCCGTGGAGAACGTGACCAGGTACTGAGTTCTGACAGATTGAAGTGCCCAAATAACTTAAACTCTACCCGACCAGAATGGCTGAAGGTTTAGATGTCAAGACGTTGGCATCAATTTTAGATGGCTTACAAAAACAATTTAGTGAAACTAGGGAGGAAGCTAGAAAATCGAATCAATAGGCCAGTTATTTAAGACAAAGAATAGATGAACTCGCCATTAGTCTAAGTCCGAATTTCAGTGGGCCAAAACCCTCCTCCTTTGCACCAACTCCTTCAACCTCAGAATTAACCACTCAGGTAGTCCACGCAATGTCTCCCACTATTCCTTTAGCAGTTCCAGAAAGGTTTCAGGAAGACCCCCATAAGGCACAAGTTTTCCTCACACAGTGCTCACTGCATTTTTTGTGCAAATGACCAAAAGGTGCACCAAAGGTGCATGAACGCCACCTTTGACTAATCTTCTTTAAAGAAGATCAGTCAAAGGTGGCGTTCATGCTGTCTTACCTGATTGGAGATGCCGCGCTTGGTCAATGCCGCTAGTTACTACTAATGACCCAGTTTTGTACAACTTTGAAGAATTCAAGGCTGAATTCCTACGAATCTTCGATCGCTGAACCATCTCCCAAACTACAGATAATGAGCTGTTGGATTTGAAACAGGGGAATCGTGAGTTAGTGGCTTATTTAGCTCAATTTAACAAATTAATTGTAGAAACTAACTGGCCAGAAGCAAAACGAGCTGCCATCTTTTATAGAGGCCTTCGAGATGAGTTGAAAGATGGGCTTGCTCAGATTCCAAAGAGACCTACTGATGTATCGGAATTAATTGATTTAGTGCTGCAGATTGATCAGCGTCAATTTTAAAGAAGATGCGAACGACGGAAAGAAACCAGGTTGATTCCCCCCAGATTTGATAGGAGTCGATCTGAAGTACCAAAGTCCAGCGAAGGAGCAACTTCGGAAGCACCCATGCAAATTGGCACAGTACGTGGGCCGTTGACTAAAGAAGAACGTGAAAAGAGGAGACAAGGAAAGCTATGTATGTACTGCGGGGCTTCAGGCCATTTTGTTCGAGAATGTCCTAAGAAACCGAAGAGTCAACCATGGGTAATAGACCGGCTCCACCAGTAGACGGAGTTGCTCTGTGGGAGCTGTCAAAGAGACAACTCCAGATGTTCAGCAGTTAGCAAACACTCTCCATTTTTCTGCGCCACATTTAATTATTTCCAGTCAGATTTCGTTTCGAGAGGTGATGGAGAAGAATGTTTCAGTTATGATTGATTCTAGAGCGACTGGAAATTTTTGTGACATCCAGTTTGCTAAATCATTGGGAAGCTCTTTTATCAAGAAGGAAAGACCTGAATCAGTGAGAGATGTGGATGGAACCAATCTTTCTTCTGGTCCTATAGTTTTTGATCCTGAGAAAATTACGGTGTTTGACCCAGAAAAGCCTCAAAGTCGAATAAGTTTTAATCTGATTGATGCCCCTCAATTTCAGGTAATTCTGGGATTGCCCTGGCTCACAGAACACAATCCAAGGATCGATTGGGCCAAGAGGACGATAGAAATGAATTCAGAATCTTGTGTCGAACATTGTTTTCATTCTGATCAGGCTGAAGCTCGACTGTCCCCATCAGTTTGTTTAGCTGAACAGGCCCGAATGATTTGCACTGTGGAAATTCTGAACATTCCAGAAGAATATTGAGATCTGGAGGGGGTGTTCAATGAAAAAGAAGCTTTGAAATTACCTCCACATCGGGAGTACGATTGCAAGATTGAGTTGGAACCAGGAGCTTCACTCCCTTGTAGTTGAATCTATGCATTATCAGAAGCGGAGAACAAACATTTACGGGATTACCTAGATCAATACCTAGCCAGTGGATGTATTCGACCTTCCCAGCCTCCTGTCTCCTCTCCTCTATTTTTCATCCCTAAGAAAGATGGGAGTTGAGACCATGCATAGATTAGCGTGCATTAAATTTGGTCACCAAAAAGAATAGGTATCCTTTACCTTTGATTTCGGAGCTTTTGGACCAAGTAAAGGAGGCTCAAGTCTATACAAAACTGGACTTGCGTGGCGCCTATCACCTGGTTCGCATGGCGGAAGGAGATGAGTGGAAGACGGCCTTTCAAACTTGATTTGGACTATTCGAGTATCAAGTCATGCCATTTGGCCTATGCAATGCCCCGTCTGCTTTCCAGCACTTTGTCAACGATATTCTACGTGATTTTTTAGATCGCTTTGCCGTAGTGTACATTGATGACATCCTAGTGTTCTCCCAGAATATGGAGGAACATGTACGACATGTTCGGGCCATTTTGGAACGTCTGCTTAAAAATCAGCTGTTTGTGAAACTGGAGAAATGTGTCTTCCGTTCCTCTCGGGTGGAATTTTTGGAGTTCATCCTATCTCCTGAAGGGGTTGCTATGGATAACTCTAAAGTGAGAGCTATTAAGGACTGGCCAGCTCCACGATCAGTTAAGGAAATACAGAGTTTCTTGGGTTTTGCAAATTTTTATCGACGCTTCATCCATAACTTTTCAGAAAAGGTTAGCCCCATCACACGTTTACCTAAGAAGAATGAGAAATTTGTGTGAAGCAATGAAGCGGAAAAGGCTTTCTAATTATTGAAAGAAACTTTTATTACTGCGCCAGTCTTGCAACATCCAAGGTTAACTGAACCATTTTTTGTTGAAGCAGATGCGTCCAATCTGGCAAATGGGGGAATTCTGTCTTAACGACATAAAGACACTGGACAACTCCATCCAGTAGCTTATCGATCTCGAAAGCTATCACCTGCTGAAATGAACTACTCCATTGCAGACAAGGAACTACTGGTGGTCAAGGATGCCTTTCAGGAGTGGAGGCATTATCTTTTTGGAGCAAAACACGAGGTCACAGTCTTTACAGACCATAGAAACTTGCAGTTGGTTCTGAAATCTGCCAGAACGCTCACTCCCAGATAGCTTAGGTGGTCTCTCTTTTTTGCCCACTATAATTTCGTCCTGACTTACAAACCGGGTTCAGTGAATGGGAAAGCTGATGCCTTGTCTCGACTGAATGTTGGTGACGGGAAGGGATGAGGTGAAAGAAGGTTACATCATCCCGGAAGAGAAGATTGTGAGTACTACAGCTTTTGAAAGGCTTGAAGAAAAGATCCAGGAAAGTTTCTCTCACAGTGATTAGAATCTTGGAAGTTGGAAGGTCCAGACCGAGATGTAAAGGATGGTAAACCAATATATCAAGGAAAATTGTTTGTGCCAAATGAAGATCTCTGAAAAGAGGTGATTCAAGTATTCCATGACCCCCGTTGGCTGGACATAAGGGTGTTAAAAAGACTTTGAACTTGTGAGGGTATCATTCTGTTGGCCTGGTATGGAAGCTCAGGTGAGGCTGCATGTCACTTCTTGTGAGCAGTGTGTGAAGGGAAAAGTAGATCGTCACATCCCACAGGGCCTCCTCATGCTGTTGCCAGTTGCCCCTTTTTCCTGTCCATGGATTTCATAGAAGATTTACCATCCAGTCACGGATTTTCAGTGATCTGGGTTGTGGTGGACCATTTTTCCAAAATGAGCCATTTCATTCCATTAAAAGCCCTACCAAATGCTTCCCAATTGGCACAATTGTTCATTCAGAATATTGTGAAACTTCATGGAATTCCTAGGGTGGTGATTTCTGATCGAAACCCACAATTCGCATCTCGATTCTGGAAATCCCTTTTCAAGGGTTTAGGAGTGGATTCTCGTATGTCCACCAGTTTTCATCCCGAGACTGATGGGCAGACTGAGAGGGTCAATCAGGATCTAGAACAATATTTGCGTCTATATTTGATGGATCAGGAAGGAGAGTGGCCGGACTACATTGGAACTGCTGAGTTTGCATACAACAACTCCGTCCATTCTTCTACTGGTTACTCACCCTTTTATTTAAATGCAGTTAGACATCCAAACATGTTATTTGGTAAGGTTGAGGTTGATGTTCCTGTAGCTGAGGAAGGAATACAGAATTTGCAAGAAGCCTATCAGAAGGCTTCGGATTATCTGGTTAAGGCCAAGAATTCTCAGAAGAAGCAGGCAGACAAAAAACGAAAAGATAGCCCACAGTTTAAACCAGGAGAGCAGGTGTGGATTTCTACTCGACATATGCGGTTGAGAGGGAATAAGAAATTCCAGCCTAGATTTGTGGGTCCATATCCAGTGGTAAAGATGATAAACCCAGTAAGCGTAAGAGTCAGACTGCCTAGTAAGTTTAAGATCCATCCCACCTTCCATGTCTCTTTGGTAAAGAGAAGCCCAGTTGAATTGAGACAGGTTTCACCCCCAGTCCCAATTCAAGTACAATCTGAAGAAGAATTTGAAGTTAAGAGAATTTTAGATTCTAATTTCAAGAAGGGTCAACTGTTTTATTTAGTGGACTGGAAGGGGTTTGGTGTTGAGAAAAGATCGTGGGAGCCCAACTCTAATATTCATGCCCCGAGACTGATCAAAGAATTCTACAAAACCTATCCACAGAAGCCTAGAGAGGGGGTTTTAGTGGGGGGTACTGTCAAGATCGGTCAGATTTTACACAGACATAAGAGGTCCGGTCCCACCTTCAAGATTAAACAGGATTACGCTTTGCCATCCTTTGCTTCTAATTGCAGTCATTTGGTGGCAAAAACGTCCTTTTTGCACTGACTCAAGATGGCGGTTCACTTTCTCAGTTAGCGTTCTAGTGTTTGATCCAACAGGTGGCAGCTCATCTTGTTCGAGCACGCTCACCTGTTGATCTGCGCACTTCAACTGAAGTAATTCTCCGGTTGAGACGCGTTTCTCTGTCGGCTCGACGGAGAACTTTTCTCAACGTTTGGTTCTTGAGTTTCCAGTCTTAGCTGAGACCATTTGTGGACTTCGCGAGGTGTTTTCACGCTCGCATCTTTCCGGCATTTCCATTGTGAAAGTTCAAGCGTCCAGGTTTCCTCACGCACCCATTTTCGAAGGGAAGAAAATGCTTTTGTTTCTGTAACGTTTGGCGTCAATTGGTGAGGTGATATTCTCACTTTCCTTTTCTGCAATTCCGGTGAGGCATTCGTTCTAATCTCAAGTAGACAGTTCAAGGTATGCCTGTATGTATCTATTATTTTGGCAACAGTTGCTGAGAGCTGAGAGACTTTTATTCAAATGATAGACTCAGTATAATAGTTCTCTACAAAGAATACATTGTTGGGTGCTATTGTTCTTAATATTATTTCAAAGACTTACAAAAGAAACCTGCGAAGCAGTTGTTCCATTCTACAGAGTATTCTCCTTCAAGCACTTCCAGTTCTAGCTGTTCTTGTAAGAGAGGTTATATATGCATATAAAAATCGTTCTTACCCATGTTCTCAGATTTCCTGTACCTCTTCCTTAGGTATCTCTACAAGGATTGGAACCTACAGACATTTTCATTTATGTATTTGCTGAAACCAAGGTCTAGCACTGAAAAGAAAAATCTTACATACACACATTCAGAAATAGTATAAGAGAGAGACAAGATTCCACACAAGTCAAGGTAATACGTTCAAAGGATAACAGCATTAGTATAGAGGGGTTCACCTGGGTGTTCTGAGCTTAGTAATGTTATGTTTCTTATTGCAGGTGCGGTTTGCTCCTATCGGAACGACCCAGTGAAAACACCAGTGTGGCAGTCTCTCTTTTTCTCTCAACTTCCCCTTTCCCCCCGTTTCTGACACCAGATATAATCTGGGGTTAGGGGTGTTGGGGAGCTGGGAAAATATCAGCGCGGTTCTTCAGCCATTCAGTTCCTGTGGAGAACGTGACCAGGTACTGAGTTCTGACAATCATCTGTTTGAAATGTGGTGGTTGGAAAGGAATGTGATAAATTCCTCACCCTGCTGGTGGAAAGGGTTGCCATGGTTGTTGGTAATGCTGCCTTCTGTTCCTGCGCCTCCTTCGCTGCCTTGATTTGAAACTATTCCCTCTCGACCCACTCGTAGTGTAGGCGTCTTCTTCTGAGCCGTCTGTACTGTATTCATTCCTTCTAGGTGGGATGTAGTCTGGGTTGGCATATGGGTACGTTTTGGTACGAGAACCGCTTCAGGTCTTTCTGGAACTTCTGTGCCTTGGACTGTGTAAGGGTGTCTTTGTATTCATTGACCTCTTTGTTTAATTCATCCAGTCTCTTCTTGTACCCTGTGAGTGTGGTTCTAAAATGTGTTTCTGTCAGCTGGATTTTCACTAGCAATGCTTCGAATAAACGAAGGGCTGTCTTAATAATGAGCAGCAACCAGTCGCGGGTACAATACTACGTGATCTGGGCCCATTCCTTTCTGAAAAGTGAATCCCCTAAAAAAAATTCATGGGGCATTGGTCATTAAAAGGCCTTTTGGCGCCACATTGTTCCTTAGGTACTCCGTGAATATTGTACCGTGAAGGATGGTTCAGATACATTTTCTTTTCTGTTCAGTGAGTTTGTCCCACTCTGTTGTTTGAGATATTGTCTGTGCAATAGAGGGATCTGAAAAAAGAGAAGGGTCTGTCAGAAGGGCATCCACTTCCTCCTTTGAGTACGACCGGTCTAAGTTTTCCATGCTTGCAGTGAACAGGATCACTAAAATGATCAGATAGAGAAAATAAATTCCTCTTGCAGATGTGGGATGCTAAATCTATATTAACAACCAAAGAGAGAAGTATCTTCACTCTTCTTCCCCCTGAAGAATATACTTGGTAACAACAGAAGAGTGAAAAAGAGAAGGAAAGAAAATGAAAACTAAAGGAGAGCACAAGGAAAAATTATCTTTATTTAAAAGAACCCTCACTCACCAACCTAGTTGGTGACATGCTTCATCATTGGGTCCCCACCAGAGGGACCGAGTGTCCCCCTGGTGTGCTACGACGCCTGAATTACTGCGGAGCTGGGTTTTTTTGTGAGACAGTGTCAGTGTAAGAGTGGTGCAGATTAAAATATGCAAAATTATCAAAAGAGAGAGGGCCCGATGTAGGTCGGTCGGTAACGGCCGAAAATCGGTATTTTCGGCCGTTACCGATCGGTAAATAGGTGATTGGCATGTAGGGGGCATTATTTTACCGAATCGGTAAAATTACCGATTCGGTAATTTTACCGTTTCGGTAAAATAAAAAATCGGTAAATTTACCGAATCTGAGCCACCCATATGTAGGTGGGACTCTTCAGAGTCCCAGGAGCCTTACCGAATCGGTATTTTACCATCAAATCCAATTTGATGGTAAAATACCGATTCCGGTGTGCATGCACATGTGTGCATGCACACCTATGCCATGTGACAGGCAGACCTGCCCTTAGGGCATGTATGCCTGCCACATGGCACCGAGCCTGTTTTGGGGGTGCCAGAGGGTGTCAAAGTGACACCCCATGCACCCTTGTGAAATTCGGTATTTACCAATTCGGTAAATACCGAATCGGTAATGCCCATTCATTCCTATGGGCTTTAAAGCCCATAGGAATGAATGGGCATTACCGATTCGGTATTTACCAAATCGGTAAATACCGAATTCATCCGATTCGGTATTCCAGCACATCTGGAATACCTACATGTCGACCCCATAGATTTACCGATTTTAAATTACCGAATCAGTAAAATTCAGTAATTTAAAAATGGTAAATCTATTTCACCTACATCTGGCCCAGAATGGACACTTGTAACTTTGTGACCGTAGGTTAAATTGAATCACCCTCATAAACGCTCTGTTAATTGTGCGGTGTATATCGTTTATCCGCCCCACAGACGCATTACGGCATTGTCATTGGGTGTCCAAAAACGTGCTGCATGCCAGCCTCAACCTGAGGCAACCTCTGGCTTGAGTAGCAGTGTCCAGAGATAGTGGGAGACCCCTAAAGAAAGTGAAAAGGAATTGGGAGGTAGTGTTTAAAAAGCAAAGCTCCACCGTAAGTAAATTTTAATGTAAAAGGGTAGAGTTTTGTTATTAAAAATGGTGGGTATAAATTGAGATCGTGTTACTGAATCTCATTATAACACGTGGTTCACAAGGTCAACATGTTTCTGCTCCATTCCGCCCAGCCGGGTCTACGGAGCATTCGTCAGGACAGACACAACAAACAACAAATGTGTTACTTACACAACTTGTGAAGTATTTCAATAGTGTTAGGCTCAACACTTAGTTTCTAACTTGTTTAGATTTCCTACAATAAAAACAAAAGAAACATAACATATAGATATGGGGGTGCAGGTTCAGCACTATGTGTAAAAACTTCAATTTGAGATTTTTAGAAAAAACGTGCTAATATTAAACACTATATTCAGAAGGATAGTCCCACTAAGGACCGCTAACGTCTGTGCCACACTCAAAGGCGAAATCTATTCAATGCAAATGTACACACGGATCTCAGGGTCTCACTGTGTGTTTAGTTTATATGGTTTTGATCTATCTGGAAATTACCCCTCTGTTAAGATCTATGCTGTCGTCAAGTTGGTATAGCAAACTAGGGTAAAGAAATTCACGATTATATTCAAATAAATGGCCACGGGCTCTATATAGTGTGACCAGGTGCCTGACGATTATGTCGCACTAGTTCTGAGGTTTCAGAAGGTATGCGATTTTAGCCCTCGAATGTATTCAGATAAATGGCCACGGGCTGTATATTGTGTGACCAAGTGCGTGATGGTTATATCGCGCTAGTACTGTGGTTGCAGAAAATATATTGTTTAAGCCCACTCATGCATAGTAAGTAATTATATAGTCTCATTTAGAGGTATCTTAGTCTCATCATGAATTGCTTTTAGCCCACAGTTATAGTGCGTCAATAGGAAAAAGCTGTTGGTCCACAGTTGTGTGGGATTACCAAAACAGACCATTAGAAAAAAAAGGGGCGTTGTTTGTTATGGAATCTCGTTAACCTCGTCATGGAGCGCTCACTGTAAAGGGGTATTTTAAACAGTGTGTCAAGCGTTCAGAGAAACGCGGTATTAGTTGCGTTATCTAGTGCGTAATGCATCAATCCCTGTTTAAATGGTGGAACGTTAATTGTGAGACGCATATTGTATTACCTTATTGTTGGAAACCTCTCGCTTCAGCAGGGAGCATGAGATTCTCTGGTCCCGAGCTGGGGAGAAAACCGCAGTTGTAAGAGGCATAAATCTTACCCTTCGGTGAATTGCAGACGCCGTTGGCGCCATTCTCACCCGCATGGAGAACAGTTTTCCGGCTTGTGCTGACTCTGCCCCTGGTCAGTGGAGACCAGTTTCCTCTTCCTATTTGAAGTGTCTTCATAGAAAGGGGACTATGTTACTTACTTCCTTCTTGGAAATCGAAAACTTTATTGTACTTCGAAGCGGCTGTGTGTTTCACAATATAAAGCATTTAAACCCCATGTTTGTGACTGAGATATCTTTTCTTATGATGTATAACAGTAAAGGAAGGGAGGGAAATCCTCATTTAGTGCTCATTAGATTATAATTTTATTGCCGCGATATTAATATTAATGTCGCTTTGTTAGGAGAGTCATGTTCGGAGTTAGAGTTGCAATGTTACACATTGTGGATCAGTTTATAAGGAGGGAAAATAATCTCCTGGATGGTAAACTAGAGTTTGTTTAACTGCGGTATCGATGTTTATACTCGCTCAGATGTTAGTAGGAAAAGCGTCTCCTAACGGTGTTGGTTCTATATTCCAGATGTTCTCAGAATTTATTATGCAAATTGGTGCCACAGTATATTATCATTTAGTCCTGTCAAATGTGTCTGTAGGCGGTTCACCCATCTCTGCTCTTTCTCAAACAGTAGCTTCTCTGCATTCATGGTCTTGTCCGTGAGCATTTCTAATACAGTCCATCTCAATTCTTCAGCATTATTGCCTGCTTCAATGAAGTGTGAACATAATTTTGTGGTGTTTTTCTTTAGCCTGATATTGCTCTTATGTTCTCCGATCCTCGTTTTTATTTTCCTGCAGGTCATGCCTATGTATTTTTGTCACATGGGCAACATATCATATAAACTACGTGAGTAGAATTACAATTTGTATGTTGCCGTTGTGTCCAGTTTAAGGACTCTGTTAGTTGTAATGATTTTGACGTTTTCGTAAGTTTACAAACTTGGGGCCTTATTTATGAAGGCCTTGCGTCAGTTTTGCGCCGCCGGTGCGTCACTTTTTGTGACGCACCAGCGGTGTAAAAAATGCGCCCTGTTGCGCCATATTTAAAAAGTGACGCATCTAGGTAGATGCGTCACTTTTTAAACCCCTGCGCCACATTATACCTGCGTCAGGTATAATGTATGCAGAGGGGGCGTTCCCCCGCAAAAAGCCTCGTAATAGTGACGCAGTGAAATCTATGAGATTTCACTGCGTCACTTTTAGGACGCTGTTGCGTCAAAATCTTGCGCCTGCCTCACAGCAGGCGTAAGACTGACGCAAGCCCTTTCACATGGAGCTTTCCCCATGTGAAAGGACGCATTGCTGGAGTTGCGTCACTTTTGTGACAAACTCCAGCAATGCGTCACTTTTGCGCTTACAGATACATCAGAAATACTGACGTATCTGTCACTCCTTGCAACATGATGCGTCATACATTAAATATGACGCATCAGGAATGTCGCAAGGAGTGCGCAGTGAAAAGTGACGCATCGCTGTTTTCACGCAGCGATGCGTCACTTTTCATAAATGAGGCCCTAGGCAGGTACCACACCGATAGTGGCCGGTGACCGGAATCATGTTAGCATTCCTTGTTTGTGTTGGTTTCTTTGTCTTAACTGGTCGTGTATGGACCAGCAAGTCCTTGAGGTTTTTTGTCCGTCTGTTTGCAAATCTGGGTTTGGGCCAGTTGTGTTTGCCTCTAGCGAGAATTCGCCAATTCTTATTGACTAGTTTCTGTATGTCATATGTGACTGGACAGAACGTTTTGCAGATTAAAATATGGCTGGTTTTATCCAAAAGTTATTTTAATGGTGAAAAACCAGAAATCGTTAAAAACAGGTGAGACGAACGTAAAGTGGGCTGGTTAGGTTGACCAGGCTCGTCCGATTTAATATAAGGAGTGAATGATGGTCGACATGTTTCTGCTTTAGAGTCCAATTATGCTAAGCATTCTTCAGGACCAGAACCCCATGGCGGTATACGCACGCTAAGGAGTATCCTGACCTGTGGAGGTGTACAAAACTCACGGTTTTACCTACTTGGCCTTCCTGGATTTCCAAAAGCCATGGGACTCTGAATGAGAAAAAACACACATAAACAAGCATTTATAATGCAACGGTTTCGCCTTTGGAAAATTTAGAGCTATTGGCAATGTAAATGACAATGCCATTTATTTATCCGTTTTCAAAACCAACACATAAATGCAAATTTTGTCATTTACAATGCCAATAGCGCAAACTTTTCCAAAGGCGAAACCGTTGCATTGTAAATGCTTGTTTGTTTTACTTGCGGCTAGCATCACATGTACGTTCTGAGAAAAGGAATGAAGTTAGTGTGAAAATGCAAAAAGAAACAAAAAAAATAGTGTCACAATCCTTTTATGCACTCTTAAAAAGCTGGATCTAGGCCCAGAGGCATTGGAGCGCTTTATGTGAGTACCAGAAAACATTACATAGGGTCATATATATATTTTTTTTTTAGTTTCATGTAGATTAAGTGATTGCCCAGAATCACAGGATGTTGAATTGACGCTAAACTTGAACCTAGTTTCCCAGTTTCGAAGTCAACTATGGCCACAACATGTCCTGGTTGACTAAAGTAATTGTCATCTGGCAGACAAAGGAGAAGCGCGGAGCCTGATATCTACTTTGCTTGTATGGAGTGGAGGAGTACAAAATTAAACTGAAGAGCTCCCTTGCTGGCCCTCACCAACCTCCACCACCCATTGCTGAAGTCCTCTCCCCTGCTGCAGTACCCTGAAAAGTAAGTGCTAAAGGCTTCCCTTCAGCAGCTCTTTGCAGACATTCACACCTGGAGGGAAGGGAGGCAGGCACAGCTCACGCTGTGACAGTCGGAATGGAGCAGCCCTTTGTCATTCTGCCTCGGACATTGGCCTGCTGGCATGACTTCATGGGCATGAGAGGGCCTGTTTGCTAGGGCTGTAACAACAGCCGTTGACGCTGTGCACCAGGGGTGGAGTCCATAGTAGGCCAAAAAAACAGTTCGCCAACTGGCCTCAGCCAGAGGCCCATCAGCCGATGCCAGACTGCCTGCCTTGCCAATCCGAGGCTGCTCTTAGAACTCTATCACCTCATTAAGATAGACCATACTCACGAGCAGGACTTTAAGCAGGATGAAAAAACTGGGGAGTTTGCAATGGCCGATGCAATTAAAGGCGTGACTTATAAAAACAAAAGCTAAAAATCTCAGGGTAGTGTGCCGCCTGACTGGTATTTTGCTTTTTCTGCATCCAGATATATGATACAACAAATAACATTATACCTACAACAAGCCAGGGCTATTGGCTTTGTCAGTGGTTTTTAGTTGCATAAGATAAATAAGCAGCAACCATGGCTTTGTTGTATATAATAATGAAATTGCTTCAGTCCTCAAATGATGAGACTGTGAAAGACTAAAAAGCGTTTCTGTGAAGTTATATCAAAGGTTTTGAGCAGTGATTCTGCAGCAGAATTAAGGTTTTTTTCATCCAGAAGGATAGGGCAAAAATGGAAAGCCAATAGGGACCTGTCTCAGCGCCCACTTTTAAGAACTGACGGTGCTGAGCACCAGAATGGCCCGGCCCACTTACAGCCCTGCCCATTAGCACTTAAAAGAAGCCCCCAACATCCTGCACTGTGAAGAGAAAAGAAAATACACACGATAGGGTGAAATGTTATGAAGTCGTTTCTACCATATTCCTAGTTTTTTCTGTTAGCAGCGACATCAGGTCAGTACAATGTTTTAAATAAGCTGGTACCGAGTACTGGCAATTTTATTTATTGAGGGAGCGTACCTGCACTGCTGAAGAAAAACCTAATACTTTTAGTTGGAGAGTACCAGCACTTCTCAGAAACAACCAGGTACAGCACTTCTATTTTTCCATTTCAATACCTGCGCTTCTATTATTCAATTTCAAGCACTGGGTCAGTACTTAATGGTAATGCAAAATTAAAACATTGTATCCCTTTAATAAATAATTGAAGAAGGTTTGCGTTTCCAAAAATAGCCCCGTCATGAAAAAGACTCCAATTTTGAGTAAATTGCATTTTCCCCACATATTCTACTACTGTTAGAACACGCCTCCACCAAATCCTCTGAACGGAAATGAAAGGTGGTGTCAGATTAACAATGACAGTTACTTGGGGGCAGCGACGGCTCGTGGGGGGAGTTACGGTGGGGCAGGGGGGCGGGAAGGGGGAGGGGCAGGGCGGAGGTTGCTAAAAACCGGCATATGGATAATTGCAGGTAAGTAAACAATTTAATTAATAAAACGAATTTCGTAGCTCGCACTGCATTGCATTTTGCGATGCAAGGCGTACTACGAAATTCGTTTTATTAATTAAATTGTTTACTTACCTGCAATTATCCATATGCCGGTTTTTAGCAACCTCCCCCTCCCCACCCTCCTGCCCCACCGTAACTCCCTCCACGAGCCGTCGCTGCTTGGGGGCACGGGAAAAACCATCATTTTCAACCAAACCACCACAAACACCTGTGACCACCGCTCTGGCTGAGAGCATCACAAGGACACGGTGGTACCAGCTGACAAATTTGCACACCATTCAGCGTTACTGTACAGTCTCCTGATAGGGAAAGCCGCGCGGTTATTCCAGTACCTGTCAGCCAGCTACAGCACCTCTTGCACATTGCCGGTGCAGACGCGGATGCTGCCAGTGTACATGTACTGGATGACGGCCTCAACTGTCTCCATGTCGGGGCCAGTCTCGGAGCTACATTTGCGCATCTCCACGCGGCCGGAACGCGCCTCCTGAAAGTGGCCAGACAGCAGCGGGCTGAAGTAGTCCGTGGCTGCGGCAAGTACGGACCGGTGCGCCCGAAACTCGCGACTCTCTTTTCCAAAGGCCAGCGTCACGTCGCAGAAGAGCCCCTGACGCCGCTGCTCATTCTGCCGTGCCGAGAGCTCAGCGCAGTGCCGGGGGTAGCGCAGTTCCTCCGCCGTCAGACACAGAGACTTAAGTAGACACACAAAAGACTCAGGTATGATTAAAAGCCATTTTGAACTCGTAACCTCCCATGGCTTTCTTAATTGACACTGTCAGCAGACTGCCTTGATTCGAATGATTGCACAAATGCACACAATAGTGTGAATGTGATTGAAAGCACAGGGCCTCAATGGACCCTGCTCTATCAAACACAGGATGGTGAGCATACGGACATTATGCAAATGAGCCTTGCTGAATAGTTCAGCTGGGGCTCAGATCAGGGTAACAGAAGCGGTCCCTTGGGTGCCAGAGACAGCTTCCACTCCTGCTCACCAGCACTCCAAGCCAATGAGCCTACCCTTTCATGAGTACCCGTACTCTCCTTGGCAGCAGAGGCGTACTGGTACTCAGAGTGATAAAGCTAAGAAGTGCTGGTACTTAATACTGGTGAGTACCGGCCAATTTAAAGCACTGCCCCACACAGTGATCTGCCAGACTAGTCCATCGGGCACTGCCCGATTGCCCTATTGACCAGTCCGACCCTGACTGACCTATAACATATGGTTTACTGCCACACCAATCACTTAGACCAACTTATCTACCCAGCAAAACATTCCACTTAACACAGTGCTTGGATCCATCACACAACTATCCTCCACCACACCACGGTTAGACACTTTAGCACTCACATGCACCACAACAATCTCCACCTTCATATATTTTATCTACTCTACACCACTCCACTGAATCACACAACTGAACACTTCAACACGTCTGGTGTTCTGTTATTTATACTTCATATATAGCTCAAATCACCAATAGGTATCTTGGCGCTACTGGATAGTAACAGACATCTACCAACAGAGGTCAACATTAGAAGAGGGAGGCTTTCACTCATTTCCTGTATTGGCTGTAGTTCAGACAGACAGGAAGGTGCATAGGAAGCCCATTCCAATAGACAGGGGCCAGGTAAGCCTTACCTGCATCGCACTGCTAAGCTTCACCATTCACCTGAACAAAATGCTTAAGTTCACTTCACCACTCACGTGCAACACACGGCTAAAATACCCCACAGCACTCACCTGCGTCACACTGCTCATCTCTACCACACCACTCAACTGAATCACAAAGCTAAGCTCTCACCCATGCATCACCTGCATCACTCTGCTCAACTCCACCACATCACTCCGCTTCACACAGCTCAACTGACCACCATACCTCACACCGCTCAAATCAATCTGCATGACAGTGCTCAAAAGCGCCACACCACTCAACTGCATCAAGCAGCTCTACACCACCAGACAATTACCCTGCAGCACACACCTCATCCCCACCACTCACCTGCATCACAGTGCTCAACACCACCACACAACTACCCTGCAGCACACACCTTAACCCCACCACATCAGTCACCTGCATCACGCTACTCAACACCACCACACCACTACCCTTCAGCACACAGTTCAACCCCACAACACCACTCACATGCATCACAGTGCTCAAATATACAGACCAGTCACCTGCATCACACTGTTCTACGTCATCACCCTACTCACCTACATACCACTGCTCAACTCACCCTCGTACCTCGCCTGCATCACACTGCTCAACACCACAACAGCACTCTCCTGCGTCCCACATCTCAACGCTCCACTACACCTGACCTGCACCACTCTACTCAGCTCTACTGCGCCAAACTCCGCACCACACACTTTCTTACGCCACACGAATATTGCTCACCTTTATTTAGCACACCGTTCACCCCCACAGCTCTAACCGAGACAGCCCTCAACTCTACATCTCTTATTTCTACCACGCGACACCTCTGCGCCAAAGAGGGGACCGTCACAGCACTGGGCCCTAACTCTTGCATCTACAACTTTCCTTTTCCATATAACATCCCCAGAAAAGTCGCACGCATCACAACGCTTCCCTGCTACACAACACTCACCTGGGCTTAGTGCTCTACGGAGCGGCGCTCACCTGGACCCACTGTCGGTCCTGTCGCAGAGAGAGAAAGAGAATGGAGGGGGCGGCATAGAGAGTATCGCAGAAGGAGTGTGGGGGGGTGAACTGCCGCTGGAGGGTAAGGGGGCGACTGCTGGCAGTGCTCTGCAAGAAAAGAGAGGAATGACAGCCCCTACAAGTGAGTGAGCGAGGGGTGACAGCCACACCAAGGGGAGAGAGACTGACAGCTGCTGCAGAGGGAGAGGTGAGGGAAGCACCTGCAGTGGGAGAGGGGGAGTAAAAGTCCCAGTGGCGAGAGAGGCCGGTTGAAAGCCGCTGTAGGAGCAGAGGGGTGGCAGCCCTCACAGTAAGAGGCAGGGTGCCGGGAGCTCTTGATGGCGGAGGGTAACTGGTGTCAGCCAGCTCTTGCCGCAGAGGAGGGGGCAGCATCAGCCCCTGCAGGAGAAGGAGGGGGTGGGGAACTACAGCGGTCTCCAGGCTTAAACTTCCTGTACCCGGAAAGGAAAGACACCCCTAAAAGTAAAACGCGTGTCCCTGGGATCATGCGCTCTTCTGACGGCTCTCTCCACAAATTCTCCACCCCCCCCCCCCCCCCCCGGTTGCCACGCTTCCGCTCCCCTCCTCACTGTGATCGTTGTCCTGCAATTACTCCCGGCTCAGGCAATGGATTCTCTCCCCCGTCTGGCACTCTCTTACCCTCCACCTCCAAGCCTTTGTTTTTCGGTCTCTATCCCCGTCTCTCTTGAAACCTCTATACTGGATGACGGCCTCAACTGTCTCCATGTCGGGGCCAGTCTCGGAGCTACATTTGCGCATCTCCACGCGGCCGGAACGCGCCTCCTGGAAGTGGCCAGACAGCAGCGGGCTGAAGTAGTCCGTGGCTGCGGCAAGTACGGACCGGTGCGCCCGAAACTCGCGACTCTCTTTTCCAAAGGCCAGCGTCACGTCGCAGAAGAGCCCCTGACGCCGCTGCTCATTCTGCCGTGCCGAGAGCTCAGCGCAATGCCGGGGGTAGCACAGTTCCTCCGCCTCGGCCTCCGCCCCGCCTGGGGCTTCCGCCTCCTCGTCCATGGAGGCCGTAACTTGGCCTTCGACGGCCCCCGGTCCGGGACTCTGTGGCTTCGGAGAGCCTGAGGCTGCCACCGTCGCCATCTTTGCTATCTTGTCAAAGCTCTGCACCGCCCAGCAACGGCGGGTGCCAAGGAAGTGATGTCAGGACGTTACGTGCAGTGACGGGCTGAAGGCCAAACACAAGTTGAAGTGTCATAGGGTGACCAGGCACAACAAGTCAGGTCCCGGGCCGGCAGCCAATCACAGCGCGGCGCGGGAAATGACGTCACGGAGGTGTCCCGGGCCGGCAGCCAATCACAGCGCGGCCCGGGACAAAGGGGCGGGACTTAAAAAAAGCCCGAGAAACGCCCCCGAATCGCGTTTTCCCGAGAAAGCGTGATTGACAGCCTCTGTCTCCCAATTGCTAGCCTCCATTTATGGAGCTAGCCAATGGGAAACAGAGGCGGTCCGAACATCCCTACTGTAGACAAAAGTTTTCGATCTGGGAGGGGCACTGCGTGCCCCTCGCCAGGTCGAAACCTAAAAACACACAACTATTACGTGGATTCAGTGGTATCTTTTATCAGATATCCTAGAGGTCTAATGTGCTTGGCAACCTCGTGCTGTAAGTGATCTAGGTTCTTATGCAAGTTAAACCACGTGTACCCATGACTCAGGCACTCGTGTGACACATACTGCCACTCCCTATACTTGTGCTGACAGAGGGGTCATAGTTACGGGTAACTACCAGTAACTTCACTGCGCCTTAATATATTTGTGTGATTCAAGCATTTGCTAATTTATACATTGACATTTCAAGTGCTCAGTGATGTAACTGTGCTGAAGCGCTAGATCTCGATAAATGGGCTTCGGAGTTTGCATGTTAAAAAGTTGTTGCAGCAAGGAAAACTTGGCGCTTACGTGAAGTGGTTAACGGCTTCACTTCATGAGTCCAGGAGGGGGTAGAGCTACCTGTAGGATCTAAATTAAAACGAAATCAAATGGGATCAGCGGTAGCGTGTTCCCCAGAGTAGCCGTTACTGCCCAACCAAACACCCCAGTACACTTACTTCCAATATGGTACTCTCCCTCTAACGACCTGACTGCGATCTTCCTTGGACAGGAATGTTGCCGTTGGCCTGCAGCTCGGGGGAGAAATTCTGGTTCCTGATCATGTGATCCGGACGCAGAGTGTCTAAAACCATTGGCAAAGCCAATAGTTCACAAAGTTTCTTAAATCTGGGTTGGCAATTGTCAATACGTCTTTACAATATGCACAGAGTGGGCTTCAGCTCCACCAGGGGGAGTATAACTATCCCATATCATACTATTAGTTATTTGCTTCATCTTCACCTGCCAGACAGTACTTTCATTACAATAAATGATCGACAATTTAACATCCGAAAAGTAAACTGAATGCTCACAGGATCTGTCACATGTAATTCTTTAGCTCGTAAATGTGTTTCGTACGGAATGCAATATGTTTTTTGCAACTTTCCTCCACTCTCATTAGGAAAAAGACAGTTGTTTAATGGGCAGATACTCTCCGGTAGGGAGCACCTATACTTCTTTAATGTGAACCTGGAGAGTACCTGCACTTCTCTGCGCTGCTACAGTGTAGCAAGCTGGGTTTCTGTTGCAGTAACCCATCTTTTTGCCTGACTACTGATACACTTTGACTTGATGTGCCCTGGGTCCCTGCTAATCAGGTTTCCAGGGCCTGTGTTCTTTCCCCAAAACTGTACCTTGTACCCCCAATTGGCTCCTCTCTGGACACTTGTCAGTCTCTTGTAAAAGGTATCATGAGTCCCAAGGGCACTGTGGCCAGGAAAGGCCTCTAATGGCTGCAGCACTTATTGTGCCACCCTTAGAGGCCCTGTACCATTACACACATACACTGCCATTGCAGGCAGTGTGCTGTGGTGCAGGCAAAGTGAAGAGTTGAAATGGCGCACATCCCTGTCACACCTACCCCATGCCAGGAAGAGCCATCTGTGGCAGGGGAGCCTCAAAGGCTTTGCAGCCTTTGTAACGCGACCCCCAGCCTCTCGTGCTATCAGGAGCGGGCCCCCTTCCTGTCTACCCTCCTTTATGGTGAGGAGACAGCCGGGAAAAATTATCCAGCCCAGAAGGTGTGCCCGCCTCTGCCAACCCCACCCCTAAGGTGGGGGAGGGAGGTGAAGCCCACTCTTCAGTGCATGCCATCTTGCAGATGGCAGGCACTCCTCAATCAGGATTAGGGATTGTGCTCACTTCCCCATGTGGGGTGAACACACCAAGGGTGTAGTCACCCTAAGGTCAGTAGTCCATTGGCTACTGAACCAGAGACCCCTAAAACGCCCCCTAAATACAGTATTTAGGGGGCATCCTTGACCCAAGAAACTACAAGAAGAAAAGAAGAAGGACCGAACAGCTGTGCCGAAGCTAAGAAGAGGAGGCCCCCCACTGACTTGGCCCCAGCCCTACCGGCCTGACCCCACCTCAAACCTGCAGAAGCAAAACTCTGGTGTGTCATGCAGCCAGCAAGCTCAAGAACCTTGAGGAACTGCCCTATCATCAAGAGAAAATACTTTGTCTCCCGTAAACACAGGATTTGTTCACCAACAGACTCCAGCTCTGACAAGATCCACGAGTCTGCACCACTTTGCACCTGATGACCACAGCCCGAGTTCGAGTGCCCAACACCACAAGGAGGTCTCCACAGTGATTCTGAGCCAAGATCTGGTGATCCCTGACCTGCCTCAAACCTCCAGCTGACACCTGCAGCCTCAAACCGGAAGGTTCCCCTAACCGCAACCAGGAGCTGGAAGAAGATCCAACCCTAACAGGCACGCCTGCACCCGACGCCCCACGGCCTTGGGTGGCCCAACCGACAGTGCCTAACCACCCCCCAACATCCCAACTTACCTCTCCAAGTGGTGGTCGCATCCAGAAGACTCAGTGGCATAGGAAGAGGGGTGCAGTGGATGCAGGCCGCCCTGGGTGTCATCACTGAGGGGGGTGACAAAATGGCAAAAATATGTGTTTTAAACACATATTTTTGCCATTTTGTCAAACCGGGGGTGACACAAAATGTTCTGCAGCGGGTACCACCTGACCTTGCTACACCCCTGAGAAGACCTTCTTCCCCGAGCCTGCAGTGTGTTTGCGAACCAGAGACTCCCCTTTGAAAGCTACAGGGTACCCGATGCCAAAACATTACTCTGCACCCGGCCACCGCAGTGCCGCTGAGGGTGCGCCTTCTGTGCTGGATAGAACCCCCATTTGCTCTGAGCTTAAGTCCAGGAGCTTTGCTCCCAAAACCTTGTGGTCTGCTCGTAAGCAGCCAGCAACCGAAGGCCCCATCCAATCACTGGATAACATTGGGCCTCAGCACTCTTCACCAGGCCGCCCTAGTGCCGCTGAGGGTGTAACAAGAGTGCATCCTTGACTCTGGGGGGCCCCTGAGTCTATCCCCAGAATACCAACTCCCACAACTTAATACTTACCTTTGAACCGATAACCCTATTTTCCTCCATAGGATAACATTGACTGTTTTTCTGTGAAAAGTTTCTAAGTGTGGAGTTGGAAAATCTATAAAAGTTTCTAAAACTAACAAAATAACCAAAATGCTTTTACTTACCTGTTTACAGGAAATGTCCCAGTGCAGTATCCAGGTATACTGCATTGTGTAAGAAAAGTAATCTGAAAGTAATCTACTTGACATTCTACTGAAAAGCCGATACAAAGTATATGTACAATATTCCAAAGCATTGCATCACTAGTAGTTCTACTATAATCAAACCAAAAGTATATATACCACTGCAATACAACCTGTTTCCAAACTGTATTATTACTGCAAAGTACTTATCACTTACCTGTGCCAGGCGTGCTTGGCTCTAGGAAATAAAATAACTAAAAGAATATTTTTATACAAAAACAATTGGTCTGAAGTTCAGTCTTTGAGTGTGTGAATTAATTTGCTGACTGTGTACAATAAATGCTTATCACTGTCCTCTGATAAAACCTTACTGCTGGACCACTACCACAAATAGAGAGTGAGGTGCTATCTAGTTTTACCTCTGCCTACTTTTGGGGTTCCACTGGACTCTGTGCACACTATACCTCACTTTGGTATGGTATATACAGAGTCATCTTCCTACATACAGTACATTTAATAGGAGAGTACGATTACAGGCACTTTTCAGGAGTAAACAGGTACTTTGGATAGTGAGCACCAGCACTTTTCAGGAGTATACAGGTACTTTGAATGGTGAGTACCAGCACTTTTCAGGAGTAAACAGGTACTTTGGATGGTGAGTACCAGCACTTTTCAGGAATAAACAGGTACTTTGAATGGTGAGTACCAGCACTTTTCAGGAGTAAACAGGTACTTTGGATGGTGACTACCCGCAGTTCTCTATATCCGTTTAATGCACTAGAAATAGGACATGCTTCAATATGCTAAAGAGCATTTGTGCGTGTTGCGCAGGTAAACTACATTTGTGAAGGCCAGAGTGTAAATGCGTTGGCGCGTTGAAGCCACGACTAATTGGTTTAGCCAGTGCCTGGTCAGAAATACATGTACCACTGAAGTTGGGAAAAAGTCCAACCATTCTTACATTTTACAAATAAACTAGTTTAAAACATGCATTCTTTTTTAGGTGGAGGTGAGAAATCTGTAACTTGTTTATTTATATAAGGGTTTATATATGGTGATCCAGGAACGGGTGTCGGAGCGCGTCACAGACATTAAATATTATATATAACCGCAATGAGCTGGGTGCCTCAACCATTCAGTCAGATCCCCCAGGATAGACACCACACCGCGTCCCCCAAATAAGTGATGCTGCGGGCGGTTGGAATCCCCGGAATGGGTAATGAGCTACTCCATGTTGCCATCAATCAGTTTGACTAATGAACACCCCAGCCCCTCCCGCGCAGTACAGCTGCTCTCTCTGATCGTCACGCAGATGGCAGAGGGAGGCCTCTGTCTGAACGCGTCAGTAAATATACAAATTCATGGCATAGATTAGCCCCACACAAAGAGGGGCTGACTTCAGAAAACTGAGGCGCACCTCCCTCGCTCTGCCGGCTGTTTCTTTGTTGCCTTTGTCCCTTTTGAGGCCTTCAGGACAGCTTCAAGGTAGTTCAGGAGGTTAATGTGGCTTCTACAGCTCACAGCACCAGTAATGCTGCAGGTTAGGGAACAGCTTAAAATGGAATGTGTGTGTGTGTGTGGGGCGGGGGGGGGGGGGGGAGGGGCTCTAAAAGGGCCTGGCCTAAGATCCTTTCAAAGATGCATGGGGCATGTAAGTAAGGACACATGTAAACTAAAATCGAGTTCTTCTCATAGTGTGCCACCCCCAGCAATTTGGGACCTCTCTGTGAGCTTTCTATTATTGCACCTAGACATATCGCCCAATAACGGACACACAACTAAAACAAGTCAGACATTGCTTTTGCCACTACATCTTTGCAATATCAGAGAAATGAGTAACAGCAATGATTTTGGGTGAACAATTAGAGTTGTAAATGTTTCAGTCCTGAAAATATGAGACTTTAAATTAAACATTTCTCAAGTCTGTGGAAGGGGCAGTGGTTTTCAGAGAGCCTCAATCATTCCCATTCTTCCCTTCACACCACCTTCCTCTGCAGTCTCGCACTCGGTTGGACACACTCACACTTGGTCTCTGCCCACCTTTCTAGAATCCTCTGTCTGCATATCAAAAACACCATCTGTTTCCTCCTCGGTATCCTCTTTTCACTCTTTCCTGCACGTACTCCCTTGCATCTCTTTCCCTTCACCATCTCCCCAACACACACAGCACAACCACTCACCTGAAAGCGCTGTATTTTACTTTCACCGTGTCAATGTTTCAACAGCTACGGACTGCCTTCACACACTTTTGCATAAAATCACAAATATCATTTACACGCATGAGTATTGCTGTGTATATAATGCAAAGAGGCCAAGTACTGGATGAGCATGAGTTCGGAATAACTGTATGACCCACTGGCAGGCACTTTAAGAAACTTGCACTATTTCTGCCTCAACTCCAGAACTCTCAATCGCGGCCCATTATAAACACCCTTCTACACCAGGACTCACACAGTCACTATAAGAAAATTGAATATTAGTTGAGGAGGGCAAGTACCTACCTTAAGTAATAATCACAAACACTATGATGGTGAAACATTAGTCACAAAATAAACCTGCCTTTAACCCCCTGGTAGTTTTGGCACAGGGCTGACAGGCTTAACTTAGAGGCAATGTGTAAATTCTTTTTTTTTTTTTTTTTAAACCTTTATTTCGATAAAAGCAATACATTTGCAGACCTACAACCACAGGGGCCGGCCGTTGTTAAAACGAAATAAAAACACAAAATTGCATCGTTACACAGCTCTTCAGCCGACAACCCAAGTGCCCGGCAGCGATTTCGCATATTATTCTGAGAAGGCCTGTGGTGGTAAGCAGGATGAATTAAGGTTTCACATTTTACATATATATAAATAAACCATAAACATAAACAAAAACAAACAAAAAAATAGCGAGGCAATAAGAAACTACACGTTGAGTGTCTGTCTCGGGGGGGGGGGGGGAGTCATATCAAAAAATTGGTGCATGCAATGTATAGAGATGAATCCCGGGGGGGGGGGGGGGGGGGGGGGGGGTCAGGGAGCGGGCGAACACAGCGTAGACAGAAGTGTGCACCATACGAGGGATGTTCGGTCACGGGTACAGAGGTATTTCAGGGACGTCTACAAAAGGAGGAGTGCAGATCTCCCCACGGTATAGGTTCCATTGGTTCCATATTCTCCCCCACTTCTTGGGTCTACCACGAGCAACATACACAGTTTTCTCCCTAAACATGCACCAATCCATGTTTTCTTTCCAGGCTGAAACCAGAGGTGCTCTTTGGGATCCCCATAGTTGGGCTATGTCCCTTTTAGCTACCATATTACCAAGGGTAGCCCATTGCGTCTGCGCCACATTATAATCGTTTGGCTCCCATATATTCAGTAAACAGCGTCTGGCCTCCGGCAACAACGAAACACCCGTAACCTCTTCCATAACAGCATGCACATGATTCCAAAACACCACAACATCCGGGCACTCCCATATGATATGAAGGAAGCTAGCAATCATACCACACCCGCGCTTGCACAACCCGTCCACTGAATAACCCATACGCAGCAGCCGTGGACCCGTGATATAGATGCGGTGTAGGATTTTTAATTGCACCAGCCGGAGACGGGCCGGAATCGCGACCTCTTTAGGAGAAGATATCGCAGCCTGCCAATCTTCATCGTCCAACTCCAGTCCATCGTCGGTCCAAGCACCTCGGAGCCGTGAAAGCAAATCCGACCGATCGTTAATACGTTTTTTGTATATTAGGGAAATAGTGCTATCCGGGACGTGTCCGTCAAGCACCCTATCCTCAAGGGGAGAAGACCCCGGGATAACGGTCCCGACCAGGAAAACCGAACCAAGCACATGACGGATCTGCATGTAACGAAAGTGTTCCTTATCACTTAGCGCATATTCTGATTTGAGCTCGTCAAAAGTCTTGATCCTGTTCTTAACCCAGAGATCCCCTACCCTGCTAATGCCGATGAGATCCCACTTCTCGAAGCCTTTCGTTGTCCAGAGATTGCCCAATCTCTCCACCGCGTAGAGCGGGGTCACTCTAGTCAATCTGTCCGACCACCCCATTGCTGCGGTTGCACTACATCACACCCGTACCGCGACCCCAGTGGGGCCAGTCAATTTCTTTCCAGTCGATCTGGAGTATAGCGCCCTATTATAGTTCCCTCCCGGCAGCTGCCATTTGTCCATTTTAAATGCGGGATTTGGAATGGGGCCGTACATTGCATGATTAATTGCACTTAATTGGGATGCCCAATAGTAACGTTTAATGTCAGGCAACGCGATGCCCCCATCATACCAGGGCAAAGTCAGCTTCGCTAAGGCAATGAGAGGGCGCCCGCCCCATAGCAGCTTCCTCTGTAGGCTCTCAATCTCGCGAAAATAACTGGCGGGTACAAGATCCAGAGTATTTTGGATGGCATACAGGAATCGGGAAAGGGACATCATCTTTAAAAGAGCTGCCCTTCCAACTGGGGACAGCGGCAGGCCGCACCAAGCCATCACATCGGATTTAAGCCGGAGAAGCGGGGGAAGCAGGTTTCGCTCATATCGAGCTGCGGGGTCTAGTGATATAAAGATCCCCAAATATTTAAAACCAACGTGTGTGATCGGTATCGGGCAGACGCGTGGCAAGGGGGGTACTTCTCCGTTGAGTGAATAAATACTAGATTTGCTCCAATTAATCACCAGACCAGAGTTCTTCCCGAACGAACTCAGTACATCGAACAGTACCCCCAGTGATTTCCGGGGGGAAGTGAGATATAGCAGAATGTCGTCCGCGTATAGCGATATGCGGTCCTCAAAATCAGGGGACCACCTTTAAGCGACGGTTCCCATCGCAGCCACGCAGCAAGGGGTTCTAAAGCAAGCGCGAAGAGCAATGGAGATAGAGGGCACCCCTGTCGCGTACCCCTCCCAAGGACAAAGGATTCTGAGACTCTGCCGTTGACCACCACCTGAGCCAACGGTTCCTCATATAGGAGTTTAATCCACCCGATGAACCCGGGGCCAAAACCAAATTTAACAAGGGCCCATAAATATGGCCATTCCACCGTGTCGAAGGCCATCGAGGCATCCAAAGATACCAAGATGGCCGGCTCGGGCAACGACTCCCCTCTTGCCAGGACGCCATGAAGACGACGCAGGTTGAGCACGCGGTTGCGGTGGGGAATAAACCCGGACTGATCTGTGTGTATCAGGTCGCCGATCACCTTTATCAGCCGGTTTGCCAGGAGTTTTGCCAAGATCTTGGGTTCGGCGTTCAAAAGTGATATCGGCCTATATGATGTGCATAGGTCTCGTGGTTTCCCTTCTTTATGAATGACTACAATGGACGTTAGTCTCTGGTCACGAGGAAGGGATCCGACGTCTCGCGATTCTAGGAACATCTGACGAAGGTGCGGCGCCATTTTGTCGGGACACAACTTGTACAGTTCGATGGGGATGCCATTCGGGCCCGTTGCTTTCCCCGAGCGGATGGAGCGGATGGCGAGCGCTATTTCATTGTTAGACAATTCCGCCTCCATAAGCTCTTTGTCCGAATCAGACAAGCAAGGCAATGCAATATCTCTAAGCAACAAGTGCGAGTCCTCCTCCGGTCTTTCTGAAACCGGTGCATACACCCTTTGGAAGTGGTGTGCGAAGACATCCACTATCTCAACCGGATCCACAACCCGCACTCCATCCGCTCTCTCAACAACAGGCACAACACGATTCAGTCTATCCCTTTTATCCAAAAAGGCAATCAATTTCCCGCTTTATCTCCAACATCATACAGACGCCCCTGTTGCTCACAACTCATTGCCTTGGCCGCATCAGTCACCGGAGCTCTATAATCAGACTGTTTGAGGGCTAAAGCGTGTAGCCCCTCCTGTGTAACCCCAGATTGCAGTTCTTCTTCCAAGTCAGTAATTTCGGTCTCCAGTCGTACCACCTCCTCATTCATACTTTTCTTTGCACTAGCAATCAATGACAGAGTTTGGCCACGGATTACCGTCTTGAAAGCCTCCCATAGTGAAATGGAGGAAGACACAGACCCCACATTTTCAGCGAAATAGTAGTCCATAGACTTAACCACACCAGCCCTGGTTTTAGGATTGCGGAGGTGCCAGGGGTTAATCGGAGCCACTCGGCCCTCCGCTCCCAGCTGTATATCAATAGAAAGCCAAAGTGGGGGGTGGTCCGAGATACCCCTGGCTAGGTGTCTAATTTCTCTCACCGAGACTGCCTGCGCCGCCGGCACAAGGATATAGTCAAGCCTTGAGAGGCTCCCGTGTGCGCCCGAATGAAAGGTATATTGTGCCTGTCCGGGGTGCAGCAGCCTCCAACAGTCCACCAGACCCAGTGTTTCCAGGAAGTTACCCACCCAAGATTGCGATCTCGCGAGATCCCTGGGGGGGCTGCGGTCCTCACTACCACAGACAACAGAATTGAAATCCCCACGCACAACCAAAATACCTTCGGGGAGCCCCAACACCACCCTTCCCAAATCAGAGAACGTCATGGTTTGTGAACCTGGCGGGACATACACAGAGAGTATGGAGATCGTCTTCCCCTCCCACCTGCCCACGACAGCAGCATATCGTCCCCTATCGTCGAGTATAGTGTCATCTATTTCCAGGGGGAGGGAGTTCCTGACTAGAACGCCAGCCCCCCTCGACCCAGTAGTGAATCCAGAGTGCGCTACCAGACGATAGCCTCGCCTGTTTAGTGCATGGCATGTGTTCCCTATCAAATGCGTTTCTTGTAACAACACCACATCAGGGGAAAGACGTTTCAAATACTGCAATACTATCCCCCGCTTTATCCTGTCTCCCAGACCATTAACATTCCAACTTAGCACCCTTAGCCCCCTACCCCCCATCCCGGAAACGAAGACAGAGCCCCTCCCATAACGAAACAGACACCAAAGTCAAAATATACAGTAATACGTAGCCTCGAAATAAACAAATAAAAAAACAAAGTTACCCCCACCACCCCCAAAGAAATTCCCCGAACACCCCCCCACCCTGCACCCCTGCGTTAGACCAAAAAGCCACCCCAACTTGCAGTGTGCCTGTCGCCCCAATAGAAACTAATCTACAAAAAGAGAAAAGACCCCCAGAAGGAGGAAGAGTCCCGGTTCCCTACCGCCCCTGGGTATTTACAAATATACATACAAGCACAAAAAGTCATCGGACCACTGCTGCAAAGTCCATATAGCACGCATGCCGGTCGGCATTCACTCCTCATGTTCCGATGGGCCACCTTCAGCGCCCCCTGATTGCTCCGGGCGGTCTCGATGCGTCGGCAAAGTATCAAGCCAGTCACTGACGACCTCTGGCCGGTCAAAGAAGAGCGCTCGTTCCATGTACTCAATACGTAGTCGGGCAGGGAAGAGCATAGCGTATTTCAAGCCCATGTCCCTAAGTCTCCGTTTCACCCCCATGAATCCAATCCATTGTTTTTGTACAGCCTGCGTGAAGTCAGGGTAGAAACCAATGGTCACATTCTCGAATTTCGTGGGGCCGTTGGCCCGCGACGCCTGCAGGATAGCGTCCCTGTCCCTGAAGTTGAAAATCCTGGCTATGATAGGCCGTGGAGGGGCGCCCGGTTTATGTTTCCCACCTGGAACTCTGTGTGCACGCTCCACTGCAAAAAAGTTACTGAGGCCCTTGGGGGCCAGATGGTTCAGTATGAGGTCCTCTACAAGGAGATCTGTTGTTAATTCAGTGGACTTCTCCGGGACCCCAATGATACGCACATTGTTGCGCCTAGCTCGACTTTCGAAGTCATCCAGCCGACGGGCAAACAAATCATTAGAGGACCGCAGATTACGAACTTCTGTCTGAAGATCGGAAACGTCGGTCGTAAGGCTGGCGGTCTTAATATCCAGAGACTTGACCCGTTCATTGGTCTTCGCCAGATCAGTCCTGATCAAGTTGACATCGATGGCCACCGTGTCAATCTTTGAAGCCAATGTTTCGTATTGCCAGCCCATGGATGTCTTCATGCTTGCAATGGCGCCCATAACGTCTCGCAGTGTCAATTCCTCTGTCGCTGAGGAGCCATCCCCGGTCTCATCCAGGACTTTACAGACACCACTAGGGGATCCTTTCGGACGAGTGTAGCGGTTTATACTGTTGGATTGGATGGCACCCCCTCGGTGTGCGCCCTTGGAGGTCCGCTTCTCGCTATCCGACTTGCTCGCCATCTTGAGCGGCACGCCCCGGAGGGGCCTTTGGGACCTGGTGTGAATGGCTCCTCACAAATCAGACTTGCAGAGTCTAGAGACGAGGGGCAGAGGGCAAGCGATCAACCGGTGGCAGATCATGGGCCATCAAAGTCAAATGGCGGCAGGTTACGATAGACAAAGACCAGAAACGAAACCGAAAGTATTTCAGGGGCACTGGCACACCTCCACCGGCCGCTGTTGTTCAATTGCCACCTGGGTATCTCAGGGACTCAAGTCCCGGGCTGCTCATCGGTGTAGGCCACAGAATCTCAAAGTGGAGTAAGTCCGGTTCCCGGCAGCCGATTCGATTTCAGTCTCGTCAAGATGGCGGTGGGTAAGGAGCTCAATGAGTGAGCTCCGAGGGCTAGGGATCAAAACTTGAAAATATCCCTGTTTAGCCCAGGCGAGACCCACCGTTCGTCCGACCCTTAACTTAACGCCTATACCAGGCTCATACCAGCAGAGTAGATCCCGCAGATCCCCGAAGAAGTCAGGGAGTCGGTTACGGGTTGGAGGCTGATCCGAGGGGGACGCGGTCGTGCTGGAGCGTCCAAACAACGAGTACCGATCACCGACACCCAGAGTAGCAGGGCGAGCCCCCTCGGCAACGAGGACTGAAACAGCAGAACGGGAGGATCTGGAGTCTCTTGTTGACCCCATACGTTGGAATACCCGGATCCCCGCACAGAGGATCGTAACGCAGGAGCAGTTCCGACCGTCGCCGAGGACCCAGCTGCATGCAACATCGGAGCGGTCTCCCCTGGGATCCCGCATTTCTCCGAGATGAGCCCCGCTGCAGCCTCAAGGTAACTGAGCGAGTGTAGGCTACCAGCAAGAATTACACAGCCCCAGCGACCCCTACCAGTCCGGACTTGGGGGGGCATGAATCCTGAGCCCGGATCACTGCTGCAGACGCCTGGGAGGCTCCTGACGGACGACGGAACCCACTGCCCTCGTGAGTGCGGAGGTGCTCTGCCTGCCTGCAAACACCGCCTGCATTTGACCCCCACCCTGCCCGGGGACCCTGGACTGGACCGCGGCGGAAAGACCTGTCATCGCTGTACCGGGAGGTCGGTGTGGCTATCTATCCCGGTGGTCTTTGTGCCTGTCTGGTCGTGCCTGGACCTGCGTGTCCCGGCGATCTGGGTGGCTGTCTTCTCGGTCTGGGGGCTGGATCCCTCGCACCCCGGTGGCGCACGGAGAGGGTGGCGCCCTGCTGCAACGAAGGGTTCGTCGCCCCCCCACCCCACCCCACCCCACCCCAATCAGTGCCATTGGAGCCGCCGGAGCGGGAGACAAACGGACGGGAGTTGGTGCGGACTGACCCAGCGCGGGTGATAGAGGGTGTTCCGGCAGGATCCCTCCCCCCTCCCAGTGGATCATCGAGAACGGAGAAAGCGGCTTTTAGAGCGTCTCTGGTGTGCCCTGTTTGTGTGTCTGGGCAGCCACTGCGCAGCTCTGCTCAGGAGGTGCCTGACTTAGCGTTAGTGCAGCCCGACGACTCGGAAGGTAACTGAACGCAAAACTATTTCTTTTTATACTCTATTTCTTTATATACTCATGCCAGTTTCTCACTTTCTGCCCGGAATTTTGCACGCAAAACTATTACTTTAAACACTCATGCCGGATTTTCACTTTATGCCCGGAATGCACTGTATGCTTTGTATTTTCGCGGGCTTTGCGGTCTCTTCACTCTCCATTGGCCAATATGGCTGGGGCCATAAACTGGAGCCATAAATCGCCCCTCTGCCCACCAGATGACCATGAGGCTACATACCAACACGGTCAGGGATCAGCAAACCAGAGATAAGCCTCTCTCCTCACCATCTAGCAGTTTAGAAGCTGTACTCTCTCCGCCCCTTCAAGCAACATGGAAGTTGGACTAATTCGACCTACCCTGAGTAGAAAGGGAAACTAAACTCTGTAATCACTGCAACAATAGACAAAGGACTACTACTCTTGTCCCTCTATTTGCTATGTTGGCGGCCATCTTTGACTACTATTTTCCAGATGTTTCTTCTCCACGGCCAGTGCTTCCGTCAAGCAAGCGGACATCCCTGCGGGCGTCTGCGAGTAATGCATTCCTCCATCAAAATCGCCTTCCGCTAAACTCTTTAACTGTGTGGTATTTATTTTGAATCAATTTTACAGCTGCGCAGCAAATAGTGCCAGCTGCACCGTTTAGGACTTTTACAGCTGCGCAGCAAGTAGTGCCAGCTGCACCGTTTAGGCCTTTTGACAGCTGCGCAGCAAGTAGTGCCAGCTGCATCGTTTAGGCCTTTTTACAGCATGACGGCACATTAACCCGTCTTTTCCACCATAACCGTTTGGATTATGCGCCCCCTTTTTGCCCTCTTTTTTCTCCTCACTACCGCTCTCCCAGCAACACCCCTCTCATCTCTCCCCCACCCTCCTTCGCCGCAGCTTCCCAACATGGCCACCTCTCGAGTTAAGACTGGAGCCAATTGCTACAAAATCATTTATCCTCCCGACCAGACTAAAGCTACAATAAAACGACTTAAGCATAACACTATTGAACGTTTCCCGGACTCCCTTTTTGTGGATCAATTTTACAATGGTCGTCTTGGGAGGCTTAAAAACGATTTCATCTTCTTCACTCGCGACATCCCCTCTTGGTCCAACAGTTTTTACAATTCCCTTAACGTCACCTCCTCCTCCTCTATCCCTTATGGGAAACAACTAAAAATTTCCCCCTCTGGGTGCTTCAATGGCTACCTCACTATCTCACTCTATAACAACGGTACTGTCATGATCCAAGGCAAAGACTCCTGCCTCTCGCTCTTTGACCACCTCTTCCCCTCCTTACTCCCCGTCTCTGCAACCGGGTTTCCCCTTGACTCTTCTTCCAGCTCCACCCATTACTCCCTTTCTCCTCCGCCGACCCCACCCCACTCCAATTGGCTGCACTCTCGAGAAGCGCAGATCGGCCCTCTTCCCTTTCCCCCCCAACTTACCTCATCTCCTATTCCTCCCCCCCCACAGTATGTCCCCTCCCGCATTACTTCAGCCTTACCACTAGCTAACACGCTCCTCGTCCCATCTGCACTATCACGATACTCCAATCTATTCTCCTCCCCCATACTTCTTCCCATCACCCCCTTCTTTAGTCCACCTCTCCTCCAACACTCTTCCCCAATTAACTGTCTCTATGCTCCCCTTAGCCTCCTTCCGTCCCTCCTCTCCACCCCTTCATTCCCTCGTCATTCACCCCGTGTTTGCCACATTCCCACTGCATCTCTCTCCTCCCTCCTACTCCTACAGTACTGCCGCACTACCCCCTTTCCCCTCCTAGGAACACCTTCCTTCTCCCTCCCTCGGGCCCAGCAGAACCATTTCCCCTCCTCAACTTCCCTTTCTCTCAACCCCCCTCACTCTGCCAGTTGACCGTTCCCTCACCGCTACCTCTCCTAACTGACAGGACCTCCGCAACCAATGCACCTCTTTTCCGCCCAAACCTCCTACACTCCCATGACGCCACACAGGCCTCCCCCCTCCTACTTCCCTACCGACGTGTTCCGCACATTTCTCCCTCTAAATTTGTCCCTAATTCCTCTCCCTCTTGCATCACCAACAATGACAACTCTCCCCTAACCCCCAATCCATTTACTCCCGCTCCCAACCTCCACCTTTCCCCACCTGTGAACTCCACCCCCCAACACACCCCCTGTCCCCCCACCTCTCCCTGCCGTCCACCACCAATTCCACCCCCCCTTATTTCAATCGAGCCACCCAACCTTCCGTGCTCTGCCTCATTCTCACTGGAAAATACGCTTGGCTCTCTGATCACCTCCATCTCTCAGCTTACAGCTGCCATTTCACTTTTATGCTCTAAGATCCCCACCCCTCCATGCACCTCTATCCCCTCCCAACTTCCCCAGAGATGCACCTCGCCCCCTCACCCCAATACAGCCAAGCTCAACCCTTCGTCTGCAAGCGTCGTTAACTCACACAAGCCCTTGAACGCCACCCTTCTTCAACAGGCATGTCCTAGCAACCCCACTGTCTACACTATTCCGACAATCACCTCTGTCAGAACAAAGCGTCCACCTAAACCCTACCGAGCACCCAGGCAAATGTACAATATCCCGATCACCCTTCAGAGCCCAAGTGCCCCCGTCACCAAAACAGTCTTGACAGAGCTGCGCTGTATGCTTCACAACTGCAGATCTGCAGTAAAACACAAACTTGAAATCTCCGACACCATCACCCTTCACAAACTTGACATGCTCTTCCTCACAGAGACCTGGTTCAAAGATACCTCCCACTCTATGTTTGATCTCCTATTACCCACAGGTTATTCCATATTTAGGAATGACAGAGCTGAAAACACGGGGGGAGGTGTTGCAGTCATCTTCAGAAACGCCCTCCAACTTAAGGCGTCTCCTAGCAGCTCCTCCCTCACCTTTGAATGCCTTTCTCTTGAGCTTCAATTGCAGCACCATTCACCGCTCAGATTCCATATCATTTACCGCCCGCCTCGTAGTAGTAGCTCTTCGTTTATAGAAGATCTCAAAGACTTCATCAGCGACCAATACTCTCAAAGTGACAATCAGACCATCGTGGGTGACTTCAATCTCCACTGGGGCGCACCGCAAGACTCCTCTGCGAACTCACTGGCCACCTTCCTCTTGGCAAATGATCTTATCCAACACTGCACTGAACCAACCCACTCTAAGGGCGCAATCCTGGACCTTGTTATTTCTAAAGCAGGCATGCTTTCTACTACTACCCCTATTCATGTAGATTGGTCTGACCACCACCTCATCCCATTCTCTCTACAACTTTCTCACTCTATAACTCTTGGCCAACCCAAAAGGGCCATCTCCTGGTTCCGTGATGCCAAAAACATTGATGTCGGTCCCCTCTGTGAATCAGCTTTGCTTTCACTTCCAAGGCTAGACCCGAACATAGCTGTTGACGATCTCACCTCCCAATGCCTCACAGTTCTTGCAGCTGAAATTAATAACGTTGCCCCACTCAAAAGCAAAAGGATAAGGCCCACTCCCTCAGCACCTTGGTTCAACAAATCCCTTTATGAGGAAAGGAAGCAGCTAAGATTCCTGGAGAAGCAATGGAGGCAATTGCCTTCCACTGACAATTTAGCCTTGCTTCGCACAGCAAGATCCAAATACCACAAGCACATCTTCCTTGAGAAAGCGACGCACTTCAAAACCCTCCTTGATTCCGCCAAAAATAGACCCAAAAAACTATTCGATCTCATCAAGACTCCGAGCTGCTCTCCCCCAACTTCCAAGGTGGAGGATTCTACAAAGAGAGCAGCGGATTTCGCTACTTTCTTCGATGGAAAGGTGAAATCACTTGTGGATCAGGTTGCTCATCCTACACCTCCAGAGGAGCGCAAATCCTTAGCCATTTGGCAGAGTTTTGACCCCATATCTGAAGATGCCCTTCTCAAGTGCATACGCGAAACAAAGCCCTCCAACCATTCTCTTGACCCTATCCCCAGTGCCATTGCCTTGGACTTCTATACACATTCCCTCTCCTATTGGACCACTCTGATCAACCTCTCCCTCTGGCAAGGCTCCCTTCCTGTCCCCTTCAAAACTGGGCAGGTCACCCCTCTGCTGAAAAAGCCCACTGCTGATGCGAATGACCTCAACAACTTCCGCCCCATTACTAACCTTCCCTTTCTTGCAAAGATCACGGAAAGATGTGTAGCCAAACAACTCTCTCGTCATATCAAGGACAATGATCTTCTTGACAATTGTCAGTCCGGCTTCATCCAAAACTGCAGCACTGAAACAGCCCTACTGCAAGTGGTTGATGATGCGCTGAGGATACTCGACTCAGGGGGGTCCTGTCTGCTAATTCTCCTTGACCTCTCCGCAGCCTTCGACACTGTTAATCACAACACCCTCCTCAATATTCTTCAACAGAGAATGGGCATGGAGGGCACTGTGCTTAAATGGTTTGCATCCTTCCTCTCTGACAGATCTCAAATGATCAAAATAGCGAACAGTCTTTCTTCTCCTGTGGCGGTGGGTCAAGGTGTTCCCCAAGGCTCTATACTTGCACCCACACTGTTCAATCTCTACTTAGAACCACTGGGAAACCTCCTAAGCAAATCCGGGATTCACTATCATCTCTATGCAGATGACACTCAACTCTACCTCAAGGTTGCCTCCAATCATGATCTCTCCATCCTAAGATCTACTCTTGACTCCATTCAAAACTGGATGTCATCTCATCAATTGATTCTGAATCCCTCCAAAACTGAATTCCTCCTCTTCTCCTCCTCACTCTCTCCTCCCCCGGTTCAATCATGGATGGATCAGATGAATCTACTAAACAACAAACCCATCATTGTCGACAGCGCAAAATCTCTTGGTGTCATTCTAGACAAAAAACTCAATCTAACTCCCCACATCAATTCTATTGCAAAATCTGCTCGCTACCAACTGCGCCTTCTTTGGGGAATCCGTCGCTTCTTCCCGGAGCAGGACCTTATAACCCTGGTGCAAGCGCTGGTCCTCTCCAGACTAGACTACTGCAATTCTCTTCTTACTGGCCTCCCCAAATCTCACCTGTCCCCACTTAAGTCTGTCTTCCATTCAGCAGCTCGTTTCATCTATGGGGCCAAAAGAAGCGATCACATCACACCGATGTTATCCACCCTCCGCTGGCTTCCCTTCGAGGCTAGAGCTATCTACAAGACCGCTTGTATCACTCACAAAGCCTTGCACTCCTCCTCTCCCCGCTACCTGGCGAATAAACTGAAACTCTCTGGAGGCTCTAGACCTTCACGCAATGCCGAGAATCTACTGCTTGAACCTCCCACTTTCAAGAAGGAAAGAACAATGGCCCAATCCTTTTCAGGCAACGCAGTGAGAATCTGGAACTCGTTTCCGCCTGAGCTCCGGACCACCACCTCCTCCCAGGCCTTCAAAAGGGACCTCAAAGTTCTCCTCCTCCAGAGACACCTCCAATAGTAATTCACGTCCTCTTGCTATTTGGAGGAAGGCTTCCCACTACTGATATTTACTACTTTCCATGACCATGGGAGTGCCTTCCCAGTGTTCTCCTGTGATGGGAGTGTCTGCCTTTTTGCAGTATTCTCCATGTACTTGTGTTCGGTGCCCTTTTGTAACACGCACACAACACTTTGCCCTTGTAACACACGGTTGCTACCTCTCACATGTTTTTACCTCTGATACTTGCACAAGTGCCACCTTGCCTACGTAACGCCTGTTCTTGTGCCGAGCACTTATTGCAGTATTATACCTCAAATTATACTCTGTTTTCTCTTCTAACTGCACACTTGTCACTTTTCCTTTTGTGCACTTTTGACTACCTCATGTATTTTTGGTTGTTCATCATTTTTTACTACCTCAAGTATTTTGTTTGCTCACAATTGTCACTATTACCTTTACTACCTCATGTATTTTTGGTTGCTCACAATGTTTACTACCTCAAGTATTTTGTTTGCTCACAATTGTCATTATTACCCTTACTACCTCATGTATTTTTGGTTGCTCACAATTTTTACTACCTCATGTTTTTTGTTTGCTCACAATTGTCACTATTACCTTATGTAAGTAACGTATGTTTTAGCAATCTGCTCTTTTGTAATGTTTCTCATTATGTTTCATTTCTGTTCCGAATGTGAAGCGCTCTGACGCCTTCGGGTAAAGTCCGCGCTATATAAAAACTGCATAAATAAATAAATAAATAAATAAATTCTGAAAAGAGCTTCTATGTCAGCAGGGCGATATCCATTAGAACCCGTCGTCTATATCGGGATCTGTGCCAGGATAGATGCGGGAGGCGGTGAGGGTCTCGGGAGCTCTGTGCTCACGCGACCCTCTTGGATGCCGCTAAGCTCCTCCCGAATGTGTGTAAAGTTTTTATTCAGTCCTAACAATGTAATAAAGTGGAAACGCAAAACAATAAAAATTCCAAAACCAATAAGAAAAATTGAGTAAAATGTAATCCAATCCACAAAATGACAAAAATCCAATAAGGGGAACCAGAGATATGGATTTCTAAAACTTAAGGAGAAATAGTGCCAAGAAGCACCAAGTGGCAATGATAGTCTTTGGTCACTGTAGACCGGCACAATTTGGCACAGACCCCAATGGATGCTGGGTCGAATACACTAACCAAGTTTGTCCTGGTCATAGAGTTTAACTTCTGACTTCAGTCCTTTAAGTCCCAACCCACTAGAGAAGTACACTTCTAAAGCCCCCTAGGGCCCCCCTAAGCCCCCCTAAGCCTAATGACACGAGTAATCAACGTCTTTATCCTGGGTACAAAAAAGAAAGCAGGTCCAGTCCTCCAGGGTACTTTTCACGGTGCAGACAGCAAGTTCAGTATTCTTTTGGTCTTTCTCAGGTCCAGGAGTGTTCTGAAGTGGGTGCCTGGAGATGCCAATTATATGCCTGCAAAAGGTAGTGGGTGGGAATGACCCCTTGGGATGCTAGGGGTAAAGGTTCTCTGGGCCTACCCTATCCACTTTGGTCTTTTGCAATATGGCTGAAGTCTTCAGCTACACAGAAGATGGGTCCTGAGGGCTCCCACATCTAACAAAAAATACCGTTCCAGGCAGTCCCCTTACTCACAATACCCTCAGAGACAGAAGCCTGCTATAAGAAAGCTGATCTTCCTTCAAGCAGAGAGTGGATACACACAGATTGTTTTAGTATTCTGTTTCCCTTCTTTAAAGTGCATCCCAAATGGTATAAGTGAACCCAGCAGACCTGTAAACAGGCTGTGACACTGATGTAAATAATTAATTTACTCTCTTAATTTCTATGCAGGTAAGTACTTAATCAATAATAACTCAATCGGAAAGAAGGAAAACAGAGTCCGTGGTGTAAGAGTTTCTAAGGGTTTTATTCCTCATAAAGGAATCAGGATATCATGTTCTGACCACCACACAGGATGTCAGAAGGGATAGATGAGCGCGCCGTCGTTTATTGACAATACATAGCTTATATACTTGATTTACATCATAATGTTCAATGTAAGAGGCGTAACAGCTGAGAGAAGACAAGATAACAGTATACACGTGGTGCTAGTACATCATCAAGAGGCGTAAACTAGGCGTGTGTGCTAGAAACGTCACTGATAGGTGACGCAAGTGGGTGGCACCAAGGGGTGGTGCTAACAGAATGTTGCAATGTCAGCGGAAATCGGAAGCTTGGATGCGCGCGCAGCTGCATGACGTGTGATAGACGGGGTGCAGGGGACTTGACATTTACACTGGCGGAAAGAGACAGAAGTCTGGCATGTCAGATCAACTTGTGCTTCTATCATATCCGATATCTGATGTTTAGGAACTAAGCTATCTGGGCAGAAAGGTCTCTAGAGCAGAAGCTATTCTATACTTGCTGTGAGTGCGTGTATAAGCGCCTGAGTGTCTGTATGAGAAGCGTGGGGGCATGGGGCCTTCCATGGAAGCATGGCAACAGAGGCTATGAATTACTTGCATAAAGACAGGTCGGCCCTTTAGCCCTGTAGCTGAGGAAGGATGTTTACTGAAGCTAGCAGGCCGGAATGTATCTTCGGGGAGGAAAACAGATAACTCGAAGGTTATAGTCAATCTTGGCAGGCAGCAGGCTGAGCTGAGCACGGAGGGCCGCGCTAGAAGTAAGTCAGAGTTCACGGGTACGGGGGCTGCTTGGGCAGAGGCCCTCGCAGTCAGAAGCCAGAAAAGAGGCTCGGTGGCAGAGATTCAGGGCCTACTTTCAGCCAGGCTGAAAAACGTAGGAGTACACTTCAAAAAGACGTTGGCATAGCATACTTAGGAACGGACCATCAAACCCATTCATGGTGGGTCTGAAAGAGGACAAGTTAACGTTGGACGCAAATGTATTTGCGTCTTCATAGCTGGTACAGGAGGGAAGTTACATGCACTTTTAACTCGTACATGGAGTCGGTGGGGTACTCGCTAGGGAACACAACATGACCATAAAATTTATATTACCTCATTCCCTCCTTGTTCCCTACGGACCCTTCATGATATATCGATCCTCATAAATCGATCAGTTTGTTCTTGTAACATTATATGTTCGTCTTTCTTTCTTTGACTGTTTGAGAGGCAACTGGAATGCTCAATGCAGGATGTGGCACACAGTCCACATATCGCTGGCCCACACTGCAGGCACAGGCAACAACTGAATACTATAACAAGGCCAATGCCTAGGAACGATAAGATCTTCCATCCCCAAGCTGTCAACGTAGTCCAGAACCAACCGGACCAAGTCCAGGTGCCTGGATTCTGATGTATCTGATTTGCAATTTTATGTAAACGGGTGATAGCTTGATAGACAGATGGTGCGTTTTGTGGAATGAAAACACAGCAACTTGACCCGATGACCTTACAAGCTCCACCTCTATCTGCCAAGATGACGTCAATCACAAGACGATTTTGAAGGACAACAGTCCGTATAGCAGACTGCTCCTCTGTTAAGTTACCTAGAGCGGAGGCAGTTTCGTTCACTACTGCTTCGAGTGTTCTCGTTAATCTGCGTATTAATTTACTGTTTTGGACAGGTCCTAGGAAGAAAAAGAATCCTTTATTGAAATCAGTGTACTGTTCCCATGCCGTTTCTGTGTAGTCGACAAGGGGAATATCTCTTTTGGGTCTATTCGGTGCTAGATTCGTATTTCTATGGTAATCAGGAGGAGCTAGGAAAACAGGTGGCAGAAGGAAGGCAATGTAACAGGTACCATCCCAATCTGGAGGCAAACGTATGTATGCGGTATGACCACAAACAAAGTAGGAATGACTGATAGCTTTAAAGGACGATTTACCATGGTCACTGAACTCGACCACAGTAGTGCATTTACTATGACCTACGTGTACTGAACCTTTCTTGCTAACACATAATTCACCTGTGACTGGTAGTACTAACATATGGGGCAGAACTGGAGCAGTTTCAGATTCAACAGTGAGGATCATAAGGCTAATTGTGTAATTACCTAATCCATATACTTCATTTTCTAGATCAGTTCCTATTCGAGTGGGAAGTCCTTCTTGATCAGGATAACAGACGTTGAGCAGGACTAAGTTCAAGTTTCCCCAAACCCAGCCCCCATCGAAAACAGCAATATCAGGATCTAAAGAATTAATTATTTTAAACCATGCTCCACAGGAGCCATTGTGAGTGAATGGGTACGGAAAGAGAGGCAGAGCTCCCTTGTAATTCTGGTAGGGAGGGAGTCGGCCACATATCCAACAGTCTGTAGCATTATTTGTCTGATGGGAATGGTGTAACATACTAATGAATGTATTGTTGCGCAGCGCAAGTCTGTAAGAGAGTTCATGTGCAGGAAGTTCACTAAAAGTGTGTTCAGCAGAGACATTGTAAGCAGATTGTTCACGCCTGAAAATAGGCCAGTACATAGGAAGCAGAATGCTGGCAATAATAATTAGAATACTCAGAATAAACATGATTATTAGTGTCACTATGCAGTGACTACGAAGTGATTTGCAATATGTTCTTCTCTTTTCCTCTCTCTCTCTAACTCGATCTAGGGGATACATGTCAGAAACTATTTAACCGATTCACCTAAGGGAGGACTTAAACAATTAAACTGTCTGACTTGCTAGATCGAAGCTTCATTCGGTAAAGTTCTTGAGGAGTCTTTTCTCTTTTAGGCACAGTAACGTCTTGTGCTTCAACACAGTCTTTGGTGGGGGTGGACGAGTCAGAGTCCTGTTTCAGTCCGTTTTTTAGTTCATTGCATAGTTTGATGTGACTCGTGTGGACCCACCCCTTTCTCCCCTCGATTTTCACGGCGGTCCTAGTGGTAAGCAGAACGGTCTTTGGAGACTTCCAGCGGGGCTCCAGCGGACTTTTCCGGTCGAAATTCCGGACGACTACCAGGTCACCTGGGCGGACCTCATGCGCCTTTACATCGGTGTTGTCAGGGAAGGCTGCGGCAACCTGTGAACGACATGATTGGAGTGCAGACATCAAGGAGGCAAGGTAATCTGTCAACATGTTACAATCAATATCAGTGATCTTTTTCGGAACGGGCGTCCCCCACATATTCGGCGGTCTGCCAAAGACCACTTCGTACGGGGATAGCCCTGATCTCGAGTGGGCGACCATCCTCATGTAGAATAGTGCCACGGGCAGGGCGACTATCCAGTCGACCCCTTTTTCCTGACAGATCTTGGCAAGACGGATTTTTAGTGTCTGATTATGCCTTTCTACAAGGCCAGCTGCTTCGGGATGTCGGACACAGTGGAACCTCCACTGATATCCTAGCAAGAGGGAAACTTGTCTCATCAGCTCGGACGAGAACGGCTGTCCGTTATCTGAGTACACGACACGGGGCAAACCGTACCGTGGGAAGAATTCACGAACCAACTGTCTGGCAGTGGTCGGAGCAGTGTAGTCTGGGACTGGGTATGCTTCGGTCCAGCGGGACAGAGCACAAACAATTACAAGGACATACTTAAATCCTCTACAGCTATTCATCTGGATATAATCCATCTGGAGGACTTCAAAAGGGTGATCGGGAGGATGAAATCCACCTTGCTCAACAGGGACGCTTTTACCTGGATTGAACTGACAACAGATCATGCAAGTACGCACTTTCTGTTTTGCTGCTGCTCGTAAGTGTTTGTTGTACCAGAGATTCTGTAAACTGTCTAACATGGCTTTCTCTCCAAGATGGGCAGGACTATGTGCTGTATTTATCATGACTTGGACCATTGAGTCGGGGAGAAACCATATAGATTTTCCCTTCGTCACCCAACCTTGATCTGTCTGAATCCCTCCTAGTTCAGTCCATTTCTTTATCTCCTCTGGAGTAGCATGTGTCTGGATATCAATTACATCTAGGGCGGGATCTCTAACTGCCATACACTGGGTCTGGACTATTGTCTTTGTCACATCAGTAGTCTGGGTGTAAGTCAATGCTGTATGTTTTGCTGTCTGGTCTGCCAGGTCGTTACCCTGGGAAACAGAATCTGTGACTTTAGTATGTGCCTTACACTTCATGACTGATATGCCCGAGGGCAAATGTATTGCTTCTAACAGTGCTTGAATGAGGGGGCCATGTTGTATCTTGGCCCCATGGGAAGTCAGAAAACCTCGTTCTTGCCAGAGGACTCCGAAGTCGTGTACAACTCCGAAGGCATAGCGGGAATCTGTGTATATGTTAACATTTCTGTTCTTGGCTAGAATACAGGCTCGAGTCAGAGCGATGAGCTCTGCTGCTTGAGCAGACAGGGTGTCAATACGATGTGTTTCTTTAATTTCAGTTTCAGTGGTCACGGCGTACGCGGCCACTAATTCTCCTGTACTTGTTCTCATGCATGAACCGTCCACATAAAGTGTCAGGTCTGGATTTGTCAATGGGACATCTGTTAAGTCTCGTCTAGGCTTAGTTACTGCATTAATTATTTCTATACAATCATGCGGAGCTGGATCTGTCATAACTGTAGGTAACAGTGTTGCGGGGTTCAGGATGCTGCAACGTCTGATTTCTATGTGTGGCTGGAATAGTGTTAATTCATAACCTGTCAGTCGTGCTATAGTTAAGTGTTGAGTCTGGGTTCTGTTTAACAAAACCTCTACAGAATGTGGTACTTGAACTGTTAACTGATGACCTAAAACAATTGAATCACTTTGTCTTATTGCTAACGCTGTTGCTGCTACTGACTTTAAGCACGCAGGGAGTGCTTGAGCTACTGAATCCAATGTACTAGAAAAATAAGCACAAGGCTTATGTGAACCTGCTTGGTCTTGAGTGAGGACAGACAACGCTGTGCCATCACGTTCTGTAACAAAAAGTGTAAACGGTTTGCTGTAACATGGTGTCGCTAAAACTGGTGCTTGGCATAAAACTTTCTTTAATTCTTCAAAAGCTTGTGTGTGTTCCTGAGTCCAAGGGAGGACAGTCGAAGTCGCTGCCTCCTGTGTCGTTAACTGGATGAGTGGTTTAGCTAGAAATGCATACTGGGGAATCCATTGTCTGCAGTACGAGGTGAGGCCTATGAAGGCCCGCACTTCCTTTTGTGTCTTGGGTTGCGGCATGTTCACAATTAACTGAATGCGATCGGGAGTGAGCTGTCTCCCCACTTTGGACAGCAAGTGACCCAAGTACACAACTTGCTGAACACAGAATTGTAGCTTCGAAGGAGACACCTTGTGTCCCTTGTCGGCCAGGAAATGTAAAACTGTCAGTGATGCTTTTTCACATTCGGGCTCACTTCGTGCGGTGATCAGCAGATCATCGACGTATTGTAGTAAAGCGGTGTTAACTGGCATTTGAATACAATCTAGTTGTCTTTTCAGTGCTTGACTATAGATGCTGGGGCTTTCTGTGAATCCTTGAGGTGCGCGCGAAAATTTGAAACTGCGTCCATTTAAACAGAATCCGAAGAGATATTGGCTCTCTGGATCAATAGGCACGCTGAAGAAGGCGTTCTTGAGATCAATTACAGTAAAGAACGTTGCTTCTGAATCAATAGCAGTCAAGAGAGATGATATATCGGGGACCACAGGATACTGTGGGATAATGCATTTATTCAATTCTCGAAGATCAATCACCAGCCGATATACTGGCGGTGCATTGGGATCAGTACGTTTAAGAATCGGAATGATGGGTGAGTTACAGATATTGGAGTCGGTCTCGACGACCACTCCTTGGGCAATGAGCTCTTCAATGATTTTCAGTAAAGCCGCTACAGCATCGGGTGGTAACTTGTATTGTCTGATTCTGGGTAATACAACACCTGCCTTGAGGGTAACGCGGTATGGTGTAATGTGCATACATCCTACATCAGTTGGGCCTTTTGCCCACAAGTAATCAGGTACATTTTTCAATCTGACGTCAAACTCACGAAGGACGTAATGACCCTTGAAATCCCGCAGAAAGAGTCTAACTCCCTCCGGGGAGCAGCATATTATAGCCCCTAGAGCCTTCAGTGTTTTAATTCCTAACAGATTTTCCGGACATGATTTTGTTAGTAACAGGTCTGTAACGCGTGATAATGGACCCACAGCCAGGGGAACTGGTTCTGAGACTTCATTTACAATAGGTTGTCCTGAAAAACCAAGGGAAACATTTTGTGAGCCTGAGAGGGGTGCCCCTGGAACTTCGTCATGACTTATTGTAGTGCGACTTGCCCCTGTGTCAATTAAAAACTTTCTATCTTTCCCCAATACTTGACTGTGTACATAAGGACCTTCTTGATCTACAGGAATCTCGATAAGAGGCAAGCCACCTTCCCTCTCTAGGCTGTTTCATGTATATCGGGAATATTCGGGGTAAGCAGACTGGGCATACTGGTACATCTGTTGTGAGACTTGCTGAGTTGCAGCAATGGGCTGTGGCTGTGGTACTGCTACGGTCTGTGCTGTCTGTGCGGATGCATGCATGGGCTGTGTATTCTGTGTAGACTGATGCTGGTTATGGTCTTGTCTAGGCGGATGCGGTCTCTCTTTAGTTTTACCTGTCGCTATGTTATGTTTCAGAACTGCACATTCGTGTACGTAGTGACCTGGCTGCTTGCAATAATTGCATGTCCCTTTAACAGGAGCTGCAGCGTGACTTGTCTGGGTCGTACCTTTCCTGTGACTGTCGGATGGGACCGTCTGGGCTACTAACATTTTCATTTTCGTGTCTTTCATGCGCTTCTGTTCCTGATCTTGTTCTTCCCTAATTCTATTCTGGTGATATTGTAACATTTGTAACATCTGGGATGGCGTATTTGCTTGCCATGTACTCTCGACTTTATACACTCTATTTTTAACTAACGGTAGGGAATTCTCGACTAACTTTGATACGAAAAGATGTGGGTACGACTCGCTACTTGGCTGGAGGCCACTATTGATAATAAAACATTTCTCGAATCTTGAATAAAAGTCGCTAGTATCTTCATCATGTTTCTGTTTACAGGACGAGATTGCATCCCAATCCTCCTTTCTAGTTGTCAATAATCTGGGCAGGACCTGTACTATTAAACCTGGTAATGCTTTAGTTTTGTCCCCAAGGCCTAACCCTGGAACCCGTTTCTTTTCTTCATCCTCTATTTCTGCCCAGGCAATCTTTGCGTCTCCCACCTCCCAGTCCTTTTCCTTTAATTTCTCGAATATACCCGTAGGCAATAATACTTTCAACATTTTCATGATATCATCATATGTGTAGTCCCCCATCAGTAACATGTCTTTGAGCTCTCTATGAAAACCTGCAGGGTCTTTATCATGGCACGGTACTAATTTCTTCATTTCTAACAGTTCTAATTTAGTTAGAGGCGTGTGTACATACACGCGTTTCAAAATTTTATCCTCACCCATAACAGGGTGCACTTCTCGCAAGGGGTTCTGACTTTCAATACCACCCCCGCACTGCATATGGTACATTTTCCTTTCTGGAGGTGGGGCGGGAACATATTCAGGACTTACAAAGGTGTCATATCTGCGTCGTTGTTCTAGAATTATTTGAACTAATTTAGTGCTTAGGCCTCTCCATCTATCCATCAGTAGTGCTTCTAGTGTCTCATGTAAGGGACCTGGATCGGAATAATGTTTTCTGTACTTAATGAGAAGGTGCTGAATCATATATACCCCTGCTAATTTCTGTTCGTCGGGGGAGAGGTTCAGAAATGTCTGTGCTACGGTGTCATCATTATATATGTCTGCATTTTCGGCCCATGATACCGCTGATCGGGCTAATTCTTGTTCATCCATAGAATTGAGTACATGGTACCCAACTCGATCTCGAAGCCGTTTATCAGTTTCCTGGAACTGATGTTCAGCAGAATTCGGATTCGTTAAGGCAGAGAAGAAAACTCTCTTGCTTTCTGGACGGATACCCTTCCTAAGATAAGTTCCCTTACCTACATATGCTATAGTGCTTGTAGTTGGTTCTGGTTCTTCAGATTCTTCTTCCTCCTCGGAGGGAGCCTTTTCTTTCTCTTTCTCGTGTACTGCTATCACTGCTTTCTTAATCTTTTTATACATGGCCTCTATGCAATTTTGTCTGTCATGTTTTCCATCGGCTATATTTTGACCCCACTTGTTCAATGCATCCAATTCACTCTGCTCTGTTCCGGGCCTGTCTCGTTCTCTTATTAGACAATTTATGAAAAATCGTAGTATCAGTGCTTGCATGGTAACTTTCTGTTTCTCCAGGGCATCCTTAATACTGTCGGGGTCCTTTCCCGTTTGAACGAACTCATATATTCTATCTAGGTGCTCCTTCATTCCTGCATAACATAACAAACTATCAGTAGCAGATCTTAACCGTAAAGACGCTAATATCATTAAGTCGTCCTGTCCAGGTTCTGGATCATATCTACAAACTGACATATTTTCTTTTAGTGCATCAAGACGGGATGAATTAGAAGAACGGGGGGATCTGTGCGTAAAAGGACTCTGCATACCTCTGAGATTTAATCTGTGAGTCGGTGGCGGGGTCTGGAGACCCGCGGTCGCACCTCCTGAAGCGGAAACTTGGGCATTATCTCTGTGTGTAGTCAGTATCTGAATTTGTCTTTTAGTAGGATCTGATTGAAGTGGTTTCGGCAGATCAGTTTTAGGTGAGGGAAGTGGCGGAGCTGGCGGAACGGGACTAGTCTTTTTCGGTGTCGGCTGAGAGTGATCTTGGGGGGCAGTACCACCCCCGGCCCTGTCAGTAGGCAGGGCACGAACAGGCAGATTGGTGTAAGCTGGCGCTACATCTTCGAGATATGAATTTAGGAATATGTCTTTAGTAGTCTTATGCATTACTTTAGTTGGAACTAATGGTGACGGCAAATTTTTCGGTATTTCTGAAATGGCGTCAGGGGTACCATCGGCCAAAAGATACATGTTGTTCACTTTGCCATTTAGGATACGATCTATTTGTTCTACTTTTACTCGAATTCCCTCAGTAACTAATTCGTTTTCTTGGGCCTTTTCTGATTCTTTAAGCCTGTCTTCTCTACGGAGTGCTCTATCAGCACGCTTACGTGATTCCTTACGCCAAAATTCTATGGCGTCTTTCTGAGATTGTCTAGCTTTCTTTTTCCGTAATATTTCTTCTACCTTTATGATGCACTCGGCATCCCATGTTCCGTTAACTGGCCATCGGTATCTTTCCTCTAGGTGCTTGGTATAATCTGTCCATAACTCTAGATACAAGATGGCGTCTATGCCATGCTTATTATACATGAAATTACCTGGAGTGTCCCTAGGGGGGATTGGAATCTCTTCCTCTAACATCCCTTTCCTAGTTCCTATCTGCTTTAATTTGTTAAAAAACGGCATTGTGCCTACTTGATACTGAAATGCTTGATCCTTAATACTTAATTTCGCCTGTAACTATTTAAACAAAAAAACACAATAATACACAAGAACAATCACATTCATACCACGACACTAATCACATGAAACATTTAAAGACATAGCTAACTTCCCCCTACTCTGAATGTACCGCTCAACGATACAGATACACTGCTGTAACAGTGCAGAAATTCGTAATACTTTATATACTGCTAAACAGTACAGATACACTGCCTAAAAACAGTGCAGACCGGACTTGCGTACCCAAACCCGTCTAGATACGACCCAGCAATGGTACTCACCGGGAAGCACGGAAAACAGAAGGCCTCGGAAAACTCGACTGGACTCGACTCGGAACTTCGGAAAACTTCGGAAAACTTCGGAAAACTTCGGAAAACTTCGGAAAACTGGTGGGTCTCTTCACACCTCGGACCTTGCTTCCTTCGGCTGGGCTCTGGTCGGGATCCTCCGCACTCCTCACCGCCTCGTCTGGGCACTGATCGCAGTCTTCGTCACCTCCGTGTGTCAGAGGGGAATGCAGGAAATCCTGCCAGTACACGTGTTGTCCGTCTAACTGATGGCAGGGGACACGGATTGCAACGCACCTTCCGGCGCGTGAGGTGGGGGAGGGGTCCCTATTCGGGCGCCAAAATGATGTAAATAATTAATTTACTCTCTTAATTTCTATGCAGGTAAGTACTTAATCAATAATAACTCAATCGGAAAGAAGGAAAACAGAGTCCGTGGTGTAAGAGTTTCTAAGGGTTTTATTCCTCATAAAGGAATCAGGATATCATGTTCTGACCACCACACAGGATGTCAGAAGGGATAGATGAGCGCGCCGTCGTTTATTGACAATACATAGCTTATATACTTGATTTACATCATAATGTTCAATGTAAGAGGCGTAACAGCTGAGAGAAGACAAGATAACAGTATACACGTGGTGCTAGTACATCATCAAGAGGCGTAAACTAGGCGTGTGTGCTAGAAACGTCACTGATAGGTGACGCAAGTGGGTGGCACCAAGGGGTGGTGCTAACAGAATGTTGCAATGTCAGCGGAAATCGGAAGCTTGGATGCGCGCGCAGCTGCATGACGTGTGATAGACGGGGTGCAGGGGACTTGACATTTACACTGGCGGAAAGAGACAGAAGTCTGGCATGTCAGATCAACTTGTGCTTCTATCATATCCGATATCTGATGTTTAGGAACTAAGCTATCTGGGCAGAAAGGTCTCTAGAGCAGAAGCTATTCTATACTTGCTGTGAGTGCGTGTATAAGCGCCTGAGTGTCTGTATGAGAAGCGTGGGGGCATGGGGCCTTCCATGGAAGCATGGCAACAGAGGCTATGAATTACTTGCATAAAGACAGGTCGGCCCTTTAGCCCTGTAGCTGAGGAAGGATGTTTACTGAAGCTAGCAGGCCGGAATGTATCTTCGGGGAGGAAAACAGATAACTCGAAGGTTATAGTCAATCTTGGCAGGCAGCAGGCTGAGCTGAGCACGGAGGGCCGCGCTAGAAGTAAGTCAGAGTTCACGGGTACGGGGGCTGCTTGGGCAGAGGCCCTCGCAGTCAGAAGCCAGAAAAGAGGCTCGGTGGCAGAGATTCAGGGCCTACTTTCAGCCAGGCTGAAAAACGTAGGAGTACACTTCAAAAAGACGTTGGCATAGCATACTTAGGAACGGACCATCAAACCCATTCATGGTGGGTCTGAAAGAGGACAAGTTAACGTTGGACGCAAATGTATTTGCGTCTTCATAGCTGGTACAGGAGGGAAGTTACATGCACTTTTAACTCGTACATGGAGTCGGTGGGGTACTCGCTAGGGAACACAACATGACCATAAAATTTATATTACCTCAACACTGTAATGTCAAAAGAGCCACCCTCTGATTGTGGCCTGACAGGCTGGAAGTGTCAGCTATCGTTTGCCTGTGACAGGGGAGGACACTTTGAAGTGTGTCCCAACTGTCACATGAGAAGCCAGAACAGTCCTGTCAAGCACGACTTAACACTTTATTGTAAAAAAGGATCCTCCTCCTCACCCCCACCCCCTGTACACATTCTTTCAGGTACAGAGGGGCCATTTATGCCCATTCAGGTCAGCCTATTGTTTTGCTCTTATTTAAATGCTAATTACTGGCTCAGTGAAGTGGGAGAACAGAATGCAGATTTAGCTGTCAGGGTATTCAGGCAGGGCAAATGTTACTTTCTAAAAATTACTTTTCCGTAATATTTAGAAAAAAACAGACTTCACAAATTAATTGGATTTTTAATAACTATTTAAAATAGTTGTTTAATTATTTTACTAGCTAGTCCCATTCCCGAGATACAACATTCGTTTTTATTATTGCATCCCAGTGTTTTACCATGAAACAGCCAAACCTGCTACAGTAAAAATAGTTTTGAGCTGCTAGTCTCTGTAAGGATATGTTCAACATTAAACTCCTACATGTCCTATTTTTAAACTGCATGTACCCTGCCTTTATGGGCAATACGGCAAACTTAGGGGTGTCTTATAAATATTTAACAAAGAAGGTTAGGCCTGTAAAAGGTTTAGTTTGACATTTCGAGTGTACAGTTTTAAAACTGCACATCAAGGCTACAACAGCGACGGCTCGTGGAGGGAGTTACGGTGGGGCAGGAGGGTGGGGAGGGGGAGGGGCAGGGTGGAGGTTGCTAAAAACCGGCATAATTAATTAATTAATAAAACGAATTTCGTAGTACGCCTTGCATCGCAAAATGCAATGCAGTGCGAGCTACGAAATTCGTTTTATTAATTAAATTGTTTACTTACCTGCAATTATCCATATGCCGGTTTTTAGCAACCTCCGCCCTGCCCCTCCCCCTCCCCGCCCCCCTGCCCCACCGTAACTCCCCCCACGAGCCGTCGCTGGGCTACAATGATAGGGCTGGAGACAATGAGTGCTGCAGCCTAGTGGTACCATTTAATTTTCCAGCCCTGGGTACACTTGGTACTATATACTAGGAACTTAAAGGGCAAATTAAATAAACCAACCAATCAAGTGTATATCAATTTTACCATGCTGAAAGAAAGGAGTATACACCGTTTACCACCAGTTAGCAGGGGTAAATTGCACAGACATCTTATAGCAAGCAAAAATAGGGCACATTTCCAGCAGTCACCTTAGGGTAACTCAGTTCATCATAATACTGAAAAGTAATTTGCTAAATGAAAACAATTATAGAAACACAACATGCTGGAAAAAGCAACACTCTTTGGGAATAGAAGCTTAAGTAAAACGTGAAATGTAAATAGGAGCTACATCACTGACATAAATTATCTTAATGGTTTTTACAATCATTGTTAAGAAATTGCTAAGTGTTTTCTGTAATGTGAAGGATATGAATATTGTCCGAATAGTGAACTGTTTCAAGGTCTGTTTTTATTTACTGGCAGGCCTGAGACCCAGAGTTACCCACACACACAAAGCCTTAGTTTGAGGATTAGGGTGCCGGCTTCAGACAAAGGTGTTTGTCCTACAGTATATAGTGGAGGGAGTTAGTGTGCCCCCTGCTGGGAGTGTAATAATACATCTTTTTTATTATATTGCTCCCAATAGCATAGCTGCCATTTCTAAACACTGTTTCTACAACACTTTTTAATGGTACTCAGTTCACCACAAGGCCCGAGTTATATTCATGACATGCAAATCATCCCGTTTTAGTGGCTAACATGGAACTCACTGAGCCATCGTGCCTGCTGCAAAGAGTGAAGCTTTCTGCTGTAGATTCTCGTGAGTTAGTTCTTTGGTTTACGCACCTCACGCTGAGATTACACTGGTCCCACTTATGTTGCTAATAATTTAATTGGCAGTAAAGTAGCCTGGGGAGGAGCGCCCTTCTTCCTCTGAGCCAATGTTTCTCTTAGTGATGCTCCCCTCCCTCCGGTGGTTCTGTTGTGCTGCAGCTTGCAGTGGCGTCCGGCACCAATCGGGGGTGGCGGGCATCAGGCAGGATGTGGGGGAAATGGAATCTAATATGAGGGAAAAAACGCACCATATTGCCGTATCTCTCCTCCGCATTGGGACTAGAAGAGGATGCACACAGGCTCCCCTAAAGCCAATCACAGTGCTGCAATGCAGGCTGCAGCATTCTGATTGGTCTGAGCACCATGGTTCAGTGCTCAGACAGGTGATGGGAGCCTGGGCAAGTTTTCCACCCAGGCTGTAATGCAGCCTGAATGGAGAACATGCAAAGTGCGTATGAATGTTTGGCCAGCCCTAGACAGGCGGGCAACATTGATGCGCACTTACAGAGTGTGCCTTCCACTCCTCCCCCTGCTCTGAGATCAGAGCAGACCCACCCCGCAAAGCTGCTGCAGCAGGAAAAAAAAAGATAATAACATCAAGTTATTATCATTTTATTTTTCCTTTATTTCACTGCTGCAGAGCAGTGGGGCGATGCTCCTCCGCCTTAGCCGCCACTGGCAGCTGGGTTTGATCCGTCTGGCATCATGGTCCACCCTGAGCGCCATTTTTGGTAGTAGAGGTGTATTTTTTGTCTGGGTCGCGGAAGAAACCTGCCAGTGCGGCACCAGCAGAGTCTAGTTTGGTGCTAATGGAGCCAGCTCTAGCCCGGGCTCAGCCAGCTCTTCTACCCACACCTGTCACTGCGACGGATTTGCAAATTACTACAGAGAAGAAGAGACCTGAGAAGTTCACTAGGCCAGAAACTCTGTCTGCCTCATCTTTAATTGTCCTGCACCCCCTTGAGCCCCACCAACGGGAGCCAGCTGGAGCCAGCAACAACACACACCTGTCTCTCAGCCTGGGAAGAGTAATGTTTTTTTTCCATTTTGCATTTCAGTTTTACTTAAGAGTATTTGATTTTTGCAGGATATGTTTCTGTAGTCTTTCATGCAACACATTACTCATCTATAGTGTGTATTGTGAAAAGAGTTGCCTCTATACATGTGTGTGAGTTCAGGTTGTGGGTGGCTGTTTATGACAGGCACCAATTGAGAGCTGTGGAGTTCAGGCCGAAGGCAGTGTGGATTTCCAAATCAGAGCCTATCCAATTCTTGGCATCTCTCTGCACACCGCATAGAGCAATGGCCAAGTATGCTAAGTGTAAATGTGATTCTATGCGAAAGTGTGCGAAGGAGGAACACAGCTGTCGAAATATTGACAAGGTGAAAGTTAAAGAAAATGCAGTGCATAGAGGTGAGTGAGGTTTTGTATGTGGGGAGGGGAAGGTGATGCAAGGAGATAAGTGCAGGAGACAGAGAAAAATGAGTGTGGAAGAGGAAAGAAATGAGGTGGGTGATATGCATATGGAGGGTGTCAGAAAGATATCAGGAGAAAAAGTACAAGTACATAAGTGTCTAACTGAGAGGCTTCTGAAGAAAGTTAGAAAATTGTGTGAGGAGGAGAACTGAAGTGATTAAGACACTCCGGAGACTACTACATGTTTAATCGAGTTTACATGTGGTGTCTATCTATCTATCTATCTATCTATCTATCTATCTATCTATCTATCTATCTATCTATCTATCTATCTATCTATTGCTATCTCTCTCTCTATATATATGTGTGTGTGTGTGTGTGCATTCATGGAAATATATTATAGTTATGTGAAAATTTCAGTGACAACGTAACATTTTAAACTCAAAAGACTACAGAAATGTACTAGTATAGTGCTCCACCATGCACAGTTTTCTCATCAATAACTTCACTGCAATGTTGTACTGAAATTATCAATGAAGTCACAGAATATGTTATGAATTATGTAATATGTGGGGTAATTAGCAGTGCATAGCAAGGGTCCAATATGTTGGAGCCAGTGGGGGGAGCCACAGGGCTCCCGCAGCCACAGCCGGCTTCCTGCATGTTTCAGGAACCAGCACTGCTCGTGCCCGGTGGGAGCAGCGGTTTTTGTTTGCTCCTGCCAGGCGGGAGCAATGACTGTTTCTGGGTCCCAAGAATACGAGCAGGAAACAAAAAGTCTGTTTCCACCCGGCAGGAGCATTTTTAAAGCTCTGGCCCAGTGAGACCAGATATGGGAAGGCACGGCTGCTCTCACACTGAAATTCATCAGTTCTAGTATAGTGAGCTAGGTATAACTTGTGCGCCCGTTATACACTGCATATGAACTCACGTCTTACATCACTCATGACATGCTAGATTACATCCTTGATAACATCACTTCAGCCGTGCTTGGTGGGCCAGTTGACAGCAAGACATGCCCTACAGCCAGGCCCTCCACTCCACCCCCTTCAGATGGTCAAACCCCCATCCCTCGAATGGACGGTAAACCCCTTACATGCCTCCACCTCACATTTTTCTCATTCATTTTTTTGTCCACTGTACCACATTACTTCCGTAGTACCACTGCACAAGCTTCACCTACATAGTACTAGAGGACCATGCAAGCTTCCCTTCTTGAAGCTTGCATGGTCCTGTGGTACATGCAGGATACCCTCTAGGTCCAGCTCAAAAGGGGCAGGGGGCGACGGTATCGCAATCCTCTAGCGGGAGTGAAATGACCAATGGGAAAAGAACTACCCTCGGACAACCAGATCGCTTTGATTTTGACATTTTTGGTACAGCAGGAACAGCTGTCCAGTTATACCTATTTATTTAACCTTTTCAAACCCACCCCAGCAACTCGTTGTACGTAAATTTCTCAAAAATGGCAAATTGAATTTACACCAAATCACAAAAAGCATATTTCTTAAAGACATGCCTGTATTCCAAGATTTTTTTAAAAACATGTTCCATCTCCTTGTTGCAACATTCAAAAATGTTGGTCGACATGATTTTATTTTGTCTTACCAACATTTTATTTATTTTTGACGACTCGGTGTACAGGCAGTCACAGGGCATCGCGATGGGGACCTGCTTTGCCCCGAGTTACGCAAATTTATTCATGGGCTGGTGTGAGGTGCAGGTGTCCATGCAGTTGTTGGAATTCAAGAAGTGCGTTGTCCTGTGGCTGCGGTACATCAATGATATTTTTATGGTATGGGATGGCAGTGCTGAAGAAGCGAGGAGTTTTGAAAGAAACAATGTGAATAATTGTAATCTTGTGTTCACTGAAAGTATAAATAGGGAATCTGTAGAATTCCTAGATGTTCTAGTGAAAATACAGAAAGGTAAACTGGAGACAAGTCTGTTCCACAAAAAAACGTCTGGGAACAGTATATTGAATGCTAGAAGTTCACAGACCCGAAACCTCGTTGACAGCATACCCTATGGGGAGCTGCTACGTGCTAAACGTACTTGAAGCACAGAAATGTCATACCAAGCTGAAAAAGAGATCATGTGAAAACGGTTTAAGGAGCAAAGGTATAGAAATGTTACCATCAGACAAGCCTGCAACATAGTAGAGACCTCTACAAGAAACTAATTACTCCACCCTAATAGATTAAGCAAGGAGGATGAAACTGTAAGATTTGTGACCACCTTCTCAGGACAAGCGCAGGATGTCAGAAGGATCTTTAAAAAACATTGGCATGTGCTGTCCACTGATGGGCACCTTAGACAATACATCTCGAGTAATCCCCAAATTACCTTTAGGAAATGTAGGTCCTTGAAGGATGACCTTAGTCATAATCATGTGACAAGACTGGGCGCCAGCATTGAGGAGATCAGAGCTGGGTTCAGGTGTTGCAGGAATTGCAAAGCCTGTCGTAAGAGTACTGATTGTTTTGTGCTTAGCGTTCCTAATTCTGAGAGGGAGTTCACAATACGGAGAGCCCTTACATGTGACACCATGTATTGTGTGTAGTCATATGCCCGTGCAATAAATGGTACCTGGGCAGCACAATAAATTGTGCCGAAAAGAGAGTAATGGAACATATCCATGCTATTAAGAACAACAACAAACAATATCCTGTAGCACGGCATTTCTTTGATTACCATTTCCAAGACGTAAATCTTTTAAGAATCGTGGTAATTGACATGGTGGATTTGGGAATCAGAGGAGGTAACAGAGAGTTATCATTGCGGAAAATGGAGTCAAGGTACATTATTGAATTTGATTGTATGACTCCGTATGGTTTAAACTCAAGTGAGGAACTAGCAGTTCACCTGATTGAATGAAATATGAGTATATACAAGGTATGCAGTGCTCAATCTGTTTTAATGAGTTTTTTAACTTTACTTAGATTTTTTTAGGTAACAATTGGAATTAGTGTGGGCCATGGTATTCCAACGAGATGAATAGCTTTTGGATGGTTATGGATATTATACATTGTGGTATAGATGAATCTACACAGGAAATTAGTTTGGCCTAATATGCCCACTGGGACGTAATGAACTAGAATGAACGAACCAAGCGTGGGTGGCTTTAGCAACAAAGCATTCAAGCCCACTGGGGTGTGACTGTATTGCAAATGAGGCGAGGACTTGTACATTGAATTGAAACCTTATTAGTTATGAATTTTCATTGCAAGCCTCGTTTCTGTTTATATTTTGGTTATTTATAAATGCAAAAGACAAGTGTGCCGATGTTTTGTTATTGAAGGACATTATGCACATGCTTGAAAGGAATCTCTAAGCACACTGGGGCGTGACCATGAAGGTATGCGTGATTTGCATATTGAATCCAAACTTTATCAGTCATGATCCATTGACATGATGTAATAGCGATATTGGCTGATATTTTTTGTGTAAGCCTCCCTGGTGGTCAAAGTTTGTTTATGCACATTCAATATAAATGTTATAACTGTGTGAATCCTTTTGCAGTATATTGGTATTGAGCACATTACATTTAATGGAGCATTGAGTAGAATATTACTAAATATGTGCTATCTGCATCACATGTATATAACAACTGTGAAGTGTAAAACAGTATTATAATACATTGGAACAGTATCAGCATTATGCATTTAAAAATGGCTGCCATGGTTCTATAATCTATGCTACAGGAATGGGGTGTTAGTCCTCTGTCTATGGTAGGCTGGGGATATAAACTATCACAATGTATCACAACTTTGAAACTTGAACAAGGCGAGAGCTGAAACGCGTTGTTTCCTGCAATAAATTATCTTCACAAGCAGGGTGGTGTGTCCGAGTAATCTGTTGGAAAGCAGAGTGGTGGATTCATATATATATATATATATATATATATATATATATATATATATATATATATATATTACACACACACACACACAGATACATGCAATAATAACACACTTGGCAAATACAACTTTTGAATGCATGTATAATAATAAACACAAGAATAAGCAAGTTATACTGGACATCCTGCAAGAAATCAGAAGGATATATTCACTAAATACATCAAATGATTACTTTGGATGCGCACTCGGACGCACTCACACATCACAAAGAAAACACCTCATATGATTATAGCCACTGGAAACTAAATATGCACACATAAACAGCCATGCATCTCAATGGCACTAATCAAAAATCAAACACTTCACCTGGTGCAATCTTCATCATGACCTAGTCCAGACTGGGGGACTCACACCCGAAGTCAGGAGACTCAGCAACCAGATGCCTGCACTGACGATGTGTCCACTGTTCAGGCTCAAACAATCCCAGTTTCTAAGTCAACAAACCTCAGCTTGATAGTCTCAAAACACACTGGAAGGTTCGAGAGACCTTCCCTCTGAGCCAAGGAAACTTACTGGAATTGGCCACCTTCCATGCAAGCATTCCAAAGGCAAAAAGAGTCCCCACGTTCCCTCTGCATTCTCACATGTTCCAGCCTTTATCTTTACGAAGCTTATAAAAGTCTCCTCCGGTACATTCAACAATCTCCTCTCCAAAAACAAAGCAACCTTGAACGTGATTAACCCAAACAACTTGAGCGCTCTGAGGGCCTGCCTGTGTGTGCAAAAAGCTCAAGCAAGAACGAGCCAGAATTCAAGATGACATGAGGGCATGCCAAAGCCAATAGTAAGAACTTCATAATACTTCTCAATGTACTACACAATTCACATCTGTGCACCACTGCCTACAGCATCACATACTTCATCTCTCAATGTACAACATAAAGCACATTTGTGCACCACTGCTCATAATACTGCACTTGGAGACCAAAAAGTACATTCCACACCTCTCTCTCTCTCATGCTTTCAAATGCACATCCCACACATTTTGTTCCTGGCAAGGCTGTTCTACTCTGTGACAGCTACCACTTTAAAACTACGAGATTACATAAGAGAAATCTTCAAGGGAAATAAGGCATAAGCAGGATGTACATTCAGGCTAGGGTAAAATGAAACACCAAAAGTCAATTAAAATCATGTTAGTCAAAGGTCATCACGTGGTGTCAAACCTTAAGAGTTCCTCTAGCACTAAAACTACCATCCAAGCAGGGCTCCTTGGTGCTTAGGTCTGACCACCAGCACAAGGTATGGAAGGAGATACTAGGACTAATATAGCCAGGTTTTTACCTTGATTTCAGAAGACAAACTAATTTTTCAGAGACCACAAAGAGAGTGGTAAAGAATTCCAGAACTTGGAAGCAAGAAGGAAGAAAGAATGTCCTTTCATCTTCTTTCTTTTAAACTTGGGGAGAGAAAGTAGTCTGAGGTCAGCAGATCTCAGATTTCTGGAAGGTACAAAGGGCTTCCACATGGCACGTAAGCATTTTGGTCCCATGTTGTTAAAGTTACAAAAGACAATGGAACCTGCTTTAAACAACTTTTTTTCAGCAATGGGAGCCAGTGCAGTAGTTTCAGATGGTTGGATACTGATTGCCAGAGAGGGATTTTCAGAATCAACTGGGCAGCAGTGTTCTGGGTTCTCAACAGCTGTTGCATTTTATATGACAGTAGACCATAATATAATAAGTTATCATAATCCAGTCTAGAGGTCACTAAAGCATGTACTTCGATTTCCTATAAGAATCTGGTGCAACAAATGTGGTTTTCAATTGTAAATGTTTTGAGTCCTTCACAAGTAATAGGTCCACAATTGTCTCTTTACTGGAAACCAAGTAACCCACTGTAGCACTTGAACCTCTCAGGGTAGTGAAACAGAGCAGTCCAAAGCGTACTCAGGGAAGGTGGTGTGGGCTAGCAATCCCACATTGCTGGCAGGCAACAACACTTAATAAATTAATGTTGAGTAAGTGCATCCCGGTACTGTATACTAATGATCCCACTGTTGCCACCAATCTAAGAAATGGAACTAATGTTTGGGGGGGGGGGGGGGGGGGGTAACTGCCCATTTCAAGAAATAATAACAACTTTTATAACGGTAAACCCTTTAAGTCACTAAATTAACTTGAGCTCATCCATTTATTAGCTATGGCACAGAGCACACAGGGAAATGTGTAAACTATTTATGCAGTATCAAAACAATATTAATGTCAAAGATCCTGTCCATGATCCTGCACCCCAGCCGTGGTCCAGTGCAGCGGAACTGCGGTGGAACCCGACCGTGTGACTCCGGTCCGCGCACCGCCCCGGACGACCGAGAATCGTCGTCCCGAAGTTTCTGGCCTTCTCTCTGGTATGAGCCGGGACCTTGGGTTGCGTCGCAGCCGGCCCGCAATGGATAAACAACGGCCTCGATCGGCCATGATGGTCCGGTGCCCTGAAACCAAAACTACTTTTTGCCGCAGCCCCTGAACGAGTCGCGGCAACGGACCGTTGATCTCTGCAACACATGTTTCCGGCCGGTACATGTGGCTTTGGGAAAGGTACTCTGTGAGGCAGAATTGCTTGCCTGGACCGGACTTTGGCAGGAATGCGGTAAGAGGCGCGGGCGCTGTGTCTACATGAGGGCTTGAGTGTGACACTTTCCAACTCCTTCAAAACCGCGCATTGTTTGTTGGAGCCGGGCCGCCGCTGAGACGGATTTTCTTTGTTCTGTGAGGCCCGAGGTCCTGGTACACTGGCAGAGAGGAAATGGCGCTTACGGTGAAAGATGTTTGACTGGCGCATTGACTTGCAAGGACTATGGATGGATGTGAATACCTCGCAGTTCACCGCCTCTCCTGCTATGGAACATTTGGGCGCAGCTGTATGCACTGAGGAACGTGAGCCCGATTTCTCCCTGGTTGTTGCAGCTGAGGACTCCCAGGCGTGTGTGATGCTGGATGACGAGACCAGGGAGCACAATGACCGGGACTGTGCTTTTGTTACTCTTCCTGCTCTCCTACCGGCTGATCTGTTTCCTGACTGCCATTGCCCTGCCTTCTTGCGGAAGATGGTTACATCCCGGGAGAACGCTCCTGAGTTACTACTATGGTCTTTGTTCCGGACCTGTGTGGCCCCTTCTGGTACTGTTGATCTAATGCTACTACCTGCGCACGCTTGGGGAGGATTGCTGACTATTACACGGACTGGTCAGGGCTGACCACTGCCTGTACATGACACTTCTTTGTGACCTCAGTGCCGAAGCGGAACATTGTTTGCACTGGAGACCTTGGGTGGCTGGGATGACCGTACAGTAGTGCCCACGTTCCTACTTAGTGGGCTTACGCCTTTTGGGGTTGGGGGTGTGCATGGGGCTGGTGCTATGGCCCTCCTCCGTTTTTTCCCACTTTTGGGGTTCTTCTTGGGGCGACAGGCATGCCTATTGGGGGGGGGGGGGCGTGGCCTTCCGCTGGTATGCAGGGTGGGGGGTTGGGGGATGGGATGTGTTTTATGTTCTTCTGTGTCTCTATGGCCCTCTTTCTTTCTTTTTCTTCTCGCGTTTCTTTTCTGTCTTTATATATCTTATTCCTTCATTGGGGATCGGGGTTCAGTACAATTGGGGAGTTTTACGCAATGTGTCTTTATGCGAATTAGCTGTGGATCTTGGCCTCCCGAGAGTGGGACACTGTGACTCGATATGTGATTGCTGTTCGTTATGCTTCCCAATTTGTGCTCCTTCATTGATGACTCTCTATTGTGGCGAGGTGTGGTTCTGGTGATTTTAGTGCATTGTATGCTATTCTCTCCTGATTCTATAGGGCCGGGACCAATGTGTTGTTTCACGATATCCTGATACCCTTTATCCTTCAGACTTTTAATTTGAAAATTAGACCGCAGTACCTCTGTAATGGATCCTTAAAGCATCATCTTATTGATATGTACCACATTTGTGAGCCTTCGGGCTGCGTGTTGGATTGTATGTATAACTTCTTATCAATAAAGGTCTTCCAAAAAAAATATATATATATATTAATGTCAAAATGCAAAACAATAAAAATCCCAAACCATATTAGAAAAATAGAGTCACATTTTTTAAACAAAATTACATCAGAATGACAAATTTCCAATATGAGAAACTGGAGCTATGAGCTTTTAATGATTTATGAGAAAATAATGCCAAGAAGAACAAAGCTCCATTGAATGTTTATGGCCACAGTGGACCAGAACCTTGGTGCTATTTGAGGTTGACTGTGATGACATACTGGTCAGATGCATCAGCCAGGTTCGTCCTGGTCAAAAATTTTACCTTCTGACTTTAGTCCTTTAAGTCCCAATTCACCACAGAAGCACACTTCTAAAGCCCCCATGACCCCAGAGGAGGCACTTAGAGACTCACAGTGTATCAGGCAGAGGCCGACATCAGGTTCAAGTCCCGGTCCAGTTGCTACAGGTCAGCTTTGTACTTCCATGAAAGTCCTCTAGCAGCTTGTTGTATCCCTTCAGCCACACATGAGATCAGCAAACTGATCCATGGAGTCCGCTTCTTTGTTCTAGGTACAAGAGGAAGCAGCTCCAGTCTTTCAGGGTTCCTGCAGGTAAAAGACAGCAGGTTCTGTCCTCTTCTGATCTTCTGCAAGTGCAGAGAGTTCTGAAGTGGATGCCTGGAGATGTCACATTTATGACTGCCACAAGCTAGGGAGTGGGAATGACTCCTGGGGATGCTCCAACCAATGGAATAAGAGCTCCCTGGTCCAAACATACCCACTTAAAGCATTTCCAAGATGCAAATGTCTTCTGTCACACTAAACCTGGGCTCTGTGGGCTGGGTATGTATCTGGGGAGTGTACTATAGTATTCGTAGCGCCCTCCCACTCCCAACACTAAAATCCAGTTTGAGCCTGCCACTATACCCACAATAAACCTAGAGACAGAAGTCTGGTAAGGCAAAATCAAAGTTCTTTAGCACCCGAATGTGGACGTACAAGAATCGCCTTGTCAGGGAGTCGTGGTAAAAAGATGGCTGACTAGCTGCTCCAGGCGCAGCGGCACAGGTGGGGCGGGTAGGGGCGGATTCGACAGATGACGGTATGGTTAAAATTAAATAAAAACATTTTAAAAAACCCTTACCTTGCGCTCGCCACATCGCCGACTTGGCGATGCTGTGAGCACAAGGTAAGTGGTTTTCTATTTTTTAAAATTTAATGTTAACCATCCTGTCATCTGTTGACTTCCCCCCACCTGACCGACTCTCTGCCCCGCCCTACCCTCTGCCCCACCCCACCGTGCTACCTGTGCCGGCCGTGCCTTAGCAGCTCTCTGCCAGCCTGTTTCCTAATCCGCATCATATCCTGGCACTGCTGTGGCACCTGACCCTGAAATGATAGCTGGATTGACAGGGAGCTGAGTGGTGTTGATTGAGCGGAGCGCTGAGCCTCTCCAAAGCCGACATTGCCCAAACACCATATCTTGGCTGCGACCGCGGCAGCATCCGATGCTGAGGCGAATATGCAAGGCTCGTGAGGCTGCATTGGCCGCATCGGCCGCAAGGGGTAAGCTGCTAAAAGGTACCCCTCTCCTGGTTGCCTGGGGCTGAGTGGCTGCTACATGAAGGCCCCCCTTCTTCTAAAGTACAGACCTCAGGAGACACCCATCACCGATCTGCAACCTAGGCAGAGAACCGAGACCAGTACACCCCCTTGACAAAGAGAACTCACCCATTGCAAAAACTCACCTGTGGACTGGGCTGTGGGCCGCGCCGGAGCTGCAGTGACCAGAGGTGTGGCGTAGAAGCTGGTGAGCGGAGGGGAACTCCAATGCTTTGAGAAGATGAGCTGAGACAAGACTGACCTTGGCTGAGGAAGAGCGGACTAGGACCTGAGGGCGCGGGACAAGCCAGCAGCACTGCTGGAAGAACCAGTGCTGATACATCCTGCCCCACGCTGGTACTGGGAGCCCGTCTGCAATGACCTCCACAAAAGGTATGGCAAGATAAGGCACAGAGGTAGGCAGGGTAGGGACAGCAACAGATGGAAAAAAGCCTCTTCAGTGGGAGACGAGGTGTGGGGCCTAGCTGCAGTTTTCCTGGTATGGAGACAATTCCGTAAGGCAGTGGAGACAGCAGGAGGAAGGACTGATGCCGCAAAGGGCCATTGGTGCACACCGCCACTGACCAGCCCAGAGGCCTGAGGCGGCCCCAGAGCCGATGACGCCAGGGGACCCCCCCAGGGGAACTCAGGAGGCTGGAATAAGAGAGACTGAGAGAATGTTTCCCTCCTTGGTGGAATTACTAGATGGGTGACGATGCTGTGAAGGCTGGAAAGAGGAGAGTACCTCGGTCTCCTGCCTCCTGCATTGTTTCAATCCCACTCTCCACGCAGAGCAGTTGATGGCCACACCATAGTCCTCGGTGGCCGAGAAACAACTGGATGGCCTTCCAGACACTACAGCTGGGACAGAGAAGGCAAACACAAGCCTAGGCCACAGGTCCTACCCAGGGAGAAGGCAAGGACTAGCCCTGGCCACAGTGTTACCTTGGCATGTCAAATTGGTCCCACTGGAGCAATGGGTCACTGACCCCGTCCCTCACAAGACCTAAAAGGGAGACACCTCTGCATACTGCTTGAGGAGGGGGTGACTGAACTGCGGCGGGTTGTGATGGCTCCTGGGCATGAGCCCGTGGGCTGGTGAGGTGCTCAGGACTCTCCCATGGACCTCCTTGTAAGGCATGAGGCAAAAAAGGAGAAAGATAGCTGCATTGCTCAGGTTGCGAAGTCCCCTTGGGAGCCTAAGCCTCGCTGTTGCTGAACACCCAGTCACCATGGCTAAGGACAAGGACTCACAGCGAAAGAAGAAGAGGGATTGATATATGATGGTAATAAGCCCCCAGGCAGGGCCAGAGCAAGTGACTGCACATGACCGAGAGCACAGGTCTTCTACAAGACATACTCTCCTCCAGAGAGGCCTGTGAGGGAAAAATAGGTGAGGTAACACTCCGAGGTCACCCTACTTTGCCAGGATCTATGCAAAGTCTCGGAAAGAGTCACCCAGCCTGAAAGCAGAATATTGGAAGTGGAAGACAAGACACACAGCCTCTGCAAACAAGTCACAGAACTCATAGCCACCCTGGAAGAAGTATCCTGAAGTATGGATGGTGCCAGAAATCACATGCAGAGAAACAATCTGTGCTTTTTGTGTTTAGGTCTCGCCTGAGGCAGCGCATGCGCTGCTCTTCAAGACATTTAGTAAGTGGCTTTTAAAAGTGCCACCAGAGGCTTTTGCTGGCCTACTGCTTGCGTTCACGAGCTTGTGCACTTGCATAGCTACCATCTGTGTTTTTATTGCTGTAATCAGGCTCCTCTGCTTGCATTAACCCCTCCCTATTCCTCCTCCCTGATCCGCTTCATTTGTGTCTTCTAGCTGTGAATCATGCTCCTCTACTCGCACTCCCCCTCCCTTCTCCCCCTCCTCTTCATCAGTTTCATTTGTGTCCTCGATCACTGTGAATACTCCTGCTTCCACCAGGCACACCCACCATCAGTCATCAGTGCACACTTTCACCAGGCACACACACCACCAGCCATCAGTGCATGCTTCCACCAAGCACACACACCACCAGCCGTCACTGCATGCTTCCACCAGGCACACACACCACCAGCCGTCAGTGCACACTTCAACCAGGCACGCACACCACCAGCCTTCAGTGCACACTTTTACCAGGCACACACACCACCAGCCGTCAGTGCACGCTTCCACCAGGCATACACACCACCAGCTGTCAGTGCACGCTTCCACCAGGCACACACACCACCAGCCGTCAGTGCACGCTTCCACAAGGTACACACACCACCAGCAATCAGTGCACGCTTCTACCAGGCACACACACCACCAGCCGTAGGTGCACGCTTCTACCAGGCACACACACCTCCATCCGTCAGTACACACTTTCACTAGGCACACACACTACTAGCCGCCACACACTACCAGCCGTCGGGGCACGCTTCCACCAGGCACACACCACCAGCCATCAGTGCACGCTTCCACCAGACACACACACTACCACCCGTCAGTACATGCTTCCACCAGGCGCACACACCACCAGCCATCAGTGCACGCTACCATCAGGCACACACACCACCAGCCGTCGGTGCACGCTTCCACCAGGCACACACACCACCAGCCGTCAGTGCATGCTTCCACCAGGCACACACGCCACCAGCCATCAGTGCACGCTTCCACCGGGTCCACACACCACCAGCCATCAGTGCACGCTTTCACCGGGCACACACACTACCAGCCATCAGTGCACGCTTTCACTGGGCACACACACCACCAGCCGCCAGTGCACGCTTTCACCTGGCACACACACCACCAACCGTCTGTGCACGCTTCAACCAGGCACACACACCACTGGCCATCAGTGCACGTTTCCACCAGGCACACACACCACCAGCCATCAGTGCACACTTTCACCAGGCACACACTACCAGTCATCTGTGCATGCTTCCACCACGCACACACCACCAGCCGTCAGTGCACGCTTTCACCAGGCACACACCAGCCATCGGTGCACGCCTTCACCGGGCACACACACCACGAGCCGTCAGTGCGTGCTTTCACCAGGCACACACACCACCAGCCATCAGTACATGCTTTCACCAGGCACACACACCACCAGCAGTCAGTGCACGCTTTCACCAGGCACACACACCACCAGCCGTCAGTGCACGCTTTCACCAGACACACACACCACCAGCCGTCAGTGCATCAGGCAGGCTCTTCTCAGATTTTTTGGGTAAATATGTGTTCGATGCCTGGGAGGGAGTGGGTCGAGTTTCCTTAAACCATGCTGAGTATGCAGTGCATGAACTCCTGTGTGAGTGAGTCATGCTGCCTGGGGCTCACTCACTCCACACTTGTAAATTGCGTCTGCACCAGGCTTTTTCTCATTTGCAAAGTTTCGGCGCATGCGCACAGCTAGGCAGCCCCCACACCCCCGGGAATGACTGCTTCTTACAACCAGAATGTAAACAACATTCAGAGCAAAGAAAGCAAGTTCATTTGATGCAAAGAACTGTTAACAAAAACCATGTCCAGCTATTGTAGATATGGCAACTTAAACAAAACAGCATAAAAAAACAAACAAGTATTGGCATAGCCAATAGGTGTCACATTTTGGACCCTCTAAGTATTTAGTTATGCAGCAGAATATCCTTGGTGCAACAACACCAACTATTGCATGGCTAAACACTTATAAGGTCCCAAATGCAAGACCTATTGGCTATACCTGTGCTTGTTTTCAGAGGGAATTGAGGGCTCCAATGTGGGGATCTTTCTAAAAAAATTCTCAGAGCCTCCTTCCATGTGGCACAATTCTCATCTTGCTTCGTTATTGAACAAGCCCACACAATGCCTAGCGCAAAACCGCTGATGGAAGTCCCTCCACGACCACTAATCATCCGTTTTTTGAACTACCAAGACCGGGCCCTGAGGCTCCCGGAGATACAACAAATGAATGAGATCAGACATGCTAATTCTAAAATCATGGTGTTCCCTGATAACTCCCATGAAATACCAAAACAGTGGAAAACCTTTGACTCAGCTAAAATGAAAATGCTGGCCATCCACATTCAGTAAATAATGCTCTTCCGAGCGAAACTTAAGGTCATCTTTGAAAGAAAAGCACTTTTCTTTCACATGCCGGAAGAGGCATGACCTGGATAGAAGAGCATTCACTCCTGGGACCAAGACGAGAAGTACATAAGCCACAACACTGTGCCACAGGGGGCACAGCTAAAACTCAGAAAACAAGCATTTGCAATGCAATAGGTCTCGCATTAGGAAAGTTAGAGCTATTGGTCTTGTAAATGTACATTTTTTTATTTATGTGTTTGTTTTGAAAATAGCTAAATTAATAGCTTTGTCATTTACAATGAAATATATTTATGACTTTCACAAATGTGACACCTATAGCATTTGTAATGCAACATGTTTTGTATTTACGTGACTTAGATGTATTGATATTACAAATAACAATGGCTTTTAATTTTTTTAAATAATTAATACTGAAATAAAAGTGATTGTAATTTATAATGGCAATAACAAACTTTTGTAAATAACTTTTGTGAAGATTATGTTCAGTGTATTTTATTGTGACGAAAATCGAAGAACAGAAGTGAAATATTAACATCTTTTTGTGACATTTGTAATAAAGCTTGAAACATTGAGAGAACATATTTGAACCAGTTGTTGTTGAATGGTTGCACAGATTGATGCTGTGATGGCGCGGAGTAATGCTGTGGTGGTGCTGAGTGGTGCTGTGGTGGTGCTGAGTGATGCTGTGGTGGTGCTGAGTGATGCTGTGGTGGTGCTGAGTGGTGCTGTGGTGGTGCTGAGTGGTGCTGTGGTGGTGAAGAGTGGTGCTGTGGGGGTGCTGAGTGGTGCTGTGGTGGTGCTGAGTGATAATGTGGTGGTGCTGAGTGATAATGTGGTGGTGCTGTGGTGGTGCTGAGTGGTGCTGTTGTGGTGCTGAGTAATGCTGTGGTGGTGCTAAGTGATGCTGGTGTTGCGCTGAGTGATGCTGTGGTGGAGCTGAGTGGTGCTGTGGTGGTGCTGAGTGGTGCTGTGGTGGTGCTGAGTGGTGCTGTGGTGGTGCTGAGTGGTGCTGTGGTGGTGCTGTGTGGTGCTGTGGTGGTGCTGAGTGGTGCTGTGGTGGTGCTGAGTGGTGCTGTGATGGTGCTGAGTGGTGCTGTGGTGGCGCTGAGTGATGCTGTGGTGGTGCTGAGTGGTGCTGTGGTGGTGCTGAGTGGTGCTGTGGTGGTGCTGAGTGGTGCTGTGGTGGTGATGAGTGGTGCTGTGGTGGTGCTGTGTGGTGCTGTGGTGGTGCTGAGTGGTGCTGTGGTGGTGCTGAGTGGTGCTGTGATGGTGCTGAGTGGTGCTGTGGTGGCGCTGAGTGATGCTGTGGTGGTGCTGAGTGGTGCTGTGGTGGTGCTGAGTGGTGCTGTGGTCGTGCTGAGTGGTGCTGTGGTCGTGCTGAGTGGTGCTGAGTGGTGCTGTGGTGGTGCTGTGGGGTGCTGTGGTGGTGCTGTGGTGGTAATGAGTGGTGCTGTGATGGTGCTGAGTGATGCTGTGGTGGCTCTGAGTGAGGCTGTGGTGGCGCTGAGTGATGCTGTGGTGGTGCTGTTGTGGTGCTGTGGTGGTGCTGTTGTGGTGCTGTGGTGCTGCTGAGTGGTGCTGTGGTGATGTTGAGTAATGCTGTGGTGATGCTGAGTGATGCTGTTGTGGTGCTGAGTGAGGCTGTGGTGGTGCTGAGTGAAGCTGTGGGTGCTGAGTGATGCTGTGGTGGTGCTGAGTGGTGCTGTTGTGGTGCTGAGTGGTGATGCTGTGGTAGTGCTGAGTGATGCTGTGGTGGTGCTGAGTGATGCTGTGGTGGCGCTGAGTGATGCTGTGGTGGTGCTGAGTGGTGCTGTGGTGGTGCTGAGTGGTGCTGTGGTAATGTTGAGTGATGCTGTGGTGGTGCTGAATGATGCTGTGGTGGTGCTGAGTGATGCTGTGGTGGTGCGGAGTGATGCTGTGGTGGTGCTGAGTGATGCTGTGGTGGCGCTGAGTGATGCTGTGGTGATGCTGAGTGGTGCTGTTGTGGTGCTGTGGTGCTGCTGAGTGGTGCTGTGGTAATGTTGAGTGATGCTGTGGTGGTGCTGAATGATGCTGTGGTGGTGCTGAGTGATGCTGTGGTGGTGCGGAGTGATGCTGTGGTGGTGCTGAGTGATGCTATGCTGGTGCTGAGTGATGCTGTGGTGGTGCTGAGTGATGCTGTGGTGGTGCTGAGTGGTTCTGCTGTGGTGATGCTGAGTGGTGCTGTGGTGGTGTTGAGTGATGCTGTGGGTGCTGAGTGATGCTGTGATGGTGCTGAGTGGTGCTGTGGTGGCGCTGAGTGATGCTGTGGTGGTGCTGAGTGGTGCTGTGGTGGTGCTGAGTGGTGCTGTGGTGGTGCTGAGTGGTGCTGTGGTCGTGCTGAGTGGTGCTGTGGTGGTGCTGTGGGGTGCTGTGGTGGTGCTGAGTGGTGCTGTGGTGGTGCTGAGTGGTGCTGTGATGGTGCTGAGTGATGCTGTGGTGGCTCTGAGTGAGGCTGTGGTGGCGCTGAGTGATGCTGTGGTGGTGCTGTTGTGGTGCTGTGGTGGTGCTGTTGTGGTGCTGTGGTGCTGCTGAGTGGTGCTGTGGTGATGTTGAGTGATGCTGTGGTGATGCTGAGTGATGCTGGTGTGGTGCTGAGTGAGGCTGTGGTGGTGCTGAGTGAAGCTGTGGGTGCTGAGTGATGCTGTGGTGGTGCTGAGTGGTGCTGTTGTGGTGCTGAGTGGTGATGCTGTGGTAGTGCTGAGTGATGCTGTGGTGGCGCTGAGTGATGCTGTGGTGGCGCTGAGTGATGCTGTGGTGGTGCTGAGTGGTGCTGTGGTGGTGCTGAGTGGTGCTGTGGTAATGTTGAGTGATGCTGTGGTGGTGCTGAATGATGCTGTGGTGGTGCTGAGTGATGCTGTGGTGGTGCGGAGTGATGCTGTGGTGGTGCTGAGTGATGCTGTGGTGGCGCTGAGTGATGCTGTGGTGGTGCTGAGTGGTGCTGTGGTGGTGCTGTGGTGCTGCTGAGTGGTGCTGTGGTAATGTTGAGTGATGCTGTGGTGGTGCTGAATGATGCTGTGGTGGTGCTGAGTGATGCTGTGGTGGTGCGGAGTGATGCTGTGGTGGTGCTGAGTGATGCTATGCTGGTGCTGAGTGATGCTGTGGTGGTGCTGAGTGATGCTGTGGTGGTGCTGAGTGGTTCTGCTGTGGTGATGCTGAGTGGTGCTGTGGTGGTGTTGAGTGATGCTGTGGGTGCTGAGTGATGCTGTGGTGGTGCTGAGTGAAGCTGTGGGCGCTGAGTGAAGCTGTGGGCGCTGAGTGATGCTGTGGAGGTGCTGAGTGGTGCTGTTGTGGTGCTGAGTGGTGATGCTGTGGTAGTACTGAGTGATGCTGTGGTGGTGCTGGGTGATGCTGTGCTGGCGCTGAGTGATGCTGTGGTGGTGCTGTGGTGGTGCTGTGGTGCTGCTGAGTGGTGCTGTGGTAGTGTTGAGTGCTGCTGTGGTGGTGCTGAATGATGCTGTGGTGGTGCTGAGTGATGCTGTGGTGGTGCTGAGTGATGCTGTGGTGGTGCTGAGTGATGCTGTGGTGGTGCTGAGTGATGCTATGGTGGTGCTGAGTGATGCTGTGGTGGTGCTGAGTGATAATCTGGTGGTGCTGAGTGATGCTGTGGTAGGGCTGAGTGATATGTGGTGATGCAGAGGGCAGAAAGGCACAACAAGTTTGAGCTATTGACATTGCAAATGCCAATGTCTTTTATTTGTCTTTCCTTTTTAAAACATAAATAAAAGGCTTTTTTATTTACAATGCCAATAGCTTAAATTTGCGTAAATGCAAGATCTATTGCAGTGCAGGACGTATGCGGCAAGGCAAGAGTAAAAAGGATAGAGAAAGGTGGGAAGGATAAAGAAAGATAGTGAAGGGGCGAATAAAGAAAGAGGAGCAGCATGGGCGCAACAGAAGGAAGGGCGACTTGGAAAAGGTCTTGGGCAAGATGGCCGCCGTGAGGTTGTGGTGAGAAGTCGCTCGTGACCTCTCTCCCTAGATCACCCTGATGGACATGGAATAAGGCAAATTACCCCCTTATGGATTTGAAGATTTGGATACAGTCAGGTCTGCACAGGGCTTGTTCAAGATACCCTGCAACTAAAACACAACTCAGTCGGATACTGCTAAAATTATCAGAGTGGAGAACAGAGCTTTGGGCACAACTGGTGAAAATGCTGGCACGTCTAACTAAGACAGAAAAGGATAAAGAAAAGGAAAAAATGAAAACACAACAGGATACCCCAGCAATCATGCAAGGGGCAAGTGGAAGAAGCGCCCAGGCAAGTGCAAAGAAAAGCAGTAATGATGTACCCTCGGGACTACAACAGCGGGGACCGGGTGCCATACGAAAAACAACATTACCCCCGGCTCAAAGGGGGAAGAGAACAGAGAAACCTGAAAAAACGGAAAAAGCGGAGAGATCTGAGAAAAATGAGAAGGCACACACAAAATCAGATACCGCGTCAGCAGCAGAAAAAAGTGATCACCGCCGGCCCCGACAAGACTCGGATTACCCCATTGAAGACGCCGCCTCAAACACAAAACAAGGCTCTATCAAGGGAAGAGAAGCGGCACTACGGCAGCCTACCCTGATGGAATCGTTCACCTCCAGGAGAAGCTCGCAGCCGGACACGGAGCTAACGACGAGCAGGAACGTCCTCAAGGACGCAACAGCAGACGCACCCGGCGCGGAGGCAGCGGTTGCCAGGCAACCCCGATCCACGGCAGAAACTCTTACTAGTTGCAGCGGCGGCGGCGGAGGCGGAGGTAATGCCGAATCTACGGTCCCAACAGACAAGGTAAAGCAGAGCAATGACAGCTGAGCGAAGGAGGCTAAAGGGGCAAGCAATAACTTTCTAACTCCAGTCACAGTCGAGGGGCCACATAGACTCGAATCAGGAAATGCAGACATGATGGAGGCGCTAATTCAGCTAGAAGCTGAGTTAAACAGTAGTAAAAAAGATAAAGAAATTAATAATGAATCCAGCAAATTAAATATAGCAGGAAAGAGTGCTGATAGAGATTGGGGTCTGGAGAAAAAAGAAGGTGTCTCAGAGGGGGAATGTTTCTTCTCTGTAAATGAAGGAACTGATACTACCCAGTCAAGCGATGTCACGTCAGATGAGGGGGAGGTAGAAGGAGAAACAAGTTCTGAATCAAGCTCATCAGCGAAAGAATCCACTCAGAAAAAGAGAAGAGTGAAGGTTAGAAGCCACGGTGGAACACTTGAATCACCCTCTGCAGGAGGCAAAAAGTTAGACTGGGACTACTCCGCAACGTCTCAGACCTACCTAGAGGAGGATAACTCGCAGACCCAAGGCAATACCCCCATGTCAGAGCAGTTTCAGGCCCCCTTTGATATGATATGCTCCACGCTCAAACAGATGCAAGGAGAAGCAAGGACTGAAAGTCGAAGGGCTAGACAAGCCGCAAAAAAGATCCAGAATACCCTCAGGAAGGTTAACAAGCTGTATGAAGGCGTCGTTGAGAGAGTGACTGAGGTAGAGGAGAGAACTGGGAAGCTAGAGGACGACGTCAGGGGGTGGAACAGGAAAAATTGTCGAGTGATCTCCTATGGAAGCTGGAGGATTTTGAGAACCGCCAGAGTCGGAATAATGTTCGCATTCTGGGAGTGGCGGAAGGAGCAGAGGGGGATGACATTATGCACTTTGTTGTTAATCTGCTGAGAGGAGCATTTCCCGAATTACAGTGGGAGTGGGAAAGAGAGATACAACGAGCGCACAGATTTCCCTTTACCATCAGAAAAGGACATGGGGGCAAGGGTCAGGCAGCTCAGCATGCTTTGCCTAGAGCCATCTTGATTTATGTCGGGAATTATCTGCTCAGGGAGGAAATCATGGACAAGGCTAGACCAGACAAGAAAAGATCCTTTGAAGGAGTCACCTTCTTCGCTAGGCCAGACTTCTGCCACATAACGGTGGAGAGAAGATGAGACTTAGGCAGCTTATTAAACCATTCCAGGCCTTGGGATCCGAGGCATTTCTGTTATTTCCAGCAAGGTTAAAAGTGGTTACAAGGGGCAGAACAAACATATTTCTGTCAGAGATAAAGGCCCAACAATTCTTGGAGGAGATTAAGTCACAGAAAGGGGGCTGAGAAGTATAAAGAGGAAGATGCTAGACCTTGATCTACCGCCGTTTGTAAGGATGGCTAAGGCTAAGGGACAGCGCACGCAAATAAAGAATTACATAAGTGGAATACACAGAGGGGGGTATATACTATTCAGGGTGTTGGGTGAAGGGGGGGGGAGTAGAGCGATCCCCACAGGCTACTGCGGCTACACATAGGTCTTATGGACCTATTTGCCTGTAAGGGGGGGGGGAGGGGGGGGGAACCAGAAGGGGGGTAGGGTGGGAGCAGGGGGAGAGGGGGGTAAAGAGAGGGTTAAAAATACAAAAAAAAGGATGAAAGTACGTAAGAAGCAGCACAAGAAAGCACAATTCAGAGCACAGGGAATGCACATCTATTGGTACTTACCAGTTAGAAGGATGAGGATACACGATACATATCAGGCTCATTATGAGAGCAAAGTGATAGATCAGGGATGGCACACAGAGTTGGACAAAACCTATGATACATTTTAATGACTTGTAGGATTGCTACTATCAATATCTGTGGACTTAATGATTCGGGTAAAAGATTAAGAGTGGCGGCACTGCTTAGGACACTTAAGTTGGACTTGGTTTGCCTCCAAGAAACGCATGTTGAAGCTTCTAAGAGCTATATTATGGACCATCTAGGGTTTTCGGTATTGGCAAATACTAAGCAAGGGACGAAGCATAGAGGAGTGGCGATACTAGGAAGACCCACTGACGTAGAAGTAATAAGGAAATCAGAGGATAAATGGGGAAGGTAGGTAATAATGGAAATAAAATTTAAGGGAGAAAAATGCACCATAGTTTCTGTGTATGGTTCGACAGAAGATGAACCAGATCTTTTCCAATTTTTAGATACGGAGTTGGCATTATGGCCCGAGCCAATTGTATTCTGCGGAGATTTTAACATTCATGATCCTAGTAGCTCATTTGTACAAACGGGGAGTATATATACAGGGAGGAAAAAGAGAACCCATAGGGCACTGTCAGATATGGTAGCAAATAATTCCTTAGTGGACCCATGGGTAAAACTGAATCCTGGTACCGATGGTAGTACATTATATTCGGCCCCACATAAAGTACTTGTTAGACTGGATTATTTTTTGATTTCATCTTCCTTGTTATCAGAGGCACAAATAGACAAACAGCCTCGAATTGTTTCGGATCACAGTCCTCTGATTTTAACCATTAGGTTGGGCCAGGCGCAACGGAAAGATATGCAGTGGACATTTGATAGAGCCCTGTGGAAGGATGAAGGGTACAGGTCTTACATGGCAGAATGGATTAGAGCCTACTGGAAATTAATAGAGGTACGGCCCCAGCGGGGGTGGTGTGGGGCGCTTTTAAGGCAGGAGTACGGGGAGAGACAATGAGACAATGAGACAATGTGTTTTCAGCACAGAAAAGGACAAGACTTAAAATTAACGAAGTTTTTCAAAAACTGATAAGGGTGGAGGAGGAATTGGCGCAGGATTTAAGAAACAGGGCACCAATAGAAGAACACCTGTTAAAAATAGTGGCTCTTAGGGTGGAGGTGACGGAAAGTATCTCTAAAAAAGCAGTAGAGAATTATTTAACTAAGAGGGAAGCTGCTTACGAGTTAAGCGAGAAGGTAGGCCACTTATTAGCAGTACGCACCAGACAGAGGCTAGCAGCATCAGACATTGTTGAGATTATGAATGAGAATGGAATATTGGTTACTGAAATAGATAGAGTGAGAGAAGTATTTAGGCAGTTCTACGAAAAATTATATACTAGAGATAGCGTAGGAACAGCGAGTGAGGTGGAAAGTTATCTAAGTGATATTATTTCACCAGGTGTAACAGAAGAAGAAAAAGATAGATTGGACTCCCCTTTTACTTTAGAGGAATTTATCATGGCATTAAGTGTGCTTCCTTCAGGTAAAGCTGCCGGACCGGACCAGCTCCCGGTAGAGTTTTACAAAGTATTTTATCAAGCTGTGGGAATCGAAATGTTCAATGTTATGTTGGAGGCACAGAAGGGGGATAAAATACCTGAGTCATGGCGGGAAGCAGACATCATTGTTATTTTAAAAAAAGGGAAAAACTCGACACTCCCAGGCTCATATAGGCCTATTACATTGATGAATGCAGACACTAAGGTGTATTCCAAGGCTTTAGCAACAAGGTTAGCAGAGGTAATAGAGGGATTGGTAAGCCACACCCAGCATGGCTTTATCCCTGGAAAAGGCACCACACAACACATCAGGGAGGTGATTACAACGTTTGACGCGGCGAATGTCATGGGGGACTCTATCGCGGCACTATTTTTGGATGCCGAAAAGGCGTTCGATAGAGTCTCCTGGGAATACTTATGGCAAACATTAAAATGGAATGGATTAGGGAACAGCTTTATAACAGCAATGCAGACTCTCTATAAAAACCCGACAGGAAGGATAAGAGTAAATAGAGGCAAATCGGCAGCAGTCAGGATCGGGAGAGGGACTAGACAGGGCTGCCCATCATCCCCACTACTATTCGCTCTTTATCTGGACCCATTGATAAGGAAAATTGAAATCAATGGAAGGATTCCTCCAGTAAGGTTGAATGGATGTGAGATAAAGACACTCGCCTACGCCGACGATATTGCTATTTTAACACCCAATCCCAGTATGGCTATAGTGGAAATTGAGGCCGAAGCACAAAGATTTGGGCAAATATCTGGGTACAGCCTAAACAGTTCCAAAACTCAAATAGTATGCAACCAACATATGGTGTTTAATGATGAAAGAGTCGTGGACTCAGCCGTATATCTGGGGGTTGCAATCACAGCGGACTTAGACGTGCTGGTACAGACTAATCTAGCACCACTGATGTCAAAGGTTAAGTCCGATCTGGACCGCATGAACAGTCTGCATTTGTCGTTAGTAGGTTGCACCAATGTTATTAAAATGTTAATATTGCCAAAATTTCTGTACTTCTATAGGACAATACCGTTATTTTTTGAGATAAAATGGTTTAATGATCTGGAAAAAATCCTGAACAGATTCATTTGGGCCCATGGTAAGACCCGTAGGGCATATCGCTTTATGTCTTTGCCTAGAGAGAAGGGTGGTTGGGGGGTGCCCGACTTTAGATTATACTATTGGGCATCTGCACTCCAATATATGCGGGGACTGATAGGTGGGGGTGGTATAGACGTTAGAACAACGAATTATTCATCTAGGATATACTCCATTGTGTTGGGACCGGAGGTAGAGAATTCCTTTCTCAAATGTATTGATTTCGCATATTTTAAAAGAACTAGATTCAAGACGGTCCAGGCTGCAATTAAGATTTGGAATGCAGTGATGAAGAGAATTGGTCTGGGTCGATATAACTGGTATACAAGGTTGTATAAAAACATGTCCCTCCCAATGCAGATTTTTGGTGACAGTACAATGGCGGGCTGGTTGGAGAAGGGGATAGTACAGCTTGGGAATGTGAGGAATACGGAGGGGGTGCTCCAATTCACAGATCTAATGACCAAATTCGGATTAGATAGGAGGGACCTTTTCAAATTTTTTCAGCTAAGAAGCTTTCTGGGGAATAAGCAGGGTGGAAGTGTACGGTTTGCTAAGGTAGAAATACTGGAGAAAATAAGATTGGGGGTGATTGTTCTATACGTTGTTTTTACGCAAACTTGTTGGCAGGGAAACCAGACGACATAAACAAGCATAGTGAAAAGTGGGCAGATAAGTTGGAAGGGGAGTCCTGCTGGTTTAAAGAGTCACTGGACTTAGGGCGAACTCTCCTGTGCTCAGCACCACTGCAATCGCAGCAGTATAAAACCCTTTATTCACTATACTTCACCCCTGCAAAAATAGCAAAATGGGGGGGGTAGTATAGGCATCACATGCCCAAGATGTAGTTCACTCGATGCAGACTTAATACACTTATTTGCTGTATGCCCGCAGATACAAACAGTGATAAAGGATATAGAGAGGTTTCTGGATGCCACTCTGAATATCCAGATTACTCTAAAAGCCCCAGAAATATTGCTTGGGATAGTCACAGACACTATTGTTATTCAGAGAGAGTTCATCTTTGTCGCAATGGCAGTTTTTAGGCTTTGCATAGCCAGGGCTTGGTTGGACAAAAACCCCCCAGCAATGCAAGTCTGGCTGTCTAACCTCTTATCAACTTACAATTTGGAAAAAAATATCTACGCCCGGAAAGGTAGGAAAGGGAGGAGACTGGGTTTAAGGATATGGGATTCCATTATAAGATGGAAAGAGGGTTTGGGATTGTGGGATTAGGCTAGGACATGTGACAACGGTTGTATTAATTTGAGTAGATATTTATATGATGCTTCGATGAATTTTTATTATTTGTGTATGATGTAATACGTTATATGAATTTAATGTATCGTTGGAGAATATGCAATGAATTGTGCGAATTGTGCAATGGTGTAAATAAAAATATAAAAAAAAAAAAAAAGGAAGGGCGACTTGGATGCTAACAAGTACTAAAGGACGTCTGTCTAATGTTGGCCTAATGTCCTTGGTGATTAAGTAGCCCCGCCTTCCAGGTCCCCCTAGGCAGACTGTGTACAGCTTTTTGTGGTGCTGGGATGCTAAGAATAGCAGCCTGTGCTACTGGGATAGATTTGAAAAGTCCATTACCGTGGAGCTGAAACGGGGGGATTGCGGCATTGTGCGAAGACCGAACACCGCAGGCATCTCGGATCCACACACGCAGCATACCTTACAGCAGGCGGGGGCGCGCAGAGGGAGAGACAGGTGCTGGAGAGAAACTAAGCAACAGCGACAATGAAAGGGAAATGGGGGAGACAAACAAAGAGAAATAGCTAAGAAAGAGAGGGGAAAATAGGTTAAAGGAGAGGGAGAGAACAAAGAAATGGAGGAGGCAAAGTGCGGGAGGCAAACAAAGAAAGGTGGCAAAAGCTTGGCGCCACTATTATTCTTAACTTGAGGTCCTAGAAATCCATTCCCCGGCCAACCATTTAAAAAAAGGAAAATTAAAAAATACAATTGGAACCAGTGAGGGGTGCGGCAGCAACGGATAGCACGAGTGAAAGGGAGGAGCGTGTAGTTGTAGTAGTGCGCGAAAAGTGGGCATGAGAAACAATGAAACCCGCACTTCCATGAACTGGGAAAACTGAAATTAACTAAAACCGGGAGTGGTGGAACGGGAGGTGCAATGAACGAGCGGTGGAGAGAAGGGGGGCAGGATGTGAGGAGGAATGAGCTGGCTCCCGTTTTCTCCGCCAACTTCGCCGCAGTTTGTGAAAGGGGCAGTAAACACGATATGTCTGTGCCTCGTGTGAAGTCGCACCGCCGCACTTTGGAATTGAAATAAAGATGTCAAAAACACCACTGGCGAGCAGCAACACAAGTCCCTCGAACGCTGAAAGTGAAAGCTATACATATGAACCTGGGAAGGCGAGGGCTGCCCGTGCATGCACGGTACTTGTAATTTCCGCGTGTCCTGTGGCTCGTGCCCAGTGAGCTCGAACCTATTGGCTGCGCATGTGGACAGAAGCCACTGGAGTTTCGAGAGTGCAGCGGGGCTCGTGCGGCCCAGGGAGGGAGCCGCCAAAGCACAACCAACATTTCATGCGGGGCTCCTGTTAGCAAAACGGAGCCCCGCCTGTTGCTGCAGAGTCCCCACAGGAGCCGGTAAGTGGGGCATGCTGACTGTATGAGCAAAGCGCGCCGTGCTTGGAGCACACGTGCGCATGAAAAAGAAACGGTTAAGACTCAAAGCGCTGCTGCAGTAAAGCGCATTTTACTTTGGGAAGAATGTTATGATCTCTTGTTTATATTCCGTGACTGTGCCCCAGATATCAGATGTGCGGCGTGAGCCCGGCCGGCGGGCGTGGAAGATGCATGAGCTTAGATGTGACCGACACACGCAGGATAAAACTCAAGCTTTCTCCTTGGAGCAGACGAGGAGGGGGGGAGGAGGGAGTGAGCAAAAGCGAGTGATGCGCACGTGCAGCTGACGTTTACAGCACTTGAAGCCATTCTTGTGAGACAGGAGATGTGCACGGCACCGGCCTGGGCGCGTGCGCCCACAGAAACCAATCGCCGCGCGTGCCCGACCCCTGTCTCAGATTCCCAGGAGACGGGCAACATCAGTTGTCGGCTGGACGCAATGCTTCGCATTGCTTTCTATAGCTCGACCTAAAAAGGATGGGAAGCCGCAGTGGTATCACAAGTGGAAAGCACCTTGGGACTCCACATCAGGCGAGGCTGCGACCCTCAAAATCTGGCCCTTCCTCTGACAAAGAAGGGGAACTGACTTCCTTCCTTCCTCTGATAAACAAGGGGAACTGACTCGGACATTGAGTTAGTGGCAAGCACACATGGTGAGAGGTGCTGCCATATCTAGCTATTTCTTAGTTACGCTCTGCACTGTGTCTTTTAATTATTAATTGCACCTCGACAATTATGGAGTATGTGTTTGATATTCGGTCCAAATTTTTTTTAACACCTGTATTTAAAACTGTAATTGACTTACTCTGGATCTCTAAGTTCTTCTTTTAATCGTGCACTCGCCGCCTGCTCCTTGGTCCACTGCAGCTGTTTGTGCTGATTGTGTGGAGCGTCTCAGTCCAGCTAGGGGGAGATCCACCCGATTCTCCTTACTTCCTGCGGGCCATCTCAGGCTGCCATTTTGGTAGGGTGACATTCTAGTCTCTTGATTTTGGCATTGGGGCCTGCCTACTTTAGGAGCTGATGGCGCCGATGTGCAGTGGACATGCACAGCGGGCGCGCCGGCAGCGCATCGAAGGCGTGCCAAAGGCAAGCACGTCTGCATCCCGACAGCGGCCAGGACCAACCATGCTGCCCAAAATTCTGGGGGTTATATACTCAGTTGTACTCGTGATGAACTCCTGTCCCTCAGGCCTTCCACTTGCCAGAACCCGAGACTCCCTGTACTAGGAGACCCTGATGAGAGCTAATCTTGCCCCTCTTGCAACTTCTGCCTCAACTCCAGACCTGACTGTAGGCAGGACAAGGTCCTACGTGCGACGCTCCCAAAGCCTCCCAGATCCGTTAACCTAAAAGCTTGGCTTATTAATTGCAGATCTCTGCCAAAACATGCCTTAGACATCCATCAATCTCTAGTAGATAACAACTGGGACCTCATGTTCCTGACTGAGACATGGCTTCGGGAAGATTTGAATCCAGCTGTAGCATTAGCTATCCCCCAGGGATATTGCATAGTATGTGCTAATAGACAAGACAAAAGTCTAGGTGGGGGCTAGCGATTATCCATAAAGTCACTTGGGAGGTCGCGACTTCCAAGGTTGAGCGGATAAGCAGTATTGAAGGTCTCCCCTTCTGTATTACATTGTCTGCCTCGATCTCCTACTCGGGGCTCCTCCTCTATAGACCACCGGATTGCTGCCATAGTTCTTCCCTCACTCTAGTGGATCATATTACCCAGGCTAGCATGAGATATTCTAATTTCACAATCCTGGGCGATCTCAACCTCCATGTGGACGATCCATCCTGCTCACATAACGCAAATTTTATCTCAGCACTCGCTGGTTGCAATTTGATCCAACAAATTTCCTCCCCTACTCATAAAGCTTGGCATATATTAGACCTTATTTGCTCAAACATACCAGACATCTCTGTTCACACCCCTGAGCCGGCCATTTGGTCGGACCTTTTCCCGATCCCTTTTCAGGTACACCTGAATGGTGAGCTAAGCGTCACGTCCCGACCAAATGACTCACAAAGGAATTGGAGTAGGGTCTCCTTAGAGTCCCATACCCCACTCCTGCAAGAATCCGAGTCTTCCTTATCAAATAATCTTGATAACAGCATCGTGAGCCTTAATGTTTGGGTCAGTGACGCCCTCGATTTAATTGCGCCCCCGCAGCCTGTTACCCCCGCAAGAACCTCCCCTTCTGCTCCCTGGTTCTCAGCTAATCTCAGAGCCAAAAAAAGTGAATGTAAAAGAGCGCAAATGGAGATTGTCGTTTTCTCAGAAGGACAAAATTGGTTATCGAGTAGCACTCAAAGAGTATCGTAAACTTATCATCAGAGCAAAAAGAGATTTTTTTACTGAACGCATTGCCAGCGCGAAGAACTCTTCCAGAGAGGTTTTTAAGTTTGTGAAGTTCTTCACTAACCCTACAGCACTCATGCACTCTATTACCCCTTCACAGGAGTTTTGTAATAAGATTTCGAATTATTTTGAGGAGAAAATATTCTAGATTTACGATTCTTTCCCAGTAGCACACCCTCACCCTGGAGAGGGCACTCTTAGCAGCCCTTGTGACATCCAGTCAGTGTTCTCGGAATTTGCAACTATCTCTTTAGAGGTTTCCTTGGGGGAGCTCCAGAATAGTAATTCCGGGTCACCCGGCGATCCTTGGCCAGCAAAACAATATTGTGCCCTGGCTGAATTGCTCAACCCCACTGAACGCTATCTGGAATTACTCGCTTAGACAGGGGATTTTTCCATCAGCCTGGAAACATGCATTTCTCCTTCCCATTCTAAAGAAAGCCAATGCTGACCCTGCAGTCACCTGTAATTATAGGCCCATTTCCCTGTTGCCTGCGCCCGCTAAAGTACTTGAGAAGCTAGCTCATCAGCAGCTGGCAGCTTTCGTTGAGTCTAATGGCGTACTGCATGAATCCCAGTCCGGCTTCTGTCCTGGCTTCAGTACAGAAACTGCTCTGATTGAGATGGCAGATGCCATTCAATGGTTGGTGGCTCTGCTGTCATGTTGGTATTTCTCGACCTGTCAGCAGTGTTTGACACGGTGTCCCATCTTACTGGATCACCTTAAGCGGATTGGCTTCCAGGGGACAGCTCTAGACTGGATCGCGTCTTACCTACATGACGGAGAACAACAGGTATCGATCCATCTTTTCACCTCCCCCGGAAACCATTAAAATGGGGGGTACAGCTGGGATCGGCCGTGAGCCGCTACTTTTCAACATCTATCTGACTCCGCTCGCGGAGCTCATCGCTGACACTGAGATCAAGGTGATATCTTACGCCAATGACACTCAACTGAGGTTTACCTTCAGTGTAGTGTCGGCATCTTCCTTTGACTTTCTGAAAGATTGCCTAAAAAGCATTTCTGCCTGAATGAGCACTAATTTCTTAAAACTTAATGCTGACAAGACGGAGGTCCTGTTCTCTAACCAAGCTGTAGCACCCTCCTCAGCGTTATGGTGGTCAGCTGATTTAGGATCCCCCCCCACACCTAAGGACTCAGTTAAGAATTTAGGAGTCAGGTGGAACAAAGACCTGTTCCTTGTTACCCATGTCCAGCAGGTATCCGCGTCCTGCTTTGACAAGCTAAAAATCATTAGAGAATGTATTGACTTCTTGCCTGAGTCAGCACGCATAACCGTTGTTCATGCATTAATCACCTCCCATCTTGATTATGCTAACGGTCTCTATATGGGTCTACTAATTGGACTGATAATAGGCTCCAGATAGTGCAGAATTCGGCAACCAGAATGGTCTGCAAGGTCCCTCTTCGCATACGTATTTCCCCTTACCTGAAACAGCAGCATTGGCTACCTGTGACCAAGCGCATTGAATTTAAGGCCCTTATGTTTGCATTTTAGGCATTTCAAGGTAGGGGGCCCAACTACTTGAGGAAGAGACTTCGTCCTTACCAGCAGAATAGATCTCTTAGGTCTAACCACAAATGATACCTTACCACCCCCCGGTGGTAAGGCCAGAATGGGGGGAAGGACATTCAAGGTGGGGACCTCAAAATGCTGGAATAACCTACCTCCTCAATTATGTGCATTGCAGTCCAAACAGGAATTTAGAAAGGCCTTGAAAACCTGGCTCTTTAGTTGCAATGACTAAATGTATACTGACCACTCTCTCTACTGCTGTCCGTATTAGCGCGGGACACCCCATCCGGGGCAGCTGCGTGCTCTACAAATATATTTATTATTATTATTGGATACTGGAAAGAAAAGAAAATATAGGCTTAACACCAAAGAGCTGTCACACCCTAACTGTCGGACCATGAACGCTCATCAGATTCCAAGAGACACCAACCGTTACTGGTGGTAATCACCAACCTGCAGGTGGACCCCCTGGAGAGGTCCCTCCAGTTCCTGATTTGGTGACAGCACGAGACGACAGGGACGACTGAATTGGCAGACTGGCCCGGCGGAGAACTGGAGGACAGTGAGTTTACATAGTATGCCTCCCAAGAAACTCTTGATGCACCCGAGAGGGTGTTCTGTTCCAAACTTTATTTGAGTTTCTTTCCTGCAGGTCCACTACTAGTTGGTCCGTAGGCACCTGGTGGGTTTTTGAGTTACAGGATGGGAAATTAATTGAGAGGGGGTGGGTTACAGACCTCTCAGGCCTAGCCTGTGACACAGTTGTCATGTTGCCAGAGGGGTAAAGTATGTGGGAAGCAGAAGAAGGTGGGGAAGAGAGGGGAGTAAATGGGTAGATTTCTTGGGATCAGTGGTTGGGTGGGGGGTATGTTTTGTTTGCATGTTGAATGGAGTGGTAGCGAACATGGGCACAGAGGCAGAGACTGCTGTGCAGGGTGGTCCAACAATGTCATACAATACAGATGAGTGGGGCTGATACACAAGGCGACAAAGGATACTCTCTGATGATGTGGAACGTCAACGGGCTGGGAAACAAGATTAAACGGGGACTGGTGGCCACATATTATAGGAGATTGAAACCAGATGTGGTTCTATTGAAGGATACACACACACAGGGCAGGAGGTTCAGAATAAATGCAGTGACCGGAGCAAGCCTGGCTTTTGTGAATATTTACAGATTATACATTTTTTTAGTAGATATAATTTTTTGTCTGGTGGGCCCGACTATACTGGTGACTGCTCTGTTTGGAGCAAAAGTAAGAGGGGTGGGCAACTGGTACCATCTTTTGTGCACACAAAGTGAGTCTCCACTGGTCGAGAAATTCCTAGAAAGAGTAACCCGGGAAACTCAATGTACCTTTTCAAGCCAGGAGTGGCAGGCCATATCTCAGTTAGGGAGCAAGGCTTTAGGAGCCACCAATTTTTTTAAACAAATTTGTCTCGGTGAATGGCATACTATACACCAAAAGCTCTCAACAAAAAACATCCAGAAGTAGAGAATACATGTTTCCGTTGCCAGGCAGAAGGGGAAGGGGCTTGGTTACATATATTTTTTTATGTGTCCATGGTTAGGGCTGTTCTGGGGAAGGATTTTTTTGGCCATAAGCCGGGCGTTTGAGAAGAGGATAGATCCAGTGGCGAAGGTCGCCCTCTTCAGGATTACTAGATCTAGGGCAAACTTGCCAAAAGCAGAGGAGTCTTTTCTAGCTATTTCCTCCCTCATTGCTCACTCACTAATTCTTCAGAATTGGAGATCAGTGGAAGCACCTTCATATGCGCGGTGTCTAAAAGATTAAATGAACAAGGATGCAAGACGGGTGAGCGCTACAAAAAAGTTCTGTGCCACCTGGAATTTCCTGGCGAATCTTGAAACTATGACGGAATAGAAGTCTCTTCGACTTTAGCACTTTAGCACTTTAGTAACTAGAAATGGATATCCGTACAAAAATGGAATATTAGCTTAAGCACTTTTGAAAAAAGAGTATTCTGCCTTATCATGGCTGCAATATGCTTTTTTGCACTTACACTGCACTTTCATTGTATTGGTTCCATGCATGTCTTGCATGTGCTGATCAAATGTGGTTCTTAAACTCTCTGCTGGAAAACGGGTGTTACGCCAAATTATGGTTGCAATATGCTTTTTTGCACCTATTTTGTATTTTCACTGTATTGGTTTTATTCATGATTGTATGTTCTGATCAAATGTGCTCCTTAAACTCCCTGTAAATTATTATTATTGTTATGCCCCTTATGCTCTGCTCAATAAAAAATGTAAACAAAAAAAAAAGATACACACACAGGGCTCACAGTGTGGATTTCTGGGCAGAGGGGTGTACAAGATGTTAGCCCTCATATAATTCACCACGGGCCACAGAGGGGTGGCCGTATTGATTAGGAGGACACCTTCCTTCCAAATTGCTAGATCACTGATCAACCCATGTGGACCATATGTAGCTATAAAGGGGATGTGGTGATGGAGGGACATCACTGTGGTTAGTGAACATGCCCCTCCATGACTGCAAAGACAAACACTTGGATAAGGTGGCAAGGATACTGCTGGAGGCTGGCTCCTCTATGCATATTATAGGGGAAGACTACAGTGACATTGTTGAACCATGCCTAGATCCAGGGGTGCTGGAGGGGTGACACCACTGGAAGGGTTTATGACAACTCTGGGACTGACAGACCTCTAGCACAGCCGCTATCCTGATGAGCACAAGTACTCATATTTCTCAGGTACCCACAAAGTATTCTCCAGACTGGTTAATATTCCTGACCAGGCAGGAGAGGTAGGGGAGATAGAGAGGATAGAATACCTGGCTTGGGATTTGTCAGACTACTTGCCACTCTGTGGTGGGGGCACGGTCCCATAGATCCAAGACTGGATGGAGACTGAATGCCTGGGAGCTGAAAGATGAAACAGTTGCTCGAGAGATCAGAGTTGACACAGAACTTTACCTTACTGAAAATAAGGATTCGGTGTCGTCAGCCATCACATTGTGGGGGGCATACAAAACTGTACTCAGAGACTGGGCACAAAACATTATAGCACACAAAAGGAGGAAAGAGGTGCGAGAGATGGAAGCATTAGAGAGAAAACTGGTGGAGTTAAAAGGGCGTCCTGGAGCAGGAACAGACCTCTCTATTATGCGTAAAACTTGATATTTTGCAGGGATTATCAGGCATTGCCACACCAAGAAGCGAACTCTTTGATTCCATCCACACAACATCGTCTATACGATGCTGGCGATAAAGGAGGTAACTAATGGCGTGGCTAAGCAGAAAGGAGGTGGAGGCACGGTGGGTACATACGATACAGACTAACAGTGGGGACACCTATACCTTGGCGAAGGAGATTGTCAATGCATTTACATGATACTATGTTGACTTCTATGAGGCAAGTCCACTTGCTGACACGCCTCAGATCAGAGACGTTCTAGATAGAATGGCAACCCCCACTCTGACATTAGATGACCGACTAGTGCTAGAGGAAGAAATTACCCTAGCGGAAGTAGTGGCTGCTATAGGCAACCAAAACCAGGAAAACCTTTTTTTTTTTTTTTTTTTTTTTTTTTAAAGGTCAAGGTGCACCACTTAAACGTTTTTGAAAAACTATTATCTTCAATAAGGAAAACAGGAATGATCACATCAAATTTTTTTCTTGTGTTCTTGAGAGTTCTTTATTCAATTCAGTTTGGTAAAAAATATACACAGGATCTACAGCCGACGCGTTTCGTCCTCAAGGGACTTCTTCAGGGCTGTTACAAAAAAAGAGACAATGTACAAGACATACAGTTAAAAATTTTTTGTTAAGTTAATAAAATTTTAAAAAGCGACTACGCTAGTACAAAGAATGCCAGGCTTCATCAACAGTACATCACAAAATTGAATTTAGTCCAGGTCCTATATTTCTAATGCCAACAAATTAGGGTATATCTAGAGCTAACTTGATTATCTTGGACATAGAATTTGTTAACACATTTTTTGAGCGAGAAAATGAACCTCATTTGTTGAGCTTTTCTGTCTAGTTTGGAAATAGCATCAAATTTCATTTATTCTTCTCATTTACAATATTAACGTCTTTCACCATTTACAAAAGAAGCGACAGTACTGTTTTACTTGACAACATGATACTGGGTTTTGCATATCATTCTCCATATATTTGGTTGCCTCTATAACCTTGAGCTCATAATTCCCCATGGAAGTCTCAGGAATGAAGGCCCCAAAGTCTAAAGAAAGGGAAGTAAGGAGAGAGACTAACAAAAGTGTATTTAGCACAAAAAAGCAATCCTACCAGGATAGTCACTAGCGATGATGTCCCTGGATCTTCTCCAGTTGTTAAAGGATTATTGAATATACCCGTATAGTTATATTATGGGTCACATGGCATCTAAGAGTGATCAACGAGAGATCATTAATGAAAGAGTAACTGAAGGGCGGGAGATAAGCCACATGTGAACACATTCAAGAGGCCAATAGTGAGTCTATTGGCTTGAGTGAAGTTAATAACTTTAAACCTACCACGTCTTTCAGACACCTGTCCAATTAGGGTTCTGTTCCAGCAGATCACTTATTGTTGAAAGGCGGTAGAATCTTTATTAAAAATTCAACTGCAACCGAATCACACCCGTGATATGAGGTGTTTCAATATTGTATGTTCAAGCCACCTATAGAATAAACACAAAATATGAAAATACCCCTAATGACAGAAAGAAAGGGGCTAGTGTGTTCTAGGTTTTTAAGATTTTTAAGAGGGTTTGCTGGGTGTGACATTATAAATGAAAGGCAGGATCCTGACACTTACATCCAAAGATGAGGATAGTAATCCAATAGCAGTGGAACCAGAGTAGAGGGGTAATGGGGACCTCCGTTTATCGTCTTTGAAAAACAAGGAAATGGATAATATAAACATTATTGAATCCTAAATGTAAGGGTCAAGGACCTAAATTGCATCCCTTGGCCACCCATGTTTAACATGCCATTATGTGGCAAACCAATTGTAGTATATCACTACATCTCAGTTAATATTCCCGAGCAAGATACATGTCTTACCTACTGATATCTTCTTTTTGTAGGAGGAATGTATGGTAGTTCTATTACCCAGAAACTCTAAGAAAAAAGAGAGGAAGAGAGGGAGGAGTTAAAAGTTAGAGAAGTGAGGAAAATCCTTAAAGAGTTTCCTGTTTTTATATAACATCTCATCAAAGATACTCCTTTATCTACATAGGTTAAAGGAGGAAAGAGCAAGAATAAATATACATTGTGTTGATTTAATGAAACTACCTAACAAAAGTGGTGATAAGAAATAGCCCCTAAGTTTGTTCCAAGGGAAATGACCAAATCAATATTTCCCCAAAGCTATCTGTTGGGCTCAAGATCTCTAAGGTTCCCATGTCTAATCGATATAAGTATCCCCTTTACCTTGATAAAGCGTGCTGCAGCATCCCCTGGTTCCTGCGTGGCTCGATAAGATAACATGAAAAACGACGTCCCCCTCCGTCAAGTACCGGCAGAATACTGACATTTTCTGTTCAGTTTATATACCTGGGAAAAGCTATTGCTAATTGCATACACCTGGTTTCCATCTGCCAATTAAATTCGGCGGTAACCGCGGTGGCCATATTGTTTAAGTGTTGAGTTTGATGTTAGACCGCCAAACGAAGTTACGTGACCGCCATGATGTGTCGGAACGCGAGTTTTGTTATGGGATAGAAATGGCCTTTTTCGTCCTGCCTCAAATCAGAAATGTATACAAGTGGGAACCTCAGAAACAACGTAATCATTATCTTGTTGATCGTATCGGAAAGATAGGAAAAAACGTTCACAACGACGATTCTCAATAATGCATCTACTTGCGGCGGCCATTTTTGTTTGGGCAAATGTTTTATAACACAAAAAAGGATTAGATTTCCTTCCTTAAGTCAATATTCTTTGCATGATAAAATACCGAAAGAAAGCCATCTTTGATAAGTTCATCGAAATATGTAAAAGAGAGAAATGCGTCCCTAGCAATGATCCTCAAAAAAGTATCCAATCACAGCGGCCATTTTGGTTTGGGCAGATGTATTTTATAAACACAACGGCGAAAAGTCCCTGCTAGGAGCTACTATGCCATTTCCATATATAAAAGGTAAAAGGCAGACTGTCAATATCGATCAATTTCATTTTTATACCATATCTGGTTTTTTAAAGTTATTATGTGTCATTTGAATAACGTGAATATATATAGCAAGTTTTATGTAGTAAATGAAATATAGAGATAGTTTTGTGTGGTAAATAATTAAAAATTCAAGAGGACTAAGGAAGAAAAGAAGAAGAAAATTAACGCATGGATTTCCCCCTACAGAGCTCTCCCTTTAAGGTCCATAATGGACATCCTATTGTATAATGTCCCTATGTGGTAGGGGGGATGGCAATACAAATATGTGAGAACAATTTGCTGCAGAAAGATCTTAAAACATATGTCTCATAAACGTTTTTACAAATATACAAATAGCAGATGATATATAAAGGAAAAAATCTGTCAACATAACATATTGGTTTCTCCAAAGAAACTCCCCCTTAAAATCCATACCGGACATCCTATTGTATAGTGTCCCCGTGTGGTGGGAGAGGTGGCAATACAAATATGTCAGAGCAGTAAGTTACAGATAGATCTTTACACATGTGTCTCAAATACGTTATAACCGAGTATATAAAAAATAGCAGATATTTGAGAGAAAAAATCTATCTACATGACATATAGGTTTCATTCTCAGGTGTGAACAGCCATTGGAGAGGGACACATCTGTTTGATCTTAAACTTGACGTAACGAAATTAAAGTTTCAGGAAAGCACTACTATTTACACGATTGTTTTAATTATAAATAAGGTTAGGAGTTACTGAATTGATCTCATTGTGAGACCTATGAAATGAGGTAGTGCATTTCGTCGTCATAGTTGTGTCCGAGTTCAACACTCCTCATTCTACATATCCACTCTGCTTCACGTTTTCTTAAAGCTAGAGTCCGAACACCACCTCGAGGGTTCAGGGGGACATGATCAATCCCCATGAACCATAGTGTGTCCTCTGGCTTGTGATTGTCCTGCATGTGGAATGTCATCGCATATTTGTGATCATTATTGCGATGAGCCCTAACATGTTCCTGGATCCTTTGCTTCAGGGGTCGTTTCGTACTGCCCACATAGATTTTATCACATGGGCAGCCTACGATATACACTACATAGCTTGTGTTACAGTTTATGAGGTGCTTGATTTTATGTGTTTTGTTTGTATTGAAACAGAAGGTTTTCGTTTTGTCCCTTCCCAGACTGCATACATTGCAGCTTCTGCACGTGAAGAAACCCACCGTTTTGGGTTGGAGCCAACATGGTTTCTGTTTTTCAGTAGTCACCAAACTGGGACATAACATATTCCTCAAGTTATAACCTCGCCTATAGATGATTTTAGGTTTGGATGGAAGATCATTTTTGATACTTGGGATCTCCGTCAAAAGGTGCCAATGTTTCATTAAGGTATTATAAACCCTACTGTTTTCATCAGTAAATTTCGTAGAGAAAGCAAAGGGAAATTTGTTATCTTCTCTTGAGGCCCTGTTTTCCAATGTACTTTCCCTAGTTACTTTAGCTACTCTTTCCTTTGCCTTGTTGAGTATTTTCTGAGGATAACCTCTTTGATAGAAGCGTTCCTCAGTTTCCCTGATATTTGTCTGAAAACTGTCCTCAGTGCTACAGTTTCTTCGCATCCGCAACATCTCGCCATATGGTATGTTGTTGATCACATGACGAGGATGGGAACTTTTGAAATGCAGAGTACTGTTGCATGCAGTACTTTTCCTATGTGTTTTGCTGTTAATCATGTTGTTCTCAATGAAAAAGGTTACATCAAGGAAGTCAATTTGTTGTCCACTATACTCTATGGTAAGTTTTACATTGTATGGGTTATCATTCAGAAAATCAAAATATGTCAGCAACTCCGGGGCAGGTCCATTCCACAACATGATCACGTCGTCAATGTACCTGCCCCAGAAAATAATGTAGTCCGACCACCTTGCCGAGTGACGGCCCCAGGCATGCTCCCGCTCGAACCAGCCCATAAATAGGCCAGCGTAAGCGGGAGCAAACCTGGACCCCATCGCCGTACCCTGTATCTGTTGAAACCATGTTGAGTCATGGAGGAAATAGTTTTTGAACAATATGATTTCTGTCATCTCCATGAGTACCTCATTGTGTAATCTGTGGTCTGCAGTCCTTTGTCCTAAGAAGAAGGCCAAAGCTCTCATCCCAAATTCTTTTTTGATACAAGTATATAAACTTGTCACGTCCATTGTTACAAATAGCATATTCTCAGACCATGTCAAATTTTGAAATTTTGACAGGATGTCCTTGGAGTCCCTAATGTAAGCTGGTAGGTTCTGGACAAAAGGTTGTATATACGTATCGACATATTCGGATAACCTTTCTGTAGGGGAATTAATGCCTGCAATAATAGGCCGGCCCGGTGGAAAGGGGCCGCCCTTGTGGATCTTCGGGAGAATATATATACATGGCAATCTTGGTGCAGTTACAGCCAGATACCTATATTCTTCCTCACTGATCAAACCTGTTTCTCGCCAATCTGACAATCTCAAGTTTATGTGGGCAGTAAGGTTACCTACTGGGTTTTCCACCAATTTTTTGTAGCAGTCAGTATCCGATAATTGACGTTCGATTTCACTCGTGTAGTCAAGTTTTCTCATGAGGACAATATTGCCTCCTTTATCCGCTTCACAGATGACTAAAGAGTTGTCAGACCTTAAGTTTTTTAGGGCAGTTAGTTCCTGTGGTGTGAGATTTTGATTCTCACCACTACGGTTGATCGGATAATCTATCAATTTATGGAATCCTGCAGTAACTCTTTTTTTGAAAATGTCTATGTTAGGGTGGGTGCCTACGGGTACAAAATTAGATCTTGGTTTTAGACCACTGGATTTGTTTACATTTTCCGACACATCCAACTCATTGCAAATATCATCCATATCAATAGAAGTTTCAAGTTCAATCGTTATTAGTGATTGTAACAAATTTATTTCATTCACAGTGTAAGGTGTCACCGTGTTTACATCATTACAGGAGTCATTTTTCTTAACAGGGTTTCTAGCAAAATTATCCTTTAGTTTCAGAGTGCAGACAAATTTACATAAGTCAACCATTATTCCAATGTCATCCCCTGTTTGGTTTGGACAAAATCCCAATCCCATTTCAAGTACAGACTTTTCATCATGGGAAAGACATTTATCTGAGAGATTCACAATGATAGACTCTTTTCTACTTCCTCTTTCTTTCTCAATCTCGGTGTTATTATCTCTTAGTTCTTGTTGGACCTTGTCCTCTTTGCAACCGTTTCCGCATTTGAGTTCTTGCCTCCAGGAAAACCCCCTGGCCCTAATGGAATACCGGCAGACCTCTTTAAGAGAAATTACAAACTCCTCTGCCCCTACTTCGTCAAAATGTTTACAGGGGTCAAAGTGGAGGGCATTCTCCCGCTAAATCTCCATAGTGCCACCATAGTGGTGATTCCTAATCCTGGGAAACCTATACGGAATGCAGCTCCTACCGACCAATTTCACTCTTGAATATTGAAACAAAAATCTTGGCCACAGTCCTAGCCACGCGGTTGCTAGCCATGGAGGCTCTCTCATCTACAAAGATCAATTGTGTTACATGCCAAAGATAGAAACAAGATTTAATCTCCTCAAGCTATACAAATGGCTGGAGACAATACGATCCAGAGAGGACCCTCATATATTTCTGTCCTTAGCTGGATGAAACACAATTCGGGTTCGGATCCGGCCATAGCACTGAGACAGTGCCGATCAAAGCCACCAAGGAGATAAGGGACACTCTCGACTGAGGGGGAGCTGCAACACTTATTCTGTTGGATTTATCAGCAGCCTTTGATACGGTTGAACACGGGATGCTGATCAACTGTATCACCACCCTGGGTATCAAGAAGAGGGCTAAATCCCTGCTGATATCTTTTCTGACTGAGCCCGCACAATCAATAACTTTAGGCAACTATGAATTAGCCACTTTTTCCTTACCCTGTGGGGTTCCACATGGTTCATCTATCAACCCCACGTTGTTCAATATTTATGTCACTGAGCTCGTCATGAGCTACAGTGCTCCTGTGCCATGACGATCTCAGCTCGTCAAAGGTGCATTGGCTCCGTGGAACGTTCAGCACAGCGGGGGAATTATCACCGCATGTGAGCGTTCCACGGCCATGACGAGCTGAGCTCGTCATGAGCACCGGAGCGCCGTGGCTCATGACGAGCTCAGCTCGTCATGAGCATTGAAGAGGTTAACTGGAATAAATCGAGCTTGTATCCGGTGGGGGGACATCTAGATACACGAGACCTCCCAGGACAACTGCGTATAGACAGTGAGAGGTTCAAATATTTGGGAGTGGGTAGGCCTGATATAACTAATTAAATGTATTTATGTATTATTTATTTACTTGAGTTTTATATAGCGCTGGCTAGACTCGGAGGTATCAGAGCGCTTTACATGAGGAGAGTTACATAGGTTACAAGTTACACATTGTTACAGAAGGTACACCAATTACAAGTTACATCCGTTGGATTCATGGCGTGTAGCAGGGTAAGGGGGTAATGTAAAAGGGCGACGGGGAGGGAGATTAAGCAGAGCATGGGCACAAGGATAAAAAAAGCAGGCAGGGGGAGAGAGATTCAGGGGATAGAGGAAAGTAATAGGGGAGGCAAGCAAAGAAAGATGGAGGGGAAAGGTGGGGGAGGGGGTAGGAGACCAAGCAAGGAGACGTGTAAGTAACTGTGTCTGATGTACGGCTGGGTGGGAGACGGCTCCCCGCGGTAAAGGGATCATTTCCAGTCTTCCATTATGTGTGACTCCCTTGTCGCGGTGGACTCTCTCAGCGGGGTCGCTGAGACTCCAGGGCATAGATGCTGGATCCCTTCCCAACAAGGGGAGAGGAGTGCTTTGGTCACAGCCACACTTAGAAGAATCAAGGCGGGAAGAGGAGGGGGACGGGGTAGAAAACCCAGCGCGAACACAGTGACCAACTTCTGGCAGGGTAGGAGACGGTTCCCAGTGGTAAGGGGATCAATCCCAATCCTCCACTATGTGTAACTCCCTTGTCACTGTGGACTCTCTCAGAAGGGTCTCTGAGACTCCTAGGCAATAAAATGCTGGATCCATCCCCAACAAGGGGAGTAGGAGTGCTTTTGACAAGGGCATACTTATGAGGGCCATTATAGGGAGTCAGGCTGGTAGGATTACATAGGTTGCAAGTTATGCACTGTTACAGAAGGCACATCAATTACAAGTTACATCCGTTGGTTCATGGCATGAAGAGGGGTAAGGGTGTAATGTAAAAGGGCGATGGGGAGGGAGATTAAGCAGAGCATGGGCACAAGGATAAAAAAAGCAGGCAGGGGGAGAGAGATTCAGGGGAGAGTGGAAAGGAATAGGGGAAGCAAGCAAAGAATTAAGGAGGGAAGAGGTGGGGAAGGGGGTAGGAGACACAGCGAGGAAACGAGGAAGTAACTGTGTCTGAAGTCTGGCTGGGTGGGAGACGGTTAGACCCAGAGGTATCAGAGTGCTTTACAAGAGGATCGTTGCTTTGCAAGTTACTTCAGCTACAAGAGCATAGTAAAGGTACAGAAAACAAAAAAATGTTGCATGAGTTCGTAGGAGGCTTGAGAGGATATGTAGCTTGGCTGCCCTCTTTAAGTCAGGTAGGTCGAGGTAATTGATCACTGTGAATCTGAGGCTGGGTGGGATCAGTGGCAGCCATTTTAGGGTCAAGCGCGGAGTGTTGTTCAAGTCCCTTGTTGTTAAGGACAGGCCGTTCCCTGGATAGTGATTATGGTCGACCAGGAGACTCCATGATGATTCAGGGGGACCACCAGTTGGAGAAAGCCGAAAAGTCCTGCCCGAAGCAAAAGCAGCATGGGCGCCATAATGGAGTCAGGTGCGTCCGGGAACCAATACTTGTCTTGTGAAAGGAAAAAGCCCTATGGTTACAGTGGCAAGCTCAGTCTACCTCCAGAGATAGTTATGGGCCGTTCGTGTATAATCACGTTAGGGTATTTGCACTCACTGTGTTCTTCATATGTCCCTTCAGCTTGGCGGACCAGCAGATGTCAAGCGCATACGCGCTGGGGAGAGTAGAATTCTACCTCCGTGTTATCAGCGCTTGCACTGCCGCTCCTCTGCTCCCCACGTCTGCGCAGTCAGGCTTGCACCATCAGTCAGTTTTTCAAAGTGCTTCCCCTATTTCACGATGATGGCGGCAATAATTCTCACGGAGTCCGGACACTAAGAGCAATGCCCACAGTTATGCCAAGATTGTTCCTGTTGTGTTCTATCTAGGACCCCGATCAATATTGTGACCTTATGCCCCTATACTGCTATAATCAATAGATATCCCCATAATGGCATAAACGATCAGAGCCATATTTCAGTAACTCGTCTCTGCAGCTCATTACAGTACATGACACAGCAGAAGCCACTTACTTAGATTCCTAGATAACACACCAAGTTCTTTCGACAGCTCAAACCCCCCAGCAACCTGGGAAAGCCCTGCTTGCTTTGTTTTGATTAGTAATAGAACTCTTGCAAGCACTGTAAGAATGACCAGTTCTTAGTGACATCTTTATTGACGTCTTATGTCCAAAAACTTATGTCAAACTCTGCACCTTTCAGGTATAAATAATACCAACGTTGCCTTAAGCAAACACGGTGGTGGTGAATACTGGAGCAGAACAGCTGTCCCTTGCAGAGAGCCCAGCAGATGCGAGAAGTCCAAGGACGCTGCCCGTCCTCCTTGACACGCTGAGAAAGACGCTGTCTTTTCTCCTGCCGAGAAAATCCAACTCCGGCGTTTCCAGCCTACCCTTGCGGGTAACTGGAATATCGAGTCCTGAGAGGACATACCAGACCTCCAACATTCTATTCCAGAGGTACGGTGCTGACTAAACCCTTAGAGAGAATTCTTGAAGCAAACCCTTGGCAAAACCAACTTAACCTAAACTGCTACTTACTTACTCCCTCCCACGTATTAGGCTTAGGTCAGGTACATTGGGGTAGGCGTAGTTAGAAGCACCAGTTGAGTACGTTAGCCGAATGTATATATGAATGTATATATTTTATTCATTTTAACCATCTTATGGCTAAGAAACCATATCAATGCTTTTACAATATTATTTCGTAATACTCCTTTTACTGTACGCACTTTTTATAATAACAAGTCTTGCAATTGTGGCAATTCATTTCTCTTGCATGAGAAGAAAGACTGTTCAATAAATAATACCTTTTATTGAAAACGCCCGTCTCTCTATTCTCTGCATACTGGTGAAAGTAATTCTGCACAACTGACTGAGTGAAATAGCTGTCTATTGTTTCACACGACTCTAGAGATAGACTCTTATTCTGAGGAGCAAAGTTGTCATGTTAATGCGGTTGTTGGAAAACGGAATCCCATCTTGTCTGAGCCAGGGAAGCTGATCACTTCCTATTCAGTCAAGAAAGTTTCCAGTGACCTCTGAGCTAGCTGGTACAAAACCAATTAAGTCTAACATAGTCAGTAGAGACCTAGAAGACCGCACTCCTACGTCTACACTGCTGTTTATGTTATTCCAATGCGCAGGGCCTACAGGGAAAATAGGAACTACACTACAGTCCTTGAGCCCAGAAGCACTCTCATTCCAGGTACACACCAACACTCAGGGTTGGTAGGGGTGCGGGAGTACACATCCCCCTCCGCTGCAGCAGCGTCTTCCGCTCCGCTTCCGCTCTGCATGTTTAAGCATTGGGCTGTTGGATACCTTTTCTACATATTCCATTGAGGCTGTCCATTGCTTATCTAATAATTCCAGACCCATACCCTGGGTACATGCTCTCTTGATGTTTGGTCAGTTACTTGAATGTTAGGTATTTAGTGCATTATGAAGTGTAGTGATTGCCTTCCTGCCATTTCCATGAGTCAACAGGCATTGCAAGGCCTCAAATGTAGCAGGCTCCACCCAATTCTGACCTCACATTTGGCACAATGTACTCACCAGTGCATTGTACATAGGAAACTGGCCTGATGGGACCCCATTTGTATCCCTCAATTCTTGAAACATGCACAATACTTTTTTCTCAGGCATATCTCGCAACAGTTTTACCACCACTTCAGTCCATGGTCTCTTGTCATGTAGCATTGCGAAAAACTCATCTTAGGGAGCATTCACAGTTGTAACTGTGGCATGTAAGGTGGAGGTTGCTCCTCTACATGCACATATCTTTGGCAGCAACTTTTTGCCACCCTTGTAAGTTTATTCATTATAGGGAGTGTCTGTATCGGGGTCACTAACCAGTTGATAATTGCATCCCCATGCAACATCTGGAGTAGGTCGACCTTCTCTGGATTGGAGGCTTCACTCAACAAAAAGGATTGGCCATTGCAGTTGGGTAACTGCATATTACATTTCATAACGCAGGGCTCCTAGGTCATCTTCTCTCAATGGTTGTTGTATCTTATGCAGGGCACTCTTTTCCTACTGCTACCCCATATCAGGTCAGAGCAAAAACTGTGTACATCTTTAAAGAACACTTTCAAAAGAATCACAGGCAATGCCGCAAACAAATACAATAATGATGTGTTATATTTCATATTGGTACCCTGATATAGGTCCAGGGAACATCGTACACTTTCTCTACATCATCGCCCCGTCATTTCATATCAACGAGCCTTATAAGGACATAACTCCAAATAAGGACAGACTGCCTTGTATGGACATAACGCCTTATAAGGACTGCAGACCTTTATGGACTAAATCTTTCACCTAGTTCCATGCCGAGGGTGGGTTTTTCCCAATCAATACTGCTAAGACATCATCCTTAGTGCATATGACTAATTTATGAGTACACTCTCCAGGAGGTCCACTTCACCTCTCCCATCGACGAACAAGGTTTAATCCCCAACGTCATCCACATACTGAACAATGGGGAACATAGGCACATAGACTGTATAAATACTGCACCTCTTGCTATCAGTAGGCAGGAGGGAACCGAGACTTCAAGGCCCACACACTGACCAGAGATGCTGTGGCTCCGGCATGCCATCGCTCCAGCTGACAGTGGTCTGACGATCCCTTGCGGGGTGTCCAGCTCAAATCCAGGACGAAGTCCCACACTCTTACTATTCAGATATGGGGGTTCGACTAAAGCCGAGTGGGATTCTTGGCTATTAGGCTCTTAGGGCCCAATGTAGGAGCCCTAATACCGGTCGGAAACGGCCGATTTCGGCCGTTTCCGACCGGTATTAGGGTTTTCTAATGTAGGAACATGCTTTACAGAATCGGTATTTTACTGAATCTGTATTTACAGATTCGGTAAAATTACCGAATCGGTAAATACAGACTCGGTAAAAATACCGATTCTGTAAAAGCACATGTAGGTAGCACATCTTTGAGTGCCGCAGGCCTTTCAGATTCGGTATTTTACCACCCAATCCAATTGGGTGGTAAAATATAGAATCCAGGTGTGCATGCACATATGTGCATGCACACCTGTGCAATGTGACACACAGACATGCCCTTAGGGCATGTCTGTGTGCCACATGGCACACAAGTCCGGAATTGGGGTGCCAGAGGGTGTCAAAGTGACACCCCCTGCACCCTTGCAAAAATCAGAATTTACCGAATCGGTAAATACCGATTCGGTATTCACCATTGATTCCTATGGGCTTCATGGCCCATAGGAATCAATGGGGGATACCGATTCTGTATTTACCGAATCGGTAAATACCGATTCTTACAGATTCGGTATTTACCGATTCTGAAATACCTACATGTGCCCCCTTCTATTTTACCACTTCTTAAATACCGAATCGGTAAAATTCGGTATTTTAGAAGTGGTAAAATAGAATTACCTACATCTAGCCCTACCACTTAAGCTCTTAAGCTTAGGCTCTTTCGCACCTACTCACATGCTAGGTACACTTAGGTACATCTAGACAGGCATCTTAGGAGTACGCACTTTATTTTATAAATCGATTTCATATTCATGTATGTGTTCATGACTATTGCAAGATGGTAGAACAATACTATTTCTTTTTATTCACTGTGCTGCTGGTTCTATATCTCCGCTACTGTGTTACAGTTGTAACAGCACACTTATTTTACGTGAGAAGAACAACGGTACAATAAATTCTTATTGTAAACACACTCAACTGTTTCTTCTGTGTATCTCTCTGACAGCAAAACAAGCAAGCACGAGTGACTGGGTGAAAAGTAGTAGATTGATCCATCCTGTCTGAGGTTCCTTTGTTCTGAGGTTGCCAAAAAAGAATCTCTCTGATAACATGAGATTCTAGTGGCACTGTGAGCTAGCTAATGCGAAAACATAGGCTGACATATACGGTGAGGGTGTTTGCCACCAAGCCCACAGTATATGTTATCCATAAACAGCGTAGGTCCTGCATGAAAGGGTACTATCAGAACTACGTTCAAACAAAAAGAGAGGCAGGGAGAGTAGTGTGACACTCTTATTCCCCGGTACTAGTCAAAAAACAAGAAAAGAGTGTCCAATGGTAGTACTCGACCACCGTCAGGAGCAGGTAAACAGCTTCACTTAAGGCGTTAAAGAAAGCCCTCACTCACCACCTAGTGATGACATGCTTCATCATCGGGCCCCACCAAAGAGACCGAGTGTCTCTTTTGTGTGCTACAACGTCAGATTTTAAAGCGGAGCGGGTTGGTGAGTTCAGGCAATGTGGTGCAAAGAAAACTAGTGAGTGGTGGATGGTTAAAAATAGTCCTTAGTGTATCAGAATTAACTTTATTACAATGATCACTAAGGACAGATTAATTAAAACTTATGTATTGGAAAATCGTCCACAATTATTTAAGTGGTGGTTTCCTAGTTATCAGTCGACATGTTTCAGCCACGAAACGGTATGAATTTACCTGGCATTCATCAGGACTCAACGTGTAATAAACCCTGGTGGAATGGACTCTCTAAGGCCCACCCTTACCTAGGGACGTGAAAGTGAAAAATAACAAAAAGGTGTAAAGTGCAAAAAAATTAGGAGAGAATATTGTCTTCCTAATTACTCCTGGTTTAGGAGGATTCTGGCTTTACGGTTTCTGCACCTGTAGAGAAAAAAGACAAAGACAAACATGTAGGACAGAACAGACATTGAATAATGATGCTGATCACTTGTGTCAATCCAAAGTGCTCCAGTTTGTGGTTTACGAGACATTTTGTGGTAAAATAACAGTATAGTTATCACCACCATGGTCCCCAAACTTTGACTGCTAAAAGTGGGTAGTGCTGTGTATTATACGTGCTATGAAAAAGTAGTTAAAAAGGAAGGGTATTTCCTTGATCGCTATCAAAGTAAAATGCAGGCCCGATCGCGCTAACAGATTAAAAATTCTCACTTTTGTGGTGTTCAGGATTCACACCATGGGTCACAGGAGGGGGGTGAGAACGTAATTGGCACACCCTACGATTTTGTCGAAACAAAGGGAGTAAACGCACAGTCAGTCAGATAACATTGGATAGGTACTTAACTCTGTGGAGTAATCAGTAGACGGTTTCTGCTTCTACTCACGCCCTCGAAGCTCGGCACCCGCTGTGTACCTGCATCTACCCTCGACTGGACCCCGAAGATGTGGACGCGAGGCCAGGAGAGGGTTAAATGGCTGTTTTGCGCTAATCGGCTTCCGGGTGGGCGTGGTCGTACTGCGTCGACCACACGCGTGTAGGCCAATCAGGGAGCTGTGCTGTCATCTGACGATTATTGTCGCGTGATCACGTGGTTATGCACGCCAATCAAGAGCGATGTTGACCGTTGTCAAGGAGACAGTAGATTCAAAGATCAAAGCGTTCATTCATTCTTAGTGAAATAGAGGCTTGGTCAGGTGCTCCAATCGGGGTCCCGTTGTTTTGGGGCCCGGGAGTTTGTTGACATTAACGATCAAATGGAGATGTCAAATGTCGGCACGGTTCATTTGATCACAGAGTTCCATGGGATATCGTCATTTAGTCCAAGGATGTGGGTCCCAAGCCTGTATACCCACCGCTGTTCTTTTTCAAAGAGGCGGTGGTTGATGTTGTTACCACTACTAATATGTTCAATGACTGTCCATTGCATATCGTTTGTTGTGTGGTTGAGTTCTAGAAAGTGTCTGCTCATTTTGGTTGTGGATTTCTTACATCTGATATTTGATCGGTGTTCACAGATCCTCTGTTTGACCCTTCTGCTGGTCATGCCCACGTAGCGCAGTTCACATGGACACGTAACGAGGTATATTACGTTCTGCGTGTTGCAATTGGTGTACTCTCTCTGAATCCACGTCTTGCCAGGCTCGAGATCTAACGTTTTTGAGTGCGTTGTTAAGTGACAAACGCTGCAGTTAGAACATGGGAAGTGGCCAACCACTTTTGGAAGGCCCCAAGTGTCAGTCACCGATCTTACTGTCTCTGTAGTTTTTGGTTTTGGTCGTGTGTGGACCAGTGACCAGTAGGCTGTGATCTTTCTTAAAGGAGAAGAGAGGTTTCTCCCAAGTTTTGTGAGTACTGGACAGTATTCTCCAGTTCTTGTTGATTGATTTCTTCATCAAATTTGACAATGTGCTATGTCTGGTTACACATGTCAATGGGATGTCTTTTTTGTTTTTGTTGACCCTGTCCTTAAGGAGCGCCTCCCTTGGCTGGTTGCGCGCTCTTTTGTAGCCCTTGTTCAAGATTGCTTTTGGATAGCCTCTGGCCTTGAGCTTCGTTGATAGATCCGTAGATTGAGTTTTGAAATCCTGTAATTCAGAACAGTTCAGCCTTAGCCGTAGGTACTGGCCGTAGGGGAGATTAAAGAATGCACACACAGCCAAACCATGTCTCTTGAGAAGCTAAACATTCGGTTTGCCCGTCAGTTTGTAGTCATAGGTCCTCTTGCGAGATTGCACTCGCGAGGTAGCAGTCACGCTTCCTGGGCAAACCGAATGTTTAGCTTCTCAAGAGACCTGGTTTGGCTGTGTGCGCGTTCTTTATAGTACTATTAAAACCGACACAGTAGTTCTTGAGAAAGGTGCATAAACCACGGGACCCGGAAGTGGACGTGCCGCGCATCTCGGGACTCCGCCCCTGCAGATGCGAGATAAATATTTCACTTTGTGGTAGGCTGGTGCCTCCCCCCTGACTCAGCGCCTAAAAACGGGGCAACGACGGACAGGTCAGTCTGGCACACAATGCTTTAACGATTCTACCCGTATTTAATGCATGGGTAAATATTGAAAAGGCTGTAGCTGTTCACCGTTTTTTGGTTTTCTGTATAATGGCATGCTGATAGAATGAGAGACAGGGATGTAAACTGTTTCCTGTTTGCAGTCTTTGCCTGAGATTACAGAATAATAGGCAAGTGTACTGCTTGAAGCTGAGCGGGTGATTAACATCTATTCCTCCATACACGTAACCGGAATAGGTGAAAAGCCCATAGTAAGAGTTTCTTTAAAGCTTCAAAGACAGCTTTTCGAATAACTACATTGCAAGTGCTTAAAAACTTGGTATATTGATAATCTTTGACCTGACGGGGCCCTTTGAGAGTGAGCTAGGCCCCTTATAATTGAGCGCCATTGAGAGAGGAGATAGGATTAAGTGTGGACTTGGTAGAAACAGGAAACGCTCTACGAGCAAATGGTTTGACCCAAGACACCTTACACTTCTCTCCCATAGAGCGGGGCCTCCATCTTCCTGAGCAGGGTCCAGGATAGGTGAGGCGCAGTACCCGGACAATCTGGGTGAGTGATGAACTATAGAAATATTTTCATACACGGTAGGGTACTAAGGCTGTGTATTCCTGACTGAGAGCCTTGTGTTTGTCCCTTTTTTTCCTTTTTGATGTGAGACCACTCCAGTAATTGACCGGATCATGCTGATGGACTAATATGTCCACTTATATCCTTTTTCTGTTTTCACTTTTCATTATATGTAGATTCACATTAGGGGTAGCACATTTTTTAGAACAGAGGCCCTGAAGAAAGCCTGAGGAACCTCTTTTTCCTAGAGGCTGAAACATGTTGGCCTTTTTTGTGGCAGTTGATATTTGTTTAGGACTGCCTTTCTATTTGCACTGTTCTTGGTTTTAACTGGAGGGTGAAACAATTTTTTTTTTAATAAAACGTAGTTCCCACCTTTTTCACCACTCTATTTTATCTCACCACACCACCTATTATTCTTTGCACTGCACTTTTTTCCATACTTTGTGATATATCTCATGGTCGGCACAGTGTATGTGGGTTTGACTCACTGAGACGTCTCTAGCAACTGGGTGCGGACATGGTCCCAATGATCAAGGGACGAACCACCCCATGTTTGTATAAATGACCAAATGAGAATATAGATCATCGCAAGACATTTGATGGGAATCCATTAACATCTCTTCTGTGAGTCTCACTTACAACCACTTGTGCTCTCTTTTTAGTTACACTAGTATGCACCCTGGATGTCTAGAAACAATATGGTGATTTGATACCTACAACTGAATTAATAGTAGTTGTCACTAGAGCAGGATCTGTATGACCTGGCCCTTGACAAAGACCCCTGGTTCTCTTTGTGTTGTATGACCTGGAAATCATCAGACAAATGCCTAACACTATTCAAACAGGACTTCGTCCAATTAATTTTAAGGCCAACATCACCCCAAAATCATCCAAAATTTATAGCGCTTCGATGCCTCGTCAGCTGTCGAAAACACAATATAAATACATTTACCATTTACATCAACCTCGGTAGGGACTCTTGGGTATTACAGAGATAAAAAAGTCTCTCTTCAGACTAGAGTGACCCTATATGCCATCTGCCAGATACTTCAGTACCTCATTCTAGTGATTTATGTCGCAGTATGCACATCAATGACTCCATGACCAGTGCGAAAAAATTGGAGATAGCAGGCCCCCCTGCCTAGTGCCTCTATTAAACCTAAAACATTACGATATCATCTAACCCATCCTAAATCTTTCCAGTGGGTTACTTTACAATAGTTGAACCCAACTAAGAATCTCCGGGTCCAACCCCACTCTCCTGAGGTCTGATAGCCAGCCCAGAGTGTCAACTGACTTTTCAATGTTGAAAGATACTGCCAAGCATGCACTGTCCCCCCCATCCCAGTCATTTGCATCAGTCAGCCCAAATAGGCGGCAGATTCTAAGGAATGTGTTTCTTCCTGGAATAAACTTGTTTTGGTTCAAGTGTGTGAATTTCTCGGTGGTAAATAGCAATCTATTCACCAGTATGTTCCCCAGGATCTTGTAGTCCAGATTAACCAGGGACAGTAGGCGGTAGAAATGCATATCCCTTTTTAGGAAAGACCCCAATTAGCGCCGCTCTTAGAGATTGAGGTAGGGTTCCATACTCTCTGACTGCGCAGTATATATTTAACAGTTTCTGCGCAATATGAACTCTGTATGTTGTGCAGAGCTCAGTAGGTAACGTATCCGTTCCCGGAATTTTGTTCCGTATCATTTGATCTATGGTGCTGTATATTTCTCAATTTTTTAGAGGTTCATCTAATTCTTCATACTGAAATTGATCAATATGGGAGATAGGGTCCACGCACACATAAGCTTGGCTCTTGGGCAAGTCAATAATGAGCAGGCGGCGTGCAGAGAACGATAATAGTCTGTAAGGGTCTCATTAATGCCCACCTGTGTATTGATCAACATCCAACCTGGAGACCGGATGGCACCAAATGAGGCCCTTGTGGCATCTGTTTTCAGTAACCAGGCAAGTAAACCATCCACTTTGACCCCCCATGTTCTTGACACATACTCCTTATAGTTAAGTCTCCCCAATTCTAAATACTGATTCTGAAGCACTTTAAACTGTCTTGTTTACTCTTCCAGCTCCACTGCTAAGTTTTCTGCAGCCTGTATATTTTGTTCCACCTCAACTATAATCAATCAGAGGTTTGTATAGCGTGGCTACTCACCCGTGTGGTTCTCAAGGCGCAATTATATACTTGATCAATGTTGTTTTTATACCCCATGTGGTTTTAACACAGTTTCCCCTGACAACCACCTTAAAGGCATTCCACACAATAGGCCTGTCCAAGGTAGAACCCTCTTCTCGGTAAAGTATTGTGTATCTCTGGTATCATTAAATGCAGCATTCAACAATGCTTGAAGCTGTAACCTCCACGTTGGGACCCTGGCCTGCACGCTGCCCTATGCCATTGCCCTCTTCAATGGTCTGATAAGGTGCAACCCAATATATTCCGAATCAATCAATGTAGGCCATATGGCATCATTGCAGAGCAGTAGGTCAAGGTGCAGGCGCAGGTGGTGGACTGGGGAGTAAAACAAATATTCCCTGAAACTAGGTGAATTATCCTCCATTCATCATACAGCTGCCTGCTCTATCTATTGTTGAAAATGTTGTGTTGTTCTAGGGCCTGGAGTACCAGGTAAAGGGAGAGTGGATCTATCTACAATGTGTCTGGGACACAGTTAAAGTCTCCCCCACCCCCAAGTGCATGGCTTATGCAGATCATGTATACGAGATCAAGTGAGCGTGTCCATGAAAGCTGAGTGATTGATATTCAGTGCATATACATAAGGCTAGGGTTAACTCAGTTATGTTAGGAATGAATGTATAATAAATTATCGCACTGCACAATTCTCATTACCAAGTGTAAGAATGCGCTGTCATCGTATTTTGTCTTTTGTGTGGTAATCTTGAATGATGTTAAAGATGGGTGTTTTTTCTTTTAATGACATGTTAAAACACAATAACTATGTTAAATGAACTGTGAAATGAATACACAGGCCTAGTTTATTGATTAACTTGTCCTTGTCTTTGAGTAAAGTGACGTGAATCAACGCAGCCACATTTCTTTTTGTTTCTTGTACTTTTAGAAAGTTGGCATTTTCTTATACCAATAATCTGTGCCTTTTGCCAGTGTCCTGAATGACTCTGGTGTTAGAGCTTGTGTATTGCTTCCAGACAGTAACAGAAAGGGGGCATAGGTGTGAACAGGATGGATCCATCCAGGCAAAATGACTGGAAGGAGCTATACCCAGCCTCACTTACACTTCAAATGGCTTTGCCTCTTGCACACACAAAGAAATCTGACACCAGGCCTGCTCGCCTTTTGTCACCCCCAGACAGTTTGGAGCCTTATCAAAGGAAGGGGAAGAACTTTACAGAACCAGATGTAGGGGTACAACAGGTGTGGACGTTACTGAAGAAGGACTGCCCTGCTACCAGAGAACTGCACTGCTGCTGGAAGGAGGGCCTTGCGGTCTGAGAAAGAAGACTGGACCTGCTTGCCTTCATCCCAGGCTAACCATGGAGACTCCAAGGGTCAGTTGGCTGACCTCCTGCGTGAGCTATATGGACACAACAAGCTTCGGAGGCCTCAGTGCAACTGCTCAGCTGACCTGTTGCTACTGGACAAGCCTGGATCTTCTAGAGCTCTGCTGGCCTCTGCAGGAGTGAGCCATTGATCCCCAAGAGGTGCCTCCCCAGGTCCTGGACCTTGGCTGGCATTAGAATGTACTCCTCCTCAAGTAAAGGTGCAAATCCTGAGGTTTAGGCTCCTCATGACTGTGAAAGGCCAGTTTGCAACAAGAATACGCCTATGGCAATGAAAGCCAGCAATGCGAGCCCTGTACTTTACGATACAGCAACAACAGCCCACGATGACTGCCGACGGAAACTACAGCAATGACCATCCACGATGATTAATCGACTCATGTTACAGCGCCGACCATCCACAACATCTGACTGGCTCTCTGCGCTAAAATCATGATCACCCATGATGCTCACCTCCTCCCTACGGCCGCCTCAAAGTGAACGCAACTCTTTGTGCCGGAATTAGAAGGTAACTTTTCAGCAGACTAACCTGGTTCATGTATACGACTCACCACAACTTGTGACTTTCCCCATTTCTACAGCAAGTGGCACTTTGTGCTTTTAGGCACTATTTCACTTTAAAACGTTCAAATTGAACATCTTCAGTTCTACTGATTGGATTATTGTCATTATTACATTTTACTTTATTTTCCAAATTGGTTTTTCTTACGTTGTATTTTCACTTTTTTGTTGTTTATGTGGTGCAAAAATGCTTTACACATTGCCTTTAAGTTAAGCCTATCTGCTTTGTGCCAAGTTACCAGGGGATTAAGCACAGGTTAATTTAGTGGCTTTTTGTGGTTCACCATGACCAAGGATTGTGGTTGAGGCTGCCACCCCCTTAACTCATTCTATGCTCGTGATGGAACCGCTCCGTCACGAGCATCGGTTGAGCTGTGCTCATGACGGAGCGGTTCCGTCATGGCCCGCTCGGCGCGCCTGCGTGGCGCAAATCCCGCGCCTGCGCTGGACGTTCCATTGAGCGGGCGGGGCCATGACGGAACCGCTCCGTCATGAGCACAGCTCAACCGAGGCTCGTGACGGAGCGGTTCCGTCACGAGCATGTGAGCGCCGCTCGGCTCCCCCTCCCCCCTAGCGCTGCGGCGGAATTGCCGCCGCAGCGAAGGGGTTAAACCAATAACCCAGTTTTTTACGATCACTCCACAATTCCACATTGTACATGTCTCTTGAGGGAGGTAGGGTGCCTACTCCCACAGGTATATCAAATCCAGGAAAACTCCCAGTAGTCACAAAGCCATACATGACAGGTCCAAGGTAAGCATACACATCACAAATCGGCCTGTAGGCCTTCTTCAGCACTGCAAATGGACCGTACTGCCTGCCCAAATCAACTGCATCAAGGCTCACTAAGTGGGTCCAGAGTTCTTTAATTCAGGGGAAATCTGAGTCATACTAATGCACTGCTAGCCTCCACCCTGGCCTACTCTTTACACCACACAAGAGTGTCATGGGGTTCATAAGGAGTGACAAAGCATCAGTAATGGGCTGCAGCCGCTGACGAAGACAGGCCAGGGAAACACTGATCTCCCCAGCGGCAACTCTTCATTATGGCATGATCCTGCCAGAGGGCTGCAGTCACTACCCCATGAGCACACCGTCAGTCCCTGTTTGCTTTGGGAGGCTGCTGAGAGCATTTTACGGGTCAAATGCAGGAGCGGCTCGTATTAGGGAAAATAGTTGGAGTGGGGATGGGGGATGACTGGGACAAACAGAAAAAGAATAAAACAAAACGTACCTGCTACCCTGCTGCCCTCCAGCATGGAGTTACGCTCGTGTGCTCCTCTTCACTGCAGGCAGTCATAGGTTCCCAGCCTGCCCTGTCGCTAATACTGAAGCTGCTCTCATGCGACAGCTGAGGCAGCTGGCCAAAACCACATGCTCAGTGAAGGCAGTGCCCAGCACTCCCCACCCAGCCTGTCACCACCCTGGCCCCCAGTAGCGCTAATACCGGACAGGAGTGGTAGGGTGGCGTGGGGTCTTTATTCCGGAGAAGAAAAAAAACACTAACCTTGGAACAGCCGGTCGGCTGTCGCCTCCCCTGCGTCCTCTTCCTTCTTCCTTTCTGTAGTCCAGCAGGAAGCACCCAGCACACAGGCTCCCCTGAGCCAATCACAATGCTGTGATGCAGCGTTAGGAATGGTCTGAGCCCTGTGGTCCGGAGCTCAGACAGGAACAGGGAGCAGCCTGGGTAATGCAGCCTATGTAATGCGGCCAAACAATTCATGCGCACTTAGGGAGTGCAAACCACTCCTTCCCTGCTCTGGCTAGCCCCGCCCCACCCCACATAGAACAAGGCCACTGACTGCATGCAATAGGAAAAATAAAATGATACTAACGATATTTATTGTCATTTTATTTTTCCTTTCGCGCAGTGGGGCAACGCTCCTCTGCATTAGCAGAGGAGCCACCACGGCTGGCCCCGTCCCCAAGCCTCGGAACAAGGAAAAATGAAACAATAATAAAATGGGGTTTAGCCCTATTTTATTATAGTTTAATTCTGTAAATGTTTTGAAGTGCTGGTGGGGGGTGGTGACGTTCCTCCACCATTGCGGTGGAGCCGCCGCTGGTCAGACAGATGCCAAATGTGAAACAGGATCATGAAGAGAATCACAAGGGCCGCTCGCAGAGCTCTGAAAGAAGCTTCCTACATGGCCCCATCTTGGCCATGCCCCTGTCCTTTTTCTCCTAATGTCTTTTGACACCCTCCATCTACGTACCGCAGACCTCCTATCAGGCCCGGACTGGCCCTTGCGGGCACCGGGCAATCCCCCGGTGGGCCGCATGGGCGGGGGCCGTTTTTGCTGCGAAATCGGCCCTGTAACAAAATCGGCCGAAAACCGGCCCTGGCAAAGAGCGTGGTCGCACCCCCAACCACGTGAGGAGGGGGGGGGGGGAGCCCTTTGCCAGGGCCGATTTTGGTTCTCAGTCCAGCCCTGCCTCCTATCTTGCCTCTTCAGCACCTTCTTTTCACTTTCTCTTACACATACTGCCTTGCTTAACCTGCAACCCATTCACGCTGCTTTTTCTTTAACTTTCACAATGTCAATATTTTGACAGCTATGCACCTCCTTCACTTGAGTTCGCATAGAAGCACATTTACAGTTGGCACACCTGCCCATTACTCAGTGCGCTCTTCAGAGAGACCAAGTATTGGATAAACATTTATTCTAAACCCCTTTATGACCTGATGTACAATGAGAAATTAATACCTCCTTCGGCCTGAACTCCACAGCTTTCAACCGTTGCCCTTTACTAACACCCTCCCACAACCTGAATTCACACAAACATATAGAGGAGACTCTTTTCACAGAACTCACTATCTATGAGTAATGTGTTGCATGAAAAAAACTATAGAAACATATCATGGAAAAATCACTCTTGCGAATTCAAAAGAAAGTAAAACCTGAATCCAAACACGAACGACATTCCTCCTCCCAGTTTGAGAACATGTGTCTGTTTTTGCTGGCTGCAGCTGTCTCCCAGTGGTGCCGCATAAGGGGAGCAAGGACACTTACTGACCACAAATTTGCTCGCCCACCCCACTACTTGTAATATGCAATTAGTTGATCTTGATTAGGTTCCGGATGCGGACACCTCTTTCCATTTCCATCCTCTTACCAAACGCACTTGTGTAGGCATGAGTGGCGCCCTTCAAGGCCTCAGCGGGTGCCTACGGCGTGTTTTTGGCGGGTGCAGAAGCCGTCTCTCTGTTGATCCTTTCAGGCAGGGTCGGATTGGGATCACAATTCGGCCCGGGCACTGACGAAAAAAGTGGCCCACATTTAAGAGGCGTGGCCCATATTTAAGGGGCGTGGCCCACATTCAAGGGGCGTGCCCTTTCATGAAACACCATTTGCACAGACATGGAATGAAAGTGGATACTGTTTTTGCACACAACACAGGGCCAAGGTGACAATGGCCTACATGCTGAGCAACTAAAAAAAATAGCAAGGCCCCTTTTTGTCACAAAAGTATTCCAGCCCTCCAGCACAGGAGCACCTGCAGCAAAGCCCCTGCTATTACTAACCTACTCAGCCCTCCCCAGACCTTCAGCTCAGGAGCACATGAAGAGAGGTAAGGCCCCTGCAATTAGTAAATTAATCAACCCTCCAGGCCTTGGGAAAATGTCCTGGCAGGGGAGGACAAAACACAGCTTTCTGGGTCATCCAAGGTAGCCAGGTAGCCAGGGGGGAGGCTGAGGTGAAGCTGGTGCATGGGAAGGGCCTCCCCAGTGTGTTCTGGCAGTTTGAGTATTTACTATTTACTGTAGTATTACCCTTGTACCTGTGTATGGTACTCTTTTGTAACTTGCACAAGTCACTTTTCTCTTGTAACACACTGTTTGCTACCTCTCACTTTTGTTTGCTTTAGATACTTGCACAAGTGCCACCATCACCTACGTAACGTTTGTTCTTGTGCTGGAGTGTCTGCCATTAATTGCAGTATTATACCTCTACTTATATTTTGTACGCTTTTGTAACCTGCACACATATCTCTTTTTCCTCCTGTAATGTATCGTTTGCTCCTCTTGTATTTTGGTTGCTCGCTATTGTCACTTTTGATTCATGTAACTTAACGTTTGCTTTTGTAATTTGTCCACTTATAATGTTCTCCTCATGTATTATTGCTGTTCCTAGTGTGAATCGCTCTGACACCTTCGGTAAAGTCCGCGCTACATAAAATCGCATAAATAAATAAAAAAACAAAAAAATTCCAAACATCACCAGGCCCCCTCAGCAAGACCCATTCTTCCTCGCCCACTATGCCCTGAATGTGAAGGGCTGTGGGCGAGGTGTTAAGACTAACACCGTTTCTGGGCTGCATGGGCGCCAGGGGGCCGAGGTGCAAATGGCTCAAAGGCCTGAGAAGCACCTGGCCCCCAGGGAGGCCGATTATGGCAAACAATCACCCCTCCCCAGCCCAGCCTCAGCTTGATTGCTTGGCAGGGCAGGGGTGAAGGAGAGAGAGGCCACAGCTGACAATCGCTGTCTGGCCGCACAGCGAGGCTGCTTTCATTTTCTCAGTCTCTGTCGTGGGCCGTTTTTTTTTCTCCCCTTTCCTAGCCCACTCTCTGAGGACTGGGACAGGGGAAAAAAAAACGGCCCACAGAGGGCACTGCGGCACCGGCCCTTCGGCCCATTCCCGAATGCCCGCCTTGCCAATCCGACCCTGCTTTCAGGGCGATGTGTCTGCGGAGGAGGCAGGCAGATGGTGTGCGTGAACAGGTGCTGCAGTGTCCCACGCGCTGTGCAGGAGGGTAATTTCCAACACTGGCAGGGGGGTACAGTGAGAGTGCATCTTGTCACTTTGGAAGAGAGTATGGCCCTGAACTCCGGGTGATTCATTTAAAAGGGCAAGGGCGATGTTTGTTTACTCCGCTTTTAAAACCGAATCTGAGACATGCAGTGAACGTTTCCATTTTATAGATGGGTTATGCCTATGCCACATCTCCAATGAATAACACAGCTACGATGGGGTCAAAAGATTTCTGTCATTTAGTAATGAGTACACCATGACTGGTATTTTCCGATAATCAGTGCTTTGTGCTAAAGCACATATTACATTGTGGTCCGTGCAATACATAACTCATGTATATATTTCCAAATTTCATTCATTTAGGGCCAGATGTAGGTCGCCAATTACCGGTCGGTAACGGCCGATTTCGATCGTTACCGACCGGTAATTGGTTTTTGAGATGAAGGGGCCATTATTTTACAGATTCGGTAAATTTACAGAATCGGTAAATTTACCGATTCTGTAAAATACCGAATCGGTAATTTGACCGATTCGGTAAATTCCAGATGTAGGTAGCACTGTTTACAGTGCTAAAGGCCTTCAGAATTTGGTATTTTACCACACAATCCAATTGGGTGGTAAAATACCGAATTCCGATGTACATGCACATCTGTGCATGTACAACCATGCCAGGCTTGTGTGACATGTGGCACACATACATGCCCTTAGGGCATGTATGTGTGCCACATGTCACACAAGCCTGTACTTGGGGTGCTAGAGGGTGTCAAAGTGACACCCCTTGCACCCTTGCAGGATTCGGTACTTACCGATTCGGTATATACCGAATCGGTATTGCCCATTGATTCCTATGGGCTTCAAGGCCCATAGGAATCAATGGGCAATACCGATTTGTTATTTACCGAATCGGTAATACTGAATCATACAGATTCGGTAATTCTAAAATAAGAATTACTTACATCTTCCCCCTTACCATTTACCGACTCTTAAATACCGAATTGGTATGATTGGGTATTTAAGAGTCGGTAAATCGGAATTACCTACATCTGGCCCTTAGTTTGATATGAGGTAGACCACACCCTTATTTCCTTAAGCCACATCTCACTGTAAAGGATTACTAGTTGTGCTTCTTTGGCCACGCCTCTTTTAGGACCCCTGCATTTTTACTCCACTTTAGAGAGAGGGGGAGGATATATTTACAACAAAATGTGGAAGCGCTGCTCTACGCCATTTCCAAAATGTAGGGATGTGCCCTATTTACAACATATGCAGGAAGGGGCACATTCCTACACATAAACACTCACTAATGGTGTTTTGCTCTTTCAATGTGTGCTGTAGAATGCAGCACACATAGAATAAGCAAAAACGAGAAGAAATAAAAGTATTTCCCCTCATTTCGCCATTCTTAGGCCTGCTCTAGCATGGCGGTAGTTTTTAGTGCTGCCTCAGATTTAGACATCCCTGTAAATATGGACAGCTTAAAAAAGCAATGGGTGCTGAGGTGGAACACCCACTGCAACACCCACTGCACGCCCCTTTCACGCTAAGTGATGGTGTAAAGGGGCCATATTTACAAAGCGGCGTTAAGCCACAAAAAGTTTAATCTTAAAACACTCTGAGCCAGCCAGTTATATCCCACTTGAGGAGTGGTTGGTAGCTTCTCCTTAATTACCCGAGCAGGACAGGGCAAAGCTGAGAGCACCACCTCTTTAGGGACTGGCAGTTGGGTTGCGGATTCAGAATAAACTGTGCTTGGTTTCAAGTTCCATAACAACAAGAAGGGGATGCCAGTACTGATACAAGTAACCATTTAGCAATTTAAGACACTCAACCTGAAGTAAAATTCAAGGCTTGGAGCTGATCAGTAGCTTTTATTATTTTGCTTAATGTTATCAAAGAACAATTGGTTCAAAATTAAACAGTATTACATGCTAGGTACAAAAAATGCGGGAAGGAAAAATCTATCATTCTATCAGGCATGTCACAAGCTTACAACAATCAATCATACAGGGACAGTGGGGGACATGGAAACTCATATATTACAGTGGACAGTATTTACAGTGAACAGACAAGCACAAGAATAGTGCAATAGGCCACAGTCTGCTAAATTTCTAAAAAGTTTAGTTATAGAATTATTTACATAAACTGTACATTCCTAACGCAAGTTTTAAATAATCACAATTTTTGATGCAGTCAACCAAAAAGATGAATAAGGTAATGTACAACTAAGGGTGAAAAAGTGGCAAAACAATTCAGGTCAACTTGTCACCCAGGCAGACTTAAAGGTGGTGGAAGGCCTACGCGTTTCGAATCCTACAGGTGTACGAGGATTCTCATCAGGGCCTTTGGTTCTGGAGAAAGAAAAGAAAAAGAGTGATAGTAAGATCAAAGGGTTTGACCTCAAGTGTATTTAAAACGGATCATCATTAGAATCTACACTCAGTCCACACCCTCTCCTATACAGCTTACCAAAACACGGTGTTATAACATCCGAATGTAGTTTTTCACAGCATATATACTGAAGGGGGTATTTTGTACCTGAAATGTCCGAAGCAGACTTGAATTACATAACGGACTTGGATGCGGTGGCAAAAAAAGGGATTAAGGGCTTTTAATATTACCTGCTACCGTGTTTACAGATGATGCTTTACCAGGTGCGGGGTCACTTTGGAAAGGCTGAAGGGTTCCTAAAAGATGGTGAACATGCGAGATTTTAGGGAGGGTTTGCTACAATTGTCACACCAACAGGTTATCTACAGGTGGCACTTCGCCTTACCTAATATTTTAAAATCTCTATTCTTATTTCTAACCGATGTCCCTGTCCTTAGGGTAGCTGTCGCTTTATTTGAGACACTGTCGCCGTGGGAGTAGAAGTGAAGTTGAATCAGAGGCCTGCGAAACAGGAGAGGCGATGTTTCATTATTATAAGCAATTGCTTCAGGGATTAAACAGGGTCGACAGCGGCGCTGAAGCCTAATTCGGCAATTTGGGTTTGTCAACTCAGAAGTTTAATGGACCTGTAAGAAAGCACAAAGTAGAGCCAGCCACTAGTTGCGTGCAGGAGGAAAAAAGGAGGACTCAGCGGCTTACCGTGTTTTAAATTACGGCGGGCGTGGTCCGCTAACCGTGGTTGCAAACGTTCAAACCATTCTACGATCCTGCAAAGATATAATATAACAGCGTATCAGCGGGTTATTTCGCCCGGATTACAACACGCGGTTTATATGGGGAAAGCGGAAAAAAGAATTTACCGTCAACATTACACAGCACGCTGCAGAAAGGTGATTTATTCCTGCCAAGAAAGCAGAAGTTTCTAGATTAGTTAAGCAACATAGGGCTTTAACTGGCTCTTAAAGTGAAGAGAGTTACTTCAAATACTCACTTTCAAAGGTTCAGGCTGGCGACCTTAGCGACGGCGAACGCGAACAAAGTGGTAACCTTCAGGCAAGGGCGCCTAAGCAGACTGAGCTGCTGGGGAACATCCTTAAATGCAGGTGATTATCAAGGCCACACCCACCAGGTGTGCTGGCCGGTTTAGAAAAAAGAGTGGGGGCAAGAATGAAAACCCGGACCGGAGTGGCCAATCCTTAGTCACTTTCAGACACTGCGGTGTCTGGTTTAAATGAATTAAGTGAGATATTCAAGCTTTAACTCTCTCCTCCTGCCTCTTTCTATACTGCAGATTCTATGCCTATTACTAAGGTCAGCCATACTGATTAGAGCCACCCCTTTGTAGTTTTCTGGTTTCAAGTTCCAGCATGAATTCATTTGAGTGTAAACAGTATACTTCTATCTTCTCCAAACCAAATGCAGCACTTATTAAATGTAATAAAGTAGCCCAGTTTTGGTTTAATGCAGATGTGGGAGACTAAAGGGCATACATTGGTTTTATAGGTCCCTGTAGCATTTCTATAGCATTTATACCCCCCAATAGACCCCAAAATGTTTTTGCAAGAAAAAGTGCTGGGCTTACCCAGTTGTTGTGCTTGGTTTGCCAAGTATGGTTTAAACATAAAAAAAGTGATTAGAGGAATGCTTGCAATAAGTTTAACCACTGGCAATCACTCTGGGTAACATTCCAATCCATGGTTCTTTTGCTCACCATGTCACTACTGACTAGACCCAGCAATATGCAAATCAGCCTAGATCCTGCTCCAATAGGATCTGTCCAGCCTGACCTGCCAAGCCGGATAGAATGTTTTTTTTTAACTGCGGCCTATGTGGGAAAGTGTTTTTGGTGTTGTGCGTTCAGGTTTGAGGGCTGCTCTGCAATTGTTGCTATGTGTTGGACATGGCCCTTTTTGGCTACAGTTCCTTAAACTTTTTACTTTCCTCCTAGACCTTTTTCTGACGTAATGTTGCCGACTTAGACGCTTTGGGCACTTTGCCACTGCTGATCAGTGTCAAAGTGCAAGTGCTCCATGCATAAAGTGTTATGGTAATTGGTTGTCCCTATGTTTGTCTTACTAGTAAAGTCCCTAGTAAAGTGCACTATGTGTGCCAGGGCTGGTAATGCAAATGCTACTAGTGGGCCTACAGCACTAGTTGTGCCACCCACACAAGTAGCCCTAAAAAGAGATCTCAGGCCTGCCACTGCAGTGCCTGCACGCAATTTGTTAACTGCCTTGTTGTCCTGACAAGTGCAACCACTTGCCAGGCCCTTCCATTTTTATGCACATCAGACACCCCTTTAGTAGGCCCAAGGTACCCCCTGGGCAGGGTGAAAGGTACGATATGTACTGATGTGTGTACCATGTCCTGACAGTGAAACACTGCCAAAGTCGCTTTTCACTGTTGTAAGGCCATCTTGCCCATAGGACAGAATGGGGAATGCTGTGTCACATGTTTCCAGCATATCTTTTCATAGGCATAAGATGGAGAGATGGAGTTTAGTGTGCCTGAACTCAGAATCTAATAACACATCTTTTTGTGGAGATGGTTTTTAAATTGTGTGTTTAGAAACCATGCTTTTAGAAGTATCTAGTTTCTTGTCTTAAACCATCCTGTGTGCCTCTGCTTGGTTATGTATAGACTGTCTGGGTTTGGATGTGACAGGGTCTGGGAAGTGTTCTGACCCCAGGGAGGAGTAGGTTAGACAGCAACAGGCTGGCCTGCATTTGAAGGGGGGGTAACCCCCTGATGTGAAGAGGGCTGTGTTGCTGCCACAAAAGGATGGCTTCACCTCCTGCAGAGTGTCTGGGCCCCAGACCCTCACTATCAGAGAAAGAGGTTGTGCATCGCAGAATGACACCCAGGTCTGGTTTGGACTGGGCTCAGAGCCCCCTGAACACAAAGACTTCAAAGGCATTTAGGGGTATAAATGTGAGCGCTGAAACCCCTGAACTCAAGACTGAACTCAAGCCTGAAAAAGGATTGAAACTACTTCATGATCAAGAGGAACCTCTGCCAAAGAAGAACAGCTGAAGAGACTGAAGAGAAGGACTGCCCTTGCTGTGTGTTCTCGACTGGCCTGCAATTTGCTGATTTGACTAAGGAGAGGACAAGGGACTTTGCTGTGTGCTGTGTCCCTCTGCTTGAAAGACTTTGCTCTGTTCTGTGTCCTGAAGTAACTTGTCTCCAAGGGCAAGAGGAGAGCTGGTCCCCTGTTGTGAAAATTCAGGACCATAAAAGTTTCCAACCGTGTCTCAGCGATGCTTGGTGCGTCGTGCTTTTGCACGCCTGAGACTGCCATGTGGTCTGTGGTACTGTTTACGAGGTGCCCCGTGACGCATTACCCCCGCAGCATGAAACATCGTCCATGCTGCTGCATTGCTGTTTGTGGCCCGAGCCATCATCGTAACTGAGGCTGTGAGTAAAGATCGCTGCTGCCGGTCCGAGCCGCAAGGTGCTGAAGGATTTCTGGAAGCTAAGGAAGCTGCAAGGTGAAAGGGATCATGATAGTTGTTCGCCAAGAGGAATCTGCCCAAGATCGTCAAAGAAGGAGAAGTCAGCGCCATAGCCCGTTCAGCTACAGCATCGCTGAGCTCCGGAGCTGCAACATCACCAGGACCGCCCAGCCAGACGTCCGACGAGAGCGAGGCAGTGCACCCCCAGGTAAGGCTTGGACTCCGGTTGGGAGCTGCAAGAGTGAGTGACCTGGGGAGGTGTGCAGGAGGAGTACAGGACTGCTCAGATCTCTCTCCAGCTGCACAGCGTTAGACGCGCTGAGTCCCCGAGTGGCCCTTACCTGCCCAGCAGTACCGGGCCGCCCCTTTAAGTTTACGACCACTGCCTTTGTTGCTGGGGCCTAGTGGTGCCAGAGCTGATCGCGCAGATTGGCTTACTGCGTTATTCCTTGCATTACGAACTGCATTATTCCTGCATTAAGAACTGCTCATTAATATCGCATGAACCTACAAGTGATTGTTGGCCTAATAACCGGCTCAGTGAAATATTACGAATACGCATATGTTGGATTTCTATCGTTTGGTCTAATCGTATTTCTTTCGATAAAGGTACTGCCCTTTTTATAAAATCAGTGTGGTGTCCATTTGTGGTGTTATCACTGTGTTACTGGGAGTGTGGTTGCAAATACTTTACACATTGCCTTGGCGATAAACCTGGCTGCTCGTGCCAAGCTACCGGGGGGTGAGCAGGGGTCCTCTAAGAGTGTGTCCCTCCTTTCCCTGACTAGAAGTAAGGGTCTCTATTTGGACTAAGGTATTAACCTCAGCCAACTAGAGACCCCCAGGTCTAACACTATGCTTTCACATGGAGTCAATAGGTCAGTCCTCACATGTTTTTCATATGCCATAAAGGATACATCTTCTCAAGAGTAGGTAACCAAACAATGCACTCTCCAACACTGGGAAAGAGTCTCGGACAGCGTCATCATGTGGTAAAATTCACCACATCTGAGAGCAGACTCAGCAAAGGTGGTTGGCTCTACCAAAGAGAAAGCAGGGAAGCCTGTATAGGAGTCGTAACAGCCCATCCTACTCCTCCAGTCAAGAAGAGAGAAGTGTCAGACTTCCAACCCTATCTGCTGTGACAGAGCGTCAAGGTTATCTAGGTAACTTAGTCTTGCAGGGCGCTCTGAAATGAGGGCGGAGCTGTATTCTGCGGGTTTTGATTGTGACCTCTCATCCAGAATTGAGTTATGGGACTGTTTGAGACTATTCAATCCCCTGATGTCCCGGATATATCAGCAGCTTTCACAAACAAGGTCTGAATCTATCAATAGTGCAAAATGTTAAGTGACACCGGGCCCCTGGAGTGTGATGGTCACACCGAACTTAAATTATAACAGATTTTTAGCCACCAAACTAGTGGATAGGAGCCAATTTTCTTTGCTAATATCCATGGCATCTTTGCTGCACCACTTTTCACGCACAAGTATATCTCGACATTGGGCGCCTGAGGCCGTAGAAGTCTACTGAACCATTATTCTTGCACAAAGCGGTTTTCCTCATGCACACTAAATTATTTACATTGTGTCGCTGTATGTCAATAGAGGGATTATGTGGAGCAGGATTTGTTCTACACAAAGTAATTCTTTTCAGCGCCATGTTTACCTGAATAGGACAATGTGAGTTGTGAACTGAAGACAGCTCCTGGAAGAGCCACAGGTTAAAAAAGTTATATATATATAGATTTCTATTGTTTTTTTGTATATTCTAAAGAAAGCGGAGAGTAATAGTTGTCTTTGTTCATTGGTAAGACAGAGTACAAATGTGCTTTCAGACATTACGATGTAGTTGATAAAGGAGTGAACACCAGGAAATCACATTCTTCTAAAAAATAAAAGAAAATTCAAATTAAAAAAATGATAATTCTTTACTGCACATATAGTGCCTCTTCACCTTGCCAGCAGTCGCTCCTCCATAGCAGGGCTCCTCACCTTGGCAGGCCAGAATACAACATTTTCCAGCTTTGCAACAAGAATTTTAGATTCTATTAAGGACACGAAGGCGAGATTATGTTTCTCAATCTTTACCACTCAAAAAACAGTAGCCAAGCAAAAAAACAGTAAAACGTTGTAAACACTACATATCCCACGGGGCTTTGAACCACGCCTCAATAAATCACCAAACAATAGTGTCCAGTATATACAAAATAGTGAGGCATCATCTTACTGCCTCTTTCTTTGAAAACAATCAGTCTATAATCAGTCCAATCATCACAGGATACAGTTCCAGCTCTCAGCGGAGAGTAAACTCCACAAACAGGATCTCGGATGAGACAACTTCTATTAATCTGGCATAAAAAATGTGAAAGTACATATGAATCCCAGAGCTTTCATTTTGCTTCGAATCTGCTCCTGAAATCCAAAAAATAAGTTTGACTTCGAGCAAATCACTATTTATGAACCGAACAAGGGAGGGAAAAACATGTAAAACATAAGCCATATGACATCCAGACAGTCTAGATACAAATGTTACCTGTCTTAATGGGTGGGATAATTCTCGCCTTCGTGTCCCTAATAGAATCTAAAATTCTTGTCGCAAAGCTGAACATTTTTCTATTCTATGGCAGGACCGGAGGCTCCAATTATGCTGGTTCAAAGCTCACCAACAACAATCGATGAAGCATGCACAATAGGTTTGTAATAAAAAACCTTAAACATAGAATCAGAAGACCAATCAGCAGCTCTGAGAATATCTTCCAATCTAGAACCCATCACAAAGTCTTTAGAAGCCATAGCACCTCTAGTAGAATGAGCACCATATAAAGATATATCAATCCTCGCTTCAGCCATGATCCAGCATAACCAACTAAAGAAGTGCTTAAGAAGTAGCTGATACAGGTCAGAAGGGTTTCTGGATAGCCAGATTAAAGGGCCTAACAAAACTGACCTATGTTCCAAAGTACGTTCTTCATAAACCTTTAAAAATTTTAGAACACAAAGTTTGTCATTGTGAGTGAAAGCAGGATAATCAATGGAGCATGACATAGTCTTAGTTTGTTTGGAAATAATGAAAGAAACACCATATGGAGAAAACAGCCTACTTGCTAGATCTAGCATACATACATCCGACACTCGTCGGCAAGAAATCAGACATAAAAGCATAGTTAATTTAGCTAAAAGCTGTTCCAAAGAAAAATCTTTATTTTCAGACCAAGATTCCAATTTTGATAATACATTAGTAACATCCCATAACTGAGTGTATCTGGGTTTCGGTGGTCTAGCCACCCTTATTCCTTTTAATAGCTGCATACAACCAGGTGAACACCCACCGGTTTGTGATCTATGGGATTATGACCTGCTGTTAACGCAGATCTTAAATTGTTAACTGACCTGTAATATAGACCAGATTCAGCACATTTTGACAGAAAATTAAGGACATTTTTCAACTCTGATCCCACGGGATCCACTTCCCATTGAAGGCACCAACCCACCCATCGTTTCCATGTAGAAGAAAATCGTTTAGGGGTGGAAGGAGCCCAAGCCTGTTGTATAAAGTTGTCAGCTGCCTCTGAAATTCCCTCAATTTGGTCATGGCTCCTGAGATTTTTCAAACCATAAGCGTCAGTTGATCTTGAAGAACCAGTGAATGGGAAACCCTGACTGGGTCCAGTAGCATCTGAGGAAAGACTGGGAGTCAGATGGGAAGAGCCTCAGTCAATTCCAAGAGAGCCGGAAATCACGATTGTGCCTTCCACAATAGAGTAATTAACACCAAGGTAGCTGATTGACGGTGGACTTGGGCTGCCACTCTCAGGATCATTGCAAACAGTGGGAAAGGCATGATTCATCTGAGATCCCCAGAAATGAAGGAAGGCATCGTCCCCAATGCCATCGGGTCCGGTCTCCAGCTGTAAAATCAAGGAAGCTGGGCAATGAGTTGAGATGCAAACAGGTTCATCTGACATGGGCCTCAAGTATCCATGATCCCTTGAAAGAGAGAAGGATGGAGTTTACAGTCGCTGTAACCTCTCAGGAATCTGGAATTCTAATCCCCCCTAGATTGTTTTTGCCTGGGATGTATTTTGCCATGAACGTGATCTTCTGCGACAGGCAAAAGTGCTAGAAGTCTCAGGCTATGTTGGCCTGAAGACGAGATCTCGTAGATCCTAGTTGAGTTATGTATTGAACAGCTGACACATTGTCCATCCTAAGAAGGATGCAGCAGTTGCTCTTTATTGGAGAAATCGACTTGATGGCAAAAGAACACGCCAAGAATTCCAGAAGTTTCAGCTCTTCGGCTGACCATCGACCGCCTGTAGCAAACTCTCCGCATCTTGCTCCCCAGCCCCAATGACTGGTGTCAGGTTCGATGACCACGTCTGGGATACTACAAAATGGTCTTGCCATTCCACGCTTCCATATTCAGCAACCACCGTTGAAGCTCTTCTTGAGCTTCGGCTGTCAGAGGAATCACATGATCGTAGTTGAAGTTCTGTTGTAAATAATTAATTTTTAGGCGCTGCATGGCTCTGTAGTGGAACATCAAGAATTATCATTGGTACCCCTATCTTTATCTTTATCTTGTCCTTATGTGCTATATCCTGCCCCTAATTGTCTCTCTCTGATATACGATATAACCTTAACCTAGGACTTTAGAGATAATATCTGTTAATACTGGATAGCACCTCCGCTATATTCATGGCGACCTGTATATTTTGTTTTTATTTTGTTTTCATGTGGTTATATTTTGCTTGTTATATTCTGCTTTTAACACTCGATATTACCATTACATTGAGGACCTTCGATTAAATATCTGGAAACATTAGGTAGTATTTCCTCTATATTTATCGCGACCTCTGAGAATTTTGTCCTTCGTTACTGTTGTTGCAACCTCTACGCTAACATACATGGGCGGCAACTGTTTCCGCTTGTATTTAAAACGCGCAGATTCTTTGTATCGCGTCTTTCCTTTGAAGAATATTGGGACTGCACGCAGGACGCTTTAAGCTAAAATTTTAAAAGGTATTGTCATATAGTTACTGCTTTTCTATATATTGTGTTAAGTTAGCATGAGTTTATTAAATGTTTAAACAACATATTTTCCTTCGGCTTCAGTTTGCACACGACACATAATTGTTATTGTAGCTTTCAACCTAGACGAAAGATGTGATTTATTTGAGAATAATATGTTATTGCTCTGATATCAGTTGTGCTTGGTACACTTGGTACACTGTCTGCACACTGAGAACTGCACCCTCTAAGAATAACCTAACACAAGGTTGCTGGGAGGCCTGATCCTCGCACCACATTAGACATAACACAAATAATGTTGCTGCCAACATTGGGCTCTAAGCGGGTTTAAGATAGAGTTACAGAGAATGCAAAAACACACTTGATGGTGCTTCGCATGCAGAGAGCTGGTAGCTGATGATGTGATCTTCTCCTACTGACATTTAGAGGTATGGGCCCGCTCTGCTAAAACCCAAATGAGACCTTCTTAGATATAATATAGTATGCTAAATAGGGTGCGCGAAATATAGGTGATACAGATTTCTATTGATTTTTGCATTATAATATGCTATCACCGTTCGCTTACTATGGATTAGTGACTATGCTGATAACTCTGATTTTTATAATATGTATGCTGGTATTATATAAGATACTGCGTTTGAGAACCTTGCATTGAAAAATAAATATTTCAAACTTGCACGTGTGTTCTTTTACTCCCCGTTGTGGTTTGAAATGATTATAAAACGAAAGAGTGTTCATGTGTTCCACGATACCTGAGGTAACCCAAGTTCATGTTCTGGTTTGTCTAAGACATTGGGAGTTTGTTATGACCAATGAGACACTGTAGGTAGTTCGGTAAGGGGATTTTGGATACTAAGGTGGGTTTTGGGTCACCCTAATTCACCGAGGTTCTAGATCTCTGTGCACAGTTCTGTGGGAGAAGGGAAACCCTCTACATGGCGCCCATACGTTGTTGGCTTTATATCATGACACTCGAGTAGTATATCATTCAAACCTTAACCCCTTCATTCCCGTTTCCGGAAAACGGTGGTGTCGGATAAACCTACCTATTTTTGAAATAGGTCTTTTCAAGCTTGAATCTATCTAAAACGGTTTCCTTGAATTACTACCCAGTTGTGCTACAAAGTAATCTTTGTTTTTTCACGTTCCTGTGCAGTCATGGCACAAGCCGTGGACATCCCGCAGCATAGTCGCATTGCGGTGCGTGATCATTTGCGGACTTATGATGTACCTTTGGAAGACTTGGCTGTAGTTCTGGTGGTGAGTGTTGAACATGCTCACCCGTACGAACTGTTTTATTCGTGGGTGACATTTCCGGCAGTGGACGCAAATTCTGGTGTGTTCCACTCGTACACTGCGTCACCTGTACCTGCTGAATATGCTCCGTACAGAGCACAGGAAGTACCTATTGATGTTTGGCAGCATGGAGTTTGGTTTGGTGGCGCCCTACCACACTCTTTAACCGCTCCGAGGTTAGGTCCATTGTCCATTCCGGGCACAAATTGGCCCGTTTTGGCTGGATTTACACCTCACCCTAATCACGCCACTTGTAACATAGCAGACCTTAGGCGACTTCATGTAGTCGCCATTGCCGTGATTAGAGCCCTTGTGCAATACACGAGTCGTAATGTTCACGGGGGTGCCCCCAGAGGTGCGGCCCTTCCGGCAGGGCAGGCTGGTTTGAAAATCAGTCCTGTCATGGTGAATTCCGTTATGGGCAAGAAGCCCCTAGATAAGGATGATTTTCCTTTTTGGCTTGCCGAGAAATTTGACCAGCTGGAGGTGGTGTTTCCTAATACGACTCCTGGTGAAAAACACCGGACTCTTACGCTTAGTTTGCCGAAAGATTTGGCACCTGAACTTGTTGACTGTGAGACCTGGGGTAAGACTTTTGCGGCTGTATATTCGAGGTGATTTGGCTCCCCGTCTGTATCCAATCTGTCTACGGTCCTTAAACGTGTTCAAGATGATCACGGGCCGGAGTCGGCTGTTGAGTTGGGTATGCGCCTGTGTGGCTCCTTTGATGTGGTTTGCGATCTGATCCTTGCGAATGTCAAGGGGGATGCAGTGAACTTTCAGGTGGGTTACGCTTTGGCGCTGGTTCCCAATGCCGAGAAACCCCGACAGTTAGCGAGGATAATTGTGGCGGCTTATAAAACAGTTGGTCACAATAGTAAGGGTAATAAGCCTTTTTCTACAAAGGAGAAGAAGCAGCCCCAGGGACAAGCTTCGGAAACTGACGTTCAACCCAAATCCAATAAACAAAATTGGCCTAAAAAACAGAATCAGGGTAAGCAACAGCAACAACAACAAACACAGGTTTCGCGCCCTGCGTCTCCGTTGCCTGCGCAGTCAGAACGGGTTTATGATTTGCGCGACCGCGCTCCGATTAAGTCACCTGAACGATTTCAGGCTTCTGACCAACGCTCTCCTCGTTCCTTTCAGGACTCATTGGCTCCGTCAACCGGTGGTGGAGGGGGCGGCAGGGGCCGGGGTGGCCAGCAAGGACGTGGTCAGCCCCGCCCGCGCAACGGTGCAGACAAGCAGGAAGGCACTACGCCTCAGAGACCGCAGTTTGCCAAGAAGAAAGTTGCAGCCTTAACGGCGCATCGATATGCCCCAGATTGTGAGAACGCGGCTTCGGAATCTGACTTGGGCTCTGACCTTGCTGGACAGCGCGGCGGAGATTACCATAGTGAGAGAGGCCCTCCGTCCACTACTGAAGGTGACAGCGACTGACACTTATGTTGCGATTGAAACAGCTGATACAAGAGTTGCTCCCCCTGATAGACTTTTTGAAATTGTCCTGTTAATTGAAGGTGACATACAGCGTACCATTAAAGGGGTATTTTGGGAAAATCTTTCGTCTACGTATGACATTTTGCTTTCGGAGGCTGACTGGCCCCCACCTTTTGTGCTCGCAGCTCCGAGAGGGGAGGAGGTAATCCTCCCCAGTTTCGCGAACACTGTTTCGAGAGTGGAAGCGCTGCACTTTGCAGAAGAGTGGGCTCTAGCGCTTGCACCGGCTGTGTACCGCAATCAATGTGGCTGGGATAAATTGTCCCCAAACCACGAGATTCCTTTACGGTCTCAGCCGCAGCCTCAACCTCAATATCCCATACGACGTGAAGCCAAAGCTTCAGTCGCAGCGATCCTTGAACAATTGGAATATCAAGGTGTAATTGAAACGTGTGTGTCACCGATGAATAACCCCCTTTTTACTGTAATCAAGCCGGACGGCTCTTACCGTTTGGTTTTGGATTACCGGCATTTAAACTCGCATTGCCGTAACTGTGCAGTACAGAATACTCACGGCTCTGCCCTTGTAAATAGTCTTGTGCGTAAGCGGTTCAAAACCACGCTTGACATTTCCAATGGTTTTTATGCCCATTCATTGGACAGTCTAAGTTCCCAATGGACTTCTTTCACATGCGACGGTGTCCAAAAAATGTTTCGGTGTCTCCCAATGGGCTATAAGAACAGTCCTGGAGTATTTTCCGCCCGCATTGTCTCTCTGTTGGAGATGCTTGTTCCTATGTGGATGATATCTATCTCACAGACGACGAACTTTGGGAGCATCTGTGTCGAGTGAACAGTATTATTTGTAACTTCGCAGACATGGGTTACAAGTTTAATTTTGCAAAATCGCACATTGCAGAGTACACAGTGTTGTTTCTAGGCTATGAACTAACTAATGAAGGAAAAGGCTTGGCTCCTCACTTCCAGGAGAAGTGCGCACAGTTGCGCTCTCCGACAACACTGAAAAAATTACAGTCTTTACTGGGCTTTTTGAATTTCGGAAGAACATACATTCCGGAATATGCCCAGCGTATCAAGCCTTTGTATGCTTTGATACAACCATCTTTTTCCAAATCATGCTGGCTGCCTGAGCATTCAGCTATTCTGCAGTCTTTGCAAGCTGATTTGCTCGCTTCTGAATACTTACAGACTCGTGTTAACCAGACCAACCTGGTGATAAGAATTGTCCCGGGGACGGTAGGTTTCACGTACCTAACTTTTAATGAAGGAGATACAGTACCTATGGCTTACAAGTCACACTTGTACACTTCGGCTGAAATGCGCTTTTCCACTGTGGAGAAAGTTTTGACGGCTGTGCAGATGGCAATTCTCAAGGAACGTGCCCTGTCACAGGGAAAACGCATGTTGGTTGTGACCCCGTGTCCTGCCTTGGAGGCAGTTACGAAAGCCAGTGTACCAAATTCTAAAGCTTTGCACCCTCGGTGGTGGATTCAATGGGCTGCATCCTTGTCATCCCAGGATGTCACGTTTATTTTTTATTTTTATTTTTTTAAAATTTTGGAAGACCTTTATTGATGATGCATTGTACATACAGCCAAAACAAGCGGCCGAAGGCTCCCAAAGGTATCGCATAACAATAAGGCAATGCTCGAAGGATCTAGGACAAAGGCACTGAGGTCTAATTTTCAAAAATAAGTTCTGAAGGATAAACGGTGGCAGGATGACATAAAGCAGCACAGTGGTCCCAGCATAGAGGATCAGGAGATGCATACAGACAGTGCACTAAAATACCAGAACCAGCACTTTCCCATTGAAGAAAAATGTTTCAACCCAGAAGGAAAAAGGAAAAAGAATAGAAGGCCCATAGAACAAAAAAGAAGTAAACAAAAACCCCACCCTGCACCCCTGCAGCTGGCTACGGCCTACAGTGTGCCTGTCGCCCACTAAAAAGGATTCCCGAAATATAGAAAGTAAGATAAAGGTTCCGACCTATAACTATAATAAAAGAAGAAAAGCGGAGGAGGAGCCCACCATCAGTCCCCCGGCATCCACTTTCCCATAGTCCAATATTAACTCAGGATGTACTGTCCGGTGAAAAACAGCATTACTAGCATACAATATAAAAGTCACAGAGTCGGCACACTGCGGTATCCAAGAAATAAACACGCCCCACATCCGTTCCGGTCTGCAACGTGGAAAACCATAAGACAGCGATAAGAAGCGTTCACCCTTGTCCCGTCTTCACTCTCCCCCCACCACTAACAGAAATAACCCAAAAAGGCGCGAACAGTAGCCCGAAAGGGGCACTTTGCTTCAAACACACAAGCAAATCAAGAACACTGGGGTACAACGTTCCCTTGCTGAGCCAGGAATACACAACCCTCGAAGCATAAAGCGAATCCGAGCCAAAGGAAAAAGTCTCGATGTCCAGCCCCTTCTGGAGCGATCCCCGGGTATCAGGGGGCAAGACGTGGGGAAAAGATTCCCGTCGTGATCGCAATCCGTGGGTCGTAACTCGGTCCAGGCAGACATCGTCCGCTGCAAAAACAGCCTCGAAACGTGGAGTCCCATAGCCACCACTATTGCACGAGGCCGCCATCTTGTATGCGACAGACGCGGGGCGAGAAGCATCGCTGTGGTACGGCAGGTCCGCCATTTTAGAGCACCCCTGTGTAAACATTATTTCGTCAACCTTGCTGATCAGGGTTTGCGCAGAGTAAACCATTTCGTGGTGAAGGGAGACGATATCCGCCAATAAATCGCCGTAGCCCTGAATACATCCACGCTCCCCACCACTCGTGTCCCTCTGCGCCATACATCCGTGACCACTCCATGGCCCCAGCTCCTCAAGGTTATGCGCCATTATGCACTTTGCGGTTTCAAATGGAAGCCCCCCAGGTCGGGGCAGGCGGTATAAGGCCCCGGAGCGGCCGCAGGCAGTGCCTCAAAACCAGCCGTCCCGTTTGAAATCAGTGGGGCGGATAGTTCGGGAACCTCCCGCTGGTAGCGGGCCAGCACTCAGGCAGTCACTCGGCAATCCACAGGAAGGGTTCCCGCAGCCACAGAAGAACTCCAAATACTTGCACCAGGCACAATCAGCTCTGTACCTGTAGTCAAGTGAGGCGGGCGGTTCAAATTCGGCCGCACCTTCCATAGAGGGTCCGACCGGTTCAGTACAGCTGCTGACGCCCAATGTTGTTCGCTCCGCAGCCGGCTCCGGTGTCCACTCGAGGCCCCGGTCTCATGGTCGTTGCGGGCCTCAGACTTCAGTCGAACATTTCTCCAGGTTGCAAGGAGGCCCAAGCTTCAAGATTTCCCGGCAGGCCGTCGAAGCATAACAGCTACCGCAATGTGCCCTCTGAACGCAGGATTGCCGGCAGGATAGTCGCGAAGAAGATGGTCCTCGGAGCCGAGGGACTACACGTCCGACCCGGTCGCCATCTTGGCTCCTCTCCACGTTTATTTTTTACGCCACTTTACGGTCGCAGGAGTACTTACAGTATGAATTTGTTCATCCTGTGTCACGGTTAGTGGCGGACAAGAAACCCAAGTAAGAACACCCAAGCCACTAACCTGAGGTATCTAGCCAGCGGGGACCACAGCTTGAGGATAGTCTTCCCTATACCCTATAGCACTGACCCTCCCTGTGTGAACACACACACCAGGGATAGGTAGTCCTCAGGGTAAGGGGAAGGATAGTTGATCGGGGAGGTTGTTGTGAAGACACCCCTCAAGGTCTGGTCTAGGAATTCGGATGTCTTCAGAGGCACAACGATTCTAGAAACACAAGAACACTTGTTTAGCATAAAAAGTGATTAGCGGGCTATTGGTGTATAACATCTGTTCATAGAGAAAAGCACTTACGGAAAACCCTCGCTCTGACAGCCTGATATCTGTGGAAGGTACTAGCGCGGGTTTTTAGGGATTCAGAGGCTGTTACATCACAGCTCCATCCCAACAGGAATACAGGATACAGTATCTAGCTTCAAAGTAGTTAGAGTCACTACCTGTTGCCAAGTTTAAAGCTTTTCCAGGCAACAGTATCAAGGTTATGATCGAAGTTCCCCCAAGATCACAGGATAGTACGGAAATCGGGAGACTCAACAGAAAGTTAGCACGGCCGTGCTAAAAGACAGAGGTCCTACCTCTAAATCACGGGAAAAGAAGGAAGTCCGAGACGTCCTCCAGCGGGAAGGAAAGCGTCCGCTATCACCAGCATTCGGCGTCCTCCAGCGGGAAGTAAAGCGTCCGCCCACAACAACTTCCGGCGTCCTCCAGCGGGAAGGAAAGCGTCCGCCCACACCAACTCTCGGCGTCCTCCAGCGGGAAGGAAAGCGTCCGCTCACAAGCAACAAAGTACACAAGAAAGGCTTAGCTCCAACACGATCAAGCTACCGGAAGGATTGACAAGCACCCGGCAGTGGTATGGGAGTGTTCTTATTGAAGCCCGGAAGGTGAGTTCCGGTTCGCCTTGACCCAGGGCTTTCTGGGAGTTGTAGTGCCTCTGCGATGTTGCCCTATTCTCCCTCTGTATCTCTTGGTAATCGCTACATCCTGCTCCTTTAGCAATGCGGCCGTTGGAGGATTTCCATTGCATCATTTACACTGATGGTTCGGCGCAGGTTGCGCATGGCTCTAAACATGCCTACGTTTCCGCTTGCGCCATTGTGGTCGGTGCCATGGTGAACAATGAGTTCAAGTCCAGTGTCGTGCACACGCAGACGCTTGGAGACTGCACCGCACAATTGGCAGAGCTTCGTGCTCTGATGCTTGCATTGGAGTACGCAGATCCTAGTGTGACGACTTTGATACTTTGATCGTAAGTGACTCTTACTACTGTGTCCAGTCTTACAATGAAAACTTGTTCTTTTGGATTCAGAATGAGTTTCGTGATTCCAAAGGTAGCACAATAAAACATAAAATGATCTGGGTCCGAGTGGCGGAACTCAAAGAAAAGTTGCCACTCGTGTTTGTGATTCATACTCTTGGCCATCAGCGCGTGGGAGTCCACGCTGTCGGTAATTCGCTTGCTGATGAAGCAGCGAAGTCAGCAGTATCAAAATACTTAGTTGCAGCAGTCACGAGGTCCAAAAGTAAGATAGATGATGACATCTTGGCAGCTGTTGCTGCGACTGAGAAGGGAAGTAAATATCCTGCGGGGTTCCTTTCAAAATACACATACCACTTAAGTCCCGATAAGGTTCCTTATGTGAAAATTCCTGATGTTGGCGAACGTTTAATTCCCAACTCGGATCGCAGAACTGCTTTGATTACAGCGGCTCATTAAGGTGTGGCGTCTGCTCATGCGGGCGTCTCAGCCACTGTAACTCAGCTACAACAGAGTTTCTGGTGGCGGGGACTGTACAAACAGACGCGCGATTATGTCCTTCAATGTGACATTTGCCAGCAGATTAAACCTTCAACTGCTGCACGGCCGCCTCAGACACAGTTGTACATTTCTAATAAACCACTGGGGTGTGTTTATTTAGATCACTGCGGTCCTTTTTCTTCTGATACTGCATATAAGTACATCTTAGTAGCAGTTGATTCATGCACACGCTTTGTGTGGGTATGGCCCCATCGGAGCGCTGATTCACGGACTGTCATTAAGGATTTGCGAGTCTTTGTAGGGATTTTTGCCTGTGGTACCTTCCATTCGGACCAGGGTCCGGCTTTCGCCTCTAAGGCGTATAAGGATGCTATGGTTTCGTTGGGGGTCCAAGTCAAGTTTTCGTCTCCGTACAGACCCGAGGGAAACAGTGTAGTGGAACGAATGAACCGTGACTTAAAGCAATCTTTGACAGCTCGAGTTATAGGCACTGGCAGAAACTGGTTAGCCCACCTCAATGGCGTGCAGCGTGCGCTTAATAACCTCCCTAGAAGGTCTCTGGGTGGGCGGACCCCATACGAAATGCTCTTTGGTATCAAGATGTACGTCCCTGACCTCGACGGTCTAAACTGCAAGGCCCAGGCCGCGGCCTTTGCCGTAGATGAACATTTCAATGTTTTACAGGATCTACAAAAGACCAGAGACAGTCTAGCAAAGGAACATTTGCCCTCCACATCGGATGATGCGTTGCAGATCCCAGTAGTTGGCTGGCTACCCCAGGTTGGAGAACTGGTTCGAGAGAAGATCGATAACAAGAAAGAGTTTGGTCCCTCATATCGTGCACCGGTTCGAGTTCTTGGAGTGAAGGGCACGAGAACAGTCATATTACCACCACTTCCAGGTCATAAGGAAAACAGATTTATCTCTATTGACAATGTCAAGACACACAGGGTGGCCGATTCTTCATAGCATGACACCGGCTGTATCCTGTCCTTCCATGGTGAGGCATTCTGTGCTGGCTATTACTTCTGGTGCAGAACCGAAGGCGTCCCTCGAGATGCCTGCTATATCCAGTCCTTTATTAAATACTATTCCTGTTACTAACATTGAGGAGCTGAACTACACCTATCCTGCTGATTTCTCAATGCCAGATTTGCAGACTCGTTTGGCCGACCAGTCCAGATTCTCTTTTGACTCTGTTTCGGAACTTTCAAAGAAACCCTCAACTATTGCAAAATATGCCACTCTATTTAAAAAACATTTTTTAATTCCCCCTTGGAGATACATTTGGTTGATTCTATTTTCATTTTACCTTTTTATGTCAATTGGTTTTGTGTTTTATTTTTTCCGCCTGATCGATGGCCACTATGTTAAAGAAAGAACAGGAATTCGGTACCTTAATGGAACATTGGCCCCTCTTTCCTCTTCACATTCAGCACACAGACTGAAACGAGACTTGAATACAGTCAACATTACTGCTTGGCCTGTCCTTGATGGGATTGTGTGGGATGCGGTTAGATTTCAGATACATGGGCCCACGGAAGTGATTAATGTTCCGAATGTGCTTAGAGTAAACATGGGGGATGTAATTAAACAAAATATACGTTCTGATGATTGGGATATTCAGGCCGTAGAAGCATTGTTCTCTGATTTGAAATATTATGCAGCTTTTGATGCTGAGGATTTATATTTAGATTCTGTTAATTATGGTGATTTGTTTTGCTTCCAACATTATGGTAATCATTTTCTGCATAAGACGAATTCCAGGAGGGTTGCAGTGAATTACACACAGTGGGAACACTGCCCAGCTCCATTAATAGGCAGCTCCAGTACATTTCTGAAAAAATACACTTATTTTACAGACTTTAATAAATCAAATCCGGAGTCATTTTATTTCAAAATGACACAGAAGCCCATGTCCAAAGTTAGACTTACTGATACAAAATTGTTGTATTCGAAGACCTTTCTAGACAAATTAGCTGTAGATGGCTACGAATTCTGGAAAGGAATAATTGACCTTAAATCGGTTTGGGGTACCAAAGATTGGCAGGTACAAGGCACTGAGGCTTTGCACCGTGCATGTCTCATCCCGAATCACATGTTGTTTCTAAATTCAACTATTTCCCAAACAACATGCTTTGGATTGGCTACTTCTAAAAAATGTAATACACCAATTATCCCCGAATTGGAAGAATATTCAGGTTGGGGTAATTTTTCTGAATTGTCTATTCGTGAGTTACAGACTCTATTACACAATTCATCCTTTAATGTATCCAGTTTGGATCCAAAGGGTTGGCTGATGTGGCAAAGAAGTGCTGATTCTTGCCAACGTCGTTTTCTGGGTTTGGCTGAAGGGTTCACACAAGTCAGACCTGATCCCCGTTTTGAAACTGATTATACTGTCACCACTTACTCTGTGGGGAAACTGTGTCAGAATTGGTTACAACATTCAACTTTAGCTGCAGTTAAACTACATCTGTCTCAGTTGACTGAAAATGTGGATTTAAATGATTTTATAAAAGGCCCGGCTAAGGGTAGGTCTAAACGGTGGATTTATGCAGTTTACAATGAAATTTGGAAATTTTCGCAAATTGAGGCTGCTAAGCGCCTAAGGGCGATTGACCAAGCAAATTTGGAAAAAGTGCTTGCAGTTGTCGATAACAGTATTAACATGCTTTCTTCCCGAATTTACACGTTGAACAATATTGTCTCTTCTGTAGTTGACATTGTGAATGATGAGGTGTCTGTATTGTACCATGGACAAAATCAATTGCGTTCTGTGATGCAGTTTGCATGGACACTACAGACTCTTAAGGCGGGTCGCGTACCCTGGAGTTACTTGAACGTGTCATCCCTATTTGCCCCATTTAATTTGACTGACAAGCAGCGCATGCTTTCCATGCGAGATGCATCATTTTCTATGTTACACATTGAAAAGTTAGAATCTTTGCCATTTTCTGTAGCTGAGGCAGCTGCTGCTACATGGCTTATCCATGGTGTTATTACGTTACCATTTGCTTTGTACAAATTTACTAATTGTATGCGATATATTGCAATAGGGTGATATGAACCACTAGGCAGTGCTTTCCTACATGAGGCATGGTCTTTACCATACACGTACAGATGCCTAAAGGATGGAAAGGAAGTGAATCTGGATGGTGAAGAATGCACACAGTCGCCTGACCGTTCACTGATATGCAGACACATCCAGTTGCATGGTTCTTGTAATCAGGACCGGCCTAATTTGGCATGTGTTTTAAAAGGCACACCGGTTCCTGCAATAGTTCCCACATTCACTTTATTGACAAACGGTAGTTATTTACTTTTGAATAACGAGGAGTGTTGTGGGTTAATGGTCGGTATCGCCTATGTGGTTACTGTATCAGAACATGTGGTGTGTTGCAAGAACGTGCTATATCCACCCACGCATAGAAATTCAGATGTTTCCATCTGGCCGCGCATCCCAACCTTGAAAGGGGAGTTCAATGGTATGAGCAGAATAAGGACTCTTTTGTCTCAAAAGGAAGTGGCCCTGAGCTCGGCCCGTGAAACTTATGTCCTTCACATAGCTAACACACGCACAGAGGTGCAGGCACTTTTAAATACTGACTTGCCGTTTCATTTCTGCGAATTAGTTCATCAAATCTTTAATGCCTTCCTCCACGTCTGGCTTAGCTCACTTTTTTAAATTGGTTAGCAGTGGTCTCGTGACTACATTTGAAAAGATTTTTGGTGTCATCCCCGCTTTCTTCCATTCAATATTTTCGAGTTTGTTTGGCGGATTCCCTGTTTTGCTGGGGTTAGCTGCAGGCATTTTAATATTATTCTGCTTCCTAAAACATGGATGCCCATCCTGCGCAAGAAGCCGCTCAGCCCCTTCTGACACTGTTTCGCAACCGGATGCTTGATTACTATGGCACCCTGCCGCTTGCGACCTTAAGCACGGCATTTGGGTTATCGTTTCGATTTTCCTATTTCACATGTGTCCAGCCTGTGTTTCATTGCTTGAGCTGCGATTTTGCATGGGCCATTGATTTGTGTCTCTGCTTGCCGTTATCTCCTGAAGTCGATTTTAATCACCTGATGGGCCCCGTAGTTGCTCACGAGTTGGTTTGTTCTGGCGAAAGGATTATGGCCTTGGCAGCGATGCATGGACTAATGGGTCAGTGGGACATACCCGCAGCGGCGCATGAGTTTATGGCACATAGCGTTCTTGAGAACCCACCGAGTTGTCCTCTGATGTTGCTAGAGGGTCCGGTGCTGGAGGAGCACGTATGTTCTTTCCCATTGCTTAATTGGATGGCTGAACTGTTTTCGGATGATGACAGTGATTTCATGTTGGAAGCTGTGGCTACCTATTTTGCATATTCTATCCATCCATGAGTGGCTTTGGAGACTTTCACTATACTGGCACGTGACTTTTTAGTAATTCTGAATGGTGCCTTTTCTCTTACGGACATTCGACTTTTATATGTTCTAGGCCTTTGATTTTATATTTGGCCTCAAGTTCAAGACTTTTATTACTATTTTGTTTGGCCACTATAGGCATTCATACATATTTTGTATTGTTAATTTTTATAAACATCTATATACATTTAGCTTGGCTCAATATTGTTGAACTCTGCTTTCATGTTATGCCTTTATTATAATATTGGCTTGTCCTTTTTTGACCGTCCTCGGATCATTGGGGGGGTGTCATATAGTTACTGCTTTTCTATATATTGTGTTAAGTTAGCATGAGTTTATTAAATGTTTAAACAACATATTTTCCTTCGGCTTCAGTTTGCACACGACACATAATTGTTATTGTAGCTTTCAACCTAGACGAAAGATGTGATTTATTTGAGAATATTATGTTATTGCTCTGATATCAGTTGTGCTTGGTACACTGTCTGCACACTGAGAACTGCACCCTCTAAGAATAACCTAACGCAAGGTTTCTGGGAGGCCTGATCCTCGCACCACATTAGACATAACACAAATAATGTTGCTTCCAACATTGGGCTCTAAGCGGGTTTAAGATAGAGTTACAGAGAATGCAAAAACACACTTGATGGTGCTTCGCATGCAGAGAGCTGGTAGCTGATGATGTGATCTTCTCCTACTGACATTTAGAGGTATGGGCCCGCCCTGCTAAAACCCAAATGAGACCTTCTTAGATATAATATAGTATGCTAAATAGGGTGCGCGAAATATAGGTGATACAGATTTCTATTGATTTTTGCATTATAATATGCTATCACCGTTCGCTTACTATGGATTAGAGACTATGCTGATAACTCTGATTTTTATAATATGTATGCTGGTATTATATAAGATACTGCATTTGAGAACCTTGCATTGAAAAATAAATATTTCAAACTTGCACGTGTGTTCTTTTACTCCCCGTTGTGGTTTGAAATGATTATAAAGCGAAAGAGTGTTCATGTGTTCCACGATACCTGAGGTAACCCAAGTTCATGTTCTGGTTTGCCTAAGACATTGGGTGTTTGTTATGACCAATGAGACACTGTAGCTAGTTCGGTAAGGGGATTTTGGATACTAAGGTGGGTTTTGGGTCACCCTAATTCACCGCGGTTCTAGATCTATGTGCACAGTTCTGTGGGAGAACGGAAACCCTGCTACAGTATGTTCGATATGCAGTTGATCTAGAGTCGGAAGCATTCGGGTCACTCTTTTAGTTAAATAGCCTCAGCATTTAATATATATTTCTTGTAGAAGCTGAGGTTACAAACCAACACAGAATGTGGAAAATTGATTGAGCACCCGTTTATTGAAGTACGTCTTTTTAAACGTGAGTAAATCTACTGTCAACCTTAAGTACTAGAATCCTTACACAAAAAGAAATACTTATCGTAAACCGCTTTCTCTTTGTTATCCCATAGCGATTGAGGGTGGCTATTTTACGTACCGCGTGCTGAAACATTTTCATGTTTTCTTAAAAGTAAGTACGAGTATTCCCCTGTCTTATACACATTACGTGATCAGAGTCTATGCCGCTACTAAGAGGCCATATACATTCTTTTATAGGTCCTGTTTTTTATCGCCAAGCATTTGAATAAACATCCTTAACGATACTGATCCCATATTGCTGATTAGCAAAGGATATCAAGATGTAAGTACTACATCTGTGAGCTATGATAGAATTATAACTCGAGGGAGAGTACAAATTAATACCGCTTTCATTGTGACCCTAGATTCCTTAACTTTCCTAACTACGGCTGACTCACTTGCGGCTGATGACTATTACTGTAAGAAGGATGGCCCTTTATATATGACTGATAAGCAAAGGATCTTAAGATGTAAGTAGTATTCCTCTATGCTATGAGAGGATTAGCTAGAAACCCATTGAGACTGCGAATTTACGCAGTTTTCCTATTTTGATTTTAGATTCTTATAGTTGCGGATTACTTATTTGTGGCTGACAATCACTTCTGAAAGAAGGACGGTCCTCTTAATAAGGTAGACATACAAACATACTTTTAACAAATCTTAATGAGTTTTGTTATTATAAGTGCAGATATGGGCAATGAGAAGACCTATATGTATGCATGCCCTGTGTCTTACAAAAGTGTGAATTAGCATACTTTTCCTCATTGCCACCTACGAGGGGAATAGATCTGTGGGTTTTACACCACTAGCCAGTAGGAACCAAATTGAAATACCAATAATATAAGGTATATATGCCTAAAGAGAAAAGTTGTGAGAATATCACTGTCTAGAGGTAGTAAGTGGTTAGGAGAACGTTGTTCCCCGGAATAAAAGGTCTTATGAAACAGACTTTTCATGTTAGAAAAATATGTGTAAGCTATGTGGTATATACATGTGTACTTATTGCACTGTCCGACTGGCAATCTTTGTTTGCTCATTATTGTCTTAGTCGTGTATGCTCTAAATTGAAACTGTATTTGTATTTTGTTGTTTGACCAATAGGTTATGTCTGTATATAACTGCCCCAATAGGTTATGTCTGTATAAAACTGCCCTCCTGGTTTATGTTATAATGTATTTGTTCTGGAGCTATGCTTTTGCAAACATTATCACTTCTGTTTCTCCCATGGATTTAATGTGATGTATAGGATTGTTTTTAACTCTATAATGTGTCTGGAATTCAAAATCTAAAATATATTTTGTTTAATTTCAGAAATTAATTTTGGGAAGACAGCCAATATATTCCTGATGAAGGCGGCTGTATTTTAAATGTCTGTCGAAATGCTTTGAATCAAAGGGAGAAGTGCAATACACATTGAGCAAGGATTATTCTGACTGTTGTGGAATCTTTACCTTTATTTTGCACCTCCCTTATTAGCTTTAGGAACTGCTTAGGTTTAGAATTTGTATATGAATTGTTCCGTTCTTATATTGTCTGTGTTCCCAAATTTTATTTTATTTAATTTTAACATTTGTTTGCTTTTAACTTGTTTTATTTATATGAATAAACTGTGCACACTTAATCTATTTGTTTTTACAGAACTGTTTTGTTGTATCTTGCATTGCTCCAACTGGTAGGTCCCGATGAATGAATGATATTTGGTTAGTAGTATGTAAGAATTGTTGTCTTCTCATTGAATAATCCAAAGGGAATTTCCTTTTGACATACAGTCTGTAGTGGAGAGGGCCTGGGAATATTGCCTGAATCGGTGACGCTAGCAGGCCTACAATCCTGGCTAGGGATCTCAAAGATACCATCTGTTTTGACAATGTAATTTTCAGTTCCCTCTTGATGGACTTTATTTTTGCGGAAGGGAGAAGTCATTGTGCTGTCATGGAATCTATTTGAAATCCTAAGATGTTCACCTTCTGAGACGGAGTCATCATGGATTTCTTGGAGCTTATTACAAAACCCAGATTTTGAAGAAGAGACACAGCCGAACTCAGATGTAGTAACAATACTGGATGATCTTGTGCCAGAAGAAGCCTGTCGTCTAGGTAAACGATCATGCAAACCCCTATTTCTCTCAAGCGAGCTACTATCGGTTTTAAGAGTTTGGTGAAAACCCAGGGAGCTGACGAGAGGCCGAAGGGTAGAGATTGATATTGAAACCATTGATCTTTCCATTGAAATCGAAGGTAACGTTGATGAGGAGGATAGATCGGGACTGTCAGGTAGGCAACTTTGAGATTTAATTGGACCATTCAGTCCTGGCCCTGCAACAGATCTCTCAGAAGATGGATGCCTTCCATCTTCAAATGACGGTAAATCACAAAAGGGTTGAACAATCTGAGGTTCAGGATTAGTCTTTGACCATCTCCTTTCTTTTGAACCAAAAAGACATTGCTGCAAAACTCCTCTGGGTGAGGATCCACTGCAGCAATAGCTTGTTTTGTCAAAACCTCCTGCAGTTCTGAGTCTATAAAAGACTCTTCTTGTTGGGGAAAAATGGAGAGGGGCGAAAAGATATCTTGGACGGGGTAGGACAATTCTAACTGGCTAACCTTGAACAGTGTTCAAAACACAATAATCTGGTGTCATTTTTGCCAATTGATTACAAAATGCTTCAATCTGCTCCTCAAAGGAAGTATCAAAAGAACAGGATAAGTCCTTACCTGTGGACTGGGTATCATTGTTTCGAAATCCCCTGTTGACATCCCGGTTGAATCAGCCTCTGAAGATTCTGGACTTCGTAGGATAGAAGCCTACCTGGGCTGGGTCCTGGGCATAACCCCTGCACCTGGGATTGTATGCGTGATGAGGACCTTGTTGGTTGAAGGGGCCGGTCGAGCATCCTCTGCCACGACCGGTGCTGCCAGAAAGGGGATTGAACACTCTCGAGTGATGTTTGAGACTTGTCCAAAGAGGTGAATTTATTCACAAATTTTGCTCTGTCTTTGACATAGTGCTCACCAAATAAATAGCCTTCTGCCAGTGTGCCGGGTTCTGCTAAGGCCAGTTCTACTAGCTGTGGATCTATGCGTAAGAGAACAGATATGTGTCTTTCAGATGAGAGAGTGCAGTTGGCATTGCCTAGGATGCATATTGCCCTTTGAGTCCAACCTGCTAATACTTCTTGTTGGATTGCCACTCCTGTTTCTTGGGCTTGGAGGGCTAGAACTAAGATCTTAGCTAGGACCTGGAAATGTCAAGTAGCTTATCTTGGCAATCTCTAAGCGCTCTATCTATACCTTTTTGGGGTCTTTGTAATATTTCTTTAAAAAGGTTTGCATAGAGGCATCAATATGCGGTGTGAAGGCAGTCTTGTGATGGAGATCTGGGCGGGGACATTCTGACCAAAGCCGTGAGCAGACTTCTTTATCAAACCTCTTGCATAGATTGCGCTGCATATATTCCATCACAGCTGGGGCAGGGCACCATTATGAGGACCTGGGATGGACAATCCTTGCGGGGTTAAAGGTGAAAGGAGATTGGATAGATGGGGAAGTGGAGGGCTTGAGGTCTTGGAACATTTGTGAGGTTGGGACTAGTGGGAAGGGGAAGTATCTGTGTCAGTATCAGTTTGGGATGCTGCAGCTGGAGGTAGAGCCGATGGCAGGGGGCAAGAGGATTGACACTGTTGGCATGGTCCGCCACCCCGTCAGTAACTCTCACAATGAATTTAGCATGGGGCCTTGCCGGGGCAGAGGGAGAGGATGGGGGAAGGATGGTTGGAGGGGGTGGGAGATGGGACACGCCCTACCAGCTTGTCTAGGTGCTGGGAAATGGGAAGGAGGGCTGACAACAAAGCCTTGTCTTACTTCTTGTCCACCGTTTTATCAATCATGGATTCCATGTTTTCGTCATAGAAATAATCCTCATCTTCTCCTGGGCCATAGGCAGCCATATCCTGCTCATAGGTCTCATAGTCAGACATGTCTCCAGGGAGTAGCTACACCCCAATCAAAATCATCAGAGGGAAGCCAATATTTGCAGCCGTATTCAGCTTAGAAGCTGGGGATCAGGAGGGAGCAAAAAGCTGGCGCAGAGGCACCAGGGGTACCAACAACTGTCACTGCAGGACTTAAGAGGGAGGTAGGGGCCCTTACAGCCTGAAGGAGCAGTTTTTTTTTATAAATGCTCAATGTTAAATTGTAATATCAAGGTATGTGAGAGTTTCCAAAAATCATTCCTTTCTCAGGGAAATATATAAAGTTAAATTGGTTTCAATCGGCAAAAAAGGGGTGGGGCTCGGTCCCAGCACAACTCTGCAGATTCCCTGTTCTTCCAGCCTGGGGAGAGGGCTGCTCAAGCATTCTCTCTTGAAGGTACCCGCATACACTGAAGACGCGCACAGGCTTCCGTAGAGGTAACGCGGGTGTAGCCCAATTGGGCTGTACACGTAATCTCGCTCCCGGGAGTAGCCGCTCCAAAGTAGTAGCATGAGGAGAGAGCGTACCACTGGGGCAAAGCCGCGGGGGAAAAGTACATTAATGAAAACAGAAAAATAAATCTCTGCAAGTAAATCTATGCAAAAAGGAAATAAAATTCAAACAATGATGCAACATGCGCCGATTATAAATAAACAACAAGACATTATGCGCAGGGAGACCGCAACGCAGTCAAAGCGCCAATCATGCAGGAGGATCAATCATGAGGGTGCAATGAATACAGTAATTGATACAAATTGCAATTTACTTAAAACAATAGAACACATTGCGTTTCATGAACAGATAAGCAAAATACAGAGGCACTTATCTTGAATGCGGAACAGCAAAGAAAGAGGCAGTAAGATGGTGCCTCGATATTTTGTATATACTGGACACTGTTGATTGGTGGTTTATGGAGGCGTGGTTCAAAGACTCATGGGAAATGTAGTGTTTACGATGTTTTACTGTTTTTTGATTGGCTATTTTTTTAATAGTAAAGATTGAGAATCATAATCGAAGCCTCCGGTCTTGCCATAGAATCTCCCTTATGATTGTTCTTTTTAATTAGATATTACACATGTTTAACTACTTGAATGAAGTCAAAGCCCAATTAAAATATTTACCAACAGTGAAACGCAGGTCCTAATATTTGAAATAACATGTAAATTGCTGATCTCCAACTATCCTGATTTTGAGGTCCTGCTAAAACTGGAAAAAAAAGAATAACTTGCAAACATTAATAGAAGCGAGAAAAAAGTGGTTCTAAATAATCTGCAGACATGAGTAAAACTAATCTGACCAGAATCTCGACATCCGAGTTGGTATCAGCCTTTCAAAACAATAGGTCAAGGAGGTAATCTGTCAATGCTTTCTAATGTATTTCATGAAGTACTTCCATTCTTCTTTCTCGTCAGTTTTCACAGTAGAAACCTGCTACTAGCTAAATCATTATTTTTTTAGGTAGTAGACCTTCTACATCAAGGGATTGGTTTGGCTGACTGAGTTACAAGCCAAATCTTGTGGTAGTTCGGGATTTCAAGATCCTGGCTGATCGCCCAGATGTGGCAGCAACCATTAATGTGGTCATTTGTTTTTAAGGGCCAACCTTCGACAACAAAACGTTCCTCCAACTCCTCTAAGCAGATGCCCTCCTGCCATACTCTTTGCTCATGATGAAAATTTGTTGTTAACTCTCTGATGTTTAGTCTTTGGACAGCTTCTCTAGAGGTTCTTTATGCTGTTTCAACTGAGATATCCTGTTATGTATCTGTAGTAGTAGAAAAAGCACAATTTGGTCCTAGAAGTGGTCATTGAGAGGTATGTGGCCCCTTGCTCTTCACTGGTGGCTCACAAGATGTCAACACACCTGCATTTTCTGTCATTTTATGTCATTTTAATACTAATTTGGCTACCTTCCTTGAGCTATTTACACCTTTCACGATACAGGAAATCGATGAGTATCAAATACCTTAGTGAGATATTTAAAAAGCTGACTGCTGTAGCTTCTGCCTATTTAGAGTGTAAAGCCAGTTGTACACTCAAAATTGGAAAAACAGGACATCTGCCAACTTTTAGTTGATATCCCACTTCCACCAAACACTAACTAACCCAATTACTCAAGCTTTAGAAAGTAGTGTAGTTAGGTTCATTATACAACAAACTCGATTGTTGTTAGAGGTGATTGGTGGCTTATCGAGTATTGTTGTGATTTAGAAAAAATGCTAAATTTCTTTGCCCTCCTTGTTAGGATGCTCTGTGTTTGTGACGAGAGCTTTTTAGAAATAACAGGTAATAGTTGAACCTCATGACCATCTCTAAAGGGACCTAGTCATCTCCCAATCCATGCAATAGTATATATTTCCTCAATTTAAACTTTAATTAACTAAACAAGAAATGTTATTGATTTTTTTTTACTTCAAGTGCTTCTACACCGTAGCGACTTTGAGAAAATGGCAGAAACGTGGTGGTGAGACTCATCCAACCATTGTGAATGATAGTCTTTTTTTAAGAGTGTTGACAGTGCAGTTGTGTGCTTCGCCCTTAGGAGGCACTGTTGAGGCTTGCCTCATTGTAACTCCTGGTACTCCTCTGTCTCAAGTGTGGAAGGAGAAACACAAGCCTGGGCACTGTTTCCTGGTGGCATAAGGATAAGATGCAGTGGTGCAACTTGTGGTGGTGAACAGGAGTGCCTTAACTCTCGCAAGCAACAGTTGGCATCACCAGGAACAAAAAAGTTAAAATGTCAGGTGCAGCATATGAAACTCACTGCCGGGCATGCCTTATACTCACGTTGAGCCCACTGTGCAGCCCTAACTTGGGACTTCTGAATATTGTCAAAGACAGGGTGTCTGTGTTGGAAATTTGACTGGAGAATTTTATGGAGAACAGTTGGCTGTTGGATAGCTGCAGCGGACATCTGTCTTTCCAGAAGTAGGAAATTTGTACTGGAATCAGCTCTGAATGATTTCCAGATGTTCATCAAGGGCACTGCTTGACCTCTGATTTTATTTAAACTATTACAATCTTTCAACACTTTGAATCATGTGGTCTTCCACTGCAGCCTTTCTTGGTGTGGTGGCAGGAAAAGCTGCTCTCCATTGGCTCTCTACATGCCCTTCCAACTTTGAACCCTCGTATTCCCGATACACTCCGTGGACGTCTGGTATGAGGTTTGCAGCGCACTTGTGACTTGAGTCTCCAAATTAAAGAACAGTATTGGTATTGTTGGTTGGCCTCTGTACCCTGCTCTGGATGCCACAGGCCAACCAACAATACCTTAAACCTCTTTAAGTTGGCTACTGAAGCCATGAGTGCCCCAGCTAAACTCATGCAGAAGCCCACGGATTGGCAGATGTGGCAGAACTGGCTCCCAGTGAGATGTTAGTAGTAGATAACATGAGATATCTGGAGAACTGACTGGCGGTCTCAGTCTATGGACACCATCTAATTCTTTTGTTCATGGAAATAAAAATGAGAAAGCTGATGCCAACCAACTAAGGATGAACTGTAGTGATAGATGCCCTTATCACAAGCTGGCCTTGCTGAGGTTATGCCCACCCAGAATAGGAGGAGAGCACCACCACACCCGGACATTCCAAGATTTGGACATTGCAGATGACCCTTTGGCCAGACCTGACCATAAACATTGGTCCCTGTGTCTAGTAAAGTGCTTGCATTTTATACTCATAGGAGCGCCTCCACAGACCTTTACAGATTAAACAAATGGACGATCCAGTAGTGAAAACTTTGCTAGTTGCCATTCTCCCTGAACTGGACTGGGGCTAAGTTCCACAAACATTCTGGAAGTGCTGGTGTTGCTGAACCACACAGAGAGAAAAACCCGCCCACGTAAGTCTGCATCAGAGACCCGATATTGTTCCCATGCAGCTGCCCATAAAACAAGAACTGGCGCACAAATGCATTTGGGCCTAGGAGAAGCTCTTAGCCTTCTAGTCAATATAAAGGGTGAATCTCCTTCACCCCGGACCCTCCCCATACCTTCGAGAACCTGTCTTCTTCAATTTAGCTTTCTGATTGCCTCAGGGGTTTTTACATTTTCTAAACTTCACCCATTGCTTTGGAGAGCCACTTATGTATCATGGGGATTCCAGCTCAAGTGGTTCCAGAGATTTTGGTTAATGTCTCAGTGCCAGTTCCATCTCCAGCTTTATCTTGGCACCACTGATGGCCATTGAGGGTTTGCCCACCACAGGAAAACCTTTAGTTAGATCTGCGGACTCTGAGACACAGGCCTCCTGAAATGACCATCACATCGAAAAGGAGTATGCAGAGTGGCTACCTACTGCTCCCAACCAGTAGACCACTACCCACTGGATTGTTGGACCCCAGTGGTCTGTACCACCACAAAAGGCATTGGAAATTGGGCACTGGTCCCTTCTTTTTTTTTTTATTTTTTTTTTATTGAGGTCTTGGATAAACCACAGCGAAGTAAATGTAATAGCATATACAAAACAAGATACGATCGTAACCATGCAAATTCAGAAATAATAATAGTACATTCCCAGGTCGATTACAATGCATCAATCGAAATATGATCCCCAGATTTCTCAAATTTCTGAGTCACCCCAATTCTTTGAGCATACATTTGTTCGCATTTTCTGACTCTTTCCATTTTATAGCGCCATTCTTGTACAGTAGGGCAATATTGTGAACGCCAATTCTGAAGTAGTAACGATCTAGCCACAGCCATAGCAATATACATTAGTTTGGCTAATTGCTCTGTTAACATCAACTCCAAATCAAATCCAAACAAAACCAATTTATGATTGACAGAAATCATAATTTTATGTTGGTTTCGAAAAAACGCAAAGGTATCCTCCCAAAAAGAGACTATTTTGGGACACTGAGCTATAATATGAGACCAATTGGCAGGATTATAATGCAGGCACCTGAAACAATTAGATGAGCTATTGGAATACATTTTAGATACAGTCGCCGGAGTAAAATACAGGAGCCATTAGCTGAAAAAACAGCATTCTGCGCCAATTAGCGCCTCTTAGTACGGAAAAATTCAGCCCATTGATTTTCTGCCACATAGCGGGGGTTAATGCTACATTTTCCTGCCCCTGCCATTTATTATTTGCTTTGAGACATAAGTTTGGGGCCCTGTTCACAGTTAAACAGCGTTTCCACTCCCCTGGTTTCTTCTCTTGTACCAGCAAAAACAATTCACTGAATAACTGAGTAGCAGGAGAAAGAAATATAGGGTCCAATTGATGCAGGACACTGTAGATCAAATTATACGATCCCAGCAATAAAGAAATGTCCTTGAGCCCGGGATGCCATGTCAGACAGGGTAATCCAAGCCCCATCTTTCATATAGTCTCTTAACTTAGTAAACCCTATCCTCTGGCAATTTTCTAATATTTCAAGACTAATGTCGACCCCTAAAAAAGAAAAAGCACTATTTAAAGAAGAAGCTAAATTAAGAAAGGGGAGGGAATATATTTTAAGCATTGCAGCGCGTCTCTTAAAAAACCAATGCAGGACCTTATAGCGAACCAATTTGGGTGATTTTAATATTTGAAGAGGAGAGGGAATCTGGGTATCTCGACTAATTAAATCAAAGAAGAAATGTATAAAATGTTTCTGGTTACTGTCTTTGAATCTAGCTAGGAATTGAGCTAATTATGCATTGTAATAATCTTTAAGATTAGGGAGAGCAAGCCCTCCTTGTCCCTTATCCTCATATAATGTATTTAAGGCTATTCGAGGTGTCTTTTTGGCCCAAATAAAAGGTGAAAACAAGGATTCTGCTTTAGCAAAAAACGATCCAGGTAAAAAACAAGAAATGGTTGAGAATAGAAAGTTACATAAAGGGAGAACCGACATTTTGATTAGTGCTATGCGACCAAGAATAGATAATGGTAGAGGATTCCATCTTTCCAACATTGAACTTACTTTTTGAAGAAGGGGCACAAAATTCAGTGTGTATAGATCTGAGACAGAAGAAGAGAAAAAAATATATACATCTTTTCGGTTTATTATTAATGCTGGGTCTTAAATCAGGGTGAAGTTCAGGATCGATACCACCACAAACCAAAATTTCGGTTTTCTTTTTGTTGATCCAATAGCCACCAAGAGCCTCAAACTCTTCAAATATTTGCAGAGCATAAGTTTGGCATTGCATTTCAGGCTTAATTAGCAAAATTATATTGTCTGCATATAATTTAATTTTAGGCATCAAAGTAATGGGGGGAGTATAAAAGCAGACTTCCTAATTGCAGTTGCTAAGGGTTCAATAAAAAATGCAAATAAAACGGGAGAAAGAGGACAGCCTTGTCTAGTACCGCGTTCAACCGACACTTAGCCCACAGACTCTTTATTAATAATGATGTTAGCTTGGGCCCTTGAATAGAGACTCTAGATCAGATTTATGATAACCGCTGGAATCCCAAAATGATCTAAAATAATAAAAAGTGTTTCCCAAACCACCAAATCAAAAGCTTTTTTGGCATCAAATAATAAAATTAAAGCTGGGACCCCTCGTGATTCAAAAATATCTAAAGCCTCAGTTAAAAAGTGGGTATTGGACATCAGTTGTCGACCGGCGATAAAGCCATTTTGGTCTGCATGAATCAAATCTGAAGATAAAGAATTAAAGCGAATAGATAGTAATTTAGTAATAATTTTATAGTCCGTATTCAATAATGTAATAGGTCTATATGAATTTGGGTCATTAGAAAGTTTGCCCTTTTTTAGGAAAGTAACCACGGTTCCTTCCCGGAAAGAATCAGGGACTGAACCGCCGTCCAACATAAAGTTTATTAACTGTACAAAAAGTTCAGAGAAAGAGCTAAAGAAAGTCTTAAAAAACTCTGATGGGTACCCATCAGGGCCACAAGCTTTACCTATTGGAAGGTCTTGCACTGCTCTCTCTACTTCCTCCCTAGTAAATGGATTAGCCATTGTGAGTTGTTCTGTAGGGGAAAGAACAGGTAGGGTGTTTTTTTCCAAATAATGTAATAGCTTTTGTCGATCTGTAATAGATTGAGTGTTGTAGATCCTCTTATAATGAGCAACCATTATCTCTCCAATTTCTGCTGGGACGGATGTATCTATTAGAGTATCTGGGGACTTTAAAGAATGGTAAGATTAGAAGAGGCTTGCTCTCTGACCTGCCACGCCAAGAGTTTACCGGTAAAGTTACTTTCCTCATACATTTTTTGTGAGCTCTTAAGGAAAATCTCTTCGCTCTGAGTGTAAAGGTTTTGGCAAAGCTCTCTTTTGGCCTCATTTAATTGCTCCTGAACAATATTGGCTGAGTTTTGTTGCCTAAGTACAGTCAAGGTCTGAATTTTTTGCTGAAGTAGTTTATTCTTATTTCTGGCTGCTAAGGAATCTACAGCATCTCTCCCAATCACTAAATCCTGAATATAGGCATTGAAAGAGTCCCATACACAGTTAAGGGGGGCAGTTCCAATATTACGAGTAATGAAGTCCGAAATCTCAATTTTAAGAGCTGCCACCCATATATTGTCACTCAGATGCTTTTTATTAAAGACCCAGCGTTTGGGGGCTCTAACCTTATCTACCAATGCCAGTTCAATAATTATCATCGCATGATCCGAGAACCCATTATGGAGCATCGTCTGATTAGAAAATTTTATTTGGCGTGAGATGAGAAAAAAATCGATTCGAGAGGAGGATTTAAACCTGCCGGACCAACAAGTGTATTCTTTTTTAACAGGATTTGAGTACGCCAAGGGTCATACAAATTAAATAAAGACATATTATTATTAATAGATCTGAGGGATTTAGGTTTGGATTGTTTCTTCGAATCGCTGGTTGAGTCCAGCTTTGTATTCATAATAATATTAAAATCCCCACCTATGATAATATCGCCTTTGACCATCAAAAGAGATTGAAACAGCTCCTCGTAGATCTCTGGTCTATCCTCTATTGGGGCATAAAAGCTAACCAAAGTGACGGGGCTTACTCTTTTCGGAATCACGCATGTAGTCCAGCACCAACGGCCTAATCCCCCTTGCTCCGTGTGAATAATCTGGGCCTCTAGCTTTTCACTAAAAAAGAGCGCAACCCCCCTCTGTGACTCCGAAAATGAAGAGAATACTCGATAAGAAGACCAAGCTTTAAACATGGGAAAGTCCTCAATTTTTGACATTTGGATATGGGTATCTTGTAACAGGATCACCTCTGGTCGTTGAGATTTGGCCCATAATTCTATTGCTCACATTTTTTTCCTGTTATTTAAACCATTTACATTAAAGGAAATAATTTTCAGACCCATAATGTAGAAATAATCAACACAAAGAACAGTAAACAGAACACCTCAGAGCCCTGCTGAATCTCACCTCTAACCAATTCGCTGGACCTCTTGTAAACAGAATACTGCTTCAAATGCATCTGTCCAATATTCCTAACATTTTTAACCTTCCGAGTATAATTAAATGAAAACCTCCAAGACTTCATTTTTTGTGCCCTATTCCACCCTGGCACTGGTCACTTCGTCTGACATCAACCCAAAGGATGGGGTGTGAAAGAAGTGGCCCGATTAGGGTCACCCGGGTCACTAATGACCACCTCTCAGCCTTCTAAAGTAAATGAAGAGTTGGTGAGACAGTAGAGAATACAAACCAAAACCTGTTTATTAGATACACTCAGAGCAAAGCCCAGTCAGCCCAGTCGCAAGGAGTGCTGCAGAGGGACTGAAATCGACAAGCATAAAGACACATTATGTACGTTTCGTAGCTGGGGTAAAACAAGCTCAGAGTGGAATTTTCCAGGCAGGTGCTGATAAGCAATGGAAGACAAGGGGAAAAAACAGTCTCAGCACTCATATCTTACACAAAGTTGCAAAGGCAAAGGTTGTTCCAGTCGAGCCCGTCACCAGACAAGTGGGAGAGGGACTCTATCTAGAGAGAAATATATGCGCTAATATGAACACTCTATTCATTAGTGAAGCAAAACCTAACATTGCAGAAACAAAACCTAACAGCGGCCTTTTCTCAGAAATAGCAAAAGATTAGTTTTGATCATGATTCAAAATGGTGCCTGAACAGAAAATAGTACAGCGGATGCTAACTTTACATAGGCAATGCACAAACACGAATATTTCTATTCCAACAGACCCTTCTTTTAGCATGAGCTAACACAATTTCTAACAGCAACAAGGAAAATATAAAACAGGAAAGCAGGAGACCATGAATAAAACTCTTTATGAGCATTCCATATTCTCAGTATCAGGGAAGGAGACTGTAAGGAGGGAAGAATTCTAAAAAAATCCCTAATCTATCTGCATGAGTTCATCTATCTCTTTCTGTACCATAGTTGCAGCGTTGGTATCACAAATTAATATATTCCTTTTAGGGGTGAGAATGGTGGTGCAATAGGAGCAACAGAAGGAACTGAATAAGAGCACAGTAAAGCACCAATATTACAATCAGATACATCACCTTTTCAGGAATCCAGCCCAGCCACCAAAAAGAGACCAACTCCAGTTCCCACTTTCCAACTCACATTCCCTTAACGTTAATGAGGAAGTCTAATATGTGTTTGGTAATATTCTTTTCCATATTTTTATACCGACTACACACTGATAACCCAGTACAGTGCATTCACCACCACTCTTGGCTAAGATGAAATCAACTGCGTATCTGGTCTATTTGGAATATATCAGCATACTTTCCAACTGAGTGGTGATGTTGCATAAAGCTGCCACAGCAGTATTAGATAATATTATTAACTTTCACCTAAAATATTCTCTGGCTTTCTCACCCAGGGCCATAGAGGTACCACCCAAAGTAAAAATAGAAGAAAGGATTTATCCAAAGGTGAACCCATTTCTATTGTTATTAATCTCTATATCATTCACTCCCACCCTCCAACTCCACCCTCCAACTCCACCCTCCACCCTCCAACTTCACCCTCCACCCTCCAACTCCAACTCCACCCTCCATCTCCAACTCCTCCCTCCAACTCCACCCTCCAACTCCACCCTCCAACACCAACTCCACCCTCCATCTCCACCTGCAACTCCAACTCCAACTCCACCCTCCAACTCTACCCTCCAACTCCACCCTCCAAATCCACCTTTCAACTCCACCCTCCAACTCCACCCTCCACCCTCCAACTCCAACCCCACCTCCACCCTCCGACTCCACCCTCCAACTCCAACTCTACCCTCCAACTTGAACTCCACTCTCACCCTCCAACTCCAACCTCAAACTCCAACTCTACACTCCAACTTCAACTCCACCCTCCAACTCCAACTCCACCTCCACCCTTCAACTCCACCCTCCAACTCCACCCTCCAACTCAACCTCCAACTCCACCCTCCAACTCCACGCTCCACCCTCCACCCCCAACTCCAACTCCATCCTCCATCTCCACCCTCCAACTCCACCTTCCAACTCCAACTCTACCCTCAAACTCCAGCCTCCAACTCCACCCTCCAACTCCACCATCCACCCTCTAACTCCACCCTCCAACTCCACCCTCCAACACCAACTCCACCTCCAACTCCACCCTCTAACTCCACCCTCCGACTCCACCCTCCAACTCCACCTACAACTCCACCCTCTAACTCCACCCTCCAACTCCAACTCCACCCTCCACCTCCAACTCCACCCACCAACTCCATCTCCACCCTCCATCTCCAACCTCCAACTCCACCCTCCATCTCCACCCTCCAACTCCACCCTCCAACTCCACCCTCCAACTCCACCCTCCAATTCCACCTCCACCCTCCAACTCCACCCTCCAACTCCAACTCCACCCTCCATCTCCACCCTCCAACTCCAACTCCACCCTCCAACTCCACCCTCCAACTCCACCCTCCAACTCCACCCTCCAGCTCCACCCTCCAGCTCCGGCCTCCAACTCCACCCTCCAACTCCATTCTCCACCCTCCAACTCCAACTCCACCCTCCATCTCCACCCTCCATCTCCAAATCCACCCTCCAACTCCAACTCTATCCCCAAATTCCACCCTCAAACTCCACCCTCCAACACCACCCTCCACCCTCCAACTCCACCCTCCAACTCCACCCCCCAACTCCACCCTCCACTGTCCAACTCCACCCTCCAACTCCACCCTCAAACTCCATCCTCCAACTCCACCCTCCAACTCCACCCTCCAACTCCACCCTCCAACTCCACCTTCCAACACCATCTCCACCCTCCAACTCCACCCTCCAACTCCACCTCCAACTCCACCCTCTAACTCCACCCTCCGACTCCACCCTCCAACTCCAACTCTACCGGCAACTGCACCCTCTAACTCCACCCTCTGACTCCACCCTCCAATTCCAAATCCACTCTCCACCTCCAACTCCACCCACAAACTCCATCTCTACCCTCCATCTCCACCCTCCAACTCCACCCTCCATCTCCACCCTCCAACTCCAACCTCCAACTCCACCCTCCAACTCCACCCTCCAACTCCACGCTCCAACTCCACCCTCCAACTCCAACTCCACCCTCCAGCTCCAACTCCACCCTCCAACTTCAACTCCACCCTCCATCTCCACCCTCCAACTCCAACTCCACCCTCCAACTCCACCCTCCAACTCCACCCTCCACGCTCCACCCTCCAACTCCACCCTCCATCCTCCAACTCCAACTCCACCCTTCATCTCCACCCTCCATCTCCAACTCCACCCTCCAACTGCAACTCCACCCTCCAACTCCAACTCTACCCTCCATCTCCACCCTCCACCTCCAACTCCACCCTCCAACTCCACCCTCCACCCTCCAACACCTCCCTCCAAGGCCACCCTCCCACTGCAACCCCACCCTCCAACTCTACCCTCCACCCTCCAACTCCACCCTCCAACTCCACCCTCCAACACCAACTCCACCCTCCAACTTCCAACTACATCCCCCAACTCCAACTCCACCTCAAACTCCACCCTCTAACTCCACCCTCCAACTCCACCCTCCAACTCCAACTCCACCCTCCATCTCCACATGCAACTCCAACTCCAACTCCACCCTCCAACTCTACCCTCCAACTCCACCCTCCGAATCCACCTTTCAACTCCACCCTCCAACTCCACCCTCCACCCTCCAACTCCACCCTCCAACTCCAACCCCACCTCCACCCTCCGACTCCACCCTCCAACTCCAACTCTACCCTCCAACTCTAACTCCACTCTCACCCTCCAACTCCACCCTCAAACTCCAACTCCACACTCCAACTTCAACTCCACCCTCCAACTCCAACTCCACCTCCACCCTTCAACTCCACCCTCCAACTCCACCCTCCAACTCACCCTCCAACTCCACCCTCCAACTCCACGCTCCACCCTCCACCCCAAACTCCAACTCCATCCTCCATCTCCACCCTCCAACTCCACCCTCCAACTCCAACTCTACCCTCCAACTCCAGCCCCCAACTCCACCCTCCAACTCCACCCTCCACCCTCTAACTCCACCCTCCAACTCCACCCTCCAACACCAACTCCACCTCCAACTCCACCCTCTAACTCCACCCTCCGACTCCACCCTCCAACTCTACCTACAACTCTACCCTCTAACTCCACCCTCCAACTCCAACTCCACCCTCCACCTCCAACTCTACCCACCAACTCCATCTCCACCCTCCATCTCCAACCTCCAACTCCACCCTCCATCTCCACCCTCCAACTCCACCCTCCAACTCCACCCTCCAACTCCACCCTCCAATTCCACCTCCACCCTCCAACTCCACCCTCCAACTCCAACTCCACCCTCCATCTCCACCCTCCAACTCCACCCTCCAGCTCCACCCTCCAGCTCCACCCTCCTACTCCACCCTCCAACTCCACCCTCCAACTCCACCATCCAACTCCATTCTCCACCCTCCAACTCCAACTCCACCCTCCATCTCCACCCTCCATCTCCAAATCCACCCTCCAACTCCAACTCTATCCCCCAACTCCACCCTCAAACTCCACCCTCCAACACCACCCTCCACCCTCCAACTCCACCCTCCAACTTCACTGTCCAACTCCACCCTCCACCTCTACCCTCCAACTCCAACTCCACCCTCCAACTCCATCCTCCAACTCCCCCCTCCAACTCCACCCTCCAACTCCACCCTCCAACACCATCTCCACCCTCCAACTCCACCCTCCAACTCCACCTCCAACTCCACCCTCTAACTCCACCCTCCGACTCCACCCTCCAACTCCAACTCTACCGGCAACTGCACCCTCTAACTCCACCCTCCGACTCCACCCTCCAACTCCAACTCCACTCTCCACCTCCAACTCCACCCACAAACTCCATCTCTACCCTCCATCTCCACCCTCCAACTCCACCCTCCATCTCCACCCTCCAACTCCAACCTCCAACTTCACCCTCCAACTCCACCCTCCGACTCCACCCTCCAACTCCACCCTCCAACTCCACCTCCACCCTCCAACTCAACCCTCCAACTTCAACTCCACCCTCCATCTCCACCCTCCAACTCCAACTCCACCCTCCAACTCCACCCTCCAACTCCACCCTCCATGCTCCACCCTCCAACTCCACCCTCCATCCTCCAACTCCAACTCCACCCTCCATCTCCACCGTCCATCTCCAACTCCACCCTCCAACTGCAACTCCACCCTCCAACTCCAACTCCACCCTCCATCTCCACCCTCCACCTCCAACTCCACCCTCCAACTCCACCCTCCACCCTCCAACACCTCCCTCCAAGGCCACCCTCCCACTGCAACTCCACCCTCCAACTCTACCCTTCGCCCTCCAACTCCACCCTCCAACTCCACCCTCCAACTCCACCCTCCAACACCAACTCCACCCTCCAACTTCCAACTCCACCCTCCAACTCCAACTCCACCTCAAACTCCACCCTCTAACTCCACCCTCTAACTGCACCCTCCAACTCCAACTCCACCCTCCACCTCCAACTCCACCCACCAACTCCATCTCCACCCTTCATCTCCACCCTCCAACTCCACCCTTCATCTCCACCCTCCAACTCCATCCTCCAACTCCACCCTCCAACTCCACCCTCCAACTCCAACTCCACCCTCCAACTCCACCTCCACCCTCCAACTCCACCCTCCAACTCCGACTCCACCCTCCATCTCCACCCTCCAACTCCAACTCCAACCTCCACCTCCACCCTCTAACTCCACCCTCAGACTCCACCATCCAACTCCAACTCGACCTCCAACTCCACCCTCAAACTCCACCCTCTGACACCACCATCCAACTCCAACTCCAACCTCCACCTCCAACTCCACCCACCAACTCTATCTCCACACTTCATCTCCACTCTCAAACTCCACCCTTCATCTCCACCCTCCAACTCCATCCTCCAACTCCACCCTCCAACTCCACCCTCCAACTCCACCCTCCAACTCCACCCTCCAACTCCAGCCTCCAACTTCAACTCCACCCTCCAACTGCAACTCCACCCTCCAACTCCACCCTCCATCTCCACCCTCCACCTCCAAATCCACCCTCCAACTCCACCCTCCACCCTCCAACACGTCCCTCCAAGGCCACTCTCCCACTGCAACTCCACCCTCCAACTCTACTCTCCACCCTCCAACTCCACCCTCCAACACCAACTCCACCCTCCAACTTCCAACTCCACCCTTCAACTCCAACTCCACCTCAAACTCCACCCTCTAACTCCACCCTCCAACTCCACCCTCCAACTCCAACTCCACCCTCCATCTCCACCTGCAACTCCAACTATAACTCCACCCTCCAACTCTACCCTCCAACTCCACCCTCCAAATCCACCTTTCAACTCCACCCTCCAACTCCACCCTCCACCCTCCAACTCCACCCTCCAACTCCAACCCTACCTCCACCCTCCGACTCCACCCTCCAACTCCAACTCTACCCTCCAACTCGAACTCCACTCTCACCCTCCAACTCCACCCTCAAACTCCAACTCCACACTCCAACTTCAACTCCACCCTCCAACTCCAACTCCACCTTCACCCTTCAACTCCACCCTCCAACTCCACCCTCCAACTCACCCTCCAACTCCACCCTCTAACTCCACGCTCCACCCTTCACCCCCAACTCCAACTCCATCCTCCATCTCCACCCTCCAACTCCAACCTCCAACTCCAACTCTACCCTCGAACTCCAGCCCCCAACTCCACCCTCCAACTCCACCCTCCACCCTCTAACTCCACCCTCCAACTCCACCCTCCAACACCAACTCCACCTCCAACTCTACCCTCTAACTCCACCCTCCGACTCCACCCTCCAACTCTACCTACAACTCCACCCTCTAACTCCACCCTCCAACTCCACCCTCCACCTCCAACTCCACCTACCAACTCCATCTCCACCCTCCATCTCCAACCTCCAACTCCACCCTCCATCTCCACCCTCCAACTCCACCCTCCAACTCCACCCTCCAATTCCACCTCCATCTCCACCCTCCAACTCCACCCTCCAACTCCAACTCCACCCTCCATCTCCACCCTCCAATTCCAACTCCACCCTCCCACTCCACACTCCAACTCCACCCTCCAGCTCCACCCTCCAGCTCCAACCTCCAACTCCACTCTCCAACTCCATTCTCCACCCTCCAACTCCAACTCCACCCTCCATCTCCACCCTCCATCTCAAAATCCACCCTCCAACTCCAACTCTATCCCCCAACTCCACCCTCAAACTCCACCCTCCAACACCACCCTCCACCCTCCAACTCCACCCTCCAACTCCACCCTCAACTCTCCAACTCCACCCTCCACCTCCACCCTCTAACTCCAACTCCACCCTCCTACTCCATCCTACAACTCCACCCTCCAACTCCACCCTCCAACTCCACCCTCCAACTCCACCCTCCAACACCATCTCCACCCTCCAACTCCACCTCCAACTCCACCCTCTAACTCCACCCTCTGACTCCACCCTCCAACTCTACCGGCAACTGCACCCTCTAACTCCACCCTCCAACTCCACTCTCCACCTCCAACTCCACCCACAAACTCCATCTCTACCCTCCATCTCCACCCTCCAACTCCACCCTCCATCTCCACCCTCCAACCTCCAACTCCACCCTCCAACTCCACCCTCCAACTCCACCCTCCAACTCCACCCTCCAACTCCACACTCCAACTCCAACTCCACCCTCCAACTCCACCTCCACCCTCCAACTCCACCCTCCAACTTCAACTCCACCCTCCATCTCCACCCTCCAACTCCAACTCCACCCTCCAACTCCACCCTCCAACTCCACCCTCCACGCTCCACCCTCCAACTTCACCCTCCATCCTCCAACTCCAACTCCACCCTCCATCTCCACCCTCCATCTCCAACTCCACCCTCCAACTGCAACTCCACCTTCCAACTCCAACTCCTCCCTTCATCTCCACCTTCCACCTCCAACTCCACTCTCCAACTCCACCCTCCACCCTCCAACACCTCCCTCCAAGGCCACCCTCCCACTGCAACTCCACCCTCCAACTCTACCCTCCACCCTCCAACTCCACCCTCCAACTCCACCCTCCAACACCAACTCCACCCTCCAACTTCCAACTCCACCCTCCAACTCCAACTCCACCTCAAACTCCACCCTCTAACTCCACCCTCCAACTCCACCCTCCACCTCCAACTCCACCCTCCAACTCCACCCACCAACTCCATTTCCACCCTTCATCTCCACCCTCCAGCTCCACCCTCCTACTCCACCCTCCAACTCCACCCTCCAACTCCACCATCCAACTCAATTCTCCACCCTCCAACTCCACCTCCACCCTCCATCTCCACCCTCCATCTCCAAATCCACCCTCCAACTCCAACTCTATCCCCCAACTCCACCCTCAAACTCCACCCTCCAACACCACCCTCCAACTCCACCCTCCAACTTCACTGTCCAACTCCACCCTCCACCTCTACCCTCCAACTCCAACTCCACCCTCCAACTCCATCCTCCAACTCCCCCCTCCAACTCCACCCTCCAACTCCACCCTCCAACACCATCTCCACCCTCCAACTCCACCCTCCAACTCCACCTCCAACTCCACCCTCTAACTCCACCCTCCGACTCCACCCTCCAACTCCAACTCTACCGGCAACTGCACCCTCTAACTCCACCCTCCGACTCCACCCTCCAACTCCAACTCCACTCTCCACCTCCAACTGCACCCAAAAACTCCATCTCTACCCTCCATCTCCACCCTCCAACTCCACCCTCCATCTCCACCCTCCAACTCCAACCTCCAACTTCACCCTCCGACTCCACCCTCCAACTCCACCCTCCAACTCCACCTCCACCCTCCAACTCAACCCTCCAACTTCAACTCCACCCTCCATCTCCACCCTCCAACTCCAACTCCACCCTCCAACTCCACCCTCCAACTCCACCCTCCATGCTCCACCCTCCAACTCCACCCTCCATCCTCCAACTCCAACTCCACCCTCCATCTCCACCCTCCATCTCCAACTCCACCCTCCAACTGCAACTCCACCCTCCAACTCCAACTCCACCCTCCATCCCCACCCTCCACCTCCAACTCCACCCTCCAACTCCACCCTCCACCCTCCAACACCTCCCTCCAAGGCCACCCTCCCACTGCAACTCCACCCTCCAACTCTACCCTTCACCCTCCAACTCCACCCTCCAACTCCACCCTCCAACTCCACCCTCCAACACCAACTCCACCCTCCAACTTCCAACTCCACCCTCCAACTCCAACTCCACCTCAAACTCCACCCTCTAACTCCACCCTCCAACTGCACCCTCCAACTCCAACTCCACCCTCCACCTCCAACTCCACCCACCAACTCCATCTCCACCCTTCATCTCCACCCTCCAACTCCACCCTTCATCTCCACCCTCCAACTCCATCCTCCAACTCCACCCTCCAACTCCACCCTCCAACTCCAACTCCACCCTCCAACTCCACCTCCACCCTCCAACTCCACCCTCCAACTCCGACTCCACCCTCCATCTCCACCCTCCAACTCCAACTCCAACCTTCACCTCCACCCTCTAACTCCACCCTCAGACTCCACCATCCAACTCCAACTCGACCTCCAACTCCACCCTCAAACTCCACCCTCTGACACCACCCTCCAACTCCAACTCCAACCTCCACCTCCAACTCCACCCACCAACTCTATCTCCACACTTCATCTCCACTCTCCAACTCCACCCTTCATCTCCACCCTCCAACTCCATCCTCCAACTCCACCCTCCAACTCCACCCTCCAACTCCACCCTCCAACTCCAGCCTCCAACTTCAACTCCACCCTCCAACTGCAACTCCACCCTCCAACTCCACCCTCCATCTCCACCCTCCACCTCCAAATCCACCCTCTAACTCCACCCTCCACCCTCCAACACCTCCCTCCAAGGCCACTCTCCCACTGCAACTCCACCCTCCAACTCTACTCTCCACCCTCCAACTCCACCCTCCAACACCAACTCCACCCTCCAACTTCCAACTCCACCCTTCAACTCCAACTCCACCTCAAACTCCACCCTCTAACTCCACCCTCCAACTCCACCCTCCAACTCCAACTCCACCCTCCATCTCCACCTGCAACTCCAAATATAACTCCACCCTCCAACTCTACCCTCCAACTCCACCCTCCAAATCCACCTTTCAACTCCACCCTCCAACTCCACCCTCCACCCTCCAACTCCACCCTCCAACTCCAACCCCACCTCCACCCTCCGACTCCACCCTCCAACTCCAACTCTACCCTCCAACTCGAACTCCACTCTCACCCTCCAACTCCACCCTCAAACTCCAACTCCACACTCCAACTTTAACTCCACCCTCCAACTCCAACTCCACCTTCACCCTTCAACTCCACCCTCCAACTCCACCCTCCAACTCACCCTCCAACTCACCCTCCAACTCCACGCTCCACCCTTCACCCCCAACTCCAACTCCATCCTCCATCTCCACCCTCCAACTCCACCCTCCAACTCCAACTCTACCCTCGAACTCCAGCCCCCAACTCCACCCTCCAACTCCACCCTCCACCCTCTAACTCCACCCTCCAACTCCACCCTCCAACACCAACTCCACCTCCAACTCTACCCTCTAACTCCACCCTCCGACTCCACCCTCCAACTCTACCTACAACTCCACCCTCTAACTCCACCCTCCAACTCCACCCTCCACCTCCAACTCCACCTACCAACTCCATCTCCACCCTCCATCTCCAACCTCCAACTCCACCCTCCATCTCCACCCTCCAACTCCACCCTCCAACTCCACCCTCCAATTCCACCTCCATCTCCACCCTCCAACTCCACCCTCCAACTCCAACTCCACCCTCCATCTCCACCCTCCAATTCCAACTCCACCCTCCCACACCACACTCCAACTCCACCCTCCAGCTCCACCCTCCAGCTCCACCCTCCAACTCCACTCTCCAACTCCATTCTCCACCCTCCAACTCCAACTCCACCCTCCATCTCCACGCTCCATCTCAAAATCCACCCTCCAACTCCAACTCTATCCCCCAACTCCACCCTCAAACTCCACCCTCCAACACCACCCTCCACCCTCCAACTCCACCCTCCAACTCCACCCTCCACTCTCCAACTCCACCCTCCACCTCCACCCTCTAACTCCAACTCCACCCTCCAACTCCATCCTCCAACTCCACCCTCCAACTCCACCCTCCAACTCCACCCTCCAACTCCACCCTCCAACACCATCTCCACCCTCCAACTCCACCTCCAACTCCACCCTCTGACTCCACCCTCCAACTCTACCGGCAACTGCACCCTCTAACTCCACCCTCCGACTCCACCCTCCAACTCCAACTCCACTCTCCACCTCCAACTCCACCCACAAACTCCATCTCTACCCTCCATCTCCACCCTCCAACTCCACCCTCCATCTCCACCCTCCAACTCCAACCTCCAACTCCACCCTCCAACTCCACCCTCCAACTCCACCCTCCAACTCCACCCTCCAACTCCACACTCCAACTCCAACTCCACCCTCCAACTCCACCTCCACCCTCCAACTCCACCCTCCAACTTCAACTCCACCCTCCATCTCCACCCTCCAACTCCAACTCCACCCTCCAACTCCACCCTCCAACTCCACCCTCCACGCTCCACCCTCCAACTTCACCCTCCATCCTCCAACTCCAACTCCACCCTCCATCTCCACCCTCCATCTCCAACTCCACCCTCCAACTGCAACTCCACCTTCCAACTCCAACTCCTCCCTTCATCTCCACCTTCCACCTCCACTCTCCAACTCCACCCTCCACCCTCCAACACCTCCCTCCAAGGCCACCCTCCCACTGCAACTCCACCCTCCAACTCTACCCTCCACCCTCCAACTCCACCCTCCAACTCCACCCTCCAACACCAACTCCACCCTCCAACTTCCAACTCCACCCTCCAACTCCAACTCCACCTCAAACTCCACCCTCTAACTCCACCCTCCAACTCCACCCTCCACCCTCCAACTCCACCCTCCACCTCCAACTCCACCCACCAACTCCATCTCCACCCTTCATCTCCACCCTCCAACTCCACCCTTCATCTCCACCCTCCAACTCCATCCTCCAACTCCACCCTCCAACTCCAACTCCACCCGCCAACTCCACCTCCACCCTCCAACTCCACCCTCCAACTCCGACTCCACCCTCCAACTCCAACTCCAACCTCCACCTCCACCCTCTAACTCCACCCTCAGACTCCACCATCCAACTCCAACTCGACCTCCAACTCCATCCTCTAACTCCACCCTCTGACACCACCCTCCAACTCCAACCTCCACCTCCAACTCCACCCTCCAACTCCACCCTCCAACTCTGACTCCACCCTCCATCTCCACCCTCCAACTCCAACTCCACCCTCCAACTCCAACTCCACCCTCCAACTCCACCCTCCTACTCCACCCTCCACCCTCCAACTCCAACCTCCAACTCCACCTCCACCCTCCAACTCCACCCTCCAACTCTGACTCCACCCTCCATCTCCACCCTCCAACTCCAACTCCACCCTCCAACTCCAACTCCACCCTCCAACTCCACCCTCCTACTCCACCCTCCACCCTCCAACTCCACCCTCCAACTCCAACTCCAACTCCACCCTCCAGCTCCACCCTCCAACTCCACCCTCCACTGTCCAACTCCACCCTCCAACTCCACCCTCCAACTCCACCCTCTAACTTCATCCTCCAACTCCATCCTCCAACTCCAGCCTCCAACTCCACCCTCCAACTCCACCCTCCAACTCCACCCTCCAACACCAACTCCACCCTCCAACTCCACCTCCAACTCCACCTCCAACTCCACCCTCTAACTCCACCCTCCGACTCCACCCTCCAACTCCAACTCTACCGGCAACTGCACCCTCTAACTCCACCCTCCGACTCCACCCTCCAACTCCAACTCCACCCTCCACCTCCAACTCAACCCTCCAGTTCCACCCTCCAACTCCACCCTCCATTGTCCAACTCCACCCTCCAACTCCACCCTCCAACTCCATCCTCCAACTCCAGCCTCCAACTCCACCCTCCAACTCCACCCTCCAACTCCAACTCCACCCTCCAACCCCACCCTCCAACTCCACCTCCAACTCCACCCTCTAACTCCACCCTCCGACTCCACCCTCCAACTCCAACTCAACCCACCAACTCCAACTCCAACTCTACCGGCAACTCCAACCTCCAACTCCACCCTCCAACTCCACCCTCCAACTCCACCCTCCAACTCCACCCTCCAACTCCACCCTTCAACTCCACCCTCCAACTCCACCTCCACCCTCCAACTCCACCCTCCAACTCTGACTCCACTCTCCATCTCCACACTCCAACTCCAACTCCACCCTCCAACTCCAACTCCACCCTCCAACTCCACCCTCCTACTCCACCCTCCACCCTCCAACTCCACCCTCCAACTCCAACTCCACCCTCCAGTTCCACCCTCCAACTCCACCCTCCATTGTCCAACTCCACCCTCCAACTCCACCCTCCAACTCCATCCTCCAACTCCAGCCTCCAACTCCACCGTCCAACTCCACCCTCCAACACCAACTCCACCCTCCAACCCCACCCTCCAACTCCACCTCCAACTCCACCCTCTAACTCCACCCTCCGACTCCACCCTCCAACTCCAACTCTACCGGCAACTGCACCCTCTAACACCACCCTCGGACTCCACCCTCCAACTCCAACTCCACCCTCCACCTCCAACTCGACCCACCAACTCCATCTCTACCCTCCATCTCCACCCTCCAACTCCACCCTCCATCTCCACCCTCCAACTTCAACCTCCAACTCCACCCTCCAACTCCACCCTCCAACTCCACCCTCCAACTCCACCCTCCAACTCCAACTCCACCCTCCAACTCAACCTCCACCCTCCAACGCCAACCTCCAACTTCAACTCCACCCTCCATTTCTACCCTCCAACTCCAACTCCACCCTCCAACTCCACCCTCCAACTCCACGCTCCACCCTCCAACTCCACCCTCCATCCTCCAACTCCAACTCCACCCTCCATCTCCACCCTCCATCTCTAACTCCACCCTCCAACTGCAACTCCACCCTCCAACTCCAACTCCACCCTCCATCTCCACCCTCCAACTCCAACTCCACCCTCCAACTCCACCCTCCACCCTCCAACTCCTCCCTTCAAGGCCACCCTCCCACTGCAACTCCATCCTCCAACACCAACTCCACCCTCCATCTTCCAACTCCACCCTCCAACTCCAACTCCACCTCTAACTCCACCCTTCATCTCCACCCTCCAACTCCACCCTTCATCTCCACCCTCCAACTCCATCCTCCAACTCCACCCTCCAACTCCAACTCCACCCTCCAACTCAACCTCCACCCTCCAACTCCACCCTCCAACTCTGACTCCACCCTCCATCTCCACACTCCAACTCCACCCTCCAACTCCAACTCCAGCCTCCACCTCCACCCTCTAACTCCACCCTCAGACTCTACCATCTAACTCCACCCTCCACCTCCAACTCCACCCACCAACTCCATCTCCACCCTTCATCCCCACCCTCCAACTCCACCCTTCATCTCCACCTTCCAACTCCATCCTCCAACTCCACCCTCCAACTCCAACTCCACCCTCCAACTCAACCTCCACCCTCCAACTCTACCCTCCAACTCCGACTCCACCCTCCATCCCCACCCTCCAACTCCAACTCCACCCTCCAACTCCAACTCCAACCTCCACCTCCACCCTCTAACTCCACCCTCTGACACCACCCTCCAACTCCAACTCCACCCTCCACCTCCAACTCCACCCACCAACTCCATCTCCACACTTCATCTCCACTCTCCAACTCCACCCTTCATCTCCACCCTCCAACTCCATCCTCCAACTCCACCCTCCAACTCCACCCTCCAACTTCAAATCCACCCTCCATCTCCACCCTCCAACTCCACCCTCCAACTCCAACTCCACCCTCCAACTCCACCCTCCAACTCCACCCTCCTACTCCACCCTCCACCCTCCAACTCGATCCTCCACCCTCCAACTCCAACTCCACCCTCCATCTCCAACTCCTCCCTCCAACTCCACCCTCCAACTCCACCCTCCAACTCCAACTCCACCCTCCATCTCCACCCGCAACTCCAACTCACCCTCCAACTCCACCCTCCAACTCCACCCTCCAACTCCACCTTCCAACTCCAACTCCACCCTCCAACTCCACCCTCCAACTCCACCCTCCACCCTCCAACTCTAACCCCACCTCCACCCTCCGACTCCACCCTCCAACTAACCCTCCAACTCCAGCTCCACCCTCCAACTCCAACTCCACTCTCACCCTCCAACTCCACCCTCCAACTCCAACTCCACACTCCAGCTCCAACTCCACACTCCAACTCCAACTCCACCGTCCAACTCCAACTCCAACTCCACCTCCACCCTTCAACTCCTCCCTCACACTCCACCCTCCAACTCCGCGTACGCTCGGCTGGTGGCAGCTGCCTTGCCCTCGTGAACCCTGTTGACCACTCTATGCAGCGCAGTCATTCCTCAGAAGCGGCTGCTCGCTGTAGTGTATTTTAGGCGCTAGAACGACGGAATATTGCAACTGTCATTTTAATCTTTTTAAATTCATTTCAAGCATTGTGTGATTAGCAATTACCTCTACTGTTGTTCTTTGTGCTGTCCGCCCCGTTCCATCGCGGCTGGTGCCGTTTGTGTGGAGGGCGAGACGCGCCGCCATCTTTGGTGTAGCCGGACCACACGTAGCGGTCTAGCTATCACGGGAGGCAGGCCATAAAACGATTCCTGAACCAGGGCATCTCGAGTACGCTCGGCTGGTGGCAGCTGCCTTGCCCTCGTGAACCCTGTTGACCACTCTATGCAGCGCAGTCATTCCTCAGAAGCGGCTGCTCGCTGTAGTGTATTTTAGGCGCTAGAACGACGGAATATTGCAACTGTCATTTTAATCTTTTTAAATTCATTTCAAGCATTGTGTGATTAGCAATTACCTCTACTGTTGTTCTTTGTGCTGTCCGCCCCGTTCCATCGCGGCTGGTGCCGTTTGTGTGGAGGGCGAGACGCGCCGCCATCTTTGGTGTAGCCGGACCACACGTAGCGGTCTAGCTATCACGGGAGGCAGGCCATAAAACGATTCCTGAACCAGGGCATCTCGAGTACGCTCGGCTGGTGGCAGCTGCCTTGCCCTCGTGAACCCTGTTGACCACTCTATGCAGCGCAGTCATTCCTCAGAAGCGGCTGCTCGCTGTAGTGTATTTTAGGCGCTAGAACGACGGAATATTGCAACTGTCATTTTAATCTTTTTAAATTCATTTCAAGCATTGTGTGATTAGCAATTACCTCTACTGTTGTTCTTTGTGCTGTCCGCCCCGTTCCATCGCGGCTGGTGCCGTTTGTGTGGAGGGCGAGACGCGCCGCCATCTTTGGTGTAGCCGGACCACACGTAGCGGTCTAGCTATCACGGGAGGCAGGCCATATAAACAATGTGTATTCAGGAGCGCAGCGGACGTGCGCAGCGGGCGCGACGACTGCGCGCCGAAGTCACGCATAAGTCAAGCCCGTCTGCGCCCGTCAGCGGCAGACCGGGGCCTGGGGCCACATCCCCTGGTCAAACTTACACTTACACTGCTGCTTCGCTGTTGTCACTAAGACCCTCCGATAGCGCCATCTCCCCTCCCCCCCCTCACATCTTAAAACGCGCCGCCACGTACGGTATCCTAAAACCTGATTTTAAGCTCACTAAAACCTCTAAGCCTTCACCTCGTTCCACTCCCTTTTCCTCACATATGCCTCAGACTACTCTAAAATGTTTATATTTAAACACTAGGTCCTTGGTAAAACACCATCTGGACATCTTTCTCTTGCTTCAGGTCGAACAACCCGACCTTTTATGTCTATCTGAGACTTGGCTTAATGATGCCTCTTTACCTGACATCCTGGCGGCAGTTCCCTCTGAGTACTATATTTTGCATGTCGACAGACCAGCTGGTAAGAGGGGCGGAGGGGTCGCTGCAATTATTCGCAAAAACCTTAAAGTTTCTCTCCTGCCTTCTCTTGATCTGACAGGATCAGATAATGTGATTTTTAAAATGGATGTAGACACTGGATCTTGTCTCGTGATCCTCATCTATCGCCCCCCTCAAAATATGCCTACATTCGCTGCATCCCTATCGGAACAACTTGCCCCCCTTATCATATCTCATGACAAAATTTTATTGTTGGGAGATTTCAACCTCTGGCTGGACTCGGTGGAATCCGACTCTCAAGCAGCCACATTGAAGGACGCTCTCTCTGATCTTAATCTCATTCAACACATTCACCTTCCCACACATGAGAAAGGTCATAGCCTTGACCAAATCTGGTCTCAAAACATCTCTTTGGCAGTTAATTCTATTCTGCCTTGCATTTGGTCGGACCATTCATTGATTAATTTCTCCATGTCCATTGCAAAAAATAGCAAATCTTCGCCCCAACTAGGTGGGAAGGCAAGAATGTGGAAGAAGGCTGATATTCCGGCCTTTCTCCAACTGCTGACCTCTACTTGCCCTATACTCGATCTAGACACTGAGAAATCAGAAGAGGTCTTCACCGAATGGCTACTCCAGGCAGCTGAAGTCCATGCCCCCTGCGTTAACTTCTCCCGCTCTCGCCCCAAAGATGCTCACAGGTGGTTTACACCTCACCTAAAAGCCCTTAAACTTAAAGTCCGCCAAATGGAGCGCAAATGGCGCGTAGCCTATTCCGAACATGACAGAGCCAACTTTCGCAAAGCTCGCAGGGAATACCAAAATCTCCTCCTCACTAGCAAAACTGATTATTTTTCTGATAAAATTTTTAAGGCTCAAAATAAGTCAAAAGAGCTGTTCAACATTGTGGAAAATCTCAGCTCTAGCGACAGAACTTCTCTTCCTATTGTACCCACCCAAGAGCTCTGCAACACACTGAACTCCTTTTTCTTTGACAAAATCTGTAAGATCAAACAAAGTATTTGTACCACTCAACCCCCTCTTTTATTTGCTGACATTTGTTACAACCCTGCCACTTTAGATTCCTACCCCCTCATAGATAATATCAAGCTATTCAAATTATTAAACAAAGTCAAAACTGGCTCCCCTGATGACATTTGCCCCCCTCACATCCTTAAAGAAGTGGGCACCAATCTTCCTGGATGCTTACTTTCTTTTTTGAATGGATCACTTGTACAGGGCAAAGTCCCATGCAATCTGAAAAAAGCTCTTCTCGTTCCCCTCATAAAAAAGGCAGGAGCTAATCCACTAGATCCCATCAATTACAGACCTATATCGCTGTTGCCATATTGTGCCAAACTGCTGGAGTCACATGTCTGTGAAACTATTTCCAGCTTCCTGGAAAAATCTGAGTATCTGGCACCGAATCAAGCAGGGTTCCGTCCTTGCCATTCCACCGAGGCGGTTATCCTCTCGGTGTTAAATACTCTGAGGCGCAATGCAGATGCAGGAATCCATCAGGCGCTCGTTCTACTGGACCTCTCTGCTGCGTTCGACACGGTCGACCACACCATCTTGGTCGACCGTGTCGAGCAGGCAGGCCTTAGGGGCCCCGCATTGAGCTGGATCCGCTCTTTCATCTCGGGTCGCACACAATCGGTCAGACTAGGTTCATTTTCTGCTCCTACGATACCCACCACCTGCGGGGTGCCACAGGGGTCCTCATTATCCCCCCTCCTCTTCAATGTCTACCTTCGCCCTCTCCTGCACTCCCTGCGGAAAGCTAATGTCACCATCTTTAACTACGCGGATGATTTGCAGCTCATCTTCCCTCTCAACACCATGGACTCAGTGGGCGAATTCCAAAGAACTATGTCCCACATACTGAGTTGGATGAGCTGCAACCATCTGAAGCTCAACCCGGGCAAGACTGAGCTGGTCCTGCCCGGACAGAGCCCTCTTAGTTGGAACTCCAACTTCTGGCCCACCAATATGGGAGCGCCTCCTACTAAGTCCCCCGTGGTTAAAAGCCTAGGCATTCTCATCAGCGAGGATCTCTCCCTAAAAAGACAGGTTGGAGCGGTGGTATCTTCCAGCATCTTTCAATTGAAGAAAATAAGAAAAATTGCTCGTTTCTTTTCTCCAACAGCGCTCACTCAGATTGTCCTCTCCTTGGTTCTGTCCAGGCTGGATTTCTCTAACAGCCTTTACCTAGGTCTCCAAATCGGTGAGCTGAAACGCCTCCAGCTGGTTCAGAACCAAGCCGCTAGGCTCCTCCTGAACATACCCAGGAGGCAATCAATCAGACCTGGCCTCAAGCAGCTACACTGGTTGCCAGTTGAGCAACGTGTGGCCTTCAAGGCTGGGTGCATTCTGTTCAGGTCCCTCAATGACTCTGGCCCTTCTTTTGTCAGAGATCTATTCAAAAAATACTGCCCCTCACGTCACCTTCGATCCACCTATAAATCACTCTTGACTGTACCCTCATTCAAAAGGAAACGCCTCGGAGGCAGCTGCTTCGACCATCAAGCGGCTGCTCTTTGGAATTCCTTTCCTCTTTATATAAAGCAGAATGATGACATCCTCAGCTTTAGACGATCTCTGAAAACTTGGCTGTTTTCTCAAGCTTACTGCTAACAGCTCCACTCTGTTTCTTGACTGCCCTGCCTGGTTCTTTCTATAGCGCCATGAAGCCTTCGGGCGTACGAGCGCTCAATAAATCTCAACTAACATTAACATTAACTCCACGCTCCACCCTCCACCCTCCAAATCCAACTTCATCCTCCATCTCCACCCTCCATCTCCACCCTCTAACTCCACCCACCACCTTCTACCCTCCAACTACAAATCCACTCTCCACCCTCCAACTCCACCCTCCAACTCCATCTCCCCCCTACAACTCCAACTCCACCCTCATTCTCCACCCTCCAACTCAAACTCCACCCTCCAACTCCATATCCATCCTCCATCTCCACCCTTCATCTCCACCCTCCAACTCCACCCACCAACTCCACCCTCCAACTCCACCTCCACCCTCCAACTCAACCCTCCAACTTCAACTCCACCCTCCATCTCCACCCTCCAACTCCAACTCCACCCTCCAACTCCACCCTCCAACTCCACCCTCCATGCTCCACCCTCCAACTCCACCCTCCATCCTCCAACTCCAACTCCACCCTCCATCTCCACCCTCCATCTCCATCTCCACCCTCCAACTGCAACTCCACCCTCCAACTCCAACTCCACCCTCCATCTCCACCCTCCACCTCCAACTCCACCCTCCAACTCCACCCTCCACCCTCCAACACCTCCCTCCAAGGCCACCCTCCCACTGCAACTCCACCTTCCAACTCTACCCCTCACCCTCCAACTCCACCCTCCAACTCCACCCTCCAACTCCACCCTCCAACACCAACTCCACCCTCCAACTTCCAACTCCACCCTCCAACTCCAACTCCACCTCAAACTCCACCCTCTAACTCCACCCTCCAACTGCACCCTCCAACTCCAACTCCACCCTCCACCTCCAACTCCACCCACCAACTCCATCTCCACCCTTCATCTCCACCCTCCAACTCCACCCTTCATCTCCACCCTCCAACTCCATCCTCCAACTCCACCCTCCAACTCCACCCTCCAACTCCAACTCCACCCTCCAACTCCACCTCCACCCTCCAACTCCACCCTCCAACTCCGACTCCACCCTCCATCTCCACCCTCCAACTCCAACTCCAACCTCCACCTCCACCCTCTAACTCCACCCTCAGACTCCACCATCCAACTCGACCTCCAACTCCACCCTCAAACTCCACCCTCAGACACCACCCTCCAACTCCAACTCCAACCTCCACCTCCAACTCCACCCACCAACTCTATCTCCACACTTCATCTCCACTCTCCAACTCCACCCTTCATCTCCACCCTCCAACTCCATCCTCCAACTCCACCCTCCAACTCCACCCTCCAACTCCACCCTCCAACTCCAGCCTCCAACTTCAACTCCACCCTCCAACTGCAACTCCACCCTCCAACTCCACCCTCCATCTCCACCCTCCACCTCCAAATCCACCCTCCAACTCCACCCTCCACCCTCCAACACCTCCCTCCAAGGCCACTCTCCCACTGCAACTCCACCCTCCAACTCTACTCTCCACCCTCCAACACCAACTCCACCCTCCAACTTCCAACTCCACCCTTCAACTCCAACTCCACCTCAAACTCCACCCTCTAACTCCACCCTCCAACTCCACCCTCCAACTCCAACTCCACCCTCCATCTCCACCTGCAACTCCAACTATAACTCCACCCTCCAACTCTACCCTCCAACTCCACCCTCCAAATCCACCTTTCAACTCCACCTCCAACTCCACCCTCCACCCTCCAACTCCAACCCCACCTCCACCCTCCGACTCCACCCTCCAACTCCAACTCTACCCTCCAACTCAAACTCCACCTCACCCTCCACCCTCAAACTCCAACTCCAACACTCCAACTTCAAACTCCACCCTCCAACTCCAACCTCCACCTTCACCCTTCAACTCCACCCTCCAACTCTACCCTCCAACTCACCCTCCAACTCCACCCTCCAACTCCACGCTCCACCCTTCACCCCAACTCCAACTCCATCCTCCATCTCCACCCTCCAACTCCAACCTCCAACTCCAACTCTACCCTCGAACTCCAGCCCCCAACTCCACCCTCCAACTCCACCCTCCACCCTTTAACTCCACCCTCCAACTCCACCCCCAACACCAACTCCACCTCCAACTCTACCCTCTAACTCCACCCTCCAACTCTACCTACAACTCCCACCCTCTAACTCCACCCTCCAACTCCACCCTCCACCTCCAACTCCACCTACCAACTCCATCTCCACCCTCCATCTCCAACCTCCAACTCCACCCTCCATCTCCACCTCCAACTCCACCCTCCAACTCCACCCTCCAATTCCACCTCCATCTCCACCCTCCAACTCCAACTCCACCTCCACCCTTCAACTCCACCCTCCAACTCCACCCTCCAACTCACCCTCCAACTCCACCCTCCAACTCCACGCTCCACCCTCCACCCCCAACTCCAACTCCATCCTCCATCTCCACCCTCCAACTCCACCTTCCAACTCCAACTCTACCCTCCAACTCCAGCCTCCAACTCCACCCTCCAACTCCACCATCCACCCTCTAACTCCACCCTCCAACTCCACCCTCCAACACCAACTCCACCTCCAACTCCACCCTCTAACTCCACCCTCCAACTCCACCCTCCAACTCCACCTACAACTCCACCCTCTAACTCCACCCTCCAACTCCAACTCCACCCTCCACCTCCAACTCCACCCACCAACTCCATCTCCACCCTCCATCTCCAACCTCCAACTCCACCCTCCATCTCCACCCTCCAACTCCACCCTCCAACTCCACCCTCCAACTCCACCCTCCAATTCCACCTCCACCCTCCAACTCCACCCTCCAACTCCAACTCCACCCTCCATCTCCACCCTCCAACTCCAACTCCACCCTCCAACTCCACCCTCCAACTCCACCCTCCAACTCCACCCTCCAGCTCCACCCTCCAGCTCCGGCCTCCAACTCCACCCTCCAACTCCATTCTCCACCCTCCAACTCCAACTCCACCCTCCATCTCCACCCTCCATCTCCAAATCCACCCTCCAACTCCAACTCTATCCCCCAATTCCACCCTCAAACTCCACCCTCCAACACCACCCTCCACCCTCCAACTCCACCCTCCAACTCCACCCCCCAACTCCACCCTCCACTGTCCAACTCCACCCTCCAACTCCACCCTCCAACTCCAACTCCACCCTCAAACTCCATCCTCCAACTCCACCCTCCAACTCCACCCTCCAACTCCACCCTCCAACACCATCTCCACCCTCCAACTCCACCCTCCAACTCCACCTCCAACTCCACCCTCTAACTCCACCCTCCGACTCCACCCTCCAACTCCAACTCTACCGGCAACTGCACCCTCTAACTCCACCCTCTGACTCCACCCTCCAATTCCAAATCCACTCTCCACCTCCAACTCCACCCACAAACTCCATCTCTACCCTCCATCTCCACCCTCCAACTCCACCCTCCATCTCCACCCTCCAACTCCACCCTCCAACTCCACCCTCCAACTCCACCCTCCAACTCCACGCTCCAACTCCACCCTCCAACTCCAACTCCACCCTCCAGCTCCAACTCCACCCTCCAACTTCAACTCCACCCTCCATCTCCACCTGCAACTCCAACTATAACTCCACCCTCCAACTCTACCCTCCAACTCCACCCTCCAAATCCACCTTTCAACTCCACCCTCCAACTCCACCCTCCACCCTCCAACTCCACCCTCCACTCCAACCCCAACCCCACCTCCACCCTCCGACTCCACCCTCCAACTCCAACTCTACCCTCCAACTCGAACTCCACTCTCACCCTCCAACTCCACCCTCAAACTCCAACTCCACACTCCAACTTCAACTCCACCCTCCCAACTCCAACTCCACCTTCACCCTTCAACTCCACCCTCCAACTCTACCCTCCAACTCACCCTCCAACTCCACCCTCCAACTCCACGCTCCACCCTTCACCCCCACTCCAACTCCATCCTCCATCTCCACCCTCCAACTCCAACCTCCAACTCCAACTCTACCCTCGAACTCCAGCCCCCAACTCCACCCTCCAACTCCACCCTCCACCCTTTACCTCCACCCTCCAACTCCACCCTCCAACACCAACTCCACCTCCAACTCTACCCTCTAACTCCACCCTCCAACTCTACCTACAACTCCACCCTCTAACTCCACCCTCCAACTCCACCCTCCACCTCCAACTCCACCTACAACTCCATCTCCACCCTCTATCTCCAACCTCCAACTCCACCCTCCATCTCCACCCTCCAACTCCACCCTCCAACTCCACCCTCCAATTCCACCTCCATCTCCACCCTCCAAATCCAACTCCACCTCCACCCTTCAACTCCACCCTCCAACTCCACCCTCCAACTCACCCTCCAACTCCACCCTCCAACTCCACGCTCCACCCTCCACCCCCAACTCCAACTCCATCCTCCATCTTCACCCTCCAACTCCACCTTCCAACTCCAACTCTACCCTACAACTCCAGCCTCCAACTCCACCCTCCAACTCCACCATCCACCCTCTAACTCCACCCTCCAACTCCAACCTCCAACACCAACTCCACCTCCAACTCCACCCTCTAACGCCACCCTCCGACTCCACCCTCCAACTCCACCTACAACTCCACCCTCTAACTCCACCCTCCAACTCCACTCCACCCTCCACCTCCAACTCCACCCACCAACTCCATCTCCACCCTCCATCTCCAACCTCCAACTCCACCCTCCATCTCCACCCTCCAACTCCACCCTCCAACTCCACCCTCCAACTCCACCCTCCAATTCCACCTCCACCCTCCAACTCCACCCTCCAACTCCAACTCCACCCTCCATCTCCACCCTCCAACTCCAACGCCACCCTCCAACTCCACCTCCAACTCCACCCTCCAACTCCACCCTCCAGCTCCACCCTCCAGCTCCGGCCTCCAACTCCACCCTCCAACTCCATTCTCCACCCTCCAACTCCAACTCCACCCTCCATCTCCACCCTCCATCTCCAAATCCACCCTCCAACTCCAACTCTATCCCCCAATTCCACCCTCAAACTCCACCCTCCAACACCACCCTCCACCCTCCAACTCCACCCTCCAACTCCACCCCCCAACTCCACCCTCCACTGTCCAACTCCACCCTCCAACTCCACCCTCCAACTCCAACTCCACCCTCAAACTCCATCCTCCAACTCCACCCTCCAACTCCACCCTCCAACTCCACCCTCCAACTCCACCCTCCAACACCATCTCCACCCTCCAACTCCACCCTCCAACTCCACCTCCAACTCCACCCTCTAACTCCACCCTCCGACTCCACCCTCCAACTCCAACTCTACCGGCAACTGCACCCTCTAACTCCACCCTCTGACTCCACCCTCCAATTCCAAATCCACTCTCCACCTCCAACTCCACCCACAAAACTCCATCTCTACCCTCCATCTCCACCCTCCAACTCCACCCTCCATCTCCACCCTCCAACTCCACCCTCCAACTCCACCCTCCAACTCCACCCTCCAACTCCACGCTCCAACTCCACCCTCCAACTCCAACTCCACCCTCCAGCTCCAACTCCACCCTCCAACTTCAACTCCACCCTCCATCTCCACTCTCCAACTCCAACTCCACCCTCCAACTCCACCCTCCAACTCCACCCTCCACGCTCCACCCTCCAACTCCACCCTCCATCCTCCAACTCCAACTCCACCCTCCATCTCCACCCTCCATCTCCAACTCCACCCTCCAACTGCAACTCCACCCTCCAACTCCAACTCTACCCTCCATCTCCGCCCTCCACCTCCAACTCCACCCTCCAACTCCACCCTCCACCCTCCAACACCTCCCTCCAAGGCCACCCTCCCACTGCAACCCCACCCTCCAACTCTACCCTCCACCCTCCAACTCAACCCTCCAACTCCAACCTCCAACACCAACTCCACCCTCCAACTTCCAACTACATCCCCCAACTCCAACTCCACCTCAAACTCCACCCTCTAACTCCACCCTCCAACTCCACACTCCAACTCCAACTCCACCCTCCATCTCCACATGCAACTCCAACTCCAACTCCACCCTCCAACTCTACCCTCCAACTCCACCCTCCGAATCCACCTTTCAACTCCACCCTCCAACTCCACCCTCCACCCTCCAACTCCACCCTCCAACTCCAACCCCACCTCCACCCTCCGACTCCACCCTCCAACTCCAACTCTACCCTCCAACTCGAACTCCACTCTCACCCTCCAACTCCACCCTCAAACTCCAACTCCACACTCCAACTTCAACTCCACCCTCCAACTCCAACTCCACCTCCACCCTTCAACTCCACCCTCCAACTCCACCCTCCAACTCACCCTCCAACTCCACCCTCCAATTCCACCTCCACCCTCCAACTCCACCCTCCAACTCCAACTCCACCCTCCATCTCCACCCTCCAACTCCACCCTCCAGCTCCACCCTCCAGCTCCACCCTCCTACTCCACCCTCCAACTCCACCCTCCAACTCCACCATCCAACTCCATTCTCCACCCTCCAACTCCAACTCCACCCTCCATCTCCACCCTCCATCTCCAAATCCACCCTCCAACTCCAACTCCATCCCCCAACTCCACCCTCAAACTCCACCCTCCAACACCACCCTCCACCCTCCAACTCCACCCTCCAACTTCACTGTCCAACTCCACCCTCCACCTCCACCCTCCAACTCCAACTCCACCCTCCAACTCCATCCTCCAACTCCCCCCTCCAACTCCACCCTCCAACTCCACCCTCCAACACCATCTCCACCCTCCAACTCCACCCTCCAACTCCACCTCCAACTCCACCCTCTAACTCCACCCTCCGACTCCACCCTCCAACTCCAACTCTACCGGCAACTGCACCCTCTAACTCCACCCTCCGACTCCACCCTCCAACTCCAACTCCACTCTCCACCTCCAACTCCACCCACAAACTCCATCTCTACCCTCCATCTCCACCCTCCAACTCCACCCTCCATCTCCACCCTCCAACTCCAACCTCCAACTTCACCCTCCAACTCCACCCTCCGACTCCACCCTCCAACTCCACCCTCCAACTCCACCTCCACCCTCCAACTCAACCCTCCAACTTCAACTCCACCCTCCATCTCCACCCTCCAACTCCAACTCCACCCTCCAACTCCACCCTCCATGTTCCACCCTCCAACTCCACCCTCCATCCTCCAACTCCACCCTCCATCTCCACCCTCCATCTCCAACTCCATCCTCCAACTGCAACTCCACCCTCCAACTCCAACTCCACCCTCCATCTCCACCCTTCACCTCCAACTCCACCCTCCAACTCCACCCTCCACCCTCCAACACCTCCCTCCAAGGCCACCCTCCCACTGCAACTCCACCCTCCAACTCTACCCTTCACCCTCCAACTCCACCCTCCAACTCCACCCTCCAACTCCACCCTCCAACACCAACTCCACCCTCCAACTTCCAACTCCACCCTCCAACTCCAACTCCACCTCAAACTCCACCCTCTAACTCCACCCTCCAACTGCACCCTCCAACTCCAACTCCACCCTCCACCTCCAACTCCACCCACCAACTCCATCTCCACCCTTCATCTCCACCCTCCAACTCCACCCTTCATCTCCACCCTCCAACTCCATCCTCCAACTCCACCCTCCAACTCTGACTCCACCCTCCATCTCCACCCTCCAACTCCAACTCCAACCTCCACCTCCACCCTCTAACTCCACCCTCAGACTCCACCATCCAACTCCAACTCGACCTCCAACTCCACCCTCAAACTCCACTCTCTGACACCACCCTCCAACTCCAACTCCAACCTCCACCTCCAACTCCACCCACCAACTCTATCCCCACACTTCATCTCCACTCTCCAACTCCACCCTTCATCTCCACCCTCCAACTCCATCCTCCAACTCCACCCTCCAACTCCACCCTCCAACTCCACCCTCCAACTCCAGCCTCCAACTTCAACTCCACCCTCCAACTGCAACTCCACCCTCCAACTCCACCCTCCATCTCCACCCTCCACCTCCAAATCCACCCTCCAACTCCACCCTCCACCCTCCAAAACCTCCATCCAAGGCCACTCTCCCACTGCAACTCCACCCTCCAACTCTACTCTCCACCCTCCAACTCCACCCTCCAACACCAACTCCACCCTCCAACTTCCAACTCCACCCTTCAACTCCAACTCCACCTCAAACTCCACCCTCTAACTCCACCCTCCAACTCCACCCTCCAACTCCACCCTCCAACTCCAACTCCACCCTCCATCTCCACCTGCAACTCCAACTATAACTCCACCCTCCAACTCTACCCTCCAACTCCACCCTCCAAATCCACCTTTCAACTCCACCCTCCAACTCCACCCTCCACCCTCCAACTCCACCCTCCAACTCCAACCCCACCTCCACCCTCCGACTCCACCCTCCAACTCCAACTCTACCCTCCAACTCGAACTCCACTCTCACCCTCCAACTCCACCCTCAAACTCCAACTCCACACTCCAACATCAACTCCACCCTCCAACTCCAACTCCACCTTCACCCTTCAACTCCACCCTCCAACTCCACCCTCCAACTCACCCTCCAACTCCACCCTCCAACTCCACGCTCCACCCTTCACCCCCAACTCCAACTCCATCCTCCATCTCCACCCTCCAACTCCAACCTCCAACTCCAACTCTACCCTCGAACTCCAGCCCCCAACTCCACCCTCCAACTCCACCCTCCACCCTCTAACTCCACCCTCCAACTCCACCCTCCAACACCAACTCCACCTCCAACTCTACCCTCTAACTCCACCCTCCGACTCCACCCTCCAACTCTACCTACAACTCCACCCTCTAACTCCACCCTCCAACTCCACCCTCCACCTCCAACTCCACCTACCAACTCCATCTCCACCCTCCATCTCCAACCTCCAACTCCACCCTCCATCTCCACCCTCCAACTCCACCCTCCAACTCCACCCTCCAATTCCACCTCCATCTCCACCCTCCAACTCCACCCTCCAACTCCAACTCCACCCTCCATCTCCACCCTCCAATTCCAACTCCACCCTCCCACTCCACACTCCAACTCCACCCTCCAGCTCCACCCTCCAGCTCCACCCTCCAACTCCACCCTCCAACTCCATTCTCCACCCTCCAACTCCAACTCCACCCTCCATCTCCACCCTCCATCTCAAAATCCACCCTCCAACTCCAACTCTATCCCCCAACTCCACCCTCAAACTCCACCCTCCAACACCACCCTCCACCCTCCAACTCCACCCTCCAACTCCACCCTCCACTCTCCAACTCCACCCTCCACCTCCACCCTCTAACTCCAACTCCACCCTCCAACTCCATCCTCCAACTCCACCCTCCAACTCCACCCTCCAACTCCACCCTCCAACTCCACCCTCCAACTCCACCCTCTAACTCCACCCTCTGACTCCACCCTCCAACTCTACCGGCAACTGCACCCTCTAACTCCACCCTCCGACTCCACCCTCCAACTCCAACTCCACTCTCCACCTCCAACTCCACCCACAAACTCCATCTCTACCCTCCATCTCCACCCTCCAACTCCACCCTCCATCTCCACCCTCCAACTCCAACCTCCAACTCCACCCTCCAACTCCACCCTCCAACTCCACCCTCCAACTCCACACTCCAACTCCAACTCCACCCTCCAACTCCACCTCCACCCTCCAACTCCACCCTCCAATTTCAACTCCACCCTCCATCTCCACCCTCCAACTCCAACTCCACCCTCCAACTCCACCCTCCAACTCCACCCTCCACGCTCCACCCTCCAACTTCACCCTCCATCCTCCAACTCCAACTTCACCCTCCATCTCCACCCTCCATCTCCAACTCCACCCTCCAACTGCAACTCCACCTTCCAACTCCAACTCCTCCCTTCATCTCCACCTTCCACCTCCAACTCCACTCTCCAACTCCACCCTCCACCCTCCAACACCTCCCTCCAAGGCCACCCTCCCACTGCAACTCCACCCTCCAACTCTACCCTCCACCCTCCAACTCCACCCTCCAACTCCACCCTCCAACACCAACTCCACCCTCCAACTTCCAACTCCACCCTCCAACTCCAACTCCACCTCAAACTCCACCCTCTAACTCCACCCTCCAACTCCACCCTCCACCTCCAACTCCACCCTCCACCTCCAACTCCACCCACCAACTCCATCTCCACCCTTCATCTCCACCCTCCAACTCCACCCTTCATCTCCACCCTCCAACTCCATCCTCCAACTCCACCCTCCAACTCCAACTCCACCCGCCAACTCCACCTCCACCCTCCAACTCCACCCTCCAACTCCGACTCCACCCTCCAACTCCAACTCCAACCTCCACCTCCACCCTCTAACTCCACCCTCAGACTCCACCATCCAACTCCAACTCGACCTCCAACTCCATCCTCTAACTCCACCCTCTGACACCACCCTCCAACTCCAACCTCCACCTCCAACTCCACCCTCCAACTCCACCCTCCAACTCTGACTCCACCCTCCATCTCCACCCTCCAACTCCAACTCCACCCTCCAACTCCAACTCCACCCTCCAACTCCACCCTCCTACTCCACCCTCCACCCTCCAACTCCAACCTCCAACTCCACCTCCACCCTCCAACTCCACCCTCCAACTCTGACTCCACCCTCCATCTCCACCCTCCAACTCCAACTCCAACTCCACCCTCCAACTCCAACTCCACCCTCCAACTCCACCCTCCTACTCCACCCTCCACCCTCCAACTCCACCCTCCAACTCCAACTCCAACTCCACCCTCCAGCTCCACCCTCCAACTCCACCCTCCACTGTCCAACTCCACCCTCCAACTCCACCCTCCAACTCCACCCTCTAACTTCATCCTCCAACTCCATCCTCCAACTCCAGCCTCCAACTCCACCCTCCAACTCCACCCTCCAACTCCACCCTCCAACACCAACTCCACCCTCCAACTCCACCCTCCAACTCCACCTCCAACTCCACCCTCTAACTCCACCCTCCGACTCCACCCTCCAACTCCAACTCTACCGGCAACTGCACCCTCTAACTCCACCCTCCGACTCCACCCTCCAACTCCAACACCACCCTCCACCTCCAACTCAACCCACCAACTCCATCTCCACCCTCTAACTCCAACCTCCAACTCCACCCTCCAACTCCACCCTCCAACTCCACCCTCCAACTCCACCCTTCAACTCCACCCTCCAACTCCACCTCCACCCTCCAACTCCACCCTCCAACTCTGACTCCACCCTCCATCTCCACACTCCAACTCCAACTCCACCCTCCAACTCCAACTCCACCCTCCAACTCCACCCTCCTACTCCACCCTCCACCCTCCAACTCCACCCTCCAACTTCAACTCCACCCTCCAGTTCCACCCTCCAACTCCACCCTCCATTGTCCAACTCCACCCTCCAACTCCACCCTCCAACTCCATCCTCCAACTCCAGCCTCCAACTCCACCCCCCAACTCCACCCTCCAACTCCACCCTCCAACACCAACTCCACCCTCCAACCCCACCCTCCAACTCCACCTCCAACTCCACCCTCTAACTCCACCCTCCGACTCCACCCTCCAACTCCAACTCTACCGGCAACTGCACCCTCTAACACCACCCTCGGACTCCACCCTCCAACTCCAACTCCACCCTCCACCTCCAACTCGACCCACCAACTCCATCTCTACCCTCCATCTCCACCCTCCAACTCCACCCTCCATCTCCACCCTCCAACTCCAACCTCCAACTCCACCCTCAAACTCCAACTCCACACTCCAACATCAACTCCACCCTCCAACTCCAACTCCACCTTCACCCTTCAACTCCACCCTCCAACTCCACCCTCCAACTCACCCTCCAACTCCACCCTCCAACTCCACGCTCCACCCTTCACCCCCAACTCCAACTCCATCCTCCATCTCCACCCTCCAACTCCAACCTCCAACTCCAACTCTACCCTCGAACTCCAGCCCCCAACTCCACCCTCCAACTCCACCCTCCACCCTCTAACTCCACCCTCCAACTCCACCCTCCAACACCAACTCCACCTCCAACTCTACCCTCTAACTCCACCCTCCGACTCCACCCTCCAACTCTACCTACAACTCCACCCTCTAACTCCACCCTCCAACTCCACCCTCCACCTCCAACTCCACCTACCAACTCCATCTCCACCCTCCATCTCCAACCTCCAACTCCACCCTCCATCTCCACCCTCCAACTCCACCCTCCAACTCCACCCTCCAATTCCACCTCCATCTCCACCCTCCAACTCCACCCTCCAACTCCAACTCCACCCTCCATCTCCACCCTCCAATTCCAACTCCACCCTCCCACTCCACACTCCAACTCCACCCTCCAGCTCCACCCTCCAGCTCCACCCTCCAACTCCACCCTCCAACTCCATTCTCCACCCTCCAACTCCAACTCCACCCTCCATCTCCACCCTCCATCTCAAAATCCACCCTCCAACTCCAACTCTATCCCCCAACTCCACCCTCAAACTCCACCCTCCAACACCACCCTCCACCCTCCAACTCCACCCTCCAACTCCACCCTCCACTCTCCAACTCCACCCTCCACCTCCACCCTCTAACTCCAACTCCACCCTCCAACTCCATCCTCCAACTCCACCCTCCAACTCCACCCTCCAACTCCACCCTCCAACTCCACCCTCCAACTCCACCCTCTAACTCCACCCTCTGACTCCACCCTCCAACTCTACCGGCAACTGCACCCTCTAACTCCACCCTCCGACTCCACCCTCCAACTCCAACTCCACTCTCCACCTCCAACTCCACCCACAAACTCCATCTCTACCCTCCATCTCCACCCTCCAACTCCACCCTCCATCTCCACCCTCCAACTCCAACCTCCAACTCCACCCTCCAACTCCACCCTCCAACTCCACCCTCCAACTCCACACTCCAACTCCAACTCCACCCTCCAACTCCACCTCCACCCTCCAACTCCACCCTCCAATTTCAACTCCACCCTCCATCTCCACCCTCCAACTCCAACTCCACCCTCCAACTCCACCCTCCAACTCCACCCTCCACGCTCCACCCTCCAACTTCACCCTCCATCCTCCAACTCCAACTTCACCCTCCATCTCCACCCTCCATCTCCAACTCCACCCTCCAACTGCAACTCCACCTTCCAACTCCAACTCCTCCCTTCATCTCCACCTTCCACCTCCAACTCCACTCTCCAACTCCACCCTCCACCCTCCAACACCTCCCTCCAAGGCCACCCTCCCACTGCAACTCCACCCTCCAACTCTACCCTCCACCCTCCAACTCCACCCTCCAACTCCACCCTCCAACACCAACTCCACCCTCCAACTTCCAACTCCACCCTCCAACTCCAACTCCACCTCAAACTCCACCCTCTAACTCCACCCTCCAACTCCACCCTCCACCTCCAACTCCACCCTCCACCTCCAACTCCACCCACCAACTCCATCTCCACCCTTCATCTCCACCCTCCAACTCCACCCTTCATCTCCACCCTCCAACTCCATCCTCCAACTCCACCCTCCAACTCCAACTCCACCCGCCAACTCCACCTCCACCCTCCAACTCCACCCTCCAACTCCGACTCCACCCTCCAACTCCAACTCCAACCTCCACCTCCACCCTCTAACTCCACCCTCAGACTCCACCATCCAACTCCAACTCGACCTCCAACTCCATCCTCTAACTCCACCCTCTGACACCACCCTCCAACTCCAACCTCCACCTCCAACTCCACCCTCCAACTCCACCCTCCAACTCTGACTCCACCCTCCATCTCCACCCTCCAACTCCAACTCCACCCTCCAACTCCAACTCCACCCTCCTACTCCACCCTCCACCCTCCAACTCCAACCTCCAACTCCACCTCCACCCTCCAACTCCACCCTCCAACTCTGACTCCACCCTCCATCTCCACCCTCCAACTCCAACTCCAACTCCACCCTCCAACTCCAACTCCACCCTCCAACTCCACCCTCCTACTCCACCCTCCACCCTCCAACTCCACCCTCCAACTCCAACTCCAACTCCACCCTCCAGCTCCACCCTCCAACTCCACCCTCCACTGTCCAACTCCACCCTCCAACTCCACCCTCCAACTCCACCCTCTAACTTCATCCTCCAACTCCATCCTCCAACTCCAGCCTCCAACTCCACCCTCCAACTCCACCCTCCAACTCCACCCTCCAACACCAACTCCACCCTCCAACTCCACCCTCCAACTCCACCTCCAACTCCACCCTCTAACTCCACCCTCCGACTCCACCCTCCAACTCCAACTCTACCGGCAACTGCACCCTCTAACTCCACCCTCCGACTCCACCCTCCAACTCCAACACCACCCTCCACCTCCAACTCAACCCACCAACTCCATCTCCACCCTCTAACTCCAACCTCCAACTCCACCCTCCAACTCCACCCTCCAACTCCACCCTCCAACTCCACCCTTCAACTCCACCCTCCAACTCCACCTCCACCCTCCAACTCCACCCTCCAACTCTGACTCCACCCTCCATCTCCACACTCCAACTCCAACTCCACCCTCCAACTCCAACTCCACCCTCCAACTCCACCCTCCTACTCCACCCTCCACCCTCCAACTCCACCCTCCAACTTCAACTCCACCCTCCAGTTCCACCCTCCAACTCCACCCTCCATTGTCCAACTCCACCCTCCAACTCCACCCTCCAACTCCATCCTCCAACTCCAGCCTCCAACTCCACCCCCCAACTCCACCCTCCAACTCCACCCTCCAACACCAACTCCACCCTCCAACCCCACCCTCCAACTCCACCTCCAACTCCACCCTCTAACTCCACCCTCCGACTCCACCCTCCAACTCCAACTCTACCGGCAACTGCACCCTCTAACACCACCCTCGGACTCCACCCTCCAACTCCAACTCCACCCTCCACCTCCAACTCGACCCACCAACTCCATCTCTACCCTCCATCTCCACCCTCCAACTCCACCCTCCATCTCCACCCTCCAACTCCAACCTCCAACTCCACCCTCCAACTCCACCCTCCAACTCCACCCTCCAACTCCACCCTCCAACTCCAACTCCACCCTCCAACTCAACCTCCACCCTCCAACGCCAACCTCCAACTTCAACTCCACCCTCCATTTCCACCCTCCAACTCCACCCTCCAACTCCACCCTCCAACTCCACGCTCCACCCTCCAACTCCACCCTCCATCCTCCAACTCCAACTCCACCCTCCATCTCCACCCTCCATCTCCAACTCCACCCTCCAACTGCAACTCCACCCTCCAACTCCAACTCCACCCTCCATCTCCACCCTCCAACTCCAACTCCACCCTCCAACTCCACCCTCCACCCTCCAACTCCTCCCTTCAAGGCCACCCTCCCACTGCAACTCCATCCTCCAACACCAACTCCACCCTCCATCTTCCAACTCCACCCTCCAACTCCAACTCCACCTCTAACTCCACCCTTCATCTCCACCCTCCAACTCCACCCTTCATCTCCACCCTCCAACTCCATCCTCCAACTCCACCCTCCAACTCCAACTCCACCCTCCAACTCAACCTCCACCCTCCAACTCCACCCTCCAACTCTGACTCCACCCTCCATCTCCACACTCCAACTCCACCCTCCAACTCCAACTCCAGCCTCCACCTCCACCCTCTAACTCCACCCTCAGACTCCACCATCTAACTCCACCCTCCACCTCCAACTCCACCCACCAACTCCATCTCCACCCTTCATCCCCACCCTCCAACTCCACCCTTCATCTCCACCTTCCAACTCCATCCTCCAACTCCACCCTCCAACTCCAACTCCACCCTCCAACTCAACCTCCACCCTCCAACTCCACCCTCCAACTCCGACTCCACCCTCCATCCCCACCCTCCAACTCCAACTCCACCCTCCAACTCCAACTCCAACCTCCACCTCCACCCTCTAACTCCACCCTCTGACACCACCCTCCAACTCCAACTCCACCCTCCACCTCCAACTCTACCCACCAACTCCATCTCCACACTTCATCTCCACTCTCCAACTCCACCCTTCATCTCCACCCTCCAACTCCATCCTCCAACTCCACCCTCCAACTCCACCTTCCAACTCCACCCTCCAACTCCACCCTCCAACTTCAAATCCACCCTCCATCTCCACCCTCCAACTCCACCCTCCAACTCCAACTCCACCCTCCAACTCCACCCTCCTACTCCACCCTCCACCCTCCAACTCGATCCTCCACCCTCCAACTCCAACTCCACCCTCCATCTCCAACTCCTCCCTCCAACTCCAACTCCACCCTCCAACTCCACCCTCCAACTCCAACTCCACCCTCCACCTCCACCCGCAACTCCAACTCACCCTCCAACTCCACCCTCCAACTCCACCCTCCAACTCCACCTTCCAACTCCAACTCCACCCTCCAACTCCACCCTCCGACTCCACCCTCCACCCTCCAACTCTAACCCCACCTCCACCCTCCGACTCCACCCTCCAACTAACCCTCCAACTCCAGCTCCACCCTCCAACTCCAACTCCACTCTCACCCTCCAACTCCACCCTCCAACACCAACTCCACACTCCAACTCCAACTCCAACTCCACACTCCAACTCCAACTCCACCGTCCAACTCCAACTCCACCTCCACCCTTCAACTCCTCCCTCCAACTCCACCCTCCAACTCCACGCTCCACCCTCCACCCTCCAAATCCAACTTCATCCTCCATCTCCACCCTCCATCTCCACCCTCTAACTCCACCCACCACCTTCTACCCTCCAACTACAAATCCACTCTCCACCCTCCAACTCCACCCTCCAACTCCATCTCCCCCCTACAACTCCAACTCCACCCTCATTCTCCACCCTCCAACTCAAACTCCACCCTCCAACTCCATATCCATCCTCCATCTCCACCCTCCATCTCCACCCTCCAACTCCACCCACCAACTCCACCCTCCAACTCCACCTCCACCTCAACCCTCCAACTCCAACTCCACCCTCCATCTCCACCCTCCATCTCCAACTCCACCCTCCAACTGCAACTTCACCCTCCAACTCCAACTCCACCCTCCATCTCCACCCTCCACCTCCAACTCCACCCTCCAACTCCACCCTCCACCCTCCAACACCTCCCTCCAAGGCCACCCTCCCACTGCAACTCCACCCTCCTTCTCTACCCTTCACCCTCCAACTCCACCCTCCAACTCCACCCTCCAACTCCACCCTCCAACACCAACTCCACCCTCCAACTTCCAACTCCACCCTCCAACTCCAACTCCACCTCAAACTCCACCCTCTAACTCCACCCTCCAACTGCACCCTCCAACTCCAACTCCACCCTCCACCTCCAACTCCACCCACCAACTCCATCTCCACCCTTCATCTCCACCCTCCAACTCCACCCTTCATCTCCACCCTCCAACTCCATCCTCCAACTCCACCCTCCAACTCCACCCTCCAACTCCAACTCCACCCTCCAACTCCACCTCCACCCTCCAACTCCACCCTCCAACTCCGACTCCACCCTCCATCTCCACCCTCCAACTCCAACTCCAACCTCCACCTCCACCCTCTAACTCCACCCTCAGACTCCACCATCCAACTCCAACTCGACCTCCAACTCCACCCTCAAACTCCACCCTCTGACACCACCCTCCAACTCCAACTCCAACCTCCACCTCCAACTCCACCCACCAACTCTATCTCCACACTTCATCTCCACTCTCCAACTCCACCCTTCATCTCCACCCTCCAACTCCATCCTCCAACTCCACCCTCCAACTCCACCCTCCAACTCCACCCTCCAACTCCAGCCTCCACCCTTCATCTCCACCCTCCAACTCCATCCTCCAACTCCACCCTCCAACTCCACCCTCCAACTCCACCCTCCAACTCCAGCCTCCAACTTCAACTCCACCCTCCAACTGCAACTCCACCCTCCAACTCCACCCTCCATCTCCACCCTCCACCTCCAAATCCACCCTCCAACTCCACCCTCCACCCTCCAACACCTCCCTCCAAGGCCACTCTCCCACTGCAACTCCACCCTCCAACTCTACTCTCCACCCTCCAACTCCACCCTCCAACACCAACTCCACCCTCCAACTTCCAACTCCACCCTTCAACTCCAACTCCACCTCAAACTCCACCCTCTAACTCCACCCTCCAACTCCACCCTCCAACTCCAACTCCACCCTCCATCTCCACCTGCAACTCCAACTATAACTCCACCCTCCAACTCTACCCTCCAACTCCACCCTCCAAATCCACCTTTCAACTCCACCCTCCAACTCCACCCTCCACCCTCCAACTCCACCCTCCAACTCCAACCCCACCTCCACCCTCCGACTCCACCCTCCAACTCCAACTCTACCCTCCAACTCGAACTCCACTCTCACCCTCCAACTCCACCCTCAAACTCCAACTCCACACTCCAACTTCAACTCCACCCTCCAACTCCAACTCCACCTTCACCCTTCAACTCCACCCTCCAACTCTACCCTCCAACTCACCCTCCAACTCCACCCTCCAACTCCACGCTCCACCCTTCACCCCCAACTCCAACTCCATCCTCCATCTCCACCCTCCAACTCCAACCTCCAACTCCAACTCTACCCTCGAACTCCAGCCCCCAACTCCACCCTCCAACTCCACCCTCCACCCTCTAACTCCACCCTCCAACTCCACCCTCCAACACCAACTCCACCTCCAACTCTACCCTCTAACTCCACCCTCCGACTCCACCCTCCAACTCTACCTACAACTCCACCCTCTAACTCCACCCTCCAACTCCACCCTCCACCTCCAACTCCACCTACCAACTCCATCTCCACCCTCCATCTCCAACCTCCAACTCCACCCTCCATCTCCACCCTCCATCTCCACCCTCCAACTCCACCCTCCAACTCCACCCTCCAACTCCACCCTCCAACTCCACCCTCCAACTCCAACTCCACCCTCCAACTCAACCTCCACCCTCCAACGCCAACCTCCAACTTCAACTCCACCCTCCATTTCCACCCTCCAACTCCAACTCCACCCTCCAACTCCACCCTCCAACTCCACGCTCCACCCTCCAACTCCACCCTCCATCCTCCAACTCCAACTCCACCCTCCATCTCCACCCTCCATCTCCAACTCCACCCTCCAACTGCAACTCCACCCTCCAACTCCAACTCCACCCTCCATCTCCACCCTCCAACTCCAACTCCACCCTCCAACTCCACCCTCCACCCTCCAACTCCTCCCTTCAAGGCCACCCTCCCACTGCAACTCCATCCTCCAACACCAACTCCACCCTCCATCTTCCAACTCCACCCTCCAACTCCAACTCCACCTCTAACTCCACCCTTCATCTCCACCCTCCAACTCCACCCTTCATCTCCACCCTCCAACTCCATCCTCCAACTCCACCCTCCAACTCCAACTCCACCCTCCAACTCAACCTCCACCCTCCAACTCCACCCTCCAACTCTGACTCCACCCTCCATCTCCACACTCCAACTCCACCCTCCAACTCCAACTCCAGCCTCCACCTCCACCCTCTAACTCCACCCTCAGACTCCACCATCTAACTCCACCCTCCACCTCCAACTCCACCCACCAACTCCATCTCCACCCTTCATCCCCACCCTCCAACTCCACCCTTCATCTCCACCTTCCAACTCCATCCTCCAACTCCACCCTCCAACTCCAACTCCACCCTCCAACTCAACCTCCACCCTCCAACTCCACCCTCCAACTCCGACTCCACCCTCCATCCCCACCCTCCAACTCCAACTCCACCCTCCAACTCCAACTCCAACCTCCACCTCCACCCTCTAACTCCACCCTCTGACACCACCCTCCAACTCCAACTCCACCCTCCACCTCCAACTCTACCCACCAACTCCATCTCCACACTTCATCTCCACTCTCCAACTCCACCCTTCATCTCCACCCTCCAACTCCATCCTCCAACTCCACCCTCCAACTCCACCCTCCAACTCCACCCTCCAACTTCAAATCCACCCTCCATCTCCACCCTCCAACTCCACCCTCCAACTCCAACTCCACCCTCCAACTCCACCCTCCTACTCCACCCTCCACCCTCCAACTCGATCCTCCACCCTCCAACTCCAACTCCACCCTCCATCTCCAACTCCTCCCTCCAACTCCAACTCCACCCTCCAACTCCACCCTCCAACTCCAACTCCACCCTCCACCTCCACCCGCAACTCCAACTCACCCTCCAACTCCACCCTCCAACTCCACCCTCCAACTCCACCTTCCAACTCCAACTCCACCCTCCAACTCCACCCTCCGACTCCACCCTCCACCCTCCAACTCTAACCCCACCTCCACCCTCCGACTCCACCCTCCAACTAACCCTCCAACTCCAGCTCCACCCTCCAACTCCAACTCCACTCTCACCCTCCAACTCCACCCTCCAACACCAACTCCACACTCCAACTCCAACTCCACACTCCAACTCCAACTCCACCGTCCAACTCCAACTCCACCTCCACCCTTCAACTCCTCCCTCCAACTCCACCCTCCAACTCCACGCTCCACCCTCCACCCTCCAAATCCAACTTCATCCTCCATCTCCACCCTCCATCTCCACCCTCTAACTCCACCCACCACCTTCTACCCTCCAACTACAAATCCACTCTCCACCCTCCAACTCCACCCTCCAACTCCATCTCCCCCCTACAACTCCAACTCCACCCTCATTCTCCACCCTCCAACTCAAACTCCACCCTCCAACTCCATATCCATCCTCCATCTCCACCCTCCATCTCCACCCTCCAACTCCACCCACCAACTCCACCCTCCAACTCCACCTCCACCCTCCAACTCAACCCTCCAACTTCAACTCCACCCTCCATCTCCACCCTCCAACTCCAACTCCACCCTCCAACTCCACCCTCCAACTCCACCCTCCATGCTCCACCCTCCAACTCCACCCTCCATCCTCCAACTCCAACTCCACCCTCCATCTCCACCCTCCATCTCCAACTCCACCCTCCAACTGCAACTCCACCCTCCAACTCCAACTCCACCCTCCATCTCCACCCTCCACCTCCAACTCCACCCTCCAACTCCACCCTCCACCCTCCAACACCTCCCTCCAAGGCCACCCTCCCACTGCAACTCCACCCTCCTTCTCTACCCTTCACCCTCCAACTCCACCCTCCAACTCCACCCTCCAACTCCACCCTCCAACACCAACTCCACCCTCCAACTTCCAACTCCACCCTCCAACTCCAACTCCACCTCAAACTCCACCCTCTAACTCCACCCTCCAACTGCACCCTCCAACTCCAACTCCACCCTCCACCTCCAACTCCACCCACCAACTCCATCTCCACCCTTCATCTCCACCCTCCAACTCCACCCTTCATCTCCACCCTCCAACTCCATCCTCCAACTCCACCCTCCAACTCCACCCTCCAACTCCAACTCCACCCTCCAACTCCACCTCCACCCTCCAACTCCACCCTCCAACTCCGACTCCACCCTCCATCTCCACCCTCCAACTCCAACTCCAACCTCCACCTCCACCCTCTAACTCCACCCTCAGACTCCACCATCCAACTCCAACTCGACCTCCAACTCCACCCTCAAACTCCACCCTCTGACACCACCCTCCAACTCCAACTCCAACCTCCACCTCCAACTCCACCCACCAACTCTATCTCCACACTTCATCTCCACTCTCCAACTCCACCCTTCATCTCCACCCTCCAACTCCATCCTCCAACTCCACCCTCCAACTCCACCCTCCAACTCCACCCTCCAACTCCAGCCTCCAACTTCAACTCCACCCTCCAACTGCAACTCCACCCTCCAACTCCACCCTCCATCTCCACCCTCCACCTCCAAATCCACCCTCCAACTCCACCCTCCACCCTCCAACACCTCCCTCCAAGGCCACTCTCCCACTGCAACTCCACCCTCCAACTCTACTCTCCACCCTCCAACTCCACCCTCCAACACCAACTCCACCCTCCAACTTCCAACTCCACCCTTCAACTCCAACTCCACCTCAAACTCCACCCTCTAACTCCACCCTCCAACTCCACCCTCCAACTCCAACTCCACCCTCCATCTCCACCTGCAACTCCAACTATAACTCCACCCTCCAACTCTACCCTCCAACTCCACCCTCCAAATCCACCTTTCAACTCCACCCTCCAACTCCACCCTCCACCCTCCAACTCCACCCTCCAACTCCAACCCCACCTCCACCCTCCGACTCCACCCTCCAACTCCAACTCTACCCTCCAACTCGAACTCCACTCTCACCCTCCAACTCCACCCTCCAACACCAACTCCACACTCCAACTCCAACTCCACACTCCAACTCCAACTCCACCGTCCAACTCCAACTCCACCTCCACCCTTCAACTCCTCCCTCCAACTCCACCCTCCAACTCCACGCTCCACCCTCCACCCTCCAAATCCAACTTCATCCTCCATCTCCACCCTCCATCTCCACCCTCTAACTCCACCCACCACCTTCTACCCTCCAACTACAAATCCACTCTCCACCCTCCAACTCCACCCTCCAACTCCATCTCCCCCCTACAACTCCAACTCCACCCTCATTCTCCACCCTCCAACTCAAACTCCACCCTCCAACTCCATATCCATCCTCCATCTCCACCCTCCATCTCCACCCTCCAACTCCACCCACCAACTCCACCCTCCAACTCCACCTCCACCCTCCAACTCAACCCTCCAACTTCAACTCCACCCTCCATCTCCACCCTCCAACTCCAACTCCACCCTCCAACTCCACCCTCCAACTCCACCCTCCATGCTCCACCCTCCAACTCCACCCTCCATCCTCCAACTCCAACTCCACCCTCCATCTCCACCCTCCATCTCCAACTCCACCCTCCAACTGCAACTTCACCCTCCAGCTCCAACTCCACCCTCCATCTCCACCCTCCACCTCCAACTCCACCCTCCAACTCCACCCTCCACCCTCCAACACCTCCCTCCAAGGCCACCCTCCCACTGCAACTCCACCCTCCTTCTCTACCCTTCACCCTCCAACTCCACCCTCCAACTCCACCCTCCAACTCCACCCTCCAACACCAACTCCACCCTCCAACTTCCAACTCCACCCTCCAACTCCAACTCCACCTCAAACTCCACCCTCTAACTCCACCCTCCAACTGCACCCTCCAACTCCAACTCCACCCTCCACCTCCAACTCCACCCACCAACTCCATCTCCACCCTTCATCTCCACCCTCCAACTCCACCCTTCATCTCCACCCTCCAACTCCATCCTCCAACTCCACCCTCCAACTCCACCCTCCAACTCCAACTCCACCCTCCAACTCCACCTCCACCCTCCAACTCCACCCTCCAACTCCGACTCCACCCTCCATCTCCACCCTCCAACTCCAACTCCAACCTCCACCTCCACCCTCTAACTCCACCCTCAGACTCCACCATCCAACTCCAACTCGACCTCCAACTCCACCCTCAAACTCCACCCTCTGACACCACCCTCCAACTCCAACTCCAACCTCCACCTCCAACTCCACCCACCAACTCTATCTCCACACTTCATCTCCACTCTCCAACTCCACCCTTCATCTCCACCCTCCAACTCCATCCTCCAACTCCACCCTCCAACTCCACCCTCCAACTCCACCCTCCAACTCCAGCCTCCAACTTCAACTCCACCCTCCAACTGCAACTCCACCCTCCAACTCCACCCTCCATCTCCACCCTCCACCTCCAAATCCACCCTCCAACTCCACCCTCCACCCTCCAACACCTCCCTCCAAGGCCACTCTCCCACTGCAACTCCACCCTCCAACTCTACTCTCCACCCTCCAACTCCACCCTCCAACACCAACTCCACCCTCCAACTTCCAACTCCACCCTTCAACTCCAACTCCACCTCAAACTCCACCCTCTAACTCCACCCTCCAACTCCACCCTCCAACTCCAACTCCACCCTCCATCTCCACCTGCAACTCCAACTATAACTCCACCCTCCAACTCTACCCTCCAACTCCACCCTCCAAATCCACCTTTCAACTCCACCCTCCAACTCCACCCTCCACCCTCCAACTCCACCCTCCAACTCCAACCCCACCTCCACCCTCCGACTCCACCCTCCAACTCCAACTCTACCCTCCAACTCGAACTCCACTCTCACCCTCCAACTCCACCCTCAAACTCCAACTCCACACTCCAACTTCAACTCCACCCTCCAACTCCAACTCCACCTTCACCCTTCAACTCCACCCTCCAACTCTACCCTCCAACTCACCCTCCAACTCCACCCTCCAACTCCACGCTCCACCCTTCACCCCCAACTCCAACTCCAGCCCCCAACTCCACCCTCCAACTCCACCTTCCACCCTCTAACTCCACCCTCCAACTCCACCCTCCAACACCAACTCCACCTCCAACTCTACCCTCTAACTCCACCCTCCGACTCCACCCTCCAACTCTACCTACAACTCCACCCTCTAACTCCACCCTCCAACTTCACCCTCCACCTCCAACTCCACCTACCAACTCCATCTCCACCCTCCATCTCCAACCTCCAACTCCACCCTCCATCTCCACCCTCCATCTCCACCCTCCAACTCCACCCTCCAACTCCACCCTCCAACTCCACCCTCCAACTCCACCCTCCAACTCCAACTCCACCCTCCAACTCAACCTCCACCCTCCAACGCCAACCTCCAACTTCAACTCCACCCTCCATTTCCACCCTCCAACTCCAACTCCACCCTCCAACTCCACCCTCCAACTCCACGCTCCACCCTCCAACTCCACCCTCCATCCTCCAACTCCAACTCCACCCTCCATCTCCACCCTCCATCTCCAACTCCACCCTCCAACTGCAACTCCACCCTCCAACTCCAACTCCACCCTCCAACTCCAACTCCACCCTCCAACTCACCCTCCACCCTCCAACTCCTCCCTTCAAGGCCACCCTCCCACTGCAACTCCATCCTCCAACACCAACTCCACCCTCCATCTTCCAACTCCACCCTCCAACTCCAACTCCACCTCTAACTCCACCCTTCATCTCCACCCTCCAACTCCACCCTTCATCTCCACCCTCCAACTCCATCCTCCAACTCCACCCTCCAACTCCAACTCCACCCTCCAACTCAACCTCCACCCTCCAACTCCACCCTCCAACTCTGACTCCACCCTCCATCTCCACACTCCAACTCCACCCTCCAACTCCAACTCCAGCCTCCACCTCCACCCTCTAACTCCACCCTCAGACTCCACCATCTAACTCCACCCTCCACCTCCAACTCCACCCACCAACTCCATCTCCACCCTTCATCCCCACCCTCCAACTCCACCCTTCATCTCCACCTTCCAACTCCATCCTCCAACTCCACCCTCCAACTCCAACTCCACCCTCCAACTCAACCTCCACCCTCCAACTCCACCCTCCAACTCCGACTCCACCCTCCATCCCCACCCTCCAACTCCAACTCCACCCTCCAACTCCAACTCCAACCTCCACCTCCACCCTCTAACTCCACCCTCTGACACCACCCTCCAACTCCAACTCCACCCTCCAACTCTACCCACCAACTCCATCTCCACACTTCATCTCCACTCTCCAACTCCACCCTTCATCTCCACCCTCCAACTCCATCCTCCAACTCCACCCTCCAACTCCACCCTCCAACTCCACCCTCCAACTCCACCCTCCAACTTCAAATCCACCCTCCATCTCCACCCTCCAACTCCACCCTCCAACTCCAACTCCACCCTCCAACTCCACCCTCCTACTCCACCCTCCACCCTCCAACTCGATCCTCCACCCTCCAACTCCAACTCCACCCTCCATCTCCAACTCCTCCCTCCAACTCCAACTCCACCCTCCAACTCCACCCTCCAACTCCAACTCCACCCTCCACCTCCACCCGCAACTCCAACTCACCCTCCAACTCCACCCTCCAACTCCACCCTCCAACTCCACCTTCCAACTCCAACTCCACCCTCCAACTCCACCCTCCGACTCCACCCTCCACCCTCCAACTCTAACCCCACCTCCACCCTCCGACTCCACCCTCCAACTAACCCTCCAACTCCAGCTCCACCCTCCAACTCCAACTCCACTCTCACCCTCCAACTCCACCCTCCAACACCAACTCCACACTCCAACTCCAACTCCACACTCCAACTCCAACTCCACCGTCCAACTCCAACTCCACCTCCACCCTTCAACTCCTCCCTCCAACTCCACCCTCCAACTCCACGCTCCACCCTCCACCCTCCAAATCCAACTTCATCCTCCATCTCCACCCTCCATCTCCACCCTCTAACTCCACCCACCACCTTCTACCCTCCAACTACAAATCCACTCTCCACCCTCCAACTCCACCCTCCAACTCCATCTCCCCCCTACAACTCCAACTCCACCCTCATTCTCCACCCTCCAACTCAAACTCCACCCTCCAACTCCATATCCATCCTCCATCTCCACCCTCCATCTCCACCCTCCAACTCCACCCACCAACTCCACCCTCCAACTCCACCTCCACCCTCCAACTCAACCCTCCAACTTCAACTCCACCCTCCATCTCCACCCTCCAACTCCAACTCCACCCTCCAACTCCACCCTCCAACTCCACCCTCCATGCTCCACCCTCCAACTCCACCCTCCATCCTCCAACTCCAACTCCACCCTCCATCTCCACCCTCCATCTCCAACTCCACCCTCCAACTGCAACTCCACCCTCCAACTCCAACTCCACCCTCCATCTCCACCCTCCACCTCCAACTCCACCCTCCAACTCCACCCTCCACCCTCCAACACCTCCCTCCAAGGCCACCCTCCCACTGCAACTCCACCCTCCTTCTCTACCCTTCACCCTCCAACTCCACCCTCCAACTCCACCCTCCAACTCCACCCTCCAACACCAACTCCACCCTCCAACTTCCAACTCCACCCTCCAACTCCAACTCCACCTCAAACTCCACCCTCTAACTCCACCCTCCAACTGCACCCTCCAACTCCAACTCCACCCTCCACCTCCAACTCCACCCACCAACTCCATCTCCACCCTTCATCTCCACCCTCCAACTCCACCCTTCATCTCCACCCTCCAACTCCATCCTCCAACTCCACCCTCCAACTCCACCCTCCAACTCCAACTCCACCCTCCAACTCCACCTCCACCCTCCAACTCCACCCTCCAACTCCGACTCCACCCTCCATCTCCACCCTCCAACTCCAACTCCAACCTCTACCTCCACCCTCTAACTCCACCCTCAGACTCCACCATCCAACTCCAACTCGACCTCCAACTCCACCCTCAAACTCCACCCTCTGACACCACCCTCCAACTCCAACTCCAACCTCCACCTCCAACTCCACCCACCAACTCTATCTCCACACTTCATCTCCACTCTCCAACTCCACCCTTCATCTCCACCCTCCAACTCCATCCTCCAACTCCACCCTCCAACTCCACCCTCCAACTCCACCCTCCAACTCCAGCCTCCAACTTCAACTCCACCCTCCAACTGCAACTCCACCCTCCAACTCCACCCTCCATCTCCACCCTCCACCTCCAAATCCACCCTCCAACTCCACCCTCCACCCTCCAACACCTCCCTCCAAGGCCACTCTCCCACTGCAACTCCACCCTCCAACTCTACTCTCCACCCTCCAACTCCACCCTCCAACACCAACTCCACCCTCCAACTTCCAACTCCACCCTTCAACTCCAACTCCACCTCAAACTCCACCCTCTAACTCCACCCTCCAACTCCACCCTCCAACTCCAACTCCACCCTCCATCTCCACCTGCAACTCCAACTATAACTCCACCCTCCAACTCTACCCTCCAACTCCACCCTCCAAATCCACCTTTCAACTCCACCCTCCAACTCCACCCTCCACCCTCCAACTCCACCCTCCAACTCCAACCCCACCTCCACCCTCCGACTCCACCCTCCATCTCCAACTCTACCCTCCAACTCGAACTCCACTCTCACCCTCCAACTCCACCCTCAAACTCCAACTCCACACTCCAACTTCAACTCCACCCTCCAACTCCAACTCCACCTTCACCCTTCAACTCCACCCTCCAACTCTACCCTCCAACTCACCCTCCAACTCCACCCTCCAACTCCACGCTCCACCCTTCACCCTTCACCCCCAACTCCAACTCCATCCTCCATCTCCACCCTCCACCCTCTAACTCCACCCTCCAACTCCACCCTCCAACACCAACTCCACCTCCAACTCTACCCTCTAACTCCACCCTCCGACTCCACCCTCCAACTCTACCTACAACTCCACCCTCTAACTCCACCCTCCAACTCCACCCTCCACCTCCAACTCCACCTACCAACTCCATCTCCACCCTCCATCTCCAACCTCCAACTCCACCCTCCATCTCCACCCTCCATCTCCACCCTCCAACTCCACCCTCCAACTCCACCCTCCAATTCCACCTCCATCTCCACCCTCCAACTCCACCCTCCAACTCCAACTCCACCCTCCATCTCCACCCTCCAATTCCAACTCCACCCTCCCACTCCACACTCCAACTCCACCCTCCAGCTCCACCCTCCAGCTCCACCCTCCAACTCCACCCTCCAACTCCATTCTCCACCCTCCAACTCCAACTCCACCCTCCATCTCCACCCTCCATCTCAAAATCCACCCTCCAACTCCAACTCTATCCCCCAACTCCACCCTCAAACTCCACCCTCCAACACCACCCTCCACCCTCCAACTCCACCCTCCAACTCCACCCTCCACTCTCCAACTTCACCCTCCACCTCCACCCTCCAACTCCAACTCCACCCTCCAACTCCATCCTCCAACTCCACCCTCCAACTCCACCCTCCAACTCCACCCTCCAACTCCACCCTCCAACACCATCTCCACCCTCCAACTCCACCTCCAACTCCACCCTCTAACTCCACCCTCTGACTCCACCCTCCAACTCTACCGGCAACTGCACCCTCTAACTCCACCCTCCGACTCCACCTCTCCAACTCCAACTCCACTCTCCACCTCCAACTCCACCCACAAACTCCATCTCTACCCTCCATCTCCACCCTCCAACTCCACCCTCCATCTCCACCCTCCAACTCCAACCTCCAACTCCACCCTCCAACTCCACCCTCCAACTCCACACTCCAACTCCAACTCCACCCTCCAACTCCACCTCCACCCTCCAACTCCACCCTCCAACTTCAACTCCACCCTCCATCTCCACCCTCCAACTCCAACTCCACCCTCCAACTCCACCCTCCAACTCCACCCTCCACGCTCCACCCTCCAACTTCACCCTCCATCCTCCAACTCCAACTCCACCCTCCATCTCCACCCTCCATCTCCAACTCCACCCTCCAACTGCAACTCCACCTTCCAACTCCAACTCCTCCCTTCATCTCCACCTTCCACCTCCAACTCCACCCTCCAACTCCACCCTCCACCCTCCAACACCTCCCTCCAAGGCCACCCTCCCACTGCAACTCCACCCTCCAACTCTACCCTCCACCCACCAACTCCACCCTCCAACTCCACCCTCCAACACCAACTCCACCCTCCAACTTCCAACTCCACCCTCCAACTCCAACTCCACCTCAATTTCCACCCTCTAACTCCACCCTCCAACTCCACCCTCCACCTCCAACTCCACCCTCCACCTCCAACTCCACCCACCAACTCCATCTCCACCCTTCATCTCCACCCTCCAACTCCACCCTTCATCTCCACCCTCCAACTCCATCCTCCAACTCCACCCTCCAACTCCAACTCCACCCGCCAACTCCACCTCCACCCTCCAACTCCACCCTCCAACTCCGACTCCACCCTCCAACTCCAACTCCAACCTCCACCTCCACCCTCTAACTCCACCCTCAGACTCCACCATCCAACTCCAACTCGACCTCCAACTCCACCCTCTAACTCCACCCTCTGACACCACCCTCCAACTCCAACCTCCACCTCCAACTCCACCCTCCAACTCCACCCTCCAACTCTGACTCCACCCTCCATCTCCACCCTCCAACTCCAACTCCACCCTCTAACTCCAACTCCACCCTCCAACTCCACCCTCCTACTCCACCCTCCACCCTCCAACTCCAACCTCCAACTCCACCTCCACCCTCCAACTCCACCCTCCAACTCTGACTCCACCCTCCATCTCCACCCTCCAACTCCAACTCCACCCTCCAACTCCAACTCCACCCTCCAACTCCACCCTCCTACTCCACCCTCCACCCTCCAACTCCACCCTCCAACTCCAACTCCAACTCCACCCTCCAGCTCCACCCTCCAACTCCACCCTCCACTGTCCAACTCCACCCTCCAACTCCACCCTCCAACTCCAACTCCACCCTCTAACTTCATCCTCCAACTCCATCCTCCAACTCCAGCCTCCAACTCCACCCTCCAACTCCACCCTCCAACTCCACCCTCCAACACCAACTCCACCCTCCAACTCCACCCTCCAACTCCACCTCCAACTCCACCCTCTAACTCCACCCTCCGACTCCACCCTCCAACTCCAACTCTACCGGCAACTGCACCCTCTAACTCCACCCTCCGACTCCACCCTCCAACTCCAACTCCACCCTCCACCTCCAACTCAACCCACCAACTCCATCTCCACCCTCTAACTCCAACCTCCAACTCCACCCTCCAACTCCACCCTCCAACTCCACCCTCCAACTCCACCCTTCAACTCCACCCTCCAACTCAACCTCCACCCTCCAACTCCACCCTCCAACTCTGACTCCACCCTCCATCTCCACACTCCAACTCCAACTCCACCCTCCAACTCCAACTCCACCCTCCAACTCCACCCTCCTACTCCACCCTCCACCCTCCAACTCCACCCTCCAACTCCAACTCCACCCTCCAGTTCCACCCTCCAACTCCACCCTCCATTGTCCAACTCCACCCTCCAACTCCACCCTCCAACTCCATCCTCCAACTCCAGCCTCCAACTCCACCCTCCAACTCCACCCTCCAACTCCATCCTCCAACACAAACTCCACCCTCCAACCCCACCATCCAACTCCACCTCCAACTCCACCCTCTAACTCCACCCTCCGACTTCACCCTCCAACTCCAACTCTACCGGCAACTGCACCCTCTAACACCACCCTCGGACTCCACCCTCCAACTCCAACTCCACCCTCTACCTCCAACTCGACCCACCAACTCCATCTCTACCCTCCATCTCCACCCTCCAACTCCACCCTCCATCTCCACCCTCCAACTCCAACCTCCAACTCCACCCTCCAACTCCACCCTCCAACTCCACCCTCCAACTCCACCCTCCAACTCCAACTCCACCCTCCAACTCAACCTCCACCCTCCAACGCCAACCTCCAACTTCAACTCCACCCTCCATTTCCACCCTCCAACTCCAACTCCACCCTCCAACTCCACCCTCCAACTCCACCCTCCACGCTCCACCCTCCAACTCCACCCTCCATCCTCCAACTCCAACTCCACCCTCCATCTCCACCCTCCATCTCCAACTCCACCCTCCAACTGCAACTCCACCCTCCAACTCCAACTCCACCCTCCATCTCCACCCTCCAACTCCAACTCCACCCTCCAACTCCACCCTCCACCCTCCAACTCCTCCCTTCAAGGCCACCCTCCCACTGCAACTCCATCCTCCAACACCAACTCCACCCTCCATCTTCCAACTCCACCCTCCAACTCCAACTCCACCTCTAACTCCACCCTTCATCTCCACCCTCCAACTCCACCCTTCATCTCCACCCTCCAACTCCATCCTCCAACTCCACCCTCCAACTCCAACTCCACCCTCCAACTCAACCTCCACCCTCCAACTCCACCCTCCAACTCTGACTCCACCCTCCATCTCCACACTCCAACTCCACCCTCCAACTCCAACTCCAGGCTCCACCTCCACCCTCTAACTCCACCCTCAGACTCCACCATCTAACTCCACCCTCCACCTCCAACTCCACCCACCAACTCCATCTCCACCCTTCATCCCCACCCTCCAACTCCACCCTTCATCTCCACCTTCCAACTCCATCCTCCAACTCCACCCTCCAACTCCAACTCCACCCTCCAACTCAACCTCCACCCTCCAACTCCACCCTCCAACTCCGACTCCACCCTCCATCCCCACCCTCCAACTCCAACTCCACCCTCCAACTCCAACTCCAACCTCCACCTCCACCCTCTAACTCCACCCTCTGACACCACCCTCCAACTCCAACTCCACCCTCCACCTCCAACTCCACCCACCAACTCCATCTCCACACTTCATCTCCACTCTCCAACTCCACCCTTCATCTCCACCCTCCAACTCCATCCTCCAACTCGACCCTCCAACTCCACCCTCCAACTCCACCCTCCAACTCCACCCTCCAACTTCAAATCCACCCTCCATCTCCACCCTCCAACTCCACCCTCCAACTCCAACTCCACCCTCCAACTCCACCCTCCAACTCCACCCTCCTACTCCACCCTCCAACTCGATCCTCCACCCTCCAACTCCAACTCCACCCTCCATCTCCAACTCCTCCCTCCAACTCCAACTCCACCCTCCAACTCCACCCCCCAACTCCAACTCCACCCTCCATCTCCACCGGCAACTCCAACTCACCCTCCAACTCCACCCTCCAACTCCACCCCCAACTCCACCTTCCAACTCCAACTCCACCCTCCAACTCCACCCTCCAACTCCACCCTCCACCCTCCAACTCTAACCCCACCTCCACCCTCCGACTCCACCCTCCAACTAACCCTCCAACTCCAGCTCCACCCTCCAACTCCAACTCCACTCTCACCCTCCAACTCCACCCTCCAACTCCAACTCCACACTCCAACTCCAACTCCACACTCCAACTCCAACTCCACCGTCCAACTCCAACTCCACCTCCACCCTTCAACTCCTCCCTCCAACTCCACCCTCCAACTCCACGCTCCACCCTCCACCCTCCAAATCCAACTTCATCCTCCATCTCCACCCTCCATCTCCACCCTCTAACTCCACCCACCACCTTCTACCATCCAACTACAAATCCACTCTCCACCCTCCAACTCCACCCTCCAACTCCATCTCCCCCCTACAACTCCAACTCCACCCTCATTCTCCACCCTCCAACTCAAACTCCACCCTCCAACTCCATATCCATCCTCCATCTCCACCCTCCATCTCCACCCTCCAACTCCACCCACCAACTCCACCCTCCAACTCCACCTCCACCCTCCAACTCAACCCTCCAACTTCAACTCCACCCTCCATCTCCACCCTCCAACTCCAACTCCACCCTCCAACTCCACCCTCCAACTCCACCCTCCATGCTCCACCCTCCAACTCCACCCTCCATCCTCCAACTCCAACTCCACCCTCCATCTCCACCCTCCATCTCCAACTCCACCCTCCAACTGCAACTCCACCCTCCAACTCCAACTCCACCCTCCATCTCCACCCTCCACCTCCAACTCCACCCTCCAACTCCACCCTCCACCCTCCAACACCTCCCTCCAAGGCCACCCTCCCACTGCAACTCCACCCTCCAACTCTACCCTTCACCCTCCAACTCCACCCTCCAACTCCACCCTCCAACACCAACTCCACCCTCCAACTCCAACTCCACCTCAAACTCCACCCTCTAACTCCACCCTCCAACTGCACCCTCCAACTCCAACTCCACCCTCCACCTCCAACTCCACCCACCAACTCCATCTCCACCCTTCATCTCCACCCTCCAACTCCACCCTTCATCTCCACCCTCCAACTCCATCCTCCAACTCCACCCTCCAACTCCACCCTCCAACTCCAACTCCACCCTCCAACTCCACCTCCACCCTCCAACTCCACCCTCCAACTCCGACTCCACCCTCCATCTCCACCCTCCAACTCCAACTCCAACCTCCACCTCCACCCTCTAACTCAACCCTCAGACTCCACCATCCAACTCCAACTCGACCTCCAACTCCACCCTCAAACTCCACCCTCTGACACCACCCTCCAACTCCAACTCCAACCTCCACCTCCAACTCCACCCACCAACTCTATCTCCACACTTCATCTCCACTCTCCAACTCCACCCTTCATCTCCACCCTCCAACTCCATCCTCCAACTCCACCCTCCAACTCCACCCTCCAACTCCACCCTCCAACTCCAGCCTCCAACTTCAACTCCACCCTCCAACTGCAACTCCACCCTCCAACTCCACCCTCCATCTCCACCCTCCACCTCCAAATCCACCCTCCAACTCCACCCTCCAACTCCACCCTCCACCCTCCAACACCTCCCTCCAAGGCCACTCTCCCACTGCAACTCCACCCTCCAACTCTACTCTCCACCCTCCAACTCCACCCTCCAACACCAACTCCACCCTCCAACTTCCAACTCCACCCTTCAACTCCAACTCCACCTCAAACTCCACCCTCTAACTCCACCCTCCAACTCCACCCTCCAACTCCAACTCCACCCTCCATCTCCACCTGCAACTCCAACTATAACTCCACCCTCCAACTCTACCCTCCAACTCCACCCTCCAAATCCACCTTTCAACTCTACCCTCCAACTCCACCCTCCACCCTCCAACTCCACCCTCCAACTCCAACCCCACCTCCACCCTCCGACTCCACCCTCCAACTCCAACTCTACCCTCCAACTCGAACTCCACTCTCACCCTCCAACTCCACCGTCAAACTCCAACTCCACACTCCAACTTCAACTCCACCCTCCAACTCCAACTCCACCTTCACCCTTCAACTCCACCCTCCAACTGTACCCTCCAACTCACCCTCCAACTCCACCCTCCAACTCCACGCTCCACCCTTCACCCCAACTCCAACTCCATCCTCCATCTCCACCCTCCAACTCCAACCTCCAACTCCAACTCTACCCTCGAACTCCAGCCCCCAACTCCACCCTCCAACTCCACCCTCCACCCTCTAACTCCACCCTCCAACTCCACCCTCCAACACCAACTCCACCTCCAACTCTACCCTCTAACTCCACCCTCCGACTCCACCCTCCAACTCTACCTACAACTCCACCCTCTAACTCCACCCTCCAACTCCACCCTCCACCTCCAACTCCACCTACCAACTCCATCTCCACCCTCCATCTCCAACCTCCAACTCCACCCTTCATCTCC